>NC_047049.1:8718969-9925844 GCF_011762595.2 Tursiops truncatus
TGGGGTCAGGTAAGGGCAGAGCTGACCCTGAACTTCTGTCTTCCAACTCCAAAGGTTTTGCCTTTAACTTGAACTGGGCTAGAGAAGAGTTTGTCCAACACACAAGGGTGTGAACCTTATTAGGTGCAAGCAGACCCACGGGGGCAAATCCATCAGCCAAACTTCTCTTTCCATTTAAGGAATGAGAACAAAGTGTTCTTTCCTTTGGATGTGGATTTTGCTCTGAAACTGTTGATTAATGGAACGGGTATTGATCTGATTGCTCATCAATTAACACCTCACTGCAGGCCCCGCAGCTTGACTTTCTTAGCAGAGGCTCAAAGGGACCGCTTTGTCCAGTAGCTTAAGTTAAGCCAAAAAGGAAAAAAAAAAAAATTAAAAAGAGGGTGGGAGGCCTCTTGGGGAGGTGAACATACAATAGTATGTTTAAAATCCCCATGTCCCCTTCTCAAGCGGAATACATAAGAATGTGGTGAAAATTTTAAGATAATTTATCTCTGATCACATTTCTCTATTGTACACTGGGTAAACATTTATAGTAAATCGTTTGTAAATTTCACCCTTGGAAAAACTACAATGCAATCATGTTCGTTATTTCCCAGCTTCTAATACAATCTTTGGCGGCAGACTTATATTTCTCATGTTACCTTGTTCCAAATGTGAGCTAGGGCAGCTGGCTCTTTTTCTTTCCTTACATTTTCATGATTTATATAAATACTTTCGCTGCTGTATTGTATTTTATTTTCATCCTTTTCATTTTATTGGTACCAAACTACTTGTGCATTTCCAGGGCTCCCATGCGAATATTCCTATTTATTCCATGATTATTTATTGAAAGCTATCTCACGCTCGGTTACTTTGCCACTTTCTTTTGCTTTAAACATTAAACAGTTACAGGGGCTTCCCTGGTGGCGCAGTGGTTGAGAGTCCACCTGCCGATGCAGGGGACACGGGTTCGTGCCCCGGTCCGGGAAGATCCCACGTGCCGCGGAGCGGCTGGGCCCGTGAGCCATGGCCGCTGAGCCTGCGCGTCCGGAGCCTGTGCTCCGCAACGGGAGAGGTCACAACAGAGAGAGGCCCGCGTACCACAAAAAAAAACCCAAAAAAACAGGTACGGTATATTTTCAAATAATTTAAACTATATTTGATGAGTGAATTTTCTCTTTTGCCCCGGCAGGATTTTGTTCTTTCTGATCAACATTGTAACATCTCTTTCTTTGCTGTCGGATAGGCTACAGATTCATCTTCCCATCTCCCAACTGGCTGGTGCCGATGAAACAAGCTCAGTTTGTGACCCAAAGAAAGTTTTTGCACATGGAGGAAAGGCAAAGCTGAGAGGAGGGCTCAGCATGGTCCCATAGAACTTTCTGAGGTAATGGAAACACGGTACTGTCCAATACTGCAGCCGCCAGCCACAGTAGCTGGTACAGCTGGGAACTAAATTTTTAACTTGACTTAATTTTAATTACATGACAGTGTCCAAAATATTGACAGCACTGATCTAAATGGTCCCGCTGAGTGGTTTGTTTGGTTCTGGGAATGGCTTGCTGAGGAAAATGAACTTCTGATGCACATTGGAGGGCCAAAGCATCTGCTAGTGCAGGGAACCCTGGGGCCATGCCAGCCCCACCCCCTGCTGGCTCAGTGAGCACAAGTAAGTCAAGGGACTTCTTGGAAACCGAAATTCCTCATCAGTAAAATTGTCGTAATAATCACAAACTCACAACGTTACCGTGAGGATAAAAGATGATTAACACCAGTGAAAGTACTTCAGAAGAGAAACAACAAACTATACTGAACACTGTATTTGCTGGGTAATTTACATGGATGATCCCTTTTAATCTTTCTGATGACCCTATGACAAAATTACTACCATGGGGCTTCCCTGGTGATGCAGTGGTGAAGAATCCGCCTGCCAACGCAGGGGACATGGGCTTGAGCCCCGGGCCAGGAAGATCCCGCATTTCGCGGAACAACTAAGCCCGTGCACCACAACTACTGAGCCTGCGCTCTAGAGCCCGCGAGCCACAACTACTGGGACCGCGTGCCACAACTACTGAAGCTTGCATGCCTAGAGCCCGTGCTCTGCAACAAGAGAAGCCACCGCGATGAGAAGCCCTCGCACCGCATCGAAGAGTAGCCCCTGCTCGCCGCAACTAGAGAAAGCCAGCACACAGCAGCGAAGACGCAACGCGGCCAAAAATACAACTAATTAATTATTTAATTTAAAAATATCACTACTATGATATTCATTATCTCTGGTCCCATTTTAAAGATAATGACACTGAGGTTCTAAGAGGCCAGTGATGCTCCCAGGCTCCCCAGGTAGGAAGGAGCAGTGCTGTCCCTGGGACCTGTGTGCTTTGCCACCTGCCAGATGACCTCAGCAGCAAAACCTTCAGATGTCAGGAATGATTCATCGCAACAGTTGCCATAGCGCCTTTTGTCTTGAGGGAGCCGGCAATGCGGAAGCTTCTGGAGCGAAGAGGCCTGACGATGGCGCCCACCGGCCAAGGGAAGCAGCCGGGGCAGCACAGCCCCTCAGCAGAAACGCCCAGTCCTTCCTGCTGGCAATCTCCTTTCTGCTGGGAGAAGTAACTTCTTGCTTTCAGCTTCCAGGTTTCTTTCGTTAGGCTACGGTTGTATTTCCATAACAGCCTTGCTGTAAACTGCCTGCTACCCAGCGTCCAGTCTGACGATGGTCTACGTTCCCTTGCTGTCTCTGGTGGCCCTCAGGCCCGTGGAGTTACATCTGAAGTGGTCACCAGTAAGTCATGTCATTCTCCAAACAAAGGTTATCATTATTCACGTCAAAGAGTAATCAAGGGGCACGCACAGCAGGGGGAAGGTAAAGGTATGTAGAATCTGCAAATGATGGCGAGGGGACCACAGCCACAGAGCAACTCCGGGTAGCAGGTGAGTGGGCACTCTGTGATGGTGAAGATGCCCACGGTCTATCTGCAGTTCCCCCTTCCTTTAAGGACAATGGCCCTGTAAATACACACATGTATATTTAAACCCCAAATGGGTCTATGATGTCCAAGGCCACCGATAAATCCACATGGGCCGAGGATTCCATAGCACGTTGAGAACCAGGCTGCTGACCGGAGTCCACACTTGGGCACTGGATTGCTTGCGACGCGGAACTGAGCACCTGGCTTCTTGCTCAGATAAAGGCCAGGCTCAGATTTAAGCAGTAAGAAGACATTCATAGCGTTAGCAGTTTAAGATGTTCCAGCCAAATCTCTATTTATACCCCCAAGCTATTTTTTTTTTTAAATGGCTCTGGTTCATCTGTTCATTTAAGAAATATGTATTGAAGCCTTATTCTGTGATTATTTTATAAAAGGTTCACCAAAAACATTCGTGGTTGATTTCAGGGAGTCACCCATCATGTGATCAGATTTTAAGTAAAAGCAAAGAAGCCTGACTGTGCAGGCGTGGCTCCATGCCCCGTGCATTGGGCTCTTCTGAAATACTCATGTCACAGGTCTCCAGTCATCAGCAAGGAGAATGAAAACAGGGAGTAGAAGTAGAGACGTTAAGACGTTTGACCTTGGGGCCCTGGAACGGTGGGCCTCCTGAGACGGTAGGGGGCGTGTTGGGGTGTCCCAGTGGAGGGCAGACAAAGGCCTGAGGTGGAAGACCTTGGCTTGGCCGGGGGACACCAGGCCTTCACTTCCTCCCATTCGTCCTCATGGGAAGCTGGGGCTCTGAGCAGCGTTTCTGGCCCTTCTAATTTGTATAAATCAGGTTTGCTTCCATCACCCCACTTGATCCTCACCGCTAACCTGGGAGACTTGTACTGTTATTATCATCCCCATTTTACAGATAAGGAAACCAAAGCTCGGGAGAAAAATGGCTCATCCAAGATCACACTTCTGGCGAAGAAGCAGAGCCAGGACTCAAATGCAGGTTTCCTGACCCTGACCCACCTATCCGGAGACAAGCAGGTGAATTTCCCTGCTGCTTCTCGGAAGACAGTGAAAGGAGGGCGTTGGCTGCGGCCTGATAAAGGTGGCTCTGAAGACGTGCTCTGAAGCCAGTTTTGTTGCTTTCATGTAAGGTTTGTATCTTCTCGGCGCAGTTCCGGTTGTGCTTAATTTAATTATTTGAAACACAGCATTTTCACAGCCCCCAGTAAAAGTACGCATAATTATGGTGTGTAATGATGTAAGAATCCCTGGAAATCCTTATGGCAGCCCCTTCCGTGGGAAGGCGAAAATTCCTGAATGGAGCAGCCCACGCTTCTTTACCAAAACATCCCCTTTAATTAGGTCACATTAAGGATGCAGTGCCCGTAAAATTGGATTGGTTAAAAATAATGAAACTTTAAGCAGAAAAAAAAAAAAGAATTTTAACAATTAAAGATTTTCAGAGGGTGATTAAGGGAGGCTTTTCTCCATTTCGACCTGATTAAAATGTCACCAAGGGAATCAGATGCTGGGAAGAAGTGAAAGGAGTACATTTATCCCTATGATGTGGGTGAAACCATGGTGAGTTCTAGCTCCGAGAGGGCGGCCATGGTGAGTCACAGGGACAGAGTGTCAGAAGCTTAGAGGCTGTGGGGCATCGCCAGTTACAGTGTGATTAAGGGTTGAAATACGGTTGACGGTTTTTGAAAGAAGCCCAACTACATGCCTTTTGGGCTTTCATTTTAACACCGGGAAAATTCAGTGAAGTCCACCCAAGATGCCAGTCTGGACCCATCTCTCCTGCCACCATCCCTGGGGCCCTCCCTCAGGCACAGCCACCATCAGAACACACCTTGTTGACAGGGGTATCTGCTTGGTCTCTGTGCCCCTAGACTTCAAGCCTGGGATCAGAGAGAGGAGGCCAAGAATCTTCCTCACTTCTTCTCTGGAAGCTTCCAGAAAGCTCTCTAGAGAGTCCTGGAAACCAGCCCAATGAGCTGAATTGGGAAGAATGGTTGGGGGCATGTCTGCTCGCTCAGGGAAGGGATTCACTTTCCGGCTGAGGTTTCAGCCTGCTTCCGGGTCCCCTCCTTACCAGCTGTGGAAGATCGTTCCGGGTCATGAGCATCCCTCACATTCATCACTCATCCACTCTTTCCTTCATCCAGAGTTACTGAGTGGAAGGCCCTCCAATGTGCATCTGTTTCTCGTGCTCCACGCGCTTACACCCTTAGGGGGAGAGGCAGACAGTCAACAAGGGAAAAATACATCATTTCAGGTGGTGAAGAAAGTGAGCATGAACGAGGATGATTTGGGTGAGGGAGGGGGCAGGAGGTGGGAGCGGACCCCGGGAGGCTCTATTGCTAGGCACAGGTATGTCTGTGGTTCCAGTTTCCTTCACCAAGTCACAAAACCTGCGTGTTTCTTGGCCAGGAAGCGCTCCCAGGGCTGGTGGTGATGACATCCATAGCAACCCGCTGCCCGGCGGAGGGGCTGCCTGGAGGTCCGGAATGAGGCCTGCCCACCTCCTGGCAAGGCCCCCAAACGCAGCCCCCCGACTTGCCTTGCCTTCCCTGTGCCTCACACACGGGTGCCCTGGGCTGGAGAGACCAATTCCTTCCTAGAATTGAGCTCTTGGGTGGCGACACCTGTGCTGCTCAGCATGGTGGGTGAGATGGGGGGCAGAGTCCTCTGGGGGATGTGGGTCATTCATAGAGGGGAGGGGAAACGCCATTTCCTTTCTTGCCTCCTGCCTCAGTGGTCAGGGCCTTTCCAGACCAGTGTTCCTGGGGCCTCCAAGTTTGTTACTAAATTGGGTGCAAAAAATGGGCAAGTCCAGGTGAATGCTGGTGCTCTGGGCCATTCAGACTCTCAGGAAACAGGGCCAGTTTAACATCATGCTACAGCTCCCAGGCTTGGCTGGACCTTGGCCCTAATTCATGAGGCCTTTCCAGAGCTGTTTGAGCCTCAGAGACAGGATTGGGTATCAATCCCACTGCACAGGGGGGAAACTGAGGCTCACAAAGGGAGCACAAAGGTCCTGGCCAGACACCTAGCAGCACCTGTGGCTCTGGGTGGGAGTTGTGTGCAGCTCCCAGTGTCTGGGGGAACCCCTGAAACCCCCCAGCTTGAGCCTGGGTCATGGGCCGACCCAACATGAGAAGCAACAGGGGGCAGAATATTTCGGGGAAATCATCCTCTTGTCTATCACCTGCCTCTGCATCGGGGCATTCCGATTTACTGATGATTCTCCTTAACTGAGAATTAACTACCACGGGTGCTTCAGTCTAATTGTTCTGAAAGAGGGGACACAGTGACATTCCCTTATGTGGAATAAAGCACCAGACAGACCCAAATCCTAATAATGTGATGATCCAGAAGGTTCTTTGGGGCCTGACAGCCCTGCAGGGCCACCGTGCTGCTCCCTGGTTATCACTGAGGCCAAGATGAGTCCACGTCAACGCTAACTAACGGGCATGCCTCGCAGGTGGAACGCCGGCCAAGTCCCATTTCCCAGCAGGGCCTGGGCTTCCTACCCACGGCCTTCCTCCACTTCTTCTCCCCACAGTTAGTGGACAGTGACCTGGCTCTGCTCCTATGTCCGGAGTGACCTCAGGCCAGCCTAGCCTCTCTGTGCCCAGAACATCTTCCAAATGGAGATTATCAAACTTGCCCTGAGCCTTTCTTGGGCTTCTCGTGAGGGTCCAATGAGCCAACACATGCAAAAGAGAATTGAAACAGTTGTTTAAGTACGTCATTAAAATCATCACGATTGTTAAAAAGCCCTGCATAGGACAAGCCACGTGGCCGAGGAATGGAGTAGAGTGGTCTGTGCCGACACCCCAAAGACACGCAGGCTGTGGGGGGGATACCTGCCGTCTGAGCTGGGACTAGGCTGCAGGAAGACATGCTTCCAGCTCAAAGCCTCCCTGGCCCCTTTGCTCAGTCAGTCCCCAGACAAGGGCTGGGCCGGCAAAGCCAGGACCAACTGCCACTTGCCCGCAGGCCCGGAGCCTAGCTCGGGTCAGGCCGTCTGCGTGCACGCCGAGGACATGAGACATTTAAGTTCTACTAGCTCCTGACATAGAGAAGTGGCTGCAATCCTTTTTTCAGCTGAGAGAACAGGCATTAAATGACAGAACAGTAGCCAGGGCCCAGACTCGCAAAACCTACCAGTTCTGAAGCAGCTTCATGAAATGTAAACTTGGGGGGAGGCTGGAGAGAGGGTGGGCCGGGCCTTCCTTTCCAGGCCAGGCTCTTCAAGCATCTTGTCCTTCTTATATTTATTGGTTTGCCCAATCACTTTATTCATCTGTCTATCTGTGTCAACCCAGTTTTTAAAAGTTTTAATTCTTATTTATAGACTGACTTTAATAAACTCTCCTCAGCTACCGCGGGTCTGTCACTGTCTCGGATGAAAACATTATTAATGGTAGGCTGGTTGACCAGGGACAACGGCTACCCTTTAAAGCCCTCGCAGCTGACCAGACTGCAGAAGCTTGGCTGGGGAGAGGGACTGCGGCCGATGAGGTCAGGGGTCAGCCATCGTAGCCCATCATTAATGCCCTTTCCCATCATCACAGCCAACCACGCCTGCAGGGGGAGCGTTCTGCCCCTGCACTCACGAACAGTCCCCAGCTCTCCAATGCACCGGAAAATCCACAGCAGTGGCTCTGGCCTATTTGTTTAAAATAAAAACAAGTAAATGGGAGGTGGAGACAGCCACTGAAGGAGAGTGTATCTGACCTTGCCAAGGGGTGGGGAGCCATAGGGAAGCGTGGGGAGCAACTTGGACCAGGCTGGGGGAAGCAGGATGCCTCTCACCTAAGCTCCTCCAATGAGCTGTCTTGGCCAGGCTGCCCTGTCCTTAAAGGCAAGAAGCTCCTGGAGAAAGATTTGAAGCTCGGATCCTGCAACCCAGGTCAGGGCTGACATACCCATCAGGCACAGTGCCTAGGGCCCAAAGCAGTGTTTTAATTTTCATTTCTTCTAAAATCAGAAGGAAAAATAATAATATAACAGTAAAGACTATATAATCATGAATCTAGCCCAGCTTTTACTGCGTTGGTCATCATACCAATGCAGTCATAAAGTACAATTTAAAATACATAATATATATTTGTACACATATTATATAGTTTAAAAGTATTTTTAATTATGTATTTTTTAATTAATTTTTTTTAATGGTGGAAGGGGCACACAAAGGCAAAAGCACCTAGGACCCATGAGAGTTCAAATGCAGCCCAGCCACTGGTCCAGGCTCCCAGATGGTTTTAAACTACATCAGACATTCTTCCCCTATGGGCAATCCATAATTTCATTAAAAGGCACACCCCGGCTTTGTGGCCTTCTATTGTTACAGGGATAACAAACATTCCAAAGATGCTGGCTTTACAGGGCAGAAAAATATGGGGTCAAATTGTAAGTCAAGGCTGCTCCTCTTAGCCTTAAAATTAGATATTTCCACGTAAAGTCTTGGACGGGCTCTTAACAGACCACAGTCACTGGCCTCACTGGGAAATGGGCTGAGTCCTCTCTGTCACTGGAGGACTCACCTGCTTGAAATATACATTTTTTTTTCTAGTGACTTAAGCTTAACAATTACTTGGCAGTCTCACACACCACTTACTTTCGTCTCAGGAGAGGCCTGCCGTGTTGGGTGGCATGGTTAGGGTACGAAAGGCAGAGCTGAAGGGCCGAGGTGCCACAGCTTCCCCAAACGTGTGGCCACTTGGACGTGGGAAGTCCTCCCTGGCCACGGGGCCCAGAGCCGTCGAGGTAAATCACGCCGCGTCCCCCATTAACGTCTCATGTTGTTGCAGGGTGGTAATTTTGACAGCAAAATAAGCCACAAAACTGCATATGCTATTGGGTGACATGCAATTTTAACTTCATTCAGGAGTGAGACCTTTGAGACATTGTTACCTGCAGGAGCAAGCAATAAAACAAGGATGTACAGGGATGTGTCAAATAGAGGCTCTTCCTAAATTACGCCGGGAGGCCCAGATTAATACATTTAATATATGCTGGTCATGAGTGAAGTGCTCATAGCAGAACAACTGCTCCTTCAGCGATATCATTCATGGGAATGAACTACAGTCTCACTGACAGCCTGGAAAAATGCGCCCACTTTTCAAACTGTACAAATGGTGGTTGGACACAGTAACTCAAAACTGGACACTTCATTTCAAGTTTAAAGCTAGTGGCCCAGCCACAAACTATTACTCCATCTTCTTTATTTGTGGTCCATGGTTTTGTACTCTTTAAGAATCAAATAAATACTGGTGTAATGGTTAGCAACTGTCAGTTCAACGAAAAATACTGCTAAATTCACCAATAAGTCTTTTTTCCACACACACAAATTTATGCCCCAAGAACAGAGCCCATTCCTGCCACAGGGTCTGGATAGTTTTTTAATGTAGAGGGAGACTCACTTTAGTGATAAGAGTTTAAACCCTTATTCTTTGCTCCTCTCGTCTGGCTCATAGATCTAGCGCTGGCAACAGGGGGAGGTACACGATCCATGTACGTAAGTGGAGGCGCATGCACTCGAGGCGGTCACCACTGGGGGAGCCAGACAGGACTCCTCTCCACCCCGTGCCAGCTGGACTCAGCTTCTGGAATTCCAGTCCACGCCGGGAATCTTCCAGGCTGGCTTCCTGGGCGTCCACCATGGGCTGAGTCCTAGCCAGAGTCAACTTAACTGTGATGGCGTTGCCGTTGACAAAAGTGTCTCCTGTTTTCGGAGAGTTGTTTTCAAAAAACAGCTTTATTGAGATATTATTCACATATACAATTCACCCATTTAAACTTTACAGTTCAGCGGGGTTTAATACATCTGTGGATACGAGCAAATATCACTACAATTTTAGAACATTTTTATCACCCCAAAAGAAACCCCAAACTCATTGGCAGTCACTTATTTCCCCTCAGTGCTCCAGGCCTAGGCAACCACAAACCCACGTTTTATCTCCGTAGATTTGTCCACTTGGAATATTTATGTAAATGGAATCAAACAGTATGTGGTCCTTTGGGACTGGCTTCTTCCATTCAGCATAATGTTTCCAAGGTTCACCCATGTAGTAGCATGGATCAATATGTCATTCCTTTTTATGGCTGGGTAATATTCCGTTGCATGAATAGATCACAGTTCATTCATTAGTTGATGGACCAGAGTGCCTCCCCTCCCCGCCCCAAATCTTCACAGCAGGCCTCCTATGCTCCAAGCAGGCAGAGTGCGGCACAGCATGTGTCTATCCACGGCTTCGAGGGCTTGTGACACACTCTGAGCAGCACCCCTGGTACTGTTAGCTCCTGGTTAGTTGACAGCTGGGGACTGCCCAGCTGTCTTACCTGGGACAACAGCTCAGCATGTGGCTTTCTGCTCAAGCATTTTCCTTCCACAACGGATGGATACACCCTCTGTGGGCTCATTACCTTGGGAAATGTAAGCGCTTCCCAGTGAGGGAGGGAAGGAGCTGGGCTGCATGTTCTTTAGAGAGGCAGCCTCGGGGGTCCCTGGGGTTCAGCGCCCTGGCAAAGGCCACTCAGGGGGATAAGCTGCAGGACGCACAGGTCTGGGCTTCAGCAGGGCTCCTCTCCATACCTGCCCTTGGGCGAGGGGTTGCTGTGACTCAGTCACCATGCCAAGGGTGGAAAGTCCCATCAGGAGGCTGAGTGAGACCCAGAGAGGCTGGTTTCAACAGGAAGCCAAAGAATAGATTTGGGCACTGCAGCCCCTGCTTCTCTGTGTGCTGTGCAGAGAAAGCTGAGGGATCATGCCCTGGGCAGAGGGTACAAGTTCCTGCCTGACATCCCTTCTCCCCTTATTCCTTATTGATATAACCTGGATTATATCCAGGTATCAGTTTGCCCAGTTCAAAGACTACATTTCCCAGATTTCCTTTCTGCAAGGGCTGGCCAATGAGAAGAAAGCAAAAGTTATTGGGCAAGGATTATAGGAAGTCTTTCCTTTCAAAGAAACAAACTTTTTATTAAGAAAATCTTCAGGCATGAAAAAAAGGTAGACCAGGGTAATGGACGCCCATATACACCCATCACCCAGATTTAATAGTTGTTAACATTTTACCATGTTTGCTTCTTTTTTACTCATGTATTAACCAGCCCATAATTCAAGTTAGGAAATCTCTTTAAAAGAAGCTGACTCAGATGGGAGACAGGTGTCCTTTGTCCCTCCGTGCTTCATCCTTCTGCTTTCCTAAATCATAAACATGAAGGCTGGAGCCCCAGCAGCCATCTTGTGACTCTGAAGCCATCATGAGGATACAAGCCAGGGATAAGTATGGCAAAGTGGAAAGAGGGAAGGGTAGGTTGCCAGATTAGCAAACACAAACAAAAACCAAACCAACAAAATGAGATACGAAAAACCAAAACAAAAAAAAGCAAATAAAGAAACCACCAGTTTAATTTGAATTTCAGATAAGAATGAACGATTGGTTTAGTATGTTTCATGCAAAATTGGGGACATACTTCTAATTTTAAAATTACTTATTGTTCATCTGAAATTCAAATTTAACTGGGCCTCCTGCATTTTGTATGGCAATCCCGTAATGGGCCTGGGTCTCTGGCGCTTGTGGACCTGCCATACAAGCACCGGACTGTCCATTTAGACCTCCCATTTTATCTAATTAATTCATTTAATGAGCATCTATACAAGTGACTATTATGTGCTCAGTCTTGGGCAAAGCCCTGTGAAAACAGTCAGATTGGCACATGGGATTCACAGTCCAGTGCGTAAAACGAGTATTAAGACAAATACCCAAGTACCAGTGAGATGAGTAAGAAAAAGGGGGCATGGGTTCTCCCCTCCCCCACACTTGCCCATACTGATTATTCCCTGAACACTGGGCTGTTTCCCACCTCTGGTCTTTGCCCACACTGTCCCTCATCCTGGAATGTCCTCATCAACACACCTGCTCATTTCACTTCATTCATTCATTCAGCAAACTGGTTAAGAACCTTCTGTGCCATGTACTAGGGAACAGAGGGCCCGCCCTGCAGGGGCCTATGGACTCAGTGCCCATTGATGAAGTCTTCCACATGCCAGCATAAAGGTAGGATTGTGTGATGATGATGTTACAGGGACAGGAAGAGGAGAAGGGGAAGGGCAGGCCAACAACAGAGTGGGGACTTGAGGGATAAATAGGAGCTCGCTAAGCATGTGACGTGTGAATGCAGCCATATGGATGGACGAGTGAATGAAGCTGATCACACAGCTGAGGCCACCCCACTGCATGACTGGCCCCAGCCCCTCCTCTCCTCTCTGTGGGGAGCAAGCCAGATCGAGGGAGGCTTCGGGGTCCCTACAGGGTGGACAGAGCACTACTTGGGAGCCAGATGGCATTTCCCTGCCTCTGGTTATGCAGTCAGGCCCTGAGCCCATTCCAGAAGGAGATGCTTGAGTCAGGGCATTTGAATCTCATGGTCCAGCTTCCTCTGCCCAAAACTTAACACTTCGCAAAACGAAGCTGGAAGGGCCCTGAGTTGGCAATTTTTCCAGTGCCGCCAGTGTTTCTGGAATCCTCCAGGTCAAGGCTGGAAGGTCTCAGCCACTATCTGGTCCAACCGCCCATTTAACTGATGAATAAACTGAGTCCCAGAGAGGGGAAAACCTCGCCAAAGGTCACATTCCACAGCCTGGTCCAGTCCAGCGCTGCTGGACCCCAGTTCCCTGGCCTTCCAGTCCTACACGGAGCCTTCCTGTGCAATCAACAACAGAAAGTATACTCAGCGAAAGTTATAAATGACACCTTGCAACCAATTGTTTGGGGCATTCCGGCAGTGGTCCAATCCCCTGTTCACAGACCTCAGCCCTCCTAGGCTGTAAGCCCCAGGCAGCTCAGCTTAGCAGCCATCCACAAGCACCAACCACCTTAGAGGATATGGCCGCAGCTGACCTAGGAGGGGGCTCCTGGCAGATGGCCAAGGTCTCTCAGGGACCCTGTTACAGGGGTGCAGGAAGGACCCCTCTCCCAAACTGTCTCTCTTCCTTCCCCCGGGGTCTCTGCCCTCCAATCCAGTCTGTAGCCACAAGCAAACACAGGGATGAAGCCACGGCCAGTTACTCCTGCTGAGGAAAGGGGAGAGGCTGAGCAGATTTGGGGCTGCAGCCTGGCAGGGCCAGAGTATCCAGTTAGCTGACGGGGGTGGGGTGGGGGTGGGGGAGCCATCACGGATCTTGGGGGTGGGGGAGTGGCTGCTTCCCCCAGACTTTGGAGAAAGTGAGGACAGGGTTGGAAAAGCCTTCCTGGGAGGGAGCCCAGGAGCTGGGGCTTAGAGGACCTTTAGGACCTGCCTGGACAACCCGTGAGTCACTGATGAGGCCAGAGAGAGGCCGGGCCTCCCGACTCCAAACCCAGAGCTCCCCTTGGGGTCCACCTTAACCCCAAGCCTTCCGTAAACGCCAGCTCCACCAGACGCGGATGTGGTCCGGATGGCCCGGCGAGGATGTTCCAGGGTCCCGTGACGGGGCCGTCCTAGGTGAGAGTGTCCTCTCAGGAGTGGGGGGCATTACCCTTCATGGACTCAAAGGTTAGCTGCCGATTCCACCTTGCCGCCAGTAATGAAGAGCGCAGGAGGCAGATGGAGGCTGTCCCGCGCACAGTATGCTAATTCCGCTAACCAGTGGACCAGGAAATGGCCGATTATTTGCGCCGCCATCAACAGACAGAGACGCTGCCTCAAAGCTCACTTGTCTTTAATGCTGTCCCCCTGTCGAGGATCCTCAGGGTGATCGCTCCAGCCAATTTCCAGAGATGCAGGCGGCAGGAGGAGGGGGCGAGTGATGGATGTGCGGGCCTTGGAGGGAGCCCTCCGCCAGCACTCAGACTGCCTGGGGTCCCAGCAGTGAACGGGTGCCCTTGGGGCAGTCCCAGCACCTCCACTTCTGCTTCTCTGCCCATGGGACCTCCCTCCCAGGGCTGTGGCCCGGACCAAGAGGCAGGCGGGCTGCTTCCAGGGCCAAAAGGCTCTTATAAAAGAACAGAATTCCTGCTGTGGCTAGCGGGCATTTCTGGACTCTGCGCTGGCTCTCAGACCCGAGGTGGCCCCTCTCCTTGCTCATGGGGTGGTGGATGAGGGTAGGGCCAGAGTGCTGTCTGAGATGTGCAGAGCTCGGTTCTCAGATTCTGGGACGTGCCTGAGGCCAAACCAGGGGCTGCCTCCTTGTCTGCCATTCAATCCCTCTTTGTGTCCCAGTCCTGGAGCCCCAGTACTTTGAGCTTGAGTCCAGTCCTCCTGGGACCATTTCTTTCCAACAACCAACGGTCCTTTGCCATGGGGAAGGCACCCATACTGGGAAAGACCTCCCTCCCTAGATAACAGACACCTGCAGTGGCTGGCTCCATCTGGAGGTGAAAACTCCGGGGAAATGACTCCTGCGCGCGCGTGCGTGCGTGCGTGCGTGTGTGTGTGTGTGTGTGTGTCCCTCACTCACTCTGGGATCTCCTTTCTTAGTAAATGGTGAAAACTAAAAAGACTTGATGTGGAATTTGTCTTAAATCTTAAATTTTTCTTAAAACTTATAAATTGTATTACAACTTATTAAAATTAATTTATCTTGTGTTTTAAGCTACGGCTATAATTCCATCCATAATCTTTGAGCAAAGAATGAATCAAATGTTGATTTGGGGGGTATAAATTTTTCAGCCAAAAATTGTGTCACGGCTTACTCTGTAGCCATTCTTTGTGCTTGATTTTCACAGCATGGTCTTACCAGGTGTCATTTTTGCAAAATTATCCAAAGGCTTCATGCCTTTTCACAGAGGTGTTCGTTAATCCATGGCAGTCAAATCGTTCCCTTTTGAGTATCTGCTGTGTCATCACCTTTGCCCTTTTCTTTCTTCAAATCAAGAATGGCCAGATCCTCATTTATCAATGGCTTTGCATAGAATTTGAATGCTTCCTCAGCATCGTTTTCACTTCATGAAATCCTGGAACTTTGGCACAATTCGCATTTTCGCCTTGCAATCAATTTATACTTTGCAATCAATTTATTTGGGTTTTGCGTAGGGGGGCAAAGATGGACACCTGAGTTTAGCAGAAGGGTGTGTCGGGTGGGCACCACATTTATAGATGGTCAGTTTTTCAGTGAACACCGTGTTATGATGTCTCTAACTGCCCTAAGGAAGCTACGTGACTGGGGGACTCAGGTACTGAATCCCAGGATAACAAGGACCCATGTGTGGTGCTCCTCATTTTATGTATCCAGATCCTTCTCCACAAAGAGTAGTGGAGGCAACATGCTTCATCTTCCTGGTCTCTGCTGGTTCCTCCTGGACCACATCTGGGACTCATCCTGGTAGGGTACATGAGCCTCTGAAAAGGACCAGCCAACTCTATCAAAAAGAGCTCCAGATTTAACCATACCCTCCTTAATATGGTTTCCGGCAGCCTTCTCATCCCTGGACGAAGCATAGGATTCAATCTGAGATGCCACTTTCCTGCCGTTTTCCCTGGGGGCACCAGGCTGCAGGACCCAAGGAAGTGGTGAGCAATATTTAGGGACATCCATTTCATTAAACACCTGTGGTCTTCCAAGTCAAATAATAAATAATAATAGTAATAAGTAAAATGTGTTGAGTGCTTACTGTGTGCCAGGTATTGATGCAAACATTTCACAAGTATTATCTTACTTAATTCTCACTACCCTTTAAGTGCTACCCCCATGTTACAGTTAAGAAAATAAAGATGTAGAAAGCTGATTTTTTTTTTTTCCAGATCATACAGATGATAAATTGCGAGTTGAGATTTGAATCCAGGAAGTCTGACTCTAGGCCTCATACTCATAACTAATACTGTGTTGGAAACTAACTTGGCTTTTTTCTTCTGGGTTTGGATAATGCTGGGGGGTGTAGAATTGACTTGTTATAGGATAATCTAGCTCCTGCCCCACATTTGATAAGGGAAGAACACCTGCCAAATGCAGCCTCCAAAATCAATAGCAAAGTGCTATACTGAAACTAACAAGGGCACTTTATGTTCACTCGTGAATCCATTTTGAAAATTCTGTGCGTACGTAAGTCAAGAAACTCTCCGTCTTTTAGGAATTCAACCCCGAAAAAGCTGGTGTCTCTCAGTTTCAGGCATGGGAAGTATTTTGTCAAAGATGCCTCATTTCTTGAAACTAATAAAATAATTGGGTTGAACATGCTCAATGCAGACTTTCCCCTACCAGTGAGCTCTTTTATAGCCACTGAAAAGTCACTTTTTGGGGGGCTCATTATCCCTCAAGATCCTGTGTCGCTCATTTACATTAGAAAGAGGAAGTTCATAAAAGCCCTTTCTTATTTTCTAACACGAATTCAAATCAGGGGCCATTATCACCCTATAGAAAGACCCAAATGGCATATGGATCATTCTGGAGAAGGGGGTGAGCGCCTTTTAAGAGAATTGTTTTAGTTTTTGCAGGAAATTAATCAGAGGGATGGGCTTTGTGGAGCGGGGAGCAAATCTAATCTGTCCTTTGTTCGAATTTGCCTTGCTCCAATTCCTAGCAATTGTAGACAACATGCTCTTTTGTTCGGGAGACACTTGTTACATGCATAATTAGAGACTGCAGTAGCTGTGTTTAAAGAAAAACTGTTTTCCAATGTAATGTGTGATCTTGATAATAGTATTTTCATCAAAGGTAGCAATTACATTCATTAAGCTGGGACTGGCCGGGCGGCAAGGAAATTAAGTGGGAAGTGAATAAAAAGCTCCCCTCCCCCCATGTTATCTCCTTCTCTTTATAAGTTGAAATGCACCATGGTGAGCTGGAACTGGGAAATACATAGTGCATATAAAAAAATAAAGTCCTCCTTAATCTTTCTGAATAATGACCCTGCAGATATCCTAGGGACGGCAACTATAGATACACTTTTCAAATTAAAGGGCTTTATTCTCCCTTAATTTCCTATGCAAGTTTTAAACGAGCTCAACATATGATTCAGGTCTTTAAAGGCTGCAGCGCTCTTTAGGATTCATTCACTGTTCTTTGCACACATAAATTAATAGTTTTGTGTTCTCAAAAAAAACACAACAAGGCATAAATCAACCAGTTTAGGAGAGAAATAAAGCCATTTTCCTATTTTTAATTACTCCTTTAACTATCATTTAGGCTTCCTTATACTTTAATTTTAAAGATGCTATAAATGAAGTCCACACGTGGAGGTGGAAACACATTACAGGAAAAGAGCGCCCCCTCCAGGTTCTTGAATCTCACTGTGTTGCTGTGAGAAATTTATTCTGGAAAAGAAAAAAAATCCCACACATGTATGTGTGTGTGTGTGTGTATCTCCTCCAGGCAGATGCTCTGGGTCCCTCCCCCATCCCCCTGGATTAAAAGTCCTGCTTGCAATGCCTCAAAGGGTTTGATGATTTCAATTTTATTCAGCAGAGCGCAATGATAGCCAGACATTTCTGGGCAAAAGCAGATGGAAATATGCCACCTCCTATCAGCACCCTAGCTCTGGCCAATGTTTGACCTGAAAAGCTCTCTGAGAAAATGAAACCAGTCCACAAAAATCAATTGGGGACCCCTATTTCTTGTGATTGGACATGCACAGCTCTGCGGCAAGAATCATTATCTCTAAATTGATTGACCCAAATGTCATGCAGATCATCTTGGAGTGGGAAAAGCCGAAGAGCTAGAACGGCCTGCGCATTTTCTGCTGGCTGCACAGCCAGATGCGGCAGTGGCCTTGACGGCTAACCTCTAGCCGAGCGGGTCAGGGTGTTCCACTCTTGGCTAAAGGAGTCGCCATAATTTGAGAAGAAGTGGGACTTCGGAAGTTTTTCAACTTTACTTTCTGACCTGCTCGTTAGCAGTTGATTTGACTTTATGAGACAAGGGTATTGAATGCGGAGCCAGGAGACCAGCCTGTGGTCCCAGCTGGTAATAAGAGCTAAGGTCTGTTGGATGGCTTACTATCTGCCAGGTACTTGGCTGGGGCTCACACGCGTTGTATATCTCATTCCTCACAGCAAGCCTTCGAGGGGGGCGTTGGTATTATCATTTCCATTTTACAGTCAAGAAAATCAAACCTTACTTGTCAAGTAAGCTACCTCGGTCTGTATAATTAAGACATCGGGGACCAGACATCCGTACCCTGCAGTCTGATATCTAAGCCCAACCTCTTGGTCATGAGAGCAGGGGCTTTGGCCTTTCCAGACTCAGGTTCCCTGGACATAAATAAGGGGGTAAGCTGACAAAGCCCTAGGGTCCCAAGCAGCTCGACATTTACCACTACGAGACTTCTCAGAAAACCTTTCAAGTTATCTTGTTGAAGCAGCTAGTTTGCTTTGGGGGGGCTTCCTTTGAGAAGCCATATGTAGTCCCCAGAGCAGAGAGAGGACAGAGCCGGGTACCCAAGGATCACAGGCAGCTGAAGCTGCTAGGATGTGGCCCAGTGACAGGTGATGGGTGTGGAGCTTGGTCCACCGACTCAGGTGAGCACGAGGGAAGCAGCGCACTGAGGCTCAGCGTTCGGGGATGTTTTCTAATAATCATTCCAAATTACCCTCTACCCAAGCCCTCTCTCCTGCTCCCTTGGCAGTAGTAGATCTCAGTTCAACGTGACAAATTCAGTCACTTTTGGTTCATCGAACAGCCTCGGTTTGTTCTTAAGACTTAGCCCTGTTCATTTAAAACCTGCAGTCTCATGTCCATTTTGAGGCTCGTGTGTCCCGAATCTCAGCAATGGCCCTGCCTGTCTCGTGTCTCTAACAGTTTGTGGCGTGTGTGTGTGTGTGTGTGTGTGTGTGCGCGCGTGTACGAGGGAGAGCGCAGGGTCTCTCTTGACTTTTGCCCTTCTCCCTCTGGCGCTGGGGGTGGTTATGGGTTGGGGATGAAGGAGGGGGAGGCCGGGGCAGGTGCTGTCTCTCCCCTCCTTGCCCTTGTGTTCCTTCTCTATGTGCATGTTATGAATGACGGTTGGCTGTCAAGGGGACTTGCCTCCTGGGCCCTGGGGGTCTCTTGCAAGAGTGGCTGCATTTTACTGCTGCCTCTTTGCATTCCTCCTCCGTGCACACCTCTTTGTCCTCAAGGGAAAAGAGTCTAGAGAAAGATGGTATAACACAATCTCATCTACCTCCTGTGCCAGCTCTCCGGCCTGTGGGCACAAGCAGGATCCATCTTCCTTAACTTTTTGGAACCAAGAACTCAAGACAGGGTGGTCCTGACCCTCTCTTGGGGGTTCCCCCATTGTGCCATGGTTTCCTGGGTCTCTTTTCTCCTGCTTTTATGGGGAAGATCAACAATCCACTGGCTAAGTAAGGTGTCCAACTGGGAACAAAATGCCAGGCTGCCTTCCTTGTAGGATCCTCAACCTTGGATTTGAGGTGGTAGAGCACCCCTTCCTCCACTCTGGTGGGTGGCCTCCCCTCATTTTGAAGGTGGTTTACTGAACTGGTGCCTCTCTGAGGCCCTGGGGGAAGGTGGCTGGTCCTACCCCTGGGGTTTTTCTGAACTCAGAATATGAGATACTTAGGTATGGTGACCTTATAATTTATTGCCCAAATTGGAAGGCTCTTTTGAAAATGAAGGATGGCACTATTAATAATCATTCTGAGGGCTTCCCTGGTGGCGCAGTGGTTGAAAGTCCGCCTGCCGATGCAGGGGACGTGGGTTCATGCCCCAGTCCGGGAAGATTCCACATGCCGCGGAGCGGCTGGGCCCGTGAGCCATGGCCGCTGAGCCTGTGCATCCGGAGCCTGTGCTCTGCTACGAGAGAGGCCACAACAGTGAGAGGCCCGTGTACCGCAAAAAAAAAAAAAAAAAAAAAAAATCATTCTGAGACAGCAGGCATGACCTAGGACTGTCTAGGGAGACGGAGATGTATGGTCCCTGATCCTCGAGCACCTCTGGACTCTAGCTCCAGTTCTGGAAAAGGGAAAAATCACATCCTACACCCTCTATACCATCAATCAGTGTGATGTCAGCTCTGAGCCCCATCCCAACAAATTGACGGGTATCCAGCTTTGTTCAGGGCTCCTTTCTCAGGACCTCTGTCTGGGCTCTGGGGTCTCAGAGGGTCAAAGTGCCTCCGTCCTCTGCCACACCACCTGCCTCCACGAGAGATGTCTCTTCTCCTGGTCCCGGGCCCTTCCTTCCAGATGGCTCCTCTGCCACGCCTGGAACCTGCTTGTGGTTCAGCACCTTTTGAGAGGCCAGAGGGCTCTGCCCAACATCCAGCCTCTTAGCACACATTTCCAACGTGCTAGTCTAGGCCACATGTGGGGCATGGAAGGCCTCTCTTTCCTCTTCCAATCTGAAGAAATCCCTCTTTAATTTGGGGCAGATTCATCTGGGGCAATTCCCTTCAAGACTTATTTTCCACATTGGATTTAGGTTTCTCCTTTCCTTCAAACCCCTTTTGTCCATTGAAAACAGGGACAAAATTTGGGAAAGTGCTGCTACCAGCCTTGTGGGAGGCACAGAACATAGAACCTGCATAAGTGGGGAGAAGAGAAAGGAGAAAATGCCAAAAAAAGAGCAATAGCTCCCCAAATTAATGTTTCCATACTGCTTCAAAGCCACAAGTTCTTGGAGACCAGTAAAGTGAGCTTGGCCAGGCGCCCTGGACGCCACTTGTTCTTCTGCGGAAGCAGCTGCTCCATCTTCTAGAGCCACAGAGACCTACAGAACTTTCTGCAATCATTGAAATGCCCTATATCCACACGGCCCAATATGGCAGCCACTAGCCAAACATGACTAACGAGCACCTGAGGAATTGAATTTTTAATTTTATTTAATTTTAATTTCAATAGCTACATATGGCTAGTGGCTCTCATACTGGACAGAATAGTTCTAGAGAAGTCATTGAAGAGGAGTGATAATAACCCAACTTACATTTAAAAGACTGTCTCAGGCTGCTATGGAAAATGGCTTGGATTACTGGGGAAAGTAGAAGCTGGAAGCCAATCAGGAGGTGACTACACTGTTCCCAGAGAGAGATCATGCTTCCGATTGGACTAAGGTACTAGTAGAGGTAGAAAGGTCTAGAGACATTAAGAATTATTTTGGAGGTATAACTGGTGGAGGAGGCCCACTGGTTACTGGGTTTCTGCATGCCACTCTGAAGACCCCATTTGCAGTTGAACAGATCCACTCTTTTTTTTTTTTTTTTTCGCGGTACGCGGGCCTCTCACCGTTGTGGCCTCTCCCGTTGCGGAGCACAGGCTCTGGACGCGCAGGCTCAGCGGCCATGGCTCACGGGCCCAGCCGCTCTGCGGCCTGTGGGATCCTCCCGGACCGGGGCACGAACCCGTGTCCCCTGCATTGGCAGGCGGACTCTCAACCACTGCGCCACCAGGCAAGCCCCAGATCCACTCTCGATGGTCATTTCTGAACCACTCGTTAATCCTCACAGAGCCCTTGAAAGAGGACATGTCTTCTCTCTGAGGGGGATGCATATGCCACATGTACTGGGTTGAATAATGTCTCCCATAATTCATGTCCACCGGGAACCTATGAATGTGACCTTACTTGGAAATAAGATCTTTGCAGATGTAATCAAGTTAAAGCGAGGTCATACGGGATTAGGGTGTGCCCTAAATACAACATGACTGGTGTCTTTGAAAGAAGAGGAACATTCGCATAGAGCAAGGACGGCCACGGATGATGGAGGCAGGGATGGAAGTTGTGCGGCCACGAGCCAAGGAGCTCCTAGGATTGCTGGCAACCACCAGAAGCTCAAAGAGGCAAGGAAGCGTTCTTCCCTAGAGCCTGCAGAGGGGATATGGACCTGCTGACACCTTGACTCCAGACTCCTGGCCTCCAGAACTGTGAGAGGATGTATTTCTGTTGTTTTAAGCCACCCAGTTTATGGTGTTTTGTTACGGCAGCCCCGGGAAATAGAGTCACCCAGCCAGCATCCACTCCCTGCTCCTGCCTAGCAGACCTAGATTTTGCTCCGGTAACTACCCTCCTCCAGTATCCACGTACCTAAGGAAGTGGACCTTTCCTGGGTGGGTACTCCTTTGCCCTAAAGGTAAGACTACTTTCTTGCCAGGGATGATTTTGGAACGAGTATGGGACTCAAAATTGGCCCGGAGGATAAGAAGAGAAATCTCTGGAGGACTGTTCTTCCATCATCCCTAGAAGCTCTTCTTCTCCTGGACATTATTGTGTTAAAGGGTAACACCTGCAGCTGTGGCAGCACCCTGGCTATACCTGCCTGAGGATGATGTCCGTGGAAGGACGGCAGAGTATAGAGATGGGAAGACCCAGGGCCTGATAACTTTGCTGAGCTGATGAATCAAACAGCCCTGAGGCCCCCAGGGCTCTGGGGTTCCAATCTCTGTGAGGTGACTGAGACAAGGCTCATACCTCCTCCATCCAAGTGGTTTATCAAACTCCAAACCCCCTGAGAAGAGTGTTGGCAAATGCCATCGTCCCTATCTGGTTGATTTTCCAGATGATGTTTTAGTGTCCCCAGCAACTCCCAGCTGTGGCCCCCACTTGAATGAAGAGTGAGTAAAAGAAAGGAGAAACATTTACTAAGCGGCTCCTCTCTCAAGAAAAAACACTACCCAAAGAGCGCTTCCTATCTGGCCATCCATCCTGCAGATACGTTTTCTCAGCATCTGGAGGCTGGGGCAGGGGTGATGCCTTAGTCTGTTCAGGCTCAACTGGGTGGCTTATAAACAACAAACATTTCTTTCTCAGTTCTGAAGGCTGGGAAGTTCAAGATTATGATGGCATCAGATTCGGTGTCTGGTGAGGACCTGCTTCCTCATTGACAGCCGTCTTCTCACTGTAACTTCTTGTGGCTGGAGGGGCAAGGGGTCTCAGCCGGGTCCTTTGATAAGGGCAGTAATCCCATTCAAAGCACATTCTAGAGGCCCCACCTCCTAATACTTTAACCCACTTTGTGGGTTAAGATTTCAATATATGAACACAAACATTCAGTCCATAGCAGATGGGAAAGATTCTTTCTCTCTTACCCCAAATTAGGTAATTCCACCACAACTTTTCAAGGTTTCTTGCTTCTCCCTTCTGTCCCTGGCTATCTCAAAAGTTCCTCTCATCCAGAAAAAAAAGTGTATCTCCTAATTTCAGAAGTCCTCACAACCCACCTGACTTTTTTTTTTTTTTTTTTTTTTTTTGCGTTACACGGGCCTCTCACTGCTGTGGCCTCTCCCGCTGTGGAGCACAGGCTCTGGACGTGCAGGCCCAGCAGCCACGGCTCACGGGCCCAGCCGCTCCGCGGCACGTGGGATCTTCCCAGACCGGGGCACGAACCTGCGTCCCTGGCATCGGCAGGCGGACTCCCAACCACTGCGCCACCAGGGAAGCCCCCCACCTGACTTTTAATTCCGCAAACTTATTTTGACATATTTCTCCTCCTTTTTTCCTCCCTAATAAGAGTAACTGAGCCCTCCTTTGGTCTAAATGTACTCAGTGCCCATGAACTCAGGCTCAGCTGCAGGCAAACCTTCAGTTCAGTGCCTGGAGTATCCCACGGACGTGCTCCCAAGTCCATTTTCCTTCTCCAGGGCCAGGAGTGCTGGAGGCTTTCCCTTTGAATGTTCTTCTTCTTCCCTCCCACCCCCAGTCAGCACCACTGGGCATTTCCTGACTCCTTCTAGCTTCCTGAGCTTGCCTCCTTGCTTGTTCTTAAGATTTTGATTCCCTTTTACCCCACATCTTAAAGCCAGTACCTGACGATTCTTGGCTCCAGGTCTCATCTCATCCTTCCCTTGTCAAGAATAAAAACGTTGGGGGGGGACTTCCCTGGCGGTCCAGTGGTTAGGACCCCGTGCTTCTACTGCAGGGGTCTCGGGTTTGATCCCTGGTCAGGGAACTAAGATCCCGCGTGCTGCGCAGCGTGGCTGAAAACAAAAGAATAAAAGCATTGGACTCCTTTCCTCAGAGTACCTGCACCTCTACCCAAAGGCTATCAGCTGCTTTTAGGATAAAGCTGGATGGGAAAAGGGAGCAGAACCTCCACTTTCTCTCTGGTCTTGAACCTGACCTCCCAGTCAAGGCTGAGAAGCAGACGCTTTGCTTCAGATACCACATACCTGGTTCATACGCTGGGAATGGCTGTGGTGGTATCCAGCTCTGCTTTCCTTGTGTCAGGAACCAAATCTTAGAACTAACAACCTATATGAAGATGTGGCAACAGAAGCAATTTTAAAACTAGATAAAGGAGTTTAACTTATTTCATCACAGTTCCAAGAATTTGGCAAGTTGTCTCGGAGCATTTCAGAATGATGTATTCTGCAAGTATTGTACGGATATTCTCAATGTTAGTACTGCACTTAGACATGGGCAAGGGGACCTGCTGCCCCAGGCCCTGCGTTTCATAAACACACAACAGTCCCTGTATTCACTGGGATCTGGTGCTCATGCTGGCACATGGTGGCCTGAGCCCTAAGCATCCACTCTCATGACTAACACCTTTCAAGTCATGGGGGACCACATCTCCTCTGCCCAAAGTGCCTGAAACAAAAGGAGCCTGAATCCTGACGAGGACAATATCAGAGAGAGAGACTGCTTTGGAGGTGAGGAGGATTTGCTTAGGGAAAAGACAAATTCACCAACTTGTCAAATCCTTCCTCTTGGAAAACAAGAGTGGGATAGATCCTTGCATAACCAATGATCATTTCCCAAAGCAGAGCTTCCCTTTTCTGGCTTCTCTGTGTTCCAATGGACAGTTCCAGAAGTTCCCATGAATTGGCATAGCTTTCCAACAGTTTTACATGGTGGCTGACAACATTCTGTAATACTAATAATTCACATGACTTTTAACTTTATGTACGTATGTCTACATGTAACATGCATGGCATGTGACGCCAATTCATTACATTAACTGATGGACACTGAATACTAGAATTGGGAATGGTCTTTTTTATAAAAAGTATTTAATAACTAATTGAAATGTCAAAAATCAAAATTAAGTTTTATTTAAATAACAAAAAATTTATATAAGTTGGAATTTTATTTGGCCTGTAAAATTTATTTGTTTTTTATTTTTGTCTGTGTTGGCTCTTCGTTGCTGCGCATGGGCTTTCTCTAGTTGTGGTGAGCGGGGGCTACTCTTCGTTGTGGTGCACGGGCTTCTCATTGCTGTGGCTTCTCTTGTTGTGGAGCACAGGCTCTAGGCGTGTGGGCTCAGTAGTTGTGGTGCAAGGGCTTAGTAGTTGCAGCACACAGGCTTAGTTGCTCCACAGCATGTGGGATCTTCCCAGACCTGGGATTGAACCCGAGTCCCCTGCATTGGCAGGCAGATTCCCAACCACTGCACCACCAGGGAAGTCCCTGGCCTTTTAATATTAATAATTTTGAGTACTTTAAAAGAAAAATAACTTTTGGAAACAGATGAAGAAGAATTTAAATTTTAAACTTTGCCTTAACTTCAACTTACATTTTTTATGAAGGTGCATTCTTTAATTAATTAATTTCACCCTCTTTATTAATTAAAAAAGTAATTACTGATTAAAACAATAAGACTAGGGGAGTTCCCTGGTGGCCTAGTGGTTAGGATTCTGGACTTTCACTGCTGTGGCCCAGGGTTCAATCCCTGGTCAGGGAACTGAGATCCTGCAAGCCATGTGGTTCAGCCAAAACTTAATTAATTAATTAATTAAAAAAAACCCAACGAGACCATAGCTGGGCCTCCGGTGGTAGGCTAGCCCCAGGCCCAGGGACATCAGGGCCTGGCCTCCTCACCTTCAGAGAACACTTGCAGAAATGCTGGCGGGGGAGATGTTCTCTCTTACACAGGGCATGCTGAAATTACTGTGGGAAACCCATAAAGTGAGGTAGTAAAAATGCAAGAGGAAATAGGGGCCAGAAAAATGTTAGAAGTTAAGGGCATAGGACAATTTCAGAAGAACATAAGAGGAAAATGAGTCTTGAGAGAAATTACAGAAAAGCCTCAAAACCAACCCACCTATCTGAGAGCACTCTCTTCCGGATGGTACCAAGGAAGCATGAGGATTTCTTTCAAGAGATATTCCCTTCAGATGCCTGTGGACTCTTCTGACTTTTGCATAATCACATGAAGCTCCTTCCTCTAAGGGGCCAGTGGTGAACACTACAGTATTGGATTTGGATTCAGCTTCTTCTTCATCTACATTATTAGTCAGAGATGAAGAAATAAACTTGTTTTGAAATTTTTACTCTTCCAGAGATTGCCCTGGATTGCTGAAGCCCAGTGGAAATTTCAGACCAAAACATCTGCTGGAATGAGGCAAGCATTTGTATAAACTTAGGGGCAACTGAGGTGAGAAGTGTGTTAACCCCAAGACAGCATGAATGTCCACCAAAGGATGCCTTCTTAGAACACGACAGTAGATGAACGGAGCCTACATTTTTTAATGCTGAAAAAACAACATCCATGCCTTTCTATATCTAGCCAGTTTTTTTTTGTATAACTTTTTTTTAATTGGAGTATAGTTGCTTTACAACGTTGTGTTAGTTTCTGCTTTACAACGAAGTCAATCAGCTATATGTATACATATATCCCCTCCCTCTTGGACCTCCCTCCCACTACCACCCCCCAATCCCACCCACCTAGGTCATCACAGGGCACTGAGCTGAGCTCCCTGCGCTATACAGTTTCCCACTAGCTATCTGTTTTACACATGGTAGTGTATATATGTCAATCCCAATCTCCCAATTCATCCCCCTCCACCTCCCCCTCCCATGTCCACATGTCCGTTCTCTACGTCTGCATCTCTATTCCTGCTCTACAAATAAGTCAGAAAGAGAAAAACAAATACCATATATTAGCACATATATGTGGAACCTAGAAAAATGGTACAGATGAATCTAGCCAGCTTTTAATGTTGGTACATTTCTGGGCTTCCCTGGTGGCGCAGTGTTTGAGAATCTGCCTGCCAGTGCAGCGGACACGGGTTCGAGCCCTGGTCTGGGAAGATCCCACATGCCACGGAGCAACTAGGCCCGTGAGCCACAACTACTGAGTCTGCACGTCTGGAGCTTGTGCTCCGCAACAAGAGAGGCTGCGACAGTGAGAGGCCCGCGCACCGCGATGAAGAGTGGCCCCTGCTCGCCGCAACTAGAGAAAGCCCATGCACAGAAATGAAGACCCAACACAGCCAATAAATAAATAAATAAAATTTAAAAAATAAATTTAATGTTGGTATGTTTCAATCTGAGTAATTCTCAAGACTTCTTGCCCATTGGACAAGTGCAGGGTTGTTTCAGTCTCAAAAATGCCCTGTATTACAAAATACATTTAAAATGAGCTTAGCAGCAATCAATACGTGTATCCTTAGCCTTTGTCTACTTGGAAAAATCAATTGGGTTGAAAAGATGGAGTATTAATGTGCAAAGGAACTGTACATACATTATACAGTGATAGGTTTCTGTTGTATGACTGAGTGCAAAATAAGGCAAGGGGGCTTCCCTGGTGGCGCAGTGGTTGAGAATCCGCCTGCCGATGCAGGGGACACGGGTTCGTGCCCCGGTCTGGGAAGATCCCACATGCCGCGGAGCGGCTGGGCCCGTGAGCCATGGCCGCTAAGCCTGCGCGTCCAGAGCCTGTGCTCTGCAACCGGAGAGGCCACAACGGTGAGAGGCCCGCATACCGCAAAAAAAAAAAAAAAAAGACTAGAAGTTATTCTAAAACACAGTGAGGACGTTAGTGTGGAGGATAGAAGAGCTGCAATCGTGGAATCTTGATAAATGGTAGAATTTCCACTTATGGGAAAAGAAACCAAGAGTCAGCCAAAAGTAGACATTTTGTCAAAAAGTAAAAGAAGCAGAATCTTAGAAGTGGGGTATCCAAAGCTATGTTCGGAATGGATATAATCAGCCACGAATTAAGGGTAAAAAGATAACTTTAAGAACATGGTTGAAACTCACTGACAAAAGTGAACGTCAAGCAAAAAGGGATTAAAGGATCAGGCGATGAGTACGAGGGGTTGGTGCAGGGAGAATGGAGCAGCGGCTCACGGAAGCTTATCCTTTAAGGATGGGGAGACCCGAGCACTTCTGTAGATTGAGGCAAGGAGCCAATCGGGCTAGACAGGTTACAAATGAAATTCAGAGAGAATAATAATAACCTGAGTTCCTAGGGGAGGTCTTCTTTTCTTTTTTTTTTTGGTGTGACACCCTGACTGACCAACTTGAGTAAAATCAGACTTAGGAGGCACTACTTTCATCATGGGCTGGCAAACTTTTCTTTACGCCTCGTGGGCAAGAGGCAAAATTAAGGAGATTATGCACATATTTACATACCATTTAAAACGTTAAAAAAAAATCTAGTTTGCAGGTCACAGGCCCTAGTTTTGCTCACCCAATTTAAACCTGGGTCCTTGGACTTGAGATGTTTTGAAATTTATTTTTCTTGTCCAAGAAAATATTATGTTTCAATACCTCAGATTGAATCACATAAAATCAAATTACAACTAAAGACAAGATGCTAATCCCAGGGCCAGTGCAGACGGTCCAGTTCATACCCGAGTATGCGCCCAACCCAACCCAACCCGGGGAAGTCCCCGCTCAGCAAAGCAAGACACACACTGCTTTTCGTGGGAGGGTCTTTCAACGTGGTCAGTGCTATTTACCCACAGAGGTCAAACCTTCAAGGGCTTAGGTGTCAGCCCCCTTTTCTGTCCTCTCTGTGTCAGTCTTTGTCTCCCGTGTGGCCGAATGGAGCTGCCTACGTGGCTGTGGCTATTTGAGAAAAGCAGAAAAGTTGGTTAAAGGGGAATTGATGCACAAGAGTGAAAATTTTCCATAACCCTATACACAGCTTTAATTTATTTTCAATTACACAAGATTATATTTACTTTATTACAATTGCACAATATTATGAAATTATAAAAATTCAAACAATCTAGATGATGCCAACGACTCTCATGCCGTCTTCTTGGCCCCCACTCCCCGCGCAGCCCTCAGTGTGGTGACTGTATTTTCCCAGTTTATTCTAAGAATTTATATACATGCTTGGACTTACAGAAATATATAGATTTGTACTGTTCTCCACAAATCTTATGTGATTTGTTATTTTCTTAAACAATATAAGCTGGTGATGATTTAACCTCAGAACATGGGTCTTATTCTTTTAAACTGCTGCACAGGATCGCATAGTGTGTATGTCCATGATTTATATACTCTCCTACCTAGCCATTTCTAATTTTTCACTACTACAAACTATGCTGTCCTTAAGGTCCCTGACATGCCTTCTTGTCCATCCTCCCAGAAGCACTGACTAAAACAGCTCAGTTTCCCATACTTTTATTGACAATTTGTAATTTATATCTTTATTTTCTAATTAACCAAGGTTATTTAAAGTTATGATGAGTTTTTTTGCATCCTATATTTTGGTTATTTACTTCTCACGGTGTACAGTGAATGTTGCCTGTAAGTCTGTCTTTTTGGAGTTTGTAGAAGTTTCCTTTGTGGCAAAATTCTAGATTAGACAATTCATTTGCATTTGAAAAGAAAAAGTTTTTTCTCTCTCTCTCTCTCTCTCTCTCTATATATATATATCAAACTTGTTAATTATGCTACCCAATCCCTCTCTATCTGTTCTTACCATTTCCTACTTGACTTGTTGATTTCTAAGTCAGAGGCTGTGATTATGGCTTTGTCAATGTTTTCACTGTATTTTTATTTTTTGTTTTGTTGTATATAGTTCCTAACCATGTTGTTAGAGAGACATAAACTTCATGATTATTGGAACTTCTTGGTGAAGTCTTCCTGTTTTATTATGAGATATCCTTTTTTTGTCCTTTAAAATTATTTTTGCCTTTAATTCAGCTTTTTAAAAAAAAATAAATTATTTATTTTTGGCTGCGTTGGGTCTTCATTGCTGCGTCCTGGCTTTCTCTAGTTGCGGTGAGCGGGGGCTACTCTTCATTGTGGTGCACGGGCTTCTCACTGCAGTGGTTTCTCTTGTTGCGGAGCATGGGCTCTAGGCACGCGGGCTTCAGTAGTTGTGGCTCACAGGCTCAGTAGTTGTGGCTCATGGACTCTAGAGTGCAGGCTCAGTAGTTGCAGCACACAGGCTTAGTTGCTCCGTGGCAATGTGTTCCCTGCATTGGCAGGCGGATTCTTAACCACTGCGCCACCAGGGAAGCCCCTAATTCAGTTTTGATTGCTGTTCCTGCTTTCCTTTTAGTAGCATTTGTATGGTCTTTTTCCTTCTCTTTATCTCAACTTTCCTGTGCTGCTTTTTTTAGGTGTTTCTAATGTTATGTAGCTGGGATTTAAATCTTCCTTTTGTGCCATCTTGACATCTTTTATTTCGAACAGGTGAGTTTAACCCATTTATACCTATAAGTCCTACTATGTTTGACTATATTCCTGCCTTATTTTGTTTTACACTTCCCACGATTTCTTTGGAAAAAAAAAAGTTTTGTAACGTTAGGTTTTTTCCCCTGTATAATGTGAGCTATCCATACAAGTGATGGCAAGTCAAACATCCTACAGCCACACCCACTCAGATCTGCATCCTGCTTGTCTTTCTTCCTACCTCAGGGTGGCTTTTTGATGGCTGTGATGGAGATGATTTTTTTTTTGGTGGGGTGGTATTTCCGTAATTCCCTTTTCAGTACTTTTCTCATCCCTCTACTGCAGTGGTCCACAGCCTTTTTGGCACCAGGGACTGGTTTTGTGGAAGACAGTTTTTCCACGGACGTGGGGTAGGGGCATGGTTTCAGGATGATTCAAGTGCATTACATTTACTGTGCACTTTATTTCTATTATTACATTGTAATATATAATGAAACAGTTATACAACTCACCATAATACTGACAGGAGGTGGAGCTCAGGCGGTAGTGTGAGCAATGGGGAGTGGCTATAAATACAGATGAAGCTTTGCTCACTCACCTGCCTTCCCCCCCCCCGGCTGTGCGGCCCTGTTCCTAACAGACCAAGGACCGGTATCAGTCCATGGCCCAGGGGTTGGGGACCCCTGCTCTACTGCATCTTCCTACTGCCCTATCCACCTACTCTCCCATTCTTTCTCTGAGAACACAGCTGATCCCACCACATCTATTTATTTCTTTTACAGGCCATGTTCTCAGCTAGCTTCTCTGCTTTAAAAGATCTGAAACAATCCTGAAGAATTATTAGCTAATAAAGGGCTAGTTGGCAGTGGCATTTTACCAGAAGACTCCTGAAAATTAACAAACCTTAAAGACCCAAAGGAATGAATCTGGGAGGGCCTTCATCAGCCAGACTGCCCAAGTTTGAATCACTTCTGTCATGTATCAATAAGCAATTCATTTCCCTCTTCATGCCTCAGTCTCCTTGCCTTTACAATAGGCTAACAAGAGCACCTACTCTATAGGGCTATGAGTTACTATGTGTCAAGAGCATAGAATAATGGCTGGCACATGATAAGAGCTCAAGAGAGCTTAGCGCTATTTTTATCATTCTAACAGATCTAAAGAAATACTTTTGCATAAGGTTGGCCTTGGTGGTTTTCTATGTGTGAAGATACAACAATGAGAACAGAAGAAAGACACCTGACATAAATACATTTCGATAAGAATCTGGTCTTACTCATCTTTGCATGGCAGCTTGGAGCCCATGGCACCTTGGGCCCCTGCTCGGCGCAGGTCACTGAATGACTGCTCGGCACAGGTCACTGAATGACCAATGAAAACAGGGACTAACACCTAGATTTCTAAAATAATGTAGGAAATAATGGGGAACAGATAGGCTGAAATCTCCTATAAGGTTAGACAATAGTGTATTACTGAGTAAAAGGTTCAACGATATAAAATTTCCAGAAGTACTACTATAAACATGGGCATAAATATCATCTAGATAAGAGCTATACTGTGAAGAGGTGACCTCTCTATCGAAGAGCTGCTTATTTTGTTTTTTAAAAAAGGGAGTCCCTCTGGTAAAATTTTATTTAGCATCAAGAATTTAAAGTTAAATTATAAGACCTCTTCCCTGAAAACAAACAAAATTGGTTTACATGAGAGTCAAGCTATCAGCCTGGTAAACAGAGGTGTTGTGTCTATCTTGCAGGAAGGTTACACTATTTTCTTACTTCTTCTGTATGTATAACAAACAATTTTGCTTTATTAGAGTAGCAAAAGTCTCCAGTTAGTGCTTTATTTTTTCATTCTCCATAGAATACTGATTTTGTAACACTGATTACAGTCTGATACGTACCATTACAACAAAAGTTTCACTTTATGAAAGATCAGCAAAAATACATCAGCAAGGATATAACTAGTGCATTTACTAAAACACATCATAATCATAAAACCAAGTGATCACACACAATAATCTTTACATTTGACATACCAGCTACATCCTAGGAGAGCCAGTGTGTTTGGCAGGTGATTGATATATGTAAGTAACGACACTGATCAATCTTAACACTTCTGAAATGTTAATTCTTTATCAGTTAAACCTAAATCAATAGAGTATTGAAACATAACAAGGATGAAATCCAAAATCTGTTGAACAGAGACAGCAGTAGACAGTAGGAAGAGCACTGAATTGGGACCTAGTACATTTGGATCCTTGTCTTATCTTTGGCCTTGGATGACCTTGGGCAAGTATTCTGGGTTACATGAATCCTTCACTCTTAAATGAGAGAGTTGGCTGGATGGTTCTCTAAACTCTTTCTAGATTTAGCTTTCCATAATTCTAAAATCTTTGACACCAATTTATTTTTGTGTTGTAAAGTGAAACGTCTAACAATACTACCTTGGCAGTTGGGTTGAGTCCAGCTCTGCCACACAAATACGACTTGTTGCTTGTGTTCAAGTCTCTTCCTTCTGAGCCCCTGACAGCCCTATCCTCAAATTAACGAACAGTAATGACAGGTTTCAGGAGGTAAACAAGCTCGTCCTCCACTAGACACAAACTCAAGACCCCCAAAGTCATGGTTATTAAGAGAAGCTATAATGGAAGAACTATGGGGACAACCCACAACATCCTCTTTGGTAAACGGCACAATAACACAATTCAGTAATAGAAGGCAGGTACAGATATTAATTACAGTACATAATTAATTTTCAACTGTTATTTGTGAACCTGCACAAAAAATACACACACTATTAGAACTGTATCAATATGAACTATAAATTCAAGGTCTAGATGTACATGGGAGCCTCTCTCATGCTACTAATCTGAAAGAGGCTTATTGTAGTTTCACGTGTTTGTAACTCTACAGGAGGAAGCTAGGATTCTTTTTACTAACCGTTGGCTTCTATTCCGTTACCTGAAAAGCCCACCTCTCTCGCATAATCACAGAAATTAAAGATGTCCAAGCCCCCCTTTAGGGCATTTCCTCCAACCCCTACTTTCCTTATCAGATTACTGTCTTTTTGTTCTAAAACACTGAATGACTGGCTTCCATCAGCCCTATCTGAAAATCAAGTAGACTTTCTCTCTTTTGACCTAAGGTCTAAATTTGTCCGTATTTCTTCCTAATATTTTAATGTAATTCCTGTCTCAATCGTATTTACACAATTCTGAATATTTAACTATGGTATCCATTATAGAAATTAACCCAATTCAATGAACATGAATGCGCAAAGCAAAATTACTTTGAAAATGTCAAGTTTTCTTAATAAGCATTATCCTTTCATTAAAGTACTAAAGTGCTTCCCTTTTGACAGCAGTGATTACTTTAAGCAACTGTATGAGCCTTGAAACATTTTCCAACACCTCTAACCCATGCCCCCTTCCAGAAAATATAAAACACTCACCTTTCACTGTCCTCCTCCCTCCTGAGGGGACTGAGGACCTGTACCCTACAAGGTCTCTCTGATTGAGAATCCCTGATACTGAAGAAATGGCATCGCCAGCCGTCTATTATGTTGAGCTTTGCCTTTCCATAATTTGACTGTAAAACAACAGATTTATTTTTGCCTTCCCAGAAATGTCATTTTTTCTATTACCAAATATGCTTTTTGAACTCCACAGCTCCCTTCTATCCCTCATTCCTTACAAGATTTTAATACACTTCTTTATGGGGACAAGACATCTCCTCTTGAGAATCACTGAACCAAAATATAATTTCTGAATTACTATTCATGATAAAGCTCAATAACTAAGTTTGAGAAAACAGTATTCAATTTAAAGACAGAAAAAAATAGATATTACAATATTGAGTATATTCTAATTATTAAACAAAATTATTTAAATTTCATACTTGAAAACTAATGTAGAGACTTGTTTTTAAAATGATCTACTGGGGCTTCCCTGGTGGCGCAGTGGTTGAGAGTCCGTCTGCCGATGCAGGGGACACGGGTTCGTGCCCCGGTCCGGGAAGATCCCACATGCCGCGGAGCGGCTGGGCCTGTGAGCCATGGCCGCTGAGCCTGCGCGTCCGGAGCCTGTGCTCCGCAACAGGAGAGGCCACACAACAGTGAGAGGCCCACGTACCAAAAAAAAAAAAAAAAAAAAAAAAAGATCTACTGAAACCATAATGAAATGCACCTTTCATACCATAATGAAATGCACCTTTCATACTGGTCAATTATAGTAGCAAATTATATTGCTTTCCTTTGTTGAAATGCTTTCTTTGATTATATAAACTACAGAGTTATACCCTCCATTTTCCACTCATTTTCAGATATTCAGAACTAAAACTTTTAGATTTTTCTAAATAAATTTTTATCAGTTGCTACCTAGTTTAGCAACTTAGAATCGAATCTTATTTCTTCTATAGAATTGCCAACTATCACAAACGTCTCTCTGACTGATGCACAATGACAGGGATATAAAATACCCATGTCTGCAAGAAATACTTATATTGTCTTTATTTTTCCAAATTCCAATACAGTGAAATTCTATATACCCTGAAGCTAAAATGATAATGCACATAGAGTTTTAAAAATAGTTTTGGAGAAAATATGGATGTATTTCTTCCCAAAATTTAAAAATGATTTTCTGCACCTAAGTTAAGCAGATTGGAAAGAGGAGACAGGAAAGGTCTACCTCCAGATCCAAGGTGAAGGGCCTAAATAAAATCGTTCAATGCAGCCCCCAACAAGGCACAATAGTTTAAAATTTTACACCAGTGACACCAGGGAGGGGTCCTACTCCCGTGGCTGTCAGTATTCTGAATCTATGCGCTTTGCAATGGTGTTCAGCTGCATATTTGAAGTTCCTTCATATATCGTACCTTAAACAAAGGGGAAAAAAGGAACAATTAGGAGTGGAGATGTGGTTAAGAGTCTATACAAGAAACAGCTCTGCAAACATTACCTCTGCATTTACTGTAAAACTTTACCAGGAATACTGTCCAATGTCCCCTGAATATGGTACTATTTGACAAGGTAATTCTGCCTAAGAGATAACAATTTTCTATTTGGTTTACAGATTTCCAGAATCAGTATTAAACAGCTGGAAGTTTTTTGTTCCTCAACTATCAACACACGAGCCTGGATGGTTCCTCAGGAACAGGCAGCTTTCATAACTGCTGTTTCTATTTTCCTACCTGGCAGTGGAGCAGCGGAATGCTCAGGCTTGGGCAGGCACTTAGTGTCTAAAACTAGAACTGAGCTTCAAGCAACAGCATTAAACTAATAGAAAATATTAACATTTTTAGTAAAAGAAAAATTAAGACAGTAGATTTTGTTGTGGTTTCACTGAAAGGCCTTCAGAGGCCTTGGGGCATTTAAAAAGGAAATTTGATGTTTTAAAATATATATATAAAAATCTATTTTTTTGAAGGAAGAAGTAGGGGAAAACAACCCAGCCACAAGAAAAGGAGAGCCAATAAACATAATAACTGAAGAGATTAAAATTGCCTTTGCCTACGTACCAGTAGTTAAAAAAATCAAACAGATACAACAGCCTACAGAGTCAAAACAAAATAAATGTAAAAACTCTGTTTACCAATCTTCGCATCTCGGAAGTATTTTTCCACGGGGTAATTTTTGGTGTAGCCTACTCCTCCCATCCAGTCGATACAGTTGCCAGTTATTAGGCCCGCAATCTACCAAAAAGCAGCAGCAAATCACATGTTGAAGCCACATAACTTATGCATTACAAACACTCTTGTAGAATATTCTTAGTAACGTGGATTCACTGTTATTGGCAGTTGGAAGGATTGAAGTCATTTTATAAATTAGCATTTCTCCTTAGTCCCATTCTCTATACATACCATTTATGTAAAATACCCTATTAGTTCACAAAACTCTTATTTCCTTAAGAAAATTAGGGTATTTGTTTAGACTCATACTTGTCAACAGGTATCATTTACTCAGCAAATGTTAATCAAGGGCCTTCTTATGTCACCCACTCTGCCAGCCACAATGGTGAGGGGTGGCCAGTCACTCACTGCCCTTTTGGTCCTGCTGGTCATTCAGAGAGACAGAGATTGAATAGCAATCACCGAAACTGAAAAACTGTATGGGGCAAGAGAAGAGCCTGCTAGGGAAGCTGCCGTGACTTAGATGGAGGATAGGTGAGGAAATTACAGCCTCGCTGAGAACTAAAGGATGAGTTAGGGGACATTTCAAGCTGAGGAATGACACGTGGAAAGGCTCCAAGGGGAAAATGGGTTCGTCAGCCTCAAGGGCCTGAGGACCAATGGGCTGGGATCGGGGTGACCTGTAAAAAGGGAATGGGGTGCAGGCGGGCCGCACACGATGGTGAGCAGTTTGAATAACGTACTGGCCCCCAAAGATGTCCACAGGAGAATCCCCAGAAAGTGTAAATGTTCATCACCTACATGGCATAGAGACTTGCAGGTGTGATTAAGTTAAGAACCTTGAGATGGGGTGATGATCCCAGACTATCTGGGCCGGTCTCATATAATCCCAAGGGTCCTTATAAAGGAAAGAGGGAGGCAGAGAAGACGATGTAACCACGGACACAGAAAGCAGTCAGATCTGAACACCCTACACTGTTGGCTCTGAAGATGGAGGGAGGGGCTGTGAGTCCAAGAAACAGAGTTGGCTCTAGAAGCTGGAAAAGAAAAGAAAATGGATTCTCCCCTAGAGCCTCCAGAAAGGCAGCTCTGCTGACACGTTAATTTTATCCCAGTGAGACTCATTTCAGACGTCTCACCTCCAGAGCTGTGACATAATAGAACTGTACTGTCTTAGGCCACTACATTTTTGGTATTTGTTAAAAGTAGCAATAGGAACAAATAGAAAGGCCCCATTTGTTGTGAGGAGCCACTGAAGGGTTTAAAGCTGGAGCGTGGCATGGCCTCATGGACACCTTGAAAAGGGACACTGGATGGGAGAAAGCAACAGGGGAAAACAAGAGGCTAGAAGGTGAGTCCAGTGGTTTGATAAAGAAACGGCACAGCTTGGACTAGACAGGTGGCAGTACGAAGGGAGAGAAAAACAAATTCAAGAAATATTTAGGGGGCTTCCCTGGTGGCGCAGTGGTTGACAGTCCGCCTGCCGATGCAGGGGACATGGGTTCGTGCCCCGGTCCGGGAATATCCCACGTGCCACGGAGCAGCTGGGCCCGTGAGCCATGCCACTGAGCCTGCACGTCCGGCTCCACAACAGGAGAGGCCACAACAGTGAGAGGCCCGTGTACCGCAAAAAAAAAAAAAAAAGAAAGAAATATTTAGGGGGTTGAATCCTCAAAACTGAGGATGGATTCAACTGGGGGATGAGGGAAAGGAGGGTGTCAAGCAGACTCAGGTTTGCGACTGGGGTCGGGGGGAGGTGGGTAGGTAAAGCAGAAGCGGGATCTATTAGTCTGGAACTCAGAAGGGAGGCTGAGGCAGAAGATTAAATCTGGGGGCTGAAGATGTTAAATAAATATTTGAAGCCAGGGAATGACTAAGACGTACTGCCGAAGCTGGGAGAGAGCAGCCCAGTGATGAGGCTAAGTCTCCACCAAAGTCCAGTGTGTTACATGTAGAATGCATATGCATGAGCGGGAAGCATCAACACATGGACAGTCCCTTCTTGGGCATTCTTATTTCACATTATCTCCAGGGCATTCACTTCGTCCCAACCATCGTTCAGCTGAGGTTCATCCAGGGATTTACGGTGGGCCTTCTACCTGAACTGGGTGCCTCGGTTTCCATCTAAGAGCCTATGAAAACATGGAGACCTCACAGAATCAAAGCACCTCCCTATGGCAGCTTTACGTTTTTGCATTTCTGGTGTAGAAACTAGAAAGTTCATGTTATTTTACTTGAAAAACAAATGCATAACCAATATTTCTAAATGAAAAGGTTAATAAATAAATATCTTTAAAAAATAAAAAGACTGATTTTTTTTTCTTTTACCTCTGATGCATAGTACTTGGCCATAGATGATTCTTTAATGAATGGCCTTCCAGCTTCTAAAAGCCTTGCAGCGTTGTATGTGAGTAATCTTGCAGCTTCTAGCTGGGTGGCCATGTGAGCCACTTGGTGCTGGAGCCCCTGTAACATTCAGGCCCAAGGTAGAGAACTGTGATTTCTGAAAACAGCTCATTGTCGAAGTCCTGCCTGGATGTGGAACACTGACAGATTCAAAATATACCCGTCCAAAAATTCACATTCATTTCGCAAGAACAGTTTAAAATCTGCAATCTAAAATAAACCACTACAGGGACCTCCCTGGCGGTCCAGAGGTTAAGACTCTGTGCTCCCAACGCAGGGGGCCCGGGTTCAATCCCTGGTCGGGGGACTAAGATCCCACATGCCGCAACTTCTGAGCTGGCGCGCCGCAACGAAGACCCCGCGCAGCCACAATAAATGAGTGAATGAATGAATAAATAAATAAATAATATAATAAACCACTACGTGTATTGCTTCTTTAAAAAATTTCAAAGTTCAGGTAATTGTTAACTGCCAAGATTTAAAAAAATAAATGATCACAAAATTAGGTTTAAAATTTTGACTTATTTTTAATAATGTGTCAAACACTTGAAACATTTACCTGATTCTGAATCACCCTAGACGGTACAAAGTGTTATCTTTATTTTACAGATGAGGCAGTTGAGGATTGGAGAGGTGAGGTAACTAAAGCTAGTAATAGTAAGACAAAGAACCAGGATTTGAACCCAGGAAGTCTGACTACAGACCCCATGCCCTGGAACTCTGAAGCAGTGAGGAGACAGCTCCCAATTGCTCACCAAGGTATCCTGAATCATGCCATAGCCAGGCCTCAAGGATTACTGCTCTGCCCTTGGAGAAGGTCAAGGTAGGCACAAGTATATGCACCAAGATCTATTCCTTCCTCTCTGTGCCTCTCCCATTAAAATCCCCGAGGGGATTCCCTTACAGCTTTGTAACGAAGCTCTTCATTAATGGGAAGAGGGAGAGCACAGCACTGTAGAAAGATGGTAATAATTATATACCTGAAAATCAAATATTCTTTTGCCAAATTGTTCCCTTTCTTTAATATATGGAATAGTGTGGTCAAAACATCCTTGAGCCAGTCCCAGCATCTGTTAAAAAAAAAAAAAAATCAGAATTTCTTATTTTTTATAAGTTTATGCTCTTAATTATTCAAGTTATGAAGTTATGAAGTTATTCAAGTTATGAATGCTTTTTACAGGCAAATTGAAAAGTTGGGGTAGGGAAAGGACTAGAGATACCGAGATGGTGAGGTCTAATGTTAATGACCTTCATCCACTGCATTTATAGAACTTAAGTTCTAGTAATTGGGAGAAATTTTTTTTTTTTTTTTTTTGCGGTACGCGGGCCTCTCACTGTTGTGGCCTCTCCCGTTGCGGAGCACAGGCTCCGGACGCGCAGGCTCAGTGGCCATGGCTCACGGGCCCAGCCGCTCCGCGGCATGTGGGATCTTCCCGGACCGGGGCACGAACCCGTGTCCCCTGCTTCGGCAGGTGGACTCTCAACCACTGTGCCACTGGGGAAGCCCTGGGAGAAAATGTGAGTAATTTCCTGTGAAGAAGAGCACATTTGATTCCAGGAGTTAATCTCCTGGTGTGGCTGTGCTCATGCACCCAGGTTACTTTTTGGGATTCTTCTCCCTTAGGCTTGAGTCTCCAGGCACAAAGTGAGCCTCAGAAATTTTGCTCAAAGACTGGCCTCAAAGACTGTAGAGTAGCTGCCTCTAGTCCTTCTAGAAGTCAAATGTGCAAGGTCACTTCTGGTCTTCTTTTGTATATGATCAGGATTAACAAGAGCTTTGGTGGGTAGGGCATCAGAACATAAAAGAGCAGGGTTTCTCAACGCTGGCAGCACATGAGAATCATCTCGGGGAGCTCAATAATGGGGGTGGTGGTGGTGAGTGTGGCCTAAACACCAGCATTCTAAAAACTCTTTAATGTTTTAATGCACAGCTAGAGCTGAGGATAACTGCACAGAGAAGCTGGTAAAAACATCAGTTTATACATTTCAAGAACTAATCAGGATGTGGTGACAGTTTTAGCTGGACTGTCTCATTGCAAACTAACCTCCGTAACAATTGAATGACTCAACCTTAGAAATTGTTTCTAAATTCTAACATTAGGTAGCCATTAAATCACTATCTAATTACAGATGGCCAAGAGGCACATGAAAAGCTGCTCAACATCACTAATGCAAATCAAAACTACAATGAGGGATCACCTCACACTGGTTGGAATGGGCATCATCAGAAAATCTACAAACAACAAATGCTGGAGAGGGTGTGGAGAAAAGGGAACCCTCTTGCACTGTCGGTGGGAATGTAAATTGATACAGCCACTATGGAGAACAGTAGGGATATTCCTTAGAAAACTAAAGATAGAATTACCATATGACCCAGCAATCCCACACCTGGGCATATACCCAGAGAAAACCATAATTCAAAAAGACACACGCACCCCATGTTCATTGCAGCACTACTTACAATAGCCAGGTCATGGAAGCAACCTAAATGCCCATCGACAGACAAATGGATAAAGAAGTTGTGGTACATATATACAATGGAATATTACTCAGCCATAAAAAGGAACGAAATTGGGTCATTTGTAGAGAGATGGATGGACCTAGAGACTGTCATACAGAGTGAAGTAAGTCAGAAAGAGAAAAACAAATATTGTACATTAACACATATATGTGGAATCTAGAAAAATGGTACCGATGAACTGGTTTGCAAGGCAGAAACAGAGACACAGATGTATGTAGAGAACAAACGTAAGGACAACAAGGGTGGAAAGGGGAGGGTGGTGGTGGGATGAATTGAGAGATTGGGATTGACATGTATATACTAATATGTATAAAATAGATAACTAATAAAAAAAATCACTATCTAATTATGCCAAACCATGTAGGTTTTAGAAAAAGGAAAAGAAAAATCAATAGTTAAAGCTTTTGGGGGAAATGCCCACAAACTTATCAATATTTCATTAGTGTTCATTCAAATTTTCCTTTAGCCTTTTATTTTGAACTTTCTGGAGAATGGAATATTACGCTAAAAATTAAAGGACAAAATCCAAACCAAACCAAAACAAAACCCCAAAAGTAAATTAAGGTGAGACAGCGATTCACTGCACTTTTGGCTATGAGAGAAGATGATGTCATTAAACCCTTATAACTAAAGTTTACAATATGCCAACAATATGGTATAGCGACACAAAAACCGTAATTATCAGTTGTCAATCAAAACAGGCTTTTCCAAAACAGTGTAAAATGTTTTCACTATAAATACTGAAAAACTAAATTCTTTACAACTACAGAGTCTTGAGGTTGGATGCCTCCAGTTCACTGTTACATGTGCCTCTTTCTCCAAAAAGCATCCACAGTATTAACCAGGAAATAATAACTACCAGACCTCACCTTTTTCTCTCTTTTTTTCTGACCTTAACTTTTAACTCGGTTATAAGATAACTTGGAGTAATTAGACTAAAGCCCAGACTGTGCATTTACTGCCAGACATCTACATTATTTACAGGTCTGTGAATAAAGAAATCCAGTGTTGTAGTTTTTAATGTCATATCTGATGAAGTTGAATCACAGAAAAACTTTAAAAAGATTATCTAGTTTTGTGGGAAACATGGGTTAAGTTCTGATCTGAGAATACTTTGTTAGCAAATTAACAAAAACAAAACTAGAGTACAATTACAATTTAAATACTCCAAAGAGCTAATATATGCAACATCTTCAAAATCTAAAAGCTGTAAGTTTTTGAATTTTGGATACTCATTGATTAAAAATAAATACATTACAAAAATGAAATAATTCATAATAAAACCAAAGACTTTATTCATTTTGTGATTCTAGGAAATAACTGCTATTACCTAACAGAAAAATTTAATATGCTATAAGGGCAAATTTGGTAAGAAATTGAATAGTCTTCATCATACATAACTGTTTAATTGTTGCCATATCAAAAAAATTGTCTGATTTTCACATGCAAAACACTAAGCAACAAATCTTTTATTATCTATAGAGACTCTTACTACACAATAGAATGTTACTTATTCTTAATTTTAAAAATTTCAGAATGAATCACATACTTTGAAAAGTTGATTTAAAAAAATACCACATTTAATCTATAATGTACTTAAGAAGTTATCGATCCAGGTATTAGATAATACTTTAACGCTCTCAAAGCAGAAAAACTGTTACCACTAAGCCGTTGTTTGGTTCTCAGGACATGATATAATTGACCAAAGTGGAATCTTAAAGAAATCACAGACAGAAGCTACTCTTTTACCTCATGGAAGGGAAGGGTGCCATCTTGTGTTCACAAGCTTCCAAACACTCATTGGTTTCACTGCATTTTTTCTTTTTACGTTTTGACTGTGTGTGGAAGAGTCAAGTTAAAGGACTAAAATTTGACTCACCTGTGCAGCAATTCCTATTCTACTTTCATTAAGACCCCCGATGGCGTACTTATAGCCATGTCCAATTTGTCCCAGGATATTGGCTTCTGGAACCTGAAAAGAAAAACGTGCAGTTATTTCTCAATTTAATTTAACATAATTCATTTTGGTAATATATTTTTTAATGCACATATACTCCCAATTTCTGTGATAATTCTCTAGCATGGTACTTATTAAACTCCAAGGAAATTATCTGCTATGTCTCTGTCTCCCTCTAAACTGTCTCCCACATGCTCTCAGAAGGATAGGACTCAAGTCCGTGCTGTTCACTATTGCATCCTCCAGAGCCCAGCAGAGACGTTCGGTGAATCTAGAAAAATGAAATCTCATACAATTAATCAATATCATAAATGAGTAACAATTTTCCCCGAACTCTTATCTGTATGCTACAATGTAAGGTAAAATATTAGGAATAGCAGAAAACATATAAGGGTAGAAACATTTCTTCTGTTGAGACTATTATCACAACCAAAATCAGCTGAGGGCCGTGTGTGTGTGTGTGTGTGTGTGTGTGTGTGTGTGTGTACACAGGCATGTGTACCAAACAGAAAGGAGGAGAGAAGAAATACATAAAACTATTCAACCGTTTACTTGAAAAAAGATCTAGACCAGGTAATTTTAGAAAATGCACTTAGCTTCTTAATATGGGCAGTTAGGAGAGAGAGTGGGCAGAACGGAGAAAGAAAAGGGAAATTAGGAGAAGAAAGACAGTTGGGGTGCAGTAGTGAGGCTCACACGCCATCCATAAGGACACCCCATAGACACACACACAATCCCCAGTGAGCCAAAAGGTCACATCCTGTCCGACCTATGTAAAGTTCTAAAGCACAGCATTCTAGTTATCTTTTCCTCGTTTTTTTTAAGACTCAACTCTAAACTGTGGGCGCTGCCTGGCTGTTTTCCACTCTCACTGAGCAACACCCCCATCTTGTGGCCTTGCTGGGCCGACACCACACTCCTCGGAAGCTATGTGTGATGCGCAAGTACCGGGTTTATGAAGTATAAATGAGATTAATCCTCGGGCTGGCTCTTGAGGCCAGCTGCTGGGCAGACAGGTTTCCACCTCTGGCCTAAACTCTCGTGGGAAGTACATTTAGGTCATAACCTAACCTAAGATCATCGTTCAAGAGTTTTACAAAGTACTCTCCTATGCACGCCTAATAGTGCGACGCCTTTCTCGCACAGTTATACTTCCAGGCAGAGCCATTCCACATCTAGGATACCCACCTTGACATTTTCAAACGTTAATGGGCAGGTAGAAGAAGCTCTGATTCCCATTTTATTCTCTGGTTTCCCTATATGAAGGCCCTCAGTATCACGATCTACCAAGAAGCAGGTAATTCCTTTATACCCCTGAAATGAAGATTTAAAATGCTATAATCACTTTGACTGATAAGATCCCTTGTTTCCAGAGTTCAAAGTAAACAGAAAACGAGGGACTTCCCTGGTAGTCCAGTGCTTAAGAATCCGCCTGTCAATGCAGGGGACATGGGTTCGAGCCCTGGTCTGGGAAGATCCCACATGCCACAGAGCAACTAAGCCCATACACCACAACTACCGAGCCCACGCTCTACAGCCCATGAGCCGCAACTACTGAGCCCGCGTGCTGCAACTACTGAAGCCCACATGCCTAGAGCCCAGGCTCCGCAACAAGAGAAGCCACCGCAATGAGAAGCCCACTCACCACAACAAACAGTAGCCCCCGCTTGCTGCAACTAGAGAAAGCCCGCATGCAGCGACAAAGACCCAGTGCAGCAAAAAAAACAAAAAACAAAGCAAAACAGACTTTAGCAGTAAATACTAATGGACTCAGAATTGCAACATGTGTATTATGAAACAAGAAGTATGGGAGGGCATTAGGTTCGAAATCAAGAACCTTACTATTTATTTTACTCTTTCAGAAACCATTGTGGCTATTAAAATTATTAAGTGACACTAAAGTATTACATGATGAATTCCACATTTTAAATTTAATTTTATTACATATTTTAGTTTTAAAATTTAATTCAATTAAATGCTACACTAGACAAAATACACAAGATATCTTTATCATTTTGCTATATGTCTATTTTCCAACTGAATAAAACATTTTTAAAAATAAATGTACTATTAAATAGGTAAATTCTTCATTATTAAATAGAAAATCCGAAATTCTACAAAATTTAAGATTAGTCTCCTATATAACAGCTTAGGAGATTAATTAAATCGTCCTCCATGTAGCTAATGTTTATTCATGTTAATTGTAATATTTATTTTAGGATATTAGTAAACCAGAGGATGAAAAGATGTCAGTTGTTTAACCTTTTCAGTACTGAGGAGAATGAAGAATTTAAGACTATGTCCTAAAAACGAAATGGAAGTAGGAAAAAAGAAATGAAAAGATTAGGAGGGAAATGGGGAGCAGCTTTGTTTTCAAACTTACAAGAGTAAGGTCTACATTTGCCATCACCACGAAGAGCCCGGCATCCTTGGCATTGCTAATCCACATCTTTGACCCGTTGATGACATAATAATTTCCCTTTTTATCAGCTTTGGTCTTCAAAGCAAATGAATCGCTACCTGCTCCAGCCTCTGAAAGGCAGAAACTTCCCATCTACACATGCAAAGAAAAAATTCCAAATTAATACCTATATTTATACTTTGCATAACAAATACCCACTTATAGCAAAATAAACATTTGAAAATCAAACTTTTAGCTACTTCTAAAAGCCTGTATGTATCAAAATAGTAATGGTATTCTGACAGTATTATTTTCCAAACTATACCCCACTATTTGTCTAAGGCAGATTTAAAGACCTAAGCACACATATTCAATGTTAAGCTTAATTAAATTGGTTTTCATAATTACAGGAGAAAGACATCTCAATGTAAATGAAACTACCAACAAAGGTATTAGACAATATAATTGGGACCAAAAAAGAAATAATTTTATTGTCCAATGATAATTCCCTACATTTCCAACTGGCAAATGAGAGGCAGAGTGTATTTTTCTAGTAGCATTAATTTATTGAGCGTTGCTTGAGTTATTAATGGTGCTGTGTTGTGGTCCTGAATAGAAAAGTCAACACTGCGGCTGCTTTTCTCCTGAAAATATCCTATATTTAGAAAAGATCAGATCCATTTCAATAACTCATCTCAACTCACTTGTTCTGTAGCTAGCTTGGGCAAATAGATAGCCTTCTGTTCTTCTGTTCCGTATTTTCCAATTAGCCTGTTAATTATCGTGTTCTGGATGTCACATACCAGAGCCACAGACGCATCAACTTTGGCTAATTCCTCTATCACTAGGATAGAGGAAAAAAATGAAGCTCCTGTCCCTCCATATTTGGTGTCAATTTCAACACCCATCAACTAAAGGAAAAATAAGGAAACATAGATTAAGAAAGCTATTCTTATATTGGACAATTCCTTGCAAGAACAAGTTCAAAAATAATTTGTAACCACATCAGCTTAATTTTAAAATTCTGTATGTATATCTTTCTTTAATTTGGTATGGCTCTTTCACTCTAAGTAACAAAAAAATCTATAACAGAAACTAAATATATTTGCAAAGGATAAAATTACATGCTAGAACTATCATTTGTTTCCTTTGGGGATCTAAAAAACAAAAATAAGAGAGGTAAAATGCTTTGAAGGATACTGGAATGGAATAGTGAGAAAATATATAATTAAGAAACTGAAGAGAGCAGTGGAATATCTAGTTTCATTTAGCGTAATCTCTTCGAGTCAGCCCCCCACCTTGACTCTTTCAGCCGAGATAATAATTGAATGACCATTTCTTTTGGGCCATTTTAGCAAGTCCAGATGGTTAGCAGACCACATGTGGTGGTGTTTCCTAGAACCACACTAGACAAGGCCCAGGTGCCTGGTAAACATGGCCAAATACTGGTCAAGGCTTTCCAGTAACTGCCTGACTGTTCAGTAACCAGTCCTAAGTCCGGAACATGAAACGTCCGTAACACTCCATTTTTAAGTGTCCTCATTTCAGAAGGAGAATGTGTGCACACATAATTCAAAACCCAAAGCTGTGAACAGGTAAAAGGGCAATGCTTCTTTCTATCCTCTCCAGGCACTCTAGAGTCACACGCACTGCAGCCTGGGTGTTGCTGTTATATTCTAAGCTGATGGGAAACTTAGCTGATATGAAGTTAGAACAACATGGGAGAGGATAGAAAGGCTGAGGGAATCAGAAATGATGTTCTATGAGGAAGAATCCAAGGATTGGGGTGTGCCTGAAGACTGGGGCCAGCCAGGATGAGAATATTGGACTATCATATCTTTAACAGCTGTCAGAGACACTGCTTCTCTAAAAAGGTCACCAAATTCCCCTACACTGGAAATATTTGTCAGTTATTATGGCAGGTGACCTTCATAGAAGTGGGACAACAGAAGCCAGGAGTCACATGAGGCCGAGAATAGCTGGTGCAGGATGTGCAACGCAGACCCTCCACGGGGTACGACATGCAGACAGGAGCAGCTGTGGAGGTGGCAGGCAACTCGTCGCTACGTGCGACCCTGTCTGCAAGAGCTGCCCCTCGGGAGAGTGTTGCTCAAGACCTCTCAGAGAAGCCTAGAGGTTCTGCAAACAATGAAGATGAAATCTGGCTGAGAAGTGGACTCACAGATGCCGTTTGACCCACTGTGGCTCCACATCAGATTCCATTTTCCCAAGTTTCATTGCTAAAAGAAAGGTGGAAAAATCACTACAATACATGGTAGTAAAAAAAAAAAAAAAAAAAAAAAAAAAGCTGGTATCTTTTAAACAGTAAGAAATAAAACAGGGGGCCTTCCCTGGTGGTGCAGTGGTTAAGAATCTGCCTGCCAACGCAAGGGACACGGGTTCGAGCCCTGGTCCAGGAAGATCCCACATGCCGGTGCGCCACAACTACTGAGGCTGCGCTCCAGTGCCCGTGAGCCATTAACTACTGAAGCCCGCGCTCCACAGTAAGAGAAGCCACCACAATGAGAAGCCCGTGCACCACAACGAAGAGTAGCCCCCACTCACCGCAACTAGAGAAAGCCCACACGCAGCAATGAAGACCCAGTGCAGCCAAAAATTAATTAATTATTAAAAAAAGAAATAAAAGTTACGTGGAAAAGGCTAATTTTCAAACAGGATAACAGGACAAGATTTAAGCCAATGGCTTTGGGTAGGAGCTATTAGTTCTGGGATAGCCTCGGTATTCCAAATACAAAATCTTCACACCTATAGAGAAGGGAGAGATGAAGAGTGCAGTGGCTCTGAAATGTTCTCCTTGGGGCTCCCGTGCTGATAACCTCTCCCTTAGAAATCGGCTGCCTTGGTTAATGCGGAATTCAGATATGACCTCTTGTTTTTAAGTTTTCCACAAACATAGGGATTCAGGTAGATGTGCTGGTATGAAGTTTAAAGTAGGGTTTCTTAACCTTGGCATTACTAAGCTGGATAGTTCGGTCCTGGCAGGCTGTCCTGTGTACTGTGGGATATTTAGCAGCATCTCCAGCCTCTATCTCACTAGATGCCAGCAGCACACCCAGCTGTGACAGCCAGTGTCTCCAGACATTGCCAAATGTCCTCTGGGGGACAAAAACAGCCCCCGGTTGAATACCTCTGGCCTAAAGAAATCGCTCTTGCTTCTAGCCTTTTACTTAAAAAGCACAGTATTCCTAATTTAAAATGTTAATTCAATTAAAATTTTTTAACTAGGATCTCAATCTAAAAGCGATCCCAGATAATTCTGATGAGGAAACTATGCTATCATTGCAATTCCTAAACTTAAAAGTATGCATACATTTTAACACTGGAAGGTATTTATGGAAGTTTGAAATTGGAAGAATCATTAATTATATACCCCTTGTTGAAATAATCCTCGTATTACTGATTTTTCCATTTTTGAATTTTCATCCATTTTTGAAACCAAAGGAGCAATCTGTTCCCGGGCAAATTTTTTAACTGTAGGGAAAAAAAAAAAATACTGCTAAGTCTTTATTTTATTAATATGACATGTATTACTGTTTTCAAAAAAATTTTTTTAATTAATGTCAAAAATTCCATTCACAAACTTAGATGAATACCTCTCCCAATCATGTCACATGTCATGTGATCTCACATTGTAGGCCCAAGTAATGACCAGAGGAATACTGTGGTGAAATTGAGAAGTTCACTCACCTGCGCTCTTTATCATCATCTCCTCATCTGTAAATGTTTGCAGAGGGGCATAGGGTTGTGCCTTATTTGTTGTTTTGAGTCCAGCTTCTGACTGGGAAGATTTTAGGACATGAGGAGGATTTTTCCAGGAAGACAGGCAAATTGGGAAGTTTCTTCTTAGCTGTAGGAACAGTCCCCATTGAATAAGGAACACACACACAAAAGGGAAGAAAAGTACTGGAACATCAGTTTCTTTGGGAATAACTTTATAACCCATTCTTATAACTTCTTTCAGCAAAATAAGGGAGATTGGGACTTCCCTGGTGGCGTGGTGGTTAAGAATCCACCTGCAATGCAGGGGACATGGGTTCGAGCCCTGGTCTGGGAAGATCCCACAGGCCGTGAAGCAACTGAGCCCATGTGCCACAACTACTGAGCCTGCGCTCTTCCCGTGAGCCACAACTACTGAAGCCCGCACGCCCTAGAGCTCACGCTCTGTAACAAGAGAAGCCACTGCAATGAGAAGCCCGCGCACTGCAGCAAGGACCCAATGTGGCCAAAAATAAATAAATAAAATAAATTTATAAAAAATCATAATAATAAGGGAGATTAACCTGGCACATTATTTTAAGATTCACCGTCTTGTAACCAAAATCGCAAATTGGTTTGTTAACATATATCTCCTTTATCTGGCAATGAGCTGTTCTGAATAAACACATTTCCCAGATAATTAACTTCTACCTTCAAGGAAACAGAACTTTAGGGGTGGAACTCATTCTTAAAATGTCATACTTCTCTAACTTCTTGGATAAGGGAAACCGGACTTCTAAGAGTACTGACTGCCCACTGTGAAGAGAATTCTCTCGTGGGGCAGGAATGAGTGAGGGCACAGGGGCAACTGAGGGAGCAGAGCACCCCAGCCCACCATGCCTGGCTGCAGGCAGCTGTGGTTTTTTGGTTTCCATGGCCAGTTTTGTTTTTTCAGCTTCTCATTAGTAAGAGAGCATATGGGTTAAGAAGAAAATGGGTTCTGGAGCCTGAAAGAACTAGTTTCAGTCTGATATTTACTATGTGATCTTGGGCAAGTGGTTTTTAACCTCTCAGTTAAAATCTCTCAGTCTTAGTTCCCTTCCTTGGAAAGTTTTGTATTAATAAAGCAATTAATGAAGCAATCCTCAACAAGGGTTTAGTGTGGGACCCACCGTACAATAAGGGCTCAGCAAACGGAAACGACTAATTCTACTCTGATCCCTAAGAACACAGTCGTGGTGGTCATAACAGGAGTCATGGTTGTAACTTAGTTAAACTGCAAGGTTAGCTCTTCCTGCCATTAGTGTGTCCCCCTGTTGCAGGGCCCCAAATCCTTCAAGTCAGCAAAGGATTTGCTACAATTTTGTTGAAAAAAAGAGACCATCCAATTTTGAATGCTTGTTATACCTTCCCTATATTATTCTGTAGAATTTTAGTACAGGGGAAACAAATGAGGAATTAGTCTTTCCCTGAACATAAAACAAAACAAAAACATGCCAAGTGAAAGAAACCAGCCACTAAATATCATATGAGTCTATTTATAAGAAATTTCCGGAACAGGCAAATCCATAGAGACACAAAGTAGAGTGGTGGTTGCCTGGAGCTCAGGGTAAGAATGAAGAGTGACTGCAAAAGGGCACAATGATCTTTTTGGGGTGATGGACATGGTCCAAAACTGGATTGTGGTGATGGTTGCACACCTCTGTATATTTACTGAAAACTACTGTATTATACTCTTAAAAATAGTGAATTATATTGCTCTGTAAATTATATATCAATAAAGCTGTTTTAAAAACTGGTGTTTTCCTTTCATTCACCAAAAAAAACCCCAGAATACACTGAGCATCTGTCAAATGCCTAAGAGCACATGTAGGGATGAAGTTCACCAGCTTCTGAGAAGCTTAGGATCTAGTTAGGACAAGATACAGTGCATGGAACAGGCAAGAAACAAAGCCAAGCTTTGCAGATTAAAAAGCAAATGTAGTAAGATGCTGCAGTCTATTTTCTCAATAGTTTTGAGTGTACACTGAAAAGCTTATTGATAAAAAGAGAAAAAAAGCAAGAGTCACCATATTTGAAACCATTGTTAATCTCCCCTACATATCGGTCAATCTTTGCAGTTCTGTGTCTTAGATATATTCTGCTTTGGATTCACCTGGGAAAAAGGAACACTGGCCAGTCAGAAAAAAAAAAGTGTCTGTCTCAATTTTTCTAGCTAATTTTGTTTTGAGAACAAGGAGACAGATAATTCAGGGCAAAGTTGCATGGAACATTTTTTTCTCATTAAAAGACAGAGCTGGGACATGAAAACTTTGGACTAGTTAAAAGGAAGGGGGCGGGGGCTTCCGTGGGGGTGCAGTGGATGAGACTCTGTGCTCCCAATGCCAGGGGCCTGGGTTCGATCCCTGGTCAGGGAACTAGATCCCACATGCCTGCCACAACTAAGGAGCCCACCTGCCGCAACTAAGACCCTGTGCAACCAAAATAAATATATAAATATTTTTAAAAAAAGGAAGGGGGAGACATGAGATACTGTCCTCTTCCTGATGAAACAGATGACATGAATGAAAAAGCAGGGTAAGGAGAAGCCAGGTAAGAAATGCAAATGTGAAGGGGCCTAGGCGAGGGGACGTGCAGGGGAGTGGTGCCAAGTAGCAGGAGGAGAAAGAGTGATCAGCAACAGCAGCAGGCACAAAGCGGGAAGAAGAATGGGAGAACGGATGCAACTAAGTGTGGGTGCGATTTTGCTCAGTGGCTGGATGGGGCGCTCAATATGTATCCAAATGAATGAAAGAATGGGCCAGGCCATCTTCTCCACAAAATGCTCATGAGACTTGCCTATTACATTTCAAAAGCTGCAATACATTGCACACATTTCTTATTTCTAGGGGAGATTTACTTCACTAAACTCACTACAGAATTCGTTGTGTCTCTTTGTCAATATATCACCTTTCTACCGAAGTTTATCTTTAGCAGAATGCCCAGCACTGAGAAACAAGCCAGTGGGTCTCACTACACCCATTTCTCCCTGCTGACACAACTGTGACCCCCTTAGTCTCAGTATTGCTACTGACAAAGTAGACGACTGCTCAACACAGAGCAATTACTTTAGACACAAGATAAGAGAAGCAAATGTCCTTTAAAAAGTGGTATACAAGTGTAGGGGGAGATTATTGAAGATGCTTATCATAAAATACAGTGGCTATATACCCTAAGTGAATGGAATCCATTTTTAACCGAACCAGTGAAAGATAACACCTATCCTTTTTGGCAGAAAAAAAATTTCCTTTTAACATGACAGCTTTTAATAAAGGAGATGTTTCCTTGCCTTGCCTTTAACCGCTCAGCCCAAGGTTTCCACGATGATTTTCAACTGTCCCCTGCCCTTCAGTGTTGACCTCAGCCTCTGCAGATTTGGTGCCCACTCCATCAAAATGATTTTCCACAGTTATAAGCCATTGTACCACATCATCACATTTTTTTGTATAGAGCAGCAATTGCTACTTGAATGGAATAATGGTTATTTATGCCTTGCCAAATACTTTTCGAAGCTTGAGTCTCATCTGTTTCCTACTCAACTGCCTAGAGTTCTGTTGCACCCAGAAGTCCTAATGATCAAATCTGGGGTCTGCAGACCCCTAAAGGCAGAACAACGAAGTCCACAAACTTGGATGGGGGAAAAACTATATTTTATTTCATGAACCTCTAACTGAAATGTAGCATTCCCTTTGATTATGAATGTAGGCAACAAGTTACAGTAGTACTGAGTTATCTGTGACTGTCACTAAAAGAAATTACAGATATTTTTATATCAAATAACAGTTGAAATACTGTTGGTGCTCATCACTACTTCAAAATTATAGTAGTTATTCAAACTGCTGTCAGGTCTTATTTAAGAAGCACATAGTCCTATATCGCAATGTAAAATATTTTTATCACTTTTATTGTAACTGATTTCCTCTGTGATCCTATATATCTAAATTTATGAATTTTAAAACATTTTGAGAAAAGGTCTAAAAATTCGACTGCACTGCTGTTTACTTTCCACAGATGGCACAAAAACAGGTTAAGAACACCTGACTGCTGAGTGTCCTGGTGAAACTTTTGCTAAACTCATGTGAGTGGATCACAATCCTTCTCCATTACGTTCCAGTACTGTTCGAAACATCCTTAAAGCGCGTCAAGTCAAGAAGCTTTCGCATGTCTGAATGGTAAAAAGAAGACACAGGAGAGGTGCTGCGATCAACTGCGAAGACCCACCTCGGCTTTTCCAAAGGACAAGTTCTGATAAAACAAGAGGGCTTCACCTTAAACCGCGACAGTCATTGGTTCCCACCACATGTGCCCTCCTGGCTCTCCTCACTGCATGTGTGCATGAATGTGTATTCTTTTTTTCGTATTTTGATTCCATTCTAGTACCAGAGTTCACAGGGTTCATTCTAGCCAGATTTTCTTATGGTAACTTCTGACACTGAGAAACCTGCCTATGACTCATGATCTAGGATGAATTTGCTTATTCAAACCTAGTCCACATATAAAATCATTTCAGAACTGCTACATACCACTGTGAGAATCAAATTAATCAGAGAGCTGTGTCCAGTTCTGTCTTTAGCCTCATGGTTCCCAGTCAAAACATTGTTTCTGAAAGTTCTTTCTTCCCCACCCCTGTATCTCAGTGTGGTTGTGTGATTCACTTGTAATGATTCTGGGACCAATTCCAACATTCGAGAGGCTTCCCCACACCAACAAGCAGTTTTCCAGCGCCAGTTGAGTGCCCTACCATTCAACTCAATTCTGACACTATCTACCTGTGAAAGCAGCTCTTTTGCCCCATTCCTCCCCGCCTCTAACCTTCAAAAACCTAAATACAGGAATGAGAGCACTAGGCAATTTAACCTAACTCCTGGCTTATGCTCTCCTGAATGCACACCATGCCTTGCCTAACCTGTTGATCCTTTTCCTGGAAAGAATAACTAGCTCCTACCCCCAACATCCCCCATAGCAATCCTGCAGGCAGATCACTGGGCAAGATAACAGTGAAGAGAACCAGAGAGCCTGCACACAATGGAGAATGATGCAGAATCCAACCTCCTGCCTCAGTGATTCACTGAGATTCTTCCCCCTTTTTTCCCTTTAAAAACTGTCACGGCTGAGCAGAATCTTCAGAGCTGGTCTCGGGACATGAGCCCACCTTTTCCCCAGATTTCCAGCTTTTCTGATTAAAGCATCTTTCCTTCCTTCTGACACTTGCCTCTCAATTATTGGCTTTTAAGTCGTGAGCAGCCGAACCCGAGTTCTGTAACAGATTTTGGCACCAAACGTGGGGCTGCGCTCTTGGGGCATCTAGTTGCTTCTGGCAATCCTGAGTTGGAGCTGCCAGCTGCAGTGACTTGCAGGGTTGACCTCGGTGAACGGGCTGCTCATGGCTAGCCAGCCCTGACACGGGATTCTCAAGTAAGTTCCAGCAGCTGCTGGAAGGAACTATTCATTCCAGGGATTTTTCCTGCCTCTCCCCCTGCTTGGCCAGCTGCCAATTTTCACTTTTGGTCAGTGGAAATGGAAATGTGCACTTGGATGAGCTATGAGCTCCAGGACCAGTAAGTGAAGACTGGACTTGGTTTTCTCTGCCTGTTAAGAGAAAAAAGTTTTCTTGGATAGCTGCTTTTGATAACAGATTGTGTGAGTTTCTTTGCCTTTAAGTGATCTGTATTTGCTTTTGAAATCTTTTGTCACTTTGGTTACCTAGAGTTTTGAAACTTTTTGATATCTTTCACAAACTTCTCAAATATCTACTTAAAGTTCCTTTGCCCTCCAGCTAACTTTGGGATGTTTCAGAGGGGCCTTGAGGCATTTCAGAGAGAACTATTTAATAGTATCATTTGGTATGTTAAATTACATGGAGAGCATTACCACGAGTGATAAAACTATTTAGAATATACTGTATGGATAAATGCTATTAATACAGACATTCTAAAAATTATATAAAATTTCTGAAATTTGGATATGCCCCGGTATATTATAATTCTAGTTGCTATCTTAAAATGTCGTATGTCACAGCAACTTGGTTAAGCTTCTTTGTCAAAAACATTGTAATCAGATCTTTAACCTTGACTTTTTAAGTCCCTTATCATTCAAAGACACTTAAACTGATGCTTGGCAAAACTGCTTCATCTTCAAGAGGATTTATAGAAAGGACTTTTTGACAAGTCCAGTTTTTTGATAACTTTTAAATCATACTGCTGAACTGGGTAAGATATTCAAAAAGTCTAATGGAAACTCTGATTTCATAAAACTGTTAACAAAAAAGGATTAGTTACATAAACTTGAGTAAACTGAATATGGTTATAATTTTTTTGGTTTTGTCTGAAATACTACTGGCTTTTAATCTGTATTTTTCCAGATGTAAGGAAACCTTTCCCTTAAGCTCATCATGACTTACAGCAATTTGGTAAATTATCCATTTGTAAGCAGAATTGAAACATTTACTTTTTCTGTCTGATCCCTCCAGAGACTGGGAACTCTTAGGTTCCCAGCAGCTTTATCAGAGAAATTAGGAAGGCCACCTCCTTACAGATACAAAAATCTCAAGGTATTTTGTGAACCTCAGGAAGCAAGGAATTCACCGCCATCTGTAAGGCAAACTCTTTGCCCCTGAGTTGGATAACACCTGGAGACTGCAGTGTCAGACCACACAGGTTAAGGGCTCAGCCCCACGACGGCCCACACTCCACATCCCCACACACCAACTGCAAGCCCAGGTTGTCACCTGGGCTTCAGACCCACTAGCTATACATGGGAAGTCCCCATTCCCCCTCCCTGGGTTCATTTGATTTGCTAAAGCAGCTCTAGAGAACTTAGAAGAGCATATTACTTATGGGATTAATGGTTTGTTATAAAAGGATACTACTCAGGAACAGCCAGATTGTAAACAGGTAGAGTAGGAGGTCCCCAGAGAGAGAGAACCAGGTATGGCTTTCTTGACATGAGAAGCCACTTTTGGCCTAAGCCATTTTGTGATCTAAGCTTGGCCACGATGCTTGCACTAAAACATGTCTAACTAATGATCTTAAGGAAAGTGAGTGAATGCAGGAAAAAAGGAAAAGAAGTTAAGAATCCATAGATCAGTGATAAAATAGTCCCAAGGTCCTCTTCAAGGGATATGCATCACAAACTGACACATATCTTTGAGTTCTGCAGGAACTAAGGGCCCCATCCAAGAAGAGGATGATGTTGACCTTGTCTGACCCTTCAGTCAACTAAAGCTTGGACTCTATCAACCTTTGCCCCAATTCTATGTTAATTCTCCTCTGCTCGAGCCCCCTCATGAATATGCAGGTACTCTTAGCATAAAACTTCCCCAATTTTGCTGTTGGGAAAGATCTCCTTACTTAGCAGCAAATAATAAATCCTTCTCCTGATCTTTGGCTTGGTTGTGAGAAATGGAATATTTCCTGCCATATCAGTAAACAAAGGATGTCAGTCATCAGCACTTGCAGCCCTCCAAAGTGAGCTGGTGAGCCCTGAGGGAACTCAGGAAAAAAGAATACCTGCCACCTAGCCGCCATCAGACTGCAGCCACTCCCTACGGTGAGCCCTGAGGAAACTCAGGATGTGAAAATACAGGATACTGGTCCCAGCTAGCTGAGGTGCATATCAAAGGAATGATTTCGGTGAGCCCAGACTCTTGCATCTTCCCATACAGTCCACAATCGTGTCTTCTGGCTCAACACCCACCAAGAGGTGAACACAGTTTTTCGGGTAACAGGATAAAGAGATGTATAGGGCAAGATATGGGGACAGGTATCAGAGCTTCCATGCTCTCTTTCCAAGAGAACCACACTCACAGCACCTCAGTGTACTCACACCAACTGGGAAACTCAGAACCCTGTCCTTTTGGATTTCTATGGGGGTTTCATGTGACCCCTGATTCAACCTCTAGCCCCTCTTCCCTCCCAGGAGGTTGAGTGGGACTGAAAGTTCCAACTCTCCAAGCCTGTGGTTCATTTCCCTGGCAACCAGCCCCCATTCTTGGGTGTTTCCCAAGTCACCTCATTAACATAAACTCAGGCGCGGTTGAAAGGAGCTTGTTTTGAATAACAAGACACCCATTTAATCTTTAAGGCTCTGAAGTGATTTCAGGAACTGAGGACAAGAGACCAAATATTTTAACAAAAGATGCTCCCATTGCTCTTGTTACCTAAGAAATCCCAACGTTTTGGGAGCTGTGAGCCAGGAACCGTGGAGAAAGACCAAAACATACATTTATTGTTACAGAGAAAAACCACAGGTCCAAAATGGCATCACTTGTGCTAAAGTGCATGATATCAAACCTAGATTTAATACGTGACCTAACTGCAGTTTTGACCTTCCCCGGAAGTATAATCCAGAAAATTTGGAATTTTCTGGTCAGTACCAATGAGACTGTCTGTCACTTGGGCCCTCTCCATCCCTCTCACCAAGAGGAAGCAGCAGCAATGTACCTGATAAAAGAAAAAAAACACCTGGGTGCACGCCTTCTCTCACATGTCCTGACCCCAAATAGCCCTTTCTCTTCTTTTGCCCAACCCTCCTGTTTAGAGAAAATCCTTCCATTTTGAACAGCTCTTAAGAATGACCTTCTGTTTACTAGATGGGATGCCACCCAATTCATGACCATTGAATAGAGCCAGTTAGATCTTCAAATTTACTTGGTTGAATTTTGTTTTTTAACATTATTATAAATCACAACATCAGAACTCGTAATACAGTGAGATTCATTTACCACAGCCTGAATTCCATCTTCCCTCTACACGCTGGTTCGATTTTATTTTTATATATAAAATAACATTCACCTTTGTGGTGTATGGTTTCATGGGTTTTGACAAATTCAGAGTTGTGTATCCAAACACAATTCCTCACAGAATAGTTCCATCCCTCCCCAAATTCCCTCATGTTGCCCACTTTGTAATCAACTCCTTCCCCTATTCGTTGGAAGTACAATCAAAACTCTAACCAAGAATGTGTCCAATGATTACCTTTTCCAAGCCTGCATCCAGAAGACTGACGCAGACACACACACGCTCACAGCCTTATAGTCACCAACCTCAACCTGGTCTTTCTCGTTCTCTGAAATGATTATCTCAGAGCACTCAAAGCTTCACCCCTCACTGGCAGCTTATAACCTCTTCTACTAGAGAAAATAAATGCCAACAAATGGGAACCGCCTCAACTTTTCACCACCAACCCCATACATTGTCCTGCACCTGCACCTATTTTTTCTCTTCCCTCCTAAGGCCAGTCCCTCTACCTCTTCTCTGGATCCCACCCCTCCAACCTCTGCAGGGTGCTCAGCCATACTTTTGTCTTCCATGTTTTTTCCATTTCTCCCTGCTCTAATTCTGACCATGTGAGCCATCCTTGAGCCTGGCATCTGCTTCCGGTGACCAGCCTCTCCCCTTCCTTCCTTCACAGCCACACATTGCTGAAGAGTTGCTCTAATAGCTGTCTCTACTTCACTCCTCAGCCCACCCCAACATGGCTCTGCCCCCCACCAATCAGCAGGATCTCCTCCCTTCAAGATCAAACATCTCCATGCTTTTCGGAGTTCAATTTATTCACTGCAGCTGACTCAGTTCAGCTGAGCGCCCCCTCCTTTCAGATGCTCCATCTCTCCGACTCCCAGGACACTCGGCTCTCATTCTCTTCCCATTCGTTCCCGCCCCACGTTCCTCAGCCCCCTCTAGCTTCTCCCTTGCGCCCCATTTGACCCTGAAGTGTTGGGGAAGTTTGACAAAGACTCTCCTTAACCAAAGGAGTCGAGCTCCTCTTTCTGCTAGGTCCCAACCTTGGGCTGAGTTCAAGTGCCCCTCTATCCAGTTTTAGTAAGAATCCTGCTGGGACAGATTAATGAAAATCTCCTATCCTTGGTATCTCAACACTTTGGTCCACCTTTGGCAAGATCCTGTAGAGCGTGGGTCTAGCAAGAATCCCCCTGATTTCTGCTGTTTTCTCTTTTAATTTTCCACCCACTGACCCCCACCCTGCTTCTTGGCTATAAATATCCATGTGTCCTTGTATTTGGAGTTGAGCTTTGATCTCACATCCCTACTGCAAAACCCCAATGCAGTAGTCCCTTCCTGAATAAAGTCTTCTTTACCATCTTTTACAAGGGTCATGAACTAGTTCTTTTCTTTTTTTAACAAGCTGTTGTAGTGGGTGGAAGGGAATGGACGGACCCTTATACTTTATGGGTTAGTGTAAAAACTGATGTAATTATAAGGCCAGCAGGTCCGGGGAAGGGCCCAGGGAGCCAGACGGAACCCCCGCCAAAGTGGCTGATGCAACCGACACCTGACATTGCCACAACACCCAAAAAGGGCTGCTTCACACAGCAAGCACCTCCCCTGCGTCCACCCCTATAAATTTTGTTCGTGCCCACACCCGGGCGCGACTTCTCTGGCCCCTTTCTCTCGGATCAGTGAACCTCGCCCGGGAGCGTTCCCAAATAAAGCTTGCTTAAGCTCTCCTCCATTTTTTGGTGCCGTTCCTTACATTTGGTGCCGAAACCCGGGAGGGGTACCCAGCCCCACAAATTACCGCGGGGCCACCCCTCCCGACCGGGGACCTTTGCTCACCCACCCGATCTGGCAGAAGCGGGGTAAGTCCCTCCTTCGTTCCCCTCGACCCCCGGGGACCCTACCCACCGGACTCCCTGGCCTTAACCGCGGCCGCGTCAGGGACTCCTCCGTCTTCCCTCCGAGCCTCGGGCGATTGTGGAGACGTCCCAACCGCCTGACTGCTCTCCGATCCGCCGTGACCAGAGATTGAGACCAGAGACGTCTCTCTCTTTCTCTGTTCACCCGGGGACAGACCGGAGGTCATGGGGACTTCAGAATCCAAACCAGATCCTAAGGCACCCCTGGGGTGTCTCCTGGCCAACTTTACAAAACTCGGCTTTTCTCAAGATCTCCGCCGCGGGCGGCTCATATTCTATTCCACCAAGGCCTGGCCACAGTACCCTCTAGACAATCAATCTAAATGGCCTCCTGAAGGAACTTTCGATTTCAACATCCTCCGCGATTTAGATAACTACTGCCGCAGGACGGGCAAATGGTCCGAGGTCCCCTACGTCCAGGCCTTCTGGTATTTACGCTCCCGCCCTTCCCTCTGCGTCGACTGTTCCACTTCCCAGATCCTCGCCAAACAGACATCTCCTACACCCAAGCCCCTAATTTCCTTTGACGATGACCCCTCTCCACTAGCCGACCCACCCGAATCTCTCGCCTCTCCCCCGTCCAGAGCTCCTCTCCAACCCCCACCCTACCCTGGACCGGCCCCTCTCCCTCCCGAGCCCACTCCATCGCCCCCCACCGCTCCCCCCGGCAACCTCGCCCTTGGCCCCCCCTTCCCCCGCTTCCTCTCCCTCCGTCTCTCTCTCATCACCCCTCTCCTCGCCAGTCAGCTCACACACCCCCTCCCACCACCACGACTCCCAGGACCCAGACCTTCTAGTTCATGTTCCCTTTTTCCCTTCAAGATCTCTCTCAAATAGAAAAGCGATTAGGCTCCTTTTCCGCCGACTCCTCCCGCTACATCAAAGAATTTCGCTACCTCTCTCAAGCTTACGATCTAACCTGGCACGACATCTTTGTGATCCTATCTTCCACTCTGACACCCGACGAGAGGGAACGAATTCAAACTGCTGCCCGAAACCACGCAGATCAGGTCCACCTCACTGATAACTCTATGCCCGTCGGAGCCACTGCCGTTCCTGGCACCGTTCCTGGCACCGATCCGGGCTGGAGTTATCAGGACGGCCAAGACGGTCGCCGCAAACGCGATCTAATGATCCAATGCCTCTTGGCTGGTATGCAGGCTGCCTCCCACAAGATTGTCAACTTCGAAAAGCTAAAAGAGATAACCCAAGAGCCCAATGAAAATCCAGCCGTTTTTCTCACCCGCCTTACAGAGGCCCTAACTCTCTACACCCGCTTGGACCCTGACACCCCCGCAGGCGCAACGGTCTTGGCCACCCTCTTTATCACCCAATCAGCCCCTGATATCAGAAAAAAACTTAAGCGGGCAGAGGACGGCCCCCAGACTCCCATCCGAGACCTGGTAAAAATGGCCTTTGAAGTCTACAATGCCCGTGAAGATTTGGTAGAGTCCAGCCGACAGACCCAAGCCCTCGTAGCCGCCCTGCGGCTGGCCATCTCCCATGGACAACATCCACGGGACCCGCCGAAGGCAACCCCACCAGGGGCCTGCTTCAAGTGCGGAAAAGAGGGGCACTGGGCTCGCCAATGTCCCAATCCCCGGCCTCCTTCCAAGCCCTGCCCTGGCTGCGGGCTAGCAGGCCATTGGAAAAGTGACTGCCCTACGGCCGGCCCTCCCTCAGCGCCTCCACGCGGAGGGCGAACCGACCCGATGGCTCTACTACTCGAACTCCTGGAATTGGCTGACGACTGACATCACCCGGACTCGAAAGACCCCCATCACCCGCGCCGAGCCCAGGGTAACGCTACAGGTAGCAGGTAAGTCCATCTCATTCCTGGTGGACACGGGGGCTACCTATTCGGTCTTGCCTACATATTCCGGGCCAGTTTTTCCTTCCCAGATCTCGGTTATGGGCATCGACGGTAAGCCGTCCTTCCCCCTCCAGACCGTCCCCCTTTCATGTTACATCGAGAGGCTCCCTTTTACTCATTCTTTCTTAGTCATACCGTCCTGCCCGGTTCCTCTGCTAGGTCGTGATGTTCTCTTCCAATTAGGGGCCTCTCCAACTGGCCAGGCTTGATCCTAAGGCCCCCTCCTCTCAACTCCTGCTCCCCCTCCTCTGTCTGGTAGCGGAACCCTCTCCCTCCTCTCTCCCTCCTCACATCTCCCCCAACCGGATAGACCCCCAGGTCTGGGATACCTCAAAACCCATAATAGCGACACACCATCCCCCTGTCCTAATCCGTCTAAAAGACCCCTCCAAGTTTCCATCCAGGCCCCAATTCCCCATTTCTGAAACTCATCTAAGGGGCTTACAACCTATTATCACCAGACTCTTAGACCAGGGGCTCCTCATCCCCATGGACTCTCCCTGCAACACCCCCATCCTGCCTGTCCGCAAGGCCTCAGGAGATTACCGCCTGGTCCAGGACCTCCAACTGATCCATGAGGCAATAATTCCCCTCCACCCAGTTGTGCAAAACCCATACACTTTGCTCTCCCATATTCCCCCGTCCACCACCCGTTTTACGGTCCTCGATCTCAAAGACGCCTTCTTTTCTATCCCCCTACACCCTGATTCCTACTTCCTTTTTGCTTTCACCTGGACAGATCCGGATACCCAGGCTTCCCGCCAGCTCACCTGGACGGTTCTTCCCCAGGGCTTCCGCGACAGCCCCCCACCTCTTTGGCCAGGCTCTGGCGCCGGGACCTCGCTTCCTGCCCTCTCACCCCCAGTATAGTCCTCCAATACGTGGATGACCTCCTCCTCTGTAGCCCATCTCTCAGCCTCTCAAAACAACACACTGCTGACCTCCTCAATTATCTCGGCTCTCACCAACCAAGGCCCAACTGTCTACACCCTCAGTAACCTACCTGGGGATTCACCTTACCCCCACAACAAAGCCGACCGCACCCAGGCCATCTGCGACCTCCAACCTCCAGAGACAGCTGACCAGATTCTCTCCTTTCTGGGCCTAATAGGATTTTTCCGACACTGGATCCCTAACTTTGCTCTTCTTGCTAAACCCCTATATTTGGCTGCTAAAGAAACCCCCCCAAGGACCCCTTACCTCTCCCTCCCAGAACTTACCTTTTCCCCCTTTAAGAGTCCCCATATTTCTTGATTTAGAAAAAAGAACCTCACAATTTGCTATGGCAGCCGCCCAAACTTAACTAATGATGCACTCCCTTGCAATTCATCCCTCCCTGTAACTACGCCAATGGGGGCCCCACCAGGCTTGTTCTTTTGGTGTAATGGCTCCCTTACAAAAAAGGTCAACTCTTCCTCCCCCTTCCCATGTATCCCCGTCACCCTTGTTCCACAACTCACATTATATGGCCAAGCCGAATTTCTCTCACTTACCACACAACTCTCTAGCCGACAGAAAAGGGCCATCTTACTCCCTATGGTCGCAGGCATTTCCCTCGCCTCCTCTCTCCTCGCTGCGGGCATCGGAGGAGGAGCCCTAACACACAGTGTCTCAACATCCCGCGACCTAGAACAGAAACTCCAGCTAGCCATCGAGGCTTCTGCCGCCTCCATCACCTCCCTCCAGCGCCAGATCACCTTAGTAGCCCGAGTTGCCCTCCAAAATCGACGCGCCCTGGACCTTCTGACAGCCGACAAAGGAGGTGCCTGCCTCTTCCTACAGGAAGAGCGCTGCTACTGCATCAACGAGACAGGGGTCGTTGAAGACAATGTAGATGCTCTCCGACGCTTAAAAGAACTCCAACGCAGGCAGCGACAATCCACCTCCCCCGTCCCCGACTGGTGGCGGTCCACCCTCTATACCTGGCTGACACCAGTCCTAGGCCCCTTAATCCTTATCTGCATCCTATTCATGCTTGCACCCTGTTTACTCAGGTTTCTCCGCAGCCGTACACAAGAAGTCTCTCGGGTGGCAGTGAATCAGATGCTCCTCCACCCATAAGCCTTACTACCCACAGAAACCCCCGCTGCCGCCCTCCCCTAACCTCCGGACCGCTCCCTTCCAGCGCCCCCGTACAGCAGGAAGTAGCCAGAGACCAAACGTCGCCCCATTACACCAAAGTCGTCGGGATGTAAGGCCAGCAGGTCCGGGGAAGGGCCCAGGGAGCCAGACAGAATCCCCGCCAAAGTGGCTGATGCAACCGACACCTGACATTGCCACAACACCCAAAAAGGGCTGCTTCACACAGCAAGCACCTCGCCTGCGTCCACCCCTATAAATTTTGTTCGCGCCCACGCCCGGGCGCGACTTCTCTGGCCCCTTTCTCTCGGACCAGTGAACCTCGCCTGGGAGCGTTCCCAAATAAAGCTTGCTTAAGCTCTCCTCCGGTTTTTGGTGCCGTTCCTTACAGTAATTACTGTCCTAAGTGACAGTAAAGATAGACATACATGTCCTGAGGCCCAGCAATTCCATTTGAATTCATATGCACAATTATAAACATGCGAAGAATGAAATGGCATCTGAAATGGTGAAAAATTAAGAATCTAATTATCAACAAAGGAATGCATAAGTCGTGGTATATTGATTTAACAGTATATTTTACAACAGTTAAAGTGAACTAGGGAGCTACATATATCAACATGGATAAGTCTTGAAAATATATTAAGCACAGAAAGTACTTTGCAAAAGGATTTATTCAGGGAGACAGCGTTAATGCACACTTTAAAAACACCAAATGTTAGTATATATTCTCATTGATACACACAGATGTAGTCTAAAAACAGGAAGCATACACATCAGCCTCAGGAGTGTCGTTATGTTGTGATTTCTCTTGTGTTAGGATTCCCACTCTCCTTGTGTGAAACTCACAGCAGTTGAGGTATGTTCAGTAAGTCAAGATGGAGTCATGGCAGAAAATGTGGAGTCCCAGCGTCTTAGTGTGATAAATTAAGAGTGTTAAGGAATTTGTTTGGTAAAGCCTGAGGAAAACCATCACTGAAACAGAAGGAGCAACTGCTGGAGACAAGACCCCTTGGGCACCATGACCATTACACCTACTGGCCGACTCCTTAGAACACTGAGATGACTTGAAGGGTCTTGGTTGGAGGACCCGACTCCTCGCTGCTGGGCTGTTGCAGATGGACGCTGCCAGAAGGCCCTGCTGGAGCAGAAGGCGACTTTGCCTCCATGCTTGTCTCCACACCCGTTGCTGGACCAGGACTGCCACTCATGCTGAAACACCTGCTTTCCGGACTTCTGGGAGTGCTTGTTATCCCCTTGTCTAGTTTCCCTACTTTGACTAACCCGTGCTGTGTGCTAATTGTGTGCAATAAACTGAGATCAGCTACCTTTTGTCTGATCTCCGGTCCTGTGATCCAAAACTGGCCTCACTGCTGGGCCTCGGTTACAAGTTACTTCTGTGGAGAGGGTGGAAGTGCAGGGTTTATGTCGGAATTGTTTTATTTCTTAAAAAAGACAGCAAAAGCAGCTTGTGTGGAAATGGGTGCCAGTTGTACTATTTCTCACACTTACCTGTGTTATTAGAAATATTTAATAATAAAAATTTTGATGTTTTAAAATGAATACCTGAACCACGTATTCTTTGGGCTTTCAAAGTAGGCTTGTTTTTAAAAATGCTAGATGTAGGTCTTAAATAATATGTTCAGCATCACACTACAGAACAATTTTATGGACTTCTTAAGAACCTAACTGCAAAATATAATTATACATAATTAAACTAAAGAAACTAGTTTATCCTGGGAACTTTTACCAATGACTCTATTAGTGTCTTTGAAACAAGTCCCCCTGAGATTTAAATCAGGGGTCGCCACTCTTGGCTACATACCCAGATCACCTGCAGGCGCTTAGACTAAAAGATTTCAGCCCCACCAATTCAGACTCTGATCTAACAGACTTAGGATGAAGCCTGGGCTTCTGCATTTCTAAAATGCTCCCTGAGGTGTGTGAGTGGAAAAAAAAAATTGTTGCCTGCCAAATCAGTAAACAAAGGATGTTGCAGCCATCAAGCCATCACATTACAGCCACTCCATTGGTGAGCCCTGAGGAAACTCAGGAGACAGCACAGGATACTGGCCCCAGATAGCTTAGGTGCATATCAAAGGAATGATTTTAGTGTGCCCAAAACTCTTGCATCTTCCCATACACAGAAAAGTGCTAAATTCATTAACTTGAGATGTCTGGTTTTCTTTTAATTATCAGCAATCTTTTGATGTTCCTACCACCCGGTCTTTGGTGCAAAAACCCCTATATATCTTGGCCCCTCCCTTACCTCTTTGGAGCAGTCCCTCAGAGTGATGAGAGGCTGTCTCCCCAGCTTGAAGTCCTCAGAATGTCCGCTGAATAAAACAGAATTCTCATCTTTTAGGTTGTGCACTTTTTCAGTTGACAGGTGACTCTCATATGTAGCATGAGCTGGAATCTGTGTTTACATGCTTGACTCATGTCACCCCTTATAACTTTCAAAAGCCAAATTATTCGCTTGTTGAACAAATGATCCACAACTGCACCTTCCCTGCTCCCCCTTCACCATGCCCCCAGTTGTCTTACTTAAGACTTTTTGGTTTGAACAGGTAACTATGTTCAAAAAAGCTGTTGCCCTATTTCCCATCCAGCCCACTTTCAACATCCTCCATAGGGGATAGGGGAGATCCTTATGTATCCTTTTGGTATTCTTCATATACAAACATAAGCAAGTAGAAATATAGTTGCTTATTTTCCTCCTGGTCCTTCTAAGAGAGCATACTATGTACCATATTCTGGCCTATTTATTTATTTATTTATCTATCTATCTATTTATTTATTTCCCCATGTAGCAATATATTCTGGAGATGTTTCTAACATGTAACAGAATTCCCTTTGTTATTATAAGTAATGCTGAAACAAGGGAGCTCTTTGTTGTGAATGTCTTTCTGTATCTTGACTGTGGACTTGGTTACACAAATCTACAAGTGATGAAGTACCACAGAACTATATGTACACATTTCTTGGGAAGAAAACTTCTCTACTGCCTTAGGTTCTAATGGTAGAGGTTGGGTGGGGGGGGTAGGAAATGACTGACAATAAATGGATTTATAGGAGAAAAGATAGTTTCTTTATATCTACAGATGTACTTTCAGGAGGCTTTGTTTAAATTTAGATAATGTTTCTTTCTTGTGGCTGCTGAATGGTCAAATGTTTTAGGTTTAGAGTAATTTTCATACCACTTTGTTGGGCTATCCTTTCCTTGGCGTTGCAATAATATCAATTTCCCGGTTCCAATAACTGTACTACTGAGATACAACCATGGGAGAATCTGAGTGGATGGGGGGACCTCTCTCTACTGTTTGTATTTATGCAACTTCCTATGAATCTAATTACATACTGCAAAGTAAAGTTTCTAAAAAAAAATGCTGCAATGAATAACTTTTGACGTACATTATTTCACATCTGTAGCACAAGCTAGAAGAGGGAAATCTCTGTCAATGTTAAAAATAAATTCAAAATACTGACAAATTTTCTCTAATTGTCCTCCGTAAAAGTTAAACCATTCTCACACCCACTAGCAAATATATAATGGTGCCTGTTTCCCTAGAATCTTGCCAAAACAGCTTGTAGGCCAGTTTTATTTCTGCATCCATCTCATAGGTAAAAAAACATTGTATCACAAAGTGTTCTTATAGCTGTCTTTCATTTACGAGTTTGCACCCCTTTTCATACATTTAAGAACATTTCTAATTCTGTTTTTGTTTATTCATGTCCTGTGCTCTTTTCCTATTCAGTTTTTTTTTTTCCTATTGATTTCTAAGAGCTCAATATAAATTAAGGAAATTAGCTCTTTGGTGACAGGTGTGAGCAAAACACAGCGCTTCCCTCATCATCCAGTTACACGAGGGTAAAGTCGCAACCCACTATAGTCTCCCACCAACGGTGTACCCTAAACGTAATTCAGACTTTTTAAAAAACCTGCAGGCTCAATGAAGCAATCTGTGCTTTCTACAAAAGGGTCCCTAGATGGATATATTATCTCAGGAAGAATTTCAATGACCCCAGATTCTTCCTGTGCATAAAAAAAAGCACTAAAATCATTAACTTGAGGTATTTGTTCCTTGTGATTAGTATTAGTCTTTTATCAAGATGTATGCTTGACTGCATGTCTTTCCCTGCCGAAACCTTCGTATATATGGTGGTTCCTCCCCTACCTTTTTGGAGCAGTTTGTTTTGAGCTACTCACTGAGAGGCTATCTCCCAGGTTTAGTCATCAGTAAGTCCCTGATCTCACAACTCTCATGTTGTGCATTTTTCTTTAAGTTGACAGAGGAGCTGCAAATTTTTTTCAACCACTTTGTCATCTGTCTTTTGGTTTTGCGCATAGTTTTTTTGTTTTGTCACGCAAAAGGTTTTGATGTTTATGTTGTCAAAATTATCAACCTTTCTTTGATGCCTTCCAGCTTTAAATTAGGATGACCTTCCTTACTCTAATAAAGGGATTTACCCATGTTTATTTTTAGAATTTTATGCATTCTATTTTTACATTTAATCTGAGTTTTTATATAGGCTAAAGATAACAGATGCATGAACAAAATTTTTCTTCTAAGTCCTTTTTGACTTAATAAGTCCAAAAAGCTCATATGATGATTCCAGAGCTAGATAATTAGAGTGCTCACTCTTGGTAAGCACATTTTGATGGTATTTTTAATGTCCTCTTGCAATGAAGCAACTTTACAGATCAAGGAAAGGTAAAATAATATTACGTTATAATTAAATGTGAAATGTTAAAAAAAAAAAAGACAACAGGCCCCAAATGGAATCACTTGTGCTAAGCCCACATCACCAAACCAGACTTAATACCTAAATTAATTAGTTTCAACTCTTCCCAGGAGTGGAATCTTAGACCAGTCAATCTGGAATTACCTGGTCAGCACTAGTGAGGTCATCTGCTTGACAGACCCTGCTGTCCCCTAAAGGAAGGTGACTTTGCCCCAATCATCTCCCTGCTAGCAACTTTCTAGCCCCACCCCCTCCTGCCTGTAAGTCTTTTATTTTGTATAGCTCTTTGGAGCTTCCTTCTGTTTACTAGATGGAAGGCTGCCCAATTCATGAGCTGTTGAATAAAGCCAATAAAATCTTTAAAATTTATTCAGCTGAATTTTGTTGTTTTAACAGTAAGATACTCAAAGGATCTTTTAGCTCAAATAACCATTCTCCAAGTTGCTGGAAACTAAAGAATATTTTAAAATTAAATTAACTCAGTGAGATATAATTACACACCTATCAGAATGGCTAAAATAAAAAAATTACCGACAATGCCAACTGCCGGCAAGGATGAGGAGAAACTGGATCTCTCATACACTGCTGATAGGAATGTAAAATGGTAGGAGGTCATGTTGGAAAACAGTTTCGTGGTTTCCTATAAAAATGCAGTTATCATATGATCCAGTAATTGTACTCCTGGGTATTATCCTAGAGAAACGAAAGCTTAAGTTCAAATAAAAACCTGCACACAAATGTTCATAGCAGCTTTATTCACAATAGTCAAAAACTGGAAACAATCTGGATGTCTTTCAGTAGGTGAATGGTTAAGCAACCATGGCATGTTGTGGGGACATGCCATGGTTGGTGTGGGGACCCACATGGAACCTCAGATTCCAATAAAGATTATTCCAAGCCAAAGACATTTGAGATTCAACAGATGCAGAAAAAAGTCTTCTTATCTGACTAAAAGAAGCAACACTGGGAAATGAGGCTACTGTAAATCCCCTCCTGGGGGACTTTATGGAAAAGACCACTCATACTTAAACACTGTTATCATCTTTCTTACCTCATATCTGTTCAAAAATCTGTTTGGTCTTTCCTAAAGAACCCTATTTGTTTTTCCCATAGAATCAATTTCTCCCCCCTCCCACTTCCCTACTAAGTATATAAACCTTTAACTTTATTTAATGAAGCTACTTCTTTTGTTGGCTTCCCTATGCATATCAAGTAAACCTTTTCCTCAGGTTAATCTGTCTTCTGTCAGTTTAATTTGCAGGCTCCACACGCTAAACCCGAGAGTAGTTGTTTTTTCCTCCTTTACAATGGAATACTACTCAGCAATAAAAAGGAACCAAGTATGATTCAGGCAACAACTTGTTTGAATGTCATAATAATTATGTTGAATGTAAAAAGCCAATTCCAAAAGGTTACAAATACATGATTCCATTTACCTAATAATCTTGAAATGATACCATTATACAGGTGGGGAACAGATCAGTGGTTATCAAGGGTTAGAAACAGGTGGGGTGGCGGAGTAGGGATGTTGTGTAGTTATAAAAGGGTAAAACAGGGCTTCCCTGATGGTACAATGGTTGAGAGTCCGCCTGCCGATGCAGGGGACATGGGTTCGTGCCCTGGTCCGGGAGGATCCCACGTGCTGCGGAGAAGCTGGGCCCCTGAGCCATGGTTGCTGAGCCTGCGCTCCACAACGGGAGAGGCCACAATAGTGAGAGGCCCGTGTACACCAAAAAAAAAAAAAAAAAAAAAAGGGTAAAACAAGGGCTCCTTGTGCTGACGGAACTGTCCTGTAGTTTGACTGTAGTGGTGCATACATGTGATAAAACTGCACAGAAGTGTATAAATTTATGTGTAAAACTGGAGATACCTGAAAAAGATTGATGGTTTGCATCAATGTCAATTTCCTGGTTGTGATACTGTACTATAGTTTTGTACGATGTTACCTTTGGGGCAAATTGGATAAAGGGTGTGCAGCATCTCTTTGTATTAGTTCTTATAACTGCATGAGATTCTACAATTATCTACTGAAAAGAAATACTTTTAAAGAATTGTATCACTCCTCCCCCACACCCAAAAAAGTAAATTAAATTCCTTTAAAATTAGAGAAACCAAATGTTGTAACTTTAAAATTATAGGAATTGGTATGGTTTATGAGAATTATATCAATGATTTAGAAGAATTAATGAATTAACATTTTATTTCTTATGCTAAATACTGTGTACTGGTTGTTTAAAAGACATATATTTAGGAGGTATTCCAAAAAGGAAGTAGTAGAAAGAAGGTCCTTCATGTCAAGTTTTTATATAATAAAAAGGAGATTAAACACCAATGTGCTTAATTATGCTCATCGCTTGTTACCACTTTAGGGTAATTAACCTAAGCAAAATGAGAACAGTGATTTTCTGATGCTTTTATGCTCTGTGGATGTTAAGGGTTAACATTGCATATAAACAGTTCTGCAATAGGCCAATATTTAATACAGAATTTAGATTTGACAGCTATGGCTCACTGTGTAATCAGTAGATGTCAGAACTACACTGGACACACTTTCTCCTACTGCCTTAGGTGCTGAGGTAGGCAGAGTCATGCCGAGGCAAATTTCCCTTATAGCAAAGAATGATGATGAGGAGGTGTGATGAGGATTTGCTTATAAAGGGGAGCAGAATGTGCCACCCCTAAATATGCCACTTTGGCACACTGATCATTTTTTTAAAATAATTATTTATTTATTTTTGGCTGTGTTGGGTCTTCGTTGCTGTGAGCGGGCTTTCTCTCTAGTTGCAGCGGGCGGGGGCTACTCTTCATTGCCCTGTGAGGGCTTCTCATTGTGGTGGCTTCTCTTGTTGCAGAGCACAGGCTCTAGGCACGCAGGCTTTGGTAGCTGTGGCGCGTAGGCTCCAGAGCGCAGGCTCAGTAGTTGTGGCGCACGGCTTAGCTGCTCCGTGGCAGGTGGGATCTTCCTGGACCAGGGCTCAAACCCGAGTCCCCTGCATTGGCAGGCGGATTCTTAAACACTGCGCCATCAGGGAAGTCCCCACACTGATCATTTTGAATTAAAGATACTTAAGAAACAGCAGTGCAAGAAGGATACTGACCTCCTCTGTCCCCCCTGAAAACAGGAAATATCTCCCCTGTGAAAGGTACCCTCCCTCTACCAGGAGGGTAGAAGGCATCCTCATCACCAGAAACGGAATTGAGAGCAGAGAAGGCTGTATAAACAAAGCTTGTTACTTCTTCACTAATTAGCTACCCCAAGCCCAAACCTCTTTTTCTTGTCAGTTCTTCACAAATGTACCGTTTCTTTGTCTAAAGAGCATAAAAGCTTCAGGTTTTGGTCACTTCTTTGAGTCTCATATTTTTTATGGGCTCCTTTAAGTACAAAATTTGTTTTTCTCCTGTTAATCTGTCATGCCAATTTAATTATCAGACCAGCTAAAGAACCTAGAAGGGAAAAGGGGAACAGTTTTCCTCCCCTATACTTATTAATGCTGTTTTATCCTTCAGGGTTTATATGTTTTTGTTCAGTAAATTACACAATACTTATTTCTCTATGCCCTAATAGTTCAAGGACTCCCAGTCTTCTACTCAGCAACACTTTACTGAATTCTGACTAAACCTGGGATGTCCATTTTAAGATCTGACTTAAGTATTGCATACCTGACTTTAGATTTTAAAAGTTGATCCTGGGACTTCCCTGGTAGTGCAGTGGTTAAGAATTCACCTGCCAATGCAGGGGACACGGGTTCAGCCCTGGTCCAGGAAGATCCCATATGACGCGGAGCAACTAAGCCTGTGCACCACAACTACTGAGCCTGCGCTCTAGAGCCCACGAGCCACAACTACTGAGTCTGCGTTCTAGAGCCCGCGAGCCACAACTACTGAGCCTGCGTTCTAGAGCCCGCAAGCCACAACTACTGAAGCCCGCGTGCCTAGATCCCGTGCTCCACAAAAGAGAAGTTACCGCAATAAGATCGTGCACCACAACCAAGAGTAGCCCCCGCTCACTGCAACTAGAGAAAGCCCGCGTGCAGCAATGAAGACCCAACACAGCCCACCCCCCCCCAACCAAAAAAAAGAGTTTGATCGTTTCTGTTTTCATATGCCCAAGCCAAAACTTTGGCACCAGAATCTCTCTAATCCCTGCTTGCTTTCTCTCGAAACAGTAGCTTCTGTTTTCAGGTATTCTTGAAAACTACTAAACAGGTAACCTTTCCCTTCCATCAGTCTCAGGCTCCTCATTCCAGCCCCTAGTAGTTCCTAACAGTATCACCACCTTCTAGAAGAAGAGTAGACTGCCTCAGGAGTAGGCTAAATAAACCAAGACAGGGTACAGTGCCAGGAACCAGCATAAAGGAGACCTGTTTGCCTTCCGTGTGACCTTAGCCAAGTCAGCAAGTTCTCTTTCCCAAACTACCAGTGTACAAAAACGAAACCAGAGACTAACTTCCCTTTATTTCCAGAGGAATCTTAAAAGGTGGGATTATTAATGAACTTTTTTTAAAAATTGTGCAATTAACTTGGGTCCAATACCTTACCAGGTACTGGGAATTTCTTTGACCCACCCTCCTTTTCAGGGAAACCAGGCTGGTAGCAGAAAGAACAGTTAAGATAGAAGTAAGGACACCTGAGCTCCAGACCAGGTGTGGCATATTCCAGTGCCCCCAGGTGAACACCAAACTGAGTCAAGGGAGCACCAGAACCTCAAGCAGTTCTTCATGGTTCAATGGACCGAGTTCATGCGCTGCCTCAATTTTCAATCCGTATCTCCATAAATTGACCCTGGGTTAGGGGGCTGTATTTTGAACTTCTCAAAAAACACTTGCCTCTGCTTTCCTTGGGTTGTTTCCTTTACATGGCACAAACTCTGCTTGTACTTTTGCTCTTAAGAAAGGACTGAAATATCCCTCTACTTCTTTTGCTCCAATTCTGAATAAAGCATGTTTGTCACAAAGCCTCCTCTGATATCCTACATTTATTCTCCTTTTGCTTTGCCTTTCTTCACCATTTACCCAGAATGGTCTGTAATGTACTCCAAAGGCTGACTTGTACCCTCCTGTGCTTCCATTTCCTCACACGCCCCATCCCTCATCTGTGGCTTTGCCTGTCTCCTACTTCTCTAGCTCTTATTTTTCTGCTGCTCTCCAGATCCTCCTCCTGCCCAGCTTCCAAAACTCTCCAGGGGTACATTTTACTGACACTTTTTAAAGTCTAAAAGAGAATTAATTAATTTTCCTTCTGTTCCCCCTAAACTACGTTTCCTCCAGACATCCCAATCTTTGCCCACCACTAAGCCACTCCATTTAGAAAATGTGGAGTCCATCTAATTCCTCCATCTCAAGGTAATTATCAGCTCTTCTCAAGTCTATTAATGTATCTTCCTCGCTAACCGTCAGTGGTATCACCCTAGCTGAGGGCCTCGTTACACCACAGGTGAACTTTTGAAATGGGTCTAAGTGGTAGCTGTGCTTTTGAGTTCCTTCTGCAAGCTACTGACCATTTAGCTTGTAAAACTCTTTGGCAAACAGCACCTCAGAATCTCAACCGCTCCTGTTGGAATCTTGGAGATCGATTCGTATAGTCAACAAACTGGGTACAGCAAATAGGTTGAGAGTTTTTTACCAGGTTGTAAGGAGAATGGTCCCTTCTTCCCACCCTTCTGGAGCACACAATAGTACAGGTCTACACCAGCGGTACTCAATCAGGGGCAATTTTGCCTTTGGTTGTCACAACTCCGGGGTGCTAAACATCCTACAGTGCACAGGACAGCCTCCCACAATCGAGAATTATTTGGCCTCAAATGTCAACAGTGCCAAAGCTAAGAAACCCTGGTCTAGCACTTAGGAAGAAAGGAATCAAGACAAATGGGAAATGTAATCATTGGGGAAAAGCGACATCAGAGAAATGACATCTCTACAAAATGCCTCGAAAGATTCAAGACTCGGCAGCTTTCAGGACCCAATGGCCTGCAAAAGATATCTTACAGCTGTGTCTCTCCGACTCCATGCAAGGTGATTGCTCCGTCAAAGAAGCTTCTAGACCAGCCCCTAGCCCCCTTCTCACCAGCTGCCACTCCCAGCCCTCCTTACAGAAACTGAGGCCGGCTCGGCTAGAGGCCTGGAGAGAGGTCGGGGTCGGGGCCGGCCCGCGGTGAGGGGTCTGAGAGAGACCCGGCGGAGGAAGGGAAGCGCGGGCCCGGGACGTGGACCGGGCGCTCCAGTCTCGTCAGGGAAAGACCCCGCTGCCGGGGCCAAGGTCATTCGGGGCCCCCAAGACGCCCGCTGCGAGCACACTTACCAGCGCGCAGCCGCGTAGCAGCCGAACCGTGGCTCCCTCCATCTGCGCCCCAGGACAAGCTCCCTCAAGAATCCCGGGAAGCGGCTCTGGCGAGCCTCCGGGCCGCACACCAATGCCTGGGGGCGAGTGGAGCCAGAGCCCCGCCCACAAACTCCCTTGTCCCGCCCCCTAGCCCTTACGGAAAGCCGAGATAGACAAACAGCTCCCTCTCCGCTTTCGCCCTGCTCACGCGAGAGTTAGGAAAGGCCGTGGGGCGGTAAGGGAACAGGAGACACAACAAACATGGCGGCGGTGACGAAGACGGCGGGGGCGACGGCGACAGCAGCGGCGTTGAACAAGGCGGTAGGGGTTACTCGGTGCGCCTGTCAGGAGGTAAGTAGCTGGTTACAGGCTCGGACGGCGGTGACACGGCTCAGGAGAGCTGTTAAGGAGGAGAACGGTTAAGAAGGAGCGGCGGGAGGAGAGAGCAGGGTGTTCGCGAGAGGCTGACTCCGCCCTGAACTCAGCCTCAGGGAAGGGGCGGGCGTGGTCGGTTGGTCGGCGGGGGTCACGATTCAGGACCTTCCTGGCCCGAGCGCGGAGAGTGCGGTGTCTGGCCGCGGGAGCCCCGAGGAAGCGAGCGGTCCCTGCGGTGGCGTCGCCGTCTGGTAGGGGCTTGGCGGCTCCTGGGTAGGGAGCTGTCTCTCGCTCTGACAGGTGGTCGTGGTGGTGGTGGGGCGCCCCGAGGTTTGCGTCTTCACCGGGTCCTGGGGCCAGGGGATCAGCCGAGGTGCGGGTCTCCTAGGTGTTCCGAATCCTGGTGAGGATGCCGCCCCGACGCCAGTTCCGGGCTACTCGTTGGGAGGACTTTTTAAAGCCTCCGTCTTTTATCTGACGGTGGTCCTTCCTAGATCCGTTTCTACTGCTTGTGCACTCTAATTTTGGGGAGATGTGAGGTTTGGGGAGGATTTTTCAGCGAAGAACTGTTGAAGTTCGTGAAGGATTTGTCTTTTAATAAACTGTCCGGCGTGCGAGTAGTCAAGCCATGCATCTAGTAAGTGCTGGGTAAATTGAATCTAAATAGAAGTTAAACCGGTTCCAGCTGCCACTAACCACGTGGCCCATTTAGTGTCCCCTTAGTGTGCTGTTTAGGCACGAAGAGGAGTGACAAGTGGGAGAAGTAAAGCCGTTTTAAATTGTGAGCTCTACAGAACTTCAGTTTGGAAGAAACACAACTTCCTTAGAACGACTTTTTAAATGTCTGGACTAACAATTTTACAAATCCCGTTTAATTTTGATTTATGTTGTGCATTCAACACAGCTACAGGTTAATACAAGTTTGGGAGTTTGTTGCAGCGAATTGAGACGTTTTGTGTTTTTTACCCCCAGGGGTCCCAAGTGTTTCCCAAGAAAACCCTAAGTGTTTTGAGTTGCGATAGAGAGGATAATAAAGATGGGAATCAGATGTGCTGTTATTGGGCGTGCCTGGTGGGTTTTCTTTTCTAAACCTTTTCTCACAAATGTTTCCGTGGGGCTAGGCTAGTACCTTGTTTTTATGCGATTGTAACTGTTCAGCAGTACTAAGCCTGAGCTCCTGAGCCTTTTAGAAGTGTACTACGAACAAATGAAGTTAATAACTTAATTTGGAAAGACAGTAACATTTTTGCCAAAAAATGAAATCCACCAGTGGAAAAAAAAACGATAGTCGCACTGATGCATGTTACTCTTTGGTGATTACTTGGAGCTTTTGCTGAAGTGAACCTGCTGCTTTGTTGTTTGTCTCTTAGCTTAGTTTTCTTTTCTGGTAGTGGTAAAATTGGCACAAGTTATTTTGTTAGCTTATTAAACCCGTAGATCCTAATTTTTTGTTACAAAGGTTTTGATTTGTGGTGTATTTTTCTTTGCAGACCTCTGTATGGCTTTTCAATTTTAGTTGAAATTCCCTCCATGGCCTTTTGGAGTCCTTTGGTGTATCTCCAGAGTAAATTTCGATTACTCTACATTTCATCCATGTTGGAGTGGCAAGAAAAAGGAGGAACTGATTTGGGGTGAAAAGGTTAGATTGTGTAACTCCTCTTTTTTATTTTTCCCAGCTTGTATTTATTTAAGTTTTACTTTTATATTATGTTTTCTGATTTCTCAGCACCTCATAATGTCCCTTTTTGCCTTCAGAGAATTGTTTTTTTGATGGTTATGTAATCAGAGGAAATGTGTTCTAATTCTTTTTGAAGTCCATGTTATTCTCTGTACAAACGAAACCTCATTTGTTAGACTTCTCCATTGATACGTATTCTATGGCAGAGTAAATCTTTCAGTGACCATAATTATTAAGCTATAAAAGTAAACACATTCAGGGGCTTCCCTGGTGGCGCATGGTTGAGAGTCCGCCTGCCGATGCAGGGGACACGGGTTCGTGCCCCGGTCCGGGAAGATCCCACATGCGGTGGAGCGGCTGGGCCCGTGAGCCATGGCCGCTGAGCCTGCGCGTCCGGAACCTGTGCTCCGCAACGGGAGAGGCCACAACACTGAGAGTCCCGCGTACTGCAAAAAAAAAAAAAAACATTCAATAGAACTGCAGTCACTTAATGTGTGTAGGCCTGCCTAAACCCCAAATTAAGTTACTGTATAAGGAAATTAATTGTTAGTTACCTTATGTTTAATAACCCTACCAGAAATGGTAGATGAATAAAATAGATCCTACTATTGCCTAATCATGTTCTTCTCAAAATCTAGAGTTTGGGAGGAGGGTAGGTTAAAGAGCCCTTTCTGGTTCTTTTATCACCTCTATTTCATAGTTGTGGTTGTCTTCTAATTTGCATCATGATGCCTCTGTTTTACATTGTTTGCTCCTGCTTAAGAGGAGTTGGTTGTGTGTGTATTGATGGACAACTTGCCTTTTATGAGACTGAAGATCAGAGGACTTGAATATCAGAACCCAAGGAAGGTCAAGAATAGTTTGTTACCTGCTTAAAGATAAAGAAATTTTTGTATTCTTTGTTCTTTGGGGATATCAAAGCTTATTTCTCAAATGCTTCTTTCTTCGCTAGCATGGGTAGTCTCTGGTTGTTTTCTAAGAACCTTATTTGTGAGTTTTGAATGGATGGTTTGGGAGAGCTATTGGCATAAAAATAATTTAGGTGCATTCTAGCCAGTTTCTTTATAGACATGTATCTATACCCCATGGAATACCATACCAACTTAACTTTAATCAGAGGGATCACAGGGAGGACTCAGAAATTTTGCTGTATCATAAGAAATGATAATCATAAAGTATGGGAATGAGAGCATTATAGTTTGCTGATTCCTAACGTAGATTTTTATGTTACATTCATAAAGGTTTTAAAATTTATCACTGTCTTAGATGTATCTCTAGATACCAGTTAATTTATGGAGTTCTTAGATTAAACATTTGGTCCTAAGACTGATGATTACTTTATTAAAGACAGGAAGATGGTTTGGATACAAAACTTTTTTTTTGATATCAAGAAGTCTTCTGTAGTTTCAGAATTATTCTTTTTCTATTTATTGTGCTTAGAAATACTGACTTGAGATGGAGAAAGCTGGGGTTTGAACCATAGTGTCCCTCCGGATTTAGGCATCTTTCATGCATACTCATCTCTTCTGCAGACTTGAGCTCTGCAAGGGCCTATAATGCTGCATGGCGGGGAGGTGATGTAGGTCAAGTGGGCACAAAAATGCTTAGGGATGGAAAGACAAATTTTAAATCATTGCAGAATGTCTACAACTATAAACCATATCAGTATATTTAAAATTCTTAAGAACAGAGTTTCTCTCAAGTTTACAATGTATCTTCCCTTTTTTCATTGGCATCCTTTATTGTTGTTTTTTTTAAGTCCATCATGCATTTTGATTGAAAATCGGCATGCAATTTTTGGCGGGGAACACAGTGAAACTTATAATGTGACAATGTGATAATAGCCAAGACTGTCAAAATATGCCAGTCGTTCTCTGTGATTAGGCTTATTTGAGTTCTTAAAACTTGAGATGCATGTATAAAAATATCATTTTCTTCTTAATGGCAGTCCTGTGCCTTTTTTTTCTGCATTATCACATGTACCTTAGCAGTGTTATGCTTTCTAATCAGGATTTGGTAAGCTTGATCTTGCTTATTGAAGCCTATCAAAGTATGTTCAGATATTTTCCAGTGGCAACATCAGTTTTCATGTGAACTGATTGGCAAGAGGTGATGCAAAGTTGCAATGAAATACCAGGATTTCTTTCTAAATTATAGGTTTTATAATTAGAACACAGACAATCTGTAGGGCCTTACAGCTTTTACAATTTAGAAAACAACTTCCCACATCTTATTCTTTTCTTTTTTGGGGGGCGGGGGAGAGGTATCTCCCTGTCCTTACACCTTTTATTACTTTTTTCCTTTTTATATTGTGGGGTCTTTATCTGCTGCTGTACTGTGTTGAATAGCTGTAGTGATGCAAGCATCCTTGCCTTTTTGATTCTAAAGGAATGCATCTAAATTTTCTCCATTGTGATGTAGATTTTTGGAAGCTAGCCTTTAGCAGCTTGAGAAAGTGAAAACAATTCTAAGTTGGAGTAAATTGCTCTGTTGTTTCCTTGCACCCGGTGTTGCCTTTGATACTCAATATCTGATTGTTTTTCTTATGTGGATGGGCTGCTCTTCCTCACTAGAAAGTTTCATGTTATTCTCTTTGACCTTGAGATTTTAAAATTTCACAATAATGTGTCTAAGTGTTATTTATTGTTATTTAATCTATTTTGCACTCTATGAACCCTTTCAGATTGAATTGAAAGGAATCTTTAATTCTGGAAATTTCTTGATCATTTTTTTAAAAAGCATTTCTCTTCTTTATTTTCTCTGTCTTTTCGGAACTCATTCTTCATCTTTATCTGCTATATTTCTTACCTTTTTATGTATACTTTTACATTGCTCCCCATCCCTGTATGTTTTGAGGTATGGGTTTTCTTTTTCAGTTTTGTTGAGATATAATCTTATTATAGATTATTTTTTAATTTTATCCCCCTCCCCCCGCCGGTACGCGGGCCTCTCAGTGTTGTGGCCTCTCCCGTTGCGGATCACAGGCTCCAGACGCGCAGGCTCAGCGGCCATGGCTCACGGACCCAGCCGCTCCGCGGCATGTGGGATCTTCCCGGACGGGGGCACAAATCTTATTCTTGGTAATCTTTTTCATTGGAGCCGACTGGCCCACTTTTTTCCTCCCTAACCAGAGGGCAAATTTTAAAGGACAGATAATCGGCAGAATCAAGTATAGTCATAAAACGAATACTAATCAGTGTTTAGGAAACAGGAGCAGTTCAAGTCAGCTAGGTAAGATGGGAAAAGAAGCAACTGAAACAAACTTGTTCAGAAACCAGCAGTAATCCTTAAGATTGAGAAAGCAGAGCCAGACTAAAGCAAGTGATTTAAAGAGGTGGCCTAAAAGAGTAAAATAAGAAGAGTTGGGGAAATTGTACATTGATTTGGGAAATTGCAAATTGCGATATGTGAATAATTGAGACTAAGGTGGACCATACCATGTTTGTTTCATTGTAACTAAAAAAGAGATATATACAATGGTAACATAAGACACTTGGAATCTGGGACAGTGAGGAATTTCTTAATCCAAGGTATAACCATTTTTGGCTGCAGAAATAGCTGCTGTCGTCTGAAAACATGCCATAAACTACACATCTTGCGAGATACTTTACACGTATCTGTAAAACTTAAAACAGCACTGCAAATTGGTATTATTATCTCATTTTACAAAGTAGGAAACTAAGGCTAGAGAAGACCCTGTTCAGAGTCTTTAAGCTAGTAAGTTTGACCTAATAACATAATATTCTGTTGATGCAGAGGACAGATTTTCAGTAGCTTCAACTTTCTAGAAAACAGTGAAAAGAGATAGTAATAATAATAAACCCCTAGGCATCTTCTAAGAAGGGAGGAAAGGAACTATTCATACGTGTTGCATCAAGAAAAATGAGAATTTGGTCACCTGCAGGTTCTTATTTGGCTAAATGTGTTCAAAGTAAAGAACAAATTAAATATAAGAAGAGAGGAAGACAAGAAATACAGAAGTAAAATATATCAGTCTGGGGCCAGTAAACAAGGGAAACCAAAACTAGCCCTGTGTTCCTTATTAGTTCCTAATTAGTTCCTATTAGTTCCTAATAAGGAACTGATCGTTACACAGTTCAATGATCTATAGTAGCAACACAGCCAAGGTAGTCTGACAATAAGGAAAAAAAAAAAATTAAACAAAAATATCACTGATGCTGATGTACAGAGAATAAGCCTCATGTCAGATTTTGTAGTCATAAACTAAACTGGTCCTCACATAGGTTTATAGCCCAAATTCGCAAATCAAATAACCAAAAAGTTTTCTAGTAAGAACAAGCTGAGGAAGTCTAGCACCTAGGAGACAACAATTATAAAATTATAAAATCTCAAGAACAGAGAATCCAGAAGTAGAATCACATATATAATCACCTGATTAGAAAGGTGATAAAAGAGTCTAGTGGAGAAAGACTGGTCTATTAAATGCATGTTGTTAGGACAGTTGGATGTCTCATTGGGGAAAAAATATATTTTGATTCTTACTTCACCATACACAAAGCTCAATTCCAGATAAAAATATGAAAGGTAAAAAAAAAATAAAATTTTTAGAAGAAAATACAGGAGAACATCTGCATGTAAAATATAGGCAAGGACACCAACAACTAACTGTAAAGGGTGGTGGTGGGGAAATGGGTAAATTGGACTATATTAAGAACGTCTGTTCATCAAAAGTTACCATTAAAATGAAAAGGAGGCAACCACAGAGTGGGAGAAGTCCTTAACATATACATATCTAATAAAGAACCCATATCCAGAATATTTGATGAACTCTTACATATTACTTAGAAAAAGATGGACAACCTAATAGAAAAATGAACGTGAACAGATACTTAACTGGGTATGAAATAGAGGTTATCTAAGTGGGTAATTGAAGTACACAGCTTAATTAATTGTCAAGCCATACAAATTAAAACCAGTGCGATACCACTGTACACCCACCAGGGTGGCTAAAATGAAAAAGGCAAAAAAATACCTGAGTGTTGGTGAGGACGTGTAGCAACAAAACTCTTGTCCCCCACTGGTGGGAGTGTAAATTGGTACAGTCACTTTGAAAAACTATTTGGCATTATCTAAAGCTGAATATATGCAAACCTGGTGGCCCAGCAATTTCAGAAGTCAGGGTTATGGAGCCCTTGCTGGTGCACGGGGGGGATTAGTACTGGAAGGGTGCACAGGGGGGCTCCTGGGATGCTGGTAGCCTTCTGTTTCTTGACATTGGTGCTGATTTTAGGGATGTGTTCATTTTGTGATGATTCATCGAGCTCTACCTTTAGGATTGATGTGCTTTTCTGTGTGTATGTTATGCTTTGAGAAAAGATTAAGCATATATACAGAGAAGTGACTAATCTTTAGCTTTAAATGCCTGCTACTGGCTATTAAAGATGAGAACTTGGGCTTCCCTGGTGGCGCAGTGGTTGAGAGTCCGCCTGCCGATGCAGGGGACACGGGTTCTTGCCCCAGTCCGGGAAGATCCCACATGCTGCGAAGCGGCTGGGCCCGTGAGCCATGGCCGCTGGGCCTGCGCGTCTGGAGCCTGTGCTCCGCAACAGGAGAGGCCACAACAGTGAGAGGCCCGCGTACGGCAAAAAAAAAAAAAAAAAAAAAAAAAAGATGAGAACTTTTTTAGACAGTAAATTACTCATTAAATAGTTGGGTTTAGGGAAGGTAATTTTTAGCATATGGCATATTTAAGAAGACCATATACATTTACATAAATATATTTTTATTGGAAGAAAAAGACCTGTTGTCTCCTAGGTGCTAGACTTCCTCAGCTTGTTGTTACTAGAAAACTTTTTGGTTATTTGATTTGCGAATTTGGGCTATAAACCTATGTGAGGACCAGTTTAGTTTATGACTACAAAATCTGACATGAGGCTTATTCTCTGTACATCAGCATCAGTGATATTTTTGTTAAATTTTTTTTTTTCCTTATTGTCAGAATGAGTTGGATGATGGGTGGTGGCAGAGGTAGTGATTTGGATTTCTAGGGCAGGGGTCAGGAAACTGTAGCCCATAGGCCAAACCTGGCTCTGTTCCTGTTTTTGTAAAGCTTTATTGGAACACGGTCACACTTATTCCTTTACATATTGTCTGTGGCTGCTTTTAACTATAATGACAGTTGAGTGGTTGCAGCTGAGACCGCATGACCTGCAAAGGCTAAAATATTTACTGTGTGGTCTTTTACAGAAAGTTTGCCACCCCCTGTTGTAGATCACCTACTTCTAGAGTACTCATTCATGTGAACCCTATGTTTTAAGAGCATTTGCTGTCCGATATGATAGTCACTAGCCACGTGTAGCTATTTCACTTTTAAATTAATAAAATAAGAAACTCAAGTCATTTGTATTAGCGACATTTAAGCCCTCAGTAGCTACATGTGGCTGGTAGCGACCGGATTGGACACGCAGGTATGCTCCATGTCCATCATCCACAAATGCTCTGCCACGGCCCCGATTGAGCCACTTGGTTTCTCTGCTGTCTCATTCATTGATAATCCCTGCTGATATGCCTGTTTCTTTCTTCTGAATTTTCTCTTTTTTCCTCTCTTTGTAATTTCTTTCTATCCTCTAAAAACTAAGTTTGAATCCCAGTTTATTTAAATATTAAATATATTAATTGTTCACCATTTTGTGTTTCTTTAGTTCATCAGGAAGATTATAAGATACTTAAAGGTGGGGACTGTGTTCTCTGTGGCTTTGTAGTGCCTGGCACATAATAATCTTTGTCACTGTTGTTGTTTTAATACGTACTGTATCTCCCTAAATAACGTAAAATTATTTCATTTTTTCCCCCGTAGGTATAACGAACTGTAAACTAAAAAAAAAAAAAAATTAAAAAAAATAAAAAGCAAAGATGGGTGAAAAGAAACCAGAGCCTTTGGACTTTGTGAAAGATTTCCAGGAATACCTGACTCAGCAGACCCATCATGTCAACATGATTTCTGGATCAGTTAGTGGGGACAAAGAAGCAGAGGCTCTTCAGGGAGGTAGACTTATCTTAATACTATTAAATAATTCACTTTTTACAAATATATTAGTGTTTGTGTGTCATTACCCGTAGTATGAAGCCCACTACTGTTCACTAATGTGGATCATTCCGTTTTTCCTAGAAAGATAGGGGCAATTTTTTTCCCCTTCTTTAAACATGCCAAGTTTTTGCTGAGGGAAAGTAAAGCTCCAGCAGGGCTTACTATGGCCCAGAGATGCATTATGGTCTTGTGGGAAGGTTAGGGGTTCTAAATTCCCTTCCCATTCTCCCGGTTCTGCTAACTAACAGCAGACACAAGGAACCAAAAGGGGGTCCAGCTTCATTACACAAGGGGTTTGGCCATTAGGAAATCTGGGTTAGACCTGAGACAAAATAGGGGTTTCTGTTTCTTCTCTTAAAATGAAGAGAAGGCCAACCATGTATACCCACCTAGGAGGAGAAATCAGAGTAGAGAAAGCAGTGACCTACTTGAGCCTATTCTACCTGACCTACAGACAGACTGTCTGGTTTGCTTACTACACGAAGACTGGAATCTATTTGTGAACTTAGCTCAGGAGGTAGCAAACTACAGGCAGTGGGCCCCATCTGGACTGCTGTTTTTACACGACCTGCAAGCTAAGAGTGGTTTCTACATTTTTAAATTGTTGGGGTGTGGGGGAAACAAAAGAAAAATAATGTCATGATGTGAAAATTAGATGAAATTCCAACTTCAGCATCCATAAATAAAGTCTTATTGAAACATTGCCATGCTTGCTTGTTTACCTGTTTTCTATAGCTGTTTTTGAGTTACAACAGCAGAGTTGAGTAGCTGGGATAGAGATCATGTGGCCCACAAAGCCTAAAGTATTTGCTATCTGACGTTTATAGGAAAAATTTGCTAACCCTTGACCTAGGTGGTCTAGGGCCTTGTAATCCAGGGACCAGCAACAGCAGAGACCGGGCATCACCTGGGAGCTTGTGAGAGGTGCAAAACGTCAGGTGCCACCCCAAATCTCCTGAATCAGAAGCTGTATTTTAATACAATCCCCAAGTGATTTCGTATACATATTCTGTTTCAGGAGTTACTGGCTTGGGAAAGCAATGGGAGAAGGGGGGACACTGAGCCTTGCTGTCCCTCCAGTGCAACGGACCTGTTGGATGTTGGACTTGCACCAACTAGCAAAGTCACTTCTCCTAGTGAAGGAAAGAGGAAACAGAGCAAAGGGCTTGAATTGTCTGCACCTGCACCGCTACCTCCTGCAGATGGAGTAGAAGTGCTTTTCCCGTGAAGCTGTAGGAACAAACATTTCCCTCTTAATACTTTAGTGTACAATTCTTGGACTGAGATCCAAGAGAGCAGGGTTGTGGTCCCCCGTGTGTTGGTTTTCCAGATTATGAGCACTTGCCCCTTCAGTTTCTTTATCTATACAAAGAAGTAGTTTGATTAAAAGCAAACAGCCAAACATCTCTTAACTCCGAAATTCTTACAGATCATAACATTCAGAGGTATCAGATACAATATTGCCCTATATGTGCTTAATTAGAATTTTAAGATCCTAAATGCAACCCAGAATCTAGAACATATGTGTAAGCTGAGTGGAACTGCAAAACTCAACATTAATTGTTTTAGATTAAATAGATTAGGATTTGGGGAGATGATCATGACTGCCCATTGTATTTGTAGAAGTGGCTAGAATCTTAAACGTGTAACTGCCATCACTGTTTACCCCCCTCTGTCTCCTTATCTGTCAAATAAATACCATACCTTGTTACCTTACTCAAAAGTATGTTGAGGACTGATATAATTTATGTGTTAGTAATTTGAAATCCCCCAATAGAATACTGCTTTTGTATAAAGTTAACCTCAGTTCAGAAAGGCTGTGATTTTTGTGAATTTAACTTTTGTGCTAAGCAAACTGTCAATTTATGAAAGATTTTCTACCACTCCACACTAAATTGCTAAATTGAGTTGATTCTGAGATGCATAATTTCTTTTGCTATATTTGTTTATAGCTGGAACAGATGGTGATCAAAATGGACTTGATCACCCATCTGTTGAAGTTTCCCTGGATGAAAACTCAGGAATGTTAGTAGACGGGTTTGAAAGGACCTTTGATGGGAAGCTCAAGTGTCGGTACTGCAACTATGCCAGCAAAGGCACCGCACGGCTCATTGAACACATTAGAATCCACACAGGTAACGGAGAAGTGGCTGGAGAGGGCATTTCTTTACGGGCAGGTTGATCTATCATATAAATAGTTGTGATAGTTTGAAAATGAAGGTGGATGTAAGGTTTGAATAAATGGAGAAGTGACTCCATTTTTGCACAGCAATAGCAGCATCCAAGGAAGTGAGGCCCCTTGTACAGCTTCCCCTTCCTTAGCCATCTTCCATCTGAATCTAAATAATCTCAGCATCTGTCTGCTTCTCAGGTTGGGCAGGTTAATGCTGAAGACATCATGAAGTGATAAAATGTTTTTATCTTTATCCTTACTAAGTACGTTTCCTTTGCAGACCAGGGAAAAGGTTTCTGTACGGTTGCAGGCTACACTGCTAACCCTCAGATGCCACCTTAGCCATCCCTTCTGTGAAAGGGATTCATTCCACTAGTCCGTATAGTATAAAGGTGGTTATATGCAGGTTTATTAATAAATTTTAATAATTTTTTTGCAAATGTGTTATTCTGAAAAGCATTTTATTTTTTGATCAATTTCTAAATCTAATGAATGGACAAAATATGAAACTTTTCATAAATGAGCTACTCTTGCAGTTTCTCCCCATTTTTCTTTTTAAACAGGTGAGAAACCTCATAGATGTCACTTATGTCCATTTGCATCTGCTTATGAGCGTCATCTGGAAGCCCATATGCGTTCCCATACAGGAGAAAAACCATATAAATGTGAATTGTGTTCCTTCCGCTGCAGTGATCGAAGTAACCTGTCGCATCATCGAAGGCGCAAGCATAAAATGGTACCAATAAAAGGTACTAGGTCTTCCTTAAGCAGCAAGAAGATGTGGGGGGTTTTACAGAAGAAAACAAGCAATCTGGGCTATAGCAGACGAGCACTAATCAACTTAAGCCCACCTTCCATGGTGGTTCAGAAGCCAGACTACCTTAATGACTTTACCCATGAAATCCCGAATATCCAGACTGACTCCTATGAAAGTATGGCAAAACCCACACCAGCTGGTGGCCTGCCAAGGGACCCCCAAGAACTCATGGTTGACAACCCTTTAAACCAGCTGTCAACTCTAGCAGGACAGTTGTCCAGTTTGCCACCTGAAAACCAAAACCCCGCATCCCCTGATGTAGTTCCCTGCCCTGATGAGAAGCCTTTCATGATGCAGCAGCCCTCTGCTCAAGCAGTAGTTTCTGCCGTGTCAGCCAGTATTCCTCAGAGCTCCTCTCCCACTAGCCCTGAAGCTCGGCCATCACATAGTCAGAGGAACTATAGTCCGGTGGCAGGTCCGAGCAGTGAACCAAGTGCTCACACGAGTACTCCCAGCATGGGAAACAGTCAGCCAAGCACTCCAGCTCCGACCCTGCCGGTCCAGGACCCTCAGCTTCTACACCACTGCCAGCACTGTGACATGTACTTTGCCGACAATATCCTTTACACTATTCATATGGGATGTCATGGGTATGAAAATCCTTTTCAGTGTAACATATGTGGATGCAAATGTAAAAACAAGTATGATTTTGCCTGTCATTTTGCAAGAGGGCAACATAACCAACACTGATGGGAAACAATCACGTTATGCTTTACTTGGTTTGCCTTTTTGTGTTTTGTAGTTTACTGTTGTTTTCTGCAGGGGAGGGGTAGGGGGTGTCGTCCCTATTAAGGTGTTGCTAATTTAAAGTCTTATACATACAGAGTATAAATTTGACAGTGGAAACAAAAATTTTTTTTTCTTCCATAAAAACCTCATCAGGGTCATTTATGTATTAGAACAGTTGGACACGTTGGTGTCTGTTTTTTCCTTTCATTTAGACATTTGAGAATTGGAGTGCAATGATAATCTTACAAGTGGTCATTTAAATTTCTCACATTTATGGTCCATAAAAACTTCAAGGCTGATAGATACCCTTGATTTCAACATCTACACTGCAGCTAGATGTTATTTCTGCCATAATTTCAAAATGGTAAATTACTTTCTCTTACAAAATCTGTTACAATTTATTTCAATGTTTAGTGGAGGAATTGCCTTGAAAATTGCCATTAATTAAAAACTATTTAGTAAACATAGCTTAGTTGAATCAGTAGTTTAATTTCAACTGATAATAGTAAAGCAATTTCAGTGTAGTAAATCTTTCTTTTTTCCATAAGGGAAAATAAAAAACATTTAATTCTTTTAAAATTAAAGTTATAAAAATAGGTAAAAGTTCTGAAAAGAAATGAAACTTAAGACTTTAAATTGAAAATGGAGTTTAATATTTAAAATACCTGCCTATTCAACTTGTAGTTTAAACACACAGCAATTTTCCATTGGATTCTTTTTATTATACTTGTAATTTATTTTAAAAACTACAGGTAAATATATGAGAACGCTAGAAATATCAGAGGATTATCTATGAAGATGCCTTTTTTCCTTTTAATCTGAACTGTTCATTTAAATCTTCATTCTGATGTTACACGGGAGGTTGATAACGATACTGAGGATCTGTTATTCCTTCTATTCCTTTGATGACCAAAGAGGTACAGTGGAAGTCATCCATCTTTTTCCTAGGAAATGCGGTCCTTCCTGCCAAAATCTGAAGTTTCCTTTTCCTGCCTTCTATCCATTTATTGCCCATAATTTTCAAGAAAAGGTAGGTATAGAAACACATGGGAAAGTGTGATGGTGAAGTGATATTTACAAAAATGAGAACATATGTCCAAAATGAATTCTGGACTCCTTCAGAATTGGCCATTTAAGATATTTTCTGTGAATTCAAGTTGTAATGCTTATTTGCAGTTTTACCAGTCTTTAATGTACAGCAAGAAAACTATATAAAACTGTGAATTGAATCATCATTAGTAGAAGAGGATAAAAAAAAGTGTGGAAATAGATATAAAAATGAATTTAAACATGATACTTAATTTGTTTACAGAAATAAAACTTGCTGTATAAATCCGCAGTAATTAGTTTTGACTAGGAGGCTGTTTTTGTGTAATAACTAGCGTACTCTGAGGACAGCTTGGTCAAACAATAAAATATATTGTTACTAACTGTTGGTTTCTGTGTACTTTGCAAAATTTTTATTTTTAATTTGGTTCAAATCTTGAAAGTTACTAATTGGCTTCTTAAGCAAGTATTCTAACTATTAAGCATTATAACTAAGAAGGACTTCTACACTTAATAGTAAGTGAAAGGGTAATGTTGATGGTATAAGTCCACAAAAACCCCCCAGTGCCAAGTTAATGCATCTTCTGCCCTCCCTTCCAAATGCTAGAAAGCCATTAAAATGAGTTCTGTGGTTTAATATCCAATCTAAACGAATCTCCATCGCATTGTTGAAAAAGCAGCATCAAGGAGTTTCTGGAAACAAATCTTGTCAATCTGAGGCTTGTGAATGTAAAGTGTACAGCCTGTTCTGCTCTGTTGCTTGGAGCGCTCGCTGCTCAGATCACTTTTAGTGCAGCCATTTCCCAGTGTGTAGCTTGGCCCTCATATGTATATATTGTCAGAAACAAGTTGCTGTCATTTGGAAGCTTTTGTGGTTATTTTTTTCTTCTATTTTATTCTTCATATAAAAGCAATACCACAAAACAGAAAATGAAAGTTTTCATTAAACAAAAAAGAACTCTCATGTTAAAACCAGTCTATTAACTGTATATTCTGGGCCAAATAGTGACAAATACATTTTTTTTCTGACAACTAAAGAGAGATGTTTTGAAAGTACATTTTAGTTCAAACAGATTTTTTTTCACAATTGCAAACTAGAATGTATAATTTTAAAATTCCTAGGACTTAAAGAGCACAGTTGTATTCCAAAGGTATCGATGCTTGAAAGCTGTAGTTAATTCTAAATGCACTAAAGTTTTTGAAGCAGATCTACCTTAGAAACTTTTTTAGTATTGTATTTTTAAAAATATTTAGGATTTTATTTAAATTTTTTGTGAGTTAAATTCTGTATTGGAAAGATGTTAGTATCTTCTATTAAGTATTGAATATGTTTCTCCCATTTTATTTTTAATCAAATATTTTATAGAAATGAGTTCAGAAAAGTTTAACATGCACTATTTATAATACTTTGCTGTTAACAGGCAATGTTCTGAAACTAAATTTATTTTTGTTCAGTGAACATAAGTTTAGATTTTTAAAGTTGGTAGATACTTTATCTCCACTAATATTTTTTTAAGAAACTGTGAAGAGATTAACAGGGAGTAATTTTATTTCAGATTTTATGAATATAGTATGTAGCTACAACTTCTTGAAATTCAAGTAAAGGTTAGACTTTTACTTTGAAAAAATTTCACTGGATATTGTCCAGTGCTATTTCATTTTAGAAATAAGTGTTTGCCATTCATCTGCAGAACTGTTTGACAAAGGGAATATTACTAAAAAATGTTCAGAGATAAACCTCATTTAAGTTCTACAAAAATATTTATCAAATGGATGTATTATTTTTTAAAAAATTCCCTGCTAAGGACTTTTCATTAATTAGTCTTAGAGGGTATATGGTTTCTAGAACTTGGTTTTGTTAATATGTACTTTGATGTCAAGAACGTATTTTGTATGTAAAACATAAAACTTGAGTATGGTTGCAAAACACACTATTGTTTAGGGATTCCAGAAAGCAGTTTAATGCTGAAATAACTCTATCTAGTATGTAGTTCATATTGTGAATGAAGCTTTGCTTTTGTAATATATGAATAAAAAATAACACTTTTTAATGACCTCGATTTTTCTTTTTTGAAAACTAGGATCCAATTAGTTTTTTAAATAATTTTCCAGTGTGTAAAATGTTAATTTTTTTTGATTTTATGGCTACCTTGGTTTGGATTTGTAGAGTGCCTTACCCATGAGAAGATGTTGCATGAGTTAAAAGCAAAAACAGTTCAATAATGAGCATCTTGTCTCCTTCCTAATTTCTTCTCTTTATTTAAGGTGTGACCCCTGCCCCCCCAACTGTTCTGGCACATAAATGAGGAAGGCTTCATGCTTCCTGATGCTTAATTATCTGATGCTTAATTATCCATGTCACATCTGACAAGTGACTGACTGAAGTAGTTTCTCTTATGACAAATGGATCTTTTAGAATGGACTGATTCCCCCCCCCCCCCCCCCGCTTTGGCAATTCACATCATTGGCCTAGAAAACACCCAGTAATACAGAATTGTTTAAATTAGTTTGCAAAATCGTAACCAAAATGGCTTTGATTGGAAATCAAGTTTTAATGCTGCTTTGAAAAATACTTCCGTACAATGTTATCTTTCTCATAATGAAAAAAAGAAATAACATCTGATAAGTCCATGGTTTGTTGAAAGCACAGGTATTTTTTGTTTCCTTGTCTTAGGTCTTCCAAAAACTCTGCTTTGAGCTTGTTAAGTTCTTCGGCTAGAAGTTTCAAGTTGTACGGAAACAACTGTTCACCTAAAATAAAGATATTCTCAAATTATTTGTGTAAATTAAATCAAGCTGGACTGATGACAGCAGGAAATTAATTTGATTACTTCAGACAAACCATTCAGATTCTTCTATAAATCATAATTGAGTTGGTGTAATATATAGACAAAGGTCACATTAATGTGATACAGGCAGATCATTTAAATAACTTGCTATGACATGCACGAGCAGAAAAGACAAACCTGAAAGGGACTTTTGACAAAATAAGTTGACTTAGTCTTATTGAATTAACAGGTAGTAAGGCAAAAAAGCAGAGCTAGAAAATGACAATTTGGCTTTGAAGCTCTGATAGACAGTACCTAGAACAGTTGTCCAATATGATTTTCTACAATGATGGAAGTACTCTATATCTGCCCTATTCTGTCCAGCAGCCATTAGCCATGTGGGTAGTGTGACTGAGAACTGATTTTTTTGTTGAACAGCTTTACAGAGATATAAGTCACATAACATACAGTTTACCCATTTAAACTACAATTTAGTGGTTTTAGTATATACACAGATATAAGCAACTATCACCACAGTCAATCTTTGAACATGTTTATCATCTGTACTCTTAGGTATCACCCTCTTAACTCCATTCCCCCCCCCTGCCCTCAATCCCTAAGCAACTGTTAATCTACTTGGGGTCTCTAGATTTCCCCATTGTGGACATTTCACATGACTGGACTCATAATGTGTGGCCTTTTGTGACTGGCTTCTTGCACTTTGCATAATGTTTTTAAGGTTCATCCATGTTGTAGTACTTCATTCCTTTTTGTGGCTGAATAATCCATTGTATGGATAGACCACATTTTGTTTGTCAGCCGATGGACATTTGGGTTGCTTCTACCTTTTGGCTATTAGCAATAATGCTGCTATAAGCACTTGTGTGCAAATTTTTATAGGAACATATGTTTTCATTTCTAGGTCCCGTGGTAATTGCATTTAATTGTCTGAGGAACCGCTAGGCTGTTTTCCAAAGCGGCTGCAGCACTTTACATTCCCAGCAATGGCGTATGTGGGTTCTGAGTTCTCCGCATCCTATCTCTTGGACTTTTGGATGCTAGCTGTCCTAGTGGGTGTGCAGTGGTGTCTCATTGTGGTTTTGATTAGCATTTCCCTGATGACTGATGATGTTTTCATGTGGTTACTGGTCATTTGTATATCTTCCCTGAAGAAATTTCAGATTCTTTGCCCATTTAAAAAATTGGGTTATTTTTATTATTGAGTTGTGAGAGCGCTTTATGTATTTCGGATATAAGTCCCTTATGAGATGTGATTTGCAAATATTTTCTCCAATTCTGTGGGTTGTCCCTTCACTTCCTTGATGGAAGGAGAACTGAATTTTTTTTCCGCTTTTTTTTTTTTTTTTTTTTGGTGATACGCGGGCCTCTCACTGTTGTGGCCTCTCCCACGGGCCCAGCTGCTCCGCGGCATGTGGGATCTTCCCGGACCAGGGCATGAACCTATGTCCCCTGCATCGGCAGGCAGACTCTCAACCACTGCGCCACCAGGGAAGCCCAGGAGAACTGAATTTTTAAATTTTATTTAAGCACAGTTCTAGAAGCTAGTACCACCTCCTTCACACACACACAAAAAATTAATGGGTAGGAAAAGAGTCAAGAGTAATTTGGGCATAACCCTATTCCCCCTTCCCTTCATTTTATGGACAGGCAAATAGTTGAAAGAACTCCTACAACTATTTTTGTTTTCATTCTGATCCGATGCCATTTTTGTTCCAGCTCTCTTTTTCAAACTTTGGATTACAACGCATACTAAGATGGAATCAAATAGAACACAGTTCATTAAACATGTGAAGGTTTTGTGAAACTTGTTTCTATGCAGGAGTGTGTCTGTGTACTGGGCTACACACTAGGTTACAGTATTAAAACCTGCTTACGGATCATGGTTCAAAAAAAGTCTGAAAAGCAATATGGTTAGTATATTGTTTATTTTTCCAATGTTCTAAGTTTTTGTAAAGGTATTAATAATAAATGTTGGTGATGTGGGGGAACGTGACAGAAAGCACCAACGAGAATCAGACTTAGCTCAGCAACAGGTTGCCCAGGTACAGTATTTAGCAGGTGTTAAGTTCAGCCTTGGGCAAGTTACTTATCCTCTCAGACCTTCCATTTCCCCATTTGTAAAATTACACTTACTTGATAGGATTCTAAAGACTAGAAACAATATTTATAAGGCACTTAGCATATAAAAGGAGTTCAAGAAATGTTAAGCTGCTGTTATTTTTTAAATCAAATTTTAAATATAGCAAAGAGTTCAATATTTAAAACCTGAAGGAGGGCTTCCCTGGTGGCGCAGTGGTTGAGAGTCCGCCTGCCGATGCAGGGGACACGGGTTCGTGCCCCGGTCCGGGAAGATCCCACATGCCGCGGAGCGGCTGGGCCCGTGAGCCATGGCCGCTGAGCCTGCGCGTCCGGAGCCTGTGCTCCGCAACGGGAGAGACCGCAGCAGTGAGGGGCCCGCGTACCGCAAAAAAAAAAAAAAAAAGAAAAAACAGAAAGGAATTATTTTATAAAACTATAATTATCACATATTTCATCTAAGTTCAGACTGACAATGCACTAAGCCTGTTCAAACTCCATGCTGATTTTACACCTGGCCCCTGACTACCTCTCCCCATCCCTTCACCCCAGACTCAATGGCTTTTTTTCTGTTCTAGAACATACCAACTTTACCTGTGGACTTTTGCACTTGATGTGTCCACTGCCTAAAATGATCCTGCAGGCATCAGCATGGCTTGCTGTTCCCTTTCATTCACATCTTTGCTTCAATGCCATGTCCTCTGAGAAGCCTTCCTGATTACCCTTTTAAAAATAAATCCTCCCATCACTACCTTGCCTTACCCTACTTTACTTTTCTTCAGAGCACTGGCATATATTCATGTATTTATTTATTTTTTGTCTGTCTCCTCACTATGATGTTCTGCTCCCTCTCAACTCCCCAGTATCCAAAATAAAGCCTAGTACAGAGTAGCCACTCAATAAAAACCTATTGGATGGATGAATGCCTGGTTCCAGAGGTAGAAGTTTTAGCTTAATATAACCAAGTTGCATATTTAAACTGAAAACATGATGTAAACTTTATGAATGAAAGCAAATAAACTACCCACGTCCACGGAACAAGAGTAGCAGGAAAGAATAGTCTCAACTAAATAGAATCTTAACCACTCAACACACCTTTCGCTTCCTTCATTGTCTGAGAGACAATTCTTCGGAGGGTCTGATCAGCTTGATGAAGAATGTTAGTTGAACAAATAATTCTGTCTGTTTCCTAGGTAATAGACATTGTTATTGGAACAGTTATCTAGTTTTACAAAAGAAATAACTAAAGTGTAGGGGATGCATAGGTGAAGAGATACAGAAAAGGAAACGTGACTTTTCTGTTCCAGTTATTCTTCCCTAGGAGAGGGTCTAAACGAAATACATCCAGTTGTAAACTGGGTTCCACGTAGGCAGTATGCTGGTAAATGTCTAAGAATGGGCTCTCAAAGAGAAAAACACAAACCTATCCATAGCATTTTGTCTATTTCTACGACGTAAATATTCCCATCCACGCCCACTTCGAGCTACCAACATGTCAACAGGCTCCAACGTTTCTGAAAATTGAACAGTCGTCTTTGACCAGGCAGTGCGAGCTCCCTCCAGAGTACCACTGCATCCAGGTGTCAGGAGCTGAATGCTGGTAAGATGCCAAGGCAGGGACAAAGTGTCTCCCACGTGTTATTCATATTTTACACTCAGGTCAAAAAGATCTTCCTACAAAAAGGTCCTTCTCATTTATACTAAATCTAAACTGGAAGACTTACCTTTTGTTCCACATTCTCCTCCACGTATTTTATTGGATTTTCCAAAGCAGTAAGCAGTAAATCAGTCAATTTCAGTCTATAAGAGAAGGTAGGACAAAATAAATCCTTATATCAAACACCTGTTTTTAAAGAACTTGTGTTTATGGGTACTAAGCTAAATTCTAGAGGAATGAAAGTGGTATATCCAAACTCCTGAAGAAAAGGGGAAAAGCAAAGCGATTTGGGAGCTACCTTCTACTTGCAAAATTAAAATGTAGAAGCTCAAAACAAGTCATAAGCCCCCCAAATCCCCTCATGTAAAAAATGTTAACTTCCTAAGACTCCTATCAATATGGTTTTAAAAGACATTCTCTCTTTTCCCTCATTAACTGCTGAACTTTAGGCTCCTAGAACTTTATATTCCCTAAAGAAGGAAGCTTAGTCTTTATTTTCTGGCTTCTGCTTATTTACTGGATGTGAATTTGCAAAGTTCCCCACAGGACAAGAGGTCATCGAGGGTTGCAGTAGAATTCATTTAACAAATATTTATTGAGCATCTTCATATATGAAAAATGTTGTACAACTATGTATGTGAAACTATGTGCTAAGCTGGGGGTGTAGCAAGATCCCTACCCTCTCTAAGCCTGATAACGTAATGGAGAGAGAGAATAAATAAATAAGCAAAAAATAATAGTTTCAGACAGTGACAAGTGGATAAGTGAGTGAAGATAATGAACAAAATGATCATAAGAGAGTAACTGGCTAGCCTACTTAACACCCTTCCCGCTGGGTAGGATGGTCAGGGAAGCCAGTGAAGCTTACGTACGTGGGAAGGGTAGAGGGGACGGCAAGCACTATGGCCCCGAGACAAGAACAAGCTTCTTGTGTTCTGGGGACAGAAAAGGCCAGTGTGGTTGAAAAGGAGCAAGGGGAGAGTCGTGGGACATGAGGCTGGGGAGTTAATCAGGATTAGAGCTGGGGGGCGGAGAGGATAACTTGGGAGGTTGGAATCGACACATACACACTACCATATATAAAATAGGTAACTAACAAGGACCTACTGTAGAGCACAGGGAACTCTACTCAATACTCTGTAATGGCCCATATCGGAAAAGAATCTAAAAAAGAGTGGATAATATATATTATTAAGTGAGTCAGGTATAACTGCTCGACAGCTCGACAGCTGTTCCTGCTAATAGTAGTACTAGTAGTAGCATTAGTAGTGGTAGTGGTAACAGTAATAGTAGTGGTAATAGCAGCAGTGGTGATAGTAGTATAGTAGTAGTAGCAGCAGCAGCAGTAGTATTTCACAGAAGCCTGGGAAAGGTATATTTGTCACATCATCTTTCAACTTCCAATTCAGGGCCACCAGACTTCAGACTTCAGTCATAGCCATGCTATGACTATTTTGGACCATATTCTTAAGACCCAAGACAAAACTGCAGATTATGTTCAGGGTTGGTACTGACACTGGCAAAGCTCACACTCTTCCTTGCTTCTAGCAAGAACTGGCCCCCAGAGCAGTGATGCTAACCTTAGACGGCTCTCATGGGGTAAAATGGGGTATCTCAATGCCTCAACCAGCCATTCACTTGCAAAGGAAAACATTTTCAGTACTCCAGAAAGAGTAGCCATCAACTGGCTACATGCTCGCCTTCTCAGAGTTTCAAGATGTTATGAGAAGTTAAAATTAGAAATCTCAGCCATAGCTTATTTCATTAACCCTATAAACAATGGTTACTTAAATCGAATCTTTTCTTTTTTCCTTAGAATGTTAGAGTATTACAAAATCCATGGAAACTGTATCCTGGGAACAAAACATTTTGAGGAATGAGTTTAAAAAATTAGCCTTTTAAAAACTGCTGATCCCCTCTGGACAACAGTCAGGCAGGAACTAAGGAACTGTGGGCAATATACCTCTCGAACTGCACTGTCCCATGCAGCAGCCGCAGGCCACATGCAGCCAGTTAAGTTTAAAGTGATTAAAATAACATTTAAAATTCAGGTAGTAAGTTGCACTGGCTATACTTCAAGTGCTCAATGGTCAGTCGCATGTGGCTAGCAGCTACCATGCTGGGCAGGGCAAACAGAGAACATTTCTATCATCAGTGAAACTTCTATCAGAAATGTGCTGAACTAGAACTCTCCAGAACTCTCGAACTCTCAAGACCTATTTTAGGAATGAAATGCATTAGGCACCATAGCCACAAGCCTCACATCTACACAAGCAGTGTAGGTTTTAGGCAAATTAGGATTTAGTACCAGTTCCACTCCTTTTCTCTCTATAAGAAGACTACTGGGCAGTCTATTTAGACTATGCTACTTCAACAAGAGTATCAGAGATGTGCCCTACTCTGAACTCCCTGCCCTGACCTCTGGGAAACAGTATAATTTTAACAAGAGTACACATTTGCAAACAAACCTGGGTTCACGTCTCAGCTGTAACTTACAATCTCAGTGACTCTGGGCAAACTAAACTTCCTCACTCAGTTCCCTCTTCTAAAGAAAGGGGAAATAATGTCCTTCTGCAAGGCTTGTGTGAAGAGTAACCGGGTGGATACAAGGAAAGCATTCAGCACAGTGCCTGGCTCAGCAAAGCAGCTAGTGAAGGACACCTTTGAGTAGGCTACCTGGCCTCTGAAGTACACGCTGGGCTCTGAATTGTGAGGCTGTTGTGTTCCCAAGCATTTTTCTCAGGGTTGGGCTTTTCTATCTTGCTTCCCATCAGGTGGATGGTCTCGGCAGGCACTGGAAGTGGTCTCTGGCCATTCCTCTGTAGACAGGTCTCGAGAGAACACTCTAAAAAGAGCTGGCAAAAGCCTAATGAATCTGAAAACCATCCCAAAACCACAAAATTACTAGGGTACTATTTTTCCAAAATGTGAAATAAACGTACTTAGACAAGTTATCCCACCTGCAGCAGGAAAGACCATTTGCAATACTGAACGTGTAGCTTAGAAAATTAAGTAAATCCATATAAACCTCCTAATCCAATCAAGTTCTCACTAAAGACAGTAGTGATTTTGATATGCGAATGTCTGAGTGTAAGAAAAAAAATGTGTTAATTACATTTCCGAGCCAGCTGATAGACTTCATATCTCATACTTTGATAATAAAAGTTGTCATCTAAAATCAAAAGCAGAGGTCTAGAAACAGCAGTCTTCGTTAAGAGATAGTGAGACTGGGCCTCAAGTGCTGAAGAAGATATCAGATCTTGATCCTTCAAGCAGGTTAGAAAATCCTCCCACATGGCTTCAGTCCTGCTGGGTGGGGCAGACATCTGACACCCGTTAATGACAGCCAGAAAGAAGTATTCAAGGTACTTCAACAGTTCCTGGCGAAGCGATTTCCACTGGGATGGCTGCAAAATACCGTAGAATTGCAATTTATATTAGGCTTTGGCCAGTAGAGTGGTCATGCCTCAACAACCCCCTGCTCCATATGATAATTTCTGAACCATTTGGAGTTCTCTAGACACAACTTGCTTTCTCATCCTCATGTCCTCATATACGCTGTTCCCTCTGCCTGAAAAACTACTCAGTGATGTTAGTTCTCTGTGAACTCTTCTCAGACTCAACCATGCAGAAGGCAGCTCAGATCGTCCCTTGCCTATCATGACCCCCTGTTCTGTGTATATTGGGTCTCCACTTTAACAGGGTTTACATTGTTTAGGTATCTCTATGTCCCTGCTAGATCAATAGTCTACTGTATACCCAGGCTTCAGCAGAGGGTCAGACACCTAATAGATGCTCCAGAAATGTATATGAAATGATTGAATGAATAAGTGAATAAATGAAAGAATGAAAAGCTGTTACCATCCAGGAGAAAGGAGGAACCAAAATCAATATGCTGGGACTTCCCTGGTGGCACAGTGGTTAAGAATCCACCCGCCAATGCAAGGGACACGCATTCGATCCCTAGTCCAGGAAGATCCCACATGCTGCAGAGCAACTAAGTCCGTGCGCCATAACTACTGAGCCTGCGCTCTAGGGCCCGTGAGCCACAACTACTGAAGCCCACGCGCCTAGAGCCCGTGCTCCGCAGCAAGAGAAGCCACCGCAATAAGAAGCTCTCACACCGCAATGAAGAGTAGCCCCCGCTCGTGGCAACTAGAGAAAGCCTGCATGCAGCAACGAAGACCCAATGCAGCCAAAAAAAACAATATCCTGCCAAGATAAAATAGTCTAGCTAAGATATAGCAATGCTCATTTGCCCTTGAAATAAGAAAAGTTGTAGATAGAGGATCAGCTGAAAGGTCCCTGGGTCCAGATGAAAAGACCTCAGGCTAACAACAGGATTGGAATGGGATCGGGAAAGATAGAGGAAGCAGACTGAGGAGAAGAGAATAAATAGCTTGAAAATATAAGTAGTCTTGCACTACTCAAAGGCTCTGGTGAACACTGACATAGTTATGAGGTCAAGGCTGGAGGAAAAACACAAGGACAGGAGATCAGGATCCCTCTCCTGTCTGTCCATGCTCTACCACATCACTGAGATTATGGCACATAAAACAAATACATCAGCAAAACCCACTCAAAAGGAAACAGAAACACGATCACTTCCTAAAAGGTGAGATATCCTACTCGTGGTGACTGGATGAGCTCCATGGCCTTGGTCTGTAGGGGGAGAGTGGAAAAAATATAATAAGAAAAGTGAGGGAAAACCCCAGCAGATACAACAATCCCTATCAACAACTTCCAGCTTTCTCCATAGTGGTAAAAATACTATTACTTAAGTAAATCCGGTGCTACCAGGGGCCTGATACTGTATTTACCTCACAATTAACCAAGAATGAGGAAGTATATAACTTTGGTGGAGAAGTTCAAAACTCTTCCATGTGCCAAATGTACTGTATTTTTGCATATATACTTAGAGTGGAATCACACCATATGTGAATTTTATTTATGTGAATTCATCTACATTCGGCACTAAATGACAAAAATAACTTTAAAATTTTCAGAATATGTTAATCAAAGAGTATTTTCTCTAGAGTGAGCATGAGATGGGTGACGTGAATCTACTCTTCCCCGCGGAAGTCTCAGTTTTCTCAAGGGGATGCATCTCACAGCGCTGAGGGTGATCGGAGGGCTTAAAGAGAAGTATGTACTGGGAACCCAAGCTGACCCCCAAATACAAAGCCTATTACTTCATCTGGTGGTCAACTAAGAAAGAGCCATCTTTTCCTATTCTGGCAGAAGCAGGTTTACCCTCAGTTGAATGAAGATCCAGCTTCAGAGGCCAAGTCCTTCATTTGTACAGAATCTATTGTCACAGGAGGGGCCCTAGTAAGTACCCTGTCACTTATAATTTTGTACCCTTTTTCTTTAAAAGGATTTCCCCAAACCGCATAACTTAAAGCCCCACAATACCTCGGTTCGCCTGGCTGAATGTTAAATTGGCTGTGCTGGAATTTTTGAGAGACTCTGTCCTTCTTTTCAGAACAACTTTCCCAAAGGATTTTCAGGAGGATATTTGATTATGGGGGACTTCCACCTTGCACGCTGACTTCAGACCCTAACCTTATGCTGGTGGCTGTTTGCATCGTTTCCTATTTCTAGTCAACTCATTCTGTGTTAAACCAGCTCCCCTTTCCTCGAACTCCTGTCTCTCCTCTATCAGAGATCCACCTCCCACACCAGGTATTATCCAGTACAAGTATCTTGGAGTTTGTAGATTTCCCTCCGCTACAGCAGTCTAGGCCCCGCCCCCTCCGTACTGACCAATGGGCGAGCGCTCGCCTCCTCTAGGAACGCGTCTGGCATGACGTCATCATAGGCGACGACGCCCACGGCCCAGCTACTCTCCTGCCGTAGACGATGGCTGAGGGCACGCGCGAAGGTCGACTTTCCTGCTGCGGGCAGTCCGCAGAGGACGCAGAGACCTAACTTCTTCGGCTTCTCGCTGCGCGCTCCTCTGGCGTCCTCGCCTGCCTTCATGCTGTCGCGAGAGACCCGAGGTGGCTGTGAGCGTTGTCTGCGGAAATGTCCGCCAACTGCGCATGCACACTCCTACCGCCCTCTTGCGCCGCCTGTTGGCGCAATGGAGGAATGGGCGAGCCTTCGGCTCCAAACACCATGCGTGGTCGCGGTTGTATCCGAGGTCGTCCCCTTGGTCGCCTGAACCCCTGGTACTAAGCTTTGTGTGAGGCGAGTCCTCTAGTCCGGTAAGTCCACGGGGATGCGTTTCGTAAAACCTGGACGTTTCCTAAAGGGTCGTAAAGTTAGACAAACTTCAGTTGGAATCATCCTTCTGGAAACTTGCAAACCATTAGGATCTGCGCCTCGGGCTTTTGTTTGCTGGTTTTTACGATGAAGCCCCTTGCCTAGGAAAATCGCTGAAGGGACTTCGAGTCTTTTCCTCCAGCAGTCTTTGGAAGGTCAGTTACTGGAAATCAAAAAATAGGAGTCGAATCTGGGTCCGACGACTGTGCTCCGCTGCCCCTCACAGATGTGATAGGTGGAAGGGCAAAGTAAATAGTAGTCATTGCATCCTAACGCCGCCAGTCGGCAGCATTGCGAAGAAATAAAGGCAGGAAAGGAACATCCCCAGACTTCAAGCCCAGTGCGTTCATGCAGAAAACACTAGGTATTTTAGTGTTAAAAAAGAAATGCTAAGCTGTGAAGAAGTATAAAACAAATTCTCTCTGTAGGGATGTGGTGTAGAAAAATTGAATTCATATTCTAGCTTTCACCTCATTTTAGGAGATTACTTCTTAGTCATATGAAGTTATGTTTAAAATGTGAACAAGTGAGTGAAAATCAGTGTATACTGGGACAAAATATAATCAATAACCCAATGCTAAATCTGATATATTTGTGATTACAGAGCATGTACACATAATCTCATTTTCTTTCTCTTGGATTGAAGGTGAGCATTGAATTAAACATACTTTTCATTTCATGACATTTTATTGTCATAGGCCCAGTGCAAGATCCCTCTCCTTTATTTTTCATCACTTATCCACACTCACACTCATTTCCTCCCCTTTTCCTAGGCAACCTTTTTTTTTTCTCGTTTAAACATGGTTATTGTTTGTTTACTTATTTTAAGATAGACTTTTTTTTTTTTTTTTTTTTTTGCTGTACGCGGGCGTCTCACTGTTGTGGCCTCTCCCGTTGTGGAGCACAGGCTCCGGACGCGCAGGCTCAGCGGCCATGGCTCACGGGCCCAGCCGCTCCGTGGCATGTGGGATCTTCCCGGATCGGGGCACAAACCCGTGTCCCCTGCATCGGCAGGCGGACTCTCAACCACTGCGCCACCAGGGAAGCCCCTAAGATAGACTTTTTAAAGAGCAGTTTTAGGTTCATAGCAAAATTGAGCAGAAAGTACAGAGAGTTCACATATACCTCCCCCCGCCCCCAGTCTCTCTGGCTATCGACATCCAGTGTGGTATAGTTGTTACAATCGATGAACCTACACATACTATCGCCCAAAGTCCACAGTTTACACAGGGTTTACTCTTGGTGTTATACATTCTATGAGTTTTGGCAAATGTATGATGATGTGTATCCATTATTATAGTGTCACACAGAATAGGTTCACTGCCCTAAAGATCCTCTGTGCTCTACCTATGCATCTCTCCCTACCTCAGCAGCTGGTTATCTTTTTGCTGCCTGCATAGTTTTGCCTATTCCAGAAGGTTATATAGTTGGAATCATACAGCCTTTTCATATTTGCTTCTTTCACATCTTTCATGGCTTGATTGCTTGTGTCTTTTTAAGCACTGAATGATATTCCACTGTCCGGATGAATCACAGTTTATCCATTCACCTACAAAGGTTACCTTGGTTGCTTCCAAGTTTTGGCAATTGTGAATAAAGCTACTATAAACATCTGTGTGCAGATTTTTGCATGGACATAAATTTCCAACTTATGGTATCTGGGTAAATACCAAGGAGCGTGATTACTCGATCTTGTGGTAAGCGTATGTTAGTTTTGTAAGAAAGTGACAGACTGTCTTCCAAAGTGGCTGTATCATTTTGCATTCCCACTGCAATGAATGAGAGTTCTTGTTGCTTCATATCTTTGTCAGCACTTGGTGTTGTCAGGGTTTAAAATATTCTAATAGGTGGGTAGTGTAACCAAACAGGACCCTATGGGGCCTTCCCAGAACAGACCCCGCCCCCCCCCCCACCATGTCCTCCGCCTGCCTCTTGTCTGTAGGAACACTTTAGCCTCCTAGGCCTTCCCCAGGTTCCAAACAGTAAATTTAATCAGAGAAGTGAGAAAATGCAGAAAGAAAGGAAAACAGTCAAGCAAGACAAAATAATAATAGTTTAGTCATTAAACAAAGTCAAGGACCTTTAGTTCCTCCTCAAGGGTTATAGATAATATTCTGAGCCAAGTCCTTTGAGCTGTTTTGCAGATACTGAAATCCCCACCAGGTGGAAGAAGTTAACTCTATGCTGCTAACAAGCACGTATGCATGGGGGTCCTGGAATCAATCTCCAGCAGATACTGAGGGATGACTATCTTCTCCGGTGAGGTTTTTGTTCATATCTTTTACCCATTTTTAAACTGGGTTGTTCATTTTCTTACTGTTGAGTTGTAAGGGCTGTTTGTATCTTTCGGATAACAGTCCTTTATGTGTCTTTGCAAATATTTTCTCCCGGTCTGTGGCTTGTCTTCTTGTTCTCTTGACACTATCTTTGGCAGAGTGGAAGTTTTTCATTTTAATGAATTCCAGCTTACCAATTACTTCTTTCATGGATCGTGTCTTTAAAGTTGTATCTAAAATGTCATCACCAAACCCAAAGTCATCTAGATCTTTTTTCTATGTTATCTTCTATAAGTTTTATAGTTTTGCATTTAGCATTTAGGTCTATGATTACATTTGAATTAATTTTTGTGAAAGATAAAAATCCTGTATCACATTTTTTTTTTTACATGTGGTTATCTGTTTGTTCTACCTCCATTTTGTTGAAGACTTTTTTTCCTCCATTGCATTGTCTTTGCTTCTTTGTCAAAGATCAATTGACTATACCTGTGTGAGTCTATTTCTGGGCTCTGTATTCTGCCCACTGATCTGTCTATTCTTTTTGCCAATACCACACTGTCTTGATTACTGTAGCAGTAAAGTTGGGTAGTGTCAGTCCTCTGACTTTGTTCTTCTCCTTCAATACTGTGTTGGCTATTCTGGGTCTTTTGCCTCTCCATATAAACTTTAGAATAATTTTGTTGATATCCACAAAAGAACTTACTGGACTTTTGACTGAGATTGTGTTGAATCTATAGATCAAACTGGGAAGAACTGACCTCTTGACAATATTAAGGCTTTCTATCCATGAACATGGAATATCTCCTTTCATTTAATCCTTCTTTGGTTTCTGTCATCAGAGTTTTGCAGTTTTCCTCACATAGACCTTGCACAAATGTTGTTAGGTTATACCAAGTATTTCATTTTTAGGGTGTAATGTAAATCATATTGTTTTAAATTTGAAATTCCACTTGTTCGTTGCTAGTGTTATGAAAGCAGTTGACTTTTGTATGTTAATCTTGTGTCCTGCAACCTTTCCATAATCACTTATTAGTTCCAGAAGTTTTTGGTTGATTCTTTGGGATTTTCTACATAGACAGTCAGGTCATCAAAGACAGTTTTCTTTCTTCCTTCTCAATCTGTATACTTTTCATTTCCTTTTTCTTATTACATTAGCTAGAGCTTCCAGTATGATGTTGAATAGGAGTGGTGAGACATTCTTGCTTCGCTCCTGATCTTTGTGGGAAAGCATCTTGTTTCTCACCATTAAGTGTGATGTTAGCTGTAGGTTTTTTTGTAGATTTTTTTTTTTTTTTTTTTTTTTTTTTTTTTTTTTCTGTACGCGGGCCTCTCACTGCTGTGGCCTCTCCCAATGTGGAGCACAGGCTCCGGATGCGCAGGCTCAGTGGCCATGGCTCACGGGCCCAGCCGCTCCGCGGCATGTGGGATCTTCCCGGACCGGGGCACGAACCCGTGTCCCCTGCATGGGCAGGTGAACTCTCAAGCACTGCGCCACCAGGAAAGCCCTCTTTTTTGAAATTTTATTTATTTATTTATTTTTGGCTGCGTTGGGTCTTCGTTGCTGCACATGGGCTTTCTTTAGTTGCAGCGAGCGGGGGCTACTCGTTATGGTGCACAGGCTTCTCACTGTGGTGGCTTCTCTTGTTGCAGAGCACAGGCTCTAGGCACGCAGGCTTCAGTAGTTGTGGCACGCGGGCTCAGTAGTTGTGGCCCACAGGCTTAGTTGCTCTGTGGAATGAGGGATCTTCCTGGACCAGGGCTCGAACCCACGTCCCCTGCATTGGCAGGTGGATTCTTAACCACTGCTCCACCAGGGAAGTCCCTGTAGATGTTCTTTAGCAAGCTGTAGTTCCCCTCTATTCCTAGTTTGCTAAGAGGTTTTTTTTTTATCATGATGAAAATGTTGGATTTTGTCAAATGCTTTTTCTGCATCTATTGATATGATTGTGACTTTTCTTCTTTAACCTGTTGATATATTACATTAATCAATTTTCAAATGTTCAGCCAGCTTTGCATGCCTAGAATAAACCCCACTTGGTCATGGTGTCTAATCCTTTCTATACATCGCTGGATTTAATTTGCTAATATTTGGTTGAGGATTTTTGCATATGTATTTATGAGAGATATTGGTCGTTGGTTTTTTTTCTTGTAATATCTTGTAATGTCTGGTTTTGGTATTAGGGTAATGCTGGTCTCATAGAATGAGTTAGGAAGTATTCCCTCTGTTTCTATCTTCTCAGAGATTGAAAAGAACCGATATAATTTCCTCTTTGAATGTTTGGCAGAATTCACCAGTTATTTTGGACCAGTTATCTTTTTTAACAACCTGTTTTGGAACAAAATGATTTTTTAAAATTTTTATAAAAATTGTTTTATATTCCAGAACATCAAAACGAACTATTATGACTTCAAGTTTAGGGGTCCACTATCTAAAAAGACATGCTTTTCAAGGACAGGTTCAAAAATAAGCATGTGATGTTGGCATAGAGGCATAATTAGAGTACAACCCTGAATTTGTAAAGCTTTCTTCACAGACCTCACTCCCACCTGAGACCCAGAAAAGGACAATCGTGTGATGAGATACTTACTGAATATGTGGTCTCTTAAATAAGCAGGGTGCCAACATGGTAACATTGCATTTAGTACCAGAGACAGAATATTTGAGAGTCCGGATGCGTGAATTTTTGGGTCAAATAATGGGGCCCAGACCACTTGGGTATGTGAACTATGTCCTGCTTCACACACTCCCTTCTTCCCTCAGCCCCAGGACTGACCACTTTGCCCTAGGGAAGGGAGCTACTCTTGGCTGTACTTCAGTGGAGGAAATGCTTCGCACCTCTGAGAGTGTAAAGGTGTGCCACAAAACGATTCTCTTCTTGAGAATGATCTTAAGGATGCAGTATCTCCTTATCAAAGAAAGCAAGTGATGGCTCACATATGTCTAACTCAGAGTTGCTGCCTTTCCTCCAGAATTTATATAGTCAAGTGACCCATCCTCAAGAGACATCTGTGACCCATTTTCCCTCACATATAAACACATAACTTGAAGGCACACAGGTCACTCCTGTTGAGGATTTATTGTTAAACTTGATTTAAATCACTATTAGATTGGTTATGTCACATGGGCAGTGTTAGCTGTCATCATCCTGTTTCTTCTGATCCTCAGAAGAGAATGGAGGCTGGTCAGTAATCCTTCATGCTGGAGCAGTCACTCTGCTTTGAACTTGGGGTGAGACTGCTTGACTGACCTTACTTTGCTGGTTCTCTTCTATCAGTTCTGCCACTCACAGCCACAGGCATTGCATGGGACTCTTGCCTCACCTAGACTACCACATGGGCTGTAGGAGGTACCCAGCACCCAGTTCCAATTTTAGCTTTAGCTAAATCTTCCCATGTTGGGGGTGTTCATTCTGTTCTTCTCATGAGAGCTTTCAATTCACTGTGATCCAGCTGCCTGTTCCAAACATGTTAGTTGACCTTAAGGGGAACTGTATTCATCTGAGAGCAAGTGAGCAGAAAAAGCGATGTGTGACAACTCTGGGTTTAAGCTTCCGATCTGTGTAATGAATGAAGTCCTCTTAAGGGGACGTAGAAAATCTGAGATTCCACCTTCTGACATCCCCAGTATCTTCAGAAGCAGATTTTCTCCTCTAATTACTTTTAACACTGTTTTCTACCAACTCAGCACTCAAGTTCTTTAATCACTAACAGAAATTGCTAACAGTCTAACTGCCAAAGCCCAGGTTTATTTAAACATAGCAAGAGCCATAAGACCTCATCCCTCACCACTTTTGTCCATCTTCTCTTTTCTTTACTGATCCTTAGAGCTAAGCCTTCTGGAACCCCTTTCTAGTCACAAACAGATTTTTACTATTAAAAAGACCTTGAACTGCTTTACCTTAACCTCAAAATGACTCTGATAGCATGGCATTGTTCACAACCTCTCCAAAATCGCACTTGTAGTTGCTGAGAAGATTAACTAACATGTGTTCACTTTGTGGCCTAGCAGACACTTAGTAAATGCTGGTCTCCTTGGCTGCCACCCACTTATAGGTCCGTGAAAATGAACTTCCTTACTTTACTCTCCAATGAGGTATTGCTCATACCCATTTCAACAACTCCTCCTCTAAAGTTTATGCCAAAGTAAAAATTATAAGCTTATTCTCTCCTTTTCTATAATCACCATCAATGTCATTTCCAGTTGAATCATCATGTCACCAGTCTTATTGTCCTTCTTAGCTTCTTTAAAAAAACCTAACAAAGACAGCCTGAAGTGTGAGCCAGATACTCAAACGTTACCAAATCTTGAACTAATTTTACAGTATCTAGCGTTTTTCTGATTTCTTTGCTCCTGGTGTTGTTAGGATGAAAGCAAAGTAAATGACCTAATATGCTGAAAGTGGGTACTTAGACCCAGAATAATCATCAATCTCACTAACGCTAAGAACCACCAAAGTGTCTGAGGAAAGATCAAAGGTACAAGAAGCAGTTCTGCTAAGAAGAATCTGAGTGCTACCAACCTCTGGCTCACAGATGAAACAGATGTCAATTCCTTGGTGTCTTAAGCTTCCAAAACAATTTTCTCAGAAGAAAGCAATTCCTAGAGATTTCCAACAGAGATTCTCACTGTTTCCTTGCTTCCATCATGGTGTCATATGTTTAAAATTATTATAAAGATGTTTAAAACAGTCAACCCCCTCGAAAGCCTAATAAATGAGCCTCGTATTTTAACACTGCAAAAGTTAACCATTCATTGTTCACTTGATATTTGTGTACCAAATACTGCCTTAAATGCTGGGGATTCACACATAAATAAAGACATCGTCTGGTGTTAAAAAAAGCTCATAATTTATTTGAGGAGAGAAAGTGAGAAAAATAAAATGTGCACAGCACAGAGATAAATATAACTACAAATTTTAAAAATTTACATTGCCTGTTCACATTACGTTGTATATAAAAGCACAACTCTCAAAGGTAAAACTGGTAAAAAGGATTCTACAGCTTCCCCTTAACCTGCAATCTAATAGTACAACATATCCCTGGAAGGACTTTAATAAACATACCTCAAAATTCTACAATTATACATAAAGACAGGTAATTTTTATAAAAAACACACAATATTCAAAATGAGTTGTGAACATACTATGTAGAATTTTTGCTGTTACTTCTTCACAATGTACAAGTGTCACAAAAACATAACAAAAAATAATAAAACACAGCCAGGGCTTCCCTGGTGGTGCAGTGGTTGAGAGTCCGCCTGCCGATGCAGGGGACACGGGTTCGTGCCCCGGTCCGGGAAGATCCCACATGCCGCGGAGCGGCTGGGCTCGTGAGCCATGGCTGCTAGGCTGCGCGTCCGGAGCCTGTGCTCCGCAACGGGACAGGCCACAACAGTGAGAGGCCCGCGTACCACACACAAAAAATAAATAATAATAATAAAACACATCCAATAGTTGATTTAGCTTGGATACTATTTTGTTTCATTATTAACTTACCAAAAGAAGAGTTAGTTCACATAGATCTTAAAACTCTAGGTAAGCAGTCTAAGACCCCAAGAATGCAGGATAAAACAATCCCATGAAATGGGTCCATTATGAAAGTTCTTTTTAAGCCAGGTATTCTGAAGCTGGAGTGGATTTTTCCATAGATGATACCATGTTATTCATGCTGGTTACTTTTCAAGCCACTCTTTCTGGATTCGTTCACATTAGTGTACATTGCTGTAGATCCAAGCAGAATAAGGTTGTTAATTTTTTTTAATGTAGAAGATAAAACCCACTTAAACAAAAGCTCTTTGCAGTTTTCAACAGTTTAAGGGTATAAAGAGGTTCTGAAACCCAGAGTATTTAAGAATCTGTTATAAGGCATGTACAGTTAGCAGTAAAACATGGTTATGGGATTTACTACCTACCTTACCCCCAATACCTATATTTGTATCTTTAAAGAAATCTTTTCCCCAATTTTAATTCTTCTCTTTACTAAGACTCTAGGGTAGTGACAGTGGGCAGAGACAGCGAAGCAAGAAAAGCATGTAATAGTAGTGCAGGGTTCTTTTTTAAAGCTGCACACACTATCTCCTAATAAAACTCTACTACTTTCCCCATATAACTACTGTTACTAATGGAAGAATGCGCAATTCTTCACGTCTTGTTGCTGTTTGTGCCTTTATAACAGATTCTTAAACAGGAAAGGATACAGACTAAAATTAGCAAAGCAAAGGCACATGGAGCAGAGTCCAAGAGAAACCAGGTGCAAGCATTCAGCAGTGATGTGTGACAGCATGTGCAGAGTACTGCCAACCAAGAAAGCTCCCCTGAGTCTTGGTGTTCAAGGTTTTTACTGGGGGTCAATCAGGTAGGCATGGAGCACCAATGTGCTGACATTAGTTTCTTAGTCTTTACCTTCTTCAGAGGCCAAACTAAAAGAGTATAGCCCTGGGGGCTTCCCTGATGGCACAGTGGCTAAGAATCCACCTGACCATGCAGGGGACACAAGTTCAAGCCTAGGTCCGGGAAGTTGCCACATGCTGCGGAGCAGCTAAGCCCATGTGCCACAACTACTGAGCCCACGTGCCACAACTACTGAAGCCCATGTGCCCTAGAGCCCATGCTTCGCAACAAGAGAAGCCACCGCAATGAGAAGCCCACATGCCACAACAAAGAGTAGCCCCCACTTGCCGCAACTAGAGAAAGCCCGTTCCCAGCAACAAAGACCCAAAGCAGCCAAAAATAAGTAAATAAATTTATATTAAAAAAAAAAAGTATAGCCCTCACCACACATCATGCTGTTAGCACAACCTAGCTGGTGGGGCTGAGGCCCATAGTTAAAAAGACAATTTTATTAAGCAGATATTCCAGCAGCTTAGAGGATAAGACAGGAGTTGGTCAGGAACCAGGTCTTTCTTTGGAATGTGGGCAAGTTTTGAACATCCCACGCTTAACAAGTTAACCCTTTACTACAAAAACAGCTTTAGGATAAGAAGGTGTCACACAGGTGATAATCATGGATGTAGGCAGATTTAGCTACACATCAAGAGCTTCCCCATAATTTCTACATGTCTTCAGAAAGGCTGAAGCCAGGCTGTATTGAAAACTGTATACAGTCCAGCAATGTTGGACTAACCAGAACAGAGGTTATAAATGACGTGGCGGTGGCGAGCAGCTATAAATGAAGTTGGGGAAAAAGGGGTAGGAAGGTTACTCTTTCTTTCCCGCTTCTAACTTAATTGCAGGTCCAGCATTGAGGCAGGGTGAGAAGAAGGAACTCCAGGCAACCATAGGGCCTGCAGGGACCAGAAAGAACGGGAAGGGAGGAGAAGAGGTACAACTCAAGTGGTACCAGCTGGGAGGAAAGTTAAGTTCCTAAAACCACCTTGCTGGGAAGTATACTCCTGGGTAAAAGGCAGGGCAAATACAGTAAGAACTCATTCTACTTAAAATTAAGATGGTCAACACCTCAACTGTCATATTACTAAATGAATGGGCCCAAGAAAACTAATACCACAAGTCACTTCTTTCTAAAATGTACCTTTCAAATATGCATTGGTTCATATTCTGAAAACAGATTGGAAATATGCCTCTAAAGAGCATATTGAGTTCGTACACGTTAAGCTGTAATAAACTTTAAAATGAGTGAAAGAATTGCATAGTACATCCTAGTGATATTGGTGGTAAGTTTCCAACATATATTTTATGATTTATTTCAAGGGGAAAAATAGGGCCAAAAAATCAGTTGTAATTCATGATGAGAGCAGTTTATCGTATTAAGAGTGAGGTCAGTTCTGAACAACCACCACCCTGGCTGTGAAGAATAAAGCATAAGCTTGAATTTCCTAGTTTTGCCTTTTTCTGCATCTCTTGTTTTGTGATAAAGCTGCCAGCCAACGCTCACCAATCTATCAATTCCATACAACACACCTGTACTCAGCCCCTTTACCAGGCATAAAATAATTACTAACCTCAGCAAGCCTACATAGTAGGGAACACAAATATGTAAACTGATAAAGTCGGAAACCGTGAGAGAATCATAGTACCTGACAAAGATTCTTGCCTGGCCAAACTTTATTCAGGCTCCTGAACCTTCTCCTAGGCTCATCTGGGCATTTCCTTGTAAAATCTAGTTTTAGCAAGAACACTGCTAAGTCAATTTAGTCAACTTATTTTAATTCCAAATCCCCCATCCTCCGTATCTGACCACCCTTGATAGCTAATCAGGTTCCTCATCTTCCATCATCCCCTGGGTGATGTCTAATAACCCTGGCTGCTCACCAGCAAGAATTCTGTTAGGTAGGTTCAGGCACAATCATCTTGGCCCTTGAGGTTTCTCATTAGTAATTTTCTTTCCACTGATCCCCCTACCCTGCTCCTTGGCTTTAAATTCTCACTTGTCCATGCTGTATTTAGAATTGAGCCTGGTCCTACACTGAGGTCTTTTCCTCTATTATATAGTTCTGAATAAAATCTGCTTTTACTGTCCAGTTTGGGTTTTTCTTTGACATAAATTAAAAGTATAAGAGTAGTACAGAGGAATGAGTTTAATTCTATAGCAGAGTGGAGATCTGCTTCATTTTGAACGATGCACAGGATTTTCCCTGTTCCAAAAGAACAGGCATTCCAGAGGGAAAAGCCTGCGCACAGGTGGGGGAGATGGGAGGGCAGGGAGGCAGGTGGGAGCAGCAAGCACCGGAAGGAGAAGAGGGCAGTGCAGAGGATGGAGTGGAAGTGGCTGAGAACGAAGGCTAATGACAGTAAAGAAGCTCCCGGAACTGTTCAAATGAAAGCTAGTGCTTGAAAACAGAAGAAGCAGAGATGAAGAAAGATAGAACAGGTTTCCTCTAAGAAAACCAAGATTTGGTGATTTACTGGCTGTGTGAAAAAAAAAAGGGGAGACAATAGGAGTCTAGTTTCCTGACTTGGTCCTTCAGCCTTATTCAAGAAAGTCAAAGTCCAGGTGATAGTACTGACCTGGCTCCTTAAAGTGGACACGGGTGTTTCTGAAGAAAAGCCTATTTTCTTTGGGCTGTCCAAAGCTGGTCCTGTGAATTAAAGCTAATATATAGGAAGCAGGAACTATAAGACAAAAATACTGATGTAGACAACCGAGAATGCGTCGGCAGTATTAAAACACCTTTGCAAATTAGGCCCTTTACACTCAAGGCCTTTGGAACTCTGACATTCCACTTTTCTATATTCTAACTCCCTTTTTTCTTTCAAAAGGTGGAAAACTCATCTGCACAGGCCTCTTCAGGAAGGGGACAGATAGTGGTGGTGGGGAGGGACCATCTACCTTCCTATCCCGGCAGTATCTGGAAAGAGCCACCCGCTCCCACTTCCCCGGACCCAAAGCTTCAGGGTCTTTCAGGTCCAGCTCGCATTCTGCTCCACCGCAGACCCGAGGCCGCCGTCCTGCTCGCTCTTCCCGGGGCCGGGAGAGCAGACCCCAACCCCCCTTCGGGCCCAGGCCTTTCTCCACCTTCCACCCGGCCCGGGGGACACGAGGGCGGCCCAGGCCACCTGACAGGGCGAAGCCCCAGGGCCACAGACCTTCCTCAGACGCCACCCGCCCCGGCCCCACACCAAGGGCGACACCGTCCCAACCTCCTCAGCTAAAGCCGAACGACCGGCACCCACCTGACACCCTCGGAGGAGAGAGCGCGTGTGCGGAGAGGGCTGAGGACTTTCTGAAAAGCCGACTCCACCGCCCGGCCGCCGCGTCCCCAGCCCCCCGCACCCCACCGCAGTCCGCGGAAAGGCTCGGCGTCCGCGACACAGACAGCAAGGGTCGGGACGAGGTCCTTCAGGTCTCGAGAGCCACGACATCACACCTACCTCACGACGTACTCTCCTCACCGGACCGACCCTGCACGTCAGTCCAGACACCAGCATCCACACGACATCTCCGGGGCCAACGTCAAACCACCACTGGGTTCCCACGCGCACCGCATCGCGCCTGCGCACAGCCCAGCAGCTGGACCAGGCTGTCAGTGCGCATGCGTTGGACTCCAGCTCTCCCGCACCCCCCCGCAGATTTTGCACCATCTGCTCAAACCGGCCGTCGTGCGCATGCGCGTGTACGGTAGCTGGTGTCTCCCCACCCTGGCGAGAAGCTGCGGCTCTGGGGTTTGCAGCCGGACGAGGCGGAAGTCGCTCTGTTCCTTTACAGTCCCTCAGTCTGGCGGAAATTAAAGAGCTGTAAGAGAGGTTCCGGAGCTGGCCTGGCGTGTAGGTGGCCAGATGGAGACCGAGACTGTACACCCGCCACTGACCCGCCGCCCACCGCTGGCCTCTTCCTGGGATGCCGCGTGTGGAGCCCTGGCCCAGAGTCTCCATCTCACCCGGTCTGATCTCGGCGCCCGGGACGCCGACTGGGAGGAGCTGCTGGCGTCGCCTGCCACCGGGTGCGCCGGGCCGGCGGGGACTGGGGTTGTGCTCGGTGCCAGCCACGCTCCTGGGGGAGCCTGGAGGGGAGGCGGGGGCCGTGAGGGGAGAGGGTCTGGACCCGGAGCCGAGCCGGTGACGGGTCTGTGCGGGCGGCGAGGGCGAGGAGGCAGGTCCCGGGTGGCGGGAGGGTGGGGGCGGGCCCGCGGGAAAGAGGAGGCGACTCCGGCGTGAGCGTCGGGCGCAGGGGACGGGGGGCAGGTGACCTGAAGACTCGGCGTTTCACCCCCTTCCCCCTTGTGTCCGTCACGTCGGCTCCTGAGGCCCCCTGTGGGTATCAGAACCGCCTTTCTCTCCCGAAACAAAAACCTCCTGTCGACCAAAATAGGCATTAAAAAAAAATCCAGATGTCGAAAATCTTCCTCAGCTTAGTTTTGAAAATGGCACACTTTGGTCCTTTATTCCATGCTGCACCCCGTCCCACCCCCACTTCTGAACTGTTTTTTAATTTACACTAGCTGCCCAGTACATATATTTCATTAACTGGACAGGCAATTCTAGGAAGTCGCTTAGAATGTATTACAGAAGTCAGGGGAAAAGAGTGGAGAGCCCACACCTCTAAAGCATCATTTCCTTGGGAATTCTGTATTGAGCATTTCGTCAGTGCTTTGCAAGGCGCTTGGACTCCAAATGCAAATGTAAATGAATAGGATAACATGTCAACCCCTGTGGCCCATTAAGTGGGTTAATGACGGTGTTCAGAGAACTGTATAATATTCTTCCTTTTCTTTTCAGCCAGGATCTGGTGATTTTGAAAAGGAACGTGAACAGCCAAGATGAAAACCCCTGCTTCCTTTACCTGCGATGTGACCCTCCTGGAGGTGAAGAAATCGTTTCTATTGGCATTTTAAGTTCAGCAAGAAATATGGAAGTATACTCAGGAGAGGAGTACTGTGGAACCAGTAGGGGCAAGAATGTTTGTAATGTTCTGGATAACAGGTTTGTGACGTATGCGTGTGGAAGTGTTCTTCTGAAGTAGTGTTTTATTTTCTTGAGCTTTTGTGATATTTATTGATTCTCTGACATTGTATCTGACCTTGGTGCCAGATACTAGGGGAGAGAAGATAAAAACAGACCAGCAGACATAAAAGTTTAGACCTTTAGGGATCTTAAAGACAGTCTAGATCAGCCTAGTTGCTTTTATAAACGTGGAAATTGAGAGCTAGTGGAAGAGAGAGTAGTTGGTAAAAGATCATAGCTAGTTAGTGGAAGACTGATCAGATGAAGTTCTGGTAAGTGTTTCTTGTCTGTTTTCTTTAACTCACAGCGATCTGTTTTCCAAAAATTAAGTTGTCTATCAGTCTGGAACTTTGAACATTTTCCTGTAGGAAACTCTTTACATATGTGCGTGAGCCCAACACTGTGCCATACCAGTATACTTATTTAACCCATTTTTATACTTCTTGAGTTTTTTTTCTGATTTCTTACAAAGATTCTGACCTAATCTCTCCGTAATATGAATCAAAATACGAAGTGTTTTATATACCGTGCATGTTGGACATAATGGGTATGTTATTGAGCTTTACAGTGTGCTCTGTGCTACGTAAGTATACATTTGATACCTAATTTCATTTTCTTATACAGCTAGTAAGTGGCAGATGTTGTCTTTGTAGCCAGTGCACTTCAGTAGGAAGTCCCAGCTGTTTATGCCTCACCAGGAAAACTGAATCCAAGGATTTAAATATTGTCCTGGAAACTTTTAATTTTAAGTGTAACTGTTAAAAGTGATAATATGTAATTTTTTTTTATAAATTAAATCTTTTTTATTTTTAGTGAACATGAAAAGATTATTTTGTACAAAAAATATCTAAAATTGGAGTCTTCCACACATGCTTGTAAAATAAAGGTAAGTCATTCCTAAATTTTAACTAATTTGAAAACTACAGTTGTTTTTCTACTATATATACCTATTATCTGTAGGTTTGGTAATGTAGTTAGTCCAACTTGGTCCCTGGTTTTAGTTCAGAAATACTCAGTAAACATGTAAAACGAAATTCTTTTCTAAATAATTGTCTACCTCTTTCAAAATTTGAACATTTATTATTTACAGCAATGTCATTACATGTACGATTGATAATACAGTGGTATTGTACTTTTAAGCCTTGAAAAACTGTGATGAAAAAAAGTTTTTTAAATCGAGGTATAGTTTATTTACAATAATACATAAGTTTAAAAAATTTTTTTATCTTTATATAAAACTTAGGTGCCAAAAAAAAGCACAAGCAGTTTTGGTCCCAGAATATGGAGAAAGAGAGAATATAGTTAGAGAAGTTTCAGACAAGAGCACCAGAAAGTTAAAGGGATTTGGACTGCTGTCTTCAGCATGAAAAATATTGTTAAGGTGAACTTTCCTGATGTCATCAGATCTAGGGAAAGGGTACAGAGCTGGAAATCATAAGCCCTGACTATTAAGTGAGCTCTTTTGCTGACTAGCAGAATAACCTTGGGCAAGTTTCTTCACCTGTTTGGACCTACTTCATGGGTAATATTAGGAGACTAAGGAAAATAAATCTTGGATTATTTTTATCTCTAAAATTCTATGCTGATTATTACTTACAGAAGAGCACAGAACTGATTATCCCAAGATGTTGTTTTACGTGTATATACTAATAGCTTCTGAAGTCATTTAAATAAGGTGATTCATTCATCCAACAAATACTGGAGTGCCTATTGATGCCAGATACTGTACTTGGCATTTAGGAATTGGCAGTTATGAAATAAATTGGAATGGAGCCCTCATTCCAATTCTAATATTATAGTGGGCAAGACAGATAATAGGTTGACTCAGTGTGTAAAATAGGTACTACATTCGCTAGTGAGAAGGGCTTGGGGGTTAAAAAGCAGAACAGGGATAATATGGAGGTTGGAATGTGGGTGTTTACATTTCATGAGGCATTTACTTACTTGTTGATGACAGTCACATCTTTGGTGCCACACTGAGTTTTTAGATCATGGGTCTGTGTTCGCCTGTGTCTTTGTGTGATATATGGGTTTGTTGTGTCTCTGAAGGTGAATGGTATTTGAAACTGTGCTGTGGAAGTGCCAGGGAGTGAAAGAGTGTTTCATTTAGGGAAATCCTTGGGTTTGTATGAAGGCTTCTTCTGGGCCAATAGTATATGTAAGTTAAAAGTAATAGTTACTGATGCATATGTTTGAGCACTTACTCAATGATATATACTGGAAATTTTAACACATAATCCTCATAACAACCATGTGAACTCATTTTACTCCTGACTCAAGTTTGGCATTTGCCCGTGGTCACGCAGGCAGAGCCATCACTGAACGCAGGTCTCTCTGATTCTAAATGCTGTGTTTGTTCCACTTTGCTGCTTTGTTGTCCTACACCACACATGAAATGTCTCTTGGTCTAGAAGCATGGACAACGTGAAGAAGCATAAAGCATTGGAAAAGCTACTGGGATAGAAGCCAGATGAGCTAGGGTCAAAGCTTGACCTTTATTTACTCTTTTCACAAGTTAGAAAATCATCGTGAACTCATCTTTTCTATATGTAAACCATTGTGCTCTCTGAAGTCATCTGGACATTCTCTTAGAATTCCTTTAGAATTCATTTTAAGTTCTAAAATACTGACTTATGTTTAGTATTTCAGCAAATACTTTGCATGGGTTTCTAGAGAGTCTTATTTTGTATTAAATAATATTATAGCAAGTTTCAGTATGTTAAGGTTTCAGATTGGTATAGTTTATCCTTAATTCCTTAAATTATTAAGTAAAACATTATTTACACTTAATTTTTTAGTTGCAGTAAGACTTTTTAAATTCATGTAGTACTTTTTAGCCTTTTTCTGACTATGACTAGAGAAAACTTAAAAATGTACTTGAAGTTAATTTTCAGATTCTTGAATGCTTCAGTCTGACTGCAGTATTAACAAGAAGTGACCTTAAATAATGATTGTTTTTATTATCATTATTAATTTTCCTGAACTTTTGTTTTATATTAGTTGCTCTCCCTTGGCGAAAAGCAGTGTGTGTTCATCAGTAAAGTTGTGGTACACATGAGGCCAGTTTTGGCAAATTCTTCAGCAGGCTGTCCTGCTCTAGGATCAAGGATAGACCTGGAGAGGGTCCAAACCATCATAGAGTCCTTGGGGTCAAAGTTATCACCTGGAGCTCAGCAACTGATGAATATGGTTAGATTCCAACAGCAGGTGAGTAGAAATGGATTTCTTTCCAAATACCATTAAAATTCTTTAAATAATGGATTCTTACAAAGACTTGTGGTGACATAAATTTTTTCCTTTCAACTTTTATTATTTTTTTTAACAATTTATTTTGGTTCAGAATTCTTTTTTTTTTTTTAGTTTTTAAATTTTGTATTTTTTTAAATAAGTTATTTAATTAATTAATTTTGGCTGCGTTGGGTCTTCGTTGGTGTGCATGGGCTTTCTCTAGTTGCAACAAGCACGGGCCACTCTTTATTGTGGTGCTCAGCCTCTCATTGTGGTGGCCTCTCTTGTTTTAGACTGCGGGCTCTAGGCGTGGGGGCTTCAGTAGTTGTGGCATGCGGGCTCAATAGTTGTGGTTTGTGGGCTGTAGAGTGTAGGCTCAGTAGTTCTGGTGCACGGGCTTAGTTGCTCCGTGGCATGTGGGATCTTCCCGGACCAGGGCTTGAACCTGTGTCCCTGGCATCGGCAGGCGGATTCTTAACCACTGCACCACTAGGGAAGTCCCTCAATTTTATTATTATTATTATTATTATTTTTAATTTTATTTATTTATTTTTATTTTTGGCTGTGTTGGGTCTTCGTTTCTGTGCGAGGGCTTTCTCTAGTTGCGGCGAGCGGGGGCCACTCTTCATCGCGGTGCGCGGGCCTTTCACTGTCGCGGCCTCTCTTGTTGCGGGGCACAGGCTCCAGACAGGCAGGCTCAGTAGTTGTGGCTCACGGGCCTAGTTGCTCTGCGGCATGTGGGATCTTCCCAGACCAGGGTTCGAACCCTTGTCCCCTGCATTGGCAGGCAGATTCTCAACCACTGCGCCACCAGGGAAGCCCCAACTTTTATTATTGATTTGACTGTTACCTTTACTGACTTAGGTAAAAATAGCATCTTGCAAAAAAAATGTTTTTGGTACAGACTTCACAGTTTTCTATGAATTCTCTTGCTCATTCATTCAGCAAGCATTTATTAAGCTCCTTCTTGAAGTATAAGACACTGTTTTGGTTAACTTTCGAAGATTCAAAGATCACCCTGTCTTTAAGGATCTTTATTTGTAGTCTTATTAGGAGAGTCAGGGTATCTAAGTGGGGAATGATGAGGAATGCTAAGAGAGGCTTATTAAAGGAAGTAGCGTTTTGTCTAGGCCTTTAAAGAGGAAGGGTGGGATTAGACAAGTAAACTTGGAGGGGTGCAACTTAAGAGGTAGAGAACAGTATGGATTAAATCTTCAGTGCTAGAGGAATAGGATGTAGCTAGGAAATGAATAGAAGTTCATTTCTCTGGAGTGAATAAGTGAGAGGGGAAGTTTCAGGTAGACTGGGGCTGGATCTTAGAGGATTTTGAATGATGTTATAGAGTTTGTGGGTGTTTTCTAGCTCTGTTTTAATAAATTTAATCCGCTATTATGTGTAAGATGAGTCAGTAGGAAAGATGCGTCAACAGAAAGTGAGGCTACGAGAAGGAAAGCAGCTCTGTGTTATTTCCATCATCCAGAGGACAGTTAATGAGAGTCTAAACTTGGAAGGAGTAACCTGATGCTGGATTGTGAGAGGCTACAGCAGTGGGGCCATTGGGACTTGACAACTAACTTAAGATGGGTTCTGTGGGAGAAAAACAGAATCAAACGTGAAACTGAAGTTTTGAAAATGGTGTTACCGTAATATACATAGAACCCAAGGGGGGAAGCCACTTGGGGGAAAGGAGTGTAATTTGGGAATGTTGAGTTTTAGATGTGAATAACACATGCCCTGGGGTGATGATGTGAGGCTATGGAAACACAGGTGGGGCTGGTGGAGTGGAGGGAGGTTTGGGAGGAGCATGCCTAGTAGATGATGGGGAAGCGGGTGAGGGGAGAGACCGGAGCCAGGAAGGAAGACCCTGGGAGAGTAGGTGCGTTTGCTAAGAATACGGGGAGAGGAAAAGGGAGCCAGAAGAGCAGGTCACGGCAGTGCTTAAGAGTCGCAAGAGATCTGATGTCAGGAGACCTGAATTCAAAGCTCTTAGTGCTGTTATTTGGCATCGCTTCCTCTTTTTGAGGATAAATTTCTTCGTGTTTACAATCTAAACGATAATACTGGTAAGATCATAGGATGAAAGTTAAAACCAATAATATGAGTTAAAAGCTTGCATAACTTTTGTGAGATTTGCCCATATTAATTTAGGACGAGGATCGTTGGATCGACAGGCAGACACAGGAGAGCAGGAGAGTTGCTCATGATCTTGGAAAGCATGGAAAGGAGAGCTGTGAAGTGAACAGCGTCCGCACTCTCCTTGCTCTGGCACTAGCATCTCACCTCCATACCTCAGGAGGCTCCTAGCTGGTCCTCCTGCACCACGCTCCCTCTCCACAGTGCAGCCAGCATGGCCTCATCAGACTCGACGTCCCCTGTGTCAAGCCCCCTGACTGCTTCCCTTGACACTCAGAACTAATCCAGGTTCCTTACGCTCTCACCTGAGATCTGGGCCCTCGTTACCTCCTCAGCCTCATCTCCTGCTGCATCTCCTTACATGCCTTGCTCTAGACATTCTGATGTGGGTATTCCACAAACATCCAGACGTGCTCCCACCTCAGGACCTTTGCCCTCTTAACCGTTCTCTTTGGCCAGAATCCTCTCTTCCTGGTCTTAGCAAGTCTGCCTTTTTCTTGTTATTTCAACCTCATCTTAAACGTTCCATCTTGAATGACACCTTCCCTCACCACCCTGATTAAAATATTAGCCTTTTCCTCCACATCTGTATCATGTGTTTTCATCAGCGCTTTCTTGCCTGTTTCTGTTTATGTGTTGTTCTGTGTATCTCATTAAGATATAAGCTTTGTGCAAAGACGACCTGTCTGTCTAGTTTATGGCTCCGAGTAAATTTTACGTAATATATATGCCCTTTGGATTATCAACTAAATACTCCTTGGAGATCTTCAGGGGGTCAGTTTGAATAGTGATGAGATGGAAACCAGATTTTGAGGGATTAGATGGTAAATGGGTAGTTAGAATGTGGAGGTAGCCAGGGTAAAGTGGGTTGTTTCAAGAATGATAGAGATAAGGAAACTGCCGGTATCAGAATCCCTTGGAATGTTTATAAAGTGCAGAATCCTGGCCCTCACCAGTGACCTGAAACACTGAGCTTGTGATCCAGGACTCACCTATCTTATACAGGCAATGCCAGATGAGTCTTATGCATAGCATATTTTAAGAACAGATGTTTGAGGGGAAGGATCCAGTGGACATAGAGATTAAACATTTAAAAACAGAAGAAATTTTTTGTGTGTGGAAAATTTTGGAAACATTAGAGAGGGTTAATGAATTAAGTAAAATCAGTTCATGGACTGATTTTTATGTTTTAAAACCTTGACTTTGGAAAAGAAATGCCATGAATAGTAGTTCGTGGGGTTTTTTGCCCATGTTTTTAGGGTTTTTTGTTTCATTCCCAAAATAATACATTTTCTTTGCTATGAATTTCCGTCCATTCACAAGTACATAAGGTATGTTGTAAGACGGCTCTCCCAACTCTCATCCTATTCCCAAGCTTGGTGTGTGTCCTTGTCGCATTTTCTATCATATAGAAACACAAGTCCTCCAACCAACAGCACGTGTGTTGTAACCCCCCAACACACGTGCTAAATCATTATCTATGGGGACATTTGGGAAACCCCCTGGGGAAGAAAGAAGGTGATCCTGTTAAATCGTCTTTTAAACATGCTAGTAAAAGTCTTCTTTCTCGTGGGGAGGCTATATTTATGAATGATTCTCACAGGATATACCTGGTTCTCTAGGATTGCTTTTGTCCACAAACAAGGAATCCATGGAACGTCTTCCTGGAAAGTCATTTAAGCTCTGTAACTATCTGTTGAGTATAAAGTAGGGATGTTTCATGATCAGAACCTCTCCTTCTATGGAAGGGGTGTAAACCCACACTGTTTGGAACCTTCATATGTTAATTGGGGCAGGGCCTGTCCTGATGAGGAAAGAAAGGACCTGGGGAGCAGCTTTCTAGACTCCCTGCTTCACCTTTGCCTTGTGGTTCCTTGTTTCCTGGAAAGTTTCTTAAAGTGATTTCTTCTTTCCTTGTATTTGAAGTTCACATGTGCTGACTTTCATTTGTTTTTGCTTTAGCAATTTAGAATAATTGAGTAGGAATTCTGAGTCAAAGTGCCTGGCATATAGTTGTCATTTAATGTTATCTGAGGGAAAGCTGTGCCCGACTTTCTCAAAGAAAATATATTCAGTTATTCAAGGTTTTCACTGTTTACCTTTTTCATCTTAAAAAAGTAAAAAGATCTTTTTTCTTGCATTTTCAAGGTGATACTTGTTTAAATTCTTTATAATTAAAAAAGTTAAAGACAGTGTCTTGAGAAATCCTACAAGATGTTCAGAGATAAACAGTTTTTCAAAAATCTGGGGGTATATGTGTACATATATGAAATTAAGTATACACATGTACAAGTATGCGGACACAATTCTACATAAATGCTTTCATGTTTTTTTCGGCTGCTCTGTAATTTTTTTTTTCACATAAAATATGACACGGACCCTAAACAGTAAGTACGTATGAATTATTTTATACATATTCTTCTGCCTACTTTTAAAAGGGTTTGAGGTGCCTTGCAAGACAACATACGACAGCTCAAGAAAATTAAGAATTGAATAAAGTCAAACAAAAGGAGCAGAAGAATAGTCATCAGCAACTAAGGTTGGGTCATTTACTGCACTGCCATATAGATTAACCTGTGAATTTCTTAACATTTAATTCAAAGTGAAAAATAATCGCCGTAAGAGCTTTTATCTGAGAAAAATATGACTAATTTTTATAATCAGTGAATTTATTATAATAAAATATTACTGTATATCAAAATAGAAAAACTCGTATAGCATGTCTTAATTCCATTTGGATTTTTTAATTATAATTTCTGCCAAATTAATTTTCGCGTACGATTTTGACATTGATTCCACTATTTATGTGATTGCTGTTTTGTAGAATTTTCAATTTTTTATCATAAAATTTTTTTGCAGTACCAGAATTTTGCCACTACCAAAAATAATTGAGTTTTTCCTTTATGACTGAGTAAAGCTCCTTTTCACCTAAGGAGAGTTGTCTAATTTTTAAATTTTGTAAATATAATTGTATGTAATCCTCGTTTTCAGGAATAATTTAAGATTTTTTCGAAACTTGCATTCAATAGAAGAAGGTAAGATTTCTTTATAAAGAGAGTTTCTCCAACAGGCAGTTCAGTAGAAGTTCCGTGGGGCCTTTGTTGTTCCCACCCTACCAACATCCCTGCTGCCGTCATTCCCCTATCCTGCTATATTTTCCCTAAAGTATTTATCACCATCTCTATTCACAGGATGTATTGTCTTTCTTTCTTTTTTTCTTTGTTGTTTGTCTCTCCCTGCTCCCTAGATTGTAGTGTCCACAGATCAGCAATTTTCATTTGTTTTGTTCACTGGCTTATTACCAGTGACTGAGACAGTACCTAACACAGAGTAGATTTGTGGTGAATATTTGTTGAATGAATGAGTTTGGGGCTGGCTTAATCCAAGAATCATTTTTTAGAATATCCAGAAAATATACTGACTGAGGGTCTTCACCTAATCTTGTGTAATTTTCTCAGTCTCTCTCACTAGATACTGAGCAACATTAAGTATGAGATGATATTCCCTATAAGAATCCCTAGTAGAGTTCTGTGTTTAGAATTTAGGATGGAGGTGTATAACTTAACATTTAGATAGGCTAGAGGTAGTTCTGCTTTTCTCTTGTGGAAAAATTGAAGAGCATAGCAAGAACATGGCCCTGTGTAGGAGACAGTGTAACCTGCTCTCAAAGGTGAGCCTGAGTCTTCTCAGGAAATAATATAGCATAGCCGGTTGAGTTGAGGCCACAAAACATAATCATTACCCTCCAAATTATTAAGGCAGACTTAGCCAAAAGGTAGGTCGTTTTAGTCATTGAAAATGTCACAGAAGTACTCATATAACATCATACTTTAAATATGTAACTATCTGGTCTGTCTTCCAGTGAAAATAAGTTGCATATCCTTAGGTTGGCTCACCATATGTGATGATGGGCAGATGATTTTTAGTTCTATGAAAGTTATCAGTTACTGTGACTCAGCTGAGAATACTACATTTTTACCATGTATTAAGGAGGCCTTTCTAGTGGAAACATTAAAATAAGCCCGTGCAATTTTACTAAGTGTGCTTGTATTTATTTGAATATTTTCCTTAGCAAAACTACTGAAATGATTAGAAGTCCTGACTCTGGAGTTCGGTGGCCTGGGTTCCAGTCCTGCTTCTGCCACTGACTAGTTGTGTTACCTTGGCCAAGCTAACTTTAGTCTTGGTTTCCTAACTTGATATTGGGATAGTAGTTATAGCTTACCCCATGTGAAAGTTCTGGGGATCAAATAAAAGTAGGCAGGTTGCCTGACTCTGAGTTACTCCAGAGGTTATCTGTCATTATCACTCATGTTAATAATAACATTTTCTTATTTACCTTGCTTAGAATTGTATTCCCATCGGACAGCAGCTTCAGTCAGTTTTGGGAAGCACTGGATTCAAGCACATGATCGGACTGCAATCATCATCTGCTTCAGGGGCCTTCGACAAGTCATCCCCCACACCTTTCCCTTCCAGGACTGGATTGACATCTGGAAACGTGGCTGAAGACTTAAAAGCTTACATTGATAAAAGTGCGCAGCCAGCTGGTGGAGGAAATATGACAAGCCTCCAAGAGTGTAAAATTGTGCCACAAAACCATTCTCTTCCTGAGAATGATCTTAAGAATGCAGTATCTTCTTTGCTACCAAAGAAAGCAAGCGACAGCTCACATATACCTAACTCTGAGTTGCTGCCTGTCCTGCAGAATCTGTGTAGTCAAGTGAACCATCTCCGTGTGGGACCCAACACCAAGTGGCAGGAAAGCATCACCAAGCCCGGTGAAGGCGTTGTTGGTGTTACGTGAGTGTCTAAGACAAGTGTGGTTTCGATTGGGGGCGGGAGGGGGGAGGCAGGTGGAGGAAAGCAGGTTTTTTCAATAATTACTGCCTGAAAATGTTTCCAGAGAGGATTGTAGGAGCTTTCACATTTCACCATTAACACACTATAGGAAGGAAACACTCAGCAGAGTAGGATGGATTGCTTTGAAAGAAGTGGGTCAAACTGGAGGCGCCGAGCACTTCTCAGGCATCTGATGGAAGGGGTACAAGCAGCAGATAGGGTCAGAGTAGAGAGTTGTCTGCATGAATGGAGAGGAGCTGTGGTGACCACGATATGTACATTTTTTGCCTGATTGTATGAAGTGAGCCATTGTAACATTTCCTCTGTAGATCGTGTGTGACCTAGGCTAATTTCGGAGTCATCCAAACGTTTTTCAGCTCTGAATTATTTCTAGTGTACAGGCCCTTATCCCCTGATCTCATAATTCCAATTTTTTCCAGTCCTGATTTGATTGAGGGGTGGCTAAGTGTTTAGTATGTTCCTCAACCTTTATATAGATGTAATGTGTCCAAATTTTGCGCTAGATTGGAATTCAGGACGCTAATCATAGTTCTAGCTTAACTATTTTACCTTAGTGTTTAAATCTTTTGGTTTAGACATTTTTCCCATGTAAAATGAGGGAGTTGTATTGGTTGAAATTTTAATGTCTCTAATAGCGTTGAAATTTGAGGAGCTTAATAAGTTATTGAAAAAAAAGTGGTTCTTACTTGGGCAGGACAAGGAAGGATAACAGTAGTCTTTAATAGTTGATAGTCTACATCAGTGTTAACTTGTGATATGACGAAACAAAACAAACAAATAATAAAACCCAAAGAAAAAAACCCTAAATATTTAAAAACTGCTCCAGATACCCCACTTTACCAATAAAATCCCTGGACATAATCCAGCAAACATACAAAGACTGTAAAAGGTGGAAAGAAGTCAGATTGCTCAGGGACTGTGAGGCTTAGTGTTCCTTGGTTCCTAGTTGCCTGCGAGTTTCTTTCATCATAGATGGGTATAGGATTTTGTCAAATACTTTTCCTATGGCCATTCATATGATCATGAATTTTCTTCTGTAGTCTGTTCATATGGTGAATTACATTAATTTCAAAAACTGAACCTGCCTTGTATACCTAGAATAAATCCCACTTGGTTGTGGGCTGTAATTCTTTTTTACACAATGCTGGATCTGATCTGCTAATATTTTGTTGAGTATTCTTGCATCTGATTCATTAGAGATACTGGTCTGTATTTTTCTTGTACTGTCTTTGTCCGGTTTTCACGAGGGTGATACTGGCCTCATAAGATGAGTTCTACATCTTAGAAGAGATTGTGTAAAATCGGTGTTATCTCTTCTTAAGATGTTTGGTAGAAGTCTCTAAGGAAAGCAGCTGGGCCTGGTTATTTCTTTCCTGGAAACTGTTAAATTACCAATTCAATTTCTAACATAGTAAAGTTGTCAATTCTCCCTATTGATATGCAGGCTTAATATTATGCATATTGAAATCCCACCACAATATTTGGCAGACATAAGCAGGATCATTTTCAAAATTATATGAAAAACAAAAGAGGTAGAATAGCTAAAACAACTTTGAAAAAGAAGAATGAAGTGGGAGGAATCACTCTTCCCAGTGTCGAGTCTTAAGTAGTTAGAGTATTCAAGATGATGTAGTGATGGCAGAGGGACAGACACGTAGGTCAATGGAACATAATGGAGGGCTCAGAAATAGACCCACAAAAGTATGCTCAACTGATTTTTGACAAAAGTGCAACAGCAATTCAATAAAGGAAGAATAGTCTTTTTAACCCACGGTGATGGAGCAATTGGATATCCGAAGGGCAAAAAGTGAACCATGACCCAAACCTCATACCTTATACAAAAATTAACTCAAAATGGATCGTAGGGCTTCCCTGGTGGTGCAGTGGTTGAGAGTCCGCCTGCTGATGCAGGGGGCACCGGTTCGTGCCCCGGTCCGGGAAGATCCCACATGCCACGGAGTGGCTGGGCCCGTGAGCTGAGCCATGGCCGTTGAGCCTGCGCGTCCGGAGCCTGTGCTCCGCAACGGGAGAGGCCACAACAGGGAGAGGCCCGCGTACCACCAAAAAAAAAAAAAATGGATCGTAGACTTAAATGTAAAACATAAAGCTATAAAACTTTTCTAATAATACATAGGGGACAAACTTTGGGGACCTAAGACAAGACTTCTTAGATATGACACCAAAAGCAAGGTAATAGAAAATTTGATATATTGGATGCCATGAAAATGTAATACTTTTGCCCTGTGAACGACTCTGTTAAGAGGAATAAAATACAAATTACAAAGTGGGGAAAAATATTGGCAAATTACGTATCCAACAAATGACATATCTAAAATACAGAAAGAACTGTCAAAACTCAACATTAAAAAAATTCAATTAGAACATGGGCAGAAGACATAGACATTTTATCAGAGAGGATGTACAAAAAGCAAATAAGCAAATGAAAAGATGTGTGACTGACCTCAGGGCTATTAAGGAAACGCATATTAAAACGACAATATACCACTATACAGTTATTTAAATGGCTAAAATAAAAAGTTTAAAAGTGGTAAAAACAGCAAGTACTGATGAGGATGTGGAGAAACTGGATCTCATTTTAAATCCTGTGAGGTTTTAAAATGGTACAGCCACTCTAAAAAATATTTTAGCAGTTTCTAATAACTAAACGTACAGTTGTGCTCCTGGGCATTCATCCCAGAGAAATGAAAACATCTGTCCACACAAAAGCCTGTACACAGTTGTTGTTCATAGAAGCTTGTTGTTGTTCATAGAAGCTTCCAGTAATTTAATAAAGTTGTGTGGATTAAAAAAGAAAAAAACTATTTAAATTGTACAGTTGCTTGGGGAAGTACTTGGAAAACCTTAAAAAATCTTGCAAGATTACTTTAGGTTTGGAGCTCAAAATCAAAAGGACCCTTTCTAAAGAGCCATTCTTTGAGGGTAGAAATTCCGTCATCTTCATTTTTATATTCTCATTTCAATTGTATGCTTAAATGTTTAAAGAATTGAAGAAATAGAATGCTTTGGGCATTCAGGATTGTGGTCACCTGTTGAGTGTGTATTTTAGAACCTGGAAGTGTGTTGTATGGAGACAGTATAGTTGTGGAGACAAATTTCAGCAATGTGTGTTGGCTGCTTTATCGTACTACAGTTTGGTTGTTTTTGTTATAATATTAGGGAAAATTGTTACATTATTATTTTTTAAATTTACTTTTAGAATGGAAGAGCAATCCATTTGTTCCTACTTGGAAAAGATTCTTTCTAAAAATATGGAACTGATGGAAAAGAAACTTATGGACTACATTGATCAGCGAATATATAAACTCCAGGAGCACATAGATAATAAGATTGCTTTGTTAGTGGACTTGCTGCAAAGTCCCAACTCCCCACCCTCTGGCACGCCTCTAAGACATTATGACTCTGGAGAAAGACTTTCAAATGGAGAAAGATAGCACTGAACATGTTCAAAGTACTACAGATATTTATTACATATTTATTACAAATCCAAACCCCAAAAAGTCAAAGCAACTATTTAATGTCATTTGAGGATCACGGTTTACTTACGTAAAGCAATCTCAGTGTTCATTTTAACTGACTGTTCCTGTAAATCTCATCCTGTACACTAAGAGTTAACATGATAGGGTCAAAAATTATTTTTGTTTTCCATATTTTTCACTTTTATAAGAAATTCACATATACTTGCTTAAAGTGTTCAAGTTTTTTAAGGATTTCTAATGCTTTTCATTAGTTGGTAGTTTATATGTGTTTGATTGGAATACTCTTAATTTTTAGAAAGACCTTATGTTTTACGGGTATACAAAATGCTTAGAATACTTGATTGTTATTTTTTCTTTTTCTAATTGATCTTAGAAAACTGGGTACTTAAAACTTGCAACCTTTAATTTCAGATCACCATATTACCTTTTTTATTGTTTATTTCAGATAAAAAATTAGATGTGATATTTGGCATGTGTAAAATTGGTTTACATTAGGGCCATTAATTTTGTGTTCTGTCACACTGTAGTTATGGATAGAAAAGTAAAAATTAGAACTGACCTATTCTTTGTTAGGATTATTACTTTAGATTTTATGTTTGATGTAAAATGAGAGAAGTCATCTTGTTTGATCTCCATCAACTCAGAAAGTAGAAGGAATTCTCTCCTTTTCTGAGCTGATACGGGTTCTTCTTTCCAGAGCCCTTTTCTGATTAAAGTGTGAAATGCTGAGGTTCTGCATTGAAGGATTAAGGCATATGAATCAAGGAGATTGCAGATCTCTCTGGCAGACATGATTTTCAGAAATTATACCTATTGTATATGTGTTGTAAGGTGATATATTTGCATCTGAAAAATAAATGCATCCACTCTGGAAAGTACTTGTCTTAAACAAATAAAAATATTGTTTTTTCATCTAATATTTAAGATGAAAAAGGATGGTTTACACTCATTTAGTATGTTGTATTTTGATGAATTTAGTTCTTTGAAGTGAAAACTAATATAAAGTGTGGTCATTTATTAATCACTCTGACCTTAGGGACATGAGGACTTGTATATTACTTTTATCAGTCTTTTCCTAATTTATTAACAACATATGTAGCCATTAGGTAACATTTCTTTCAGCACTCAGGAGAAATGTGTCTCATTTAAAGCTGAACCCTTTCATTAATAGTTTATACAATTTCTAAAAAAAAAAAAATAGTTTATACAATTTCTGATTATTGTGGTCTGTTCTTTGATTCACAAATTGCTTTAATATAATTATAACGAGAACACATGGGCTATGTTTTCTAAAGTAATTAAAATAAATACAATATTCATGATTATAGTAGTAGAAATAATTCAGATGAGCTTTAATTCCTGATCATCCATTTCTTAATTTCTCCATGTTAATGAAAACCTAAATTATATTTTATATATATTAGAGATTCATAGTTATTGATTTTCTTATACTTACAAATTGCTCTATGTATGTATATGTAATTGCTTTATTAAAATTATTATCACCTAAGAAAATACTGCCTGCTCAGATAGGAGGAACAGACCACAGTATGTACAAAATATCTATTAAGTCTTTTTTTTCTTGTAACTTTTCTGCCCTTGTATGCGGCACACCCAGTAAGTCAAGTCTGGGAAATCAGGGCTGGCAAATGCACCTTCAGAGGTGTCACGGTAACCGCTGCAGTTTGAGGTGGCTGCAAGGGGTGTGTGGGTGATCAAAAATTAAATCAAGATACAGGTTACGGGGAACTTCCCTGGTGGCGCAGTAGTAAAGAATCCACCTGCCAGTGCAGGGGACACGGGTTCCAGCCCTGGTCCGGGAAGATCCCACGTGCCATGGACAACTAAGCCCGTGTGCTATAACTACTGATCCTGCGCTCTAGAGCCCGTGAGCCACAACTACTGAGCCCGCACGCCTACAGCCCGTGCTCCACAAGAAGCCACCGCAATGAGAAGCCCACGCACTGCAATGAAGAGTAGCCCCCCGCTCTCTGCAACTAGAGAAAGCCCGCACACAGCAACGAAGACACAGCGCAGCCAAAAATAAATAAATTTATAAAAATAAAAAAAGATACAGGTTACATATTTTAATTTCCACATTGCCTCGCCTTTGAGTATTAATTCATCTCTTTCTTTCCTGTGGTAGCATATTAAGTTTTTCATCCCTCTATCATCACTGGACTTTGATCCTTTTAGGTTCAGGGCAAGGAGTGAGTTTGTGTGTTGCTGCCACGTGGCTCATAAACAGAGACGACCACTGGAGGCTCTTCCTCACTTAGCCCCAGCCTGGCTTTCCAGGCTCATTGGCCACCACCACATGACCTGCGTTGCAGCGCGCCCTTTCTTCCCAAGTCTCCTCAAGCTGCTGCTTCCAGCAGATGAGAGTCCTCGTGCACTGATCCCTACCTCTTCCTGCCCTAAATCACACTACTGTTCAAAGCTTAGCTGAGGTGCAGCCTTCATGAGCTGCCCTTGGTCTCTCCGTTCCTCAGCAAGCGACTGGACACGTGAAACATGAGAAAACAACACAGAAGGCGCTTTTTAGAGGTAAGTAAAACAGTTTAGATTGGCTCAAGCATATGACGCATGTCAGGTAGAGGAAGGGCTTGAAAAGGTAGCCTGGGTCTGGCCTGGGAAAACCATCACTGCTCCACTCGGGATTTGTTAGCACCAAATAATCAGTGGCTCAAGCAGGAGGGTGACATGATTCGCTCTGGGCCTCAGAAAGGAGTGGAGCTTTGCTTGTGACCTCACGTGCAGAATTTCTTGGCATTCTGCTTTGGGTGCTATGAACGTACAACCATGTAACATCTGGTTGCCTGACAAAGGTAAGTCAGTGTTACTCTTCATTTGCTCTCCAATCTCTGTCAGAATCACCTGGGGAAGTTGTTAAACATGAAGGTTTAACAAATCGCACCAGAGGGAGAAGCGGTCCCTGAATAGGCATTTCAAAAGATCTCAGGGTTATTATTATTTAGATAACAGGCTGAGCTTGGGGAGTCTGCTTTGGTCTCTATCATAGCACACCTCGACACAGAGCCATCTGATCAGCCCCTCCCATCTGCCTTACCTGGGAGCTGGTTAGAAAGGCAAACTCGAGCTTTACCCCAAAACCAATGAATCAGAATCTCTGGTGGGGCCCAGTAGAGACCCTTCGGTGAAGGTTCCATCAAAAACTTAATGTTTTCACTTTCACACTTTGCATCTGGATGAAGCCTGTGAACGGAACACATCTGTGGTTGGAGAAGAGCCACCATCAAAGGGATCAACTGCTCACACTGGCGTCACAGTTTACAAAGTGGTGACACCTGTGTTCTCACTGAAACCTCTCAGACGTTAATAGCCTCCACCGCCATTGTCAAACCACACATTATTCATTATCTTTTCTCTTTCGAGAAGCAGCAACAGGCACGGGGAGCTGAACCACTTTGCTAACCATTCTATCAGGTAAGTGGGAAAGATGGGCCTGGAATCCAGGACTCCTTTCCTTCTCTTGCTTCCATTCTCTGTTCCCCGTGCCCATGTGGATTTTGGTATAGAACCTTCTTACTTGGAACTGATCCCCTTTGACATTTGAAATCCAAGGCTGTTGAAAGGAGAAGTGACGCCTCTTCCATGGCCACCTCTCTCAAGGTAAAGCAAGTACGGCATCTTCCTAGTTGTCCCTTCCTTTCCTCACATCACTACTTCCTCCTCCTTTTTTTTTTGGCTGCGCCATGCACAGCATGTGCAGCTTGTGGGATCTTAGTTCCCTGACCAGGGATTGAACCCACGGCCCCCTGCAGTGGAAGTGCGAAACCTTAACCACTGGACCACCAGGGAAGTCCCACTACTTTGTCCTTCAGGGCAGTCCCATGCCCTGCATTGGACAGCAGCCCAGGATTTCAGTTTTCTGCCATTTTGACATTTTCTCTCCAAATGCCCTCAGAGACCATGTTTCCAAGATGACTTAGAGAAAAAAACACAAGGATAGAAAAACCTGAATTCTCTTTCCATCTTAGTTATTCCTGCTGTGTAACTTTGGATGAGTGGCTTTGCCTTTCTTGGCCTCAGTTTTCTCTTCTGTAGGATTGGAGCTATCGCAGCCCACTCATTCTCTTGTATGAAGTTTATATGACTTGCTAGCACAGGCCTAGTATATAGGAGATACCCAGTAAATGTTAAATTTTTCCCTCCCTCTTTCTACTCTTCTGTTCTCTGTCTTCTTAAGTAGCAAGAGTGGGACTTCCCTGGTGGCCCAGTGGTTAAGAATCCGTCTTGCAATGCAGGGGACGCCCGTTTGATCCCTGGTTGGGGAACTAAGATCCCACATGCCGTGGGGCAACTAAGCCCAGGTGCTGCAACTACTGAGCCCGTGCACTCTGGAGCCCATTGGCCACAACTAGAGAGAAGCTTGCCCACTGCAACAAAAGATCCCGTGTGCCGCAACCTGACACAGCCAATAAATAAATAAATATTTAACAAATAACAAGAGTGACATACGTGGTTCTTAATATCATTACTATTCCAGTACATTTGAAAGTCCCTCCTCTCTTCCATCTTAGGTGCCATAGGGAAGTCACATTCAAAGTCAATTATATTGAGCAGTCGTTCTTGAGTCTGGTTCCGGAAGCAGCAGCAGCAGCAGCATACCCTGGGAACCTACTTGAAATGCAGATTTTCAGGCCCTACCTCACAATACTGACTCAGAAGCTCTGGGGCTGGGCCCAGCCATCCATGGTTCATCAAGCCCTCCAGCTGATGTGGATGCATGCGCAGTTTGAGAACCGCTGGTCTACGTTTAAAAGCACAGGCTCTGCAGCCAGATTGTATGGGTTCCTTGCTAAAACCCCACTGACACCCTCCAAAGGTGTTCTATAACAGGCAGAAAAAAAATCTAGACTTTTTACTAAGAGCTCTAAACCCCCATAAGATTTTGTCCTTGGCTAATTTTTCCAACTCCGTCTCCTACCACCGCTCTCCCCTGGATGCATCTCACTAGCCACAATGGCCCTTTTCTTGTCCCTTGAACACACCAAACCCACTGCAGCCTTGGGATTCAGTTACTATTTTCTTTGCCTGGAATACACCTCCTCACTTTGCTCCCCCGTTTTTCTAGGCCTCTGCTGGAATGTCACCTGTTCAGAAAGGTATGTCAGCTATTTTTACTTTCTTTTCCTTTAACTGTCCTTTAAGGGGTAGATCTTTTCAGGACAAATTCTGTTAGTTTTTCTTCATCCGAGAATGTCCTTTTTCCTCCATTCCTGAACGATAGTTTTGCCAGATACAGAATTTAACAGTTGTTTTCATTCAGCCCTTGGAAAAATGTCATGTACTACTTTCTTCTGGCCTCCATGGTTACAAACAAGAAAGAAGTGCGTTGTCATGTGAATTGGTGTTCCTCTGTAGGTAATGTGTTGTTTCTAGCTGCTTTCAAGTTTGTTTCTTTGTCTAGTTTTCAGAAGTTGAATTTAGAATGTGTCTTGCCGTGGATTTTCTTGGCTTTATCCTGTTCAGGATTTTCTCAGCTTCTTGAATCTGTCTTTTGCCAAATTTGGGAAGTTTTTAGCTATTATTTCTTCAAAACCGCATCCCCATTCTCTCTCTTCTTTCCTAAGACTCTGATAACATAAATGTTGGAACTTTTGTTATGGTCCCAAAGGTCCCTGAGGCTTTGTTAATTTTTGTTCAGATTATTAAATTCTCTTGTTCTGTCCTCAAGTTCGCTGATTTGGTCCGGTCATTTCCATCTGCTACTGAACCCTTCCAGTGAGGTGTTTTTGTTTTGTTTTGTTTTTTAATTTCTGTTAATGTACTTTTTAGTTGTATAATATCTATTTGGTTTTTTTGTTGTAACTTCCCTTTCTTTGCTGAAATTTCAATATTGTCATTATTTCAAGAAGATTTGGTATTGATTACCAAAGGCTTTGTAGGATTCTGTCTTCAATTCTTTCTGGATAATTCCAACATTTGATTCATCTTGCTGTTAGCATCAATTCATGGTCTCTTCTCATTCAGGTGTTACTTCTCTGGTTCCTGGTCTGCCAGGTGATTTTCCATTGAATCCTGAATATTTTGGCTATTATGTTAGGAGACTCTAGGTCCTATTTAAATCTTTAATTTTATCAGGTAGCCACCGGGTTAGGTTTAGAATGCAGATCCTGGCCTATTTTCGTGGGATGAGGTTCCAATGACAATATAACGTTCAGAGGCTTTTCAGTGCTACTTTGATCAGCTTAGTTTTTTTGGTGCCACTGGGGCTCCCAAGCCTCCAGCAGTGCTGCCTGAAGGAGCAGGAGATTCCCCAGGCTACAGCCATTTGGTGCATCTAGGTGTGAGAGGGAATCTCTGGCCCACTTCCGCTAGCCACTGACTGTCAGGGGGCTCCCACACTGTCCGCCTTGCCACTGGGCTAGCCTGGGCTTGTCAGCAGGACTCGCATTAAATCCAGGGAGAATGAACTCTCCAGAGCCACCCTCTGTTGCTGGATTCGGAGTTGGGGAACATCGGGCCTGGGCTACCTTCTTCTGTCCTGATGCTATACTGCTCATCCAGGCCTAGGGTCCCTAACCAGTTTGCTTTCTCTTTCCAACTTTCACAGTTCTCCTTCGTTTGACCTTTGTTGTGTTTTCTTTTGGTTTTTACCTCAGGTATTACAGTTATTCTTTGCAGAGAGGAGCCGGGAGAAACAAATCTAAGCTTTCTTGTCTGTATCTGGAGTCTCCTCATTTAATGTTACTAGATTGGCTGGGTATGAGTACCTTAAATCATATATACTTGACTTAGAACAGGTATCCTATTCAACTTTCATTTTTGTAACCCTTTTAACTATAAAGTATGAAAATCTTGCAATGTCAATGAGCATATATGCTTGAATCCTAGTAAATGGCTCTGTATTATTTCATTGTGTAGCTAACATAAAGTCGTCTATAATTGAACTCCTAAGTGTAAGACTATTTTTAATCTTCCCATTTCTATCTTTTTCCTTTATTTTTTAAATTGAAATTTTAAATCCTTAAAATTATCGTGAGGGAAATAAGACCTGCAAAGTTAAAGACTTAGAATTAAGGGATTCAAAATAGTATATCTGTTTCATGGGGCCTAAAATATACCTACACATGGAACAGAATTCGGAACTCCATGGAAGAGCTGGTGTCCAGAGAGCTGATGTCACACAGCCTATGGCCTGATAGGCATACCAGTTGGAGCTGGACAGAGGCTGTGCTTCTAAAGTGAGCTCTTCAACCTTGGATCTTAATTCCTCCTAACGGGGATGATTCGATCCCTGTTTCTCAAATTACAGGTTTGATAAAATATCCTGTTCCCTAAAGTTTTTTTGTTTTTTGTTCAATTTTTTTCCAGTTGGCCTTCATCCAGATCTGGATGGTTTAACTGTAGTAAGTATGTTTAGCAGTAGAATTGTTTCTGCTTCTTTCCTGGCTCACGTTCCCCAATTTCATTGTGTTAGATTAAGCAAATTGCTTATTCCAGACAAACCGGATTTCCTGGGAGGATGTAGGGGGGAAAATGGCAGAAAGGCCTCTGGTCTCCTGTTGAGACAGAATGAGGGACAAAGTCTCCTAGAATCTCCTTAAACCATGAGATGGCATGACAGCTGTCAGTGGGAGAATTAAAAACTTTCTTTCCTTAAAACATAATCACTTATGAAATGGGTTTGTGTATTCTATTACGCAGCACGATATTTTTAAAAAGTCTTTCCCTTAGTCATTCCCATAAAACAGTATTTTTAAGTTTGCTGAACAGCAAAGGGTCAATCCTGACTCTATCAGTAAATATAGTTCATGAGACCCAGGTGTTTGGGATCAAAACCATTTGCTCAGGTGCAGGCCTGTTTTTTACTGACAGTTGCACATTACTGCCTGTGAGAGGGAAAAGATTCTTCTCAATTTTTCTATTAATTTCCTTCTCTCTGGACTTTGTAGTTCAGTCTTTTTTCATCCATGAATAAACCTTTACCCAACCTGGACCAGCTCAGGATACTGGGCTCCTCTGGGAAGATCCATTCATGTTTTAGATGCATCGAGAAGGCTCTGTGGCTTGGGTTCATTCTTCTTCCACTGAAGGAAGCATACTGAGGTTGCTAAGTGACTGTGGGCAGGGGGAACTCACACTCACTGCTTGCCTGCACTTCTCTGCCCAGGTGTGTGTAAGATGTTTGACCTCAAGATTATGATTTGCCATTGGTGGCGGCTTACTGATGACCGCATTTGTGCTGACAGGCGTTGTCATCTGTCTTTACTTCAAAGCAGCTGACACATTAAAGTGAGTGATGTGGGTAAGAGTGGCTAACACCCCCCCAGATGGGATCCTGGGGCTCTGTGCTGAGCGGGGTCATCCCTTGCCCTATGGCCACACCCTGGGTGAGGTCAGGAACAGCAGGAGGGTTTGAGACGACCAAGGCAGTGCGTGTAGAATCTTGGCTTCTTCCCCTTCTGGTTTGGGGCTGTGAGCTCGTAAGTAGAATGTTCTCAGCCAGGGGGCTCTGTGCTGCCTTGTCACTTGACCTCATTGAGTTTACCCTCAGCTGGCTGATTGCACACTGGCTGGCCCCGCTCCGTTCAGGCTCTGCAGATTGGGGACTGTCGGGGAGACTGTGTGAATGAGTCTCTGCCTCTGTTCACCCAGAGGACGGGCTGAGCTGACCTCCTCTTGCCTGAGTTGGGGAGCTCTCAGGGTGTCCTCTCACTTGTGGCCTTGGGGACGGTGAGGGGGGCCTACAGGACTCTGGGGAAGCGCCTGAGGAAGCTGACAAGGGAGTGTAGATCAGACAAGAGAGCATTAAATTGGGGGGAAAGAAACCTTCAAACATGGGAGAGATTGGTTGTCAGAAGCAGTGGTGTTCCCATTCTAGGGAAGTTAGGCCTGTGTGCTGGAAGGTGAATCCCAGCACCCAGGCGACGGCTGACTTTGGCTTCTGTCATGCTCTGCACTTGGAGGACTTGCAGTGATCATCTCGTGACCCACACTTGCAATTCACTCTCCCTTATTTCCTGTAACCTGATTATACATTTCTGGCAATCATAGGAGAGAAAGGGATTAGACAGGAACTTGGGACGGGGGCAGAGCACTTTGGGTTGGTGTCATGTGTTTGATTGGCTCCAGCCCCAAACTTTCCAGATACCCCTGACAATTGTAACAGATGGACTGAAATGAAAAATTCTAATTCCATGCTTTGTGTATATTTTTCTGAAGTGCTGCAAAGGCCCCTGTTGCTATGACCGTAACCAAGAGCAATCGAGACAAGGTCACCGGGGCTACAAACTCCATCTCTGAGTCTTATCCCAGCCTCCAGTGCTGTGAAGAATGTAGCTTTCCTGCCGAATTTGACCCCCTGCCATCGTGCTTCTGTGACATAAACAAGGGACTCTGAATACAGAATGAGTAGTAGAAGGTGTCTATAAATACCAACTGCTACCATCTGAGCAGTTACAGAAACAAGGATTCTGTCATATTTCTTCCTTATTTGTTATGAATATATTATGTGTGTATTTACATATATTAAGAAAATATCTTTGTTTTCTTTCCTCTCTTATTTCCATATCATGTAACATAAGATATATTGACTTTATGTCAGCATTCAGTATTTAATTTTACATCATAGTATTTAGGTTACAGGATATCAGGAAAATAGTGAACATCACTCAAGGACTTCCCTGCTCTTCTGGAGAAGGAACTAGTGTGTTTTGGGTTGCACGCAGAATAGTTGTATCATGTTAGGTGGAATTATGACCTTATTGTTGTCTTTATCTGGAGATTAAGTATGCTTTAAGAAGATGCATACGAGTGCCACGTTGACTCAGGGTGGACTTGTGGTGGTTAATTTTATGGGTCAACTTTACTGAGCTGAGGGATGCCCAGACTGCTACTAAACCATTATTTATGGGTGTGTTTGTGCGGGTGTTTTCAGAAGATATTAGCATTTGAATCAGTAGACTGAGTAAAGATCTGTCCTCACCCGTGTGGGTGGGCGTCATCCAATCCCTTGAGAAACTGAATAGAACAAAAGGCAGAGGAAGAGCAAATTCATTCTCTCTCTTCTTGAGCTGGGACATCAATCTTCTGCCCTCAGACATTGGAGCTCCTGTTGGACTCGGGGACTCACACTAGCAACCCCGCCACCTCATCCCCCCTCCCCTGGTTCTTAGTGGCCTCGGACTGGGAGTTTCACCACTGGCTCCCCTGGTTCTCAGGTCTTCAGACTTAGACGGAATTACACCACAGGCTTTCCTGGAAGCTTTCCCAGCTTGCAGCAGGCATACTGTGTCATATCTCATCCTCCATAATTGGGTGAGGCAATTCCATTATACGTGTCCTCTTATGTATTTGTATATATCCTATTCTGTTTCTCTGGAGAACCCTGACTATTAATAGAGTTGGATAGGACATGAAAAGCACTTGGAAACTAAAGCATTTTTAAGTAGTATGAAAAGCAAACAAACAAAGCCCCCTTAATTCTTCTCAGTGTACATTTTCTTGAGCACCTCCTGCGTCTAAAATAGTGGGTTCAGCAAGACAAAGTACAGACACAGAAGCTTTGGTTCCTGAACTCAAGTATCTGTCCACAGTGTAAAATCCTACCCTGGAAACCTGTAGGTAAACAAAATTCAGGTTTCATTAGAGGCCCAAGCAAAGGGCGTGGAGATCCTGTGGAAGGAATAATTAATGGTGGGGGAGGGGGGACAGGTGAGAGCCTCAGGGGAGGCTTCCTGGAGAGAAGACATTAGGATTCCAGCAACTGTAGGAGGAGATGGAGGGCAGGCCCAGGCAGCCAAACGATGCGGCCCAGGCTCAGAGGTTTGAACACGTGTGGGCTGTGGGATGTACAGTGGGAGGTGAGGCCGGATAATAAGCTAGGCTGAGACGGAGATGGTGTTGGAGGCCATGCTAAGGGGTGTGCCTTCCATCCTGCCCTGTGGAGCTCCAGCTTCAAGCTCCTGGGGGCTCTCCACTGAGTTGAGGGTGGACCTGTTAGGGGAACCACAGACCAAAACCACCCGCCCTGGCCAGACATAATAGTAACCACCCGCATGAGTTATCTCACAACAGGAGGTCCTGGTAAGAAATGCGGAACTAACATTCCTTACCCACCCACCCACAGGAAGAATTCGGGAAAGGTCAAAAGGAGACAGGAGACGCCAGTCCATGTCCTACCAGCCTCCCAGAATCCTTCTCGCTGGAATCCATCTCGGCTGAGCAATGCGCGTGCCACCAGGAAGGACCCTGAGTCAGACCAGATACGGGCCAAGCAAACTGATTGGCCAGAGACCACCCAGAAACTAACCCCATCACCATAAACCCTGAGACTGCGAGCCACGTGGCAGAGCAGTCCTCCTGGGTTCCCTTACCCTGCTGCTCTCCGCCCGGGCGCCCCTTCCCAATAAAGTCTCCTGCGTTGTCAGCACGTGTGTCTGCTCGGACTATCCATTTCCGAGTGTTAGACAAGAGTCCGCTCTCGGGCCCTGGAAGGGGTCCCCCTTCCTGCAACAGATGCAACACTCCCGCACGAACATCCCTCCATCTCAGCCTCCTGCAGCTCTGAGTTAGCAGGTCTGGCTTTGCCTCCACCTCGCTTACCCTTGTGTGTGGCATATAATTCCTCCAAACCCCGTTTTCCTTGTCTGTAAAATGGAGGTAATAGGACCCACTTGATAGGCTTGTTGTGAAGAGTCAATGGGATGTTGAAGAGGAAACATCTTAATTTAGAGACAGATACGGTAAAAATATAAGTTTCTCCTGAGAGGATAAGCCTCCAAGCAATACAGTGCTCACCACGGAGACCGAATTTGCAATAACTTTCGGAGCAGTCTTTTTCTCAGGCTTCTAAAATATATTTTCTTGAAAATGAGAATTCTTCTAGTAGTCTGCATGACATTAAACTCTTTTGTCATTTTAGTGTTTGCTTTTGAATCACATCACATAACTGTATACATAAGAGTGAATATGAAAATTCGCTAAAGTTGCACTTTTGATATAAAAGATTCAGGAGTGTCTAAAGCTTTTCTTAAGAAGACATTTTCTTCAAACCTTGTAAAAGCTCAGTTTTTCTTTTCCATGTTAAGTTGAACAAACCACTTGACTATTTTATCACTTAAGATTAGGTGTGATTATAACAAAATCTCAAAATAACAGTGGCTTGAACAAGTAAGAATTTGATTTTTCTCCTCTTCAAGATGCCCAGCAGCAGACAGTCAGGCTGGCTGCAAGATGACTGCTGGTTCTCTAACCTTCATGTCCAAATTCTAGACAAAGAGGAAGGAGGTTGAAAAAAGCTGTGCGTTCCATTTCTCTGTAAATCCCCTGTGCTAGACAGAACTGAATCACACAGTCTCATCTAGCTGCAAGGGAAGCTCATAAATGTAGTTTTTATTCCAGTTGTGAATGTGCCTGGTAAACATCAACGTAGTAACAGACATTGCATGTAATGAGCCATCTTCACCTCCATCATGAAGTGATTTCTGACAGTTTATCTTCTAAATATTCATATAAAACACGTTTTGATTATGTTAATTCACATCTTTGTGGTAATGCATTAACATTTAATATAATCCTTATCATCAGAGTCATTATTTTTCCCCATTAGTGAGCTATTACATCTCATAAATGAGTGAAAGCATGTAACACTTAGAACAGTGCCTGAGAATGTGTCCCATAAACGGTAGCCTGACTAACACACGTTCTGTGTGTTAGCACAGAAATGGGCAGCAAGATGCACCCTTGACTGTTCTGGCACCTTCCACTGAGCCTCTAGTACCCCTTTCTAAGCACAGACTCCCCATCTGTAACCACAATTTGTACTTCCTGCGACAACAGAATGCTTGCTTTATAAGCATCACATGTTTACTTAGAGTTAACTAGTGACAGGTGATTACCTACTAAAAGGGGTAAAAAAGATAACTCGGAAATGAAGGAAACATCTACTCCCTCTGGGATGAACATAGAGCTCAGCATCTTCTAAAGGCCCCCTCTCTGCTGAGTTTCAGTCCTCTCCACACAGGGCTTGGCTCATGGAATAGTCAGCATTTCAGCGATGCTGAAATTTGCCAGAAGGGCTGATGGGGACAAACTTCCTAGAGGGTGAGCGCTCCCAGCCCCAGTACAAGTTTTAAGCAGCAAATTTAGAATTGCATCTTCCCTGGAGGCTGCTCCGAAACGCTCCACTTTGAAATGACCTGTCCATCTTGAGTTCCAGGACACTTTCTCTGCTCCTCTCCTGGCATCTATTCCCAGGTTCATCTTAGGTGTTCATATGCCTTCCAATTTTCTCTTGCCGCCAGGAAGTTCCATATCAGACTTGAAGGCAGGACTGTGTCTCTCATATTCAATTCTGTATCCCAGGCCCTAAAACAGTAACTAACGGATATTTTTTGAATGGATGAAAGAAAGAAAAGGAAGAAGGCCACACACACACTTGCTCTTTTTAGTCCCACCTTTGACACCAGGATTCCTTTCTATCATCTGCAAAATGTAGTGCCTGAGGGACTTTAATGTGCCTTCTTCAGGCTCTCTGGACATAGTAGTTTGAAATTCCTCCAAACTGAACGTAGATCTGCACTTTCTTTTTCCTCCTGATCCTGTGCCACCTCCCCACCCCCTCCCACTCAGGGTCAGCACCCTGGCAGGCTCAGAGGAACGCAGCTGGACCCAGAGTTTGTCCAGGTGCTACACTACCTGCCTCACATGGCTAATCCCTTAGACTCCAAAGGCTTTAATTTTGCAGAACAGCAGTGAAGGCTTAAGAGGTCAATGGTGCTACCCCCTTCATGATCTGAACAAACAGTAAGGCAAAAGCACAGTCCCAAGTCAGTGCCAGGAGGGATTAGTTGTGCCTACTGTGTGCCAGGTGTTGGAGATCCCCTGTGAAGAGCTTTAGCTGGGCACCTCCTGCAAACCTTCCAGGAAAAAAATTGGGGAGAGCAGACACTCACTGTTTGGGATCGTTGATAATAAACCAGTCACACAGAAGCTATATTCTCACATAAATCTACCCTTTGCATAGTCAAACTGACACATTTCCCTAGAGGTGGCCAGGAGGCTTATGAAACTAGATAAGTTATGAAATGCAAAAAAGTATAAAAGTCTGCTCACCCTCAAGGCTGCCTCCTCACAAAGATGGAGGCTGTGAGAAGGGTCATCCCTTTGGCCCTTTTAACTGAATCATGTTTGGCGGAGTTGGATTTGACCAACTCTGAAGGTAAGAAAATTGAACCAGGTTTTTCAAACAAAACAGGGCCATTCAAGAGGCACCTGACAGAGACTTAAAATTTTTTTTAATGTTCTGCTGCCCTCAGTGTGGAAAAATTTACTCTTATATATACTTAGTGGAAGATTAATTTAGTACCAGCTTTATTCAAGGTGATATAACAATATTTATAAAAATATAAAAAGCATAAGGAATTTTACCAGGTATATTACTTCTAAAAGTTTAATCTTTAAAGAATACCAATCCTTCTCAAACTCTTCCAGAAAACAGAAAAGGAAAGAACGCTTCCAAACTCATTTATTTATTTATTCTCATTGAATAGTCTCGGCATCCTTGTCGAAATTCATTTGACCATATACTTGAATGTTTTTCTGGGCTCTCTATTCAATTCCATTGATTTCTGCATCTGTCTCTATAACAGTACCCCATAGCTTTGATTACTATAGCGTTATTTCTTTTCTTTAAATCAATTTATTTATTTATTTTTTGGCTGCGTTGTGTCTTTGTTGCTGTGCGTGGGCTTTTTCTAGTTGCGGTGAGCAGGGGCTACTGTTCATTGCGGTGCACGGGCTGCTCGTTGCGGTGGCTTCTCTTCCTGCAGAGCATGGGCTCTAGGTGCGTGGGCTCAGTAGTTGTGGCTCATGGGCTCCAGAGTATGGGCGCAGCTGCTCCACGGCATATGGGATCTTCCCAGACCAGGGCTGGAACCCGTGTCCCTGCATTGGCAGATTCTTAACCCCTGAGCTACCAGAGAAGTCCTGCCATCAGGTCTTTTTCAACACACACACACACACACAAAGACAGATACATAGGTGATAGATAGGCAGAAATAATATAATTTAGATCTTCAGAACTTGGAAAGATTAACAAGATGAAAGAGAAATTAATGCTCATCTGAATTATTTTTAGTATTATAATCACAATGTTATAAAATTTACTTTTATTATTTTACAAAATGTGTACAAATTACGATAAAACATTTCTATAACTACAGCCATAATTACTAGAATTTTAAAGTGTATTTTAATTTTTATAAAGAAGGCCCTATTTGTGTTTTCTGGTGTTTTAACTTTTTTTAAAAAACATTTTCATTGTTTGCAACAGAAACCAGGAAAATTAATTCATTTGTGCTATATTTTGGTAATAAACAGAATGTCATCAATCTACAAAATATATGTGGCATTCTAAAAAAAAAGAGGCGGAATATTTCTTTTAAAGTGGTTTCATGGTTTTCTAAAGCTAATGGATTTTTTTTTCCTTTTTTTAAATATATCTCGCTCAAGTGCAAGGGGAGCATTCAAATCTGGCCATTCACTCTATGTCATTAGGAATGGATCTTAGAAAAAAAAGTCAAATAATATGAGTTTAAAGAATTTTTCTTTTTGAATTTTATTTATTTTTTTATACAGGTCCTTATTAGTCATCAACTTTAGACATATTAGTGTATACATGTCAATCCCAATCTCCCAATTCATCCCCCCCCACACCCCCGCTGCTTTCCCCCCTTGGTGTCCATACGTTTGTTCTCTACATCTGTGTCTCTATTTCTGCCCTGCAAACTGGTTCATCTGTACCATTTTTTTAGGTTCCACATATATGCGTTAATATACGATACTTGTTTTTCTCTTTCTGACTTACTTCACTCTGTATGACAGTCTCTAGATCCATCCACGTCTCAACAAATGACCCAATTTCATTCCTTTTTATGGCTGAGTAATGTTCCATTGTATATACGTACCACATCTTCTTTATCCATTCATCTGTCAGTGGGCATTTAGGTTGCTTCCATGACCTGGCTATTGTAAATAGTGCTGCAATGAACATGGGGTGCATGTGTCTTTTTGAATTATGGTTTTCTCTGGGTATATGCCTAGAAGTGGGATTGCTGGGTCATATGGTAATTCTATTTTTAGTTCTTTAAGGAACCTCCATACTGTTCTCCATAGTGGCTGTATCAATTTACATTCCCACCAACAGTGCAAGAAGGCTCCCTTTCCTCCACACCCTCTCCAGCATTTGTTGTTTGCAGATTTTCTGATGATGCCCATTCTAACTGGTGTGAAGTGATACCTCATTGTAGTTTTGATTTGCATTTCTCTAATAATTAGTGATGTTGAGCAGCTTTTCATGTGCTTCTTGGTCATCTGTATGTCTTCTTTGGAGAAATGTCTATTTAGGTCTTCTGCCCATTTCTGGATTGGGTTGTTTGGTTTTTAAATATTGAGCTGCGTGAGCTGTTTATATATTTTGGAGATTAATCCTTTGTCCACTGATTTGTTTGCAAATATTTTCTCCCATTCAGAGGATTGTCTTTTCGTCTTGTTTATGGTTTCCTTTGTTCTGCAAAAGCTTTTAAGTTTCATTAGGTCCCATTTGTTTATTTTTGTTTTTATTTCCATTACTCTAGGAGGTGGATCAAAAAAGATCTTGCTGTGATTTATGTCAAAAAGTGTTCTTCCTGTGTTTCCCTCTAAGAGTTTTATAGTGTCCGGTCTTACATTTAGGTCTCTAATCCATTTTGAGTTTATTTTTGTGTATGGTGTTAGGGAGTGTTCTAATTTCACTCTTTTACATGTAGCTGTCCAGTTTTCCCAGCACCCCTTTTTTTTTGCGGTACACGGGCCTCTCATTGTTGTAGCCTCTCCCGTTGTGGAGCACAGGCTCTGGATGCGCAGGCTCAGCGGCCATGGCTCACGGGCCCAGCCGCTCCGCGCCATGTGGGATCTTCCCGGACCGGGGCATGAACCTGTGCCCCCTGCATCGGCAGGTGGACTCTCAACCACTGTGCTACCAGGGAAGCCCCCAGCACCACTTACTGAAGAGACTGACTTTTCTCTTTGCCACCTTTGTCATAGATTAGTTGACCATAGGTGCGTGGGTTTATCTCTGGGCTTTCTATCTTGTTCCATTGATCTATGTTTCTGTTTTTGTACCAGTACCATATTGTCTTGATTACTGTAGCTTTGTCGTATACTCTGAAGTCAGGGAGTCTGATTCCTCTACCTCCACTTTTTGCCCTCAAGACTACTTTAGCTATTCGGGTTCTTCTTTGTCTCCATACAAATTTTAAGATTTTTTGTTCTAGTTCTGTAAAAAATGCCATTGGTAATTTGATAGGGATTGCATTGAATCTGTAGATTGCTTTGGGTAGTATAGTCATTTTCACAATATTGATTCTTCCAATCCAGGAACATGGTATATCTCTCCATCTGTTGGTATCATCTTTAATTTCTTTCATCAGTGTCTGTCTTATAGTTTTCTGCATACAGGTCTTTTGTCTCCCTATGTAGGTTTATTCCTAGGTATTTTGTTCTTTTTGTTGCAATGGTAAATGGGAGTGTTTCCTTAATTTCTCTTTCAGATTTTTCAATGTTGGTGTATAGGAATGCTAGAGATCTCTATGCATTAATTTTGTATCCTGCAACTTTACCAAATTCATTGTTTCGCTCTAGTAGTTTTCTGATGGCATCTTTAGGATTCTCTATGTATAGTATCATGTCATCTGCAAACAGTGACAGTTTTACTTCTTCTTTTCCAATTTGTATTCCTTTTATTTCTTTTTCTTCTCTGATTGCCATGACTAGGACTTCCAAAACTATGTTGAATAATAGGGGTGAGAGTGGACATCCTTGTCTTTTTCCTGATCTTAGAGGAAATGCTTTCAGTTTTTCACCATTGAGAATGATGTTTGCTGTGGGTTTGTTGTATATGGCCTTTATTATGTTGAGGTAGGTTCCCTCTATGCCCACTCTCTGGAGAGTTTTTGTCATAAATTACTGTTGAATTTTGTCAAAAGCTTTTTCTGCATCTATTGAGATGGTCATATGATTTTTCTTCTTCAATTTGTTAATATGGTGTATCACATTGATTGATTTGCGTATATTGAAGAATCCTTGCATCCCTGGGATAAATCCCACTTGATCATGGTGAATGATCCTTTTAAGGTGTTGTTGGATTCTGTTTGCTAGTATTTTGTTCAGGATTTTTGCATCTAGACTCATCAGTGATATTCGTCTGTAATTTTCTTCTTTTGTAGTATCTTTGTCTGGTTTTGGTATCAGGGTGTTGGTGGCCTCATAGAATGAGTTTGGGAGTGTTCCTTCCTCTGCAATTTTTTGGAAGAGTTTGAGAAGGATGGGTGTTAGCTCTTCTCTAAATGTTTGATAGAATTCACCTGTGAAGCCATCTGGTCCTGGACTTTTGTTTGTTGGAAGAATTTTTTTTTTTTTTTTTTTGCGGTACGCGGGCCTCTCACTGCTGTGGCCTCTCCCGTTGCAGAGCACAGGCTCCGGGCGCGCAGGCTCAGCGGCCATGGCTCACGGGCCCAGCCACTCCACGGCATGTGGGATCCTCCCGGACCAGGGCACGAACCCGTATCCCCTGCATCGGCAGGCAGACTCTCAACCACTGTGCCACCAGGGAAGCCCCTGTTAGAAGATTTTTAATGACAGTTTCAATTTCATTACTTGTGATTGGTCTGCTCATATTTTCTATTTCTTCCTGGTTCAGTCTTGGAAGGTTATACCTTTTTAAGAATTTGTCCATTTCTTCCAGGTTGTCCATTTTATTGGCATAGAGTTGCTTGTAGTAGTCTCTTAGGATGCTTTGTATTTCTGCAATGTCTGTTGTAACTTCTCCTTTTCCATTTCTAATTTTATTGATTTGAGTCCTCTCCCTCTTTTTCTTGATGAGTGTGGCTAATGGTTTATCAATTTTGTTTATCTTCTCAAAGAACCAGCTTTTAGTTTTATTGATCTTTTCTACTGTTTTGTTTGTTTCTATTTCATTTATTTCTGCTCTGAGCTTTATGATTTCTTTCCTTCTGCTAACTTTGGGTTTTGTTTTTTCTTCTTTCTCTAGTTCTTTTAGGTGTAAGGTTACATTGTTTATTTGAGATTTTTCTTGAATTTTTTTTTTTTTTTTTTGGCGGTACGCGGGCCTCTCACTGTTGTGGCCTCTCCCGTTGCGGAGCACAGGCTCCGGATGCTCAGGCTCAGCGGCCATGGCTCACGGGCCCAGCCGCTCCGCGGCATGTGGGATCTTCCCAGACCGGGGCACGAACTCGTGTCCCCTGCATCGGCAGGCAGACTCCCAACCACTGCGCCACCAGGGAAGCCCTTTTCTTGATTTTTGAGGTAGGCTTGTATAGGTATAAACTTCCCTCTTAGAACTGCTTTTGCTGCATCCCATAGGTTTTGGATCATCGTGTTTTCATTGTCATTTGTCTCTAGGTATTTCTGATATCCCCTTTGATTTCTTCAGTGATCTCTTGGTTATTTAGTAATGTATTCTTTAGCCTCCATGTGTTTGTGTCTTTTACGGTTTTTTCCCTGTAATTCATTTCTAGTCTTATAGTGTTGTGGTCAGAAAAGATGCTTGATACAATTTCAATTTTCTTAAATTTACAGTGGCTTGATTTGTGACCCAAGATGTGATCTATCCTGGAGAATGTTCCGTGCACACTTGAGAAGAAAGTGTAATCTGCTGTTTTTGGATGGAATGTCCTATAAATATCAATTAAATCTATCTGGTCTATTGTGTCATTTAAAGCTTCTGTTTCCTTATTTATTTTCATTTTGAATTATCTGTCCATTGGTGTAAGTGAGGTGTTAAAGTCCCCCACTATTATTGTGTTACTGTCGATTTCCTCTTTTATAGCTGTTAGCAGTTGCCTTATGTATTGAGGTGCTCCTATGTTGGGTGCATATATAATTGTTATATCTTCTTCTTGGATTGATCCCTTGATCATTATGTAGTGTCCTTCCTTGTCTCTTTTTATTTTAAAGTCTATTTTATCTGATATGAGTATTGCTACTCCAGCTTTCTTTTGATTTCCATTTCCATGGAATATCTTTTTCCATCCCCTCACTTTCAGTCTGTATGTGTCCCTAGGTCTGAAGTGGGTCTCTTGTAGACAGCATATAGATGGGTCTTGTTTTTGTATCCATTCAGCAAGTCTGTGTCTTTTGGTTGGAGCATTTAATCCATTCACGTTTAAGGTAATTATCGATATGTGTGTTCCTAAGACATTTTCTTAATTGTTTTGGGTTTGTTTTTGTAGGTCCTTTTTTTCTCTTGTGTTTCCCACTTACAGAATTTCCTTTAGCATTTGTTGTAGAGCTGGTTTGGTTGTGCTGAATTCTCTTAGCTTTTGCTTTTGCTTGTATGTAAAGCTTTTGATTTCTCCATCGAATCTAAATGAGATCCTTGCCAGTTAGAGTAATCTTGGCTGCAATTTCTTCCCTTTCATCACTTTAAACATGTCATGCCACTCCCTTTCGGCTTGTAGAATTTCTGCTGAGAAATCAGCTGTTAACCTTATGGGAGTTCGCTTGTATGTTTTGTTGTTTTTCCCTTGCTGCTTTCAATAATTTTTCTTTGTCTTTAATTTTTGCCAATTTGATTACTATGTGTCTCAGTGCGTTTTCCTTGGGTTTATCCTGTATGGGACTCTCTGCTCTTCCTGGACTTGGGTGGCTATTTCCTTTCCCATGTTAGGGAAGTTTTCGACTATAATCTCTTCAAATATTTTCTCGGGTCCTTTCTCTCTCTCCTCCTTCTGGGACCTCTATAATGTGCATGTTGTTGCATTTAATGTTGTCCCAGAGGTCTCTTAGGCTGTCTTCATTTCTTTTCATTCTTTTTCCTTTCTTCTGTTCCACAGCAGTGAATCCCACCATTCTGTCTTCCAGGTCACTTATCCGTTCTTCTGCCTCAGTTATTCTGCTATTTATTCCTTCTAGTGTAGTTTTCATTTCAGTTATTGTATTGTTCATCTGTTTGTTTATTCTTTAATTCTTCTAGGTCTTTGTTAAACACTTCTTGCATCTTTTCGATCTTTGCCTCCATTCTTTTTCTGAGGTCCTGGATCATCTTCACTATCATTATTCTGAATTCTTTTTCTGGAAGGTTGCCTATCTCCACTTCATTTAGTTGTTTTTCTGGGGTTTTATCTTGTTCCTTCATCTGGTACATAGCCCTCTGCCTTTTCATCTTGTCTTTCTGTGAAAGTGGTTTTCGTTCCACAGGCTGCAGGATTGTAGTTCTTCTTGCTTCTGCTGTCTGCCCTCTGGTGGATGAGGCTATCTAAGAGGCTAGTGCAAGTTTCCTGATGGGAGGGACTGGTGGTGGGTAGAGCTGACTGTTTAAGCTAATGGATTTTAACTGGACCACCATACTGCACATTAAAAATGGCAAGCAGGTGAGGAAAAGTATTCAAATTCTAATATAGGTATCATTTTTAAAATTAATTCATGTGGACTCAGAAATTTAGGCTTAGGGGAATTTTGCTATCTTGCAAATCCAAAGTCTTAGCTTACATTAGTCTGAACTGAAGACTTTGTCTCTTTAGAGAGATTTTGGCTTCTACAAACTGGAAAATTTAATTGAAGAATATTTTGTATCATCTCTTTTCAATATTGTACCTTTATACATCTTTTTGACATGACCACATTACTGTTTCAGATGTAATCAGGATGAGACTTGTAAGATGACTCATGTATCTGGAAGGAGGCATTTTGTAAATCAACAGACTACAACCACCAGAAGCTGTAAAACTTAACTAAAGGGTTCAGCTTGCAGTGAGACAGATTTCTCCTGAACAACAAAGGAAATACTATCTTACAGCTATGTATGTTGTGAATGTCCCATAAATTAGAAAAGACTAGAAAAATATGCAAATTTTCAAGTGGCTATAGTGACAGTATGTTCTATATACTGTGTCACCTTTGTAGTATGATACAAATTAACAAAGAGTATACAAATTAGCCCTCATTTTAAAGAACTGACCAAAATATCAATTGTGAAACACCCTTTTTCATAAAAATACAGCATTTTAAGCAAAGATTAGTTGAAAATTAAAAATCTCTATTTACTTAGACAAGTAGTTTCCAGAGTGGATACATTTATTTTTTAAATGCAAATACATCACCCTTCAACACATATACAATAGTTATAATTTCCAAAAATTAAGTCTGCCTGAGAGAATTGCAATCTCCTTGATCCATATGCCTAACCCTTCAAAGCAGAACCTCAGAATTTCACACTTTAAACATATAGAAGAAGGTTCTGGAAAGAGGAACGTGTATCATCTCAGAAAGGGAAATAGTTCCTTATATTTTCTGGGTTGACTGAGATAAAACAAGATGACGTCTCTCATTTTACATCAAACATTAAATCTAAAATAATATTCCTAACAGGGAATAGGCTAGTTGTGATTTTTACTTCCCTATGTACTGCTATACTGTACTGAAACAAATAATATTAACCTCAGTGTAAACTCATTTTACACATGCCAAACACTGCACCTTGTTCATTAACTGAGATAAACAATACAAAATGTAAACTAGTGATTTGAATTAAAGGTCTTAAGTATCCAATTTTCCAAAAACAATTGATTAGAAAAAGAAAAATTATCAAATACTCTAAGCATTATTTTTCAGACGCCTAAGACTATAAAGTCTTTGTATAAATAAAAAATGTACTTCTATGAAACACATACAATACGAACTAATGAACTGCTTTAGAAATCCTTAAAATCTTAAACAGTTAATCCAGAAGTATACATAAATTTCACTGAGAGTGAAAAATATTGCAAACAAAAATAACTTATGATCCTATCATGTTAACTCAGTGTACAGTACTGGATTCACGAGTGCAGTAAAAATGAACAGTGAGGTCACGTTAAGTAAGTGGTAATATTTCAAAGGACATTAAATACCTGCTTTTCATAAACTTTTTTGGGGGGTTCGGCTTTGTAATAAATACATAATAAATATCTGTAGTACTTTGAACATGTTCAGTGCTATCTTTCTCCATTTGAAAGTCTTTCTCCAGAGTCATAATGTCTTAGAGGCATGCCAGAGGGTGGGGAGTTGGGACTTTGCAGCAAGTCCACTAACAAAGCAATCTTATTATCTATGTGCTCCTGGAGTTTATATATTCGCTGATCAATGTAGTCCATAAGTTTCTTTTCCATCAGTTCCATATTTTTAGAAAGAATCTTTTCCAAGTAGGAACAAATGGATTGCTCTTCCATTCTAAAAATAAATTAAAAAAATAATAATAGAACAATTTTCCCTAATATTGTAACAAAAACAACCAAACTATAGTACAATAAGCAGCCAACACACATTGCTAAAATTTGTCTCCACAACTATACTCTGTCCCCTTACAACATATTTCCAGGTTCTAAAATACATATGCAACAGGCAACCACAATCCTGAATGCCCAAAGGATTCTTACTTCTTAAATTCTTTAAACATTTAAGCATAAGTTGAAATGAGAATATAAATATGAAGATGATAGAATTTCTACCCTCAAAGAACAGGTCTTTAGATAGAAAGGGTCTTTCTGGTTTTGAGCCTCAAATCAAAAGCGATCTTACTGACTTTTTTTAAGGTCTCCATGTTTGTCTTCCAAGTGCTTCCCCAAGCAACCCTACAATTTAAACAGTTTTCTCTTTTTTCATCCAAACAACCTTACTAAAGCAGTGGAAGGACAAGGACAGTGAACTTCAGAGTGTGGTCCACAAAACCCTGGGGTCTCCACGACTTTTTCCAGGGGTTCCATGAGGTCAAAAGTATTTTTATAATAATAATATTATTTGAACATGAATCGTACAATGAATTATCCAGAGGCTATACCATGTATAATGTCATTACTGTGATAACTAATAGCATGTATGGTTGTATATTCTGTTTCCTAGAATTCCTTAAGGTAGTAGGTTTACGGTACAGATAAATGTTTTTTTCAGAGGTAACTCAATTTGTTCTCAGTATTTCTACTGTGGTCTTACTAGCTATGTATGTTTATACATGCTATAATGCAACATATGAGAATACAATCCAAAGCTAATAAAGTTTTACATAAATTTAAAACAATACCGAACTTCCCTGGTGGCGCAGTGTTTAAGAATCTGCCTGCCAATGTAGGGGACAGAGGTTCAATCCCTGGTCTGGGAAGAGCCCACATGACATGGAGCAACTAAGCCTGTGAGCCACAACTACTGAAGCCTGCGTGATCTAGGGCCCGTGTGCCACAACTATCGAGCCCACGTGCTGCAACTACTGCAGCCCACGCACCTAGAGCCCATGCTCTGCAACAAGAGGTCACCACAGTGAGAAGCTCGCGCACCGCAACGAAGAGGAGCCCCCACTCACCGCAACTAGAGAAAGCTGGCGCACAGCAACAGAGACCCAATGCAACCAAATAAATAAATAAAACTATACAATTCTCACTAAACTTTTTAAAAAGAAAATATGGTATTTTTTCATAAAAATGTTTATGTTACTAGGTAATGAGCTTATTGTTATTTCTAAACTAATAAATATTTTTATATAGCCTACATAAATAAAAGTTCTTTGGAATGCTCAATTATTTTTAAGAGGGTAAAGACCAAAAAGTTTGAGAACCACTACTCTAGAATATATGAGGAGCTTTTTATTTTTCTCTTTATTTTCAAATAATTATAGATTCACAGGGGTTGTAAAGATACTATAATTCCCCAATGGTCCCAATCGTTACATCTTACCTAACTATGGTATAATATTAAAACCAGGAATTTGATGTTAGTACAGTGTGTGTGTATGACATTTTATCACATGTACACACATTCATGTAAACATCACGTTCTTGACAGAATCAAGTTCTGTCTCGATTGTAAAAACCACAATCAAGAGACAGAACTATTCCTTAACTACAAAGATCTCCCTCCTGCTACCCTTTTATTGTCACATCCACTCTCCAGTCTCCTCTATCCTTAACACTTGGTAATCACTAATACAGTCTTCATCTCTATTATTTTGAGAATGTTACACAAACAGAATCATATAGTATGTGACCTCTTGAGATTCTCTTTTGTCAATCAGCATAATGCCTTTGATAGACAACCAAGGTGTTGCATGTATCAACAGGTCCTTCCTTTTTATTGCTGATAGCACCCCATGATATAGATATACCAGGGTTAATTTAACCACTCATCTATTTTAAGACATACTGGTAGTTTTTGGCTTTTACAAATAAAGCTTCTATGAAGAACTGTGTACTGGTTTTTATGTGGAAAGAAGTTTTCATTTCTCTGGGATAAATGCTCAGGAGTATGACTGCTGAGTCACATGGTAACTATATGTTTAGCCATTAGAAACTGCCAAACTTATTTAGAGTGGCTGTACCACTGCAAATCGCCACGAGCAACGTATGAGAGCTCCAGTTTCTCCACAGCCTCATTGGTATTTGGTTTTGTTACCATTTTTAAATTTAGAGTGGCTATACCACTTCAAATCGCCACGAGCAATGTACGAGAGATCCAGTTTCTCCACATCCTCATTGGTATTTGGTTTTGTTATCATTTTTAAATTTAGAGTGGCTGTACCACTTCAAATCGCCACGAGCAATGTACGAGAGATCCAGTTTCTCCACATCCTCATTGGTATTTGGTTTTGTTACCATTTCTAAACTTTTTATTTTAGCCATTCTGTGTAGTGGTTTCTTGTGATTTTCATGTGTGTTTCCTTAATAGCCATGAGGTCAACAGCACTTCTATTCATGTGCTTATTTGCTTTTTGTACATTCTCTCTGGTATAATATCTCTTTATGTCTTTTGCCCATGTTCTAATTGGATTTTTTTAATGTTGAGTTTTGAGAGTTCTTTCTATATTTTCGATATAAGTCAATTTGTTGGATATGTATTTGCAAATATTTTCCCTCACTCTGTAATTTGTATTTTATTCCTCTTAACAGAGAAGAGCAAAAGTTTTACATTTTCATGGCATCTAATATATCAAAGTTTTGATTACCCTGCTTTTGGTGTCATATCTGAGAAGTCTTGTCTTGTCTTAGGTCTCCAAAGATTGTCCCCTATGTATTATTAGAAAAATTTTATAGCTTTATGTTTTACATTTAAGTCTATGATCCATTTTGAGCTAATTTTTGTATAAGGTATGAGGTTTGGGTCATGGTTCACTTTTTGCCCTTCGGATATCCAATTGCTCCATCACCATGTGTTAAAAAGACTATTCTTCCTTTATTGAATTGCTGTTGCACTTTTGTCAAAAATCAGTTGAGCATATTTTTGTGGGTCTATTTCTGAGCCCTCCATTATGTTCCATTGACCTACGTGTCTGTCCCTCTGCCATCACTACATCATCTTGAATACTCTAACTACTTAAGACTCGACACTGGGAAGAGTGATTCCTCCCACTTCATTCTTCTTTTTCAAAGTTGTTTTAGCTATTCTACCTCTTTTGTTTTTCATATAATTTTGAAAATGATCCTGCTTATGTCTGCCAAATATTGTGGTGGGATTTCAATATGCATAATATTAAGCCTGCATATCAATAGGGAGAATTGACAACTTTACTATGTTAGAAATTGAATTGGTAATTTAACAGTTTCCAGGAAAGAAATAACCAGGCCCAGCTGCTTTCCTTAGAGACTTCTACCAAACATCTTAAGAAGAGATAACACTGATTTTACACAATCTCTTCTAAGATGTAGAACTCATCTTATGAGGCCAGTATCACCCTCGTGAAAACCGGACAAAGACAGTACAAGAAAAATACAGACCAGTATCTCTAATGAATCAGATGCAAGAATACTCAACAAAATATTAGCAGATCAGATCCAGCATTGTGTAAAAAAGAATTACAGCCCACAACCAAGTGGGATTTATTCTAGGTATACAAGGCAGGTTCAGTTTTTGAAATTAATGTAATTCACCATATGAACATATTACAGAAGAAAATTCATGATCATATGAATGGCCATAGGAAAAGTATTTGACAAAATCCTATACCCCTCTATGATGAAAGAAACTCACAGGTAACTAGGAACCAAGGAACACTAAGCCTCACAGTCCCTGAGCAATCTGACTTCTTTCCACCTTTTACAGTCTTTGTATGTTTGCTGGATTATGTCCAGGGATTTTTATTGGTAAAAAGGGGGATCTGAGAGAAATGGGGACATTCCACCTCAGCTGGACACAGGAGCAGTTTTTAAATCTGTTTAGGTTTTTTGTTCTTTCCTTTGGGTTTTATTGTTCGTTTGCTTTGTTTTGCTATATCACAAGTTAACATTGATTAGACTATCAACAACTAAAGACTGGAACGTCCCTGGTGGTCCAGTGGTTAAGACTCCGCGCTTCCAGTGCAGGGGCACGGGTTCAATCCCTGGTCGGGAGACTAAGAACTAAGATCCCGCATGCCATGCAGCACGGCCAAAACAAAAAAACAAAAAAAAAACAATTAAAGACTATTGTTATCTTTCCTTATCCTTCCCAAATAAGAACCACTTGTTCAATAACGTCAACTCCTCAAATTGAATGCTACTGGAGACATTAAGAAAGTTTCAACCAATACAACTCCCTCATTTTACATGGGAAAAATGTCTAAACCAAAAGATTTAAACACTAAGGTAAAATAGTTAAGCTAGAACTATGATTAGAGTCCTGAATTCCAATCCAGCGCAAAATTTGGACACATTACATCTATATAAAGGATGGGGAACATACTAAACACTTAGCCACCCCTCAATCAAAGCAGGACTGGAAAAAATTGGAATTATGAGATCAGGGGATAAGGGCCTGTACACTAGAAATAATTCAGAGCTGAAAAACGTCTGGATGACTCCGAAATTAGCCTAGGTCACACACGATCTACAGAGGAAATGTTACAATGGCTCACTTCATACAATCAGGCAAAAAATGTACATATCGTGGTCACCACAGCTCCTCTCCATTCATGCAGACAACTCTCTACTCTGACCCTATCTGCTGCTTGTACCCCTTCCATCAGATGCCTGAGAAGTGCTCGGCGCCTCCAGTTTGACCCACTTCTTTCAAAGCAATCCATCCTACTCTGCTGAGTATTTCCTTCCTATAGTGTGTTAATGGTGACATGTACAAGCTCCTACAATCCTCTCTGGAAACATTTTCAGGCAGTAGTTTTTGAAACAAACCTGCTTTCCTCCACCTGCCTCCCGCCTCCCGCCCCCAATCGAAACCACACTTGTCTTAGACACTCACGTAACACGAACAACGCCTTCGCCGGGCTTGGTGATGCTTTCCTGCCACTTGGTGTTGGGTCCCACACGGAGATGGTTCACTTGACTACACAGATTCTGCAGGACAGGCAGCAACTCAGAGTTAGGTATATGTGAGCTGTCGCTTGCTTTCTTTGGTAGCAAAGAAGATACTGCATTCTTAAGATCATTCTCAGGAAGAGAATGGTTTTGTGGCACAATTTTACACTCTTGGAGGCTTGTCATATTTCCTCCACCAGCTGGCTGCGCACTTTTATCAATGTAAGCTTTTAAGTCTTCAGCCACGTTTCCAGATGTCAATCCAGTCCTGGAAGGGAAAGGTGTGGGGGATGACTTGTCGAAGGCCCCTGAAGCAGATGATGATTGCAGTCCGATCATGTGCTTGAATCCAGTGCTTCCCAAAACTGACTGAAGCTGCTGTCCGATGGGAATACAATTCTAAGCAAGGTAAATAAGAAAATGTTATTATTAACATGAATGATAATGACAGGTAACCTCTGGAGTAACTCAGAGTCAGGCAACCTGCCTACTTTCATTTGATCCCCAGAACTTTCACATGGAGTAGGCTATAGCTACTGTCCCAATATCAAGTTAGGAAACCAAGACTAAAGTTAACTTGGGGGCTTCCCTGGTGGCGCGGTGGTTGGGAGTCCGCCTGCCGATGCAGGGGACGCGGGTTCGTGCCCCGGTCCGGGAAGAACCCACATGCCGCGGAGCGGCTGGGCCCGTGAGCCATGGCCGCTGAGCCTGCGCGTCTGGAGCCTGTGCTCCGCAGCGGGAGAGGCCACAACAGTGAGAGGCCCGCGTACAGGAAAAAAAAAAAAAAAAATTAAAGTTAACTTGGCCAAGGTAACACAACTAGTCAGTGGCAGAAGCAGGACTGGAACCCAGGCCACCGAACTCCAGAGTCAGGACTTCTAATCATTTCACTAGTTTTGCTAAGGAAAATATTCAAACAAATACAAACATACTTAGTAAAATTGCACGGGCTTATTTTAATGTTTCCTTAATTTACGGTAATAAAATCTAGTACTCTCAATTCAGTCACAGTAATTGATAACTTTCATAGAATTAAAAATCATCTGCCTTGGACAGGAATAAAGATGCAGACGTAGAGAATGAGCTTGAGGACACAGGGAGGGGGAAGGGTAAGCTAGGACGAAGTGAGAGTGGCATCGACATATATATACTACCAAATGTAAACAGATGGCACAGGGAGATCAGCTCGGTGCTTTGTGACCACCTAGATGGGTGGGATAGGGAGGGTGGGAGGGAGACGAAACAGGGAGGAGATATGGGTATATATGTATATGTATAGCTGATTCACACTGTTATAAAGCAGAAACTAATACACCATTGTAAAGCAATTATACTCCAATAAAGATGTTAAAAGAAAAAAAAATACACAGGAAACAAAAATCATCCGCCCACTGTCACATATGGTGATTCAACCTAAGAATATGCAATTTATTTTCATTGGAGTACAGACCAGATAGTTACATATTTAAAGTATGATGTTATATGAGTACTTCTGTGACATTTTCAATGACTAAAACGACCTACCTTTTGGCTAAGTCTGCCTTAATAATTTGTAGGGTAATGATTATGTTTTGTGGCCTCAACTCAACCGGCTACGCTATATTATTTCCTGAGAAAACTCTGGCTCACCTTTGAGAGCAGGTTACACTGTCTCCTACACAGGGCCATGCTCTTGCTATGCTCTTCAACTTTTCCACAAGAGAAAAGCAAAACTACCTCTAGCCTATCTGTTAAGTTATACACCTCCATCTTAACTTCTAAACACAGAACTCTACTAGGGATTCTTATAGGGGATATCATCTCATACTTAATGTTGCTCAGTATCTAGTTAGAGAGACTGAGAAAAATATTATACAAGATTAGCTGAAAACACTCAGTCCATATATTTTCTGAATATTCTAAAAAATGATTCTTGGATAAAGCCAGCCCCAAACTCATTCATTCAACAAATATTTACCAGAAATCTACTCTGTGTTAGGTACTGTTTCAGGGACTGGAAATAAGACAGTGAACAAGATAAATACAAATTTGCACACATACCCTCAGATTTCTGAAAAAAATAAGTATCTGTGAACATCTTGTAGGATTTTTGAAAGGTCTGTCTTTAACTTTTTTAATTATCACAAAATCCAAAAAGTATCACCTTGAAGAAGCTAGAAAAAATGATGTTTTTATCTTTTCAGATGAAAAAGGTAAACAGTGAAAATCTTGAATAACTGAATATATTTTTGTTGAGAAAATGGGGCACAGCTTTCCCTCAGATAACATTAAATGACAACTATGCCAGGCACTTTGACTCAGAATTCCTACTCAATTATTCTAAATTGCTAAAGCAAAAACAAATGAAAGTCAGCACATGTGAACTTCAAATACAAGGAAAGAAGAAATCACTTTAAGAAACTTTCCAGGAAACAAGGAACCACAAGGCAAAGGTGAAGCAGGGAGTCTAGAAAGCTGCTCCCCAGGTCCTTTCTTTCCTCATCAGGACAGGCCCTGCCCCAATTAACATATGAAGGTTCCAAACAGTGTGGGTTTACACCCCTTCCATAGAAGGAGAGGTTCTGGTCATGAAACATCCCTACTTTATACTCAACAGATAGTTACAGAGCTTAAATGACTTTCCAGGAAGACATTCCATGGATTCCTTGTTTGTGGACAAAAGCAATCCTAGAGAACCAGGTATATCCTGTGAGAATCATTCATAAATATAGCCTCCCCACGAGAAAGAAGACTTTTACTAGCATGTTTAAAAGACGATTTAACAGGATCACCTTCTTTCTTCCCCAGGGGGTTTCCCAAATGTCCCCATAGATAATGATTTAGCACGTGTGTTGGGGGGTTACAACACACGTGCTGTTGGTTGGAGGACTTGTGTTTCTATATGATAGAAAATGCGACAAGGACACACACCAAGCTTGGGAATAGGATGAGAGTTGGGAGAGCCGTCTTACAACATACCTTATGTACTTGTGAATGGACGGAAATTCATAGCAAAGAAAATGTATTATTTTGGGAATGAAACAAAAAACCCTAAAAACATGGGCAAAAAACCCCACAAACTACTATTCACGTCATTTCTTTTCCAAAGTCAAGGTTTTAAAACATAAAAATCAGTCCATGAACTGATTTTACTTAATTCATTAACCCTCTCTAATGTTTCCAAAATTTTCCACACACAAAAAATTTCTTCTGTTTTTAAATGTTTAATCTCTATGTCCACTGGATCCTTCCCCTCAAACATCTGTTCTTAAAATATGCTATGCATAAGACTCATCTGGCATTGCCTGTATAAGATAGGTGAGTCCTGGATCACAACCTCAGTGTTGCAGGTCACTGGTGAGGGCCAGGATTCTGTACTTTATAAACATTCCAAGGGATTCTGATACCGGCAGGTTCCTTATCTCTATCATTCTTGAAACAACCCACTTTACCCTGGCTACCTCCACATTCTAACTACCCATTTACCATCTAATCCCTCAAAATCTGGTTTCCATCTCATCACTATTCAAACTGACCCTCTGAAGATCTCCAAGGAGTATTTAGTTGATAATCCAAAGGGCATATAGATTATGTAAAATTTACTCGGAGCCATAAACTAGACAGACAGGTCGTCTTTGCACAAAGCTTATATCTTAATGAGATACACAGAACAACACATAAACAAAAACAGGCAAGAAAGTGCTGATGAAAATACATGATACAGATGTGGAGGAAAAGGCTAATATTTTAATCAGGGTGGTGAGGGAAGGTGTCATTCAAGATGGAACGTTTAAGATGAGGTTGAAATAACAAGAAAAAGGCCGACTTGCTAAGACCAGGAAGAGAGGATTCTGGCCAAAGAGAACGGTTAAGAGGGCAAAGGTCCTGAGGTGGGAGCACGTCTGGATGTTTGTGGAATACCCACATCAGAATGTCTAGAGCAAGGCATGTAAGGAGATGCAGCAGGAGATGAGGCTGAGGAGGTAACGAGGGCCCAGATCTCAGGTGAGAGCGTAAGGAACCTGGATTAGTTCTGAGTGTCAAGGGAAGCAGTCAGGGGGCTTGACACAGGGGACGTCGAGTCTGATGAGGCCATGCTGGCTGCACTGTGGAGAGGGAGCGTGGTGCAGGAGGACCAGCTAGGAGCCTCCTGAGGTATGGAGGTGAGATGCTAGTGCCAGAGCAAGGAGAGTGCGGACGCTGTTCATTTCACAGCTCTCCTTTCCATGCTTTTGCAAGATCATCAGCAACTCTCCTGCTCTCCTGTGTCTGCCTGCCGATCCAATGATCCTCGTCCTAAATTAATATCGGCAAATCTCACAAAAGTTATGCAAGCTTTTAAACTCATATTATTGGTTTTAACTTTCATCCTATGATCTTACCAGTATTATCGTTTAGATTGTAAACACGAAGAAATTTATCCTCAAAAAGAGGAAGCGATGCCAAATAACAGCACTAAGAGCTTTGAATTCAGGTCTCCTGACATCAGATCTCTTGCGACTCTTAAGCACTGCCGTGACCTGCTCTTCTGGCTCCCTTTTCCTCTCCCCGTATTCTTAGCAAACGCACCTACTCTCCCAGGGTCTTCCTTCCTGGCTCCGGTCTCTCCCCTCACCCGCTTCCCCATCATCTACTAGGCATGCTCCTCCCAAACCTCCCTCCACTCCACCAGCCCCACCTGTGTTTCCATAGCCTCACATCATCACCCCAGGGCATGTGTTATTCACATCTAAAACGCAACACTCCCAAATTACACTCCTTTCCCCCAAGTCGCTTCCCCCCTTGGGTTCTATGTATATTACGGTAACACCATTTTCAAAACTTCAGTTTCACGTTTGATTCTGTTTTTCTCCCACAGAACCCATATTAAGTTAGTTGTCAAGTCCCAATGGCCCCACTGCTGTAGCCTCTCACAATCCAGCATCAGGTTACTCCTTCCAAGTTTAGACTCTCATTAACTCTCCTCTGGATGATGGAAATAACAGAGCTGCTTTCCTTCTCGTAGCCTCACTTTCTGTTGACGCATCTTTCCTACTGACTCATCTTACACATAATAGCGGATTAAATTTATTAAAACAGAGCTAGAAAACACCCACAAACTCTATAACATCATTCAAAATCCTCTAAGATCCAGCCCCAGTCTACCTGAAACTTCCCCTCTCACTTATTCACTCCAGAGAAATGAACTTCTATTCATTTCCTAGCTACATCCTATTCCTCTAGCACTGAAGATTTAATCCATACTGTTCTCTACCTCTTAAGTTGCATCCCTCAAAATTTACTTGCTTAACCCCACCCTTCCTCTTTAAAGGCCTAGATAATACGCTACTTCCCTTCATAAGCCTTTCCTAGCATTCCTCATCATTCCCCACTTAGATGCCCTGACTCCCCTAACAAGACTACAGAGATCCTTAACGACAGGTTATCGACTAATTCATCTTTGAATCTTCTAAAGTAACCAAAACTGTGGTATTCACTAAGAAGGGGCTAAATAAATACTTGCTGAATGAATAAATGAGTGAATTCATGGAAAATTGTGAAATCTGTAGTAGAAATATTTTTTTGCAAGAGAGTAGGTCTACATGTTATTTTTAGAAAAGTTAGTAAAGCTAACAGTTTAATCAATAACAAAAGTTGAAATAAAAAGATTTATGTTTCTACATGTCCTTATAAGAAGACATCATTTAAAGAATTTTAACAGTATCTGGAAAGAAATCCATTTCTACTTACCTGTTGCTGGAAAATAACCATATTCATCAGTTGCTGAGCTCCAGATGACAACTTTGACCCCATGGACTCCGTGATAGTTTGGACCCTCTCCAGGTCTATTCTTGATCCTAGAGCAGGAGAGCCTGCTGGAAAATTTGCTGGAAGTGGCCTCACGTGTACCACAACTTTACTGATGAATACACACTGCTTTTCACCAAAGGAGAGCAGCTATTATAATACAAAAGTTCAGGAAAATTAATAATGATAATAAAAACAATCATTATCTAAGGTCACTTCTTGTTAATACTGCAGTAAGACTGAAGCATTCAAGAATCTAAAAATTAACTCCAAGTACCTTTTAAAGGTTTCTCTAGAACAGTCATAGACCAAAAAAAGACTCAAGAAAACAATATAAATGCAAAAAGTCCTTTTTAAATAAAAGATTATGTATAAATAATGTTTTACTTAGTTTAGGGAATTAAAGATAAACTATACCAATCTGAGATCGTAACATACTGAAACTTGCTATAGTATTATTTAATACAAAATAAGACTGTCCAGTGTCACATGCAAAGTGTTTGTGAAATACTAAATATAAATAAGTCAGGATTTTAGAATTTAGAACTGTAGGGAATATCAATACAACCTAAGAGAGCTCAATAGTTTACACATAAAAAGAGGAGTTCAGGGTGGTTTTTTTAACTTGCAAAAGACACCCAATTAGCAAAGTTGAGCTCTGAGCTTGTTTCTTCTGGCTTCTATCCCAGTAGCTTTTCCAATGCTTTATGCTTCTTCACGTTGTCCATGCTTCTAGACCAAAAGACATTTCATGTGTGGTGTAGGACAACAAAGCAGCAAAGTGGAACAAACACAGCATTTAGAATCAGAGAGACCTGTGTTCAGCGATGGCTCTGCCTGCGTGACCACGGGCAAATGCCAAACTTGAGTCAGGAGTAAAATGAGTTCACATGGTTGTTATGAGGATTATGTGTTAAAATTTCCAGTATATATCATTGAGTAAGTGCTCAAACATATGCATCAGTAACTATTACTTTTAACTTACGTATACTATTGGCCCAGAAGAAGCCTTCATACAAACCCAAGGATTTCCCTAAATGAAACACTCTTTCACTCCCTGGCACTTCCACAGCACAGTTTCAAATACCATTCACCTTCAGAGACACAACAAACCCATATATCACACAAAGACACAGGCGAACACAGACCCATGATCTAAAAACTCAGTGTGGCACCAAAGATGTGACTGTCATCAACAAGTAAGTAAATGCCTCATGAAATGTAAACACCCACATTCCAACCTCCATATTATCCCTGTTCTGCTTTTTAACCCCCAAGCCCTTCTCACTAGCAAATGTAGTACCTATTTTGCACACTGAGTCAACCTATTATGTTGACTATAATATTTGTGATGTGAGGCCTTCATTCCAATTTATTTCATAACTACCAATTCCTGAATGCCAAGTACAGTATCTGGCATCAACAGGCACTCCAGTATTTGTTGGATGAATGCATTGCCTTATTTAAATGACTTTAGAAGCTATTAGTATATACACCTAAAACAACATCTTGGGATAATCAGTTGTGTGCTCTTCTGTAAGTAATAATCAGCACAGAATTTGAGAAATTAAAAATAATCAATCCAAGAATTTTCTCCAGTTCCCTAATATTACCCATAAGGTAGGTCAAAAAAGGTGAAGGAACTTGCCCAAGGTTATTGTGTTAGTCAGCAAGAGCGCTCATTTAACAGTCAGGGCTTATGCAGAAAAGAGTGGATATATGTATATGTATAACTGATTCACTTTGCTGTACACCTGAAACTAACACAACACTGTAAATCAACTCTACTCCAATAAAAATTAAAAAAAAAATAGGGCTTTCAATTTCCAGCTCAGTACCATTTCCTTAGATCTGATGACCTTAGTAAAGTTCACCTTAATAATATTTTTCAGGCTGAAGACACCAATCCAAACTCCTTTAACTTTGTGGTACCCATGTCTGAATCCTCCCTGATTGTGTTCTATCCTTCTAGATTTGGGGACCAAAACTGCTTGTGGTTTTCTTGGCACCTAAGTTTTATATAAAGATAAAAAATGTTTTTAACTCAGTTTTTTAAGGCTCAAAAGTACTATACTGCTGTACTAACAACAGTACATGACATGACTAGGAAATGGAGCAGGACCCTATGGTCCTTGCCCCCCTTGTCCTCAGCCTGCCTTTGGTCTGCGGAAAAACTTTAGCCAAAGAATAAGTTTAATCAGACAAGTGAGAAACTGCAGAAACAAAGGAAAACAGTCAAAGGAGACCAAATAATAATAGTTTAGTCATTAAGCATAGTCAAGGACCTTTAGTTCCTCCTCAAGGGCTATAGATCATATTCTGAGCCACATCCTGCGAGCTGTCTTATAGATACTGGAACCCTCACTAGGTGGAGGAAGTTAACTACATGATGACCAGACTGTAGCCACGACAGAAGTTCCCACAATCCCGAGAACTGGCCTCAAGGAAAAGGGAATAAACCAACCCTGGAACTGAAGAACAATCAAGATGATGCTGGTCAGGCCACCACATGACCAATTTCAAGATGACTGTCAGAGGTGGCTGTGCTGTTTCTGCATTCAGCCCCCTCCCTCTGTCTATAAAAGCTCTTGCCCCATGATGGTCAGTGGGAGGAGTCGGCCTTCAGACAGGAGTCCAGCACCCTCAACGCCCCACCCCTGCTGTTGTCGGCATCCAAAACAAAGCAAACTTTCTTGTCCACCAACCGTGCCTCTTTATTGGTTTTTGAGTGGCGAGCAGCTGGACACCACTTTTGGTTACAACCATAGCTAATAAATGGTCAAGTTTTAACAGAAGAATGTTGACAATTTTTTAGAAAAGAAATTCTTTTTACATGTTTACTGAGTATTTCTGAACTAAAACCAGGGACCAAGTTGGACTAACTACATTACCAAACCTACAGAAAATAAGTATATATAATAGGAAGACAACTGTAGTTTTTAAATTAGCTTAGGAATGACTAAATGACATTTAGGAATGACTTACCTTTATTTTACAAGCATGTGTGGAAGACTCCAATTTTAGATATTTTTTGTACAAAATAATCTTTTCATGTTCACTAAAAATAAAAAGGAATTAACTTATAAAAAATTTCACACACTATCACTTTTCATAGTTACATTTTAAAATAAAGGTTTCCAGGACAATATTTAAATCCTGAGATTCAGATTTCCTGGTGAGGCATAAACAGCTGGGAGTTCCTACTGAAGTGCACTGGCTACAAAGACAACATCTGCCACTTACTAGCTGTATAAGAAAATGAAATTAGGTATCAAATGTATACTTACGTAGCACAGAGCACACTGTAAAGCTCAATAACGTACCCATTATGTCCAACATGCACGGTATATAAAACACTTCGTATTTTGATTCATATTAAGGAGAGATTAGGTCAGAATCTTTGTAAGAAATCAGAAAAAAAACTCAAGAAGTATAAAAATAGGTTAAATAAGTATACTGGTATGGCACAGTGTTGGGTCACGCACTATGTGTAAAGAGTTTCCTACAGGAAAATGTTCAAAGTTCCAGACTGATAGACAACTTAATTTTTGGAAAACAGATCGCTGTGAGTTAAAGAAAACAGATAAGAAACACTTACCAGAACTTCATCTGATCAGTCTTCCACTAACTAGCTATGATCTTTTACCAACTACTCTCTCTTCCACTAGCTCTCAATTTCCACGTTTATAGAAACAACTAGGCTGATCTAGACTGTCTTTAAGATCCCTAAAGGTCTAAACTTTTATGTCTGCTGGTATGTTTTTATCTTCTCTCCCCTAGTATTTGGCACCAATGTCAGAGAATCAATAAATTTCACAAAAGCTCAAGAAAATAAAACACTACTTCAGAAGAACACTTCCACACGCATACGTCACAAACCTGTTATCCAGAACATTACAAACATTCTTGCCCCTACTGGTTCCACAGTACTCCTCTCCTGAGTATACTTCCATATTTCTTGCTGAACTTAAAATGCCAATAGAAACGATTTCTTCACCTCCAGGAGGGTCACATCTCAGGTAAAGGAAGCAGGGGTTTTCATCTTGGCTGTTCACGTTCCTTTTCAAAATCACCAGATCCTGGCTGAAAAGAAAATGAAGAATATTATACAGTTCTCTGAACACCGTCATTAACCCACTTAATGGGCCACAGGGGTTGACATGTTATCCTATTCATTTACATTTGCATTTGGAGACCAAGCGCCTTGCAAAGCACTGACGAAATGCTCAATACAGAATTCCCAAGGAAATGATGCTTTAGAGGTGTGGGCTCTCCACTCTTTTCCCTTGACTTCTGTAATACATTCTAAGCGACTTCCTAGAATTGCCTGTCCAGTTAATGAAATATATGTACTGGGCAGCTAGTGTAAATTAAAAAACAGTTCAGAAGTGGGGGTGGGACGGGGTGCAGAATGGAATAAAGGACCAAAGTGTTCCATTTTCAAAACTAAGCTGAGGAAGATTTTCGACATCTGGATTTTTTTTTAATGCCTATTTTGGTCGACAGGAGGTTTTTGTTTCGGGATAGAAAGGCGGTTCTGATCCCCACAGGGGGCCTCAGGAGCCGACGTGACGGACACAAGGGGGAAGGGGGTGAAACGCCGAGTCTTCAGGTCACCTGCCCCCCGTCCCCTGCGCCCGACGCTCACGCCGGAGTCGCCTCCTCTTTCCCGCGGGCCCGCCCCCACCCTCCCGCCACCCGGGACCTGCCCCCTCGCCCTCGCCGCCCGCACAGACCCGTCACCGGCTCGGCTCCGGGTCCAGACCCTCTCCCCTCACGGCCCCCGCCTCCCCTCCAGGCTCCCCCAGGAGCGTGGCTGGCACCGAGCACAACCCCAGTCCCCGCCGGCCCGGCGCACCCGGTGGCAGGCGACGCCAGCAGCTCCTCCCAGTCGGCGTCCCGGGCGCCGAGATCAGACCGGGTGAGATGGAGACTCTGGGCCAGGGCTCCACACGCGGCATCCCAGGAAGAGGCCAGCGGTGGGCGGCGGGTCAGTGGCGGGTGTACAGTCTCGGTCTCCATCTGGCCACCTACACGCCAGGCCAGCTCCGGAACCTCCCTTACAGCTCTTTAATTTCCGCCAGACTGAGGGACTGTAAAGGAACAGAACGACTTCCGCCTCGTTCGGCTGCGAACCCCAGAGCCGCAGCTTCTCGCCGGGGTGGGGAGACACCAGCTACTGTAAACCCGCATGCGCGCGCCGGCCGGTTTGGGCGGAGGGTTCAAAATCTTCGGTGTGAGGGGAGAGCTGGAGTCCGGCGCATGCGTACTGACAGCCTGGTCCAGCTGCTGGGCTGTGCGCAGGCGCGATGCGGTGCGCGTGGGAACCTAGTGGTGGTTTGACGTTGGCCCCGGAGATGTCGTGTGAATGCCGGTCTCTGGACCTACCCGCAGGGTTGGTCCGGTGAGGAGAGTACGTCGTGAGGTAGGTGTGATGTCGTGGCTCTCGAGACGTGAAGGACCTCGTCCCGACCCTTGCTGTCTGTGTCGCGGACGCGGAGCCTTTCCGCGGACTGCGGTGGGGTGCGGGGGGCTGGGGACGCGGCGGCCGGGCGGTGGAGTCGGCTTTTCAGAAAGTCCTCAGCCCGCTCCGCACACGCGCTCTCTCCTCCGAGGGTGTCAGGTGGGTGCCGGTCGTTCGGCTTTAGCTGAGGAGGAGGTTGGGACGGTGTCGCCCTTGGTGTGGGGCCGGGGCGAGTGGCGTCTGAGGAAGGTCTGTGGCCCTGGCCGCCCTCGTGTCCCCCGGGCCGTGTGGAAGGTGGAGAAAGGCCTGGGCCCGAAGGGGGGTGGGGTCTGCTCTCCCGGCCCCGGGAAAAGCGAGCAGGACGGCGGCCTGCGCTGGAGCAGAATGCGAGCTGGACCTGAAAGACCCTGAAGCGTTGGGTCCGGGTAAGTGGGAGCGGGTGGCTCTTTCCAGATGCCCCCGGGATAGGAAGGCCTATGATGCCTTTCTCCCCCTTTCAACCGCACCTTGTGAAGAAGTGCATAGTAGAGTAAAATACACTTGTAATGTCAGCATTCTGCAAATTTGACCTGTCACTTGTGTAGTTCTGGTGGTGTTCTGTGTAGGAAATAGACATCGAACTCTGCTACGGCAATTCCCTGGCCGTCCAGTGGTTAGAACTAGGTGCTTTCACTGCGGTGTCCTGGGTTCCATCCCGGGCCAGGGCACTAAGATCCCAGAAGCCGTGTGGCGTGGCCAAAAAAAGAAAAAAAGAAAGAAAGAAAGAAAAAGAAATCTTTCCTCACGTTAATTTTGTCTTAGTACTTCCTACTATGGGTTTTCTGGGCAAAGTAATATTTATTTTCTTTTTCTTAAGTTTTCATCTGAGTTGTTATGTTGGGATATTTACCTAATGAGAATGCAGTGCTCTTTTGCCTTCTTTGTACGTACTTGTGGAGTGGTGCTAGAAAAATTATTAATGTATTTTCCTATAAGTGATTATCCAGAGTGTTTGTTAGATGGACTTAGGAAGATTGAAAGAGAAACCTACCACAGATTTGATAGGTACAGAATTTATAAAGTTAAAAGTCCTTAACTGTAAATGTTCTGGTTTCAGTGATTGCAAAGATGAGTCCCCCAGACTTAATGGTAAGCAGTGTATTTGTCATGTATGTCCTGCCTCTTGTGGTCGTAAGGTAACTTTGATCTATGTTAGACTGTTTGCACAGTCCGAAGGAAAACTGGCTCTTCTTCAGAAATACCAATCTGCAATTTATGCGCAGGATCAGTATTAACAACTGGATGTTGGCTTCCTTAAATAAAGCTGAAAGACCATAGGTCAGAAAACTAAAGACTTCTGTGGTCCCCCCTCTTTTATTCCCATATATCCAATAAATCACTGTCTTGATTTCCCCCCTCCTTTTTTTTTTAAGGAAAACTTTCCTCTTTTTCTCCATCTCTGCCTTTTCTGTTTTCCAGCACTGACTTTCAGCGGAAAAGTTCCAGGATTTTCTTTATTGGTCTTTTAGCCTTTTTTTTTTGGCCGCACCACACGGCTTGCAGGACCTTAGTTCCCTGACCATGGCTCGAACCCGGGCACCGGCGGTGAAAGCGGGGAGTCCTAATCACGGGACTGCCAGGAAATTCCCTAACCTTCATTTTAATTACCTCCATTTCATCCTCTGCATTGCCCTCTGATCCTTCTGGTGTTTGCTGCGCCAGACTGAGTCACATCACTCATTAGCATGGCATACAAAGCCTTTGGTACTCTTACTCCTGCCTGCCTCCCATTCTCCTCCACCTTTGCACATGCTTTTCCCTCTATCTGCAATGCTTTTCCTTTTGGATAGCAGGGAAAATTCTGTTCATATTCAAAAGCAAGTACAGACCTCCACCATGCTACAGAATTAATCACTAATTCCTCTGAACTACACTTTTTAGGTACTATAATTCTCTTGTGGTTTGGGACTTTATAAAATAATTCTCACATTTGTGTTTACTACCATGTGTATACTTATGGAAATTAGGAAGTATTTTACACCTGGCAGAGGGTTTTTGTATGGAATTGATAGGGATAACAATAGAAGCCCTTCCTTGTTGGCCCAACACCCCCGTGTCACTTTATGCCCATTGTTTCCACTGACTCCTTACTGGACTATGGGACGTTGGGGTTTGGGGGAAGGATATGGTCCTAGACTGAACCAGGAGGATCCATTCCTAGTTGTAGCCAGGCGTTTGGCAGCATGCTTGGTGTTGCCACGGCAAAGCTAGCACCTGCGATACAGGGGAATGTCATGCCCATGAAGAACCTGGGAGCTTGGAAGTAGGCCTCTGTAACTTCCCTTGGTTCTTTGCTGTTGCAGAATTCTTGGGCTGGCTGTATACAAGTTGAGGACTGGATGTCCTCGTGAGAGTAAGCAAGCAGGAGGCGTGACTATGGCATGCAGACCCTTCTGATTCCTAAGGGCTGCTTATCCTCAGCTATGTCCACAGATACTCTGTTTATCTCTGCTCTGCAAGTAGTCTCACTACTCTCTAGTTTCACTACCTTCTGTGTACTGTGTGTATACATTCCGTGTATATATTTCATGGGGGCCATCAACCCAAACTGGGAAAGATAGTCCCATCTTTATTTTTGTTAACCTCCTACTGAAATGTAACAGTTTAATGATTAGTAAAACTAGCCACAGTAGAATTAGTAGACTTAGAAACACCTATCGCCTTGTCACTAAAATAAATGACATTTTCACATCACAGTATTCTTAGAGCTGTCTCAAAATTTTATCAAAACCTCAAACTTATAGTTATTAGACTACCACTGTAAATTTTTATTTTTATAAGTCAGCTTCATTAAGGTATAGTCAACATAAAGAGTCACAAATTTTAGTGTATAATTCTTTGCCTTTTGACAAATACATATAGTTATATAATGAACTCTACAGTGCCATGATTTGTGTGTGGTAGTTATTAGACCCGTCAGTATTCTGGGCATTGAATCTAATTGTAAAGAAGCACATATACTACCATATTATACATTTGGTTTTTAAAATATTTTGTGATGATTTCAATTTGCTTGATTTCATTTGTAATCCTATGTATTTTATGTTAAATACTTAAATGTATTATCCTGAAAGGGTCCATAGGATTCACCAGACGAAGTTTCTCCATGACACAGATTAAGAGCTTCTATCACTGTCCATCTTCCCACCACTATCTTAGGGCATGGTAGAATATAGGCACCTTTTAAGCCTTTAAGGTCTAGTTGGCTAGTCACTGACGAGGTCAGAAAGTGGCAATATGGTGACAAGTTTGCAGTTTGTTCTCCTTGATTTATTTTAGCCTCATTGCATTTTATAAAACAGTTAGGGGAGGAAGGGATTGGATAGGAATTGAGAGAGGTCACATGGTATGATTTGCCTCAGTAGAAAACTCCCAGACAGAACCCGCTGATGAATGTAACAAATGGACTTAGAAAAAACTCCACAAATCTAATTTTTAAAAATATATCTTTAGAGCATTGAAGAAAAATATTGAAAGCAATGACTGACACAAAAGGCATGTAACAGAGTTTGGAAGAAGATAATCCTGAAAAATCTGATATCTCCTAACCCTTTAGTTGTTAGATACTTGTTATGTAGCCTTAGAGAATAATATTGTGGCAGTTCACCAAATACAGGTGAACTCCCTTGTGCCACCCCCTGCCACAATTCATTTGTGTGAAGGATGTACTGTCTACGCCAGGCTCCATTACCTCCTGACATGCTTCTGTGACCAAAGTGAAGGAGTCTAACCTGGAAATGCTGGGAACAGATAACTTCATAATATCTTTATGGTTTACATTTAATTTCTTTTTAGTAAAATTTTTTAGAATTTCAGTTAAAGTATATTCTTATTTCTTCATTTGCTTTAGAAGGTCATATTTACGTTACCTCTGATGTATTTTTCAGTAAATATGCAATTATGGAAAAAATTTCTTTGACTCTTGTATCCTTTTCTGGTGACGTTTCTTTTACTTTTTTATTTTAAAAGTTTTTATATTATCCACTTTGGGACTTGAGACAGCTGGTTTATTTATTTTTTCATATGTATATGAAGCTGGTTTTTTATTTTTTTAGTCTTTATTGGAGTATATTTGCTTTACAATGTTGTGTTAGTTTCTGCTGTACAGCAAAGTGAATCAGTTATACGTATACATACTGACATATCCCCTCTTAGATTTCCTTCCCATTTAGGTCATCACAGAGCATTGAGTAGAGTTCCCTGTGCTATACAGTAGGTTCTCATTATTTATCTATTTTATACATAGTAGTGTATATATGAGACAGCTGGTTTAAAATCACAACAAAAGAACAGGTTGAATAGAAATTAAAGGAGGAGGTGTAGCAATTTGAGAAGATATATCTGGTGCTAGATAGGGATCAGCAAACTTTGTAAAGGGTCAGATAATCTTTTAAGCTTTGTGGGCCACTTTCTGTTGACACTACGCAATTCTGCTGTTGTAGCATGAAAGCAAAAATAGACAACTTCTAAACAAATGAGTATCACTGTGTTCCAAAATCTTTATGGACACTGACATTTGAATTTCATGTAATTTCCATGTCATGAAATATTATTTTGAATTTTAGCTCAACCATTCTTAGCTCATGGACCATACTAAACAGTGGGCTTGTACTTACAAATGGACTTTGTACTAAAAAGAATTTTTACTATTCTGTACTGTTAACTTTGTACTATTACAATTTGTACCATTAAAGAGAAATTAAGAAAACAATTCCACTGTCCTTGTGTCTTGGCATCCTTGCACCTTTCCACATAGGCCATGCAAGCAAAGGCTATTCTGAGTTTTGGCGGAATGCTTTGTATTCCTCCTAGATCAAGAGACGATGAGAGGCTTGTAAGGAATCGTTATGGGACCTTCTGTCACTTCCTTCTCTCCTCTGGGAGGTTGTCGTGAGACAGTTCCTCATTGTCTCTGGATTCTGATGAGTTCTGAGGCTTTCTGCCTTGCCCCCTCCCCGCCCCTTTCCCCCCTCCAAAATAAAACTTCAGAATATAAAACCACTTAGCTACAGGCTAGAACTGACTCCTCAGCATCGAAATACTCCACAACTTGCACTGCAGGCATTCAGCCTCTCTTGCTTTGGTCTCATCCTTTTTGGAGTGTGGAACAGGGATTTGGCACATCTTTCATTGTCTCTGTAAATAATAAACTGTGTGAATCTAGAAGTGGATTGTTTTATCTTTACCAGCAGAATCAGTCGGGTCTCACCCTGTCTTATGAGTGTGTGACAGTGCCCTGCTACTCACCTTCATCCAGGTCAGTCCTTTGACTCTTAAGAATTTGCATTTTGGGGGAAGAGCAGAGAAGGTTTAATCAGCTCATTTATGATCTTAACAAACAGAACTGCAAAGCAAGAATGTCTTATCAATTCCATGAGTAATTAATTACTCAGTGCCTACTCTGTGCTGGGTATTGAGATACCCCAGTGAAGGGCTTTAGTTATAGTACTCTCTATAAACCTTCTGTGAACGAGTGGGGTAAAGGGAACACTCCCTTTTTGGGAATTGCTGATAATAAACCAGTCATACAGCTGTGGTATTCTCACATACATCTGTATATGGCTGGAATTGATATGTATCCCTGGAGGCCAGCAGGAAACTTATTCATCAGATGGTGTGAGAGACCAGAATTATAAGACTGCTGGCCCTCAGAGCTGCCAAGCCATTTGCCATGATGGAGGCGTTAAGAAGCCTTGTCCCTTTGCCCCTTTTCATTTTACCATGTTTGACAAATGAATTTGACTGAGGCTGAGGGAAAAAAAAATTTAACCAGGGTTTCAAATGAAATCAGTTAAGTTCTCCTTTCAAAAGGCCACAGCCAGAAATTTTAAAATTAAATTATCCACTGCTGGACATAATATGGAGAAACATTTGCTGTTATATACACTCTTAAGTGGAAGATTATGTTAGTACCACATTTCTTCAGAGCAGTTCGACACTATATAAATATGTGGAACTTGACCTGGTAATTCTAGTTCTAAGAATTTATGAAATAATCAGATATATGCATAAACTTGTGTATCAAAGTGTTAATTATGGCATGCTTATTATTGTAAAATATTAAAGAGAACACACGTTTGTAAACCCATACAACCCATACAAAGGATTACTCCAAAGTTAATTCTTTTTTTTTTTTTTTTTTTTTTTTTTTGCGGTACGCGGGCCTCTCACTGCTGTGGCCTGTCCCGCTGCGGAGCACAGGCTCCGGACGCGCAGGTTCAGCGGCCATGGCCCACGGGCCCAGCCGCTCCGCGGCATGTGGGATCCTCCCGGACCGGGGCATGAGCCCGTGTCCCCTGCATCAGCAGGCGGACTCCCAACCACTGCGCCACCAGGGAAGCCCCAAAGTTAATTCTTTAATTGAGGCATATTTATAGGAAAGATACCCATGATTTTATATATATATATGTGAAGTTGTTAACAGCTATTTTCCATAAGTAGATTGGATTATGGAATTTTTTTCTTTTAATTGTCTTTGCTTTCTTATTTTTCTGTAACAGACATGTATTGCTCTTATGATAAGAGTTGATTTTAAGTAAGTAAATAATTTAAAAGCCCTTATCTTCAAGGCATTACCCTTCAGCCAAAAATAAGAAAGAAAAATAAAATGGGGGGACTTCCCTGGTGGTCCAGTAGATAAGATTCCATGTCTCCAAGGCAGGGGGCACGGGTTTGATCCCTGGTCGGGGAACTAGGATCCCACATGCCGCGTGGTGTGGCCCCAAAATAAAAAAAAAAAAAAAAAAAAAGATTGTTTTTTTATATGTGGTGATTACAAATCACAAGTTAGGTTTCATTACAGATTTTTTTAAAATGCAGTTAAAGAATCTTCTAGTGAATTCATCTTTTCTTCTTCTTTTTTTTTTTTCCCCCTTTGGTTGTGCGGCATGTGGGATCTTAACCACTGGACCGCCGGGGAAGTCCCAAACTCATCTTTCTTTACATAGAGAAATCATAAATGCTTTTCTCCCCAAGGGCTCTAGGAAGGAGAAATCAATTTTGGTGGCTTACTTTGTGAGGACATAAGTACACTTCAACATTAGCTGCGTGGTTGTTAGGCTGCGCCCTCCAGACCTGCAGACCTTGTAATTGCCCAGCCGAGAGACTGAAGAAAGAGCCCGGAGACAGCGACACAGAGACGTTAATGGTTTATTGGATAGGGAGTCTTACAAGTCTTACAATTCAGTAGATGTGAAAATTGATGACCAGAGAAGTCACTCAAGACACAGTTACATAGTAATGAAAAGTGGAAGAGGAATCAAATCTTAGCACTCTTGGCTCCAGAGTCCATGTTCTTAAACATAGATCAGTGGTTCTTTAAATAAGCTTGCATTCCAGTGAGCTAGAGGGCTTGATGAAACACAGATGGCTTACTCTGTGTAACTGCGGATGGCTGGGTCCCACTTCAGAGTTTCTGACTCAGAAGTTCTGAGCTGAGGCCTGAGAATTTGCATGTCTAACAAGTTCCAGATACGGCTCCTGATGCTGCTGGCCTCAGGCACACTTTGAGAACCACTATATTATTATCTTAATTAAATGTTATTGAAGTGACCTCCATTTGACTCTCAAACTAGGAAATAAAAGAGAAGAGGGGCTTCCAAATAGTCTGGAATGGTGATGTTATTAGGGTCAATACAAAATATTTTTGCTGTTTTAAGTAGAGGAGAGAGATCAGAGCATGGGAAGAACAAGGGAAGAGGAAATTGACATTTAGCATTTACTGGGCACCTCTTGTGTGCCAGGCCTGTGCCAGGTGCTTCATGTTCAGAATATCATCATGCCATAGTATGAAGTAGGCTGTGATATCCGCATTTTACAGACTAGAAAACTGAAGTCGAGTGATGTTAAGTCACTTAGCTAAAGTTATAGAGTGACTAAGGTAGGATAAGAATTCAGGTTTGTCTACGCTTGTGGTTTTTCCTCAAAACCACCTTGGAAATGTGTCTTTGGAGGGCATTTGGAGAGACCCTGTCAGAATGAGCAGAAAACTAAAATTCTGGGTTAATTGTCTAATACGTGGCATGGAACTATCTTTAAGAATGTGAAAGTGGTGGTGTGTGAACTGGGGAGACGCTAAGTCTTGCTTTACCCATTTTTGGATGAAAATGGCCTATTTAAATGATTTACCTCTCAGGTATTAACCTGGGCAAGGGAATTGCAAGAGCCTCAGGGTAGCCATGCAAGAAGAGTTAGTTCACCTGACAACAGCTTTGGATTTCAAATGCTAAAGGAGGTCAATTACCCATGAAAATATCTGTTTGGGGCTGAATTGTGCCCCCTCCCTCCCAATTCACTTGCTGAAGTCCTCACCCCCAGTATCTCAGAATATTATGTATTTGAAGATAGGGCCTTTAAAGAGGTAATCAGTTAAAATGAGGGCATTAGGGTGGGCCATAATCCAATAAGACTGGTGTTCTTATAAGAAGAGATTGGCACAAACACAGAGAAAGGAACACATGAAGATACAGGGAGAAGGCTGCTGATTTTTTTTTTTTTTTTTTTTGGCACTACTGTTATCCCCATCTTAAAACAGTGTTGACACATACTAGGAGTTCAATAAACATTTATCCTTAAGCTAAATTAAAATGAATTAAACAAAAAATTGAATGGAAAAATCTACACGAGTTAATTTTTACCTCATGGAAAACTATGTTGCACCAAAAACTCCCTGGTCTTGGACTCCTCCATTGCTCATTAATATAACCGTCATCTTGTTTGTGGACAGGATGATGCAGCATGAGCAAGGTCCTCAGCCACACAGGTGTCTGAAGGTAAAGCTGAGAATCCCAGGAGCAGAGCAGAAGGAGCTGTGGAAGGGGCACAGAGCTGGAACTTGGGCCAAGTAAGGGGGCCTCACAGGGTTACTCCCAGTAGACTGGCATCTGGTCTGCTTTCTGCCACCATAGATACAATTTGCAGATATGAGGGTGTGCAACCAACTGACCCAGGTGTTAGTCACAGGATGGGCACTTGGCAAAATAACTGACCTGGGTAAAAGGCCTTGAGTGTGAATTACAAAGAATTTCCCACAGAGAGAAAACAAGCCCCTGTAATCACATCACAGCGTTCAGCTCACTGATTCTGAATACAGCTACTGCTTACCTTTTGTCATCTGGAACACACGGCCCCTGGTCCCCATCGGTCCGAGTACTCTGGACTAGTCATGCCATGTGTGCCAGTGAGATAGCTCTTAGGTTGAAAACATAATGATAATAACCAGCCCCTTTCCCCAAATGAAATGCAGCTGGATTTCTTTGCCCATCTTTCAGCTCAGAGTCAAAATCAAAGTCTCTGGATAATAGACTTGGGGGGACTGGAAATAGGAAACAACATATCATTTCAAACCGTTCAGAAGGCAGGGGGCTGGAAAGGTGTTGGACCTGGGAGGACAGGGGCTGGAGGGAAAGATCACAGAACCAGGCCCTAGTTCCAGTCCTGCCAGTGATGTGCTAAGTGATCCAAGGGAGTCATTTGTTCTCTGAGCTTCAGTTTCCTCATCTGCCAAACAGAGGTTTTAGCTATTTCCTCCTAGTCATTTCTAGAAAGCTGTTACTAAAACACGTTAGAAATGGTCAGGCCAATAGTTTAATGTTGGTAACACAATGTGAAATATCCTTATCAATAAATGAAATAATACTGCTCAGGGCTTACTGCTATGTCTGAATTTATTGCTGTGTCTGAATTTGGAGGCTCAGGTGGGGAAAGGTGTTACCAGATTGATAAAATTCATATTTGCGTCATCGTCCATGACATGTGCTAGCACCTGATGGATTCCAGGCGCTCTTTCTGATGCTTGGGGATCTAGAGTTCGTTCCTCATGAAACTTACACCTTGCAAAAACGCACTCTAAACGTACAGAGTCATCAAGTAACTCAACAGTCAAGTAACTACAGGAATAGAAGGAAACCAAGAGATGAAGTGGTCAGCTCTGTAAAGAAAGTCAACATAGCCTGCCTCCTTAATCATGACTTACCATATTCAAGACTGTGTCCCTCAGAATCGTTACTGCTTCAATAGGAAGGAATAGAAAAGAAACTTGGAAAAATAAGACATTTTTGAGTGAGATAAAAAGCAGAAGGCAACCCACAGTTAATTTAACTCAAAGTACTGGGTTCAGTGAGTGTGAGCATAGTAGGTTCCTTTACTCAAGGCAAATGTCTGTTCAGAGTTAAAGCAGGAGCTGGAAAACCTTAAGGCAAACAGAAGTCAAATTTTCACAGAGGTACAAAGGTCATGATACAGAGGGAGAGGAGCAATTAACATGGGGTGGGGAGCAGACGGGAATCAGTGAAAAGTTTACCGATGAGATGGCATTTTAATGAAGCTTTGCAGGGTTAGTATTTCAGCTGATAGAGGAGGAGAGAGACTGGAGAGCCATCTAGCCAAAACTCAGGCATGAAAATCCATTGGGTGTGGGGAAATGCAGTGGGGAATGAGGCTGGAAAGATAAGCTATGATGAGATGACACGGCCCGGTCTAGGATGACACACGTGAGGTGCCTGGGGTGCACAATTTAAGGAGGCATTCACTCTCAGGGTCAGACAAGCGGGGTTGGCACAGTGGCTTTGGTCATTAAGTAGAGGGTTGATGTCAAAATTTCCCACATGAGAGACTTCTGCTTCTGGTAAGATGGAGTAGATGTACCTTTCCTTACGCTTCCCACTAACTGCAACTAAAAACCCTGAACATATAAAACAAACATAAGACTCTGACAGATGGAGAGACGAAAACAGACAAGCTTAGTAACCTTGAGATCCAAGGAAACATGGTGGTGAGTCCCCTGGATTTTGTTTTTGCTTCATATTTCCAGACTTGGAGCCAAAGAAGCTGGCAACCTGGAAACACCAGTGGGTGCAGACAAAAAAAGCCCAACAAAAGCCTGCTGTTTCTAGCCAAAGGACCAGGAAACAGGCAGCCTAGAAAGAAGGAAATAACTGCTGTGTTCCAGTCAAATGCCACAGAAAAAACTGGTCTCACTTCTCCTCCCCTTTCTGTCCCCCACAGCAGAGACTACATGCAGAAACTAGACTTCCATTATCACCAGGCTCTAAAGAGGTGTCCCAACCCCCTCTCTCCAGGTTAGTGCCCGAGAAGCCTGAGTAGAGCTGAGACCTGCATCCCTTCCCAGCCCCTGTGGTGTCAGTGGAGACCTTGGGAAGTCTGGACTTCCGCCCTCATCTGGTGGAGATGAGGCACTGTTCCACCTAACTGATGCAGTGATACCAGAAGAAGCCTAGTGGAAATTCAAGACTTTATCTCCCAGCAGTAATAAAGCCACCTCCAATGTGATGTCATTGGAGACCAAAGCACGAGGGGTTTTTTCTTCAGTCTTTACCATAAGAACCTAATTGAGTTCCTAAAGGTAACAATCATGAAAGTGTGCCCCCCACCACCAAAAACAAAACAAAACAAAACTGAGCCTCCAGGAGGTTTTTGGTTTTGTTTTGTTGTTTTTGTTTTGTTTTTTGGTTTGTTTGTTTTCTCTCTTAAGCTAGTCCTCATTCAGTAATTCATCAATTACTATTTAATTGTTCCTACCCATTGCTGGCTCCAGCAGTGACTTCTTCTCCTGGCGTACTGTATGCCATGATTCTCTGTATTCCCCTGTCTCTTAACTTTTGGGGGTGGCTATTTTCCATGTGACTTCAATTCTCTTGTTAACTTAAGAAGACTTGTTGATTTTCAATTTGTTCCAATTGTTTTTTCTTGTTTTGAGGATGACAGTTCCCGAGCTGTTTACATTTTGGAATGGAAATTGGAAGGTCCATGATTATTTTTATTTATTTTTTCTGTGGGTTCCTTAGACTGGATAATCTCAATTGACCTGTCTTCACTTTCTTCTCCCTGTTCAAATCTGTTGTTAAGCCCCTCCAGTGATTTGTTTTTTCAGTTATTGTACTTTCCAACTCCAGAATTTCCATTTGGTTCTTTTAAAAAATAATTTCTCTCTCTATTGATATTCTCTATTGGAGACATTATTCTCATACTTTCCTTTAGTTCTTTAGAAGTGGTTTACTTTGGGGTTTTCCCTGGTTGTCCAGTGGTTAAGATTCCACGCCCCCAATGCAGGGCTCCCGGGTTCGATCCCTGGTCAGGGAATTAGATCCCGCATGCCTCAACTAAGAGGCCACATGCTACAACTAAAAGATCCTGCACGCGGCAATGAAGATCCCATGTGCTGCAACTAAGACCCAGTGTAGCCAAGTAAATAAATTAATTAATATTAAAATAAAAAGAAGTTTTACTTTGGTTTACTTTGGACATGTTTAAAATAGCTGATTTAAAGTCTTTGTCTAGTAGAGCCAACGTCTGGGCTTCTTCAGGGAAAGTTTTTTTTTTAAATTTTTATTGGAGTATAGTTGATGTACAGTGTTGTGTTTCAGGTGTACAGCAAAGTGAATCAGTTAGACATATACATATATCCACTCTTTTTTCTTTTCTTTTCTTTTTTTTTTTTTAGATTTCTTTTCCCATATAGGCCATTACAGAGTATTGAGTACAGTTCCCTGTGCTATACCACAGGTTCTTATTAGTTATCTATTTTATATAAGGTAGTGTGTATATATCAGTCCCAATCTCCCAATTTATCCCCCTCCCCCAGGGAAAGTTTTTATTGATTGCTTCCCTCCTCCCCCTTTTTGTGGGCCATACTTTCTTGTTCCTTTGCATATCTTACATTCTTTTGTTGAGAACTGCACATTTAAAATAATATAGATAATAAAGAGTTCCCTGGTGGCCTAGTGGTTAGGATTCCAGGCTTTCACTATCATAGCCTGGGTTCAGTCCCTGGTTGGGGAACTGAGATCCTGCAAGCCACACACCACGGCCAAAAAAAAGCAAGAAAAAATAATATAACATGGCAACTCTAGAAATCAGGTTCTCCCCATTCTCCAAGGTTTGTTGTTGTTGTTTGTTTAGTGACTTTTCTTAACTAATTCATTGTAAAGTCTGTATTCTTTATTGTGTGTGGACCCTGAAGTCTCTACTGATTAGCTTAGTAGTCAGCTAATGATTGGCTACTAAGCATTTAAGATTACCTTAAATGCCTGGAACCAGTATACCTCCCAGTCTTTCATGAGGGGCTCTGTGTGCCTACTGGGGCATGTCATCAACAGTATCAGCCAAGCAGTTGAAAACTCTGCCTTTACCTTCACTTCCTCCTTGGGAAAAGCTTCAAGGTCAGCCGGGGTTGAATGCATAGGGCCGTCTCATGTCTTTCTTGAGCATGCTCACAACCCTGCATGCACACGGCTCTATACATGTGCGTGGACTTCTAGACGCCTACGGATATGTCAGAGCTGTTCAGAACCCCTATGGACATCTAATTTACCAGCTTTTCCTTTACGCTTTTTGGCTAGTCTGTCAGTTGCCCCAAATAATCCAATGCCTCAGAGAGCCAGGAAGTTAAAACATTTTGTCAAAAGTTTTGCCAAAAGTTCTGTGAGGAGAAGACTTTTTTTGCTCTGAGTGGACTCCAAGTTAGGTCAAATGCAGATAGCTTTGCAAGCAAGTGATGTCTTCCAGAAAACCAGCAGATGAGTCAGCTAATGACAGTTCTTTGGGAATGAGACTCTGAAAGGGCTCTACCTCTATTCTGCTCCCTCTCGTGGCTGCGTTGGAATCTAGGCTGTTGAAAATAAGGCTACCATGGAGCTGGAGAGTGAATGATGGAACAGTGCCACAAAGCATGCTGTTCAATACTGAGATTCAGTTGTTCTTAAATAAATGTTTCCTGAGCTGCTGAAAGCTTATAGTTAGTATCCAGAGTCAGAAAAACCTGATTCTGACAATTTCTTTTTTTGCCACATTTTTCATTGCTTTTACAGAGGAGAGAATTTTCAGAGATCTTATGCCACCATTTTGGGTTATATCTCCCCTGCAGTTTGTAACCTCACCCAGGGTTTGGCCAGAGCAGCAAGGAATAACCCTTTGTAGTTAAAGTAATTCCCTCATTTAATGGAACCAGCTTTGCTGATGTGAGTACCTTGAAATCACAGAAACCCGATTTAAAACAGATATCCTCTTCAAATTGCTATTTGAAATCTTTTTGTCTTAACTATAAATTATGATAATATTCTGAAGTCAATGAACCTATATCCAAATCCTGTTCAAAGCTACAAGTATATACTATTTCATTGTGTTACTAAAACATAAAGTCTAACCAGCCTTCTATGACTGTACTTTTAGATATGAGTATTTTTAGATATTAGCCTCCCCACATCACTGTCTTTTTATTTTGTTGAAATCCCAAATTTGCTTCCCCCCCCCCCAAATTTGCTCTTGATTAGCAGTCAAACCTTAAATGGTCCTCTGAGAGAAACAAAATCTGAAAAGGTGAGATTGAAATTAAATGATTTAAAATAGTATTTGGGCATTCACATTTCCATTGGTGCTAAAATATATCTGAACACGGAATGGAATTCAGAACTCCATGAAAGAGAGCTGGTGTCCAAAGAGTTGATGTCACACAGCCTAAGGCCTGATAGGCGTACAAGTTGGAGCTGGACAGTGGTTGTCCATTCTGGTCGCACTGGTGGAGACTGTGCTTCTAAAAGCGAGCTCTTCAAACTTACATCTCAATTACTCCTAACAAGGATAATTAGAATTTTCTTTCTCAGATTAAGGGTTTGAGAAATTCCTGATAAGATGTACTGTTCCCTAAAGTTGATTTTAATTGTAATTTTTTTAAACTGTCAGCATTTATCCAGCTCTGGTGACTTAGATACTCGTAAGTATGCTTTGGCAGTTGGATTGTTTATTCCTCTCTTCTGGCTCACTTTTCCCCAGTTTCAGGGAGTCAGATTAAACAAATTGCTTATTCCACACAAATGGGGCTTCCTGGAAAGATTTAGCGTTTAGGAGGAAAAATGGCAGTAGTCAGAGGGAGAATTGAAAGCTTCCTTTTCCTGAAACACATATCACAAAATAGATTAGTGTATTCTTAGTATTTTTGAACATAACATTTAAAAAAAGTCATTCCCTTAATAATTGCCGTAGAAGATTTTTAAGCCTGAGGTACAGGGAAGGGTTTAATTCTGACTCTGAAAGGGAACTTATTTCAGGAGGCCCAGGTGTTTGGGAATAAAACCATTTGCTCGAGTGCAGGCTGGTTATTTACAGCTGCACTTTACTGCACGTGAAAGAGAGAAAAAGATTCTTCCCACTTTCTTTCCTTCCTTCTCTCTGGACTTTGCATTTCAGTCCCATCTCATTTAGAAATGAACCCTTTCCCCCGTCTCTGGGCCAGCTTAGGGTCCTGGGCCCCCGCTAGGAAGACTCATTTGTGTTTTACACGCATAAGGATCTGTGGTTTGGGTTCATTCTTCCTCCACTGAAGGAAGCATATTGAGGTTGCTCGGTGGCTGTGGGGAGGGAAGCCACATTCACTGCTTGCCTGCACTTCTCTGCCTAGGTGAAGCTTCCCAAGTTAACACGGTAATTATGTTCTGCATTGGTGGCGGTATCCTTTTGGCTGTGCTTGTGCTGATGGCTGCTGTCATCTGTCTTTACTACAAAGTAGCCAACGCATTGAAGTGAGTGATGTGGGTAAGAGTGGCTAACGCTCCCTCAGATGGGATCCTGGGGCTCTGTGCTTGAGTAGGGTCATTCCTTGCCCCATGGCCGCACCCCGGGTGAGGTCAGGAACAGCGGGAGGGTTTGAGACGACAAAGGCAGTGCGTGTAGAATCTTGGTTTCTTCGCCTTCCTGTTTGGGGCTCTGAGCTCATAAGTAGAATGTTCTCAGCCAGGTGGCTCTGTGCTGCTTTGCTGTTACTTGGCCTCGTTGAGTTTACCCTCAGCTGGCTAATTCCACACACTGCAGACTGCAGACTGTGTGAATGAGTCTCTCTGCCTGTGTTCACTCAGAGGACGGGCTGAGTTGATCTTCTCTTGCCTGAGTTGATCTTCTCTTGCCTGAGCTCTCAGTGTGTCCTTGGCCTTGGGGACAGTGAGGTGGGCCTATAGGACTTTGGGGAAGCTGAGTTGTGTGAAGATCCTGGGGTTTGCCTAACAAGGGAGTGTAGATCAGAAAAGTGAGCATTCGATTTTGGGGAAAGGAACCTTCAAATATGGGAGAGATTGGTTGCCAGAAGCAGTGGTGTTCCCATTCATTAACGTTCCAAGGAGGCAGCATAAGTTGTTGAACAGAGCCCTGCATCAAGCTTTCAATGACCTGCCTTTTATTTACAGCTCCTCCTCTGCTTGTATGTGTTTGATCAAGCCACTGTGTTTCTCCATGTCTCAGATTCCTTATCTAATAATGGAGAGAAAAAACAAGCAAAAAAGCAGTGGTTTTCCCATTCTAGGGAAGTTAGGCCTGTGTGCTGGAAGGTGAATCCCAGCACCCAGGGGACGGCTGACTTTGGCACCTGTCATGCTCTGCACTTGGAGGACTTGCAGTGATCATCTCGTGACCCACACTTGCAATTCACTCTCCCTTATTTGCTGTAACCTGATTTTACATTTCTGGCAATCTTAGGAGAGAAAGGGATTAGACAGGAACTTGGGACGGGGACAGAGCACTTTAGTCTTGGGCTGGTATCATGTGTTTCATTGGCTCCAGTCCTAAGCTTCTGAGATACCTCTGACAAGTTGTAACAAATGGACTGAGAAGAAAAATTCTAATCCTATGCTCTGTGTATGTCTTTTCTTAAGAGTTCCAAAGGTACCTATTTCTTCAGCCTTAAAAGATGATCCAGACATGGTCACCCAGGACAAGGTCACTGCGGCCATCACCACTGGGTCTTATCCCAGCCTCCAGTGCTGTGATGAATGTAACTTGTATGCTGGCTTTGATGCCCTGCCACCGTGCTTCTGTGATGCAAACGAGGGACTCTGACTTGGGTGGGCACAAATATCTTTGTGAGCGATATTTCTTTATTAGTAGAATGTTTTATTATTCAAGTCAAGTTTTATACTGTTTACATTATATCATGTACTATGTAACATATTTATGTACTTTTGAATAACTGAAATATTGAAAATAATCCTCTCTGCCTCCAGTATTGTTGTTGTTAGTTATAAAAGTACTTAAATTTGTGTAGTACCCACTTTGGGACTTGGGGCAACTAGCTTATAAAGTTATACTGCAATGTAAGGAGAGTTAGAGTAGAAAATACACCTATATATCCAACCCCAGAAAAAAAATATTGACCTTAGAGTGTTTCTAGTTTCAGACCCTGCTAAACTTCCCACGGTCGGCCCTCCTCCTTCTAAGGGCTTCATTCACTCTCATCCAGCTACTCTACCATGGGCAGTTGTTACACTGCCCTGGAGGGAAACTCCATTCATCCCAGAGGGAGAACAGCCAGATGGGCTACCTCTGGGTTGAGGTTGCCTGATATGTGCAATCATGGGGTTGAGCTCTGTGGTGTCAAAAGGACATTTTAAAAACCTGAGATTCCTCCTCCTGCTATCCTCCAAATCTTCAGAAGCAGATTTTTTTCTTCTTTTTGGATCACTTTAACACTGATTATTGCTGACTCAGCTGTCAGTGTCTTTAACTGCCAACAGGAACCTCCCGCTGAATGGTGAAGCCCAGATCCTCCTGGTCTCAGCAGTAGGCAGGAGGGTGCACCCCTTGTCACTCCTGCTCGTCTGCTCCCTTCTGTTCCTGCTTTTTCCTCTGAACCTCTGGAACCCCCTTCTAACCATAGACTCTCCATTTGTAACCACAATTTGTTCTTTTTTTTTTAAAAAAAAAAACATTTGAAATGTTGATAGCATGTAGGGCGCGGTCAGCTAACTGCTACGCGGCAGGAAGCTGAAATAAGCTGAGTCATCCTTCCTGTGGCCACTGCGCTTGCGCTAAGTATACTAATGAGGTTTTAAAGTAGCGACCTATCCGATGCTGGCTCACAAATCGCACCATCGGCGAAAGCCAATCACAGAGCGACACATGTTCTTAATCCCTATATAAGCAGACTGCTATAGGATTGCGGGGTCTTCCTTCCATCTTTCTTCAACCAAGCTGTGCTCCAATAAAGTGTGATACGAGAAGAATCTTGCGTGTGGCGGCTCGTTATTCTGCCGGTCAGAAACGGCTCGCCGCAAGTGGTGCCGAAACCCGGGAACTTTGCGCCCTGCATGGAGGACCGATTCAGAACTCGACACACGGAGTGGTAACCGTCGGTGAGTAGTCCAGTCAGGATCAAGATCCGATCTGGGTGCCATCAAGACTGACGAGAATTGTTGAAGAAAACTTCAGAGAAGATGCTGAGCTGGATGTTCCTGATGATTCTTAATCGAAGTCTTTGTATTAGTTGGAATTCCACAAAGGATTATTCAAATTGTGCAACTGAGTGCTGCCGGGCTGGAGCCCGTTGCCTTTGGAGATTTTGCCTCTTGGCTCTCTTCTGCCTTTTCTTCCTTTGGGGAGTGGGTGGGGGTAGGAATCTTTGGAGTCTGCTGTGTATTTGGGATTATGCTGTGTCTCTGGTTGGTCTGTCGTGTGCGCATCAGGGCACATCGAGATAGGGTCCTGCTCACTCAGGCACTTCTGGCTATTAATGAAGGAGATTCGCCCGCAGCCTGGCTCTCCGCCCTGAATAATTCGAAATGATTGCCCTTGCACAGAGAGGCCTTGTTGCCATTGCACCTCTATAGGGAGTCATTCATTCATTGTCCTGATTGCCCTTGCACAGAGAGGCCTTGTTGCCATTGCACCTCTATAGGGAGTCAGCCATTGTCCTGATTGCCCTTGCACAGAGAGGCCTTGTTGCCATTGCACCTCTATAGGGAATCAGCCATTATTCTGAGTCAGCCTTTGCACCCTGCAGCCCTTGTTGGCATTGCACGCAGGAAGGTGTCTCAGACATGCCAACGGAAAACTGCCCTCGAACAGTGAGCACATCATGAGGTGAACACTTGTACGGGCTACATTCCGCTTGGTGTTCTAATAAATAAAAAAGGGGGAGATGTAGGGCGCGGTCAGCTAACTGCTACGCGGCAGGAAGCTGAAATAAGCTGAGTCATCCTTCCTGTGGCCACTGCGCTTGCGCTAAGTATACTAATGAGGTTTTAAAGTAGCGACCTATCCGATGCTGGCTCACAAATCGCACCATCGGCGAAAGCCAATCACAGAGCGACACATGTTCTTAATCCCTATATAAGCAGACTGCTATAGGATTGCGGGGTCTTCCTTCCATCTTTCTTCAACCAAGCTGTGCTCCAATAAAGTGTGATACGAGAAGAATCTTGCGTGTGGCGGCTCGTTATTCTGCCGGTCAGAAACGGCTCGCCGCAATAGCACATATTTAATTTATTTTTATTTATTTATTTATTGGCTGCATTGGGTCTTCATTGCTGCGCGTGGGCTTTCTCTAGTTGCGGCGAGCAGGGGCTACTTTTTGTTGCAGTGCACAGGCTTCTCATTGCGGTGGCTTCTCTTGTTGCAGAGCACGGGCTCTAGGCACACGGGCTTCAGTAGTTGTGGCACAAGGGCTCAGTAGTTGTGGCTCGCGGGCTCTAGAGTGCAGGCTCAGTAGTTGTAGTGCACGGACTTAGTTGCTCCACGGCATGTGGGATCTTCCCAGACCAGGGCTCGAACCCGTGTCCCCTGCCTTGGCAGGCAGATTCTTAACCACTGCGCCACCAGGGAAGTCCCCGCAATTCATTCTTTCATTAACAAAACCCTTGCTTAGTGAGCATCATGTGTTTTACTCAAGGTAAAGAATTGACTCGTAACAGGTGGTTGGTTACCTGCTAAAAGGGATGGAAAAGGTAACAGGAAATAATGAAGGAAACGGCTACTATCTCTAGGCTAACAGGGAGGTAACAATGGTAGGACTAAGCATTTGGAAGAGGCCACCTCCTGGCTGAGTTTCAGTGCCCAGCAGAGGGCTTGGCTGATGAGGGAGTGTTCAGCGCTTTAGTGCTCGTGAAATTTGCCAGAGGGATGTGGGAGCTGGGGCTGCTGTCACACAGTAGCCCTTGGAATGTCTGGGAAACTCGATGGAGGGTGAGTGTCCCCAATCTCAGTAAGAGTTTCAAGAGGCAAATTCAAGGCTGCACCTTCCCTGGAACCTGCCTTCCAGCCGGACGTGACGCGTCCTTCTTGAGTTCCTGGAGCACTTCCTCCCTCTCCTGGCACCTACTGCTTTCTGCCCCTTCTTAGGAGTTCAAATGCAGTTCTATTTTCTCTTGTCGCCAGCAAGCCCCTGAGCACGTCCAATTTCCCTCTGAACCCCACCCAGTGGGCAGCTCAGTGCCCAGCATCTGGGAGGCCCTGCACAAGTGTGTTCCAAATGTGGGGAATATGCCATAAGTCCAGGCATCGCAGGGTCCTTGAGGGAGGCAAGATGGAGTAAGCGGTCTTTGAGACAAACCCCTCTGGTTGGCAGTACGGACAGAGTGTAACACAGGGGCTTTAGAACTGGACACAGTTGGTTCCAATCCAACTCTGCCTTTCACAAGCTAGTGCCACTGGAGAAGTTTCTTAACTTCTCTGAGCCTGGTGGCTGGGGGCTGCCAAACAGGCAGCCACATTCCTGATGCCCAGAGGCCCTCTCTTTACTCCTGTGTATGCGTATACAGTATGCTGGGGATACACCATGGATACAACAGCATCTCTGCCCTCAGCGAACAAGTTCTTAGGGGCCTGATTGAATTCCAGCTCCAAATCAAAACAGATTTCCCCCATTTTCTTCTTAATATTTCCATGTAGATCTTCCAAATACTTGCCCCAGTGGCCATGCGGGTGAATCTCCTCTGCATTCGCTCATATAACGAATAAGATCTTTTCTAACCCAATGTGAAAACACTTAAGAACTTACTTAGAATGGGCAAATCAAATTAAGTATTTAAAAACAGCGCTGAAAAATTATCTGGTCACTGGCCCATCAGTCATCCCTCTGTCAGGAACTGACTAAACATCCACTGGTGGCCATGCGAGGGGCGTATTCAGAGGTGCGTCAGGTGCCATAGTGTAATACGAAGAAAACTGTCAAATACTGTGACTCACTAGAGAGTGTAAAATCATATAACCAGGAATAAAAAAAACTTTGTAGTGCAGCTATTGAGCTATACCATGCACTATCAGCATATAATAATATATAATATCAATGTTGTTTTTTCTTTAGTCTTAGCAGACTCAAAGGGGTGCCTTAGACCTGATGGGTGGAGCTGGAAGTCCAAGCTCCCCACCTGGCCTCCACCTGACTTGGGGGTGCAGGGTGGCCCTCCTTGCTGCCTGGAGGTGATGAAAGTCCCAGCTCTTCACTCTGCCTTTTCTGACATCACCCTGGGGAAGGGAAGGGAGGGGAGGACAGGGGATGAGATGGGTGTGGAGCACGGAGAGCAGGTGGAAGTCTAGGCTCCCTACTTCACCTTTGCTGCCTGGGCTGGGGGTGGGGCATAGTTTTACCTATGGTGTTTAGAGCAGGTAGGTTATTGCCTAAAAGTTTTCTGAATTGGCTGGCTGTCCCTTTGCTGCTGGTCCTTTGGCTAGAGGGAGCAGGCTTCTCTTGGGCTGTTTTTTTTCTGCACCCATTGGAGTTTCCGGGTTGCACGCTTTTCCCTGTTAAGTGCATTTTGATCCATGGGGCATAAGATGCTGAACAGCGGCCTTGGTTTGCAAACTTCATGATTCCTAAGAATCACCTGGGTGCTTTTGGAAAGGGCAGCTTCCTGGCTCCCATCCACTGAACTACACCCAGAGTACCTGAAATGGAAGTTCATTGGACCCTTATTTATTTATTCTTAAAAATTCAGTCCATTCATTGTCAACACTTTTCACATTAGGGATTTGCTAAAAGCCATAAGATGCTAATTTTGGAAACTGTTACCCTCCCACTTTCTCAACAAGATTTGGATAGGTACCAGTTAATGGGCAGATGAACTTTTCAAAGTGGAAACTCTAGCAGCTCTTGGTTACTTGGAAAAATTCCTTTTTTCATCTGAAGCACTTGCATGAAATAGATGCCAGATGCTAAAATCATTGTTTCGTGTGATTGAGAAGCTACTCATGAGAGATAATTAACTTTTGATACAAAGATTGCCATCTTCATCAAATTGACCGTTAATTACATATCATCAACTTCGACTATGTATCAGCAGGAAACTTACTTTTACCAAGACAGTTGTTGGTGAAGGGCATGTTTGTAATCAAACTGACATGTCTCCCTTTAGAGGCAGTGTCCCTCCTTGGGTCACTTGTCAGATTTTCACCTCTCAGGAATTTGGGGTTCACTCCCAGGCCCCACCAAACCCTGCCTCCTCCCTGGGGGACTTGACAATACTGTATTCTCATCTCACACATGCTATTTATTGACAAAGATGGGAACGATACCCTGGACTTGAGGGCTCATATTTTAAATATTGTTACTGAATATTTCTAAAAAATTTTTATTGGAGTATAGTTGCTTTACAATGTTGTGTTAGTTTCTACTGTACAGCAAAGTGAATCAGCTTTATGTATACATATGTCCCTTCTTTTTTGGATTGCCTTCCCATTTAGATCATCACAGAGCACTGAGTAGAGTTCCCTGTGCCATACAGTAGGTTCTCATTAGTTATCTATTTTATACATAGTATCAATAGTGTATATATGTCAATCCCAATCTCCCAGTTCATCCCCCCCCCAGCCCCCTTCCTCTTTGATATCCATACGTTTGTTCTCTACGTCTGTGTCTCTATTTCTCCTTTGTAAATAAGATCGTCTATACCAGTTTTTTCGGATTCCACGTATATGCATTAATGTAGTTACTGAATATTTATTGAAAAACAACAACAAAAAAATCTGGCTGTGTCCAAGTCTGTTTCTTTAAAGACAACTTTGAGGGTACTGAGCCTAGTGCAGGCCTCTTTCTGTTAAGGTATAAAAAGATTAGATTAAGTGGGTGCTGCCCTTCTTTTCTGGGAGCGTGTGGGAATATGCTAATCTTTCTTTGCGTGCTTTTCAGGTTTCCTGTAATGTTTTGAAGATCTGGGAAACAGACTAAGTGCGTGGTAGCTCACAGAGCAGTCCTGAGGGGTTGTCGTGATTGTCGTTAAGTGTCTCATTTGCAAGCTTAACCCAAACTCAACAAAGCCAAGGCCCAATTTGTTCCCTTTCAAACAGACAAATAAAGCTTGTTTTGAGTAAATGACATCTGATTCAACTGACCAATTATTGTAGTTTAAAGAAAAAACAAAAAAAAACCAGCGACTTTCTGACAGACACTTAGTTTATTCTTCACAAGACCCTTGACAAGATCTGAAAATAAATTCTCACAGCATCAGAGGGACAGAAACAAAAAGATACACCTACTAGCATCTAAACATTAAGGAGTCAAAGATATCTTTAAGTTGGCAATGTGGTATCAAGAGATAACTTTTCTTTATAATATGTTGCACTGTTTAAGACAATGATCAAGTTCTTGATAGTGAAGAATTATAAAATACAAGACTTCTAGCTGCAAAGAGAGCAACTGCCTTAGAAGTTGAATAACCAGAGAAGAAGACTTACTTAGCAACAAACCTCAGAGAGAACCTCTTTAGCTATTTCTTTTACCTGTCTCTACATGGACAACCTCAGATTTGTCAAACTTTATTTTGCTGAGCAGGAATAGAATTTACTTCTAATTTCTAACAGATTGACGTGAAACTTGGAGAAATCACACAAGGGTCTTTCTTCGATCAGTTCCTTTGTGGATCTCCAGTGGCCCCACCATTTGGAAATATTCAGTGTGCTCTACTGTGGCCTCCATGGGGCCTGTGCCCCCTCTTACTCTGCCCTGCACAGCCCTGGGAGCAGTGGGAGGCGTGGTCCCGCACTTTGCACACGGCAACTTTACACTGCAGATAGATCACATCATAGCTGGTGAGAAAGCTGAAGACGTTGAACTTGAACTGAGCTATGTTCTTCTGTCGGGAGTGGAGGTTGGCATAAGTATTGTCTTTGATGCACCTGATGGCAAGAAAAACCCCAGGCCAAGAGGATTAACTTAAAGCATGGTGTGAATTAATTCTGGCTCAAATAATCAGGCTTGGACACAGACCTTTGAATTTCAACTGGAGTTCTCCCCACAACCCACTCTTCCTTTCGTTTATTAAAAAACCTTATAATACTACCATGAGGGGAAAAACCACCATTCCTGGCCAAACCACCATTCTTGGCCAGAAACAGAAGGGAACTGTAAAATAAAATAAAAACAATACAAAGTAATTAAATTATAGCTAGAGCTGTTTCCTGCTCTACTTTTTTCAAAAGGGGAGATTAAAGGTGGTGGCTGCATTATTTGAAGGTGAACTTCAATTATTTTAAAATGTATTTTGTAAACCCTAGTGCAACTACTGAAAAACTTAAAGAAAGAAGTAAATGATATATCAAGAGAGGAGATGAAATGGAATAATATAAAATGCTCAGTTAAAACCAGCATATAAAATGTTGTATTAAAACCAGAGAAGGGACTTCCCTGGTGGTGCGGTGGTTGGGAATCCGCCTGCCAATGCAGGGGACACGGGTTCGATCCCTGGTCCAGGAAGATCCCACATGCCGCAAAGCAACTAAGCCCATGTGCCACAACTACTGAGCCTGTGCTCTAGAGCCTGTGAGCCACAACTACTGAGCCTGTGTGCCTAGAGCCTGTGCTCTGCAACGAGAGAAGCCACCACAAAGAGAAGCCCGCGCAGCGCAATGAAGAGTGGCCCCCACTTGCCGCAACTAGAGAAAACCCACACACAGCAACGAAGACCTAATGCAGCCAAAAAAACCCAGAAACCAGAGAAGGCAGCAAAAGTAGAGTGGGGAGAGAAACAAAGAACAAATGCAACAGGTAGAAAACAGTTACTAAGATGGTAGATTTTAATCGAGCTATATCAATAATCACTTTAAACATGAATGGACTAGATATACCAATTTAAAGACAGAGACTGCCAGAGTAGATAAAATGAAACCAAGATCCAACTATATGCTGGCTATAAGAAACCCACTTTAAATATAAAGATAAAGATTAATTAACAGTAAAGGGATAGAGAAAGATTTACCATGCTAATATCAATCAAAAGAAAGCTGGATTATCTACATTAATTTCAGACATAACAGTCTTCAGAGCTAGGATAATTATTAGAGATGAAGAGGGGCATTACATAATGATGAAGGGGGATCAGTCCTCCAAGAAGATGTGGCAATCCTTAATGTATATGTGGCAAACAATAAAGCATCAAAATATATGAGGCAAAAACTGATAGAACTGCAAAGAGAAATTGACAAATCCATTATTATAGTTGGAGACTTTTACACCATTCTGTCACTAATTGACAGATCCAGCAGGCAGAAAATCAGGAAAGATACAGATGACCCAAACAGCACCACCAATCAGCCAGACCTAATTGGCATTTACAGAGCACTTCAACAACAGCATAATACACATTCTTCTCCAGCCCACATAGAACATTCACCAAGACAGACTACATTCTGGACCATAAAAAAACACCATAACAAATTGAAGAGAATAGGAATCACAGAAAATACATCTTCAGATCACTTTGCGATTAATCTAGAAATCAATAACAGAAAGGCTGCTGGAAAATTCCTAAATATTTGGAAATTAAACAACACCAAGTAACCCAAAGATCAAAGAAAAAATCTCAAGAGAAATTAAATCTTTCAAACGAAGTGAAAATGAATATACAATTTACCAGAATTTGTGGGATGCAGCTAAAGCAATGTGTAGAGGGAGATTTATAGCATTAAGTTAGTGTATTTGAAAGAAGAAAGATCTAAAATCAATAATCTAAGCTTCCACCTTAGGAAACTAGAGAAAGGAGAGCAAATTAAACCTAAAATAAGCAGAAGAAAAGTATGTCAGTTGTTAAATTCCAGCCTCGCTCCTATATGTGTATAATAGTTTTTTGGCTGTGCCACGTGGCTTGCAGGATCTTAGTTTCCTGACGAGGGGTTGAACCTGGGCCATGGCAGCGAAAGTGCTGATTCTTAAACCACTGGACCTCCAGGGAACTCCCTCTCCTTGATATATTTTGAAAAGGGAGAATTGAAAAGGGAAGAGCTTTCTCACTCTGACTCAGTGCAGTTTAGTGCCACATCTGTGCACCTCCTGCACCATGGCTCACGCTGCCTCTGGAAGGTGCTGCCTCTTGCCCCTCACTGGCTTTTTGGAAGCAGGCACCATGATGCTTCTCATGGGCTTTAGGCTGCTGTGGCTCTCACTACTCTGCAGCTGCCATCAGTAAGTGATGGGTTTTGTTATCTTCACACTGGTTGCCAATTACCCATCCATAAGCATTTTGCCTTGGTTGGGGGACATGGGAGCTATAAAGGCAAACAACTTGTCAGAGTTCTAACTTGGCAAATCCTTTGTTTGACCAAAGGCACCAGGATAAATCTCATCACTGTAAGAGCCTAGCCTGGGGTAACCCACCAGCCCATCAGTGTAGGCCAAATATCCTGAGGAATGGGGAGTGTAATACAGTTATAAAACTTAAAGAGAAGCGGGGCATGGGTATGAAAGGCTGGGATGAGACAGCAGAGCCTGAGACAGCGAGGGTTCTGCCCAGGACTCTTTGGGGATTCAAGGGAAGTTGTCTAGACTTCCTATGATTATTTGTCCCCAACTAGAATGAGAGGGATGGTGAGGGCCCGGGCTCTGCTTCTGGGGCATGATGAGGACTCTCTGCACAATGTTATGATTTAGGACTACCAGTTAAGAAGCCACAGGTCCCCAAAAGAATGCCACGTGAATATAATAGTCAACCAGCGAGGGCCTTCTAGTTTCCTTACCCTTGTTGGATCAAATCATGCTTGACAGTTGCAAAACCACCAGGATCTGGAGAAGCCACACAGGTTTCCACAGAGAGCTGCAGGCAGGGATTGGGGCTACGGAGTGTGACCTGGAGGAAGGCGTCTTTGCTCTGGCTGGCGTAGTGCGGCCCCATGCTCCCGACGTGCTGGGACGTGGGCAACTCGAGAAGTGATATGGACACATCGTAGCTGGCATTCTCCCTTGGGACGTCAGCCCCAGGGACAATTTCAACTGCTAACGGACCATCCACCTTGCAGGTGAACGTGAGCTGAGGCACCTTGTGCCATACAATGACTTGGCCAGGGTGGCCCTGTGTCTGGCCTCTGATGGAGTTGGAGTAGCTGAGAGAGCCGAGGCTTTCCTGGGAGGAGAGAGGCAGGTTGGTGACCAGTGCTCCTGGCTCCCTGACAAGTACTTTCTTCATGAGCAGAGACCTCTGCTTCATGTCCCCCACTTGGAACCAGTTTTCTGAGAAGCTGGAGGGCATGAGGCTTCGGGCATGACCTTGCAGGTACCTGAGGCCATGATGGGTGACCTTATGTCCTTGTTTTTGGGAGTTAGGGGTGCATGCAGCGAGCCCCTAGTGTGTGAGTCTGGACTCCCGTCTTCCCTCCCGCGAGGGCCAGGCCATGGGATGTGAAGTGGGGTGGGAGGTCCACGCTGGCTGCTGGATTCTTCCACTGCTCCTCCCTGCTCTTGACCCCAGGTCAGCCCTGGCTCCCTGTGAGCTGTGGGCCTGGCCCTGCTGACCTTCGCGCTCAGCCATGTTCCTTTAAATCCAACATGACTTGAAGGGGCCAAGGGGGTGCTGAAGGCTGATGAGCAGGGGCCACTGCCTCTGGCAGCCTCCTTCCTGTAGCCTGGTGGGTCGCCAGAGACTCACTCTGCCCAGGGACGTTTGTTCAAGGAAGCGTTGGCTTGTGCAACTCAGATCCAGTGACAGTCTGCCTTGAAACCCTCCAAGGACTGCCCTGTCAGCTTACAGCAGTGTTTCTCACTGATCTGCCTTGTTTTCCTTTTTTTACTTCTAAGAATCAATGTCTCTCTTCCCCCTTGAAGGGGATGTCACCCTCGTTGAGAGGACACAGCTAAGAAGGAAAGCTAAACTCCAGGACCACATGGCCCTGCCCACTTCCAGCCGAACTCTGGGCTTCCCGTGGCTGCTGGGCCTGAGTCTCTCCCTCGAGCTCTCCAAGCTGGCTGTCGGCTTGGGGGCTCTGCACTGGCTGACCCCCTGCCTGGAGCCCTTGTTCCTCTGTACTTGGCTCCAGCTCCTTGTTCAGGCCTCGGCTCTTTGACCACCCTATTCAAAGTGGCCCCCCAAAGCATTTTCTAGCCTCTTCCTCGTTTGATTATCTTCTTAACCCTTTTCACTATAAAGGACTCTCATTTGTGTGTTTATCCAGTGCCTCTCTCCCTTCTCTCGAATGTAAGAGCCATGGAGCTGTGGCCCTGTCGGTCTTGTGGGCTGCTGTGTCCTCAGCACCTAAAAGGTTGCTCATTCACTGACTCTGAAATCAGATACAGGAGGACCTTTTTATAGTGCTGTTTTTCCCATAGGTGGCCTGGGGCTGGTCACCACTGCAGGTGGTTCCTGACTTCTGTGTCCTCTGGCCCCAGCACTGTGGTCAGCACATGAGGTTTGCAGGGGGAGCTGGGCCAGCCAAGGCTAGAGAGGACAGCTGCAGGGTTCTCCCTGCTGGCCTGGAAATGTCTGGGGCCTGCTCTCCTCCCAGACACCCGGGGGGTTCTAGCATGGTTTCTGGGGCAGAAACCTCTGAGATGAAAACTAGAATTTTTAGAGCGAAAGGGATAAGAAAAACCATGGTCTGCACAACCAAAGAGACAAACTGCGAAGCATGGAGTTGAAGTGGTCACTTAGCGTCATGCAGGTGGTTTGAATGAATTCAACCTCCAAAAATACCAAGCATGTTGGTTTTGGGTTTTCTTGGCATGTGTCTAAACAGGGATGTGAAAGAATAGATGAATAGCATAGGGATCTTGCTTTGGGACATGTTACATTGTTAAATGTACCTACAAAAATGATTTTGTGGTTATACACTCTTCCTGGAGAAGGAGCCTGACAGACTTGAAATGACTCCCCCACAAAAGTGACTTCCTCCTGTGAAAACAAACGAGAGAGCCGGGGCTGGGTTCTTCAGGCACGCAACGTGCATTTTCCCGAGTACAGAATCCAGAACTCCAGCAAGCTCGGAAGTGAATCACAAACTGGGAGGGGATCGTGCTGGTGTAGACGCGGTTGTGGCTTGGCTGGTGTAGACGTGGTTGTGGCTTGGCTGGTGTGTGGCTGTGCCCTGAGAGGGGGTGAGGGAGGAGGAGAGATGTATGACAGGTAGGCAGGACCCTACGACTGTAGGTGAGACTGGAAACGGATTGGATACGTACATGGCAGGTGTGGGGTGTCCAGTGACACATCCTTAATGCTCTCCCCAGCTTCCTGCCGTGCAAACCAGCCCAACTAAGATGCAGACAATCCACCTACTTGTGAGGGCTCCGTCCCACCACCTCCTTCCCCTCATGCCGGCAGGACAGCGGACGTCTGTTCTACTTTCATGAATTATCACCATGATTCCACCCTTTATAGGTTATACTTTCAGCAGAAGAGAGTTACCTTGTGGGATAGGTGCTTGGGGAATGGCAGCTGCAAAAATCAGAACCAAAACAATCAGGAAAAAGCTTGGCACGATAACATCACCTTATATCAATACCTAGGTACAAATGAATGAAGCTGCTACTACTCTTGAACCTTAATATATGGTGTGGACACACTCATTCCTCTTTTCTCCCTGATCTGAGATGCAACCTCTCCCCTTCTTGCAGTGATTCACCAGGAAATCACAGACAACACACAGTCACATGATTTGTTTTCTCTTCTGTGCTGGGGTCCACCAACCCAAGGGCTGTCCTGAGACTGACCAGTCATGAGGCATCACCTACAGTAACATCTGGGCTTATGAACATGCCACAGTGCCTGTAGGAATTTATCAGGTGCCAAAATGCAGAGGGACAATGCAGCTTTCAGACCCGGAAAGCTGAGAGCCATGGTGGGGAAAGGTAGGTTGGACAAGTATTCCAATGAAGTAAGACGGGCCCCTTCCCATAGTTCTGCCTCTGCAACCCGCACCAAAAGGGCAACCTACAAGGGATGGCAACTTCCACCTGGGACGCCCTCGGAACCTGGACTGGAGTGGGTAAGAGGCTCCCAACGCGTGTCCCTCCAAATGCACCATTGTGGTGCCAGCCCAAGGTAGGGACAGCTGCCAGCCACCTCACCTGGCCCCCAAACACTGCAAGGAGCACCCCTGACCCCGACTTTCCCGACCCAGGCCACCACTGAGGGCAGAGAGTGGCACCAGTCACTGGGTAAGGCTGGGAGGAGGGTGTGTGGGGCCCAGGGTGCCAGTGAGCAGGGAAGCAAGCGGCTGAGAACTTGTCCTGGAGAGGCAGGCAGATGCAGGAGGCAGGACCGTAGGTGCTCTGATGCAGCAGGAGTCCGAGTTAGGAGGTCACTGCTGCACATCGACTTTGAGTAGGTTACCTGAAGAAGGTGTACCTTTCTCTATTCCCGCTGTGTTGGCTAAGCCAGGAGGCCCACAGAGGAGCCCCAAATGTTTTCACTTCCCCAGTCTGCTTCCTACCCACTGGAGAGTTCGACATTCAGTGCTTCTTTGTTTACTTGCATGCTTTCACTCTCTAATTCGTATCCCTGAGAGGTAAACCTTTCCTCCTTCCTCTCTGTATCAACCCTCTTCTCAGCCACTGTGATGGAACCATCCTCTTTCCGTCCCCTCCTGCCGCTCTGTGATCTGTTGTCCAGAGAGGAGAGTTTCAGATGCCATTTCATTTGGGAAATGTGACTTTTAGCTCGTTGACCATGCCCCCGGTTCTCAGCCTTGGCTGCATGTTGGAATCACACAGGAAGCTTTAAATACCACTCATGACTGGCTGTGACCCCAGAAGTGCTGATGTGACTGGTCTGGGGTGCAACTTGAGCATCGGAAGTTTTTAAAGCTCTCTGGGTGATTCCAGTGTCTGGGTCCAGACAGAGGTTAGATTTCTTTTTTTTTCTTTTTTAATATAAATTTATTTATTTATTTTTGGCTGCATTGGGTCTTCATTGCTATGCACGGGCTTTCTCTAGTTGCGGCGAGCGGGGGCTACTCTTTGTTGCGGTACATGGGCTTCTCATTGCGGTGGTTTCTCTTGTTGGGGAGCACGGGCTCTAGGCGCGCAGGCTTCAGTAGTTGTGGCACATGGGCTCAGTAGTTGTGGCTCGCGGGCTCTAGAGCGCAGGCTCAGTAGTTGTGGCGCACGGGCTTAGCTACTCCACGGCATGTGGGATCTTCCCAGACCAGGGATCGAACCCATGTCCCCTGCATTGGCAGGCGGATTCTTAACCACTGCACCACCAGGGAAGTCCCAAGGTTAAATTTCTTATTCACTTTGCAGAGATAATGGGTTCAGTGTCAGACCTACCTGGGGGTGCAGGAATCACATCTGGAACCCAGTCCCCTGCATCTGCATGCATTAAAAAGAGGTAAATTTAGGAAATCTAAGTTAAATTTTATAAAGACAAGTGGTGGCTTTCTAGTGTGGGCAAGTCCCAAACAGGCAGGCTTCGTCTTACACAAGCAAGAACAGGGCATGTTTAGACTCTGGAGAAGCAGTTCCAGACCTGAGAGAGGCTGCAAGGAACAGGACCAGAAAATTGTGTGGCCCTGGAGTGTGTGTTCAGAAGAGAGCGTGGCTCTCAGCGTTCTCTGCCAGCCCGGCTGAAGGGATATTCATCTGTCTGGTCACCTGGCCCTGCTCTGTGCACACCTTCCACCCGAGATGCTGAAAGACCAGAAAGAACCTGCCGCAGGAGGAGAGGTACCTGAGCAGATGACACCAGCATCCTCATGGTGACCACAATTGTGGTCTACCAGCCAGAGCTGGGGCACTGGCCAGGGAGGTTCTCGCTTCCCGAACACTGACTGTTGTCCAGGAGGATGTCTCCAGAGCCCAGGCTGAAGTGGGCCGTTCCAGGGGCAGCGATGGCCCTTCCATACCCCAGCTGTCGGCACACGACCTTAGCTTCATTCAGGTCCCATAGGTGGTCACACACGGTGCCCCAGGCCCCTCATGGAGGATCTCCAGGCGTCCTGAGCACTGTCCAGAACCACCCACCAGCCGCAGCTCCGGTCCATCTTCTAAACAAAGCAGGATTTTATTTATTTATTTATTTTTTGTGGTACGCGGGCCTCTCACTGCTGTGGCCTCTCCTGTTGCGGAGCACAGGCTCCGGACGCGCAGGCTCAGCGGCCACGGCTCACAGGCTCAGCCGCTCCGCGGCATGTGGGATCTTCCCGGACCGGGGCACGAACCCGTGTCCCCTGCATCGGCAGGCGGCCTCTCAACCACTGTGCCACCAGGGAAGCCCAGGATTTTATTTTTGAGTGTAGGGAGTTTTAAGTAAGAAGGATTTCTAGCTCCTGTATTTGTGGCTAAGGGAAATAAATGCAAGAATGAAGCCTTAAGGCTGTCTTGATTCCGTAATACGCTGGGCTGAAGGGCTTAAGAGTGAGACAGGGGCGGGTTTGGATCCCAGCTCTACTGCTCCCTAGTTGTGTAACCTTTGACAAGTTATTTCATCTCCCTGGGCCCCAGTTTCCTCATTTGTAAAATGGGGCTTCTAGCAGCATATATCTCAGAGGTGACAAGCCAACAAGAGTGTGACTATAAGGCACAGTGCTTAGCCCCAGCACACCTTGGGTTCTGCAGATCTTGCAAAGCTGGGTTCCTGGGGAAATGGGTTCCCAGCTGCTTCTTTGGACATGTCTTGGATAAGTGCTTGGATAAGTGTAGATTTAGTCCCCTGAAGGCACTTGGTCACAAGGGTGTCTAGGACTTCATAAAGCCCAAAGGGAATGGCGTTTTCTGGACTGACGGGCTGTGTCCAGCTGGAGTCACCTGTGGTCTCCTGGAGACGCCCTAGGGACAGTCTTCCCTTACTGTGTCCACAGGCTCTGCCACCCTGGCCTTCTTTCAGTTCTCTAATACGTCCGACTCTTTCTTCCCTGGGAGCAGCCCTTGCATTGCTACTCTCTCTGCCTAGAATGCCCCTTCATTGTCACTCATCACATATAACCTCCTCAGCAAGGCCGCCATCCCCATTCAATCCACAATAGCACCTCCTCCACCCCAGGCACTGTCTTCTATCCCATCTGGCTCTGTATTCCCAGCCTTATCACTACCCCCCAAATCATCTTGTTTATTTACTTGTTTCTTATGTCTTGATCCTTCCCCACTCACCCAAATCCACGCTACTGTAAACTCCACGAGGGAAGGACATTGTACTGTTTACTGTGTCCCCAGCACTTATAACTGGGCCTGACACAGAGTAGGACCTTGGTGAAGATTATTGGATGAGAAAATGATGATCTTGAGTCAATGAATGGTCTGGATTTCAAATGCTGGACCTTATTTAGCCTCCCCAGGGCAAGATCTCAAGCATGCTTTTGAAGGTAGAATATATAAGGAATTCCCTTACTCAGAAACAAACACCCCCCAGCTTCAAAATACACCCAGGGAGTTTCCACCCAAATTCCTAATGACCTGAGTTACTGGGGCCCCACAATCGGCAGGTGGACCTGGTCCTGGAATGACAGGCTATAGCGTCCATCCATTAAGGAGTCCCCAAGCCTCTTATTTGGGTGAGTCTAGGGTCCAATGCAGGCAAGATGTAGAGTGAACCAGCTGGTGGAGGGAAAAGAATTCTTGCAAGTTTGACTTTTACATTTCAGCACCCTGGACAGTTCCCAGGCAGCCGGCAGTGCCGGATGCAGCTGTGGAGAGGAGCCGCCTGCCCATTCAACATACAGGCTGCACGTCACTGCCTTATTTCATCGTTCATGAGCCCTCTTAATGGAAAAATCTAGCAGCGATGCAGCAGGGCTTATGTGTGTGTGTGTGTGTGCTTTTAAAACTGAATCCCAGGCCTCTGCTAAGAGGGGAATCCCTTAAATTAGAAAACTGTTCTGTCTTTTCAGGGCCAAAAACCTGCTTGAAGCTTCCTACCTGACTCTCTTGCGCCCTGCGGAATTGCATTGAAAAGAGCATAAAAGCCACTGTTGGTGATCACAGAATCACTTCAGAACACCACAGTCCTGATGTCAGAGGAGGAGAAAAACATCACAGCTACTGAGGCACAGAAATTGCCCATGGACAGCAGGCAATCCTGGGGCTGTCAAAGATTTCAGGTGAGTCATATGGGCATCCAAGGATGTCTTCCAGCCTGGGGGAATCACAGCGGAGGGTTAGCGGCAGGTTAGGGCATCCTAGATCTTAAAGTTTGAAAAGTATGACAATCACAGGATTAAATAGTTGGATTATACTTTAAATTGCATATTAATATATAAAATATCAATTAACTTTTTCAGATGCCTTATTAACAGAACTCTTATTATCTTTGAGTAATGTGTGAGGCTTATGGTTACAACTTAGTAATAGAAATTTAAAAATCATAACGGTTTTGGCCAATCACAACTTACACAGAACATTAGGAAATGCGAATATACACTGCAAATAAAATCTGAGCAGTAAAATCACCCCGGGGATCAGCATGTAACCAACATCACAGCCTGATTTTCCTACCTCTGTATTTCACAACATTTTCCATACCCAATTTTCCATACCCATTTTCCATACTTCTTTCTGTTCTCCCCTGCCCACCTCCTCCTGGAATCACACAGATTCCTGGCCTTTCCCACGATGGATGGTGGGAAGTGGTGACGGGCACAGAGTGCTAGTGTTGACTGCGCTTGTAGGTTACAATAACTGGGCCTCATCACGCTGATGCTGAAACCCCGGAGAGCTGGCAGGGGGTGATGAGCTGGTGCCCGTCGTGGGTGTCCGCTGCTGGATGGTGCCCAGAGGCAGCAGGCTGAGAACGGCCAGACGGACCGAGCCACATTCTCTTCAAGTCCCTTGTCACCCTCCTGCCTACTCTGACCTGGGCAAATCCACACGCCCCCTTCCCAGCCTGAAAGTCAGCATTTACAATTTTATACAAAACTTATTGTTCCCCTTCATTATATATGGATGTCGGCATTTATTCTGCTACTTCTATCCAGTTATTTTCATTAAAAACATGCTTCTTAGCAGACTCACAGATAGAGGGAACAAAGTAGTGGTTACCAGTGGGGAGAGAGAAGTGGGGAGGGGCAATATACAGGTAGGGGAGTAAGAGGTACAAACTGTTACGTATAAAATAAGCTACACAATGTGGGGAATATAGCCAATATTTCATAATAACTATAAATGGAGTATAACCTTAAAAAATTGTAAATCACTCTATCATATACCTGTAACATATAATACTGTGCATCAACTAAACTTCAACAAAAGTTTTTTAAAAAATCATAAAACAACAAGTCAGCATTTACAGGCATTAGAAGTACTAATGCCACGCCCCTCGGCAAGGCTGCAGTGAGGACAGAGACGCTCCTCCGATTGAGTCCCGGCTGCCCTGCCTTCTTGTGGAAGGGGCTGCAACAGGATGGGCTTGAGCAGCAAGGAAGCAGCCCCTCAGCCACGCCACACCAGCCTCTCTGTGCCTCTTCCTGAGCACACCGCCTGGCATCTCCTATGATGGTCCTCTTGGCATGGAGTTATTACCATGTCAATTTAAAACAAGCGGCTACCTGTTACGCGATCCTGAGAAGCTGTGGAAAGACCCAGAAGGAAAAAAAAAAGATACTGATGACCTCCAGGGGAAAATAGTCTCATCTACTAGGTTAGCAAAATGTAAAGGGTCTCCTTAGAAATGTCCGTGTACTTAGTGCAAACTGAGAAAAGTCTGAAGGTGCTGAGAGAATTCCTGTGGTAGGTTAAAGAAGGCCACAGATTCTCAGACATGCCTCTCGTCACGAGGTGGGTCCCCTCCCTTGAACCTGGGTGGGCTCTCTGACGGTCTGACCAGCAGAGTATGGCAGAAGCGATGCTGTGCCTTAAGACACTGGCAGCTTCCACTTCTGTCTCTGGGAACCGTGGCTTGCTCGTGGCACCCTGAGCCACCCCGTAAGAGGTCTGATTACCTGGAGAGACCTTGGGAATGTGAAGAGGCCCTGAGACTGCCTGGAAAGGAAAAGGGCCCCTGGCTGAGCCCTCCAGGGCTCCACCAGGACCCCAGGCATTGGAGTGCAGCTGTCCTGGACTCTCCAAACCAGCCACTAGGTGACCCTGCTCAGTGCTGTGTGGAGTGGAAGACTCTCCCAGCCAAGCCCTGCCCCACAAAGCCGTGACAGACAACTAAGTGGTTGGTTTTTTTGTTTGTTTGTTTGTTTGTTTTTTGCAGTACGCGGGCTTCTCACTGTTTTGGCCTCTCCCGTTGCGGAGCACAGGCTCCGGATACACAGGCTCAGCGGCCATGGCTCACGGGCCTAGCCGCTCTGGGGCATGTGGGATCTTCCCGGACGGGGGCACGAACCCGTGTCCCCTGCATCGGCAGGCGGACTCTCAACCACTGCGCCACCAGGGAAGCCCTGTATGCGTACTTTTTAAAAAGCCTGTTTCTGTTTTCCACTTCTCTCCAAATGTCACATTGTTTATATGCCACCTTGAAAGATGCAATGAGTGACGTGCATATGAAAAGACCCTTTTAAAATATTACCATCATCTTGAGTCACAGAGACAAAGAACAAGAGTCCTGCCAGAAAGAGATGTGAGCGATGTTTGCATTGAGAGGAGCTGAAGGCGCATTCTACCTTCCTTGTCTGATGTCTGAGACCTGCTGGACCCTCACCCTCACCTTAAGCCAAGAACAATTCTCATATGTTTCCTGTTGTAACAAAGAATCTGCACTTTCCAAGTCTGAGCGCCAGTGCTGTAGACGAGCACCACTTTCCATGTTCAAAATGATCCTGACACATCCCCACCCAGATAAATCCCGGAGTAACACAGGATTAGCAAATTCTGACATAGAGACAGCGCAGAGCTCTTCCTTCACAGTTCTTCCTTCATCTCGTTCCAACTTGTTCCACAGGACCCTGGGTCTACCCAAATTCTGTCTCTTTAGGTTCCTGGCATAAAGTTACATACTGGATACAAAGGTGAGATTGCTCCTTCCCCAAGTCAGGCTGGGAACTGGGAAGTTCAACTGTGAAGTCCCCCTGGGGGTAGAGCACTGGCCCCAGGGACTCTTCTGGAGGGACAGGGCAGAGAGGAGCTGAGTGGCCAGACCTGGCGTCTCCAGCTGAGACTGTCTGGTGCTGAGGTCCGACAGCGGTGAGTGCTCCAGAGAGGCCCCCGAGCAGATGCAAGACTCTGGGATTCCAGGATGACGGAAACCCCCGTGGGACAACAGCAAATTTTACTTCCTTCCTCCTGTTGGCAAATCTCATTCCTACTTTTGTTCCCCTGCAGCCGGGCAGAGACCGCTCGCCAACACTGACTGACCCCACTCAGCAAATGCCCTCAACCTGCTTCTCTTCACCCATCTCCTCTACTGCTCCAGGCCCGCTGCAGTTTGTAGAGTCTATTCCAGGCCAAAAATTAATAGAAAGCCCGGGAGGTGGATAAACTTGCATAGCCTTTCCCCAAATTCTCATGCACCTTATCTCTGAACACCCATAGTTTGCCCCATGGGAAGTTTCTCTGAGCCCCTGGCTGTTAAGAATCTTCCCAGTGTTGCCAGAATACCACCTTTCTTGCACCAGTTATAATGTGCATTATTACATTCTACACTGACCTTCTGTATACCTGTGTCACCCCATTTTGTGAGATCTTCTGCAAAAGAGAGACCCTGTCCTGTCTTTTTCCTCTGTTTCCTCAACATCTAGCAGAGTTGAGCTCATGGTGTGCTTGAGTGGAGGCATGCGTGCACCCATGAACATATGTATGCATGTGTGAGTACCAAAGAAAGCATACCCAGAGAAAAATGTTCTCCCTACAGAGTGTTACATTCAAGCAGACATTTAAGTAGACTAAGTACCCTGCTTTGATACCCCTGTAACATGCATCTATAACGGGCAGCTTTGCCAGTAATGTCAATACTTGCAAAATGTGCAGAGCAGACATTTAATGGTTAGTCCACTGTCTAGGGGGCTTCTGTGCATAAGAGAAGAAAAAGTGAAAAGTTTGTCCACCTACCAGTCAAATGCCAGTCTCTTTCCATCACTATATCCCGACCCTAAATGTGCCAGGTCTTTGCCTCTGTATTTGGTGGCTCCTCCTTGCCCTGGGGACTCAGCTCTGCCACTAGATCACAAGGAGTGACAGGCAGGAAGGAGCGTTCCAGATACAGGAAGCTGTCCATCCCCTGGTCTCCTGCTTTGTCTGGTTGCAGTGGGACCAGCAGAATCATGGTCTGGTTTGCCTGGCACCATCTGCACGCCAGGCTAATACAGGAAGTTGTTACTTAAAGATAAGGGAAACCGCAATTAACACCCTCCCTCCATAATCTGATAGAGTCTTGGAACTGCTGAGTTGTTTCTGCATTAGCCTACGGAAAGGTAAGATGATCTTCAGCCTGATTCTCCAGGTGAGTTCAGGCATTATCCCAGCTACAAGCCTAGGCAGGTACTTCCGGCTTCATGGGAAGAGGGCAGGTTTCCTGAGCACGGATTTAGCAGTGCCTCTAGTGGTGACAGAGGGACAACAAAAAACCCCAACTCATCCTACAGCAGAAAGCCAAGGAGGCGAGGGTAATTTGAAGCTAGGAAGGGGTCATTTTAAAAAGAAAACACTTGGGCTTCCCTGGTGGCGCAGTGGTTGAGAGTCCGCCTGCCGATGCAGTGGACACGGATTCGTGCCCCGGTCCGGGAAGATCCCACATGCCGCGGAGCGGCTGGGCCCGAGAGCCATGGCCGCTGAGCCTGTGCGTCACAACGGGAGAGGCCACAGCAGTGAGAGGCCCGTGTACCGCAAAAAAAAAAAAAAAAAAAGAAAACACTTGAACGCAAATCTGTCGAGATAGAAAGTTGACTAGTGGTTGCCAGGGGATTAACTATAAGTGACCATGAGGGATCTTTTCGGGGAAATATTCCAAAACTGAATTGTGAATTATACAATTCAGCAAATTTATTAAAACTCATTGAATTGCATGTCTAAAACAGGCAAATTTTATGGTAGGTAAAGTATATCCTATGGCCCAGGGCTTCTTGGTTCACTTACAGTGCTATCTTAGCTATTTTTTTTTTCATTCCACAAATATTTATTGAGTGCCTTCTATGTGTCACAGACCATGCTGGGACTGTGAAAGTAGCAATAAATAAGATTTTAAAAGTTCCTGGTCTCTTGGAGCTTACATTCTAATGGGAGGAGTGAGATAGTGATAAAGATAACTACAGATCGCTATAAGACAGTAATTCTTAACCCACATGGTAGGACCACCTGGAGGGCATCCAAACATCCCAATGTCCAGGCCACACCCTATCAGACTCTCTTGGGTAGGATCTTAATAGCAAGACAGGCAGCCAAAGGAGAATTCTCAAAGCCTCCTTTCAGACTGAGAAGGTGGTGTTGCACAGTGGTCTGCGTTAATTGGTGAGGGAAGGGCTAGGGAAGACCCTCCTTCTTGTGCCCTGGTGTCTGTTACCTCAACTCACCTCCGTGGGACAGATTCCACTGGGGAGGGGGAGTCTTCCTTGGTGGGCCTGAAATTCTGGTGGGAAAAAATAAAAAACACATGCAGGCAGGAATATCGTCATCCTGGCCTAGATTCTGAGGTCTGATTAGATCACCCTTTTGGGACTTGACCTTCCCCAGATAATAATCTGTTCCCCCTCAGTCAGAAAAAAAGAATTAGAGACCCTGCTTCTGACACCTCCATGTGACCAAGCATTCCCCAGAGGTCTAAATGGAAACAGGCCTTGCCTTATCCATAGGTTCCACTGTTCTGGGTGGACCTCCCAAAGAGGCTCCGAAAGTGGACCTGTTTATTCCTGAGTAACTATTTGTAACAACTCTGCTTGAGCCAGCATCTCCTCAATCCTTATGCCAAGAGGAAGCAGACAGGAAGCTGGAAACTGGATTGATTTTTTAATTGTAATTTTATTGGAGTATAATTGATTTACAATGTTGTGTTAGTTTCAGGTGTACAGCAAAGTGGTCCAGTTATACATATACATACAATTGTTCTTTTTTAGATTCTTTTCTCATATAGATTATCCCAGAATATTGAGTAGAGCTCCCTGTGCTATACAGTAGGTCCTTGGTGGTTATCTATCTATAGATAGATATATAGATATAGATATCGATATCTATATCTATATATACCTATATATAGATATATATCTATAGATATATAGATAGATCTATCTATATAGTAGTGTGTGTATGTTCATCCCAAGCTCCTGATTTATCCCTCTCCCTCTTGCTCCTGCTTTGGTAAACATAAGTTTGTTTTCAATATCTGTAAGTCTGGGAAACTGGATGTTAGAAACAGGTTGGTGCACAGCAGGTGAATCCTGACCACAAGTCCTCTGGGCTGACTCCATGGGGGTCCGTGTGGAGGCTGTGTGTCATCTGATTCCTCACGGGGCCAACCAGCTGCCTTTCGCACTTTTCTGTGTGTGGGATTCACCTGGGGAGCTTGTTGAATTGCAGATTGTGACTCAGTTGATCTGGGACAAGGCCTGAAATGCTTCATTTCTAACCTGCTCCCAGGTTATACCACTGCTGCTGGCCCCCTGGCCACACTTTGCGTAGCACCTCGTGCTGAGGAGTCCCACACACTGAGTTGCAACTTTGTTCCTCTTGGACCAGCAGCATCGGCCTCCCCTGGGAAGTTGTTAGAGGTGCAGATCTTTAGGTTCCACCCCAAATCTACCGAATCTCTGCATTTTAATAAGATCTCCCCGGAGGGTTATATGCACATTCATGTTGGAGAAGCACTGACCTAGAAGACCTGTCCAGGAGGCTGGTCTGCCCAGAGCCAACGGCTTTGTAATGGGAACTATGACTTTAAGGCGCACAGCTGCTCATATAAAGTCTGGATATAATGCAGTGTTAGAAAGGAGCACCATTCTCATAACCAAGGGGTCTATCTCCATAGGGAATCTTAGCCCAGGAGTAGGGGGATGGCTGGTGGGGCTTTGCAGAGCCACCTTTCAGTGAGTGGCAAGATCCACCAGAGGGAGCCAGAGCCTAGGAGGTGACTGAAGGGACAGACGTGGCAGGGGGGAGGAGAAGCCCGGACTTCTTGTGTACGACTTGCACACACAAACACACACACACGCAAACACACACATGTACACATACTCCTTGATAGCCATTATAATAATAAATTGGAAAATGTACTTAAAGAAAAAGAGGTAGAAAGTGAACATTAAAGTTAATAAGATGAGGGTAGGAAGTTAAGAAAGTTCAAAAGAAAAACGTTTTTAGAGAATAATATAAGAGAACTCATAAATATATATGCAATATAATATAGTAGAGTATCATTCCTACCTAGGATAGGAAATGATTTCTTAAACAAGTCATGAAAAGCACTAACCATCAAGGAAAAGACTCATAAATTGGAGTGTAGCTGGCATAAAAGTAAGAAAGGAGAGAGGCCAGTCTAGAATAGGAGCAGATATTTGCAACATAGGTTACTGGCAAAGGGCTTATATCAAGAATATGTAAAGAAGTTGTACATATCAATAAGAAAAAAAATATTAGAAAAAATAGACGAAAGACTTGTTGAATAGACATTTCACTAAGGGTAATCTCAACGGGCAATAGAAAAAGTGTTCAACCTCATTTGTAATCAGAAAGCGCAAATTAAAGCCACAGTGAGATATCACAAGACACCCATTAGTGTTGGCAAGAGGGAATTCTCATACTTTACTGGTGGAATGGTGAATTGTAGGGACACTTTGGAATAGAGCTGAGAATTCTCTAGGAAATCAAAGCTACACGTATCCTAGGGCTCAGCAATTCCACTCTTAGGTATGCACCTGACAGAATAAGTGCAAGGAAACATGACAAGAATGTGCCCCAAATTTTAAAAAAAACAGCCTAAATGTAAACAACAGAAGACTGATTAATAAATGAGTCTTCTCTTTGAAGAGAAGGTGGCTTCTCTTTGTTGCAGAGCACAGGCTGTAGTTGCTCGGGCTTCAGTAGTTATGGCACGTGGGCTCAGTAGTTTTGGCTCAGGGGCTCTAGAGTGCAGGCTCAGTAGTTGTGGTGCACGGGCTTAGTTGCTCCACAGCGTGTGGGATTTTCCCAGACCAGGGCTCGAACCCATGTCCCCTGCATTGGCAGGCGGATTCTTAACCACTGTACCACCAGGGAAATCCTATTCTGTGAAGGTGTTTTTGGACGAGATTAACATTTAAATCAGCATACTTTGAGTAAAGCAGATTGGCCATTGCTCCATAATGATGGTGGGCCTCATCCAATCAGGCCTGAAGAGAACAAAGACTTATGTCCCCTGAACAAGAGGAAATTCCACCAGTGGACTTGAATTTCCACATGGGCTCTCCCTGGGTCTCCAGCCTGCTGGACCACCCTGCAGATTTTGGATATTCCAGCCCACACTCATGTATGTTAATTCCTTAAAATAAATTTCTCTCGGTCTCCAGATCCCACCCCAAACCTATCATTGCCATGGTGACATCACTTCTGGGCAGAGTGGCAGGGTGCCCTTTCTCACTCTCCTTTTCCCTGATGCCTGGAGGAGCTGAGTCCTGACAGTGCCACCCTTTTCTACCTGGACCTGCTGGGACAAGGCCATAGCTTCTCCATCTCAATACCTGGAGGTAACCAGGCTGCTGGTACATGGCCAGCCCTAGAATATCCCCCATCAGCCCACAGTCCACTGCTGATGTCTCTGTGAATTTCCTTCTAGTCTTTTTTCCTCCTGCATATTTGTATATTGACAGCATCCGGATCATACTCTATATATAAAGTTTTGTATTCTGTCTTTTTAAAATATCACATTACATCATGAGCATATTATTGGAAATTTGACAAAGACTTGATTTTTTGATAGGCCCATAATATTCTATCATGTATCATTCATTGGTTGTTCCACAAATATTTGTTGAGTGCTTGCAATGTGCCAGGTGTTGTGTGGCTTGTGCAAGCAGTTGACTGTAGGACAAATGTGTGAGTCAATGAATACAGGGCAGGAGGCTCAGAGGCACTTGTTGCTATTTCCAGGTTCACAGCTGTTCCAGGTAACTGAACTTGCCCAGGTAAGAGGAGCACCAATGTATTTTGGGTGGCTGGCATCGGTACGAGCACTGGACCGAGCTCTAAATATCCCCATTTGGGGATGTTTCCTGGTAGAAGCAAAGGAAAGCTTTAGGACCAGTACTTGTCAGAGACAACTTCTTCCATAAGCTGCTTCTTTACTTTTTAAACTTATGTTTTCAATAGGTAATATGCTTACATTGTTCTAATATTCAAGACGAAATAATAATGTACACAGTGAAAAGGCTCATTCCCACCTCTTCCTCATCTGCCAGGTACCCACCTCTGGTAACCATTTTTATCATTTTTTTGGTATGTATTATTCTAGAGTTTCTTTATGCAAATACAAGTTTCCTTTCCAACACAAAAAAGTCATCTACAATTTATATACTTTTGCACCTTGCTTTTTGCACGAACAATATTTCTCAGCGATATTTCCAAATAACTAAAGATCTTTTTATTACTTCTATAGTCCTATTACTCCTATATAGTATTCCATTATATGGTCAACCATAACTCTCTAGCCAGTCACCTGTTAATGGACATTTGAGTTTCCCATTAGGTTTGTCATCTCACACAAGGCTGCACTGACAAACTTGTGTATATTTTATTTTATACATGTAATTGCTGGGTCAAAGGGTAAACACACTTGTAACTTTTGGTATATATTGCCTAATTACTTTCTACAGGATTGTGCCAATATACATTCCCAGCAGCAACACTCTTGACCCCACTTTTGGGCAGGAACCCAAGATGATTGCTTATTAGGTCAACAGGCTGAACATCTGCTCTATACTAGATCCCATGATAAACAGCCCCAGTGCAAAGAACAAGATGCTATTGGCACCTGCTTTTGAGCAGAGGGAGAGACAGACCTATTTATTGGACAAGCAAGTCAATACGTGACAAAGCACTATAGCATGATACAGGAAGTGCTGTGAGAATGTGGGCCAAGGGATAATTTATTCTGCAAGGAAATCTTCAGAGGAAGCAATAGTTAAGCTGGGCCCTGAAAGATAAGCAAGTTGTCTAGGGGGAGAGAGGTATTTGAGACAGCGGGGAGCATGTCTAGAAGCTGATTCCAAGAACCATAGATAGAGTTCATGGATGGAGCATGAGGAACTAAGATTGGAGCTAAGATTGGAGAGGCAAGCCAACACCAGGGAGAGACTTTAGCTGATGAGCCTTCATCCTGAAAGAACTGAGCAGTCTTTATGGGCACATAAGTGGCAGTGACGTGGTCAGATCATCTCCCAGCCACACTCTCTGCCCACTCTATTCCTCTAGACTCCAACACGCCAGGAGCGTGGTAGTGTGCATCCATTTCACCCCGAGGGGTCATTTGTTGCCTAAACTCAGACCTCACAATAGCTCCACGTAGGCCAGTTATGATGCAAGAAGTTTGTGACTGTCCCTTGGGTTCCCATTAAAACTGTCTTACAAAGAAACTCCAGGCACTGACACCTCCCATCTTAGCCTATTGCCAGAGTATGATCAGAGAATGGGAGAATGGCTGTCAGAAGACTGGAAAACAGAGGGCTAGAGATTCAAGGGCCCAAGAAAGGATGATTACAGAGGGGAAGTCAAATAAGCATGGAACACCAGTCCAGGTATTCAATATAAGCGATTCCTTTCAGGATAAAGACTCCCTGTGCTGCCAGGGGGATCCATGTTCTGCTTCACCATTGGGGTGAGTATGACCTGTGCTTCTGGTCTATTCCTTCCCACCCATGTCAGAACCAGGCCAAGTGGAGGAGCCCACTCTAAGGCTGTAGAAACCCTGGTCACAGTGACCCTACCCTGACTAACGTAGAATCACCCTTTGGAGATTTCCCATTCCAAAGGGGAAACTAGGAGGACCCTTTCCGAGTTCTAATACACCTCTCTGCCTTCCAGGATATGGACCAAATTCTGCAAATCAGACCCACGCGTTGCCGTCGGAAAATACTCCCCCTTGGAAAAAGAGATCCTAGTAAGTGCTGTGAAATTTATACACAGGGAAGCCCCATGGAAGCCAGGCAGTTAGGCTAGGGGAGCCAGAGGTTCAGAAACCACCAGCAATAGAGAGGTAAGTCTCCCAAACAGCAGACTGGAGTTGGCCACTACTTGGCCGTTGTGAGCTAGTGGCCTCCACACCTGCATAGCCAAAGCAAAATACTCTCTAATTTCGAAGTCCCAAGTAGCAATATAACTACAAGTGATAACAAGTCACGGAAGCTGCCTTTTCTCAAGCCCTTATCTTGCACTAGTTGCTTTCACGTATATCTTATGGAGACCTCACAGGGGCCTGTAAGATCAGTAAAATTCTTTCAAATTCATAGTAGGTAAGAAGGAGAGTCAGGAGTTGAACCCAGGCTCGTCTAACCCCAAAGATCTGTGCTCTTTCTCACTACCCAGGGGCTCGGGCACCCTCAGCGATGGAGGGTGAAGGTGCCACTAGGTAGTTGTTCCTGTGGGTCCCCCCTACTCCTGTCCCGTTGAGATTTTAACCATCCCTTTCCCGTTGTCAGCGTCTAGGTGGTGTTCACACCATAGCATCCAGGAGGTTTCTGACTTATAAGCAAGAAGAAGAACGGAAAATGCTCAAGGAACTACAGGTGCTGTCTTCAGACTATAAAAGGGCGGTGGAATATAGGAAGCAACTCACCCCTCCTTGTGCCACCTGTGGACCCCTAGAAAAAATATGGACGGCGAAGGTGATGGTGCCCCCAGAGGAGTTCAAAATGCCGCAGCGGGAGAGGCTGAACGTCAGCAAGCACATAGAACGAATGCAGCTCGCTCGAGCCCTGAGGAATAAGCAGCCTTTACCCTACATTGAAAGATTTAGGAGCTCTTTGCTTCTGTCTGGAGGGGGCCTGGGCCTCCCGGGAAGGGACAAAACTGGGGAAGGCAAGGATGACCGAGACGCCGATCCCTGCGACTATGCCCATCAAGAGAAGAGAGATGAGGCAGAGAGCAAAACCACGAAAAGACAGGAAATAAAAATGAACGTAATTTTCAAGTCAGAAGAACCAAAAAAATGTGTGACGTACCATCCAAATGATCTAAAACCATTCCTCCCTCCAAAAAAAGCAGAAAGATCCATTGCTGGCTTAACGAACAGAAATCTTTTGCGCCTGGCCGAACTCCCTGGAGACCTAATGCTGCTGAGTCAGGATTTTATATCACGGGGAATCCACCCCAGTGACGTGTCAAAGGCCAGCTGCCTGGAAGAAGGCAGCGCCTGGAAAGAGTACATGCACACAGCTGCTTCCCACCATTATTAAAGGTTTATTTATTCCCCATGGAAACCGAGTGCCCTGGTCCTTATTACTCCTGCAGCTCTGCCCCCGGTGGCTTCCCTCTTTCTCTTTTTTTCTTTCTTTTCTTTTCTTAGCTTTAAAAAAATTTTATTTAAAAAGTTTTAAATTTTATTTATTTATTTTTAATGTTTTTAAAATTTATTTATTTTATTTACTTATTTTTGGCTGGGTTGGGTCTTCGTTGCTGTGCACAGGCTTTCTGCATTTGCAGCGAGTGGGGGCTACTCTTCTTTGAGGTGCGCAGGCTTCTCATTGCAGTGGCTTCTCTTGTTGCTGAGCACGGGCTCTAGGCGCTTGGGCTTCTGTAGTTGTGGCACGTGGGCTCAGTAATTGTGCCTTGTGGGCTCTAGAGTGCAGGCTCAGTAGTTGTGGTGCACGGGCTTAGTTGTTCCACGGCATGTGGAATCTTCCCGGACCAGGGCTCGAACCCATGTCCCCTGCACTGGCAGGCGGATTCTTAACCACTGCGCCACCAGGGAAGCCCCCAGATTTTTATTTTATGTTGGAGTAGAGTTGATTAACAATGTGTTAGTTTCAGGTGTACAGCAGAGTGATTCAGTTATACGTATACATGTATCTATTCTTTTTCAAATTCTTTTCCGATTTAGGTTATTACAGAGTATTGAGCAGAGTTCCCTGTGCTATACAGTAGGTCCTTGTTGGTTATCTATTTTAAATATAGCAGTGTGTACATGTCAATCTCAAACTCCTTAACTATCCATCCCCCCCACCCTTCCCCCCCGGTAACCATAAGTTCTTTCTCTCAGTCCGTGAGTCTATTTCTGTTTGGTGGCTTCCCTCCTTTTCTCCTTACAGGACCCGATCTCCAGGGCGTCCTCAAGGTAAGACCTAGCTGCTGAGGCTTCCTGGTGTCAGGCAGCTGTTGGCTGTCAGCTGCTCCCCCGACCGCAAGCAGCCCAGGCCTTCGCAGGATGCAGACTCCTCTTTTTCATCTACTCCCACGGGACCTGCATCAGTTACCTGCTTCGGTTAAGCAAGTCACCCCAAAATTTAACAGCTTACACCAACTTTCATTAATTTAGGTTATAATTCTAATTGTGGGTCAGCAATTTGGGCTGGTCTCAGCTGAGTTCCTCCTGTGTCTGCAGTCAACGGCGGGTCATTTGGGTGGTTCTCTTTCTCGGGGGAGAGCTATCAGCTGGGTCAGTGGGAGTGATGGGTTACATCTTTCCTCTTCCAGCAGCTGTAGCAGGCCAGCCCCAGGCTTGTTCACGGGGCTGCTGCAGGAGCCGAGAGAGCAAGCAAAAGTCTGCAAGGACTCTTGAAGCCAAGACCAGAACCGGCACACCACCACTTTGCCACACTCTGTTGGCCAAAGCAAGATACACAGCCAGGTCCAGATGCAAGGGTGTGTAAATGGACTTCACCTCTTGTTGGGGGGAGGTGGAAAGTCGTACTGCAAAAGCTCAGGGAGGCTGGTACAGACAGGACTGTGGCTGCAGTCAGTCTGCCCCAGAGCCCCTGGGGCTGGAGCTGGGACCAGCCTGTAGCCCAGATCGGGGGAAAGAACCCTGCTCAGGAAAGAGGCTGCCCACGCCTAAAAGCTAGAGGTCTGTTCCATGCTCCCCACTTCTTGCCTAGACATGCAGCTTCTACCTTGGAAGGCAGAGCCAGCCTGTTCCCGGCCTGATCTCTGCCGCCTTCCTCTTCTGCACAGCCACGTGACTTACACCCTCCCCATCAAGTCAAGTGCAGGCACGGGACACGCAAGGCTGTAGCAGGCACAATTCCTTTGGATTTGTGTCAGGAGGATAATCCAAGGTCCCTGCGGTCAGTTATTGCTACTCCCATGAAGGCCCTGCCTCGGCCCCAAGGTGGCAGATCTGGGAGATATTTCAGTGTTTGAGAAGATGACACATTCGTTTCTTGTCTGCATCTGAAACCCAGAAGGATCCCCCGGTTAATCACACGCTGTCCTCGGCAACTCTGCGCACAGTTGGAAAGACACTGAGCTTGCCCACAGGTACAGCTTCCGGGGACAAGGCCAGCATTCTTTCTAGATCGTTCCTCTCCGTGGATTTTTCGCAATTGGCTCTTTCAGAACCACAGCTTTCCTCCAAGCAGAGGGGGAGTCATGGGCGGGAGGCTGACCCTCTCCCATTTTCCAGGAGAACTCCATTGGCCATAGCCACAGGTTAAGAGAAAGTATTGTATCGGTAGCAGCTATTGACAAGAGAGCGATTTAGGGAGAGGTAGCATAATTCCAAAGTCATCAGTGGAAGAATCAGTATAAACCAAAGGGATGCTCGAACTTTTCAACTGGGGCAAAGTTGGAAATTAGGGAAAAGGAAAATATTATTTCCAATATTGATATAACTTCTCCAATGGCTATAAAATTGTGAATATCAAAGCAACACGTGAAAACTCAAACCGGTTTGAAAACATTTTAAAGCTATTTAGCTGGATCCTAAACATTGCTCAAGATCAGCTCTGCAATGTGGTAGAAAGTTCTTTGCACGAGAAGCGAGACCAGTGCTCTTCTTAGAGATCTACCACCAACCAGCTGGGAAGTGTGTGTAAACCACAAGGCTCTCTGTGACTCAGCTTCCTCAGCAGTTAAATGAGCTCATCAACTAGAGCATCACCAAGGTCCAGTGCTGGGATTCATTTAACTAGCTGTTTGCAGTGGAGTTTGCTTTGCTCACCATCTGCTTAGTGTCACAACCTAAGAACTGTGTTACAGCACCAGGTGGTGCTGGTCTGGAGACATTTTCACTGAGTTCAGTAGTCACCTCTGAGAATAGATCAGGGAAGGTGTTAACAACCTTGTTGATAGTGTCATTTTAATTACAACAAACATTAATTACTTGGAGCCATCCAGAAATAACCCACAGTTAACCATACAGGTTTGTGTATCTGTGTGCTATCTTCTAGGAAGTATATATGAAAATAAACTTAGATTTATTTATTATTAAAGGTTTCTGAAAAATCTCTGAATGACGTATGGATTCCTTCTAACTGCTTACCTGGAGTTATATAAACACTTTTTATCTTGATAAAAAGATAAGTGACCTAAAGAGCCCTGCAAGAGCCTTAGGCTATGGTGAAATTTAATTAAAAATTTATTTTTTATTTTTTTAATTAAAAATATTTTTATTGAAGTATAGTTGATTTACAGTGTTTCAGGTATACAGCAAAGTGATTCAGTTATATATTTACATATATGTATATATATATGTATATATATTTATACTCTTTTTCAGATTATTTTCCATTATACGTTATTACAAGATATTGAATATAGTTCCCTGTGCTATACAGTGGGTCCTTGTTTATCTATTTTATATATAGTAGTATGTATCTGTTAAACTCAAGTTCCCAATTTATCTCTCCCTGCCGCTTCCCCTTTGGTGACCATAAGTTTATTTTCTATGTCTGGGAGTCTGTTTCTGTTTTGTAATAAGTACATTTGTATCATTTTTTATTTAGATTCCACATGTAAGTGATATCATGTGATATTTGTCTTTGTCTGACTCACTTCACTTAGTATGATAATTTCTAGGTCCATTCATGTTGCTGCAATGGTAATATTTCATTCTTCTTTTTAGCTCAGTAGTATTCCATTATATATTTGTACCACATCTTCTTTATCCATTTCTCCATCGATGGACACCTAGGTTGCTTCCATATCTTGTTTATTATAAATAGCGCTGCTATGAACATTGGGGTGCATGTATCTTTTTGAGTTAGAGTTTTCATCTTTTCCAGATATACGCCCAGGAGAGAGATTGCTGGATCACATGGTAAGTCTATTTTTACTTTTTAAAGAACTATGGTGGAACTTAGAAAGCCTTTGGGCATCAGCCCAAAGAGAGTTCTGGTAAGGAGTAATTTAATCTGAAATTTGTAACAATTCTTTATTCCTTGAGAACTCTGGGACAAGTGATAGATTAAATTTTTCCCAAAAGTCCAGTATTGGTTATTCAATATACAGAGGCAAAAAGAGATAGATGACAGATAGATAGATAGATAGATAGATAGATAGATAGATAGATGATAGGTAGATATTTCAGAGGAAAAAAGAATCTGATAGTTGATTTTCACATAAGCTTAGTGTCGTCATTACTGGAAAAAGTCAGAACTTCTTTGGACTTCCTTAAACTTACAGTTTAGTATCAGTTTTATTTTGAATTACTTATGGAAACAGACCTCATTGTCTTTTCCATTCTTAGAACCAGTACAGATTTTAATCTGTTCTTGCCCGAGACCCACAGGAGCCCTGTGGTGTCAGAGAGGGCTCATTTACAAGGATGGTGTCTGAAGAAGGTGACCAAATGAGCTGGAAGATTCTGGGGTGAAACATCTGGCTAGCACTTTGGACATGGCCAGACCTTCATCTCCATTTCCTGAAGAGACACTGGGTGCTTCCTGCTATAGTTCACCCCTAGACTGTGTCTGTTGCCCCTCTTTGGGATCCCATAGCAATCTGACTTTGCTCCACCTTCCCTGTTTCCTATTTCCTCATGTATAACCCGCTGGCTGATGAGCCATTTGTGTGACCCCAGTGCCTAGGTTCAACTTAGTCATTCTGGCAGCCCTAGTGCCTAGCACACCTTCTGTACTCCGTAAATCATTACATCACTGTAATGAGGTGACATTTACATTCCTTAAGAGCTGGTACCAGGATGTATCTTAGGGTAAATTGTCTTTCTTGGGGAAGAATAACCTTACCATCCATTTTGAGCTGAAACGGGGTACTTGAGGAGCCCCCAAACAAAACAAAAGAATGGGTAAGCCTTCTTCACAGGGAAGTGAGAGGAATTCTCAATTTCCTCTTGAAAAAGGGAGAAAGAAGGGAGAGAGAGGAGGGAGGAGCTAGTGAGATGGAGTAAGGCAGGGTGCATGGGTAGAGGGACCACATAAAACCCCCAGGTGGCGATGAAAAGGAAGACTTGGACTCCACCCTCAACAAGCTTGTAAACTGGTTAAAGAATGAGACAAATATTCAAAAATGTTAATACCATGGAGCCCCACCTATCCAAGTTTATCTTCCTCTCAGCACCATGAATCTCCAGTTTCAGGAAACAGGCCTTCAGATTCTGCCCTGAAGGAGATGCTGAGAGTTCAAGGACCACCTGGGCTATGGCGGTGGGCACACCTGGGTTCAAGTCCTTGCTCCATTATGAGGTGAGCTGTGGGATCTAGGTCAAGTTCCAGACATCTTTCAGCTTCAGGTTCCTCACCTGTAAATGGGAGCAATAATGTGTCTCCCTCACAGGGATGTTGGAGGATTAAATGAGGAAATGTGTGGGAAACACTAAGAACAGTTAATTCAGCATGAGGCTTGGTAACTACTTCATATCAGCTGAGAGTTTATAATATCTGAATCTCTATTATTATTATTGAGTTCAATCTGGTTGAAGCCCCCCATATAAAAATTCAATAAAATGTATATGCTTTTCTCCTGTTAATCTGTCAGTTTAATTTTTAGACCCAACCAGGGATCCTAAGAAAGTCGAAGAAAATTTTTCTTCCCCTACAATATGCATGTCTGTTACTTCAGTTCAGTGTTTCATCAAAGTCTCCAAAAGCCAGCAAAGCTGTCAGAAAAGACAACCTGATAAAAATATCAAGGATAATCAGAGGGAAATATGCAAAATATAATGCTTGGAAACATCCATCCTAAAGGTTTACGTAAAACGATTCTTACGTGAAACGATTCTTAAACTTTTTTGACTGGAAAAATCAAATCATGGAAACTGTGACACCATTAGAACAATGGCTCCCATACTGCTACCCTGAGCTACATTGTCATATTCACATTGAATAAAAGAGCCTCAATATCAGTTTGAGTAATTATTGTTCATCTTTGGTACAAACTCAGAATTCTTCATATGAAAAAACCCAGGAAGTTCAAAAGACTTGCTTTTTAGTGCAAAAACCCAAACTCCTAGATAGATTAAATCATGCCCTGATTGCATCTCTCTTTTTCTTTTGTATTCTGTGGTAATTGCCTCCTGAGAGATTAAGCAAAAGATTTAAAATCCACAAAAGTACCCTAATGCATCAGTGAATGTTCGAGACATTCCAATTAGGTTCATTACTTACCATTTGGTAAGCGCTCTTACTGGTGAATAGTATAGCTTTTAGCTTCTAAGCCATACATTACCCTGACATCCTTTCCATCTCAGCTTTTGACAGTTCAACTCGTCACACACATCAGGTGTTACTTTAGCAATTTTTGAAATAGAGGGTATAAGATATTCTTTCCTGTTTAGGGGAGAAAATTTTCCATTTAAACCTGAAACACTATTGCTTTTAAAGAGACATATGGCATTCTTGGTTTCAAAATCATGGTGGTATTCAAGGACTTGAAATATGAGGGGGGGGGGAATGTTAGTTAATTTTATTTTCATCCTAGTGAGTACCAGGTTTATAAGCATCAAATGGTAAATATTATAACAATAGAAACTATTCCTCTAGTAGCTGAAGGAGGAAAGGACTCATACACCTGTTTTTCACTTGCCCCTACATCCCAGCTGTCTGTGTACGTAGTGTGGGAGAGGAAAAATTTCCCCCTTTACCCTTTCTAGATTCTGTGCCTGCTCTAAGAATTAAACTGACATAAGACAGATTAACCACTGGGGGGAAAAACAAATTTAATTATCGATGTATTTATGGAGCCCCATAAAGATACGGGACTCAAAATATGGCCAGCTGATTGGGACTTATAAGCCATCCTGAGCTAAGGAAAAGGACAGGAATTGTAGGTGAAGAGAAGGCAATTCAAGGACAGGTGGAAAGAGATGTATGGGAAACAAAAGTTCTTACCCTTCCAGGCAGGTAAATCTCAGGTGAAAAAAAAGTGATCTCTGGGAGTAGCTCTCCTCCCTTACAAATACTCTTTCTAGTGGAAATTTCCTTTATGAATGTAGATTTCCCTTACAGAAGGGTACCTTCTCTGCATCTACAGTTTCTCAGAAATAACCAGCTCAAAATAATCCTTATGCCAAAGGGGCATATTTGGGGTGGCCTGTTCTGCTACCCTTCATAGATTTTCTGTTTTTTTTAATTATCCTTGTGTACTTGGAATAAATCCTATATTTTCATGATTATTTTTTACATTGCTAAATTCGATTTCTTAACATTCTATCCTATTTTATCTTTTTTTTGCCGTACACGGGCCTCTCACTCTTGTGGCCTCTCCCGTCGCGGAGCACAGGCTCCGGACGCGCAGGCTCAGCGGCCGTGGCTCACGGGCCCAGCCGCTCCGCGGCACGTGGGATCTTCCCGGACCGGGGCACGAACCTGTGTCCCCCGCATTGGCAGGCGGACTCTCAACCACTGCGCCACCAGGGAAGCCCCATCATCATTATATTCTAAACATTTAATAATTTCTATTACCATTTTACCTCCCTCTCAAGAATTATTTTATTTTGGAGTTCATTTTCAAAGTTTACAAATAATTTAATACTTTTATTTTACTATTTAATTGCCTTGAAGTTATAAACATGGTGTATATGACATCTTTAATTACTGGATTTAAAAATTAATCTATGACACGATTAATTTTTGTGAATGTTCAACACGTCCTTGAAAAGACAGTTCATGATTTCTAGGGTACGAGTCCTATATTCACCTTTTAGATCAAAATTTTAAATATTCACACTTGGTGGTAAAGTCACCCACCACATTCATCTCTCCTTCTACCACGATCAGTTTTTGCTTTGCAGTTATGTTAAGTGTGCAATTTGTGATTGTTGTATCTTCTTAGTGGACTTTCTTCCACTATTTTTTAGTAACTGTTTTAATTTTTATCCTTATTATTGATTTGTGCATTAAATATCTCATTTGGAATGAATATTTCAAATTCATCGCATTTGGGGAGGGCTGGGATATTATATATCACAGCTTTCCTGGATTGTTGTGCTGTTCTGACGGCAATCACATGGCTTCCACTGTTGATGTGCCCTATGGTTTATCCTCACAGTGTGATGAGTGGGCACAGCACAGCTCTGGAATCAGACGGCTCTGGTCACAGTCCTGTGGGCATGAGAGCTGGATGGCTTTACACAAGTTATTTACTCTCCCTAAGCCTCAGTCCATTCATCTGTAAAATGGGAATTTAATAGTAACGGCTTCCTTGGGTTCTGGAGGATAATCCACACATACACGGCTCAGTGGGCAGCCCAGGGAGCCTCTCCAGTGCATTACCCGCCACTGTCAACATCCTGTGACAGCCACTTCCTTTCCCAACTACATACTTCTTTCCTCAGTAAATAGAAATCAACAAATGCTCTGGAAACTATTTGACCATAAATGTCAACCTGAACACTGGGAGTCCATCTCCAGCTGCCCTTCCTGGGCCCTGAGGTGGCATTGAATTGGGGGGCACCAAAGAAACCTCCCCACCCTGGGGTGTCCACCACATCTGCTCTGGAAAATATAAATGAAGGTTTGCCTGCAAACAGGTGTCAAGTGCAGAACCAGAAATTATCCCCGTCACTTCAGGTGGCGTCTCTAGACTGGACCCACATCTACAGTGAACCCCTCTGATCTAGAATCTGAGGTCCTGGCTTTGAAGCAGAGGGAACATGCAGCCCCTTGTAGGAGTTCAAGACATGTCACCCTGAAACATGCCATCTTGGCATACTGATGATTTGAACTGAAGGCACTTGAGAAACAGCAGATGCAGGAAGGGCTCTGATGGACGCATTTCTACCCACAAGCTGCCCACAAAATGTCCCATCAGAATGGCGCCCCCGCTGGACCAGGCAGACAGGAAGGTCCTCACAGCAGCCTGGAACGGACACTGACAGGGGTCTGTGCTCACACACTGACCGCACTGACCTGTCCTTCCACTTGCCACCACCTGAAACTCCTAGCCCCGATCCGCATTGCTTGAAGGTGATGAAGGCAATGAGGAGGAGAGGGGAGGGGAGAGCCTAGTGATGGGGGCTGTCCTGCCCTGAAGTGTGAGGGGCAAAGGTGAGCAGGGGAGGAACAATAGGTCGAGGGCAGGGAAGCAGAGTGAGCAGAGCTGAAGAGGAGCTGGAGCAGAAAGGGGGACAGCAGGGGGAAGGACAGAATGAGACAGAGATACAGAATGAGGGAGAAGAAGACAGAGGTCTCCCTGAAGAAATGACGGCTTCTTTTTCCCTCCCAGCATCGGGAATCAGCACTGCTCTCCCTCCTGCGGTCAAGGGCAGTCCCAGCGGCAGGGCTAGGCTCTGCCTGTCAGGACATCCTCAGCCCCTGGGGGGAGCTGCTGTTCCTGCTGTTCGTTCCCGAACTTGTGTTGCTGCCACATCTCAATCCCTGGGGGCAGGTGCAGAGCACACCCACTTGTCCTGGGGCTTCCTCAGGGGCCCCTGTTTCCCCATTGGTCACTCCCTCCAGCTCAGGTCCAGCCAGGGTCCCCCCTCCAAGCACCCACACAGTCACGGCTCCAAGAACCCCTCCAAAGAGAAAACACGTCTGGTTCCCCTCATCCAGGTCTGGGCTGAGCCCTGGCTGCCCCGCAGTGCAACCCAGGGACATTGGCTTAAGGCAGGAGGGAGGGGGGAGGCAGGGAGACCCAAGGAAACATCTCAGAACAAAGACAGGGGAGCCCAGAGAATGTTTAAAAATCAAGGTGGTCTCAGCCCAGGGTCATGGCCATCCTGTTGGACCCCTCCTCCTCCAGCCCAGGGTGAGGGAGATATCTCGTTGGAGGAGAGTATCTTGCAGACTGTCTTCGCTGGCAACAAGCAAACTGCATAGAATCTCTAGACTGAACAGGAAGCAGAGAGAGAGGCCCAGGAGTAAGGGGCTCGGGGCCAGGCTTTACCTGGTGTTAATATGGATTTTAGTGTTAATTCTATTAATATGAGAAATTTCATTAATAGATTTTCTGATTTCAAATTATGTTTGCATTCTTAGGGTAAAACCTTACTTTTTTTCCCCCTTGTTTACTAATTTTATTCAAATTCAGTCCTTGCACACACAAAAAATAAAACTTTAAAAACCAACAAAGAAGGAAATTATCTCATCTACTGATAAATTTAAATAAATTTAAATAAGAAGTGGTTAGTAGCAGTATCCAACTATATCTATGTAAAACCTTACTTTTTAAGAATATTTTATAAACTACTAAATTCAGTTCCCTAAAGTTCTATCCTATTCCATTTTCTTTTATCTTATATTTGCATCTATGTTCATAACTTTGCCTAGTTTCCTCTCCTGTACTGTCCTTGCCTATTACTCACATCAGATCATAATTTTATGAGATTATTCTAAATTTAAAACGATTTGGGTAGCCTTTTTACTTCCTCTAAGATATTTTGAATAAGGTAAAGATGATTGGGCTTTCCTGGTGGCGCAGTGGTTAAGAATCCGCCTGCCAATGCAGGGGACACGGGTTCAAACCCTGGTCCGGGAAGATCCCACATGCCGCGGAGCAAGTAAGCCCGTGCGCCACAACTACCGAGCCTGTGCTCTAGAGCCCACGAGCCACAACTACTGAGCCTGTGCGCCTAGAACCCATGCTCTGCAACAAGAGAAGCCACCGCAGTCAAAAGCCCGCGCACCGCAACCAAGAGTAGCCCCCGCTTCCCGCAACTAGAGAAAGACCACGTGCAGCAACGAAGACCCAATGCAGCCAAAAATAAATAAAATAAAATAATTTTATAAAAAAAAAAGATAAAGATGATTGAAAACAGTGATATTTCCTTGTAAAATTGCCTGAAACTATGGCCTTTGAGCAGAAAACTTTTTTTTTTTCACTCTGGATAATTTCAGGGATCCGCCATCATATTTTATTAAATAATCTCTGAATTCCTATTTTTTCTTCCACTTTTATTGAGATATAATTAACATATAGCACTGTATAAGTTTAAGGTGTATAGCATAATGATTTACCTTACATACATCATAAAATATTTATCATAATAAGTTTAGTGATCATCCATAATCTCATATAGTTATAAACTAAAGAAATAGAAAAAAATTTTTTCCATGTGATGAAAGCTCTAAGGATTTTCTTTCTTAGCAACTTTAATGTATAACATACAGTGTTGATTGTATTTATCATGTTGTACATTACATGCCTAGTACTAATTTTTCTTATGACTGGAAGTTTGTCCTTTTTGACTGACTTCATCCAATTCTCCCTCCCCCACCCACCTCCTCTGGTAACCATTAATCTGATATCTTATTCTGTGAGTTTGTTTGTTTGTTTGTTTTTGAAGTACAACAACCTTAAACACTATGTTAGTTCCTGGTACATAACATAGTGAAGAGATATTCCTGTACATTTCAAAGTTTTGTTACGATGTCACCATAGAAAGATATTACTTAGTTATCGATGGTATTCCTCACACTGTACATTTCATACTTGTGACTCATTTATTTTGTAACTGAAAGTATCTACCTCTTAATCTCTGTCACCTATTTCTTTCCTCCTCCTACCCACTTCCTTTCTGGCAATCACCTGTTTTTTCTCTATGTCTGTAATTCTGTCTGTTTCATCATGTTTGTTCATTTGTTTTGTTTTTTAGATTCCACCTATAAGCAAAATCATGCAGTATTTGTCTTTCTCTGTCTGACTTATTTCACTTATCATAAAACCCTTTGGGTCTATCATGTTGTTGCAAATGACAAAATTTCATTCTTTTCTATGGCTTAGTAACATCGCATTGTATGTATGTACCACCTCTTCTTTGTCCATTCATCTATTGATGGGCCCTTAAATTGCTTCCATATCTTGGCTATTGTAAATAATGCTGCTATGATCATTGGAGTGCATATATGTTTTCATTTTCTTCAGATAAATATCCAGGAGTGGAACTGCTGGCTAATATTGTAGTTGTATTTTTAATTTTTTTACAAATCTGCATTGTGTTTTCCATAGTGGCTGCACCAACTTATACTCCCACCAACAGTGCACAAGGATTCCCTTTTCTGCACATCCATGCCAACACTTGTTATCTTTTTTCTTTTGGAAATAGTTGTTCTGACACGTGTGGGTGATATCTCAGTGTGGTTTTGATTTGCATTTCCCTGGTGATTAGTGATGTTAAGCATCTTTTCATGTTCCTGTTGGCCATCTGTATGCCTTCTCTGGAAAATATTCAGACCCTCTTTTTTAATCAGATTGTTTATTTTTCATGTTGAGTTGTATGAGTTCTTTGTAAATTTTGGATATTAATCCCTTTTAGGACACGAAATAGAATAGGACCCTATAGGGCTTTCCTGGGGACAGACGCCCTCCTGTTTCCCTCCTCTTGTTTGGAGAGAAGATTTAGCATCCTACACCTTCCCTGAGTTCCAAAGAACAAATTTAATCAGAGAAGTGAGAATATGCAGAAACAAAGGAAAGCAATCAAGCAAGACAACATAATAAGAGTTTAACCATAAAACAAAGTCAAGGACCTTTAGTTCCTCCTTAAGGGCTATAGAGAATATCCTGAGCCATATCCTTGAGTTGTTTTGCAGATACTAAAACCCTGACCAGGTGAAGGAAGTTAACTGTATGCTGACCACCAGTATGTAGACCCCAGACCTTTTGGAACCAGAAGGTTGATGATTGAGATTCCTGAAACACACTGTTACCTCACCATCAACCAACCAGAGAATTGTGCATGAGTTGAAACACACCCTGTGACCCTCTCCCTCACACTGTCTTTAAAAACCCTCCCCTGAAAATCATCCAAGATTTCAGGCCATATGAACATAAGTTGCCCATTCTCTTTGCTTAGCACCCAGCAATAAATGCTGTACTTTCCTTGACCACAACCCAGTGTCAATATATTGGCTATGCTGCCCATCAGGCATGTGGACCCAAGTTCAGTTCAGTAGCAGATATATCATTTGCAAATATCTTCCTTATTTCAGTAGCAGATATATCATTTACAAATATCTTCTTTCATTCAGTAAGTGGTCTTTTTGTTTTGTTGATAGTTTCCTTCCCTGTGTGAAAGATTTTTTACTTTGAAGTAGTCTTATTTATTTTTACTTTTGTCTCCCTTGCCCAAGGAGACATATCCAAAAAATATTACTAAGGCCAATGTCAAAGAGCTTATGTTTTCTTCTAGAAGTTTTATGGTTTCTAGTCTTACATTTAGGTCTTTAATCCATTTTGAATTTATTTTTGTGACCAATATAAGAGGGTAGTTTAGTTTCATTCTTTTGCTGGACAAGTAACTGTTCAGTTTTCCCAACACAGTTTATTAAAGAGGCTGTCTTTTCCCCATTGTATATTCTTGCCTCCTTTATCTTACGTTAATTGCCCATATATGTGTGGGTTAACTTCGGGGCTTTCCATTCTGTTCCATTGATCTATGTGTCTGTTTCTCTGCTGGTACCAGACTGTTTTGATTACTGTAGCTTTATAACATAGATTGAAATCAGGCAGCAGAGAGATAGCTCCAGCTTTGTTCTTCTTTTTCAAGATTACTTTGACTATTCAGGGTATTTTGTGTTTCCATACAAATTTTAGAATTATTTATTCCAGTTCTGTGAAGAATGCTATTGGTATTTTGATAGGGATTGCTTTGATTCTGTAGATTGCCATGGATATTACAGTCATTTTACCAATATTAATTCTTCCAATCCATGAACATGGTATATCTTTTCATCTGATTGTGTCATCTTCAGTTTCTTTCATTAGTGTCCTATAGTTTTCTTGGTACAGGTCTTTTACCACCTTAGGTTTATTCCTAGGTATTTTATTCTTTTTGATGTGATTGTGAATGGGATTGTTTTTTTAATTTCATTTTCTGATAGTTTGTGTTTAGTGTATAGAAGTGAAACAGATTTCTTTATATTAGTTTTATATCCTGCCACTTTACCAAGTTCATTGATGAGTTCCAGTAGTTCTTGGGTTTTATCTTCAGGATTTTGTATGTATACTACGATGTCATCTGCAAACAGTGACATTTAACTTCTGCCTTTCCAATTTGGACTCTTTTTATTTCTTTTTCTTTTCTGATTGCTGTGGCTAGGAATTCCAATACTGTGTTGAATAAAAGTGGCAAGAGTGGGCCTCCTTGTCTTGTTCCTGATATTAGAGGAAATGTTTTCAGCTTTTCACCATTGAGTATGGTATTAGCTGTGGGCTTGTCATATATAGTTTTTATTATGTTGAGGTGTGTTCCCTCTATACCCATTTTGGTGAGAGTTATATTTCTTTAAAAAACTATCAGGAACTATGGTTTTTTGATGCAGGACAGTTTGAATTACTGATACCATTTTTTGGGCAAACAATAAACATTTATTGAATCAAAGAATTAATAAATGGATGAATGGATAAAATAGTTATTTTAAAAATCTGTCTCATTATCCTTGTTTTCATGAGACCCTTTTTTTTTTTTTTTTTTTTGGCCATGCCATGCAGCTTGTGGGATCTTAGTTCCCCAACCAGGGATTGAACGCAGGCCCCAGCAGTGGAAGTTCGGAGTCCTAACCACTGGATCACCAAGAAATTCCTGTCATAAGACTATTTTTAAAAGCAGTTTTAGGTTTAGAGCAAAATTGTGAGGGAGTCACAGAGATTTCCCACATATCCTAAGCCCCACACATGCATAGCCTAGTCTATTATCATCATAACTCATCAGGGTGGTACATTTGTCACAACTGATGAATCAAAATTGAAGCATCATAATCATCTGAAGTCGGTGGTTTCCATTAGACTTCACTCTTGGTGTTCGAACATTCTATGGGTTTGGACAAATGTATAATGACATATATCCATCATTATAATATCACACAGAGTATTTTCATTGCCCTCAAAATCCTCTGTGCTCCACATATTCATCACTCCTCCCTAAGCCCTGCAAACCACTGACATTTTTACTGTCTTCATAGTTTTACATTTTCTAGAATGTCAAATAGCTGGAATGGTAAAGTATGTAGCTTTATCAGATTGGCGGCTTTCACTTATCAATATGCCTTTAAGTTTCTTCCATTTGTCTTTTCTTTTTTTTGTTTTGTTTGTTTGTTTGTTCGGCTGTGTTTGATCTTCATTGTTGTGCATGGGCTTTCTCTAGTTGTGGTGAGCAGGGGCTACTCTCCATTGCAGTGCACGGGCTTCTCATTGTGGTGGCTTCTCTTGTTGTGGAGCACTGGCTCTAGGTGCACAGGCTTCAGTAGTTGCAGCACATGGGCTCAGTAGTTGCGGCACGCAAGCTTCAGTAGTTGTGGCTCGTGGACTCTAGAGCACAGGCTCAGTAATTGTGGTGCATGGGCTTAGTTGCTCCATATCATGTGGAATCTTCCCAGACCAGGGATTGGACCCATGTCCCCTGCATTGGCAGGTGAATTCTTAACCCCTGCACTACCAGGGAAGTCCCTTTTCATGGTTTGATAGCTCATTTCTTTTTAGTGCTGGATAATGTTCCATTCCTGGATGTACTACACTTTATTGATTCATTCACCTACCAAAGGACGTCTTGGTTGCTTCTGAGTTTTGACAATTATTAATAAAGCTGCATAACATTCGAGTGCAGATTTTTGTGTGAACATAAGTTTTCAATTATTTTTGTGTAAATACCATGATACATGATTAGATTCCACATATAAGTGATATCATATGATATTTGTCTTTCTCTGTCTGACTTACTTCACTTAATGTGATAATCTCTGGGTCCATCCACATTACTGCAAATGACACTATTTCATTCCTTTTTATGGCTGAGTAGTATTCCATTGTGTGTGTATATATATATATATATATATATATACACCACATCTTCTTTATCCATTCATCAGTCAATGGGCATTTAGGTTGCTTCCATGTCTTGGCTATTGTAAACAGTGCAGCTATGAACATTGGGGTGCATGTATCTTTTTGAATTAGTTTTCTCCAGATATATTCCTAGGAGCAGGATTTCTGGATCATATGTTAACACTATTTTTGGTTTTTAAGTAACTTCCATTCAGCTCTCCATAGTGGCTGCACCAATTTACATTCCCTCCAACAGTGTAGGTGGGTTCCCTTTTCTCCACACCCTCTCCAGCATTTGTTATTTGTAGGCTTTTTAACTATGGCCATTCTGACTGGTGTGAGGTGATACCTCATTGTGGTTTTGATTTGCATTTCTCTAATAATTAGTGATATTGATTATCTTTTCATGTGCCTGTTGGCCATCTGTGTGTCTTCTTTGGAGAAATTTCTATTGATATTTAGGTCTTCTGCCCATTTTTTGATTGAGCTTTTTTTATATTAAGCTGTATGAGTTGTTCATGCTGTCTTGATAACTGTAGCATTATAGAAAATTTGAAGTCAGATAGTGTCAGTCTTCCAATTTTGTTCTTCTCCTTCAATATTTTCTTGTCTATTTTGTGTCATTTGCCTCCACATATAAAGTTTTCAGTCAGCTTGTCCATACCCACAAAATAACTTGCTGGGATTTTGAATGGGATTGCATTGAATTTATAGATCAATTTGGGAAGAACTAAAATCTTGACAATATTGAGTCTTCCTGCCCACGAACATGGATTATCTCTCCATTCACTTAGCTATCCATTGATTTAATTCAAAAGAGTTTTGTAGTTTTTCTCATGTAGATCACGTAAAAATTTTGTTTGATTAAAACCTAAGCATTTCACTTTTGGGGTATTAATGTAAATTATATTGTGTTTTTTACTTCAAATTTTGTTTGTTCATTGCTAATATATAGGCAAGCAACTGACTTTTGTATATTAACCTTTTTATTCTGCAGCCTTGGTATAATCACGTATTACTTCCAAGAGGTTTTTTTTTTTTTTTTCTTAACAGTTCTTTCATATTCTCTAAGAGACGATCATGTCATCTGTGAACAAAGTTAATCTCTTCCTTACCAATCTGAATACTTTTTACTTACTTTCTTTGCCTTATTGCATACTGGAAGCAAAACTTTCCAGTATGATGTTGAAAAGGAGTGGTGAGAGGGAATATACGTGCCCTGTACCAGATATTCATGGGAAGATTTGGATTTCTCATCATTAAGTGTGATGCCTGCTATGGGGTTTTTATGCATATTCTTTCTGAAGTTGAGGAAGTTTCCCTCTGTTCCTATTTTACCCTGAATACTGATGATGAATGAGTTGAATTTTGTCAAATGTTTTCATGCATATATTGTTATGATCATGCGATTTTTCTTTTTCACCCTATTGATGTGCTGGATTACAATAATTGACTTTTGAATGTTCCACCAGCCTTACATACCCATAAGTAATCCCACATGATTGTGTGTATACACTATTGGATTCAACATACTAACACTTTGTTGAAGATTCTTGCCCATATGGCTTTGAAATTATTTCAAAATAGATTATTATTTTTTTAACTGTCAGAAGTTATGCCTTCAAGATACCATTGATCTCCTTCAAGATTCCTATTACAGTCTTTGCAGGAGTGTTCTTAAAAATTAATCTGGAGTGACGAGGTAAATCCATAGAGACAGAAGCAGACGGATGGTGGCAAGGTAGTGTCAGTCTTCCAACAGGATGGAGGGGAAAAGAGATGACCATTTATGCTGTGGGCTTCATTTAGGGCTGATGAAAATGCGTTGGAACTAGATAGACTTGGTGGCTGTACAACACGGTGATAACACCGAACTCCACTGAAGTACCCTTGAAATGGTTCATTTTATGTTATGTAAATTTGACGTCGTTAAAAATAATCTCAATCTCCCAGTTCATTGGGATTGACATATATACACCAATATGTATAAAATGGACAACTAATAAGAACCTGCTGTATAAAAAAATAAATAAAATTATAAAATATAAAAAAAAAAACCATGAAAGAGCCAAATGGCTTTTAGAACACCTTTGAGGAAACTTGTCACTGATTAAATAAAGTTGGTCATTTAGACACGTGAGGCAAAACAAAAAACAAAAAACCATCTCCCCAAACACACTAACCCAGAGTAAACTTCTGTGCCAGGTGTTGATTTCCTTGGCCAACATGCTTAGCATTTCCTTCAATAAATGTGTTGTGATTTGGTTTTGTAGGTCCATGTGGAGTGGGATATCTTCATGATCCCTGTGTCTCCCGCAGCCCTCTCCCCATTCTCCATCCCCACACTCTCCTCTCCTGGTCCTAGTGGTTTCACAGTCACCTCCCTGTGGCTCTTTCCTGGGCCAGCTGGATCTCCTGCAGAGATACTGCAGATCTAGTTGGAGATCCAGTCAGAGATCCAGGAGTGCCTGCGCTGTGTCCACCTTCTGTCTCCCACAGCGGGGCCCCAGGTCCAGCAGAAGATCTTCATCAGCCTCCCTTAGCTGGTGGTCGTTGGGCGGGTGGATGCACGTCAGTCCCCATGTGGTTGGCCGGCTCCTGGCCCTCCCAGCAGGTCATGTCAGTGGAGGACACGGCAGGTCCCAGCTCTCAGTGGACCCCTGAGCTTCAACCTACTGGCCATTTTTGTGTCATCAGTGTTTCCAGATCTTAGAAACATTACTTTTCTATTTGAACCCATGTGAGCTTTTGATTTTTTCCTATGTTATCCATATAGTCATGTGCTGAATTTCAGGGAGGTTTTTACGCAAAGGCAAAGGAACATTTCTCAAAGTGACTGGTGAGCCAACTCTGTAAGAATCACAGTTGGGAACGGGAGGACTATAGATCACTGCCCTGCACCAGCTCAACCAGAGAGGCTCCTGAGTGACTCTAAAGTTTGAAATGACTTAGCTTTAAAACAATTGAGCCTATTTAAAATCTTGAACCTGTTTTCACGTTTACCCTGAAGGAATTCAGAACTTGCCACCAGAAAGTATGTTGATGTGGCATATTGACTGTGTTGACTTAAAGACACTTGAAAAAAGACAAATCGAAAGCAACAACACACTCACGCACACTCTGACCTTCCTTCTTTTTCTTAAAAACAGGAGATAAGTTGCCATTGAAATGCGTCCTCCTGATGCCAGAAGGAAATAACATCCTTATCATCAGGACATAAAGTTGAGTCCAGAGCATTCTATACACAGAGACCTTGGTAAAATAATTCTAATTATCTTGTCTTCCTCACATAGTGTAATTACTTTTCCACCGTTGTTTCTCTTTGTTGAAACACATATAAAAGCAAGTAGTTCCCAATTTGGGGGGTTTCCATTTCTTATGAAGTCTCTCCCCACGTCATGTAAAACTTGCATTAAATAAACTTGTATGTTTTCCTCCTGTTGAGTTGTCTTCTGTCAACTGAAGCCGCAGCCCTGCCGCATAAAACCCTAAGAGGGTAACGATAAGCTTTTGCCCCCCCCACAACCACTACAAGCCAAACCTAATTCCAGTTCAGCAGCCTTTGTCTCCAGGGAGGACGTCAGTCTGCTTCCCTGTGTTAGAGAAAAGAGTCAGGCACATTACAGATGCAGTTACAAACTGACAACAAGTGCAAGGAAAAGCCCTGGGCCTCATCTGACTGCTCTGCGTTCCCGCAAGGCGCAGCCCCAGGGTGGGCTCAGTGCCCGCGGCTTTGCGGAGGCAGCCCGTTTGCAGTTTCCAGCTGGTCCTCCAGAAAAGGGCAGACAACTCCCAAATGGCTTCTTCTCTCTCTGAGCTAGACCTTCCCTCAAGAAGGGAAGTCAAAGCAGGACTAGCCTTCCTTCTAGGAATCTCTTCCTGAAACGGACATCTTGTTAGAATGGGGTCCTGTGACTCCAGCCACCAGGGACCCTTCCCCACTAGACACTTTCCCTTTTCCACTTCTCCCGCAGGCAGAGACGTCACTGTGCTCACACACTGGAGAGTGAACATCAGTGGTGCTGGCCTAGCTCCTCACGTGGTGCTGGAAGACGTTATCCAGCCCACCCCAGATGTGCGCGTGCACACACACACACACACACACACACACACACACGCACACACACGTCATGAAGGCCCATATGCTTTCGTAACTCAGGGTCTTGATCCAGTCCTGAGTAAAACCTGAGGTCTTCTCACCCATCTGGTCTTGGCCCCTAGAGACCAAAAAAAAAAAGACCAGACACTCACCTGAGCTAAGGGCCGTCTCCCAGATCCTGTGTCCGGGGCATCAAGGCAGGTAGCAGCCACCTCGGCTGCTGCACTTCGGCCTGGTCTCCTGCCTGCTTCTCCATCCTGTCTGCTTCTCCATCCTGTCTGCTACATTGCATGGTTGTCATGGGAACCTAGACCCCAGCTCCCCGCTAGCCCTGCTGCCCAAAGTTTAGGCTGACCAACCCTCCTGGTTAGTCGGGGAACAGAGGGGGTTCTCAGGACAAGGGGCAACAGTGCCAAACCAAGAAGGTCCCAGGAAAATAAGGGTGAGTGGTCCCCTCCCAAACCAGGGTGATATAAATGAGGCTCCAGTGGCCAAAGGACAGGGGACAGAGGTTTTAGTGGTCAGATGGCCAACCGCATGCAGTGGTGTCAAGCAGGTCTCCTGTCAACCTAGTGGGAGATGCTTTCACACAGATGTTAAAGGCTCCAACTTCCTGTACTTCCGGACCCTCCACCAAGTCTACTCCACACTTCACACCTCACGGGAGGCCATGTGGGAGGTAGCAGACATGCCATGGGTCATTGCGGGTCTCGGTCGAGAGTTTTCTGTCCTGTTTCCCCCATGAGCTCCTGACATTTCACCCTCTCAGCCCACACCCCAAGCTTGACACCACCCCAGGCCCCTCGGGCCAACCTCAGCCCTCCTACAACTACCTGCTCCATTGAGGACACGTACAAGAAGGGAATGTGCCCAACTTTGCCTCCCATGCCCTGTGTATGGAGGCTGTAATGGGTCCAGGGAGGGGAGGCAGGTTGATGTGGGCATGGCTGTCTGCCCATCACAGCCGCCTTGCCCGTGAAGACCCCCAGGGGCTGCGCGTGGAGGATGCGGTGAAGCTGTCTCAGCCCCATCTGTCCACTGCTCACTCCGCACGCTCCTCTGCCTCAGGGGCACGACAGGGCAGGGCCCCGTGGCCTTTCTCACTCCTTGTGGGAGCCCACGTTACCTACCTAACATGAAGGGATTAGTGCTTAGATGTGACGCTGGAAACAGTGACCAAACCGACACTTGCTTTGAAAAAGTTCTTTATTTGGCTTGTCCTATAATAAGAAAAGGCTAAGATATACACTAAGATATACACCACAGGCCAAAGAAGCTGGTTCATAAAACGTCAGGAAAGAAATTCTATCTAGAAAAAGCGCTGCTGCTTCTAGCGTGTGGCTCACTGCCTCACGTGGGATTTCAGGTTCCAGCACCTGCTTGACTGACATTGTGTCCCAGCACCAAGTCTGTGTTTCTGGGAAAACCTGCTCCCATCTTTCTCACCCCCTCCTCCACCACCCACCACTGTGCACCTGGGCCAGAGTTGGGTGCTCTATGTGCCAAGCTCTGGACACTGGTTTCTTCCCTCCTCTCACGGGCTCCAGAGCATGGGGGCCTGTGTCTGAGCATCGCGCGTTATCTCCTGCTTCACATCCTAGAGCTCAGACGCTGGCCATGGGCAGCACGGGTGCTCCTCCCCAATGTGAAGGCTGCTACAGCCAAGAGCACGACCAGGAAGACCCCAGCAAGGATGGTGGTGCTGTGGTAGCTCCCCTGGGCGCTGGCCTCCTCTTCCAGGTCAACCTCTGTCCGGTCTGGGAAGGAGAGGGGAGAGAAGTAAGGACGGGGGTCCGAGGGCAGGGTGATGGCAATCAGAACTGTTCGGTGGGCGGGGAAAAGAAGGGAGAAAAGAGTGCCTTTCAGGAAACTGAGGTCAGACCCCAAGGAGCAGCTGAGTGTCAGCCCTGGCAGATTTCCCAGTGTCTTGTCAGCCAACAGGAGCAAAGGTTTGTGAACAGGAAGTCAGAGCTGGCCTTTGGCATAAGATCTGGCTGAAGGCTCCCGATGGACGGGAGGAGAGAGTTGGGGCATTTGAGTCCATTTGGGAGATGGGCACAAAGGTCCCAGCAGGAGGGACACTGGACTTAAGCTACTGCAGTGCAGGTGGGAAGAGAAGGGAAAGGAGAGACATGAGCAGAGTCCCCATCGGCTGCCTTTGCCCCTCCCCCTGCCCTGCCTTCCTTCTCTCTTGTAGCTCCAGCCCCCGTGGTGGGTACCATGCAGGTGACTTATGGCCGCACTGTGTCCCCTCCCACTGGAATGGAAGCTCCTCCGGGCAAGGATTTTGATGTATTTAGTTCTCTGTCTCCTGGCACATAATAGGTCTTCCAAAGGTGCCTGGAATGTTGCAGATGGGAGGAAAGAGCCTGGAAGCAAGCCAGACTTCCAGGGGAGGGCCTGGATCTGGGCCCTGAGGGGAGAGAGCTGTCAAAGATCCTTGTAGGGTGAAGCCTGTGACTGCGGGAGGATTTGTGACTCTAGCGCCGCCCCACATCTGCCCCTGTCACCAAGGCCACCACATTTGTTGACCTGGCCCGGCCTGGACCAGAAATCATGGGACTCCCTCGGCAAACATTTCCTCACCCACATGCACAACGGAACAGCACAGTGGGAAATCTGCTCCCCGTTCTAGATGGGGAAAATGAAATGGCTTTTCCAGGATCAACCCCTGGGAGCCGTGAGAATGAACCAGTCCTGCCTGGACCTACACGGCCCTGCCCAGACCCTGATTGCATGCGCTACTCCAGGGCTACAGTTTGTCATCATCATTATAAGTAATAATGCGATGATTAACGTTAACATTGGTGACAATAACGATAGTAACAACATCACCGTTCTTTGCAGCCAGTGGCTTATACCAGGCAAGGGCCAGAGCAGTGCAACTAACAGTATTTTGTGTAACCCCCTCAACAGTCCTAAGAGGTAAGTATTAACGTTTTTGTTTTACAGATGAGTGTGAGGTTGGGTATTCAGAACCCAGAGGGTAAAACTGTCAGGTGTTCTGTGTCCCACATTAGAACTGTCTTGACCAAACCCTACACGCGCATCCCCCATAGACCAGAAGCTCTTGGAAGAAGGTGAGAACCAGGTCTAGCTCCACTTCATATCGCCCAGAGTAGCACAGGAGCCCTATTCGAGGGGAAACGGGACACCCACGGAAGCAACCCAAGTCCCCATGGTGCACGGGCCTGGGTCCCGGCAGATGGTGGGGTGGGGAGATGGCCACCTACCCAGGCTCCTCTTCTCAGCATGCGGGACCTGCAGCTGGATGGGTCCCAGGGCGACATCCACCTTCTCCCGGTAGGAGCCCACGCCCCTCTTGGCCCTCATGATGCAGCCTCTGCTGCAGCGGGATGAGGCATCGTACGCCCTGCACACGACCATCTTGCACTTCAGGTACACGGAGGGGAAGCGGCTCAGGAAGTGGAAGGAATTGAACTTGAAGCGGAGGACGTTGGGTGAGGGCTGGTGGTAGGATCGGTAGGTTTCATCCTTCACACACCTGGAGGAGGAGAGGAGTCACCGTCAGCTCTCAACAAGGCACTGCACTCCTCATGCCACCCACCCCGTGGGCTGTGCACCCTCCTCAGAGGGTGGCGGTCAGGGGACCACCTGCTGCCTTCACAGCCTTCCTTGTGGACCACCTGCTTGGCATGCTCTTTGTGCGGCACCCCATCTCCTCCTTCTTGTTTAGTCCTTCCAACAGGCTGTGATATGGGCTCCACTACGCTCATTCGATGCCTGCAGAAACTGGCTCAGAGAGGTGCTATTGCCTGTCCAGAATGATGCAGCTGGGACGGGGCAGAGCAGGCATCCCAACCTCCATCTGCTTCAAAATCAACGTTTTCCCACTACAGGCATGTCTTTTTTCATATTAAGGCTTGCCTGGAATTTAGTCACTCAGTCTAATTTTACTTTATAGCTAACCTGCTTGATGGCCACTCAGTTCTCCAGGTGCCCAGAGGTGACAGCCTGGCTAGTTAAGCTGGAGCTACCGGGAGCCCAGTCTGCCTTCCTTGAGCTCTGGGCTGGTTGTGTGTGAGTTATCAGGTAGAGGCTGAAGTCCACCCCATGAAGACACTCCTTACCCACTCCGGATGAGATCATAAGTCAAAGATGTAAAGTCATCGCGAGATGGTGACGCCACACAGGTGTCCACAAATAAGGCCAGGGAGGCGTTAGAATGGAGGATTTCAGCCTGAAGGTACAAATCCTGGTTCAGGTCCACATAGTATGGGCTGCTGGTCACGGGATATAAGAACGAAGAGGATGTATAAAAGGAAATGTTCATGTCAAAATTGCTGTATTGTATGTTCTTGACCTCGAGGGTGTCATTAGCAATGTACATCGTGTTAACCCAGGTGTTCTGGAGCATTTTGCAGCTGACGTAAATGTTGAGGTCCTTCCTCCTCTTGATGATGCCACGCGAAACAGCTGCTTTGAGGGAGTTGGAGTAGGTGATGGTATCATTATCCACCTGGGAGAGACAGGCAGGCGAGCAGAGTCAGGCAAACGTCACCTACTAAGGGAATCTCGTTGCTGCTTTGGGTGAGAATGAGACTGAAATGATGCTGCAAGATTTCAAAACCTTCCCAGAACCACACAGAGACGGCACATGCCTATCACCATGGCTACCGTTCCCTGGGATGGATACACTTCACCAGCTAGACTCCCTCCTTTCACACATCCCCTTTCCTCTGCCACGTGATGGGGACCACAGTGTGCTGGTGCCTCCCAGGAGCTGCTGCTTATGGAAAGATGGGGGTGTCTGGATGACCCCCTACCCCTGCTGTATGACTAAGCTGAGTTTGGTCTCCATGGCTCAGGACCCTTCTGGCTTGTTCTATTTCATTCTCACTCTTGCTGGGAGAAATCAGGGGAGGCAGTCGTGGGAGGGGCTAGTAGGATTCGTTTTCACTGTGCTGTTTGGATGGGTCAGTAGTTACTGCAGTTTGGTGTCTGAAGCTGCTGGAGCCTGAAGCAACAGAGATCCAGAGTTATGGCTGCGGCAGGTCTCTGACCTCTGGGGCAGGAAATTCCCCAGAGGCTCATATGGACAACAAGGTGGTGGTGGTGTGTGGGGGTTGGAGTGGAGGCCATGGCAATGCTGGGGCACTTCCTGTCACGCTTTGCTTCTCCACTCCCCAAACCACAGGACCATTTCCTGCTGTGCCTTTCATGAAGCAGCAAATTCATAAGAACGTTGGTCTCTCACGCTGTTTGATGTGCCTACCGTCTCGTAAGAGTGACCTTTCCAGAGACAAGAGTCTCACACCTGGTGGTCTGTAAGCATTTCAAGGAAAGGGTGATGTCTAAGCATCTCTCTTTTCCCAGGGCTTGGTGTTAACTATAGCATCAGTAGCATCAATAAAGATCCGTGGAATGGAGGAAAGGTCCAGGGGACGGAAGTCCAGCAAAAGTACTTGTGATGAAAGAAGGATGGTGCCAGGAGCAACCAGCCCAAATGGCCAAGAGGACACAGGTGAGCAAGTGCCCCTGCAGGCCCCATGGTCATGATCATCTGGCCGCAGGGGAGGTGAGCACAAGAGCAGCATCCCCAGGTGGAGACTGGGGGTGGTGCACTCTTTCCCTCCCAAATGCTGTGATGGTCCTAAGCAAACTTGTCCTTGCCTGGTACGAGTTCCCACCAGCCGTGGGTGCCTCTGCGAGAACAGGAGCAGAAATAACACCATAGCGGCCTAAACAGAAGCCCTAAAATGTAAGACAACCTTACTCTTAAAAAAATATATAGGGGCTTCCCTGGTGGCGCAGTGGTTGAGAGTCCGCCTGCCGATGCAGGGGACACGGGTTCGTGCCCCGGTCCGGGAAGATCCCACATGCCGCGGAGCAGCTGGGCCCGTGAGCCATGGCCGCTGAGCCTGCACGTCCGGAGCCTGTGCTCCGCAACGGGAGGGGCCACAACAGTGAGAGGCCCGCATACCGCAAAAAAAAAAAAAAAAAAAAAAAAAAAGCAAGTTTGTCACTGTCACTAAATGTCATATGACATTTAGTTATATACCCTGTCAGGAGCAAAAGTTCATTCCTGGCCATTTGGGAAATCAGACAAGTTCCCTTCTGAAGCCAGCACTTGTACAACTAAATATAATTATTCTTTAGAGCAGCATGTGTCGGAGAGGCTTTAACTTCATGTCTAAAGTTGCAAAATTCAGCTCTGAGTTTGTCCCTTCCAGAAAGACATGTGAAAAGAGACAAGTTTAACAACTATCTAAAGTGGTCTTGCCACCCTGGGACCCTTGCCTACTCTCTGACCGTGGGTTTCCCTTTTCTCCCGTCAGAGGGAGGCTCTGGCCTGCAGGGGGCGCCAGAGCCCGCACTTTGGACTCAGGTCTGGCAAAGGGCCTAGGATGGGCTCTATGCCTTCCATTCCTTCATGGGAAGTACACTGTATTTTCCGCCTTTATATTTTCTTTAAAAAAGCGGGGGGAGCTTTATATTGGAGTGCCAGTGGTTATCGCAATAAACCATATAAATGTTGCCACCTTGTTACTCCTTCAAAGACAAGCTGAGGTGCCTTCAGTTGAACTCTGTATATTCACATGACAGTGTTCTTGAATCCACATCTGCCTGTGGTTTCCGCGGTCAAGCTAGATTCTGAATGCACGCCAAATAATGAAAGTGGGGTGCCGGTGTATTTCTTGATCATCAGAAGCTGTTCTGATTTTAAATTAAAATTCATTATTAGACGTCTGCTCAGCGTACAAGGCACTTGGGATGGAGTGGGAGTCCGGCAGACACGTCAACGGCTATCCCATAGAGACCCGGCCTCTTCCGCCTGGCATCCCACTCCTGTGGTGGGGAGACCTTGCCTATTCAGACACACGAGCCAACGTTTGTCAGACACCCACTAAACGGGGCACCTGGAGGAGATGCAGAAAGTCCCAGCTACGGATCATACCGTCCTGCCTTTGAATGCCGGCTCCACAGTTCATGATCATGTGGCCTAGGGCAAGTGGCTTAACCTCTGCAAACTTCCGTTTCCTCACAATTAAATGGGAATAAAAGTTGTCTCGGGAATTTTGAAAGTCTCGTGGAACTCTTAGTTCAGTGCCTGGCACGCATACTAGTCCCTAATAATATGATTATAAAGGCTTAGGCTCCACACCAGGGGCACTCGCAGTTGCATAGATGAATGAAACATTGGCCTGCCCTGGAGGCACGGTTTACTAGGGGATACAGGTATTTAAGTAAGCAGAGGAATCAGAATGTAGCCTGTGCTGCCCATGACCAGCCAGGTTAGAAGACCAGGGCTGGCCCGTGGCTTGGGCAGCTCCTATTGGAGATGAAGGAACACAGATAGGAGGGCTCAGATGTCAGAGGCTCCAGGCTGCATATTTGGAACTGGGAGGGGTGGGTCACCTTTGGCAGACTGATTCCCACTGACTAAACTCAGTTCAAACCAGAATCCAACACGATTGACTGACAGCGCGAAATGTAAAAGCCAGGTCGACTAGAACGTTTGCAGGGCGTGACCCATCTGTACCCTCCTCTGCATGTAAGCCTCCCTGACCCACTCGGCTCCTATCAGAAGGAGATCTGGTGTCTGTAGGGACTGTCCAATGGGAGCTGGGGGGCCACAGTGGCAACTGCAGACCCTCGGGCCCAGGCACCCACCTGTGGCTGACAGGCCCATCTGGTTAGCTAAACGAGTGTCCCCTCCCTCTCTCACGGTTCCTTGTGACCTTGCCAGGTAATGAACACACGCTCATAGCACCTAGCTAGGCACGCGGCAAATGTACGGTACGTCTTTGGTGACGGGCAAACCCTCTGATCGCGTGTGTCACACACATTGTACGTATTTGAGCCTTTTGTGCTGTATATTTATACTGCGGTCCTAAACCTAATAAAAGTATTTGCACTGTGTCTGTTCCCTGACAGACAAAATCTTGAAGTGATTACTTAGGTGTCAGCCAAAAATTCAGAACTTAGAGTGCAGAGTTTTAAATGAATTTACATACAATGAAATGCAACAACTCTAAGTTTACCATTCGGTGGGGTTTGACAGTAAAAGACTCAACACTCCCATTAATTCAAACAGCTCCATCCTGCCCCTTTGCAGGCAGTCCCCTCCCACCAGGTCGGCTCACTATGTACACAGATTTCATAGAAATGACATCACAGGGTGGGTAGCGCCTGGCTTCTTTCACTCAGTGCCACATTTTTGAGATTCTCAGAGTCTGGCGTTGGCCCTACCGCTTCCTGGCTAAGTAGCTTTCAGCAACCTGCTTGACCCCTCAAAGCCCAGTCTCCCTGTTTTTCAAGCAGGATGACAATGAGGGGAGACTTGCCTCATCTTGGTGGGGATTTGGGGGAGTTTGACACAGACTAATCTCAGTGTCTGCCACTTGTAGGGGGACAAGATTAAGGAGTTTCCTGGGACATGAGATTTCTCCATGCTAAAATCTGCAAAGTCCCAGGTCAACCAAGACAACTGGTCACCCCAGGTGGTGACAGCTCAACAAACGATAGCTGCAGAGGCCGATTTACTGTGAAGCTAATGGAGGTTAAGCTTCAGGGCCCCCCGCACAGGCTTTTCCGGGGCTCAGCAATGCACTGGCTCAGCCATGTGCTTTTGTAAGATTTCTAAAACTAAGATATGCTTGCATTCTTTCCATGAACGAGGCACCTGCCTCTCTTGCCCACCCCAACACCAACCTGTATCAGCTCCAGGCCCTTCAGAACCTGGAGCTGGCCCTGGGAGCTGCTATCGCTCTTGCCGAAGTGAGAGCAGCCTGCCAGGCACCCTCTCTGGTGGACAGTGTGGGAAAACCTCCCCACTGACTTTCCTTCCTTCTATTTGGACACGGCTGCAGCTGCGTCACGGCACCAAGGGACGGATTTGTATCTTCAGCCCGATTACGTTCTGGTTATACCATAATCGTGTTTTCTGGGTCCCCAGAATTCAAAAAGCACAGCGCAGGGCACTGTAAGAAAGCTGGCTCAGCAGGAGGGAGAGGAAGAAGCTCCAGGCTTACCTGCTCGATGGTGCCACAGCCAGAGTAGGGAACTGTGAAGGTCACCTGGCTCGAAGTAATCTGGGGCCGACACCGGTAGTTCCTGTTCCAGCCGGGAATGACAAGGTCCCTGGCAGAGTAGCCCAGGGACTGGAGGTAGCCCACGCTCACACTGGCTCGCATGTGATTCTGCAGGCAAAGCAGCTCTGGGGGCCAAGGGCAGACAGTGCGGTCAGTGTCAGCGCCCCCCCCAAGCCCACAGGAAGGTGCAGAGATTGAGATGGCTGGCAGATGGTCTGCCTGCGGACACAGCTCACCACCACGCCAGGTGCCCTGGGGCTCAAAGTCAGTTTCACTCTCATGAGACCCCTTGAGGGCCAGGGACTAGATTTCTCTGATGGAGAAGTGAAGGCAGGGTGTGAAAAAAGCAAAATGTTTTGCTAAGTTGCCGCTTATCCATATAGTAAAGTAACGCTCGGGTTGAATTGAGGGGATGTCGGAAAATCAACATCCTTAGCTATGGACGTAAACATAGGTCCTTTAGCTAAGGGGCAGGTCGGTGCTTAAAGTCCTGACCTCAGGATTTTAAAGAGAGCCAGTACCTCACCTTGCCCGGCCCCTGGCCAATCTGTACATCAGTCCACTTAACAGCTCAAACCGTGGCCATCAGCCTCTGCTGGACGAGGCTGAGCGGCCAGCTCAGACCGTCTTCAGGCAGCAGCCGAATGTGCTAGGTCTCAGGACAAGGTCACAGTGTCCCACACTCTGGGAAGGCCACAAGGGCCTCAAGCCAGGTGATCTCCTCTGCCCTTGACACTGACATCTCACTATCTGTTGAAAGCAACACCTTGCCCTTCTACTTCATCTCTGCTGACCACAGAAAGGCCAACGCGCCGCCCATCGGCCATGTCTGGGAGCCAGAGTCCCAAGACCCACTGCCCTTGGCCCCTTTCTGCACCGGATCGAGCCTTGGTGACCTGAAAAGGCGGCCATCACTTCTCATCTCACAGCCATGGGATGGCTGAGCAGCAGAAGTCACTCCGAGGGGCCCCACCCAGACAGACGGGGACTTACTTGTGCTCCCAGGGGAAAGGCTGGAGGAGTATTCAGCCTGGAACCCTCTCATCTTGACGCTGCCGTCGCTGATGAAGCGAATGGACATGAAGTTGGATGACGAGGTGAAGGAGCCCCTTGCCCCGTCACAAACCCGGGCGAGCAGAGGGGAGCTGTGGTAAGGGCCGTCAAACACTTCAATATAATCGTAGTTACAGCTGCCTTCAAGCCTGCGGAGACACAGCACACAGTTCTGGCTTCACTTTTTTTTTTTTTTTTTTTTTTTTTTTTGCGGTACGCGGGCCTCTCACTGCTGTGGCCTCTCCCGTTGCGGAGCACAGGCTCTGGACGCGCAGGCTCAGCGGCCATGGCTCACGGGCCCAGCCGCTCCGTGGCATGTAGGATCTTCCCGGACCGGGGCACGAAGCCGTGTCCCCTGCATCGGCAGGCGGACTCTCAACCACTGCGCCACCAGGGATCTGGCTTCACTTTTAACCAGGATTTGATGCAGGGGGTCAGATCTCCATGAGAGGCATCACACCTCTAAGCCAGAAAACTGTGACAAATTAATAATCGAAAGTAATGGATTTCCTTTTTTACTGAAGTATAGTTGATGTACAATATTATACAAGTTACGGGTGTACAATATAGTGATTCACAATGTTTAAAGGTTATACTCCATTTATAGTTATTATAAAATATGGCTATATTCCCTGCATTGTGTTGATACAATGTATCCTTGCAGCTTATTTATACATAATAGTTTCTACCTCTTAATCCCCTACCCCTGTACCGTCCCTCCTCCAATCCCTCTCCTCACTGGTCACCACCAGTTTGTGAGACTTTCTTAAATCGGGCGGAGATTCATCTTCCCATGACCTCCATACATGGTTCTAGTCCTGCCTTTTGGGGTCACACATATGAGATCTACAGCCCCTCTCCTGACAGCCTTTTGCATCACATGAGAAAGGATCACATCCTACCTTAGACTTTTTCTTTGATCAAAAGACCCCAGTTTCCCATAGAATTTTTAAATCCATGAATTCATAGTGATAGAAACAAATAATTGAACAAAAAATACTGGGCAAGTCAAATAGCCTCTCTGCAGCTCAGGTTTCTTATTTACGAAGGTGAACTCTCCCTACCATGTATACTGAGGAAAGCCGTCGTGAGGCTCAAACAGTGTAATATATGGAAAGTGCTTCATAAAATGTCACAAATGGTGGTCATTGTTATTAAGACGCTGACTCAGAGCCAGTCACGGTCACCTTCCTCCAAAGGATTTCATACAGTCCCCACAATCCAGTATGAATTGTAATGATGAAGAGATTAAAAATAATATGTACCTTTCTCAAAACCCCACACAATTTCTAAGGCAGAGACTCCCAAGGCCACTGCAACCAAGAGAGAAAACTACTTTGTTCAGTGGTGGCTGTTAGAGGAGAAATTATGGACGCCCCTTCCCAGGACTCTAGAAACTACTGGTGACTCGCTGTGGTCACCCCTCCTTGAACCAATCATGTACCACTGTCATTCTGATGAAGCCTCCTCCACTTAAAACAAGGATTCCCACTCTTCATTGGATGAGGAACAGATAACCTAACCTCTGCTGCAGGGATTTCTCCTCCTCTGCCCGAAACTCACCCAAAAAAGGAGGGAGTAGAGCGAAAAGGGTTCAGAAAAAACTGGTGTGGTTGTTAATAGGATTCTTGTTACTATTACTCCTAACAATTATTATTATTACTATTATAATAAATATTGTAATAATAATTATTATTATTACTCCTAACAATAATCCCACTGGATAACATTGTCCAAGTATTTTCATATATTTCTCTCTTGTGACCCTCCCAGTAACCAGCAAGGGTAGGAAAGCAGTTATTTTATTCTCCTCTCTTGAGGCTAAGGTGAATTAAGTGATTTCCCGTGATCACACAGGAAATTAGTGACATAGGTGCAACTTGAAACCAGTTGCTCTGGTCCTGGTGCCACCTCTGTGCTCGGTCGAAAATGGAACCCATAAGAAAAAATGTCAACGGGGCAAACATCTCTCCTGAAGTGCTAGGTACCATTTATCCCCTTCTAAATGTCTGCAAGGTCCCTCGCACACACTTACTGGACGTCTCTGAAGACAGAGAGTCACACGGTAGTCGTTCTGAACTTCGATGTCCCACACGCACTTGGCATTGTTCGGATACTTCCCAGGGTAGAATGGGCTGGAAAAGCTCCCTGAAGGTTGGGACAGGAAGCCTCCACAGGAATAATTTGCTGTTGGGATAAAAATGGAAATACTGATGACCCACAATGCACACTGCACAGTCACCTGGGGGAGATTTTTTAAACAATTCCCAAGACAGAAAACCCACCAGGCAGTGCCTAGACCCCAGCTACACACTGATGGTCAGTGGGGCGCCCCTCCACAGAGACTGTCCTTAGGGAAAACATCTCCTCACCATTCTCCTAATCCCTCCCGGTGTCCCTGTCACTGAGGAGAAGGGAAAGGGGACTTGTCAGGGAGCTCAGAACTTACTGGCTGGGCGGGGTGGGGGTGGAAACAGGATCTGTTGACAAGAGAAAAACATAATGATCAGTTCCCTGGTACCCTTGACACAACTGTTGAGTCCTTGCTGGCTCTGTGCTGGAAATGCGCCAACCCTGGTTCACAGTGAATGCTGGATACAGGCCTTGCCTCAGGAACACACAGCCTGGAGGAGAGGATGGAAAAGAGCAAATCCCAGCGTCATGGGCTGGGACTGCGATGGAGCAAAGCCCAGGAGGTGGTGGGAGCCTGGAGCTTTGGCTCCTGACCCAGACTGAGCAGGGAAAGGGGGTTGGATAATCAGGGAGGCAAGGCAGAAAGGGAGAAAGCGTGTTCCAGGCAGAGAGAACAGTGTGTGCCAGGAACCTAGGTGTACGCGGCACATTTGGGGAACCTCAGTGTGCATGCAGCAGGGACAGGAGGGATGGCGGGAACTAGGAGAGAACTGTGCAGAGCCCTAGAGGTTGTCCTGAGCAGTGAGGATCTGTGCCCAGAAGGCCCTGAGGGAATCAGTCCCTGAGACTGGGACTGACTCCTTGGCATCTTGTGAAGATGCCCCTAGCTGCACTGCAGAGAATGGATCAGAGGGGAGGGGCAGCCTGAAGCTGCTGCGGCTTCAGGAAGCCAGGTGGGGAGGAGGGGAGGGTGGGACGGAGAGGAAAGGTCTCAGGGGTGGGGGGAGAGGGGGAGCTCAGCAGCAGCTCGAGAGCAGCCTGTCAGGAGCTCTTGCTGATCACACACTGAGCTCGGAGATGAAGCGGGCTCCAGCCAGCAGCGCTGACCGGGGTCTAGTGTCCAAGGGGAGGGGTGGGATCTACACGGGGGCGGGGGGGCAGCCTCGCCTAGGGACTGACCAGAGATCCGAATCTTAGGCTGGCCAGGCTACTAAAGGGCAAAGAGGAGCCTAAAGAGAGGCCCAGCCCTCCTGGGGCTGGGACATCAGCTGCAGGCGTTGCCACGTGCCAGGAAAGGCAGGAGAGGCAAACGCTTTGGAGAGCGAGCACCGTGACTGCAGCTCGGGGACCAGCAGGCAAGGCTGGGGAGAAGGAACCCGTGCCCTCTCGTCAGGTGGAGAAATATGATTGATTGTTTAGTTACTCTGAGTGTTGCAGTTTCTAGAAAGAAAATGAAGTGATTTTAGGATATTGCTGCATCATTCTTTAATCCATGGTCATCAGTTTGATGGAGAAATAAATCCTTTCCTTACTGCAGGACTTCTCAGAGCCTTGACCATTCCAATTTAACACTGTGACTGGCCAAAAAGGGTCGGAGTATATAGCACTTCCCAACATATTAGCACCAGATCTTTTCTCTGTATCATAAAAAATCATTTGAGGGATTGCTGTCAATGTGAAGAATTCTTTAACAGACAAACGTTTGTAGCAGTGTTCTCGGCCATGTTTCCAGCATGGCCACAGTTCTCTATGGAATGACTACGAGTTATTTTCATTGGAAACAACCAGAAAACCAAACCTCTTCCCCCACAGCGTCTCTGAAGGAGCGCTGGCAGCAAGCGGTGGCAGGAGACCAGAGGGGCCCTCCAGCCAGAGATGAGTAACAGCCATAGTTTGGGGGACTCAGCTTATCACTAAAAGAGATTCCAGAGTCCTCAGAGGGAAAGCAATCCATAGGAGGAGGCTGCTCTTCTCCTTCTATTTCTGGAAACCCGAGAGGGTAGAATTCCGGAGAGGAGTCTTGGGTTGCGCTGCAGTGACTCACCTGTGGTAGTAGAGTAGATTTCTGGGCCTGCAAGAAAGAGGAAACACGATCAGCCTCAGCACCCAGTATGTGCTGAAACACACCTAGCAGGTTCCTGAGAGAGAGACGCTGAGTGCCTGGCCCCTACCCTCCAGGGCGTGAGAAGAGCGGCCGGGAGTTGTCCAGGAGAGCTGAACAGCAAACCTCAAACTCATATATCAGTCTCCACAATAAAAACGGTTTGGGGGGAATTCGTTGTTGCAACCTGTATTCACCCTTCTCTGCCCTGGTGGTCCACTAAGAAAGGTACTACACCAGACCCAAGAAATTCAGGGACCAAGGAATATGGGTGATGCATTCAGGGAAACTGCCCATCTTTCAGGGAAGTTCAGGGTGAGAGGAAGCCCAGCACAAAGAGCCCTTTTCTGGAGAAAACCACACTAAAATTGAAGCTCAATGACTTGGAAGCCAAGCTGAGCAGATGAAACTGGCGGCCACGTGGCGCCCACAGTTGTGGGAGTTCCAACTGCTGTGGGGAACTACTCTACAGGCACCCAGACAGAGGGTCCAGGCAGCCCAGCATCACTTATTTCCAACGTCAAAGTGATTAGCTCTGTGTCTAGATGGCCGAGGTGGTACCCAAACCAGTCCTCAGCCTCACAGCATTTATGGGCCCCCTGAGGCAGCAAGACTGACGGGTCCAGTTCCAAGTCCAAATCCCATGGGTGACCTGTCAGGCCCGACCGTAGGTGATGACAAGGCTGTGGCCAGCAGGCCACCCCAGGGTTCACTGCGCTGCCACACGGCACCTGCTGCCCAGACAGTGCATCCCAGTTCCCTGCAGGGGCTACCGTGCAGGACGCAGGAACCAATCCCTGGGCCACCTGCATTCCTAGGGCCATGACCTCCATTCAGAGACCTCGTGACAGAACTAGCCTCTCTTGCCTCTGCCTTGCACTGTGGCTGGAGAAAAAGGGCTTCAAGTCACTTTCAGTTTGGTTCTTTGCTCCAAATTCACCAGCTACATGCCTGGCATCTTGTCAAAGAGCTCATACTAATTCTTAGCAGAGAGACAAGGTGATGTAAGGAAGCGAGAAGTGTAGAAAATGCTTTGAGAGGGGATCAGAGTGAAAGAAGGAAACCACACCCCCAGAGAGGGACACCCAGCTTATGTGAGACCAACCTGAGCAGACGACACCGCGTCCTCGCTGTGTCCACAGTTGTGTGTGTTTCCAGCCATTGTGAGGGCAGCTCCACAGGTAGCTCTCAGTGCCCCATGCAGCGCACGTCGTCCTAGGACGATCGGCCCTGAGCCCTGACCGTACCGGGCACTTCCAGGGGCCGACGTGGCCCAGCCACAGCCCAGCTGCCTGCAGACCACGTTGGCGTCGTTGGTGTCCCAGCTGTCATCACACACTGGTGCCCCAGGAGCCTCGGTACAGGACCTCGACCCGGCCCTCACACCTGTCACCTCCATTCACCAGCCTCAGGGCCAATCCTGAATTCAGTTCCTGGAAGGAGACGGGAAAATGCACTCTCCTGTGTCTTCCGGAGGAACAGGTCCTGAGGACCAAACGCGATTCAGAATCCTTCCAGGGAAAGACTTCTGAGTTCAAGGTAATGTTTTCCTTCCGGAGGACCTGACTGAGCCCTGGTCATCATCATTTATCCCCACGGGGCTGTTTGATAGAACCCTTGGCATTGGACAGAGGAACGCCATGTTCTCTGATGGGTTCCCCACAAGGTCCAGCAATTCAGTGGCTGATCCCAGGCTTGGGAAGGAGGTGGGAAGAGGGGAAGCCCACAGCCTGAATCCCCAGGGACCTACTGGGATGAACTTGAGCCCCTGTAGCAGGAGCCCAGCAGAGACAGCTCCCAGACCCCGCCAAGGAACCACCTTCAGATGTTCACTCCCACATGGGAACCCACTCCATCAGGCCCAAGGTTATTCTAAACACTATTTTTCTGCTGAGCACTCACTCATGTCATTTTTTTTTTTTATTGCGTTATGCGGGCCTCTCACTGTTGTGGCCTCTCCCATTGCGGAGCACAGGCTCTGGACATACGCAGGCTGCAGCGGCCATGGCTCACGGTCCTAGCCGCTTCACGGCATGTGGGATCTTCCGTGACCGGGGCACGAACCCGCGTCCCTTGTATCGGGGGGCGGACTCTCAACCACTGCGCCACCAGGGAAGCCCACTCCTCCCATTTTTTAAACCCCAAACTTATGTTGACTCTTGAACAAGCCGTGCACCCGCTGAAAATCATCAAAGCACATGCACATCACTACGGACAAGGAATCTATTGGTAGCAGGCTGTTCAGAGTCCTTCCAGGGCTTGTGAGCGCAAGAGCTAGAAAAACACGGACTCTCTCCCCTCCTGGGCTGTAGACCTGTGGCTATCACCTGTACCTGGCAGGAAGCAAGCCGACAGTGAAGTCCATAAACATGAGAAAATAGGGGTAAGAAAAGTGCAGGGGAAAACCTGTACTGGAACTTCTGGATCCAGCTCTACCTGAAGACCATCCTACCACTGATCTATGGAAGCCATTGCGGCCCCCAGTCCCACCACCAACTAAAGAGAGTGTGAGCTGGGATCCGGTCACTTGGCAACCAAAGCATTCTGAGTAATGTATGCCACAACTGGGAGGTGAAGGTTCTCCACAACTCGGGCACACGAAAGGAACCCCCCACATTAGATGAGGCGGTGAGCTCAGAGGTTCAAACCAAGACTCAGGAATTGCACCCAGGCCTGATGAGTGGAGTGTCTGCAGGATCCTAGTGATGCTTACCAACGGCAGGAGTTGTGGACGTCCACCAGCCTGAAGGGAAAGCACAGCAGGATTAGAGAGGTGTCTACAGTCAGGGTTGCTCTAGTGACCTGTCACTCACATCAGGGAATGTGGGGGTCTGAGACTCTCCACTGCCTGGGGGAGGAATAGGTCTTTTCTGAGAGCCGGCCGTGAGCCGGACCATGCCCTCCAATGTCCAAGACATGGCGATGAGGCGCCCCGCTCCACAGGAGCAATTAGCACGCTCTCCTGCCTGAGTGCTCTCTGGGGATAGTATCCCTTTTGGACTCTGCGGGGGGGGGGTGGGACCCTGAAACAGCCCCCAGTTCTCCCTGCACACACAACTCTCGGTCTAGACAATGCTTTCAGGCAGAAATGACCCCAGAACAGGCCTCCCTGTCACCCAAAGCTCTGGGGAGACACTGTGTAGCCACAATGTCGTTAAATCGCTGAGTCAGACCCGAGGACCCTTACTGCTACGGCTCCTCTGGAAGCGTCTGCTCGCTCTAGAGTGACCAGGGCAGGTACTGAGAGGGGGCAAACGTCCACTCGCCCCGCCTGGGGCTCCTGGCTGGAGTCTGTGGAGGTGGGTGGGGACGGAGGGGACAGCCCGGAGTCAAGAGGCACGGGACTCACCTGGCAGGAGCGTGGACTGGGGCCTGGCATCTGGGAGAGAGAGAAGGCAGATCAGACACCTTGCACAGAAGGGGCACCACAGGGGCAAAGGGGGACGGCGTTGACCGGGTGACATGCTCAGTCCATGCTTGAGCCCTGCCACGCGGGGTGGGACCTCTGCCATCCTCACCCCCCAAAGAGGCTCCTCCTGAGAGGTCCAGGCAGCCCAGCATCCCTTATTTCCAATGTCAAGGTGATTAGCTCTGTGTCTAGATGGCCGAGTGGACCCAAACCAGTCATCAGCCACACAGCATTTATGGGCCCACTGAGGCAGCAACACTGAGGCGTCAAGTTCAAAGTCCAAAACCCATGTGAGATCTGTCAGGCTTGTCTGTAGGTGGTGACAAGGCTGTGGCTGGCAGGCCACACAGGGGCCACTGCCCTGCGCACGGCAGACCTGCTGCCAGACAGTGCATCCCGGTTCCCTGCAGGGGCTACTGCCCCGGACTCAGGAACGAAACCCTGGGCCACCTGCAGTCCTAGGCCATGACCTGCATTCAGAGACCTCGTGACAGAACTAGCCTCTCTTGCCTCTGGCTTGCACTGTGGCATATGGAGAAAAAGGGCTTCAAGTCACTTTCAGTTTGGTTCTTTGCTCCAATTCACCAGCTACATGCCTGACAGCTTGTCAAAAAGCTCATACTAATTCTTAGCAGAGAGACAAGGTGATGTAAGGAAGCAAGAAATGTAAAAATGCTGTAAAAGGGATTCAGAATGTCAGAAGGAAACGACTCCCCCAGAGATGGACACCTAGGTTATTTGAGACCAACCTGCGCAGACGACACTGGCGTCCTCACTGTGTCTACAGTTGTGTGTGTTCCAGGGGTTGTGAGGGCAGCTCCACAGGTAGCTCTCGTGCCCCGAGCAGCCCACGTCATCCAGGACGATCGGCCCTGAGCCCTGACCATACCGGGCATTTCCTGGGGCCGACATGGCCCAGCCACAGCCCAGCTGCCTGCAGACCACGTTGGCGTCGTTGGTGTCCCAGCTGTCATCACACACGGTGCCCCAGGAGCCTCGGTACAGGACCTCCACCCGGCCCCGACACCTGTCGCTTCCATTCACTAGCCTCAGGGCCAATCCTGAATCAGTTCCTGGAAGGAGACGGGAAAATGCACTCTTCTGTGTCTTCCGGAGGAACAGGTCTTGAGGACCGAACGCGATTCAGAATCCTTCCAGGGAAAGACTTCTGAGTTCAAGGTAATGTTTTCCTTCCGGAGGACCTGACTGAGCCCGGTCATCATCATTTATCCCCACGGGGCTGTTTGATAGAACCCTTGGCTGTGGACAGAGGTACGCACATTTTCTGATGGGTTCCCCACAAGGTCCAGCATTTCAGTGGCTGATCCCAGCCTTGGGAAGGAAGTGGGAAGAGGGGAAGCCCACAGCCTGAATCCGCAGGGACCACTGGGATGAACTTGAGCCCCTGTAGCAGGAGCCCAGCAGAGACAGCTTCCCAGACCCCACCAAGGAGCCACCTTCAGATGTTCACTCCCACATGGGAACCCACTCCATCAGGCCCAAGGTTATTCTGAAGACTACTTTTCTGCTGAGCACTCACTCATGTCATTTTTTAACCCCAAAATTGTGCTGACTCTTGACCAAGCCTTGCACCCACTGAAAATCATCAGAGCCCATGGACTTCATTACGAAGAAGGCATCTATAGGTAGCAGGCTGTTCAGAGTCTTTCCAGGGCTTGTCAGCTGAAGAGCTAGAAAAAAAAGACTATCTCCCCTCCTGGGATGTACACCTGAGGCTGACAACTGTCCCTTGGCAGGAAGAAAGCCGACAGTGAAGTCCATAAACATGAGAAAATAGGGGTAAGAAAAGTGCAGGGGAAAAGCTGTACCGGAACTTCTGGATACAGCTCTACCTCAAGACCGTCTTAACCACTGACCTATGGAAGCCATTGCGGCCCCCAGTCCCACCCCCAACTCAAGACAGTGTGAGTTGGGATCCGGTCACTTGGCAACCAAAGCATTCTGAGTAATGTATGCCACAACTGGGAGGTGAAGGGTCTCCACAACTCTGGCACGCGAAAGGAACCCTCCACATGAGATGAGGTGCTGAGCTCAGAGGCTCAAACCAAGAGTCAGGAATAGCACCCAGGCCTGATGAGTGGAGTGTTTTGCAGGATCCAAGTGAGGCTTACCTTCGGTAGGAGCTGTGGGCGTCCACCAGCCTGAAGGGAAAGCACAGCAGGATTAGAGAGAAGGTGTCTACAGTCAGGGTTGCTCTAGTGACCTGTCACTCACATCAGGGAATGTGGGGTCTGAGACTCTCCACTGCCTGGGGGAGGAATAGGTCTTTTCTGAGAGCCGGCCGTGAGCCGGACCATGCCCTCCAATGTCCAAGGCATGGCGATGAGGCGCCCCGCTCCACAGGAGCAATTAGCACGCTCTCCTGACTGAGTGCTCTCGGGGAAAGTATCCCTTTTGGACTCCGCGGTGGGGGTGGGACCCGAAACAGCCCAGTTCTCACCACACAAATAACCCTCTGTCTAGACAATGCTTTCAGGCAGAAATGAGCCCAGGACAGGCCTCCCTGTCACCCAAAGCTCTGGGGAGGCACTGTGTAGCCACAATGTCCTTAAATCGCTGAGTCAGACCCGAGGACCCTTGTGCTATGGCTCCTCTGGAAGCGTCTGCTCGCTCTAGAGTGACCAGGGCAGGTACTGAGAGGGGGCAAACGTCCACTTGCCCCGCCTGGGGCTCCTGGCTGGAGTCTGTGGAAGTGGGTGGGGACGGAGGGGACAGCCCGGAGTCAAGAGGCAAAGGACTCACCTGGCAGGAGCGTGGACTGGGGCCTGGCATCTGGGAGAGAGAGAAGGCAGATCAGACACCTTGCACAGAATGGGGCACCACAGGGGCAAAGGGGGACGGCGCTGAGCAGGTGACACGCTCAGTCCATGCCTGAGCCCTGCCACGCAGGGTGGGACCTCTGCCATCCTCACCCCCCCAAAGAGGCTCCTCCTGAGAGGTCCAGGCAGCCCAGCATCCCTTATTTCCAATGTCAAGGTGACTGATTAGCTCTGTGTCTAGATGACCGAGTGGACCCAAACCAGTCATCAGCCACACAGCATTTATGGGCCCACTGAGGCAGCAACACTGAGGTGTCTAGTTCAAAGTCCAAAACCCGTGTGAGATCTGTCAGGCTTGTCTGTAGGTGGTGACAAGGCTGTGCCCGGCAGGCCACACAGGGGCCACTGCCCTGTGCACGGCAGACCTGCTGCCCAGACAGTGCATCCCAGTTCCCTGCAGGGTCTACTGTGCAGGACTCAGGAACCAATCCCTGGGCCACCTGCATTCCTAGGCCATGACCTCCATTCAGAGACCTCGTGACAGAACTAGCCTCTCTTGCCTCTGCCTTGCACTGTGGCTGGAGAAAAAGGGCTTCAAGTCACTTTCAGTTGGTTCTTTGTTCCAATTCACCAGCTACATGCCTGGCATCTTGTCAAAGAGCTCATACTAATTCTTAGCAGAGAGACAAGGTGATGTAAGGAAGCGAGAAGTGTAGAAAATGCTTTGCGAGGGGATCAGAGTGAAAGAAGGAAACTACACCCCCAGAGAGGGACACCCAGCTTATGTGAGACCAACCTGAGCAGACGACACCAGCGTCCTCGCTGTGTCCACAGTTGTGTGTGTTCCAGCCATTGTGAGGGCAGCTCCACAGGTAGCTCTCGTGCCCCATGCAGCGCACGTCGTCTAGGACGATCGGCCCTGAGCCCTGACCATACCGGGCACTTTTAGGGGCCAACGTGGCCCAGCCACAGCCCAGCTGCCTGCAGACCACGTTGGCGTCGTTGGTGTCCCAGCTGTCATCACACACGGTGCCCCAGGAGCCTCGGTACAGGACCTCGACCCGGCCCTCACACCTGTCACCTCCATTCACCAGCCTCAGGGCCAATCCTGAATCAGTTCCTGGAAGGACACAGGAAAATGCACTCTCCTATGTCTTCTGGAAGAAGAGGTCCTGAGGACCGAACGCGATTCAGAATCCTTCCAGGGAAAGACTTCTGAGTTCAAGGTAATGTTTTCCTTCCGGAGGACCTGACAGAGCCCGGTCATCATCATTTATCCCCACGGGGCTGTTTGATAGAACCCTTGGCAGTGGACAGAGGAACGCATGTTCTCTGATGGGTTCCCCACAAGGCCCAGCAATTCAGTGGCTGATCCCAGGCTTGGGAAGGAGGTGGGAAGAGGGGAAGCCCACAGCCTGAATCCCCAGGGACCACTGGGATGAACTTGAGCCCCTGTAGCAGGAGCCCAGCAGAGACAGCTTCCAGACCCCGCCAAGGAGCCACCTTCAGATGTTCACTCTCACATGGGAACCCACTCCATCAGGCCCAAGGTTATTCTGAAGACTACTTTTCTGCTGAGCACTCACTCATGTCATTTTTTAACCTCAAAATTGTGCTGACTCTTGACCAAGCCGTGCACCCACTGAAAATCATCAGAGCCCATGGACTTCATTACGAAGAAGGCATCTATTGGTAGCAGGCTGTTCAGAGTCTTTCCAGGGCTTGTCAGCTGAAGAGCTAGAAAACAAAGACTATCTCCCCTCCTGGGATGTACACCTGAGGCTGACAACTGTCCCTTGGCAGGAAGAAAGCTGACAGTGAAGTCCGTAAACATGAGACAATAGGGGTAAGAAAAGTGCAGGGGAAAAGCTGTACTGGAACTTCTGGATCCAGCTCTACCTCAACACCGTCCTACCACTGACCTATGGAAGTCATTGCGGCCCCCAGTCCCACCCCCAACTCAAGACAGTGTGAGTTGGGATCCTGTCACTTGGCAACCAAAGCATTCTGAGTAATGTATGCCACAACTGGGAGGTGAAGGGTCTCCACAACTCTGGCACGCGAAAGGAACCCTCCACATTAGATGAGGTGCTGAGCTCAGAGGCTCAAACCAAGAGTCAGGAATTGCACCCAGGCCTCATGAGTGGAGTGTTTTGCAGGATCCAAGTGATGCTTACCTTCTGTAGGAGCTGTGGGCGTCCACCAGCCTGAAGGGAAAGCACAGCAGGATTAGAGAGAAGGTGTCTACAGTCAGGGCTGCTCTAGTGACCTGTCACTCACATCAGGGAATGTGGGGTCTGAGACTCTCCACTGCCTGGGGGAGGAATAGGTCTTTTCTGAGAGCCGGCCGTGAGCCGGACCATGCCCTCCAATGTCCAAGGCATGGCGATGAGGCGCCCCGCTCCACAGGAGCAATTAGCACGCTCTCCTGACTGAGTGCTCTCGGGGAAAGTATCCCTTTTGGACTCCGCGGTGGGGGTGGGACCCGAAACAGCCCAGTTCTCACCACACACATAACCCTCTGTCTAGACAATGCTTTCAGGCAGAAATGAGCCCAGGACAGGCCTCCCTGTCACCCAAAGCTCTGGGGAGGCACTGTGTAGCCACAATGTCCTTAAATCGCTGAGTCAGACCCGAGGACCCTTGTGCTATGGCTCCTCTGGAAGCGTCTCCTGGCTCTAGAGTGACCAGGGAAGGTACGGAGAGGGGGCAAATGTCCACTTGCCCCGCCTGGGGCTCCTGGCTGGAGTCTGTGGAGGTGGGTGGGGACGGAGGGGACAGCCCGGAGTCAAGAGGCAAAGGACTCACCTGGCAGGAGCGTGGACTGGGGCCTGGCATCTGGGAGAGAGAGAAGGCAGATCAGACACCTTGCACAGAAGGGGCACCACAGGGGCAAAGGGGGACGGCGCTGAGCAGGTGACACGCTCAGTCCATGCCTGAGCCCTGCCACGCAGGGTGGGACCTCTGCCATCCTCACCCCCCAAAGAGGCTCCTCCTGAGAGGTCCAGGCAGCCCAGCATCCCTTATTTCCAATGTCAAGGTGACTGATTAGCTCTGTGTCTAGATGACCGAGTGGACCCAAACCAGTCATCAGCCACACAGCATTTATGGGCCCACTGAGGCAGCAACACTGAGGTGTCTAGTTCAAAGTCCAAAACCCGTGTGAGATCTGTCAGGCTTGTCTGTAGGTGGTGACAAGGCTGTGCCCGGCAGGCCACACAGGGGCCACTGCCCTGGGCACGGCAGACCTGCTGCCCAGACAGTGCATCCCAGTTCCCTGCAGGGGCTACCGTGCAGGACTCAGGAACCAATCCCTGGGCCACCTGCATTCCTAGGCCATGACCTCCATTCAGAGACCTCGTGACAGAACTAGCCTCTCTTGCCTCTGCCTTGCACTGTGGCTGGAGAAAAAGGGCTTCAAGTCACTTTCAGTTGGTTCTTTGTTCCAATTCACCAGCTACATGCCTGGCATCTTGTCAAAGAGCTCATACTAATTCTTAGCAGAGAGACAAGGTGATGTAAGGAAGCAAGAGGTGTAGAAAATGCTTTGAGAGGGGATCAGAGTGAAAGAAGGAAACCACACCCCCAGAGAGGGACACCCAGCTTATGTGAGACCAACCTGAGCAGACGACACCGGCGTCCTCGCTGTGTCCACAGTTGTTTGTGTTCCAGCCATTGTGAGGGCAGCTCCACAGGTAGCTCTCGTGCCCCATGCAGCGCACGTCGTCTAGGACGATCGGCCCTGAGCCCTGACCGTACCGGGCACTTCCAGGGGCCGACGTGGCCCAGCCACAGCCCAGCTGCCTGCAGACCACGTTGGCGTCGTTGGTGTCCCAGCTGTCATCACACACGGTGCCCCAGGAGCCTCGGTACAGGACCTCGACCCGGCCCTCACACCTGTTACCTCCATTCACCAGCCTCAGAGCCAATCCTGATTCAGTTTCTGGAAGGACACGGGAAAATGCACTCTCCTGTGTCTTCCAGAAGAAGAGGTCCTGAGGACCGAACGTGATTCAGAATCCTTCCAGGGAAAGACTTCTGAGTTCAAGGTAATGTTTTCCTTCCGGAGGACCTGACTGAGCCCGGTCATCATCATTTATCCCCACGGGGCTGTTTGATAGAACCCTTGGCAGTGGACAGAGGAACGCATGTTCTCTGATGGGTTCCCCACAAGGCCCAGCAATTCAGTGGCTGATCCCAGGCTTGGGAAGGAGGTGGGAAGAGGGGAAGCCCACAGCCTGAATCCCCAGGGACTACTGGGATGAACTTGAGCCCCTGTAGCAGGAGCCCAGCAGAGACAGCTTCCCAGACCCCGCCAAGGAGCCACCTTCAGATGTTCACTCCCACATGGGAACCCACTCCATCAGGCCCAAGGTTATTCTAGACACTACTTTTCTGCTGAGCACTCACTCATGTCATTTTTTAACCCCAAAATTGTGCTGACTCTTGACCAAGCCGTGCACCCACTGAAAATCATCAGAGCCCATGGACTTCATTACGAAGAAGGCATCTATAGGTAGCAGGCTGTTCAGAGTCTTTCCAGGGCTTGTCAGCTGAAGAGCTAGAAAACAAAGACTATCTCCCCTCCTGGGATGTACACCTGCGGCTGACAACTGTCCCTTGGCAGGAAGAAAGCTGACAGTGAAGTCCGTAAACATGAGACAATAGGGGTAAGAAAAGTGCAGGGGAAAAGCTGTACTGGAACTTCTGGATCCAGCTCTACCTGAAGACCGTCCTACCACTGACCTATGGAAGCCATTGCGGCCCCCAGTCCCACCCCCAACTCAAGGCAGTGTGAGCTGGGATCCTGCCACTTGGCAACCAAAGCATTCTGAGTAATGTATGCCACAACTGGGAGGTGAAGGTTCTCCACAACTCTGGCACGCGAAAGGAACCCTCCACATTAGATGAGGTGCTGAGCTCAGAGGCTCAAACCAAGAGTCAGGAATAGCACCCAGGCCTGATGTGTGGAGTATCTACAGGATCCAAGTGATGCTTACCATTGGCAGGAGCTGTGGGCGTCCCCGAGCCTGAAGGGAAAGCACAGCAGGATTAGAGAGAAGGTGTCTACAGTCAGGGTTGCTCTAGTGACCTGTCACTCACATCAGGGAATGTGGGGTCTGAGACTCTCCACTGCCTGGGGGAGGAATAGGTCTTTTCTGAGAGCCGGCCGTGAGCCGGACCATGCCCTCCAATGTCCAAGGCATGGCGATGAGGCGCCCCGCTCCACAGGAGCAATTAGCACGCTCTCCTGACTGAGTGCTCTCTGGGGATAGTATCCCTTTTGGACTCCGCGGGGGGGGCGGGGGTGGGACCCGAAACAGCCCCCATTCTCCCTGCACACATAACTCTCGGTCTAGACAATGCTTTCAGGCAGAAATGACCCCAGAACAGGTCTCCCTGTCACCCAAAGCTCCGGGGAGACACTGTGTAGCCACAATGTCGTTAAATCGCTGAGTCAGACCCGAGGACCCTTGTGCTATGGCTCCTCTGGAAGCGTCTGCTCGCTCTAGAGTGACCAGGGCAGGTACTGAGAGGGGGCAATCGTCCACTCGCCCCGCCTGGGGCTCCTGGCTGGAGTCTGTGGAGGTGGGTGGGGACGGAGGGGACAGCCCAGAGTCAAGACGCACAGGACTCACCTGGCAGGAGCGTGGACTGGGGTCTGGCACCTGGGAGAGAGAGAAGGCAGATCAGACACCTTGCGCAGAAGGGGCACCACAGGGGCAAAGGGGGACGGCGCTGAGCAGGTGACACGCTCAGTCCATGCCTGAGCCCTGCCACGCGGGGTGGGACCTCTGCCATCCTCACCCCCCAAAGAGGCTCTCCTGAGAGGTCCAGGCAGCCCAGCATCCCTTATTTTCTGTGTTAAGCTGATTAGCTCTGTGTCTAGATGACCGAGTGGACCCAAACCAGTCATCAGCCACACAGCATTTATGGGCCCACTGAGGCAGCAACACTGAGGAGTCTAGTTCAAAGTGCAAAACCCGTGTGAGATCTGTCAGGCTTGTCTGTAGGTGGTGACAAGGCTGTGGCTGGCAGGCCACACAGGGGCCACTACCCTGCGCACGACAGATCTGCTGCCCAGACAGTGCATGCCAGTTCCCTGCAGGGGCTACTGTCCCGGACTCAGGAAGCAAACCCTGGGCCACCTGCATTCCTAGGCCATGACCTGCATTCAGAGACCTCGTGACAGAACTAGATTCTTTTGCCTCTGGCTTGCACTGTGGCTGGAGAAAAAGGGCTTCAAGTCACTTTCAGTTTGGTTCTTTGTTCCAAATCACCAGCTACAAGCCTGGCATCTTGTCAAAGAGCTCATACTAATTCTTAGCAGAGAGACAAGGTGATGTAAGGAAGCAAGAAATGTAAAAATGCTGTAAAAGGGATTCAGAATGTCAGAAGGAAACGACTCCGCCAGAGAGGGACACCTAGGTTATTTGAGACCAACCTGCGCAGACGACACTGGCATCCTCACTGTGTCTACAGTTGTGTGTGTTCCAGGGGTTGTGAGGGCAGCTCCACAGGTAGTTCTCATGCCCCGAGCAGCCCACGTCATCCAGGACGATCGGCCCTGAGCCCTGACCATACTGGGCATTTCCTGGGGCCGACATGGCCCAGCCACAGCCCAGCTGCCTGCAGACCACGTTGGCGTCGTTGGTGTCCCAGCTGTCGTCACACACGGTGCCCCAGGAGCCTTGGTACAGGATCTCGACCCGGCCCTCACACCTGTCGCTTCCATTCACTAGCCTCAGGGCTAATCCTGATTCAGTTCCTGGAAGGAGACAGGAAAATGCACTCTCCTGTGTCTTCCGGACGAACAGGTCCTGAGGACCGAACGCGATTCAGAATCCTTCCAGGGAAAGACTTCTGAGTTCAAGGTAATGTTTTCCTTCCGGAGGACCTGACTGAGCCCGGTCATCATCATTTATCCCCACGGGGCTGTTTGATAGAACCCTTGGCTGTGGACAGAGGAACGCACATTTTCTGATGGGTTCCCCACAAGGTCCAGCATTTCAGTGGCTGATCCCAGCCTTGGGAAGGAAGTGGGAAGAGGGGAAGCCCACAGCCTGAATCCGCAGGGACCACTGGGATGAACTTGAGCCCCTGTAGCAGGAGCCCAGCAGAGACAGCTTCCCAGACCCCGCCAAGGAGCCACCTTCAGATGTTCACTCCCACATGGGAACCCACTCCATCAGGCCCAAGGTTATTCTAAACACTATTTTTCTGCTGAGCACTCACTCATGTCATTTTTTAACCCCAAACTTATGCTGACTCTTGACCAAGCCGTGCACCCACTGAAAATCATCAGAGCCCATGGACTTCATTACGAAGAAGGCATCTATTGGTAGCAGGCTGTTCAGAGTCTTTCCAGGGCTTGTCAGCTGAAGAGCTAGAAAAAAAAGACTATCTCCCCTCCTGGGATGTACACCTGCGGCTGACAACTGTCCCTTGGCAGGAAGAAAGCTGACAGTGAAGTCCGTAAACATGAGACAATAGGGGTAAGAAAAGTGCAGGGGAAAAGCTGTACTGGAACTTCTGGATCCAGCTCTACCTGAAGACCGTCCTACCACTGACCTATGGAAGCCATTGCGGCCCCCAGTCCCACCCCCAACTCAAGGCAGTGTGAGCTGGGATCCTGCCACTTGGCAACCAAAGCATTCTGAGTAATGTATGCCACAACGGGGAGGTGAAGGGTCTCCACAACTCTGGCACGCGAAAGGAACCCTCCACATTAGATGAGGTGCTGAGCTCAGAGGCTCAAACCAAGAGTCAGGAATTGCACCCAGGCCTGATGAGTGGAGTGTTTTGCAGGATCCAAGTGAGGCTTACCATCGGCAGGAGCTGTGGGCGTCCACCAGCCTGAAGGGAAAGCACAGCAGGATTAGAGAGAAGGAGTCTACAGTCAGGGTTGCTCTAGTGACCTGTCACTCACATCAGGGAATGTGGGGTCTGAGACTCTCCACTGCCTGGGGGAGGAATAGGTTTTTTCTGAGAGCCGGCCGTGAGCCGGATCATGCCCTCCAATGTCCAAGGCATGGCGATGAGGCGCCCCATTCCATAGGAGTAATTAGCACGCTCTCCTGACTGAGTGCTCTCGGGGGAAAGTATCCCTTTCGGACTCCGCGGGGGGGGGGGGGGGGGGGGGGTGGGACCCGAAGCAGCCCAGTTCTCCCTGCACACATAACTCTCGGTCTAGACAATGCTTTCAGGCAGAAATGACCCCAGAACAGGCCTCCCTGTCACCCAAAGCTCTGGGGAGACACTGTGTAGCCACAATGCCCTTAAATCGCTGAGTCAGACCCGAGGACCCTTGTGCTATGGCTCCTCTGGAAGCGTCTGCTCGCTCTAGAGTGACCAGGGCAGGTACTGAGAGGGGGCAAACGTCCACTCGCCCCGCCTGGGGCTCCTGGCTGGAGTCTGTGGAGGTGGGTGGGGACGGAGGGGACAGCCCGGAGTCAAGAGGCACAGGACTCACCTGGCAGGAGCGTGGACTGGGGCCTGGCACCTGGGAGAGAGAGAAGGCAGATCAGACACCTTGCACAGAAGGGGCACCACAGGGGCAAAGGGGGACGGCGCTGAGCAGGTGACACGCTCAGTCCATGCCTGAGCCCTGCCACGTGGGGTGGGACCTCTGCCATCCTCACCCCCCAAAGAGGCTCCTCCTGAGAGGTCCAGGCAGCCCAGCATCCCTTATTTCCTGTGTTAAGCTGATTAGGTCTGTGTCTAGATGACCGAGTGGACTCAAAACAGTCATCAGCCACACAGCATTTATGGGCCCGCTGAGGCAGCAACACAGAGGCGTCAAGTTCAAAGTCCAAAACCCGTGTGAGATCTGTCAGGCTTGTCTGTAGGTGGTGACAAGGCTGTGGCCGGCAGGCCACACAGGGGCCACTGCCCTGTGCACGGCAGACCTGCTGCCCAGACAGTGCATCCCAGTTCCCTGCAGGGGCTACCGTGCAGGACGCAGGAACCAATCCCTGGGCCACCTGCATTCCTAGGCCATGACCTCCATTCAGAGACCTCGTGACAGAACTAGCCTCTCTTGCCTCTGCCTTGCACTGTGGCTGGAGAAAAAGGGCTTCAAGTCACTTTCAGTTTGGTTCTTTGCTCCAATTCACCATCTACATGCCTGGCATCTTGTCAAAGAGCTCATACTAATTCTTAGCAGAGAGACAAGGTGATATAAGGAAGCGAGAAGTGTAGAAAATGCTTTGAGAGGGGATCAGAGTGTCAGAAGGAAACCACACCCCCAGAGAGGGACACCCAGCTTATGTGAGACCAACCTGAGCAGACGACACCAGCGTCCTCGCTGTGTCCACAGTTGTGTGTGTTCCAGCCATTGTGAGGGCAGCTCCACAGGTAGCTCTCATGCCCTGAGCAGCCCACGTCGTCCAGGACGATCGGCCCTGAGCCCTGACCGTACCGGGCACTTCCAGGGGCCGACGTGGCCCAGCCACAGCCCAGCTGCCTGCAGACCACGTTGGCGTCGTTGGTGTCCCAGCTGTCATCACACACTGTGCCCCAGGAGCCTCGGTACAGGACCTCGACCCGGCCTTCACACCTGTCACCTCCATTCACCAGCCTCAGGGCCAATCCTGATTCAGTTCCTGGAAGGACACGGGAAAATGCACTCTCCTGTGTCTTCCGGAGGAACAGGTCCTGAGGACCAAACGCGATTCAGAATCCTTCCAGGGAAAGACTTCTGAGTTCACGGTAATGTTTTCCTTCCGGAGGACCTCACTGAGCCCGGTCATCATCATTTATCCCCACGGGGCTGTTTGATAGAACCCTTGGCAGTGGACAGAGGAACGCATGTTCTCTGATGGGTTCCCCACAAGGCCCAGCAATTCAGTGGCTGATCCCAGGCTTGGGAAGGAGGTGGGAAGAGGGGAAGCCCACAGCCTGAATCCCCAGGGACTACTGGGATGAACTTGAGCCCCTGTAGCAGGAGCCCAGCAGAGACAGCTTCCCAGACCCCGCCAAGGAGCCACCTTCAGATGTTCACTCCCACATGGGAACCCACTCCATCAGGCCCAAGGTTATTTTGAAGACTACTTTTCTGCTGAGCACTCACTCATGTCATTTTTTAACCTCAAAATTGTGCTGACTCTTGACCAAGCCGTGCACCCACTGAAAATCATCAGAGCCCATGGACTTCATTACGAAGAAGGCATCTATTGGTAGCAGGCTGTTCAGAGTCTTTCCAGGGCTTGTCAGCTGAAGAGCTAGAAAAAAAAGACTATCTCCCCTCCTGGGATGTACACCTGCGGCTGACAACTGTCCCTTGGCAGGAAGAAAGCTGACAGTGAAGTCTGTAAACATGAGACAATAGGGGTAAGAAAAGTGCAGGGGAAAAGCTGTACTGGAACTTCTGGATCCAGCTCTACCTCAACACCGTCCTACCACTGACCTATGGAAGTCATTGCGGCCCCCAGTCCCACCCCCAACTCAAGACAGTGTGAGTTGGGATCCTGTCACTTGGCAACCAAAGCATTCTGAGTAATGTATGCCACAACTGGGAGGTGAAGGGTCTCCACAACTCTGGCACGCGAAAGGAACCCTCCACATTAGATGAGGTGCTGAGCTCAGAGGCTCAAACCAAGAGTCAGGAATTGCACCCAGGCCTGATGAGTGGAGTGTTTTGCAGGATCCAAGTGAGGCTTACCTTCGGTAGGAGCTGTGGGCGTCCACCAGCCTGAAGGGAAAGCACAGCAGGATTAGCGAGAAGGTGTCTACAGTCAGGGTTGCTCTAGTGACCTGTCACTCACATCAGGGAATGTGGGGTCTGAGCCTCTCCACTGCCTGGGGGAAGAATAGGTCTTTTCTGAGAGCCGGCCGTGAGCCGGACCATGCCCTCCAATGTCCAAGGCATGGCGACGAGGCGCCCCACTGCACAGGAGCAATTAGCACGCTCTCCTGACTGAGTGCTCTCCGGGGAAAGTATCCCTTTTGGACTCCGCGGGGGGGCGGGGGTGGGACCCGAAACAGCCCCCGTTCTCCCTGCACACATAACCCTCTGTCTAGACAATGCTTTCAGGCAGAAATGACCCCAGAACAGGCCTCCCTGTCACCCAAAGCTCTGGGGAGACACTGTGTAGCCACAATGTCCTTAAATCGCTGAGTCAGACCCGAGGACCCTTGTGCTATGGCTCCTCTGGAAGCGTCTGCTCGCTCTAGAGTGACCAGGGCAGGTACTGAGAGGGGGCAAACGTCCACTCGCCCCGCCTGGGGCTCCTGGCTGGAGTCTGTGAAGGTAAGTGGGGAGGGAGGGACAGCCCGGAGTCAAGAGGCACAGGACTCACCTGGCAGGAGCGTGGACTGGGGCCTGGCACCTGGGAGAGAGAGAAGGCAGATAAGACACCTTGCGCAGAAGGGGCATCACAGGGGCAAAGGGGGACGGCGCTGAGCAGGTGACACGCTCAGTCCATGCCTGAGCCCTGCCACGCGGGGTGGGACCTCTGCCATCCTCACCCCCCAAAGAGGCTCCTCCTGAGAGGTCCAGGCAGCCCAGCATCCCTTATTTCCAATGTCAAGGTGACTGATTAGCTCTGTGTCTAGATGACCGAGTGGACCCAAACCAGTCATCAGCCACACAGCATTTATGGGCCCACTGAGGCAGCAACACTGAGGCGTCAAGTTCAAAGTCCAAAACCCGTGTGAGATCTGTCAGGCTTGTCTGTAGGTGGTGACAAGGCTGTGGCTGGCAGGCCACACAGGGGCCACTGCCCTGGGCACGGCAGACCTGCTGCCCAGACAGTGCATCCCAGTTCCCTGCAGGGGCTACCGTGCAGGACTCAGGAACCAATCCCTGGGCCACCTGCATTCCTAGGCCATGACCTCCATTCAGAGACCTCGTGACAGAACTAGCCTCTCTTGCCTCTGCCTTGCACTGTGGCTGGAGAAAAAGGGCTTCAAGTCACTTTCAGTTTGGTTCTTTGTTCCAATTCACCAGCTACATGCCTGGCATCTTGTCAAAGAGCTCATACTAATTCTTAGCAGAGAGACAAGGTGATGTAAGGAAGCGAGAAATGTAGAAAATGCTTTGAGAGGGGATCAGAGTGTCAGAAGGAAACCACACCCCCAGAGAGGGACACCCAGCTTATGTGAGACCAACCTGAGCAGACGACACCGGCGTCCTCGCTGTGTCCACAGTTGTGTGTGTTCCAGCCATTGTGAGGGCAGCTCCACAGGTAGCTCTCGTGCCCCATGCAGCGCACATCGTCTAGGACGATCGGCCCTGAGCCCTGACCGTACCGGGCACTTCCAGGGGCCGACGTGGCCCAGCCACAGCCCAGCTGCCTGCAGACTACGTCGGCGTCGTTGGTGTCCCAGCTGTCATCACACACGGTGCCCCAGGAGCCTTGGTACAGGACCTCGACCCGGCCCTGACACCTGTCACCTCCATTCACCAGCCTCAGGGCCAATCCTGATTCAGTCCCTAGAGGGCAGCACAAGGACACCTCCTTTTATCTCTCCTGAGGTCATAGGCCTAAGGCCCGTTCCAGACTCAGGGGACTTCCTGTCGGTTAGTCTCCCCTGGGCAGGAATCACCTTTCTTTTATGCCCAGGAGTTAATCTTCATCACAGGGAAGTCAGCAGAGATTCCTATTCTGCCCAAGTCCGAAGATGCTCAAATGCAGAGGCACAGCCCATCACTCCAAGAGGAGGCGAGCACGAAGGTAACCCTACCCACCCAAGATACACCGAGGCTAGTGCACCATGGTCGCAGGAGGAAAGTCAAGACCATCCCCCTGTTGGTAGCTTGTTGGCTTCCAGGTGGTTCTCCCTGGGCTCTGGCCGCACCCCTGACGATGATGCGACCGGGTTCAGGCATTTTACACCCAACCCTTCGGGCTGGACAGCTATCCATGGCCTGAGAGACCAGTAGAGGTACCAGCAAGACGGACAGGCATGCAGGGCCTACAGTGACCGCCTGGAAGAAAATCTTTCCTGAGCATCTGGACCCGATCCCACTGGACACAGCTCACCAGCCCACTAAGATCGGACCTCAGACCTGGCCTCCAGAGACTCTTGCTTCACTCACAGGCACAAGGATATGGACGGCCACACCCTGAACCTCCTCCTGTCACATCCAAACCCCCAGTTTATCCAGAAGCGGAAACTAAGCCCCAGGGAGGTGGATAGCAATATTTACCTATGCGTGACGGAGCATGTGAGGATACGGTCTGCCAGGAGGCTGGAAGTGGCAACAAAGGGAAAGGTCAGAGTTAGAAAGCACAGGAAGGAAGCCTTGGAAAACGTTTACCCAGCATGATGACACCAGTTCCACATCTGGATCCTGCCACTTGCTACCTGCGTTTGCTGAGCAAACCTCCTGCTCTGTTAGCTCCTCTGGGACAATGGCCCTGTCTGAGGTCAGCCGGCTCCCTCCACCTCTCTAAGCCTGGCATGTTCTCCTTCCCATGAGAAAACCTTGGCCCCCTCCCTTCCATGAGCCATGTCCGCACTGGCACATCTGAGGGGTTGTCCAGAGGCAGAAGTGGACAGAAAAGTCAGGGGGTGAAGCTGGAGCCAATCATGGTCCTTGGCACCCAGAGCACTGCAGTCCCTTATGACCCACCATCTCCTGGGCACTGTCCCTGCCACTTCCGGATGCAGGTGTGGCCCTGTTGGATCTGAGGCGTGGCCCAGAGTGAGGGATGCAGGCACTCCTTCCTGTTCTCATGTCCCATCAACAGAAGGTCAGTGATTATCAACCTTCCTTCTCCCACAAAACTCTCCTCAGCTGGGATGTAACAGGGCCTAGAGTGGTGGAACACATTCCTGGTTCTCTGAACCTGCAGGTGACAATCTCTGAGACAGTATCAAGGACAGGATGTGACAACTCAGATGGATCAATGGGAAGACGGGAGTGTTGGAAACCCCAGGTCTAGTTAAGAAGAGCCAGCTGGGAGACTGAGCAGGGGAGGGGACAGAACCTCCCAGGTTCTGCAAAGTACAGCGATTCACCCAGAGGGGAGAAGAATGGGGCATGAGCAGGGAGTAAAGGGACATCCGGGGGAAGGTCGCCCGAGCCTCACTGGGCCAGGCAGTGGACTGGGGCCGAGCAGCTGCGAGAAAGACACGGAAAGTCAGACACAAAGCACACGGGGGTCCCACTGGGATCCCAGGGGGAGGAGGCTCAGCCTTCACACATTGCTGACAATTTTCTTAGGACCTCCGCGTGGGGAGTGTGTGCCCACCATCGACGACTCAGTCCACTGGGGCCCCTCGTTCTGTCTCACTTCCTGTGCCTGACCGCCTGGACCTGAGGGCTTACTTTCCTGAATATGAAAGTCCCTGGCATGCCTGCGACCGGCCACCAGTGCGACCAGCCACCGGAGCTACCGCCTTAACTCCCTGTGGGAACAGCAAGGAGGAGCCCAGGTGGTTAGGGTAGGACCCCAAGTCCACCAGCCCAGCTGCAATGAGGGTGAGGCTCCTCCAGGCGCCCCAGAGTTTCTGCCTGGGGTCCAGCTCCTGCCCCCGTGTCCTAGCAGGCTCGTTACCAGTCTACACAGCCACCCGCTCCCGTACCCCTCCACCTTCTCAACCGTGTTCACCACACTCACACGTGCGCCTTTTACACTGGAACTCTGTTGACTGAGTCGGCCCTGAGAGGACCCCAGTCTGTAAGCCATCAAGGGCACCTTTCCCTTTTGGTAACAGCATCCCCTAGACTCCGCCGGGGGTGTGGGACATGAAAAAGCCCTGTTCTCCCTGCACACAGAACTCTCGGTCTAGACAATGCTTTCAGGCAGAAATGACCCCAGGACAGGCCTCCCTGTCACCCAAAGCTCTGGGGAGACACTGTGTAGCCACAATGTCCTTAAATCGCTGAGTCAGACCCGAGGACCCTTGTGCTATGGCTCCTCTGGAAACTTCTGCTCGCTCTAGAGTGACCAGGGCAGGTACTGAGAGGGGGCAAACGTCCACTCGCCCCGCCTGGGGCTCCTGGCTGGAGTCTGTGGAGGTGGGTGGGGACGGAGGAGACAGCCCGCAGTCAAGAGGCAGCAGGACTCACCTGGCAGGAGCGTGGACTGGGGCGTGGCAGCTGGGAGAGAGAGAAGGCAGATCAGACACCTTGCACAGAAGGGGCACCACAGGGGCAAAGGGGGATGAGGACGGCACAAGGACACCGCCTCATGTCTCTCTTGAGGTCACAGGCCTAAGGCAGTTTCCAGACTCACACCATTTCTAATGGCCACAGCTCCCCGGGCAGGGGGTCACTTTGAACATGGCCATGAGTTAACCTTCATCACAGGGAAATGAACAGAGACTTTCCTTCCCCAAGCCCAGGCTACCAGAAGCTCAGGCTCTACTGGCTGACCTCCCAGCTCTCCTACTTGGGGCACCCCCATGGGGGTTTACGGGACCTCTGATGTCCACAGGCTGAAGGGTCATAGTTCCTGTATAGTGCAAAGAAATCAATGTGGCCTCATATGGGCTCAGCAAAGGGCACAGACAAGGTGGCCCCCTCAACAGGTATGCACCTGCCTCTGCAGGCTGTGCAGCCAGAGACCCAGGACCCTAGCCTGACCAGAGGTCAACATGCATTGGTGAGAACCACACGGTAGGCTCTGAGCATGGGCAATAAGACTCTCTTGGAGACAGAACACCAAGCTCCATCTTGGAGCTCCCTGGAGATATCTCTGCAGGTTGATTCCTCCCGTCTCTCAGAGTCAAGGTCCACGGAAAAGATACCTTTTCAGACCCGAGGCCTTGTTCAGAAGTCCCCACCCTTGAAAGCTGAGCACCCCCATCTCTTACAGCTTCTGCACCTCTTCTGGATCAGAGATGGACCTCTGGGTGCAGAAAGGTAATGAGCCCCCAGGGATCCCACATAACAAACGTTACCTCCTGCTGTACTTGCTGTTGAGGGTTCCTCCGTGACAAACAGAGCTGCAGAGTGGAGAGAAGGAAAGGTCATTCGATGTCGGCTCTCCTCCAGGAGGGTCGACCCTCTGCACCTTGGCTCAGAGAAGGGGCTGGATGCAAAGATCCGGAAGCTCTGCCCACTGCCCAGAGGCTGAGAACCTCTCTCTCTGTCACTCTGTCGGCCCTCATTCAATGCTGGAGGCCACCAGGGACATTCTTGGTTCTGGACATTCACCACCTCCTATGCTTCCACAATGTCCATCCCAAATACCACCCTTTGATGAACAGCCCAAATCTATCCACAAGATTAAACTTCAAATACCAACTACCTATTTCTATGGCTCAAACGTAGTCTCAAATGACAATACCTACCATCACTGAGATATGCCTGAATGTGGCCCCAGCTAGGAGGAAAGGCAGGTTCCAAAGATGCAGCCCCAAATGTCAAAATAACGTGCTCCAAAGCGACTGCTTGGACAGACATGCTCTCCTGGGGAACACATTCTCATGTGACAGCTGGGTTATCATGGTCACATCCTGTGCATAGTGACATGTATGTACACACAGCAGTCCACATGGTAAATGCCAGAGGTTGCTCTAAAGATGGATAATTTGACTAGAAACTCCCCTTTGGGGCACACAAGACGGGTGACATCGTTAGAGGCTTCTTTGTGGATTAAAGGACCCATGGGTGCTAGAAGACCCACCAGCACTCTGAGCATAAAGGAGAAATGCTGAGATTTGCTAGGTTAAGTCAGGGAGCATTCCTCTTCTTCACGGAGGCTGTACATATCCTTCATTTGTCATTTAATCACCGATAAAGAGAACATATTGGTTACTGCTTAGTTTCCTTTTGATATAGATTTAAGTTTTAAAGACCAAAACTCCCCAGTCCTTCTTCCTCGCATTTAAAAGGATGAGAAGGTAGCACTTAGAAGGTGTTTGGTCATCCGAGGCCAGGGATGGTTGTGATGCTGTTCATAGGTTCTCCTGTTTAGAAGGATCCCCGGTAGGACCTCTTCTGGCCAAGTGAGGTGGCATGGATGTGGAAGCCATTGTGCAAGATGTGTAAAAGTTCAATCTCAGCAACTCACTTATGGAAGAGTCTTTACATCAACAAGTCAGACTTAGGATGGAGCCAATAACCATTTGGCAAAATGTGAAAAACCTGCATTTACTTGACATTAAGCAAAATACAGACATTAAGAAAAAATAAGTTTAAAAAGGTAGCCCTTAAACTATATACACGTATCTTCTGTTGCTTGCTTTGGAAATGTTTAGCCAAGTCCCATAATTACATTGTAAACATGAAAACTTCATTCAGTCCTGGGCCATGCAGCATGCTTGCTCAAAGTGTGGTCTGCAGACCATCCTTATTTTCGGTTATATAACAATGCAGATTCCTGAGCCCCACCCCACGCCAGCCAAATCCGAGTGTCTGGAGTGGGGAGGTGAACTCTAAGGACCTGCATTCAGCCACATATCTTAGTTGATTCTGATGTGCACTGAAGTTTGAGGCAAAGGCAAATTAAAATGGAAGAAGAACCTAACTAGATAACCACATGGTCCATTTATGCTGTAGCTGAAGGAAGTTTCTATTGCCCTTGTATTTCCGTAAAGGACACAAATCACATTCTTATGCGACCCTCATACCATTCATTGAAGTCCAGTGAGGCAGTGTTTATTCTTTAAGATATAAATAACTGTATAGAAGGATAAATAAATTTTAAACCAAATACAGGATGCTGTTTTCAAAGTACTTACCACTTGTTCTGGGAAGATCTGATTCAGAAACTATAAAGGAATAAAAGAAAAATCAGACGTATGCATGCTTCACGCACAGGGAACCCTAAGCAAGAAATCCACCTTTGAGCCATTGCTTTTCTTATAGTTGACTCTGAACTAACGCTGTAACAACTGCATGTAACTCAACATCAACAAATCTGGAATCTGTGTTTGAAATTTAATCCAAATTGAAAAGATTTCTTGAGGCTCTAGTGCAATGAGAGGTCTAGCTTGCTTCTAAAATGCCTCAAAAGTCCACCCTTGTGCCATCTCTTTTCCTCCTTCACAGGCACCCAAGGGTGCTGATTCTTAAAAGCTTAATCATGGCAGAAGATTTTGTACATTTTCTAACCTGGGGACCTGGGGTCATATTCAAGAGTTTTATGTGTCATTTTAGTTACTCCTCGTACAACCCCATAGGGAAACTGAGGCTTGGGTAGGTGACTCAAATCAACTGACTAGTAAGTGACGGGGCAGGATTTGTGCTCAGACACTTTGCTCTTAATCATTTCACTATCCCGGTTGTTGTCAGGGTAGGGGTCGGGGAAAGAGAGAGGAAAGGCCAAATGGACTATCTGTTGGGTTTTCCCAAGGTGCATTCTGGGCTCCCTTAGCCCCTCCTGCTGTCCCCTTCTGGTCACTCCTGTGAAAGGTCCCTGCAGAAGAGATCTCAGCCTCGGCCTGTGCCTTGCTGGAGGTCAATCACCAGAAAGCTGTCCCTCAAGTCCCTCCCAGGACATTTCTGGACTCTCAGGGCATGCTCTGAAAGGCAGGGATTGGCCTCAAAACAGCTAAGACCCAATGGCAGGGTCAGCTGCCCTAAGTGAGCACATGAAGGACCCTGACGGATCAAATTTGGTGCAAAGTGTGTGTATTCTCACTGAGCAGAGGAGAAGAGATGATACAGTTAGAAAGAATCCTGGACAGAGGCAAAGCCACCTGTTCTGTGTTCAAATCGCTACCCAGCCACTGACCCACCATGTGACCTTAGATACAGAACTTGACAAGTTACCTAACAATGGCCCGGTTTCCCTATCTGCACAAGGAAGGTGATGATACTACTTCCCTCAGTGTTGTTGGAAAGATTTCATGATAATAGCACTTACTATGTGCATTAGTTGAGCACTTATTATGTGCCAGCCAGTCTTTTTTTTTTTTTTTTTTTCCGGTATGCGGGCCTCTCACTGTTGTGGCCTCTCCCGTTGCAGAGCACAGGCTCCGGACGCACAGGCTCAGCGGCCATGGCTCTCAGGCCCAGCCGCTCCGCGGCATGTGGGATCTTCCCGGACCGGGGCACGAACCCATGTCCCCTGCATCGGCAGGCGGACTCTCAACCACTGTGCCACCAGGGAAGCCCGCAGCCAGTCTTTTAAATGCTTTTTTATATAGTAACTCATTTGGTGTATGAAAATAATTTTGTGCAGGGTACAAAGCAAATGCTTGGGACATGTTAGCTATCTTTGATAGAACTGACATTCATGGTGAGAAGAGGCACTGATTTGCTTTTCACCTCTCTCTCCTGACACCAAGCTGAAGGTAATCTCATGCAATGAATAACTGAGAGGCAGAGAGAAGGAAGGGGAATGGCAGACGAACCTGGCTGAGCATGTGTCTGGGACACGCAGAGGATCTCTGAACCCTTGACCCCTCCCTCTCCATCCCTGCGTTCTAAAGGGCAGGCACTTGCTCTGTGGCCAAGACTGCACTCAGCCTCAAGTAACCCTGGCCAACCCAGCCAGCGAGCAAAACCCCAGGGAGGACAAATAAAGAAAAAATATCTTACCATCATCTGTGGTGTGGAGAACCCACGGATCTAGAAAGAAATCAAATTCATCTTAGGCGATTCTGCTGTTGGTAAATGGTCTACAGACACAGAAACTGGCTCGACGTTCACCTCACGATCATGCCACGGGGTGCTGTGGTTCAGTGTTGGGTTTCTGTGCCTGCAGCATTCTTGCTGAAAGTGTTTGGGGTTTTGCAATAGACCTTTAAAACAAGTGGGTTGGATCTGGGGTGTTCAGTAATATGAGATGTAATAAAGTAAGTGTCTCCTTTCCGGGCCCTCTAACACCAGTTATAGTCCCAGGATGTGATCTATGCTCGGGAAGCACCCAGCTTATTTCATGCTCTCAGGTACTATATTTTCCGCCATACAGAATGCATCCATCTCAGTGAAGTTTAAGGATTTTGTGGATGGGAGCCTTGTCTGAGCCCTCTCCATGGACGAAGGGGAGGATGTCCGGCCTAAGGGGATGGTACGGAGGGACAGGATAGCACAAAGTGGAGACTGTGCCAGGCTGCTCACTGCTTGACGCGTCAGTTTGAGACATGACCAAGGATGAGCATCCGGGAGATACGCTCATGGGTACGTCTCTGGATTTGCCTCCATCATCTCCACGCAGATTTAGACGAGAACTTAGAAAGCAGACAAGAACCGAGTCTGACTGCAGCTGCCCACACACCTGCTCTTCACCCATTTGCCCCAAAAGACAAACGGTGTTCTACCACCAATGGCAGGTGACCCTTCCAACCTTTGTTGATCAGAAGCTTTTTTTTTCTAGAGCTTCAGAAAATGTATCAAAGGCACAGTTTGGGGAATGGGACCTAGAGATGACCTCCCATCAGCACACTATGCTGGTTAGCTACACGATAGAAGGATGGCTAAGCATGGGGAGGGGGGAGTATCTGACTGCAGGGGGAGGGTGGCTACTGTCAACCTAAGTCTGTATCTGTTCCCTCAAGTTCCTGGCAACAGTGCCAATGAGTAACAGAAAAACACCCTTCCTCCTCTGTCTGGCTAACGCCACCATCAGCCCCGGACCTCAGGTCACCTGTGGCTTCCTCGGGGCTGCTCTCTCTGATGGCTTGAGCGTGTCTCTCTTGCTCTGGACCTCTTGCTGCAGCTCCCGTCACAGCTGTAGCTGTAACTGTGTGCTCAGAGCTTAATGTCTATCTTTCCACTGGACGCTGAGTCCCTGCAGGGACTTCTCCTGTTTAGAAGGATCCCTGGTAGGACCTCTTCTGGCCAAGTGAGGTGGCATGGATGTGGAAGCCATTGTGCAAGATGTGTAAAAGTTCAATCTCAGCAACTCACTTATGGAAGAGTCTTTACATCAACAAGTCAGACTTAGGATGGAGCCAATAACCATTTGGCAAAATGTGAAAAACCTGCATTTACTTGACATTAAGCAAAATACAGACCTTAAGAAAAAATAAGTTTGAAAAGGTAGCCCTTAAACTATATACACGTATCTTCTGTTGCTTGCTTTGGAAATGTTTAGCCAAGTCCCATAATTACATTGTAAACATGAAAACTTCATTCAGTCCTGGGCCATGCAGCATGCTTGCTCAAAGTGTGGTCTGCAGACCATCCTTATTTTCGGGTATATAAAAATGCAGATTCCTGAGCCCCACCCCACGCCAGCCAAATCCGAGTGTCTGGAGTGGGGAGGTGAACTCTAAGGACCTGCATTCAGCCACATATCTTAGTTGATTCTGATGTGCACTGAAGTTTGAGGCAAAGGCAAATTAAAATGGAAGAAGAACCTAACTAGATAACCACATGGTCCATTTATGCTGTAGCTGAAGGAAGTTTCTATTGCCCTTGTATTTCCGTAAAGGACACAAATCACATTCTTATGCGACCCTCATACCATTCATTGAAGTCCAGTGAGGCAGTGTTTATTCTTTAAGATATAAATAACTGTATAGAAGGATAAATAAATTTTAAACCAAATACAGGATGCTGTTTTCAAAGTACTTACCACTTGTTCTGGGAAGATCTGATTCAGAAACTATAAAGGAATAAAAGAAAAATCAGACGTATGCATGCTTCACGCACAGGGAACCCTAAGCAAGAAATCCACCTTTGAGCCATTGCTTTTCTTATAGTTGACTCTGAACTAACGCTGTAACAACTGCATGTAACTCAACATCAACAAATCTGGAATCTGTTTTTGAAATTTAATCCAAATTGAAAAGATTTCTTGAGGCTCTAGTGCAATGAGAGGTCTAGCTTGCTTCTAAAATGCCTCAAAAGTCCACCCTTGTGCCATCTCTTCTCCTCCTTCACAGGCACCCAAGGGTGCTGATTCTTAAAAGCTTAATCATGGCAGAAGATTCTGTACATTTTCTAACCTGGAGACCTGGGGTCATATTCAAGAGTTTTATGTGTCATTTCAGTTAATCCTCGTACAACCCCATAGGGAAACTGAGGCTTGGGTAGGTGACCCAAATCAACTGACTAGTAAGTGACGGGGCAGGATTTGTGCTCAGACAGTTTGCTCTTAACCATTTCACTATTCTGCCTCCCAGTATATATATATATTTTAAAGTTTGTATTATTTGGCCCAAATCATGGTCTGCAGTTTTGCACAGGCAGGTATGCTCATGGGTGTACAGGACTAGAATAAAAGAGGAATTAGGGAGCAGAAGTTAGCCTTTAAAGCATTGACTGAGGCAGGGGTATTCACTATTTCCCCAAGACCTGTTAACAGTTCTAGAAAAGAAGAGAAATGTGATTATATCCAGAGAGGCTCAGTTAGATGCTGCTGTCCCTCTCTGCCCCTGCTGCCCTGCTGTCTGTGACCCCTGCTGGACACCCAGTGGGGCAGTCTGGGGGACAGAGACCTTAGGAAAGAAGTGTGGCTGGACAGAGACTTGCACGGAAACTTGGGGTCTATCTTATGGTCAGTATGGTACCTCACAAGGAAGGAGCTAAGGGTCCAGGTGGACCCCCTCAGAGGACCTGTCCTACATCTAAAACCCAGCAGGACCCTCCGCAGCAGTCCCTCCTGAGTTCTTGGGGGTGGCCTTGGGCACCACAATCGCCCGGCTCCCAAGTTTGATAGAGTTACCAGAGCTGAGTGTCTGTGTCTCCCAAAAAGCAGTTTCTCTGGTGTCACTCACTGTTGATGTTGCTGAAAATACAAGGAAAAATAGCCAAATGAGAGGTCTTCCGAAAACAAGAATTAAACCCGGACCCACCCTCCCACCATCTAATTCAAACAGGGGAGAAAGTTGCATTACTCTTTGCTTTGGAGGCTAGCTGGACCCATCATTCATTAATTGATTCACTCAGGGAATATGGACCAGTCTCTGATCGCACAGGGGGCACAGGACAGTAGGGATCCATCCTAGAGGGTAAGGTGTAGTCCTCTGGAGCTCAGAGGCCACCTGGCAGCCAGACTTGCTAACCAGTAACTCTCCATCTTGGTCAATGAGGAACACAGTGGAAGGGGAATGGAAATCTCAAAAGAAACAATTCCTGGGCTTGGGAGAAGGGCAGGAGGAATCCAGAGAGGAGAGGATATTTCAACAAGGCTTAGAAGAAGACATAGACATACATCAGGAGATAACAGGGTGGAAGTCGAGTTGCCAGATGAAACACAGGATGCCCAGTAAATTTGAATTTCAGATAAACAATGAATACTGCTTTAATATAAGTATGTCTGCAATATTACATGGGATATATGTATACTTAAGAAAAAAAATTTATCTGAAATTCGAATTTAACTGGGTGCATTGTATTGTTACTTACAATATCCGGCTACTCTAGATGAAACGCATCTCATAGGTGGCAGTAGACAAGAAGTTGTCTTAACTACCCTATATGTAACCCACTAGCCAGATCCACTGAGGCTCTCCATCCTCTCTGTAAACCTACTGAACACTAGGGCTGGTAGGCTAATATCTAGTACACTTGGCATCTTTCACTCCAACCAAGCTGTGTGATCGATTAAAGGCAGATATGAGTCCTGAACCTGTTTATGCTGGTTGTACCTGGCATTAGATTAAATATTAAGTAAATTGATCAAATATGGGTACAAAAAGAAAGATGCCTTTAAAAAAAATAAGGCTGAATGCTTTGGAAATAAAATAAAATCAAGTTGCTAGAAGAAATCAGGTGGGTTAAACAGCAAAAAGTAGAAGGATATGTAAAGTAATAGAACTTTTCCCCTCATACTGCTTTGCAAATGTCTTTCATTTCATGCGCTGCTTTAGAGAAACTAAAATTAGAAATTATAGATAATGCCATATGGACGTAGTTTATGTAAGAAAGACATTGCAGAATTGCAGAAGATCCCTACTGAGAGAAAAGCCTACAGCCACAAATTGGCAAATCAAAGTGTGTTTATATGTTTTAAGATAAAATGAAACATTTAAAATGTGTCTGTATCATATTTTATGATTTCTCCATTTTAAACAACATTTTTGAAAAACCAACCAACTACCGGACCCAGTCACGTTAGAAAAGTGTTCCTTTAGAACAACGGCTCTTAAAACAGTTCCCTGAATCAGCAGCACCATCCAGGATGTGGGAATCTGTACAAAATGCACATTTTTAGGCCTCCCCCAGACTTAAGAATTTACCCTGGAGGCGGTGCCCAACAATATGTGTTTTTAACAGGCATTCGAGGTGATTCTGATACACACTAAGGTTTGAAAACCGCTCGCTGTCCTGCAGCAAGAGCGTTTCGACACAGTGATAGATGGAATAATTCATTCAACAATCATTTACTGGCACCTCCTGCATGCTAGACTCCAGGAAGCCGGGGGAATGCTGAGATTACATGATGCCGCCGCTGGTAGTTGGCTCTAGTTGTCGAGGCCTGCAGGTAAGCAATGACAGGACAGGGGACTCAGGGCTCTGATTGCCGGACGTCCAGGAGTCCGGCAGAAGATCACGCGAGATTTCCTGGAACGGGACCTGGACGTCCAAGCGGATGTGCGCCAGGCAGAGGGGAAGATGTGGGTGAGAATGAGCTCCGAGGAAGTTAAGACATAATGAATAAACTTTCCTTTCGAAATAAACTCATGAGAATAAAACTACAAACTCTATGTGAAGCTTCGTGGCTCTCTCCTGGCAAATGAAGAGATGAATCGGGTTTCTGGATGGAAGGACTGAATATAGGAAAATCAGTCATTCTAAACTAATTCATAGGTTTGATATAATTTCCATCCAAAGGTTTTTCTTGGATTGATTGGTTCTTTAAAAAATGATTCTGGGGGCTTCCCTGGTGGCGCAGTGGTTGGGAGTCTGCCTGCCGATGCAGGGGACACGGGTTCGTGCCCTGGTCTGGGAAGATCCCACGTGTCGCGGAGCGGCTGGGCCCGTGAGCCATGGCCGCTGAGCCAGTGCGTCCGGAGCCTGTGCTCCGCAACGGGAGAGGCCACAACAGTGAGAGGCCTGCTTACCACGACAAAAAAAAAAAAAAAAAAAGATTCTGAAGTTTATCAGGAAAAATAAATAGGCTAAAAATTACTGGTAAGTTCTTGAAAAAGAAAAAAATACTGATGGGGCAGGGGCAGGGGTAGGGGCAGTGAGAGTGGGGCTGGGAGGTCTTGTCCACCTATGAACCTGGGAGACAGGTGACTTAGGTTCAAATTCTAGCTCTGCTGCTTATTTGGTCTCTAAACTTGGGCAATTCATTAATTCTCACTCAGTCCTAGTTTCCTCATCTGCAAAAAGGTAGTTACACTAACCTACTTCACAAGGTTATTGTGAAGACAAAATCAGAAAAATATATCAAGTGCTTAATATAGTGTTTGCCATGTAGTCAGCATTCAAAAAATTATTATTAGCTCCAAAATATTCAAAATAAAGCCATAAAATTAGAACAAAGTTTAAAATTTTAAATAATTTAAAAATTATTTCAGATACCTATTTCACACCAGAAAGCAAAATAATTTTCAGAACAGAAGAACTAGATTTTTTTAAACACACCAAGACAGGAAACTAATTAAATGTTTATCCGATTTCTGTGAAATTTCTAGGTGTTAAATCAACAGGAAATCACAAAGGAAAATAGCAATAAATTTAATTTTGTAAAAATACAAAATATTTGTGTGGAAGAAAATCAAAATTAAAAGGCAAACAAACTGGGAAAATATTTGTCATCAATGTAATGGACAAAGTATTAACATCCAAATTATAGAGAGAGTTTATATAAATCAACAAAAATGATACTAGCTTTCACACACACAAAATAAATGGATAAAGGATATAAACAGACACTTCAAGGAAAAGGAATGTAAATGGCTTAAAAACATTCACCTTCACTGTAAGCAAAGAAATGCAAATTAAAATGACTGGACACCGTTTTTCACCCAACAATTCAGTCAAGATTTTTGCGGTATGCGGGCCTCTCACTGTTGTTTGACTTAGTAATTCCACTTCTAAGAACCTAGCCGAAGGAAATCATAATTTACTTAATGTGGACAAAGATGCATGAACAAACATTATCTTCACAGTATTAGCCATTATGATTACAGAAAGAACCTGAAAGGGGGTGGAAGAAATAGGAAGAGGTTAGTAAAAGGGTACAAACTTTCACTGATACCATGAATAAGTTCTCAGGATCTAATGTAAAACATAGGGACTATAGTTGATAACACTGTATTTATTGTACAGTTGGAATTTGTTAAGAGGGTAGAACTTAAATGCTGTCACCAAAATAAAAGATAAAAATGTGAGGTGATAGATATGTTCATTAACTAGGTGGGGGAGAATATTTCCATAATGCATATGCATATCGAATCACCACGAGATACTCTTTAAATATCCTATAAATTTCTTGGTCAATTGTACCTCAATAAAGCTGAAATTAAAAAAAAAAAAGAAGGAGAAAACCTGAAAAAACGTCAGTCTCCAAAATCATGACTGCATGTTAAAATGTTCGGAATATAAACTATAGAAAGACTGTATATGAAAAGATATCACTTAGGGACTTCCCTGGTGGTCCAGTGGCTCAGACTCCGAGCTTCCACTGCAGGGGGCACAGGTTCGATCCCTGGTCAGGGAACTAAGATCCCTCATGCTGCACAGTGGCAGCCAGAAAAAATGATGTCACTACATACGCACATAATTGGAAAGAAATACATATTTTAACAAAGGCAATCTCGAGTGATAGGATGACGAGAGTTTTCACCTTTTCTCTGTTTTTCTCTAGCTCCTACATTTTCCACACTAACTATGCATTAAAAACTGTGGTTTGAGGCTGAAGGCATGAAATGAGGTGGCAGGTAAGGTAAGGGGCAGATTCTTTTAGGGAAAGAATCTTTTAGGGAAATGGGGTTGTAGCCTAAAAGAAAAGAACAAGGATGAAAAAGAAAAAGAAGATAAGGAAAAAATGATGCTAAGGACAAAGCCGAGAGGCAGGAAGAGGAGAGAAAAAGAAGGAGGGGAGAGGGGAGAGGTAGGGAGGGGAGATGCTCATACCTTTTAGCAATTAGGACATTCCGGCGTTAAGCTAAGTGGTCTACCTGTAGTATCTCATTTTATCTTCACAATATCCTTTATGGTAGAATTATTACACAATCTATTCTATAGAAGAGAAATCCAAGGCTTAGGGAAGGAAAACAACTCGTCAAAGGTCACACAGCTGTGACAGAGTGAAACTGATGCTGGAAGTCGAGTGCACTGACCCCAGAGCAAGTGTGCTCACAGCTCAGCTCCACTGCTTCCCAAAATTCAAGTGAAAACACTGAGATTCCATTTCAACTTGTCAGAAAGCATCACAGTCTGACATAATACTATTTAGTAATGGAGAGGCTGTGGTCAGTATTGTTCCTGATATGGTGTCTGGCTCCCCATAAACTATACATAAGGGAAGAGAAATACTTCACGGGACCTGGCACAGGGCACAAAGGGGATGTTTCAGGGCACAAGCACCCTCTCTCCTGCCCTTCCATTACCATCAGCGGGAGCCTTTGGTAGCCTCCTGGTGATGCACTGTGTTGTACTAAGTGAGCAAGGTGTGGTCCCTGCCCTCCAGGGACTCCCGGCATAGCAGGATCTCTAGAAAAATCCACAGATGATCTAGTGTAAGAGTTAAGATGTTATGGGAGAATAAGAATGGCAACCATAGGCACACTGCGTGTGTGTGTGTGTGTGCGTGTGTGTGTGTGCATGTGTGTGTGTGTATTGAGAGTACATGTCAGGGTTTTTGGATGGGACAGTGTCCATCGTATTTAAAAAGAGTAGCTAGATTTAGCCAGAGGAGGGGAAGAATAAGACTGTGTTCCAGGTGGAGGGAACAGCGTGAGCGCAGTCACCATGGCAAGAGGCAGCATTACTCTGGGGCCTGAGGTGGGCAGGACAGGTTGCTTTGTACTGTGAGACATCCCGCTACCAAGTGTCCTGGAAAACAGGTAGAACAAAATCATGGGGTGGAAAACAGCAGGGAGCAAGTGGGAACCGAAACCCAGGTGGGGGTCTGGAGAGACACAGGAGGCTGGAGAGGATGGCCGGGCAGGAACGCAGGGTCCCGGTGCCAGGCTGTGACGCTCTGGGACTCGTTCCCGGGGCACGGCCTTGGACTTTACCTCCTTTCTGTAACATTCCGCACCTAGACTGGACTGAGTGACATAATGCCCAGGGGGGGATTTTGCACAGTAAAGACGAGCTGCAGCCAACAGAACTGGCGAGGGAGTAATTAGATGTCTGTGAGGTCTGTTTAAGTGATAACGGAAGTGCCTCCCCAGTCCAATGTCACCCGCATAAGGGCATCTCGCAGCGCCTTAAAGTCCTTCCATTCCATTTCCTCCTTTTTTTCATGGCGTTAATCATTGCCAAAACCCCTGATAAACTGTGAAAAGGGGAAGTACAGGCATTAACACTTTGCTAGGAATTAGTTTGTAAGCAACTATTACTTTCTTATTTTGCAAAACATTGACCTTGAAGAAATGGGACCAAGGGAACTTGAGTTAAAAGAAATTCTTTCGCAATAACTTTACAGAGTTATAGAAAAGTTGCAGAAAATACAGAGAGTTCCCATATACTCTTACCCAATTTCCCCTCATGCTAACATCTCACATGACTGAGGTAACTTTGTCACAATTACCAAATCAACAATGGTACATTCCTACTAACTAAACTCCAGACTTTATTGGGATTTCACCAGTTTTTCCTTTTTCTAGGATCCAGTCCAAGATACCACTTTGCATTTAGGAAGTTATGTGAGGAAAATGCCTAGGAGAGTAACAGTGGACGGCACCCAGGCCCCCTCACACCCTCCAGGTGCCAGACACCGCGTGGGTGACCTCAGGTCTATACAACCCTGTGAAGCTGGAACACAACCCCAATTTACCAGTGAAGAAAATGACGCTTGCAGAGGCTCCAGGGCTGGTAAATGGTAGAACCAAAGACATTGCCAGGAGCAGCAGGGGTTCCACTGCCCCTAGAGCCCTGCACAAACCTGAGCTCACTGACTCCTTCTCAAGATTTTGTGCAAAGACCGGAGCTGAGAAGAGTGTCTGCTGCATGGGTTCCCCCAGCACAAAGCTCCCCCGGGGGGCTCCAGCACTCCTCAGACCTCTGCAAGGAACAGCAGGGGTTAATGGGCCAAAGCCGCTATCCGCTACCCGAATGCCAGCAGACCTCCTCCTGGTTCAAATGCCGGCCCACCGCCCGCAGCAACTGCTGACCTTGGATGGGACACAGAACCTTTCTGAGCCTCAGTTTCCTCATCTGCAATGTGGATACTTAACTCGTTAGCAGATTTAGACAAGGGAAGATAGGTACCCTGTCTCACAGAGCACCTGGGACAGAGCCAGCGCTTTGCAGAGAGTTAATCCTTACGTCTAAAGTACAAATGCAGGCACACTTGTATGTGTGTGCACATAACATCATGTCAAACCACAAGTTCCCTCAAGCCACGTGTAGAAGCTGCCTTAAGCCCCTTTGTAGATAAGGACATGGCAATTCGCTCCCTGTCCTTTAGGGGCTGACATGAATCCCCTGTCACTTTTCAGAGCCAGTGCAAGTCCAGGGATTAACTTCGCACTCATAAAAGCTGGAGCTAAGAACACTGCCTTCCATTTTCAAATATTTTGATGCAGACGCAATCTCCAGCCCCGAGATTGTCCAGAGCCTGTACCCCCCGAGGTCCTCCTGACAAGAAGGGAAGGTGGGTGTCACCTGTCAGCGTGCTCCTGGGCAGAGACAGAGAGTGAGAGAGACAGAGAGAAAAAAAGAGAGAACTAATAGACAGACTGGCTAATTGTCCCATTCACTTAGCATCTCGGTAAAATGACATTGAGATTCAAGGTCTCACTGATTTGCCCAGGGCTCTTTCGTGTCCATTTTATCACTTGACACTCTAAGAACACAAAGATATGCTTGACTAACTAAGCTTCAGATCATTTCTCTAGGACTTCCCTGGTGGTGCGGTGGTTAAGAATCCGCCTGCCAGTGCAGGGGACACGGGTTCGATCCCTGGTCCGGGAAGATCCCACATGCCGTGGAGCAAATAAGCCCGTGAGCCACAACTACTTAGCCTGCACTCTAGAGCCTGCGAACCACAGCTACTGAGCCCACGTGCCACAACTACTGAAGCCCATGCGCCTAGAGCCTGTGCTCCGCAACAAGAAAAGCCACCACAAGGGGAAGCCCGCGCACTGCAACGAAGAATAACCCCTGCCCGCCACAACTAGAGAAAGCCCGTGCGCAGCGACGAAGACCCAACGCAACCAAAAATAAATAAATAAATAATTTTTTAAAAAGAGAGAATTTAACCACATCTTATAAAAAAAAATCATTTCTCTAAAGTAGTGACAGACACAAACTTGTTATCTTAATGATCTTATCTGTGCTCAGCCACTTGATCTGATTTTGCTCAGTAAATATTAATTAATAAGCCAGACACACCTGCAGAAAGAAGTCACATGATGAGCATTTCCAGGGCAATCTCTTCTGCCCATTTTCATCAGTACACAAACTAAGGGCTTAACCAATGATGACAAAGTTTTAGGACCTCTTAATAGTGCACACTTTTCCTTAATTTCAGGAATTTTTCTAAGACCAGTCAATCATTTCCTTAGTTGAGTAACTCACTGTAGACACTGACATAATGATTGACTTTTTCTAACTACAACCATGGCATTTCTCAGCCAGAAACAAAATAAAAATACTTGCAATTACAATGATTAGCAAAGAATTGCCCCCACCTTTGATAGAAAACTCCCCTTGAGATGGAAAGTCTAGCACCAAGAAACAGATATAATTTGCCATGATTTGGAGTTAGAGCAGTGAAATTAACAAATGTAGTAATTAGATATAATACCTGTAGGTAGAACTTGACCCAATAAAAGACATATTTCAAGGATGACTGTGGAGATCCCCATTTTTCTGGGTTCTTCTCAATCTGAATAAAAATGCCTTGCTATTTATAAGTTCCTAGCTATAAGGAGGCGTGTCTTCCGGGGTACTCTATTTCTACTGCTGCCGTAAAGATAAAGGAAGTAAGTGACTTTTCTAACAATCGATGGTTAATCTGTGGGAACAGTTTAGGTGTGTTAGATTGATTGTTATATGAACAGTCTGGCTATTGCCCAACTACAAAAGCACTGACATTAGCAATGCAATTTCCACTTCCTTCTAGGTGAACCTCTAAGTCTCTCAAGTGTTCCCTGAATATAGGATTGATTTTAATCTTGGAGAATTTGAAAGAATTTGTGGGAAGACTGCTCCAAGGTTCGGGGCAGAGCAGGATGTGGGCTGCTGAGCAAATACAGGACATGGTGCCAAAGGGGAAAATCATCTCTTGGGGATGATTTGCCCTGGCGGGGAGGTCTCCTGTTGGCCCTTTGCCTTGGAGAAATGAGGATGGCGTCAGTGCAGACATGACTGGAGAGCAGAAGACGTGAGTGATACCCATGGATTCCACAGGCTTATATTAGCTTCAGCCGTCACCTTCTGCCTCTCTCATGGATTCCATAACCCAGCAGCTGAGAACATGAGATCTCAAACTGAACCACCTCCAACCACTCACAGTCTTTGATTTCTTGCCCTTGGCATTCACATTGTCTGACCTTTGGAGCTTTGCAAGCCCACCACACCTGCCCCCAACCTTGCCCGCAATCCCTCTCTTACATAGAGGGTCCCACGCTTTGGGACCCCCAGTCTTTCTTTATCACCAGACTCTGGTTTTACCCCGACAATCTACCAGGAAGGTTTCTTGTCGTTTATTTTTTATCAAAACTCTATTGGTGGTTGGTAACTCTTGGTTAGAAGCATATGGCTTTGTAGGACTTGCCTCTGTTATCGTGGCCTGAGTGAGCCATGTCCCGCCTTTCAGCTGAGATGTGGAGGCTGTGAGTGGACACCTTGGCCTCCTTGCCACGAGCTGTTAACCCCTAGTCTCCTGGTGCTTCATTCTGGAAGTATACCAGGAGCCCATGCCCTGTATTAGCCACCAAGCAGGATTTAGGGCTGGATGTCTGCATCTGGCTTCATCCACATGCAAGTTACTTTCAACCTTGGATTTCTTTTTTAATCCTATAGCTCTTCCCATCATTCCCAAGTTCCTTCTCTCCCCTTGATGAGAATAGGCAAATTTCTGCAGGATAACCTCACTCTTTTTCATTCTCCTACTTTCAGTCCAACAGTTGATGAGAGTCAGGTGACAAGAGAACCAGGATACACACCTGCTAGGGAAGCCTAAGACCAGACAGCACCGTGGGTTCCTCTTACGGGGTTATGATTGTTTGGATCTTGAAGTGCTGGGCTGAGAATTATTATGAAGCGCTGAGTTTGGGATCATCAAAAAAAGAGTGCTGTGATTGATTTGTAATGCCTGCCCTGAGCACAGCAGAGAAAAATGGAGGTAGGAGTACGAAATATCCAGGAGGGAGGAGGGGGTACGAAGTGTCCCTCCCCCACAGAAGCACACTGTCTGGTCTTAGAGACGGACCTGCATGGTGATGATTACAAGAGGGCATGAGTATTAATACAAGTTGCTATGGGAGAATACAGGGAATAAAACGTCAATCAGATGGCAGAAGCAGTTTCTCTAAGGAAGTGAGACTTGAAATATAAGCAGGGGTCATCGGGCAAACAAGGGTGGGAAGACCAGATGAGAAACAGGAGTGACCTTTCAGGATTGTGTGAGAGTGGAGTGGGTGGTGGGGATCCTGCCAGGGGACTGTGGAGGAAACTGCATCAATAGCTCAGCTCAGAGCAGAAAGAACAGCACCATTTCCTCATTTTTGTCATTGTGATGACCCTGTCCTCTCCCCCCTGTGGTTAGCATAAGGATCCTAACACAACAAGGGCTTGTGAGCTCTTTGTTCAGAAGACACCAGGAAGGAGGAAGAGGAGGGAACGTACCTGTCATTTCAAAGCCAGCTGGAGAGGTGTCCAGGTGGAAAGGTGGGCGATGTCAGTGGAGCAGGAAGGCGGTGGGGTCCTGGATGTGCAGGAAGAACACAGTGGGGGCGCAGGCCACCTGCCACCACAGTGTGCGTCCTTCATCACCAGGACCCCACCCTGTCCCAAGGCCCTTTGTGTCCCATGGCCTTTCATCAGACCCTGTTCAGAGTGGTCTTCCTCTTGTGTAGAGAAGAGGGTACTGGAGAGACCCACCCCTCTCAGAGGGCCAACCATTCTTTCCCCTGCCCACTGGTTAGAAGCATCTATGTCAACAGCATGTCTGGGTAGAAAGAGCAGAGCTACAGAACTCCATTTCCTAATGAAACCTGACATTAAGAACAGTAGGGAGAAGGAAAAACTCATTAAAGATCCAAGACTCTAGGGCTTCCCTGGTGGCACAGTGGTTGAGAGTCTGCCTGCTGATGCAGGGGCCACGGGTTCGTGCCCCGGTCTGGGAAGATCCCACATGCCGCGGAGCAGCTGGGCCTGTGAGCCATGGCCACTGAGCTTGCGTGTCCGGAGCCTGTGCTCTGCAATGGGAGAGGCCACAACAGTGAGAGGCCGGCGTACCGCAAAAAAAAAGAGAAAAATCCAAGACTCTGCCCTCAGACCCCATTTCTCAAGGACCTTCCCTGGATGATTATGGTCCCAATGACCACATGCTCTTGAAAACTCCAAAACGCAGAACCAAGCACTGGGCCTCAACGCGGGAGGCCTGGCCTTCACTGGGGAGAATCCTCTGTAGGGGTCCCTCGGCTTTTTGTAAGAGGCAGAACACTTTCCTAAATGGAAAGTCGTGGGGAAGCTCCAAATATTAACATTAACGTCACTGGGACCTCTCTGAGTGTGGCAGGGGAGTCCCTGCCAGCTCAGCCAGTGCCACCAGCCCCTGTCCTCCTAGAGGGCAGCCTGTGGCAGAGCTGGGGGTTCCCTGATGGAGGCCAGCCCCTCCCTTTACAGACCAGGAACTGGAGGCCCAGAGAGGCTCCTGCGGTTGCCAGAGGCTCTGCCCTGATACTGAGCCAGGTCCCAGTGGACGCCGTAGAGCAGGCGCCTGCCCTCAGCTTGGGTCACCTAAACCCCTTTCCTCAGAGGTTGGCTCTACGCCCTGCCGGCCACCTGGGTCCTCCCACCCTGTGAGGTCTCTGATCTCTGAGCCCGGGAGCCCCGTGACGTGGGACAGACCTAGGTGGGGAGAATCGGGGGGCTGTGGCCTCTCAGACATCATGCGTCCAGGTACTGGGTCCCAGGAGTCTGTGTGACCGTGGCTCCCCTTTGGGTGTCAGCTTGACCCCTAAAATCTAACTTTACTGTCGCTGAGTAGCCTGACATAATTGTTAGCCATTGTTACCATTGTAACAACCCTCTGGGCACTGTGTATGTGACACCTGCAATGTTGCAACATCACTCAGCTTTGCCCTCAGAGAGCCTGTCTTCCCAACCGGGTTCCCAGGGACCCGCACCCCACCCCAGCCCACAGCCTGAGGACCAAGCTGAGTCTCATCCTTTCCTGCTGCTCCTCTGTAATTGGGAGCTTCAAGGCGATCAGGTGTTTAGTCGACACTGGCTCTTGAAAGTGGCTGTCAAAAGCAGCACCACCCCCTGCCCCTGCCTTCCAGGGTAACCTACAGCCTGGAGCAGGGGACACTCCAGGGAGAGGAAGTGACACGCAGAGCCAGGCCAGTGTCCAGGGCGGCAGAAACTGCCTCTCGTGAGAAGGATGGAGAGTACAGGCCTGACACAGCTCTCTGCTCACCAGGGGGCAGTCCAGCTGCAGAATCTTCCAGCAACAAACACAGCCCTCTAATGACCCTAGAAAATAGAAGGCTCACCATATTCTTCTCATCTTTCTCAGGGCAACGCAGAAAGCCCTCACCGTGGTTTACGAGGGCCCGCTCAACCAGCCCCCGTGACCTCTCTCCCCGCAGCCCACTCCGGCAATCATCCAGCCCCAGGACCTTTGCACTTGCTGTTTTCTCTGCCTGGAAGACTTTTCCCCCAGAAATCTGTGAGTTCACCCCTCCCTTCCTTCAGGACTTTTCTGACATATCATCTCCTCCGGGCAAACTTTCCTGACCCTCCCTCCCCAGCACTCCCTACCCACTCCACAGCCCTTCTCACAGTCTGGCTTCCTTATAGTTGACTTCTTTATTCTTTTGCCTGTCTGCTCACTAAAACTTAAGCTTCACGAGGCAGGAATTTGTGTCTGTTTTGTTTACTGCTCTATCCCCAGAATCTAGGACAGTACTTAGCACACAGGAGGTACTCAGGAAATATGTGCAGAATGAGTGGACTGAATGAGTGCGGGCCGATCGGAAGAGGAGGACCAGCGCTCTCTACCCAGATGGTTTGAGTGCGTTCTACCTTAACTGGGTGTCAACCACGTGCCGAGGATTATGTTATCCATACATTCGTTCAGTCAACAAATAAGTGCTGAGCACCTACGATGTTCTAGGAACTGCTCTAGGTAATAGGGCTGAAGTTTAAAGCCAGATAGACATGACCCCTGCCCTCCTGGGCTTTATAAACTAGGGCAACACAGACAATAGGCAAGAGATAAATATGTAGGGAGAAACATTTCAGATTGGGATAAGAATTTTGAAGGAAATGAGCAAGGTGATAGAATAGCAAGGTGTGGCAGGGAGGGCTATTTGGATAGGGTGGTCAAAATCTCACACTAGCTCAATAACTCCTTCAGAGACTCCTCATCTCAGGCTCAGAGAAGTTAAGTAACTTATGAAAGTCACACAGCTAGAAAGTGGCAGAGCCAGAGCTTGAACTGAAGTCTAACTCCAAAGCCTGGTATTTTTCCACTAGACCCTAAAGCCTTCCCCTTCCCCCAAGAAGACTGTGTTTCCATTCAAATGGCAGGCCTTGTGTCTAAGTGCCCCTCACCGAAGGATGCCTTGCTATTCAGAAACATTCAAAGGAATGGGTAGAGAAGGAAAACTGGCTCTAAGGTCATCAGAACAAGCACAGAATTTTTTGGCATATGCCCCGCAAAGGATGCTAAGTGGCTTCTCCCTGAAAGAGTAAAGGGAGAATATTTAAAGGCAACACTAGATCTAGACCAACATGGTTGGAAGTGATATAGGCGAAATTACAGTGCCCAATAGGCTCACAGCAAAGTGGGAAAATAAAACATCAGAGATGTGACCATCTCCCTGGAGTTATTTACTCCTTAACACTTTCCCTTAAGGTACATGAGGTTGGTGGAGCCCAGCGCACTTCCCCAGGGAAGCCTCAAGAGTGAAGGTCTAACAGCAAAGTGAAGGGAGCGCCGGGCGGTGGGGGAGAGCGGGGATGGCTGCTTCAGGCGGGGCTGTAGACGGGGTAGCAGCATCATGGAGTGTTAGCCTTTTCAAGTTCAATTCGCCCCAGTGTGATCAGATTCTAGGAAATCCAGTTACATTAATTACACTCGCCAGACACTAATTGGTGAGCCAGGAGACAAATTAATTCATTTGCAGTCGGAGCATACTTTGACTAAAGAATTATTCTGCTTGAGAGATCAAATTATATGCCAGCAGTTTGCTTGGGGAACAAAGAATGAGAACAAGGAAACTGGACAGTGTCCAAAAGAAACTCTTATCAAGATAATGGAGCCTGTCATTACCCCATTTGGGAAGTCTCAGCATAAAGAACCGTTTGGGGTTCCTCTAAATGCTTGTCATCCTGTCTGCCCTTCCAAACCCCCGACATGGGGCCCCTGGTAAGTAAGAGACACAGGAGACTCAGATAGACCACCTCCAACAAGAGCATGGGTGAACGTGGGCCACAGCCAAGTTGGTTCGTTTCATGATTTTCCATGTTCGATTCAGTTGCTTCAGAAGGGTGGCATTTGACAGTCTTTTTGTTAAATTAAGGGACTAGAGCTCAGCTACTTTAGGTGAAGTCTTGTGGTCCAGAGGGGCTGATGATGGGTCTACTGAAGGGTTTCCTGAGCCGCAGGTGAATCCTTCATCCCCAGGTCCTTCAACACCTTTACACATGACTGGGCAACAACATAGAGGGAGGGATGAAACAGAAACAGAAGTTACCACCCGTACGCATGACAATCTAGAAAGACTGAACCACCAGCCGAGCCAACCATGATTAAATGTACCCAAATCACACCTGTCTTTGAGTCTAAAAATCAGCTGTGCCAGTCCTGGATGGTGGGGGTGGGGGGTGGGTTTTTACACGTGTAAAAACCATGATAACGTTAGAATCGACCGGAAAAGGCGTCACCGAAAGTGAATGGATCTAAGGGCGTCTTAATTGCTGCTCAGGCGTGGGGTGGGCCTGAATGAGGAAGAACCCACTTCCCTCTGGATGAACCAGACCATACCTCAGGGACTAGCTCAGGTTCATCCGGCCAGTTGGTGCACTAAGGCCACTGGTGCTCATCAGCACCGGCATCATCTGGGCACCTGTTAGAACTGCAAGGTCTCAGGCTGCAGAGTGGGTCCCAGCAACCTGCGGCAGCTCCGAGGCTCGCCCTGCACCACACAAACCTGCGGGGAGCGCTGCCTACGCGGCGGGCTCGCTTGCCCAGCCAGGGACATCCAGGTGAGTAGAGCAGGGCCCTGACCTGCAGGGACAAAGCAGGGCCAGTGGTGGCGGGGAAGGAGATTTTAGAGGTGATGGCAGCTGAAGTCAGGAATTAAGCTGGGGGCCGACTGGATGGCAAGGGCGTAGGGACAAAGGGGATGAGGGAGCCCAGGAAAACCAGTTCTGCTTCAAGTCTCTGGGCCTCCAGGTGAAAGAGGCACCACGTGGGACAGGGAGCCCAGGAGGAAGGGTGGGCACTGGGGACAATGAACGCTTTGTCTCTTCTCTTCCCTCCTGACGGACTCCATCTGCTCCCGTGGCTTCATGGGACACGCACTCACCCCAGTCCTTTCTCCCCAGTCCTTGCGTCCCCCTCCCTCTTCGAACTTCCCGCTGGTCACCTCCACCTGCACAAAAGCTTAACCTGCACCTTCAGTTGATGCAGCCCTGGAGGGGATGGGAGAGGAGCCCCGAGACAAGATACTACACTGAAGGGCAAGCAGCAGGGGTGGCCGAGACTAAGCACAGATGACGGCAGCCCAGACCCCTGGACTGCGGTATCTTCTCCACCCAGGGCGGGGCGGGGAAAATGTTGGGAGGTTCCAAGGGTGGGGGTCTGGAAGGCGTGATGAAAAGGAGGGGTAAGGCTGGGGGTGCAACAGATGAACCTGGGGGTCACCTGTGAAATGAGGCCTGGACTTGTCACCATCCGTGCGGAGGCACTAAGGACAGGGAGGGTGGAGGCTCGTGACCGGGAGTGGTGTCTCGCAGCAGCACATCAGGCTGAGTTCTTCAAGTTGCTAAGGTCTGGTGTGGCCATGGGATACAGGAAGGTCACCGGGCAGAAGGGGTCCAAGAACCGAGGCGCTGCTGGACTCTGCACTTCAACGTGACCCCGACCTGCTGTTCCCAGACATTTGCTTTCACAGCCCTATCAATTTTCAGATAAATGTTATTTGGGGTCATTTTTGTCCCCACAAGTCTGCCATGTTTTATTTGGTAAACGGAGACGTTTTTAAGGCCCAGTTTTCATCACCATTGTTTCATAAACTTATAGATGTTTAAACAAAAAGAATCGGGGATGACAGAAGATCAGATTCAAGGACCATCCTCCCTGAGAAGAGACCTGTTTTCTCATTTTGCCACAGATCAGTCCCTCTTCATCCTAGTGGCGCTGTCCACACGTCAGCATCTGGGGGCCAGCGGTGAGGGCCAGCGGCAGATGCCAGGGCAGCATCCCTGCCTGAGAGGGACCGGGGCCGTCCAGTCTCCCTGGGACAGCCCTGCTTCTTACTTCTTATCCCAGAGCCATGATTGCTGGAGCATCCATCCATTTACACCAGTGTCCTGGTTGGGATGCGTTGACATGGCCCCCGCACCCTCCCACATCTGGCCCCCTCCAGCCCGGCTGGCCTTCCTTCCTGCCCTCAGCCACACCACGTGCCCTTCCCCCTCAGGATCTGGAACTCTCTGCTCACATCCTTCTCTCTCCTTCAACAGGGAGTATGGGCCTTTCAAGCCAGGGAAACAACACCAAAGCAGAAGAGGAAAGCCATGTGGGCATCAAAGGAGGGGGTGACACTGGTGATACATGATCCAGATGCAAACCCAGACTGACCAGCCCCAATACTGTGGATCTTCCCACTCTCTGGGCCCCAGAATTGGAGGGGAAATATGAGGGGAGCCCAGCGCTTAGCAGGAGCCCAGCAGGACCACCATCGGACCTTTGGGGAGGGCGTCAGACCCAAGCCACCACTCTCAGTCTTGGAGATGAGGCCTGTGTCCAGCCTTTCATTCTGATTCTGAGGATAGAGGGCAGTGGTTCCAAACAGCAATCAGGGTGGGCAAAGAAGAGCATTCCGAAGGACCCTTATCACCCAAAAGGAAAGCTTTCTATTAACAAAAGGAAGATCGTCTGTTGCCCACGTCGGTTGAAGAGCCCACTGTAGCCCCAAAGTGAGCTCAGGTGGCAGGTGTGGCCCCAGGGGCCGGGAAGCTGCGGCCATGGCCGCTCGGCTCCAGAGAGCTGGTTCACACTGAGTTTGAGGCAGTGGTTCAAATCCGCTTCTTTGTGTATCAACAGCCCTCAAGTCAGTCTTTGTTGTGGCCTTGACAGGTGGTGTTGAAAACCACAACACCTACTATAAAACTCCAAGGAAATTGGAACGAGAAAAGAGTCTTAAATGGGTATAGGCAATGACAAGCACATAACACGCAGCCCAACCAAAGAAAACAGAAGTACCTTAAAAACAGCACAGCCATAATGGAGTTCTTATGCACGGCCAGCGAAGAAGGCGACGTGATTGAATGGCCTCCACAAAGCTCTCACTGGGTCTCAGCTAGTTCCTTGAGTGAGAAATGTTTCGTCCATATTTCCTTCTTCCTTGTTACAACACAAGACTCAGAGAGCCAGTGCACATGTGTGTGTGTGTGTGTGTGTGTGTGTGTGCTGCACACACGCATGGGCGGTATCCCCCAGGAGATGCCTGACCAACCGTCTGGGTGGATTTAATGGCATGAACACATTTTTGCCGTAGCCTTTGATCGGGCTGAGAATTGACCACCAGGGAGTCCAGCCCAGGAGGGAGCTGACCTCAGGCCAAGAGAGCCAGCCTGGCTTTACCCAAGGCTGGGGGAGAGCTGCGTGACCTGCCCCACCTCTGGGATCACTTCCGAGCCGTTGGAGGCCTGGGCTCTGAAGAGGGGCTCTGGACTGGTAGACGAGCCGGTGCCTAACCCTTTCCTCTTGCCGAAAGTACCAGGGCATAGGGAGGGCTTTAACCCTTTCTCATTCAGCCAAAAGACTTATTCAGAATTCTCTCTCCTCCTCTGGGGTTGCCTCACACATTCTCAGAAAACCGGATTAAGCCCTCTTGCCTCTCTCCACGAAGCCTTTTCTCTCCACACTCATGGAGTCAGTGGCCCCACTCACTCCCTGTCTTCCTCTGGCACACATGCAACATTGGACGGGGCCTAATTATTCTGCGTATCACAAGCTGGGTCCTCCTTGTGAAATCAGGAACCACAGCTTCCACTCCCCCAGCACTGCATACCCAGCAAGATCTCAAACAGCACTTGAGGACAAGTTGCAAAAGCTGTCATGCTCTCAGCACCCTGTACTTGACCACAAAGGCTCACATATGCTCTTCAGGTGAGACTCAGCCCACTTCACAGATGAGGAAAACTGAGGCTTGCAGAGGTGAAGTACCTACTCCCATGATCAAGTTTAATAAGTGAGCAGAGTGGGGAGAGCTCAGGACACAAACTCACGACTGCCTGACTCAGATCCTACAAGCTCCCTGATGATACTCTCCTTGGCCGAGATTCCCTGAAGGGATGTGATATTTCTTCCATAGTTTGTGTGCACCTGCCTTGCTCCAAAACAGTTTGATGTGATTTTCGAAACCACATATGGTGTAATAGCAAGGAGAGAAATGTTTAACAAGACCATGAAAACTAATGGTAGGTTAGAAAACAAAGCCAGGGGAAATTTTCAACACAAAATTGAGAAATACCATAAGGTCCTCCACCGAAGGACCTTAGTTGCTAGAGAGCAATTGGAATTGTGGCTGTAAGCTTCCTAGCAGCCAAAGCAAAGAAGGAAACAAGATCAGTATAAAATTTAACTCATCTATTGTTCTTAGAGGCATTAGTTTTCTTGTTCCCAAGCCCTGAAAAAATGTCTCCCAAATGGCCTCATGGACAGATTACCTCGGTGAAACATGGCAGCTTTCAAATCATATTCCCACATCCCTGGGGTGCCATGGGTGTGATGAAGAGAAGGGCGAGGAAGCCAGCTCTGCTCCTGCACCCACCTCCTCCTCACCAACCTCAGCTCCAGCAGAGCAGAGATTACACTTAGAATGCTACGGTGGCCTGTGAAGCCTAGAGAGGCAGCTCCTGCGTGTCAATTCACTGCCATCAGGAATTTTGACTTCGACTTTATTAAAATCTTCCAGCTTATCCTATTTTCTAGCACCCAAAACTCCCAGGAGGCTTTCATTTTTCTATGCAAACAGACATACAAGGATCTCAGTCCCGTGCAAGAGGCCCTGCATCTGGACCCCCTGTCCCTTTCTCCTCTCTTCCTCTCTTCACTGCTAGGAGCCCTCAGTGCCTTTCCTGAGCTGACAAACCCCCTTGGAGGTGGTTTTTCTCTTCACCTTATTATTCTCTCAAGAATTCTCCAGTAGAGCTTTTGTCTCTTCTCTCCTCGAAAGGAGGGAGAAGGGAAAAACACTCCACACTCAGCAGAGAGAGAAGGGCTGTGTCCCCCTCTTAAAATATACAGAATGCCCTTGATTATAATATGGCGTGGATCATACAGAAGTCTTGTCCTGAATTAATAACTATGTTGGAAGAGGAAGAAGGAAGAAACAGCACAGTAAAAGTGTCTCAACCGAGACAGTTCCCAATTTCAGAACTGTTAAAAACCGAACCCACAACGTGTATGTGTGAATCAACAAAATAGTTTGATTAGAAAAGATTTTTTTCTGATAGTTCCTTGCAGTACAAAAAAGAGAGCTTAGACGTCATCTACTCAATGCCCCTAAAGGTTATGTATCTTCCCTAAGTTTCCCGACCCCTCCCTGGTCAAAGTCCTTTCCGTTCCATCTGGTGACTCTTTACAGATTTCTAATAAAACTAAGAACCTACAACTCCTTGATAACCACTGCCTCTCCAGTAGCAAACTATAATGATAGCTTCGAGATAAGTGGAGATAAGAGAGCCAGAGTTTTTGAAGCTGGCTTCCTGGTTGAACCAGAAATACCTTGCCTCCCTTGTCCTGTGGCCCAAGGTGAGGAGGACCCTCCCTGGGGATGGAGAAACTTTCTCCAGGTCCTCCTGGAAGCTGTCCTCATAGAACCATAGAAACTTACACAGGGCAGGGGCTCATTAAGTTTCCCTTTTGTTTTTCAATAGGGCGACCTGCAGCGGGAAGCTGATGAGGTTGCTCCAGACTGATTCCAAAACCAGAGGCCACTGAGCTCTTCTGGTGAGGGGTTGGGGTGGAATGGGGGAAATGGAATCATCAGGGGTATCAGGGGTTCCGGTTTAAAATACAGAAGCCTGGGTCCCATGCCCTCAAGATTCTGATACACTAAGTTTGGGGTTGGACCTGGAGATCTTTCTGCTTAAATTTCCCAGATGATTTTGATGTACACCAAGGTGTGGGAACTGAGAGAGGCCAGCTCTGAGCAGGACCTCCTGGCTGCAAACACGGAAGGAAATTCACACTGGGGCAGTGGCAAATTCATTTGAGAACAGCAGAAAGGAGGTTTGGGCTTCAAGGAGGTGATTTCAAACAGCTTACGGAGGACTCTGCATTTAATTCACTGGCAGGGTTTTGAGGAGGAGAGTGGTGGGATGCGTCTTTTATAAAGACAGACAATAGAACAAGAAATGACGGTGTGTCTGTATCGGGATGCATGGAGGCACACACGCATTTAAAGAGCACAGCCATACTCGTCATATTGCGCAGGAGTCTGGAAAACTACCAGGAAGAAGAAAATAATCCCTGCCTGAAGAAACAAACAATCCAGCTGGACAGAAAAATCACTGGCTCGTCAGAAAATAACAGATGGAAACTTTTCGGCCCCTCTAAGACCTTAGAGACCATAGAAGATTTTGACTTTAAGAAAAAAGCTTAGATGAACTCTAATTCCTTTACAAGTTTGAATCTGGGGAACAGATAAGAGTCAGATCTCTAATAGGGAAAGATTTGTGAGATGGTACCTAGCAGTGCCTAGGCATGTGTAAGTTCAAATCTTCATCTATATTATGTATTCACTTTTTTTATAGCTAGAAAATCACTGGGTGTTTTGAATTATTATTTGCATAAATATTTTTTATTTCAAAGGTAAAAATGAAATCACCACCAGTACCCAGGCCATCTGTGCTGTGTCTGGTGGGTGAATGCACCAGGTGGCCTGTGAGGCCAGCTTCCCTGGATTCAAGGGATGCAAGGAGACTTAGAGCAGTTTAGGGCCTCAGCTGGACCTTGTGGTTGCTGTCAAAATCCTTGACATTTCTGGGAGATGTGTCCCCAGATCTTGTAAGTGTCTGATCACAAACCGCTTTAGAAAATTCTAATGTATTGACAGAACAGCAGCCAGAGGGAGGTGAAATAAGCCGTAATTTGAGTCATGAGTTAGCATTTGTGCTTAGATTTAAAGCAGTCTCATTGACAAATTGCTGCAACAAGCTATCAAAATTTAATTTCCAGGGCTTCCCTGGTGGCACAGTGGTTGAGAGTCTGCCTGCCGATGCAGGGGACACGGGTTCGTGCCCCGGTCGGGGAAGATCCCACACGCCGCGGATTGGCTAGGCCTGTGAGCCATGGTCGCTGAACCTGCACGTCCAGAGCCTGTGCTCCGCAATGGGAGAGGCCACAACAGTAAGAGGCCCGCGTACCGGAAAAAAAAAAAAAAAATTAATCTCCAGGTCATATACAATTTTGTAATGGAAGTGCAACTTTTTTTAAAAAAGGGAAAAATGTTTCATTTTATGAAGAAGGGCAAAATATGTGAAAATAAACTCTTTCACTTTACATTTGTATAAATGCATCTTCCAAATAAATGTTTTTTAAGAAGAAGAATACGTTTGTATCTTTATCACAAGCCATGGTGATAACTGCTTCACAATTTTCAGATGGAATAAACACCACATTAATTTTTCTTAATCCAATCAAATCCTGCCACAAGCCTCCCATTTACCAATTTTATTTTTGGCTGTGCCGCTCAGCTTGTTCCAGAATCTTGGTTCCCCGACCAGGGATTGAACCCGGGCCCCAGCGGTGGAAGCTTGAACTCTTAACCACTCGACCGCCAAGGAAGTACCCCATCCACCAATGCTGATGAGAAGGCCAACACCCATCATTCCTCAGGGATTCTCCTGCCTTCTAGGGTTGTACCGAGGTCCCAGGTTCTTCCTGGGTGCTCTCAAGTCCCTACCACCTCGCTCCACCTCTCATCCCCACCCTGTGGTTGACTGACACTAGGTTAATCCTGATCCTTCCCAGCCATCCATCACTATAACTTTGTAGAAGCAAGTCTTCCTTGAACTGCATCCTGCCCAGGCCAGCTGGCTTACTCAGTGGTGGGTGACCCTAGTGTCCAAGCCCCTGGGCTTAGTGCCCAGGCCCCCAGGCTGGAAGCCCCAAAGCTCTGGTTTGTGATTTAAAGCAACCACAGTGCTCTACAGAGCTTCTGAAGAACACCAGCCTAAGTTTTCTTTCTGGAACAGGGGGCGATACTAAATTTTTAAGGGACAGAAACAAAAAATAAATTTGTGTTTCGATTCCACCATGGACTGCGTTTTTTCAGTGTATCAATTACACAAGCAAATTTCTAAAGGAGAAGTACGATTTTTAAAATAAGTTACAAAATAATAAAATGAATGGCTTCCTATCATAACACAGACTCCCACCTATTCCCCTAAAGATTTATGAGTCTCGAAATGGCCCCGGAAGGATTTTAAATATATTTTCTTTACACAAAGGAAATGTCCTTGAAACTTCATGAGTAACGTTGTGAATGGAACTTTATTTGTATGGAAAGTAGGGAAACTGGTCATTTAAAGGAATCCGTCAGGACCCTACTTGTATATTGAAAAATCATTTGCTAGTGATTTGGGGGTAAATCGGGCTTCTGAAGCATCAGCTTGCTCAAAGGTTTAGTTTACTTTACTTTTCTAGGTTAGTTAAACTGTTCTTTCCATTTTGGCTGAGAAACGGAAACTGAAAAGGCAAATCAGTTGTCCTTATAACCGGAGAGTAGGAGCGTCCAGTCTTAAACCCATAGGAAGCCATGGCTCCTTCACCTTGGCTTTTAGGACCCCTCGGCTTCCCTGTTTGAAAACCGCCCACCTGCAGTTCCAGGTCCCCTTGTGCCGGATCCCAGCACTAGCAAGGACCTCAGCGAACATTCACATCCAATTCTTCTCCTGCCCCTGTTTTAGAGATGAGAAAACAGAGTTCCAGGGAAGTCAAAGCACACATCCAATATCAAAGGAGTGGGTCCAACCCCTCCTGCTTCCCACTGGTCACCCTGCCTCTGGGAAGTCCCCCCTCGGAAGGGGCTGCTGCAGGCTGGACAGAGCTGCTTGCCCTCCAGACCGTTCAGCTGGGGGACGTGTGTGACGGGAAGGACAGGCCGCACAAGGCCACTGTGGGGCAAAGGGAAGCATCTCACCCAGCTTCCGAGCTGTGCAGGGGCCACTCAGGTAAGTGTGTTCCAGAAGGACTGAGCCGCCCGATCAGTGAGAAGCCCCCGCAGCCCCCGCCATGCCCCGGAAGCCCCAGGACGAGGGGCAGGTCATCTGAGTGCCCTTTGTGAGGCAGTGACTACGGGAAAGGTTGCACAGGAGTTGGGGACAGCTTCCTTGCCCACTGCCAGACTTCCCAGCTGCCCTCTGTCACCTCAGTCAGCATCCACGGCCTGTCCTTCCACATGGTGGGGACTCAGTCTTCTCCGACCTCTTCCTAGTCTGTCTCCCTTTCGTTTTTTTTTTTTGTTTGTTTGTTTTGTATTTTTTGCGGTACGCGGGCCTCTCACTGTTGTGGCCTCTCCCGTTGCAGAGCACAGGCTCCGGACGCGCAGGCTCAGTGGCCATGGCTCACAGGCCCAGCCGCTCCGCGGTATGTGGGATCTTCCCAGACCGGGGCACGAACCCGTGTCCCCTGCATCGGCAGGCGTACTCTCAACCACTGCGCCACCAGGGAAGCCCTGTCTCCCTTTCTTTTTGACCTGCTCTTCCGGAGCCAGACAACGAGTTCCCTAGCCTCCCCTCTGCCTGCTGGCTTTTGGGGCCTTCACCCTCACCCTCTCACCGCCTGACTCCTTGTCTGGGTAGCCCCATCTCAGAATTCAAGCGTGGTCCTGCCAAAGAGCCAGGCCTGAGACCGCCCACCCCACTGGTACCTGCCTGTCTCCATCCTGATTATTGTCCTGTTGCCCTGTGCCTGAAACAGGCATCCCTCCCCACGTGGCTCTTTCACAGCCTTCCTATTCCTATCCCACTCTGTTTTCTTTGCCTCATGCGGTGTCCACAGTGTTGCCGCCATCTGTCATGATGAGCTCAGAAACTAACGCTTAAAGCTTCAGGCTGTGCATTTCGGGGGCCTCTGTCAGGCCACCGGGCTAGGGCTTGCCGGCCACACCGTGTTCATCACAGAACACATATGCGTAATATCTGGGGATCTTTGGACAAGAAGTGTTTCACTAAGAAGTCAACATATCCGTACCACAGCCTTCAGGTTAGAATAGCTCTTTGAATCAACCCCAGATGGAGAAACTTTCTTGCTTTGAAAAAATTCAAAAAACAAGGCTCCACTACTCTCAGCCACCTTATTTTGTGGGAAATAAAACACAAGAGTCATGAGAATAGAAGTTGTTAAGCACTGTCTAAAATAAGGAAGTGTCCCTTTGTCCCAGTCCTGCTAGGGCAAGGTTCCCTCTGCCTTCCTCTGAGACCAGCAGAAACAGGAATGGGATGGAATGGCCCGTGTCAGCCTGGCTGAGAAGCACCCTTGCCCTAAATAAGCATGTGTGCACAGGTGCACAGGCACAAACACAGGCAAAGAAGAAAAAGAGATTCAGCTGGATATTAAATTAAACCTGTCATTCAGAATTTTTTCAAAATTCATTTTGTGCATTATAGATGGCATCTTTTCTCAGGTCCACATGTTATATCAATTTCTCCTACCACCTAGAATATTTCACGGTTCCTTTCCTTGTTCTACTGGGACCACTTCTGGATTGTAGGAATAGTGCTGACAGTGCTTGTGCCATACACAAGCCATCACAGTGTCTGTGACTAGAAAGGACAGGTCTTGTTTTTTCTGTTCCAATTCAAAAAAATCAGGGGAGGACTCTGATTGGCCTAATTTAAGTTCAGTGCTCACCCCTGAACCAATCAGCAAAGGCCAGTTGCTGGAGTCTCTAAGAACATGGCAACTCCTGCTCCAGTGGATGAAGCAGTTTCCCAAAGCAAGAGGAAAGCTACCCTCAAAAGAATCAAAGACAAAACACTCAAGACAACAGACATCCACAATAAAGTATTCTAAGTCTGCAGATAGGTGTAGTGAGCTATGACAACACCACTGCCCGAAGACACATTTAAACATAATAAATACATTGAACAGAAGGTAACAAAATGCCAATAGCTATTACATTAAGATGGTAGATGGTAGAAACTGAATACGTTTATATTTTTCTAAAAAATGTTAGAATTATGTATTAAGTTGAGAAATTTAGGGGTAAGAATAAAATAAGAAATGCAGAATTTATAGCTTCCACATCAGCAAAGGAGGAAAAGGGAACATGAAAAAATTTCATCAATCTAATCGAAGGCAGGACTGCAAAAAAATGCAAACAAAAAGGATGGGAAGCACAAATCATAAAAGAAGATATTTAAAATAAGTTTAAATATATGAGAAATCAAAATAAATGTAGATTGTGCTTACTCTTTAAAAGAAACAGACTATCCATTCATATTTTTTTTAATTTTTTTAACATCTTTATTGGGGTATAATTGCTTTACAATGGTGTGTTAGTTTCTGCTTTATAACAAAGTGAATCAGTTATACATATACATATGCTCCCATATGTCCTCCCTCTTGCGTCTCCCTCCCTCCCACCCTCCCTATCCCACCCCTCCAGGCTGTCACAAAGCACCGAGCCAATATCCCTGTGCCATGCGGCTGCTTCCCACTAGCTATCTACCTTACTACGTTTGTTAGTGTGTATATGTCCATGACTCTCTCTCGCCCTGTCACAGCGTACCCTTCCCCCTCCCCATAACCTCAAGTCCGTTCTCTAGTAGGCCTGCGTCTTTATTCCTGCCCATTCATATTTTTTTTAACTAAGCTATATTCTGTCTATAAAAGTCATGCCTAAAACAAAATGACACAGAAATATTGAGGAAAGATATACTGTATAAGTACTAAACCATAGTTTGCATAGTGGTATTAATTTATAGTAAAGTATGATATAGCTTACCAAAAATCATGAATATAGATAAGGAAGAATGCTACATAGTAATAAAAGAAACATTCCACCAAAATTTGATTGCATCCACCAAAATAATCTGGAAACATATTACGCAAAAACTGAGGATCTTAGCAGGTTTTTCTCAGACACTTACAGATCAAGCAGGCATAACATTGTTAAGAATACAGGAGAGTTGTTTAAAAAAAAAACTGGGGCTATTAGTCACCAAGCCCTGATTAAAATCCAACCACTAATGCAATTCCAGGTAAATCATAAAAGGCAGAGTTTTTCACTCCGTGGTTCTCAGGTGCCCTTTCTCTTAACAGCCTGAAAGTAATTTATTAGTGAATAACATGACTGAAAAATGATGGCTCTTGGGAAATGATCCTTTAATCATTAACCTAATACAAGACACATTTATAAAACTTGCCACAGGGCTTCCCTGGTGGCACAGTGGTGGGCTTCCCTGGTGGCGCAGTGGTGGGCTTCCCTGGTGGTGCAGTGGTTGAGAGTCTGCCTGCCGATACAGGGAACACTGGTTCGTGCCCTGGTCCGGGAAGATCCCACATGCTGCTGAAAAAAACTTGCCACAGGGTAACAATTTTATAAAAACAAGAGCAAGCCAGTCCTTGACTTTTTATCCTTTCATCGCTTTGAAAAAAATGGCATCAAGCTGAAAGAACAAGAAGATCACCAACATCTCCTGTTGTCTCTGCCATAAGACCTGCTACCTATTGACCAATGGCCTGGTCACCATTCAGGAGCTCTTTCTGTGCCAGTGGTTTCCATCTAGATTTTGGCAGGAACTTGAAGAATAAAAGACTCAAAACAGCACTAAAGGTTACAACAGGATTTCCATGCCGTCTATAAAAGCATTCACAGTTAATGTGATATTCACTTGGCTGGTTTTTACGACCATATCTCTGTTTGATCAAGAATGTTTGTTGCCCTGACTGTATTCTCTTAAATACTCACGTCCACATCTGTCTCTGACTCAATTTCATGCTAAGCCTCATAACTCTTTGGGGAAAGAGCTACCTCGCTTCAAATGCCTGCTTAGTTCAACGAGCCTACGATCAATACCACCTAACAAAATAAATCTTTTATTAAAACAAAAATACATTTTAAATGTTTATCTGACTCTTAACCAAGGGTTCATAACCTGTTGAGGTTTCACTCGAGAACCACAGTTCTAGGGTCTTATTATCCTGACATCCTAGAAGTTTTCCTTTATAACATTTTGCTTTCATTTAAGTCCAGTTCCAGGAAGGGAAAAAAAAAAAAAAAGAAAAAAACTTGCATAATCCATTCAATAAGAATTTACAGAGTGCCAGCTCCATGTCAGCTCCTGGGCTAGGTGTTGGGCTTCAAAATGAGTCATACAAGGTCCCCGCTCTTAAAGTGCTTCTGAAACAATGGGGAGAACTATTAAGCAGATAGTAACCGTACAGTGTGATAAGTTAACTAAGGAGGCTCTGGGGCACCAAGGAGAGGCCTCTTGCTTGGGGACTGGCACAGAGTGAGAGCATTAGTCACTGAGGCCATGCCTGAGCCAAGTCATGAAACAAAGTAGGTAGTAAGGAAGCAGAGGAGGGAAGTGGGGGTGGGGAGGGCTTTGAGGACAAGAGGATTAGCATGTGCAAGGCCATGAAGTCTGGAGAAAGCACTGACACGCTGGGAGAATTGCCAGGGAAGCATAGAGTGGGAGGAGGAGGCACCTGGTGAGAGATGGGGGGCCTTGTGTGAGCCGCTGAACGAGGAGATGGGGTGCGTTCGTGGCTGCAGGAGGGGGCTTGGTTTCATCTCTACAGCAATTTCTCATGGATCTAGAGGCCTGATATACTCACCACTTTGCTGTATCTTCTTTGGGTTTGAATCAATTCTGTAGCCTTTTGACCTGTTTCCAGCTGCCATCAGATGCGTCTAGAAGCCTTCAATGCCCATTGTCTACAGGACAGACTTCCAAGTTTGACATTCAAGGGCCCGCACCACCTCCATCCAATCTACCTGCTTCTGCACACACTCTCTCCTCCTGACCAGCCACGTCCTAGTAACAGACCTTACCCTCCTTCAACTCTTCTCATTTGCTTACAACGGCCAGCTCTCCTTCTGCAAACTTTTTTAGCCTCAGAGCCTGAGAATATGTCTGGCATTTCATACACACCATCTGGCATTGTCAAATTTCTTATAAGTTTATTTCTCATCTCCCGAGCGAAACTGTGAGCTCCTAGAGGCAGGCCATGTGCTCCTAAAGGCACAATGTACGTTTTAAAAAGTGGATTGGATTAACATGGGTCAGAACTTGAGCTTTGGGAAATTGTTGTTAAAAGGAAGATTCAAGGTTAGGGAATGTTAAAGCCTAGCACCAGAGACAGCGTTCCTTAACAGACTGCAGGAGAACGGACAAGGACTTATGTTCTCACTATGAGAGTCAGTACATGGTTCCTGTACTGCCAAGGTTATCTCCTGACCACCAGTCATATCAGCAAACGCTGACATCCATAAGGGTCTGAATTACTAAACGGGAAGATATGGAGAATATCTAGCTCTGAAAGTGGCAATGTAAATCTATGAGGGGAATTCCCCCTTTTACTGTATAAACTTTGGCCTTGTTTGACCCTATTGTACATACATAAGATAGAGTCAAAATAAAAACAGCTATTAAAGGGTCCTTTTTTAGTGCCAAACAACCGGAAGGCTTACAAAAAATCATGTCATATTTGGATGTTGTGTTCTTGGCCAAGAAATCAACAACAAATTACTCATGGATTTAGCAAATCCTAGTTAAGAAAAGTTGATCATAATAACCGTGAAGGGGGAATTCGCTGGCGGTCCAGTGGTTAGGGCTCTGCATTTCCACTGAGGGGGCACAGGTTTGATCCCCTGGTCGGGGAAATAGGATCCCAGATGCCACGCAGCACGGCCAAAAACATAAAATCTTAAAGGTTTCCGTAAATTATGGGGAGTTCTCTGGTGACCTAGTGGTTAGGATTCCAGGCTTTCACTGCCAGGGCCGGGGTTCAATCCCTGGCCTGGGAACTGAGATCCCACAAGCCGTGCAGCACGGCAAAAAAAAAAAAAAAGAAGGAAGCATTTTAATTAGCATTAACTATGTCAGCCTTGTTAGATTTATAAGGACTTTGAGAAAGAGGTACTGGATGCCTCCATGCTCTATATGAACCTCCGATTTTTCCCTCAATACTTTTTCTACAGCAAGTAGAGAAGTCAAAATCATTCCGTGGACCTTAAGTCCTTCAAACAGACCCACAGAAGCACCTCTATTGGTTGATGGCAGAGTTTCTGCTCAGAACAGCAGTTTGAGAATCAGGAATCATCATTTATTCCACAAATATTTATTGCATCTACTGTGTGCCAGGCACTGTACAGTGAACAAAGAACACAGGAGCCCTGCCTTCCTGGGGCTTCCAGACTAGAGGAGGAGCCGTAAGCGATCAAACATGTAGGTAAAGAGGAACTAAAGCAACATTGTCCCCTTTATCCACGCCTATTTTATCTGAGTCCCCCAACTAATTTATTTGGATGCATTTAACGACCACCAGCGAAGAACAGTGTAGTAAAATCTGTTCTTGATTTGCCTCATCCTTTCCCATAAGGGGCTTATTGAGTCTGCTTGCTTGAACTTGACCACAGAAATACTTCTCACTTGAGTTGACTCAAAAAGGCAATTCTCTTTAGTACAAGTAGTCTAATCTGAGCATCCAGACCTTTCCCTGGGAAAGAGAGCCGAGGAGGCTCCCCTCCACTGAGGACCCAGATTCTGACTTTGGCAGAATTTGTGATTCAAGGAAGAAGGCTGGGGTCAGCCCACTGGACCCTCAGCTTCGAAAGGGTCAAGGGCTGGTGAAAAGTAGTAACTGCCAATGCCGTTTTGAATCCCGCCAGACTGCAAGCATGGTGCATTGTAAGAGCTCCATAATCCATTTATGATTAATTTCTTTTGAGCCAGGGGCTCCCAAACCCGGTCCCATGGACGTATGGGCTTGAGAGGCCTATGAACATTTAAAGTACAGGGGTGTGTGCATCCTCCTAGTTATAGAGTCCATGGCTTTCATCCAATGCTCAGAAGAGTTCTGAGCTTTAGAGGTTGATGTTCTCATCTAACGAACCATTATGAGTGGAGGTCCAAAGTGCAGGAAGAAGAGCAATGAATTCAAGTTCTGCAGTCAAGGTCGCTCATAGGAGGGCACCCAAACCGCTCTGGAAGACCAGACAACGATGACAGAGAGAAGCTTTACTAAGCTCAGTGCATTGTGCTGCAGTATTTCATTTACCCGCCCATAGTTTATGAGACAAGTACCAATGCTTACTGCTCTTATCACAAATAATAAGTGACAGGGCTTGGATTCAATCCCAGTCTAGGTCTAAGTGGTTTCCAGCCTGTGTGCTTAACCACTACCTTGTATTTGCTCTTCCCAAGGTCAGAAGCACTTGCCGTCTCCTATGGGAACGTGAGAGCGCTATGATTACAAAGAGCCTCTAGCTGTCCCCTTTGCCAATAAAATCAAGTCGAAAACCTGGTACCGGAAGGCCCCAAAGGTGTCTCCAGCAAAATCCGATTTAAAAAAAAGAAAGGGAATCCAGACAGGTTCCCAAGACTTCACAATGCTCAGAGCTCTGACGCTGGTGAACGCATATTTCAAAGAGCCATTGTGCATCTTAATTACAGGTAAATAGGTGGACATAATAGTCTCTGTTGACTCTTTTCAGGTCTAGTCATTTCCTTTGGTCTGCTCAAGGGTGAAAAACTCAAGTTCCCCATCCCCTGTCAAGATCTAAAGCTTATAATTCAACTCAATTCCACCATAATCTCACCCAGCACCTATCACTTACAAGTCAACAAGCCCCAGGCAACTGTGGGCAGGAAGGTGGTCACAGAGATGAATAAGACATTTCATATATCCCTCCTGGCAAAAAACAAGGATGCAGGATACATTTTATGTAATCTATACAGCCCTAAAAATGAGGCACAGATCTATGGAGTCGGATTGAAGAATGGTGGCAATGATGAAGATCACCACTGTCACCCCCATTTAAGGAGGACCGACATGGCGCTGGCACGTTATACGCAGTGTCCCGAAACACTGCAACAATTCTAGGAGGTAAGTTTTACTGGCCCATTTTAGAGCTGCAGTGAAGTGGAGGATATTGCCCAGTGGCGCTACAATAATCGCTAACTAATTGCCTGAGTGAGAGCTCGAGCCCGGTTCTGTTTGCCTCCAGAGCCCTGCCTACTTGCAACCAGCTCGTTCTGCAAACCTTTTGCCGTAACGTGAATGCCCTCTGCTTTATCTGTTTTATGTACTTGGTCTTCCAGAAGCATATTCAAAATAGTAATTTTTAAAACACAGTGTAATTCTAGATTTCAGCACCACGCAACATAGACCCGTGACCTAGGAAGAGTTAAGAGCTTCATGCTGACCTTTCCTTTTCAACATTATTTTAAGAAGTCTTCCATTCACAGTTGCCCATTCACTGAGCAATTCACATCTTCCACCCCAAGCCCAGGGCTGGTGTTCTAGAAGCCCTTCTCCTGGGGAGCTGCCTAACACTAGGTGATCTGGTTTCCTTCCCATGAAAATGAGCTTGAGACACCTACCTAATATCCAACATTATCCAGTGTGTTCATCTTTACACTTCAGTTAATCATTTGCAGTGTTTTGTCACAGTTTAGACCATGCAAGTAACGCACAGCACAAAAATAATCTGCCAGAAAGATTAGCTGTCATTGTTCCAGTATGTTATAAAACTACCAAATTGCTGACATAAGTTATCACTCACTTAGATTGTGAGAAAACACCATGTCCCAAGAGTGGCTTTCTTTTATGAATAACTTTGATTCCCCAAAGTTTTCCAGGCAAAAAGTCCAGCTTCCTCTATTTGTCAAACGTCGGGCTCCTAAGAGCCATATATCATACTGATAACATGAGTTAACAGGTGGAATGATAAATGCTGATTTAGGGAAACTGATGTCTGCTGGACATGCCATAAAATGCTTACTGTTGTCCCTCCTAGTAAGTGTTTTTTGGGTTTGTTTTGTTTGTTTGTTTTTCGGTCACACGGCATGTGAGTTCTTAGTTCCCTGACCAGGGACTGAACCTACACCCCCTGCACTGGAAGCACAGAATCTTAACGTCTGGACCGCCAGGGAAGTCCAGTTACTCCTAATAATTGTTAATAGAGGGCAATTAGGAGATAGCTTTTATCCAGGCTGTTCTGTACTCTATAGAAATCTTACAGGAAAATCAATCATAAGAATTAATGGGTTCAGCCCAGGTGCACTGAGGCCCCAAACTTCATGCTAATTAAGTTCATAAAACTGCCAAGACTGTTAATATTTTGAAAAACTTTTGTCCAATAAACAGAAAAGTCACACTGTTCTCAAATCATAGGTAACATCAGAATCAAGGGGTCTGGGAGGGGGTAAGGAATCTTAATATTTGCTCAGGTAATTCTGATACAGGTGATCTTTGAGATTGCACGTGAAAAGGATGTAGCTGACCATCTGGGTACAGGGCATCCCCTCCCCTGGCAGCACGCCCATCAGCAATGCCCTGGGGCTGACCCACACCCTGGTGTAAGGAACAGTAATGCTAATAGTTCCTCCTCCTTGTTTTTCCTTATTCTTTTCAGAGGCGAGGGCTTGGGTCTAAGGATAAAGGCCATTAAGGCCATTTTAACCCCTGGGAAGGTGGCTGACTTGTTTAGTTGGCAAGTGACTGTAAATCATAGAGGCAGATATGCTCAGAGCGGCTTACCAAGTCCCTGCTCTCTCTCAGAAACTCCTACCCCCTTGGCCCCAGTGCCTTCCCCTGATCCCTCCCTCCAGCCTCTCACCAGTCCTCTCCCTCCTTCACGTCCCCTGAGCTCCAGTACCTGCCCTTCTCCTGGTTCTCTGTCTTTAAGTTTAAAGAAATGTTTATCTTCACTGCTGTTCATTTAAAAATCAGAGAACTCCTATTTTAATTTCACTTACAAAAGTTGACCCAGTTTAACTGTGTTTTCTTTTGTATGCTGTTTTCTTTGTATGATGGGGCCCCTCAGTCACTAGCTAATTACTACTCATTTCTTTTGAGCTGGGACCTCTAAGAACACAAAGATTTTAGATGTGCTTTTCTTAAGGGCAGAGAGTTGTTTTCCTCATGCCTGCGTTGCTTTCCACAGAGACAATACTCTCAGAAATAGAGCAAGTGCTCAAAATATAGCTACCGCATTAAGTCAGTCCAGGCTTCGGAAACTTACATCCTGACTGGGGGTGTGGACATAAGTGCAGGGGAAAAAGTCATGACACGGACCGTATTAGTTTCTTATTGCTCGTGTAACAAATTACCACAAACTGGGTAGTTTAAAACAACGCAAATTTATTTTCTTATAGTTCTGGAGGGCAGAAGTACAAAACAAAAGGTCTTCTGGGCTAAAATCAAGGTTTTAGCTGGGCTGTGTCCCTTCCAGAGGCTCCAGGGGAGAATCATTTCCTTGTCTTTTCTAGTTTCTAGAGGTGCACGTATTCCTTGGTTCATGGTCTCTTCTTCCATCTTCAAAGCAGATCACTGCAACCTCTGCTTTTGTGGTCGCATCTGCTTTCTCTCCTTCTGACTCTCCTGCTTCCCTCTTATTAGGACCCTTGCGATGACACTGGGCCCACCCAGATAGTCCAGAGCCCAAGATCCTTTATTTAATCACACCTGCAAAGTCCCTTCTGCCACGTCAGGTGCTACAGCGGCAGGTTTCAGGGATTAGGACGTGGGGGCATTATTCAGCCGACCTCAGACAAGCACAGACCTAGGGATCCAGGAAACAGTGTTGGGGGAGGGAGACCCCTTAGGTGGGATGAGTAGGGCTTGGTTTTCTATTAGAAGAGGCTTTCCAGCTGAGCCGTGAACGGTAGGTAAAGGTAAGAGCATACGTTTCCAAGTGAAGCAAACCCGAAGCTCGGTTTCCTTATATGTAGATTAATATAATGTCTATTCCATAGGGTTATGGGAGGATTAAATAAGATAATGTATGTAAAGTGCCTGGCAACGTGGTGAGCCTGCCGCGTGACTAATATGTAAGACGTAGAAAGAAGATTTTGGAAACAACAGAGATGATGTCCACCCCAACTGCTCATTACAGGCTATTCCCCCTCAAGGCTGGAAGGACAAGGAAAAAGAGAAATTGTCAGTGAAAAATGTAGTGTCCTAGGAGTGACCAAGAAAACATCTTACAGTGCCACTCTCCTTCCCAGAGGTTATAAGTTCCACATCTAGCTGTCAAGATCTCTTGCCAAATGACTTGGCCATTTCCATCCAGAATAAAAAGAAGTTAGGGGTGCGGCCAAACCAAAGGAAATGCACTTGGCTCCAAGCCGTTCCCATAGTGACCCAGCCCCACCCACCAGGCAGCCGCCATCTTGGGCTGTGTCAGGTGCTGGCTCCAGTCCTTACCCACTGCCCAGGAAATGCTCCCTCCTCGGGTTTCCTTTTAAAACACTGGGTTGGTTTTATGAGAAAAATAAGTCTGGAGGGGACTGTTGGTGATGATCCCAGTGGTGGGCGGCTGACTCCATGCTGCTTGGTAATTGCCTCTTACATGTGCAGTGCTGGTGAGTTTGGGGCTTGTTGCAACCAGGAGGATGGGGGGAAGCTCGCATTCTCCTTCTCTACGTGTCAGACCCTGCTCAGGGAAGGAATAGGACCACAGGAATAGGAAAGTCACAGATGGGTACCCAGCATCCTCTGGGTGCACTATGGACGTGGCATCAGAACATGGGAGGGAAATTGGAAAGCACGGGCAACACCTTAGGGAGGGCTGAGACGCCAGATGTCGGGTGCCTGTGCATCCCCACGCCTTCAGCTTTCTCCAATATTTAAATATAAAGCGCTCACATGCCTTGTCACCTACTGAGAGCATCAGCACAGCTCCCATGGTTCTGTAACTCACACTGGAAATCACCACTGGTGCCTGCTTCCTGCACACACTGAGCTCGGCGACCGGTCTCACCAGGGTCTTACCACCTCATCCGTGTGCTCCTCTCTGCCCAGCATTGACCTAAAGTTTCATCAGCAAAACTTTACCCACGTTTGGGGACAATGAAAGGGGTTTACAGAAGAGCTAGAGCTTCACGTACAAGCGCCTCTGTCAGCTCTCCCCACCCACAGGAATTTCTCACTGGCTTCCCGTCAAGATCTGTGTCTCTTTGCCCCTCTGCCCTCAGATTTTTCTGGGCTTGCTAACCTCCCTCTGAAGGCTGCCCAGGAAAAACCCAAATTCCTCTTGTCTTCTTTGACAAAGCAGTCATCTCCTTCTGCTTTTCTCCTTCTAGATCAGGAGTTTCGCCGGAGTCGGGGCCTTCACTTTTTCAATCCCAAAGGCCTCCAAATTCTCCCCCAAAACAAAGCACCACCTGCTGTGGTGTGAGTGACGCCATTGCCCTGGGGCTGCATGGCAGCTGCAGACAGCTCTCGGTTCAAAGAGCAGTGTCCCCTCTCTCTGCCAGAGCTGTAAAGCCACACTGACTCTGAGTGACCTTAAAGCGCCGTACACACCCGGGTGAGCCAGCACGACGCTGCCTTCCAGTGTGAAGGGTGCCTCCTGGAAGAAGAGAACCGTGCCTCATGGACCCTGGAGTCAGAAAAGACCTGGAATCAACTTCCTGCTCTTATTAGCGGAGCATCTGGGACAAGCTACTTAGTGAGCAAAACCTCACTTTGCTCATCTCTGAAATCGGGCCATAACACCGATGCTGATGGGTGTTCTAAGGACCAAATATGAGAGTCAACACACTTCTTTTTTGTTTTTAATTGAAGTATAGTTGATGGATAATATTATATAAGTTACAGGAGTACAATATAGTGAGTCACAATTTTTAAAGGTTACACTCGATTTATAGTTGTTATAAAATATTGGCTATATTCCCTGTGTTGTGCGTATCCTTGTAGCTTATTTATCTTAGATGTAGTAGTTTGTACCTCTTAAACTCCTACCCCGGTATTGCCCCTCCTCTCCCCTCCCCACTGGTAACCACTAATTTGTTTTCTATATCTGTAAGTCTGTTTCTTTTTTGTTACATTCACTAGTTTGTTTTCTTTTTTAGATTCCACATATAAGTTATATCATACAGTATTTGTCTTCCTCTGCCTGACTTATTTCACTTAGCACAGTGCCCTCCAAGTCCATCTGTGCAAATGACAAAATTTCATTCTTTTTTATGGCTGAGTAGTATTCCATTGTCTATATACACCACAGCTTCTTGATCCATTCATCTGTTGATAGACACTTAGGTTGTTTCCATATCTTGGCAACTGTAAATAATGCTGCTATGAACTTTGAGGTGCATGTATCTTTTTGAATGAGTTTTTTGGTGCTTGTTTGTTTGTTTGTTTTTTGAATAAATATCCAAGGGTGGAATTGCTGGGTCATATGGTATTTTTATATTTTCCATTTTCTGAGAAACCTCCATACTGTTTTCAACAGTGACTGCACCAATTTACCTTCCCACCAACAGTGTATGAGAGTTCCCTTTTGTCCACATCCTCACCAACATTGAGAGTCAACACACTTCTATCTCCAGCTAATGGTAGCCATTTCTGTCATTATTATTATTGCTTGGCAAAAACTCTTTAATCCATTTTTAATTTTTTTTGCAGGTTTTTAATCCATTAAAAAAAATTTTATCCTCTCAAAACTCTACGAGACAGCATCCATGCGTGCGTGTGCGTGCGCGCGCGCACACACACACACACACACACACACACACACACACACAGAATTAAAGCTTCACCTGGCCGAGCTGACCTAGCTAATAGTGGCTGAGCGTGGAGCAGAACCAAGGTGCCCCACCTCCTCCCCTGCAAAGCTGCTCCTTGGCGCTGCCTAAAATCAAAAGCCTCCAAGCTGACACATGGGTGGCCAGAGGTGAGACAGGGAGGAGAGTGTTCTTCCTCCTCAAGTTACTCAATTTTTCCAGCAACTGGGTGTTGCTGATGAGCACGCTGACCCGGACCTCAGCCCAGTTCCTGAAGCCTCCGGCTGCACAATTCTCCCGGCTGCATCAACTGCAAGAATAGTTACAAGCACAGGTGTTTCCCATGTGGGAGCTGATTTTTTTTCTCTCTGGATCAGATGAAGTGGTGGAATGTGGTCCCTAACTTAGTCCAGATTGAGCCTCTTAACAGGGAGTTTCCCCTCCGCTCCTATGTTTTACTGATTCCAGGGTCGTGCCCTACTGCCTTCCAAGGCAATAGGGGTAGCTTAGGATAAAAACACAGTACAACGGTGGACATTCAAAGACTCTCGAATAAACAATAAATGCTGGAGAGGGTGTGGAGAAATGGGAATCCTCTTGCACTGCTGGTGGGAATGTGAATTGGTACAGCCACTATGGAGAACAGTGTGGAGGTTCCTTAAAAAACTACAAATAGAACTACCATATGACCCAGCAATCCCACTACTGGGCATATACCCTGAGAAAACCATAATTCAAAAAGAGTCATGTACCAAAATGTTCATTGCAGCTCTATTTACAATAGCCAGGAGGTGGAAACCTAAGTGTCCATCATCGGATGAATGGATAAAGAAGATGTGGCACATATATACAATGGAATATTACTCAGCCATAAAAAGAAACGGAATTGAGCTATTTGTAATGAGGTGGATGGACCTAGAGTCTGTCATACAGAGTGAAGTAAGTCAGAAAGAGAAAGACAAATACCGTATGCTAACACATATATATGGAATTTAAGAAAAAAAATTGTCATGAAGACCCTTGGGGTAAGACAGGAATAAAGACACAGATCTACTAGAGAATGGACTTGAGGATATGGGGAGGGGGAAGGGTAAGCTGTGACAAAGTGAGAGAGTGGCATGGACATATATACACTACCAAACATAAAATAGATAGCTAGTGGGAAGCAGCCGCATAGCACAGGGAGATCAGCTCAGTGCTTTGTGACCACCTGGAGGGGTGGGATAGGGAGGGTGGGAGGGAGGGAGACACAAGAGGGAAGAGATATGGGAACATATGTATATGTATAACTGATTCACTTTGTTGTAAAGCAGAAACTAACACACCATTGTAAAGCAATTATACTCCAATAAAGATGTAAAAAAAAAAAAAAGACTCTGGAATAGAGGCCACAGGGAGAGGGGACGAGGGAGCAGATGTGGTTCGACAGCAGGTCACATGGCCGCTTCTGGTAATAGAGTCAACTTGGCTTCCAATTTGCATGAATCAAGTCTCTTGCTTGCCAGAAACAGGAAGTAACTGGAAGCAGCTCACACAAAAAGGAAGATTCTTTAGGCATCCGGGGTGTCTTAATGGTCTCCAAGGTCCAGGACACAGCAGGTCCCCAGGAGGGGATGGGAAGCAGGGGCTCAGGCTGCTTGGGACTCTCTCCTTCCCTCATCACTGCTCCATCAGAGCTCTCTCACTGGCCTCTTGCTTCATTCCGTCCTCCCCCTCTCTCTCCTTGGATTTTCTCTGCTTACCGAGGAAACCTCTGGCTGCCAGCAACTCTCTAATTTGCATCTGCTCCTTTAAAGAGACCCACAAACTTCACCCAGAATCTCTTTTTCAACTTAAAAAGCCAACAAATTGGAAAGCAGGGCTTGACACTGCATTTGTATGACAATTTATAGAAGGCTGAATCAATTGCCTAAAATAAAGAACTGTGGGGCTTCCCTGGTGGCGCCGGGGTTGAGAGTCCGCCTGCCGATGCAGGGGACACGGGTTCGTGCCCCGGTCCGGGAATATCCCACATGCTGTGGAGCCACTGGGCCCGTGAGCCATGGCCGCTGAGCCTGCGCGTCCCGAGCCTGTGCTCCGCAACGGGAGAGGCCACAACAGTGAGAGGCCCGCGTACAGCAAAAAAAAAAAACCAAACAAACAAAAAATAGAATGGGTGTCCTCAGCAACGAACATCAGGGGACTTGGGAGGGAGGGCTGTGGAAGGCTTAACCACTTCTCAGAGCTTCCAGGGCCCTGGTCCCTTCTCTGTGCCAGAGGCCGCTTGGATGCCAGTTGCACTTCCCATGTGAATTGGGTGAAGAGATAGCTCCGAGAAAAGTTGTGGATGGGGAGGGCCCTGAGCAGAAAAAACAATAGATGCTCCCTACGAAGTTGTTTATACTTAAGGCAAAAAGCATCCAGAGAGCGTACGCCATACGCGTTTCTGGCATACGCTGCAGTCCCAACCATTTCAGCAGAAACTCAGCTCACCAGGAATCTCTCATCTGAGACTGGAAAGAGGAACACATTCAGAGGATGAGCAGGATGACGAAGGGATGGAAGAATGCATCCCAGGAAGGCTGCCTCTCCTTCTTACATTCTGGGTGGTTAGCCTAGACGATGAAAGAAGCAAGGATGGGCATAGCTGCTGCCCTTCAATGTGCAGTGTGCTGGGGTTCACGGAGGGCTGGGATGGCCTGTATGACCCCTGCAGGCAGAACGGGGGCAAAAAGTAGAACTTAGCAAGACACGGATATTTGACCCGAGTTAAGATAGAGCTGCCCTTTAGGGGTCGGAAGGAATGGACAGCTCATGGTGGTAACTTGTGAAGGAAACTGGGTTAGAGGACTCATAAAATTCTCTCTGGTCTTAGAGAGGAGCCCCCAGGGCTGACCCTGTTCACTGGGCCGCAAGCCCTCCTTTTATGAGGCCAACCAGAAAGGTTGCCTTCGCTGGACATTGGGGAAGATACTGGACACAGTGTGTCCTGCAACAGGACTCATCCTGGGGGCTGGAAAACCACTCCCTGTAGGTCTTAAGAAGATTCTGTGGCCAGGGACCATGTGAGATGCCTTCACCTGTGTCCCCTCACATAGGCTCCACAATGTGTGAGAAAGGAATAATGATTCCCACTTTACAGATCAAGACACTGAACCTTTTCACCATAAAGGTCCATCAATCAGGAAATAGAAAAGTTAATCCTGGCATATTCATACGATGGAGTACTACAATGGAGAAATAGATGCAGATACAGATATAGATATAGACCTATCACGACAGGATAAATCTCAAAAAACAACGTTGTATGAAAACAGTTATAGAAAGATACACACTATGATACGGTTAATGAAATTCTAAAAGCCTGTATGAAACAGTACATATTGCCCATAGATATATATGCAATATACAAATGTACGAAAAAGTGACACATCAAATTAATAACAACAGCTGCCCCTGGGGTGAGGAGGCAGGAAGGATGGGGTTGGGCAAAGGTGGTCAAAGGGAAGTTCCAATGTGTTTGTAAGGCATCTCCTTTTTATTTGTAAAAAAGCAAATATAGCAAAGTGGGAGCAGTTATTAAACCTGGTTCAATGGAAGATGGGTGCTTGCTATACTGAGAGGCAGAGACAGGAACAAACTGAGGCCCCAAGAGACTAAATAACGTCCAACATCGCCTGGGACATGGCCTGAAACGCACTTTCCAGGCTGTGCACCCAGCAGCGGGCGGATTCTGACCCAGTTCTGCTCAGTTCCCGCCTCTGCCTCACGTTGGGCTGGAACCATCATGCTTGACAGCCCCCCTGTCTCCCCCCTATTCACTGTCCGGAACCCCAGCAGCCTCAACATTTAACAAGAGGGAAGCCTCAAAAGGTCCAGAGTGTGAATCACTCGCTCAGCACCTCTGCAAGGAGTAAGTAACTCACATCAGAGCCTGAGAAAACATGAGCGATGGGAGAGGCCTGGAGGCCTGGAGGCCCGGTGGGTGCGGGAAGAGAGGAGGGCAGAAACAGCTGTAAATAAAGTCCTCAGCCTGACAATTTGCCACCCTGGAGAAGACCAACTTACCACCTCCGTTCCCAGTATTTCTTGCTGGGAGGAAGAGGGGCCAGCATGAGGTGGAAACAGATCTGATCTCCCAGGCAGGGTTTCTCAGCTACAGGGCCTGTTAGCATGCACGTTCCCAGGCTCAGCTCTGGGTGGGTCTGGGGGTCAGGAACCCAGGGTGGAGGGGATCCTCAGACCAGGTGTGTCCCTGTGAACAGATACACAGCAGGTTACACCAGGTCACAGCCCAGTGCCACTGGGGACACTAAGTCCAGCTGATCTTCAAAAATGGGAGAGATGCTTAGAAGTAAGGAGAGCTATGACCAGAGGAGATAAATACAGCAGGAGAGGAAACCAGCTACGCAAACTGAAGATCAGAGAGGCGTTCCCAGCGGTACTCACCTGCCCCTTAGGTCTAAATGTCCCAAATTTCAAAGTACGGGAAGCCAGAGGCAGCAGGATGCTTCCCATTGGCCAGGAGGGACACAGCAAATGCCTGAGGGTGTGGCGGACATTTCTCTACTGCAGCTCATTGTTTCGTTATTCCTCAGCTGTTCCTTTCCTACTCCTGGCCCCACTGGAGAGGCTGTACGTAAGGTCCTTGCTTTCAGGGGGCTTGTATTAATATTTTAGCAGGAGAAACAAATAATAAACAAGCAGACAAGTAAATGAGATCGGTGTGTGCGCACACAGAAGAGAAGGGGGCTGCTGTGTCTGGAACACAGAAGGGAACCGGGGGCGTCAGAGCTGCCCCCCTAGGCCTGGCGATGCTGCCCAGTCATGGCTGGGGGAAGCTGCCCACTCCTGCCCCCAGGCTCGCCGGCTGGTCCTCCCAGTTGCTTCCTCCAGGCACCCTTCCCTTTCACAGCCAAGTCCTCTGACACCTCCCGGGACTTTCATGAGGTCAGTTCACCCCCTAGTGGACACACCTACCCCGTCATCCCAGCCGTGATGTTGAATGGGACCTTTTCTCCTCTCCCAGTGGAGGAATGAATAGTTTAGGGGTCTGGAGCTCAGATGTGATATGCCTGCTTCATAGGTAGAGAGGAGGTTATAAAATGATCCGGGAGGCTGAGAGGAGCCCTGTGTGAGCAGGGACCAGGTGGTCCCAGACCTAGTAGCCCAACACTCCTAAAGGGGCTTGGCGGGGGCATTCATGGAGGGAAGAGAGCACAGTAGCCGGGCAGGGGCACCTGGGGCGGGTAGACAATGCAAGAGGCCATAGGCACTGCCCGAGAGCCCAGGAGGGAGGTGATGGTGGCTTCATGGAGTAGAGGCAGCTGTGGTCATCAAAAGCCTCCTCGGTCCTGATTGGGCTCTGAGGGATTTTGTCACAGGACAGGTGACTGCCACAGGAGAGGGGTGGCACCCAAGGGGTAGAAACGCACACAGAAGCGGTCTGCCTGGCGCACCTCACAGAGCTCCCAGCGCAAGGCACAGCGTCCCCCCTGCCCCCGGCCTCATTAGTCAAGAACAGACTTTCTCCCGTCAGAACATGTGTTCCTGTCGCAGACAAAGGACGCGTCGGGAAGCCCTGGCAGAGCAGGTTGCAAGGAACCGCGCTTGGAGCTACGTGGGAGCCACGTGGGGGCCAGCAGCGACACTCCCAGCACCTGCGACTGGGGTTTTCACTTTTATTTTCAGGGATAACTCAGCAGGCTTGAGCCAGCTGGGGAATCTCTTCCTTGGAAGGCTCTAAAAGGCACCCTCCTCTCACCTTTGCCCAGAACGCCTGTCTTGGATCTGCAGTCTGGGCCAAAGGAAGCAGAACGCGGGCTTCCCTGGTGGCGCAGTGGTTGAGAGTCCGCCTGCCGATGCAGCAGACACAGGTTCGTGCCCCGGTCCGGGAAGATCCCACGTGCCACGGAGCGGCTGGGCCCGTGAGCCATGGCCGCTGAGCCTGCGCGTCCGGAGCCTGTGCTCCGCAACGGGAGAGGCCACAACAGTGAGAGGCCCGCGTACCGCAAAAAACAAACAAACAAACAAACAAAAAGGAAGCAGAACGGGGCCACTGCTGGAAGCCGGTGGGGGGGAGCAGAATCTGAAGTCACTTTCTGGGTCAGGCAGGTGCTTCGTTTAGCTCTAGGGCTTGATGGTGAGTGCATCTCGTTCAGATGTTTGTTTTTAAACTTTAATTAATAGACTATTTTTGAGAGCAGTTTTAGGTTGGCAGCAAAATCGAGGAGGAAGTGAAATTCGCCTACACCCCCTGCCCCACCCCACCCACAGGCTCCCTCCATCACCATCCCCCCGCCCCCGGGATGGTACGTTCGTTACAGCTGGTGAACCTACAAGACACATCCTTATCACCCAGAGTTCTCAGTTCGCACTAGGGTTTACTCTGTGTCGTACACTCTATGAGTTTGGACAAATGTATGTGTCCATCATTATAACATCATACAGAATAGTTTCATTGCCCTAAAAATGCTCTGTGCTTCACCCATTCATCCGTCTCCCTGCTAACTCCTGGAAGCCACTGATTTTTATTTTTACCGTCTCCATTGTTTTGCCTTTCCCAGAATGTCACATGGTTGAAATCATGCGGTAAGTAGCCTTTGCAAATGGGCTTCTTTCACTCAGTAATAAGCATTTAAAGTTCCCCCGTGTCTTTTCAGGGTCTGATAGCTCATTTCTTTTTAGCATTGGGTCATATTCCATTGCCTGGATGTTTACTTATTCATTCAACTACCGAAGGACACCTTGGTTGCTTCTAAGTCTTGGCAATTATGAATAAAGCTGCTAAAATCTCCATGTGCCGGTTTTCATGGGCGTCATTTTTTCTTTCTCGATGCTTTTGCTTTCACTCTTTGTGGCTTTTCAGCTTAAAGGAATTTGACTGGTGAGAAAGCTGTGCTGACAAATGTTTACCCCTTGTCCCACCCAAATCCAGGATAGGGACTAGGTGTGGGCCTCCAGACCACTAAGCCAGCCAGTACGGAAGATGCTCTGGGGCTGCCGCCATGGGAGCCAGCACACGGGTTCAGGAGGCAAAAAGCCTGGTTTCGACCCGCTGCTCTGACTTTAGTGTGTCATCCAGTGAGGAACGCTGCCCCTCTGAGCTTCAGTTTCCTCCCGTCAAAAGGGAGGCAGCAAGGTTGACTAGGGCGCCATCAGAATTCCCCGGGATGGTGGCTGCGGAGCCTGAGCAATGCAGGGCACGGAAACAGCACTGCATAAAAGGTCACAGGAATGGGTGCGTGACCAAGATTAAAAGGAGAGACTGATGTGGTAAGCCCCAACCTCAGCTGCCCTGTCTTGAGAGGACACTCCCTCGAAACCCCCATTCACTTTGATCTACTTTCATTAGTACAGGAGAGCAGCTCAGACTCTTTCATACCCACTCCACCTTTCTCAATTTCAGTCATTAAATGTCAGTGCAATTAACTTATGAGGGAAAGGGCAAGGATGATAAACCAGAAAACAGCTAAAAATGTTGAGGATTCTAATGAAAAAGAATGTATATGTACGTATCACTGACTCACTTTGCTGTACCGCAGAATTTAACCCAACCTTGTAAATCAACTCTACTTCAATAAATTTTTTTTTTTTTAAATGTTGAGGATTCTTGGTTGTCAGGATTTTTGATGAAGTTTGAGGTCAGTGCAAGTGTTTTGCTGATCTTCTCTTCCCGGAGGTTTTAGGATGTGTTCTTTGGGCTCAGCGTCAGTGCCAGGCTTTCAAAGATGAAGCACACTGCTTACCCTGGGTATGGTTTCAGACTTTGTGTTCCAGATCTAATGACTCATCAGAAGACAGCACAATGGAAAAGGCACGAAGGCAGACAGGCAGCTGGGAGATGATGCCCGGATTATCTGTGAACGAACGCGAGACGGGTGTGCCTCGGGCTCTCCCTTACTGCCCACAGCATTTATGACCCTTTCTGGGGGGCGATGCCCATGAAACCATGTGAGCTTTCCCGTTTTGCAAAGTCATTCTCACAAAACAGCCACTAACATCATTACTGCTTCAGAGATGGGTCAAGTGAAAATTATACCACCCTGGAAATATGGGTCTTCAGTTACAAATGTCACTGGGTAGCATCAGGCAAAGGGGATAACGGCCGAGTGCTTAAGGGAGGGCTTGAAGCTCACGCAGCCCAATATCAAAACAACAAACAACCGGGCTTCCCTGGTGGCGCAGTGGTTGAAAGTCCGCCTGCCGATGCAGGGGACACGGGTTTGTGACCCGGTCCGGTAGGATCCCACATGCCGCGGAGCGGCTGGGCCCGTGAGCCATGGTCGCTAAGCCTGCACGTCCGGAGCCTGTGCTCCGCAACGGGAGAGGTTACAACAGTGAGAGGCCAGCGTACCGCAAAAAAAAAAAAAAAAAAAAAAAAAAAACACCAATCCAAAATTGGGCAGAAGACCTAAATAGACATTTCTCCAAAGAAGATATACAGATTGCCAACAAACACATGAAAGAATGCTCAACATCATTAGAGAAATGCAAATCAAAACTACAATGAGGTATCACCTCATACCAGTCAGAATGGCCATCATCAAAAAATCTACAAACAATAAATGCTGGAGAGGGTGTGGAGAAAAGGGAACCCTCCTGCACTGTTGGTGGGAATGTAAATTGATACAGCCACTATGGAGAACAGTATGGAGGTTCCTTAAAAAACTACAAATAGAACCACCATATGACCCAGCAATCCCACTACGGGGCATATACCCTGAGAAAACCATAATTCAAAAAGTGTCATGTACCAAAATGTTCATTGCAGCTCTATTTACAATAGCCAGGACATGGAAGCAACCTAAGTTGCTTCGACAGATGAATGGATAAAGAAGATGTGACACATATATACAATGGAATATTACTCAGCCATAAAAAGAAATGAAATTGAGTTATTTGTAGTGAGGTGGATGGACCTAGAGTCTGTCATACAGAGTGAAGTAAGCCAGAAAGAGAAAAACAAATACCGTATGCTAACACATAGATATGGAATCTAAAAAAAAAAAAAAAAAAAGGTCATGAAGAACCTCGGGGCAAGACGGGAATAAAGATGCAGCCCTACTAGAGAATGGGAAGGAGATCAGCTCGGTGCTTTGTGACCACCTAGAGGGGTAGGATAGGGAGGGTGGGAGGGAGGGAGACGCAAGAGGGAAGAGATATGGGGACATATGCATATGTATAACTGATTCACTTTGTTATAAAACAGAAACTAACACACCATTGTAAAGCAATCATACTCCAATAAAGATGTTAAAAAAAAAAAAAAAAAGAGAGAGAGGGCTTGAAGCCAGGCACTTGAGTTCCAATGAAGCAGGTTTACCTTCCTTCTTGCTGTGTGACTTCAGGCTGGTTACTTAACGGCTCTGTGCCTCACTATCCTCATCAGTAAAATGGGGATCCTACAGTGGTGGTGGAGGAGGAAGAGGAGATGGGGTGAAAGAGGATCAGGCAGTGCATGTACAAAAGCTTACCTGACCCAGTGAGACACGTGTAACAGAATACTATTTTCATAAAGCATCTGAACCAGTCTTCATTTTTAGTTGTTTAACTAATAATGCGTTTGTTAGGGTTTATTTCATTTGATGTTTGCTGATTCTTGGCAGGCACCACACGGAGGCAGCTTTTAAAGTTCTAGATAAAACAGCAGCCTAACGGCAGGAAGGCTTCCGCTCTTTACATGCTCCACCCATATATATATATATTTTTTTTGTGTGGTACGCGAGCCTCTCACTGTTGTGGCTTCTCCCGTTGCGGAGCACAGGCTCCGGACGCGCAGGCTCAGCGGCCATGGCTCACGGGCCCAGCCGCTCCGCGGCATGTGGGATCTTCCCAGACCGGGGCACGAACCCGCGTCCCCTGCACCGGCAGGCGGACTCTCAACCACTGCGTCACCAGGGAAGCCCCTCCACCTATATTTTGATGGAAACACCAGAGGACCATTGGCTCCGGGTGGGAGCCAGTGCGGACAGCAGCGAGTCAGCCCAGCTGGGCCCCAGAAGCAGGACACAGATGGGTTTGGAGGCCCGGGTAGCTAGGCCCAAGGTCTCCTGCAAAGACCATGGCCCTTCTGATGTGGGCTTCCAACACGTGGGCACTGTTTGATTCCAGGAACGGGCCTTGTGCTTGGCAGACCGACTCCTTCCTGTGAGCTGTGGCTCAGTGCATCCTGGGGGTGCAGGGGGACACATGCTCAGAAATGTCACCAACAATACTTGTTTCAAGACAGCGGTGGCTTTTCAAGTGAGTATCCTGATGGTCCGCTCATATCCAGGTGGCCAACAGTCACATCCCATAGGCCAATTCTGGTGACAGTTCTTCAGAACCATGTGGGGTCCCTGCAGGAGAGGTGGGCAGTGGCACGTGAACATGGCTTTTAAACACCTTTGTTTTAAAACACCTTTGTGCTGAGTCTTACAACCAGCTCAGCCCGGAGGACCCAGTAGAAACCTATTTGCCATCGTGGCACTAAGCCACCCCGGCGCTGCCATGCCCCGACCTACCCATAACCACCTTCGGAGGAGAAGGCAGCTTTCGTCATAACCCGGAACCCGCACCGCCCCACTCGCCCAGACACGGGCCCCCTTCCACACAACCTCAGCGAGCCCGGCCCTGACCTGAGTGGCATTTACCAAAATGGGCCCAGCACCCTCGCCGGCCAATCAAAGCACCACCATCGGAGGCTCGGGCCTGTCTAGAGCATTAACCAGGTGGAGACAAGCACTGAGCGGGTTCTTGTAAATACATGCTGCCCTTCACCCTGTCCACCAGACGTGGGCATTCTTCCAAATTTTCACACAGAAAAGAGCGTGACCCTGTACAGAGCTGCTGGCATGACACCCACTCAGCTGGGCCCGGAAAGCACAGCAAAGGAACTCTTGCACTCAGAGCCTCTCCTGGCCAGAGCATCTCGTAAAGCATCCTGCAGGGCTGGATGGGGACCGGCAAGTGACACAAATGTGCTGGCGAAATCCAGCCCCCGTGATTGGCAGCGTCGCTTGACGTTTCGCAAAAGCTGGAAGCAGAGGACTGGAGCCGGGGGGCCGAGATTGGAAGATGTGTGGGTGAGCGGAGGAAGCTTTGTAGGAGACAGAGAAGAGCGGCAGCTGCTGACCTACCAGCCAATGGGGCTGCTGAGAGACCTGAAAGGGCCAGGATGAGTCACCAACCCAGCAGGGGGCTGAGTCCACACGTCCCATGACCACCTTCTAGAAGTGGTGATGGACCTAGACTACACAGAGATGAAAGGACCAGAAGCCTTGGTCCTAAGAAGGTAAAGACGGGCCGGGTGGCACCGTACAAAAGCCGGGAACTCAGACCTCCTGGGCTTAAATCACAGCTCCCGCTTATTAGCTCTGTGGCTTGGTCAAGATGCCTAATTTCTGAAGAGCCATTTCTTTACCTGTCGAAGGGGATAAATGTGGCATCCACCTCAGGGCTGATCTGAGGATTGAACTACTAGCTAATAAATGTAAGATGCTCAGCATGGTGTCTGTTACACAGCAAGCATCCAACAGACGTCTGCTACTGTGAGTGTCATTAAAGACCAGCACAGTGCCAGGCTGATACCAACAAAAACACTAGCAGCTGTGTTGACCTAGCGGCACGTGCCATCACGGTTAACCCTCACAGCTCCAGTACAAGGGGGACATTATTATTGTTCCACATTTTACACGGGGGAAACTGAGGCTCAAAGACAGTTAACATATATGTCGCTAGTATTTATTGAGTGCTTACTGTGTGCCATGTATTACTTCATTTAATCCCCACAACAGCCATAGGAAGTATTATTATTATCCCCATCTTACAGATGGGAAACAGGCACAGAGAGGTTAGGTAACTCTTCAAATGTCACACAGCCAGTACAGTGTAGACAGTAGAGTGAACCCAAGTCCCTCTAACTTCGAAAGCCATGCTCTTTCAACTCAGCTCTGCCTCCCAGGTTTTAAGGCTAATTCGGGCTGCAAAAACCTCCATCACAGCCCAAAGGAAGAAAAACAATGTCTGTTCTGAGAAGTCTTGTGAAAGCTGAAAGGATGAGTAAGGGGTGCTAGGATGAGCAGCTCCCACAGGACACAGGGCCCCACAGGCCAGTGCAGCCTTGTGACCAAACACATCACGTGCCTACAGCGTGCCAAGCGGTCCTTTCTGCAGCCTTGTATGTAGGCCTACAGACCAAACATAAGCAGGCAAAACTCCAACCCCACCCAGAGCCCTGTGGATCTTTGGGAGATATTGCTGAGTGTTTACAGACAATTCAGGCCCATCAGTCGCCAGGCCGATTCCTTCCAGAGGAACCCTCTGTGATCTCTCCCAAGTGGACGACAGGCCGAAGATAGATGGGCTGGGGGCCGGGCGGGCTCTGACCTCAATGCCACCCAGCACGTCCTCCCCACCTGTGGCAGCATCTCGGCCCCGGGGACCACCAGAGGAGTAGGCCCACGGGCAAAACAGCTGAGGATGAACCCCTGAAGCCACAGGCCATCCTCTGAGTCACCACCTTTAATGAGGAGGCAGGGGAACGCAAAACCCATGCCAGGAGGGAAAGCGTTTACGGGCTCCTTCCTGACTCTACAAGGTCATCTAAGCAGAGAGCAGAGGGACGCACTGCGCTCAGCAGAGCACAGGCGGCTCGCCTGCCGAGCGTCAGTACTGACGAGGGCTTGGCTTTGCTGCGCCTCCTTTCCGCTGCCGCCTTTCACCTCCCACAGCCTCTCCAGTTACGAATTGCTCCTAGAGATCTTGTGGTCGAGGAAGGATTAAGCTCTCAGTCTACGGAACTGAACCTCCCTCCTGTCCGAGGCCCCCCTCTTGACTGCTGACACTTAGAAAGCCTTTAGGCTCTGCTCTGGGCGTAAGCAGGGTCCTCTGTGGTGGGCGCTTCCCCGCAGGCACTCAGGCCCGTGCAAAGTTCCAAGCTAAAGTCTGGCCGCCATATTCATGGGTCCAGCTTCCCAAACTCCTGGAAGCTTTCACGGAGCTAAAAGTGCCCACAGCCCCTTAAGGCCGCGTCTGTTCAAGGACACATCGAGGGGAGCCCCACAAGGTTTAAGATCTATTTCAGAGCCCCAGGCAGCTGGAACCAGCTTCAACCTGCGCCTTCTGAAGACTCAGGACTGTTCTCGGGTCGCATCCTGGTCTCCTGAACCATCTCCCTTTCAGAAAGAGACCTAGTTCCTCAACGGAAGCTCTGGGGTCCCACTCTGCATTCACCCCTCTACCCTCGGCCCTGTGCCTTGCCTGGCACACAGCAGAGGTCCAGAAAATCTTTGCTGACTTACTGCACGGTGTGTGGAGTTAACAGCCTCTCTTTAGTTTGAAAAGCTCCAGGTTCAAGGGCAACTGACCTCAGGCCGCTTTCACGAAGCCAGGGTGGCCAGGCACAGTGTTTACAGCACCGGTAAACCCCCGGGATGATTCTGAAATAACTGGTGCGACCTCAAGCTCAACCAGCAGGGAAAACGTGGTGCAACGAGCAGGCCGTTGACATTATAATCAATTCAAAGAGACTCCAAGCAGCCGTTCCCAGCAAAGAAGGACGCCAGAAAGCAAAGTATGAAGAAGTATTTTAATAGCTCAAACTCCAAGTCACTGTGCTCCCAGTTCTGAAGAGGTTCCTAAAAGAGGCAACTTTGGCCATTTTGGAAGCCAGCGTTCACCCTCCCGTGGTCTCGGCAACTCCCTCCTCTGGATGCTGACTAGGAGGAAAGCATAAGCACGCCTGGTACCATCCTGGTTCCCGTGGGACCTTCCTCTTACCTACACGTTATAGCAACAGGCTTAGCTAGACTAAGATGATGACTCGGTTAAAGAAGGAGACAAACGTCGACTGTCCAAGCAGGAGCAGTCCAAGCTGGCAAGAAAAAGCACGCTGCGTACATACGATACAGAAGGGCGAGCTTCTGCCTGCGGGTTTACAACGTTACACTGGCTTTGCCTACGACCTATCAAGAAGGATTCTGCTGGCCAGTGTTTCTGCTGAACAAGCAACATGGCGGACAAAAGTCTTGGGCATCCAGTGCCACCAGCCCAGAGGCATCATGCATCGTCCACTGGAGAGTCTTTAAGGGAAACATGAAGTCCAGCTCATGCCTCTGCCTACGGGTCGATTTCTTCGGGAATCACGGTGATCATAATGTCTTCATTGCCCCTGCGGACAACCATGTTCAGGGTGCTTTCCTTCTTAATGACGTCGCTGACGTCGTTGGCGGAGACCACGGACTGTCCATTGATGCTAATGATGACATCATTTTCCTTGAGCCCACCACTGCAACACAAAGGGAAATGCGATTGTAATGTTTCCATTCCTCCTGGTCTAACTGCCACGAAAGGTGATCAACTGTACCTCAACAGAGGCACAGTTTAGGACCTAAAAGCCCAGAGCAAACAGGGTGGGGTAATAGTTAACTTATGTGAGACTGGCTTAAACCACCCATGGGTTGCGTTACTTCCTTTTGAGGTTTTTAGGCCACATCATCAATCATGTCCATTGTAGAAATGCCTACCAGCACTTGTATGATCTTATCATAGATGGACTCCAAAGGAGATGAGGATGTACCATCTACCATGTACCAGGACTGTGGCCAACTTGCTTGTAATGGGTGTTACAACTCAGAGAGCAGCTCCTACGGGGATGGGTTGATGGCTCTACTGTGAGACGCCTGCTTTGTGCTGTTGCTGGGACTGTAGCTCTTCTATATGACAGTGTCCAATAAGCGGTTATGGTTCTTAATGGTCTAGCACAGGAGTCAGCGAACTTTTTCTGTACATGGCCAGATAGGAAATATTTTAGGCTTTGCAGGCCAGATGGTCTCCATCACAACAACTCAACCCCGCCGTGGTAGTCCAAAAGCCACCATAGACAATATATAATCTATTGGGCATGGCCGTGACCCAGTAAAACTTCATTTACATAACACTGGAATTTGAATTTCACATCACTTTCATGTGTTCTCATTTAAATTTTTTCAACCACTTAAAAATGCAAAATCTATTCTTTCAGATCTGGTTCCCAGGAAACAGTGGGCCGGCCCCTCCCTGGTCTAGCACCTCTCTCTGGATATTTCGTCGATACAGGTAACAGACCCTGATTGTTAGTTGACCTACTTCTTTTCATGTTATTTTGACGTCCCCTGGGTTATTTTTCTAGAGGTGTGGATAAGTACGGCCTGATTGATAACAGACATCATTAGCGAAGGCTTCAGGAGGAGATGCCTCCAGCAGCCTAGGACAGGACCGCTGCTCGAGGTCTCCGGGACATGGCTCCTTCAAGCCTCTTTCCCCAGCCAGGCCTGTTCTGGAGACTCATAACAAGTCCGACATCACTCTTTCCATCTGATACCCCTCCTCAAGAGGACTTTTGAAGATAGGAAGCAACCTTTTGCTGACGAGTCCTGAGCTGAACCAGGTTGGAAGTTCTGACTGGCAGAGTCGACCAGGGACATCCAACAATTTTGTCAAGGATTCTCACAATCACCTGAGCTAATACGAAAAGAACAGCCCCCTGCCCCCTACCTTCAGGAAACACAAGGGTATTAGGAAAAGGGAAAATAATTCTCACTCACGCTTCTGCGGGGGTATCAGGAATGACTTCGATAATATACGCTCCTGAAAGCACATCTGGGAAGTCTCGGTGGCGATCCTTCAGCTCCTTGGCTTTGCTGCTCAGGACAAACATACCCGTATTACTGTTAGGTAACAACGGGGCTCCTGCCCGGCTTCTCCTCCTTCCCTGATTCTAACGTAAAATTCCTCCAGGGATTTTGATTCTGCTTCAAATTGCCTATTTCCTAGAGTTACTGGATAACAGCAAGGGAAGTGTTTTATCATCATTATTATTAATTGATAGTAGCTCCACTTGAGGAGTCAGTACAGTATAGTGGTCGGCCTGCTTTGGAGTCCCAGCTCTGCCGCTTCCTGACTGTGTGATCTTGGGCGGTTGCTTAACCTCTCTGTGCCTTAGTTTTCTCACCTGTAAAACAGGGATAACGACATGGGGTTGTCGTGAGGACCCGATGAGACCATCTAGGTCCAGCACCTGGCCCAGTGCCAAGCACGTGAGAAATAGTGGGCGGGGTCGCCGTGGCTAGTGACCACTGCCACCACCCATTCATCCAAGCTTTGATACACATGAAATCACTCAGTCCTCGCCACACACCAACACGCCTGCACAGTTAGCCTCATTCCGGAGAGGAGGAAATTGAGGCACTCAGGGGTCAAGTCATCCCAAGGTCACAAGCCAGGAAACAGTAGAGCTGGGACAAGAACCCAGGAAGCTGGACCCCAGGGCCCGTATTCCTTCCTTACGCCTTCACCTCTCAGAGTTCCCAAACAAGACCTGATGCACGTTTCAGTCTTGGCAAGCCAGCTGAGGAAGGTACCACCATTTATTACATGTGTTCACAATTAATAGCTAATTAACTACAATAATTAATACATTAATATTTATATCAATATGTTCTGCTCCTTGCCAACTTTACCTACAAGAGTTTCAAGCGAGCCCTTAGGTACCAGGACTCCTACGATTACACCAGATGTTTTCATCAAGGTTAAAATACCAGTACGTTATGAGTCCGGCAGCCACATACCACAACTTCCACCAGCTCGGGAAAAACAAGCCCATCAGTCATGCTGGGCCTGACGGGCATTCCAGGAGCCTCAGGCCACAGGCGGCAGAGCTGAGGAAAGGCAGGGCGCTCTGGGGCTGAGGGAGGTGTTTCCAGGAGCCTCAGCCCACAGGCGGCAGAGCTAAGGAAAGGCAGGGCGCTCTGGGGCTGAGGGAGGTGTTCGGGGCACTCCTGGAATGTGAGTTTCAACAGAGCAAGCGGTGAAAGGAAGGCATGGGGGAGTGATGAACACCCCGGCTCTTCAGGCCTGCCTTCCAAGAAGAATGGAATCTTCCAGAAGGAAGGGCCTGCTCAGAACCCAGAAACAAACATGAAGGATAAAACAAGAGGCCAAGGCTAACGGTCCTCCTCTCTTTCCTAATGTTACTTAACTGTAACCAGAAACTGAGCTGTCTTGAAGCAAAGTAAGGTTTCCCTTTTAGGGGTGCCAGTGAGAGTCTCCTGAAGTTCAGGTTTGTTTTAAATTTAAGACACAGACAGACACAGACATTCTGTTACCCACCTGGATGTCAGTGACATCATTCGGATGCCAATATACTTCTTCTTGGTGATGGCTTTGCCTGGAAAGGACAACAGAAGGTCAGCCCAGTTGGTGGCTGTGCCGGGTACACCACGAGCCATGGGGTCCAATCCCCCAGTTTGCTGTGTAGAGTCAGGACCATAGGGGGATGCGCTCGGCCTGTGGTTCAAATCCTGACTGGGGTCCTACCTGCCTCCTCTCTTCCCCAGGTAGAAGGTAAACATCACACCTGCAAGGGACCCTGTTGAGCCTCAAACCCCCAGCCTGACTTGAGCAGAAGGTTCAATAAACATTTGTGGAAGGAATGAGCTCCACGAATCTCAGTTTTCTCATCCATAAGATGGGACTAATAATTCCCACCTGATCACGCAAAGGAATTAAATGACATAATGAATAATGAAGTGGAATGATGTACAGAAATCACCCAGGATCATGCCCGGTACATACCAGATTGAACCATGTGACACATTCATGATCATAGGTTGAAAATAGTCCAACACCTATGACCTAATACCACGGGCTTAATAGCGTGTGTTCCTTTCCCTTCTGACCTTCAGGGTGTCATTTTCCCCGACCCAAGTCCCCGCGGGGCACGTGCTCTACCTTTGGCTTGTCGGTCGTGGGATTCCGTTAGGAACTTTTTAATCTTATCAGATGGAATTGCAAAGGAGATACCAGCTGTCACTTTCAGTGTGTTAATTCCAATCACTTCACCATCCTGAAAAGCAAGATGGAAACAGCTTACTGAATCCATGAAGGTTCGCCTGAAGATATGCACCGATAGAGAGTGGAGAATTTGCAAGAAAGGAGGCTTGGAGCTTCTTCAGAGAAATGTGTGAGGTGGGGGGCGCTGGAGGGAGGGGGCTCCTGGGTCGTAGAGGGAGAGGCCTGACTTGGGCAGCGTAAGCCAATCTCAGCAACGGAAGAATCGACATCCACTCGACTCAGAGCTGAGTGATCACCACGCCGAAAGCATAGCAACAGACACAACAGACAGTTTCAAAATGCACATTTGCTCCTTTGGCATGGAATATGCTTCCAAAAGCCCCAGAGTCCTTTATGGCTGTCCACACCTTCCTGTTTCCCCCATTTCCAGTGATCTTAAGATTCCTCTGCTGGGACTTCCTTGGTGGTGCAGTGGTTAAGAATCCGCCTGCCAATGCAGAGGACACGGGTTTGAGCCCTGGTCTGGGAAGATCCCGCATGCCGCGGAGCAACTAAGCCCGTGCGCCACAACCACTGAGCCTGAGCTCTAGAGCCCTCGAGCCACAACTACTGAGCCCGTGTGCCACAACTACTGAAGCCCGAGTGCCTAGAGCCCGTGCTCCGCAGCAAGAGAAGCCACAGCAATGAGAATCTGCACACTGCAACGAAGAGTAGCCCCGGCTCGCCACAACTAGAGAAAGCCAGTGTGCAGCAACGAAGACCCAACACAGCCAAAAATAAATAATAAATAAATAAATTTATTTAAAAAAAAAAAAGATTCCTCTGCTGACGTCAGGGAGAAACAACCTTAGTGCTTAGGGCGGATGGACTTCATCATCAGCAAAACAAAGCCTCACTTCCAAGCTGACTCCGGGGCACTTTGGGGAGGCAGAGGGCTCACAATCGCATCTCACTGCCTCTGCTTGTCACAGACTAGCTTTAAATCATGGAGGAAGCCAGTCTACAGGGTGTGCTTCAATTCAAGATAAATTCACAGTTCAGTGAACGCCACACTATAGGAAACAATCCTGGTATAGCAGTCTTGCCTCACACCATCCAACCATTATTCTGAACACTATTGTTAAAGGGTTGTTCAACTCGGACTTAGAACGGAAAACTGCCAGGAGAGTTTAAGTCACTTCTTGCACATTTCCCGTAGCGCTGAGCCCGACTCAGAGGGACCTCAAGAAGGCACTGCCATCCTGCGCTTTGCTAAACAAGGCCTCGATTTCCTCACTTGTAAATGAGAGTTGGGATGGGTGACCCTGAGCTGCACCCTGGCTCTGACTGTCTGATTCTAAGGCTTCCCTTTTTTGCTTAAATAAAATATAAACTTAGGTGACATCTTTGTGAGCGGGGTAACTCCTCATTCCAGCCTGGCCTTAGAGGAGGGCCCCTGGCCAAGACAAACCCTGTGGATGAGCCATGCCAGCTCCTTAGGCAGCGTAGGGACAGGCCAGAATTGCTGACACCTTCAAAATAAAGACCCACTCCTTTAACCACTCCTGGAGTGGACCTGAATTCCAATGTCTTTACTTGTAACTTTGAAACATAAGCATGTCTGCTGGCATAGCAGTTCCAATCCAAACTCCATCATGCCTTACTCTTTGCAGAAAAGATAAGAAGAGTAATTTGCAAGGTACAGTACAGTCACAGATTTCACTTTAAAAGAATTAGATACTGCGCTTTGGCAAGTTCATGTGTGAAAAGAAACCAAAAGGAAGAAAAAGACATGTACATAGATTTTTTAAAGGTCTTACCAGGTTTACTAATGGGCCTCCGGAGTTTCCATACTGAAATTAAGCAAAAACGAAAAGGTTATGAGTTTATGTCATTACATGGTCCAATCTAGTTCTCTGCCTGGCAGGTCCCTGAGTGCAAGTTCTTGCCGGAGTTTTGTTCCTGTCTACCTAGTATTTTGCTGGGAAAAAAAGGACCTTAAAAAATTTTCAGAAAGTTTTAGACGTGCCATAAAGGGGATATAGATAGATATAGATAGATAGGTAGATAGATGGATGGATTTTTTTTTTTTTTGCCAACTACAAATTCCCAAAGGCCAACTACAAATTCCCAAAACACCCAACACATTTTCCTTGTCTTGGCAATAGGCTGGCTGCCCACTTGCTCCAGTACCACAGTATTTCAAATCTTCATAACCGCCCCCACTACATCTATGTGACCCCGTACTTTGCTGCTTGGCCTGGAAATCCACATGGCTTGCTCTATTTCCATTACTTCATGAAGATCACAAGAAAGTTTGGGAATAAAGCCTACCAGACGCAGCGAGTCCACAAGACACGCTGTGTTTCTTACTTATTAGATAGATGTAGGGGGAAATGCTTTTTAGAAACGTTAATCCTATAGGGAAACAGCTGAAGTGGAAAACTGTGACTTAAAAAAGATCCCATTGGTGAGATTGTGTGTGATAATCCTTGACCTCATTAGACATCGAATGGGTCGGTCTGATGCACAGACCGCTCCCCCCAACAAGGCAATGCAAACTCGGGGCTACAGAGCCTGTGTTGAGGTGAGCATCCCTCCTGCCACAAAGTTGAACAAGCAGCTCCAGCCAGGGGTGGCTGACCCTGGGGCAGGGCGGCAGGGGGCACGGAGAGCTCCTCCGGGCTGCAGACTTTGGCAAATCTCAAGTTCCCGTCACAGGAGTCCCCGGAGACTGCCAACAGGCTGAGGACCAGCCCTCTGCCTCATCTGCTTTAGGAGATCCTTGAAAGCACCTTGAGGATCCTGACTCCAGCCCTGGTTCCTAAGCCCAGCCCAGCTTTCCAAAAGCCCACGCGACCCTGCGGCGGAGAGGGCTCACGTTGATGATGGCGTCTGTCTGGATGTAGTCCATGTCCGAGTTCCGGAGCCCCAGCTCTTTGCCTCCTCGCTGGGTGGTGCTGACAATGCCAGTGGTGACAGTGTTCTGCAGGGAAAACGGGCTTCCAATGGCAACCACGAACTCTCCAGGCCGCAGCTCCGAGGAGCGGCCAAGCAGTAGCACGGGCAGCTTTCCCTGGAAACACAAGGTTGGCGTTGCTGCATTTGGTTAAGCGAACAGGACGGATAAACGCACAGATGTCGTGGAGCGCCAGGTAAGGGACACCGCTCATACCCACCAGGCCTTGCAGGAAACCGAGGTCAGGCCTAGCATCCCTTCCCGGCTGAGGACTATCTTCCCTCCCACCCAGGATAATCAGTGCCTCCTCGTAAGCTGCTGCAAGTCAAGTGCGCGCTGCCGCTGCCACACGCCAAGGAAGACGTGGGACGGACACTGGAGGCCAGCTCAGGGTCTCAGCACATCTTGAAGCTATCAGCACAGACTTGCTCTGAAATCCGGAGGCCAGGAGACAGAGGGGGACAGGTTTAGGACTGGGGGCAAGCCTGACTGCAGCATCTTAGAGAGCCACAGGGAAGGATCCAGAGCCCACACCCCTGCCACTTATCATAGGCTCGTCCCTCCTGGGTTCTGAAGAATCGGGGGCTCTGTGGGCTTGCAGCTGCCCTGACTCCGTCCGGTGCATCTCTGTGCTAAGCACATGCAGTCCTGGGGAGGGGCAGGGGTGGGGCCGGGGGCAACAGGGCATCCAGGGCCCCGAGACGCCAAGACCCAAGAGGTGGGCTCTCTCCTTGCCTGGAAAGGTCTTGCATCAACCACCTCTGCTCCCGTCCCTGGAGGGCTGATTAACCCAACAAAGGCTGGTTGATCCCCGATGCCCTGTGAGGGCCAGGCAGAGTCAGAAGCCCCACACTACTCTTCAAACCAAAACTGGACAAAATAAAGCCAGCTCTCGTCACTAGGGCTGAGCTGGGCTTCCATCTGAGAAGGCTCTAAGCTCTCCTCCCTCCCTTCCTCCCTGGAGCCAGGCAAACCTCCGAGTTCTCCTTTGTTTCCTGAGACAAAATGAGCAGCTGCTCTGGACAGTGTGGACCAGCCCAGAAAGCAAAGAGCTGGCCCAGGCCTAGTGCTAATTGCGAGGTAAGAGTCCCCATGTTCGTCCACCTCGAAAAAGAAGGAAAGAGGAGAGGAGGCTGGGAGGGTGCAGGGGGTGGAAACCAGCGGTTACTTAGCACTTCCTTCGCCGGGATGAAGCAGACGCCAGCTGATGAGATGGGGAGATCACTCAGCCTATTTGACAGATGAAGACACTGAGACTCCAAGCAACTGGGTGACTTGAGACCAGCCAGGGATTTAAAAGTGCAACCCCGAACCCAGACTCTCATCCCCCACAAAGCACTGAGTCACAAAGAACCCCCTGTGACCCCAAATAAGGAAGATGCTGGTCAGGAACAAGCTAGGTCAGAAAACTCAAGGAGGAAGAAGGGATATTGAAGAAGGGATCCAAGACCTAAAACTTTAAGGGGCTGCATGAGAAGGGATGCCCCTCAGATCACAGGTACTGAGAAGCCTAGAAGAGTGCCCCAGTGAAGAGCATGGACCTGGGACCAGGCGGCCTGATTAGATCCTGGCTCAAGCTTACAGCCACTCTGGTCCTCAGTGTTCTCACCTGGAAAACGGGAATAACGCGGCACACGTATCTCACTGGTGTGTTGTCAGAATTAAGCGACTTGAGACCAGAATGGCTCTTTGAAGAGCACCTGGCTCAGTTAAGCACCACATAACTGGGACACGTAAGCATCAGAGGTGTTGGTTATTGTTATTAGTATCAGGGTCTGTGCAGTCTCAATGCGGGAAACCCCACCAACGAAACTCCCACAAAGTAGCGCATGTCACCCAGCCCTCCACTAGGAGGAGGCTGGTGGCACAGGCCTGCCCTGACAGTGACACTTTGCCCTTGCGGTCGCCTGAGGCTGGCGTGTGTGGTACTGCTCTGGAGGGGGCAGCCTGCAGTCCCCACTCCCCGAGCTCATCCAGAAGCACGCCAATGAGCTCAGCGTGGCCTGTTTACCCTGGGCCCGCGCCAGCCGCCCCTGCCAGGAATGACTTCATCCAGTAGCCACAGCGGGTGGGTGGGCAGGAGTCAGGGCCAGTGATGAGCACTGACCACTGTGGGGAGGCCCGCCAGGGACACTAGCACTCCTTCAGGGCCCAGGGACTGCTTTCAGGGCTGGGCTTGGGGGGTGGGCAAGGGGACACAGTGGCGAAGGCTCCTGGGCTGGGTTTGCCAGGCTGCCCAAGATTACAGTTGCTTTTCACCAGCTTCAAGGCAAGAGTTCAGGTTCAAACACAGAAAGGCGGGCCCAGCCCACATCAGCTCAGCCACAAGCCGAGAACCACATCAGAAAGTTACAGGGCAGGACTCACTGCAGAGGGTCTCCATTAGCATTTGCTCACCGCCCGCCCCCGTTCCTCCACCTCCAGCCCCTAGGAAGGGGGCCAGACCCAGGCCCCTGCGTCTCAGGGGGTTGAGAAGGCAGAGGGGCCCAAAGACAGCGCTCCCTGGAACTCCCCTCTTCCAAGTCAGAGCTCAGGCCCAGGGGATGGGAAAAGGAGGCACCTGTTCTTGGGGAGCAGAAGCTGTGAGGACGGAGGGGAGAGACCCCCCAGGAGGGAAGGAGAACACCCAGGGCCTGCCGCTCGGCTGGCTGCACTCACTGGGGAGGAACAGGCCTGTGGCCAGTAACGGGGCCCAGGGAAGCCTGTGGATGAGCTTGGGTCCAGCGCAGTGAAGTCACCACACTGTAGTGACCATGCAGGCTTGGACAAGTGGACACCAGTGATAGGAGCCCAGAGTCTCCCCGAGGACCAATCCTCACTTCAACACAAGGGGAAGAAATTCGGATCACAGGTGGTCATTTAGCCAAACCTGCACTGATGGCAACACCAAGTATCACCTTGTTTAAGTTTTTATTCACTCGAACATCTCCTAGATTCTAAAGGACAATCATAAGACAGAAATAAGCAAGTGGACACGTATCAAGGGGAATCCTTAGACTATGAAGCTTGGACTGATGTGAAAGGAATGACACAGGTGACATTTTACCTCCCAAGTGACACAGCACTTTCATGACCCCCTTGGCAGTTAGGGCATGTTTTTTCCCATCTTACAGATGTGGAAACTGAGGCTCAGAGAGGGAGTGACTTCTCACAGCTCACGAGCAGCCTGGCTAAACGAGAGAACAGGTCTCCCACCTCCCAGACCTTCACTCCTTGTAGGTGTTAATGTGAATTCTAATTGTAGGCAGAAATCTTTGCAAGAGAGTGACGTGGGGCAGAGACGTGGGCCAGGCCAGATTTACAGCCTTCATGAGGTCAAAATGCCTTTTGGGGGCCATTTGGCTCCCGTCTCCCGCAGGTGCCAGCGGGCCGCACAGGCGTCAGGCTCTCCAGCCTGCTCCAGACCCAAGTGGGGCTCATCCTCATCCTCCCTCCTCACCTTGGGCCTGTCTGCTCGGCGCAGCTATACCTCTGCTGGCCAAATTCCTATTCGGCAACTGAGCGTTTTATTCCACAGCTGTCTAGACACACGCTCCACGGGGGGACTCGGGGGGAGACGAAAAGCAGATACGGCTGGAAGCGCCAAGGCACGCCTCGGCCTTGACCTGTGGATGGGAAACCCTGGGGCCACCCGTTCCTGGTTTAACCCCGCGCTGCTGTCCGCAGGCTGGTTCCCAGGCCACCCACATCAAAGCCGGCTCCGGGCTCCCTGCAGCAGACACTGAGCCTCTCTGTGAAGCGGCCCAGCCACAGGCCATCTTGGAGATGCCCGACCCTCTCCTAACAGCCCACATCTCAGCATCTCGCAGGAGCCTCGCAACACGCCTACGAAGTAAAGGCGCAGACACCCGTCCTCCACTTGGCAGCCGGGAGGAGCAGAGTGGGAAGGAGGAAGACTGGGGCGTGAGGCTCCCGTTCCTTGTCTCCAGATTCTCCAGCCACTGGCGGGGAGGGAGGGTGAGATGCAAGTCGGGTACACAGCAAAGCCGGGATCGGGAGCCTGAACGTGGCAAAAGCTCAACCCCGAGCTCCGGATCAGAGCGGGGCAGAAGCCCTCGGGCCCCACCAGGAGAGCGTGCAGCTCACGTTGTCCCAATCCCTCCAGGACGAGGGGCATCCCAAAGTGAGGCCATCACACTGCCCGTTCTCAAGGTCATGCTCTTGTTCATGAGAGGGAGGAAGCTGGGAGGCCAGTGGGGCAGAGGGGACGTCCACGTTGAAAGGCACAGCATCCTCGGTTTGCAAGTGACTCACTTGTGCTACATGCCGGCCTCACAGCAGAGTGAACAAGAGGGGCTGGAAGGGAACACGGATCCCGAGAACAACCGGGTCATCGGCCATGCCAGCCAGGCCGATGGAGACAGCCCAGACGAGGGTGTCAAGAGTCCTGCGTGTGGGCTCTACGTCCGAGTTAAATCACTAACTACAAGCCGTAGGCAGGATACTAATGGCGTGATAGATTCACTGCTAAAACCTGGAAGAGGCTGGTGAGTAGCATGATTAAAGGCGGCTCTTACTGTTCGTTTAGATGCCAACAAACAAACAGACAACAACCAGCAGGCCTGGCATCACCGCTCCCACAAAACGCTGCCTACATGAAAGAGAACTTTCTCAACAAGCATTCACTGAGGACGGGCCTGGCACAGGGAACATGAAAGATCAGTGAAACCCACCCGTGCCCTCCAGGCTTACTGTCTGATGGTGGAGGGAAACACACAAGCCGACAGAAGACACAGCAGTAAAAAGAGATAAAATCCATCTCCCTTCCCAAGGGCAGCTCAGCCTAGAATCTTCCATAAAGGCTAAATATAGATCAACACTAAAAATGATTTGGGTGCATCAATTAGGTTTGTTTTTTTTTTTTCAGCTGCAAGTAACAAAAAACCCAATGCAAAGTGGAGTGAACATCCACCTGCTCACGGGCGCGATGGCAGAGGGCTGCTCTCTTCAAAGGCTCAAGGGCAACGTCAGTCAAGGAGAAGCTCCTGCCTTCCTTCCGTCTGATCAACGGCAGCCTGGGCCCATGGTCACAGGAGGGCCACCATCATTCCAGGCATGACATAAAGATGGAGCAATGCCGACTGGAAGTAACAGACTCTTTTCTCCCTTGCGTGTCTCTTCAGAAGAGCTGAGAATCCAGAAGGGCCCAGCACATTCTTCCTCGTGGGTCATCAGCCACTGCCTGGTCATAGGTTATCCTCAACCACCCTTAGGTGGGGGGGGATCATAGCCCTGGTGACTGCCTTAGACTCTCAGGATTTGCCTGAGTTAGGAATGCGGGGGGCGGTCAGGAGTGGACCTAAAACAAACTCAGGGCTGGGCCACCATCAGAGTCCACCAAAGCTGGCTCCTTTTACAGTGGTGATGCTCATACGTGTCTGGAAACATCTGTAGGTGTACATTCCTTCATGCAGGTTTCTTTTTTTGGCAGAGGGCAGAAAGAGGAGAAGTCCGCTTCAGAGGAGAGCAATGGCCACACATGTCTAGGGCAGCCAGCGTGAAATACAAGTGGTCCGAGCAGAGCCTCGTCAGTGTAGACAAGCCTCCCTCTTATTCGCATGCCCTACACGCCTTGTGCTCTGTCCCATGAGCAGATGGGACGGGCATAGTGCCCATTCCGCTCACCAGGGGACCGACGGTCCTGCAGCTGGTGGTGGTGGTACCGAGAGCCCAGGTGTTCTCAGCAGTGCTCACCGCCCAGATGCTCAGGGTGCACAGCCGGCCACCAAAGAAGAGCCTCTCTGTGCCAGAGCTTGCCACGGGGCAGGGCAGGAGACGGGAGCAGACATGACACACAACAGGGCCAGGAGCTGAAGGGAAGCAGAGCAGAGGCCACAGCCAGAGGAAGCCAAGGTCACACGTCCTCAGGGCGAGGGCCCAGGCCACGGTGGTACCCTCAGACAAGCCCCTGCTGTGTGGCACTGCCTGCTTCACGGGCTCGCCGTGTGGCCTGGGATCCCCCTGAAGGGGCATCACAACTGCTGATTCCCACAGGGAAGAAAAGGCCTGTGCTGAGTAAGGGCCCTGGCTGATGACTTGCTATGGGCGTATCCTCCAGCATCCACAAAGGGTGGTGCAGAGGGAAGACACAGACAAAACACACACACAGCACCACCACAGCCTCCACGTACGCTGGGAGCACACAGTCCCAGGGAGCAGGGCATCTGTATTAACTCACTCTGACCTTGGGCCACTTGACAGACTTCTCTGGGTCTCAGTTTTATCACTTCTAAAATAAGGGAGTCGAGCCTGGTGATGTCCAAAGTCATCCCAGCTCTGACAATTAGGGATCTTTCCAGAAGACCTGGTAGATTTCAAAAAAAAAAAAAACCTATTAGCAGACAATGGTTAAATTGGTGAGATCAAAACAAGCACCAGACGTACTTCCCTGGTGGCGCGGTGGTTAAGAATCCGCCTGCCAATGCAGGAGACATGGGTTCGAGCCCTGGTCTGGGAAGATCCCACATGCCGCAAAGCAACTAAGCCCATGCGCCACAGCTACTGAGCCTGAGCTCTAGAGCCCACGAGCCACAACTACTGAAGCCCAACACGCCACAACTACTGAAGCCCAACACGCCACAACAACTGAAGCCTGTGCACCTAGAGCCCGTGCTCCGCAACAAAGAGAAGCCACCGCAATGAGAAGCCCACGCACTGCATCGAAGAGCAGTGCCCGCTCGCCACAACTAGAGAAAGCCCGTGCGCAGCAACGAAGACCCAACACAGCCCCAAATAAATAAATTTATTTATTTTTTGAAAAAGAAAAAAAACAAGCACCAGAGTCCTTAATAAATCTCTTTTCATACAACTTCGCAAAGAGGTCAGATGATCCCTGCAAACTCTTACAGCCGCAAGAGGAAAGGGGATTCCTGGAATTCTCCAGATGCTGGCTCAGCCAGAAATCATCTAGAGCGGACCTAAAAACAATGACCCATCTACATTTCAGCTTCTGGCCACCCTGGGTTTGGCCTAAAAGCCCTTGAGCGCTCCTCTCGTTGCAACCTCATTCACTAAAGCTTGGAGAGAAGAGCAATAAAATGAACAAATAAAACTAAAAAAAAAAATTGGCAACTTTCTTTTAACCTCATGAGACAAGTCAACTACTTCTTTCTCTTCCTTGCAAAGTATAAACTGCTCCTGTTACAAAAACATTTTTGTTGCTGAATCTGCAGAAGCCACTGTATCCACCAGCTGCCCAGCACACTGTTTTCAAGAGGCTGGGGTTTGCAGGCTGGTGTTGTGTGTTGGATGAAGTTTGCTTCAAAGGTTAATGTTGCAGCAACTGGCTGAGACTCAACTAAGTGATTCAGTGTGTCTTCTGGAAACAGTTATGCTAACCTTTCATTTTCTTTAAAAAAATAGGCAATGGGGGAAAAGAGCACATCTCCCGTGTGCGACCCCCATACACAGCAAGAAGCAGTGCCAATGAACTTGCATGCTTCCTAAGGAACAGCAAACTAGACCACAGAGTTCAGGGGGATGTTAGCAGCTAAGACTTGCCTGAGACACAGGGATCCCGCCTGGGGAAGGAGGGAAGTGAGCCCACGAGGGGCTGAGGGACAGGGGAATGTGAGCAGATGGGTGGACCCAGATGAACCACAGATCTGCTACATAATTTGCAGGGCCCAGGACAAAATAAACATGGAGACGCCTTGTTCATAAAGTGCATAAAAAGTCCCATTAAAGGTACTAAAATATAAAGCTTTTTTTTCCCTTCTATATTCTCTCTCTCTCTTCATCTGTCCCGATGTTTTTATTTGCTGTTCAGTGTCATGCTCCCTGGGGCACAAAGATTTTCATGGGGTGAGTGCAGACCCAGGAGACTCAGACTCAGTGCTCTGCTCACCAGCTACTGGACAGACCCATGCACTGTGCCCGAGCAGCGACAGGGTAGTAGAGCCAGGCCTCTCCCCATCCCAAGAGCTCACTGCCCCAACCCACAGAGGATGGACCACCCCCAAGGGCACTGCAACTTCCTTCGGCACCAGGAGGCACTAGGTACCCGGATGGGGTGGAAAAGGCTTAGCCCTGCCTCGCTGCCGGCAGAATGACCTGTGGCATCATCCACCCGCTGCCCAAGATGCTGTGGGGTGTATGTACCCCATGCCTGTACTCCCTGGGGGAAGGAGGGTGGCAGTGATTGCTGTGCGGGGTCCGAGGTCCCAGGGGCCAGAGGAGTGGGGAAGCCAAGAACCCATCCTGGGGAGGTAGGAAGGCAACAGGAAAAGAAACAGGGGGGAGGCCAAGGCTCTAAGCCCCAGCACATACTCCGCTGTCTCATCAGACTTCACGTACAAAGCACAAAATTCAAAGATAAAATTAAAACAAAGACCTCAGAGCATTAAACCCTCAAGCGGGGTTCCGTTCTGAGCATAGGGGCTGTAAGGGCACAGGTCACATGCCCATAAAGCAGCTGTGCCGGGGGAGGAGGAGGTGAACCAAGACTGAGATGCTTGGCATTCAGATTAGAGAGCGGAGAGGTTATCAGTGACGACAAGGTCAAGGGTACCACCAAGAGAGGGCGGCTGCAGTGCGCAGGTGAGCCGGGAGGCCAGGCCAGGAAGGATCTGCTACACAGCACCGAGATCACAACACACGCTGAACTCGGAAGGACCGTGTAATCAAGTTACCCCCGTCCGTTTCCCCAGATTGACATATTACAGTTGCTATACAGGGAGGGGAGGAGGGGAAGAGGTGGGATGAGTGGGGGGATGTTCAGGTGGGACAGACAAGAGAAGTGGGGGAGATGGAGAGAAAGAGAGAAAAGGAACGGAGGATGGTTACGAAAAAACAAAATAGAGAAAGGGCTGATGAAGCAAACTTCCCCCTCACTGTTTATGCACAGCACCGTGATATCTAGACTCCTTTAGGCTACATCAAGAAACACTGGCATTTCAAATATTCCCGTATAGAAATGTCAACATTTCTATACTGGAGCCCGACAGCCAGTGACTGTATATAGTTTGTGGCATGGAGAGTAGGAGAAACACCATCTCATCAAGTGTAACTTTTGTCTTCTCATCTATCAACCCCTCCACTTTTTTTTTTTTTTTTGCAGTAGGCGGGCCTCTCACTGCCGTGGCCTCCCCCGCCATGGAGCACAGGCTCCGGACGCGCAGGCCCGGCGGCCATGGCCCACGGGCCCAGCCGCTCCGCGGCATGCGGGATCCTCCCGGACCAGGGCACGAACCCACGTCCCCCGCATCGGCAGGCGGACTCCCAACCACTGCGCCACCAGGGAAGCCCTCAACCCCTCCACTTTTATCTGGCGGCTTCAAGTTAGCCACTGCTGCTACAGCGTTGTTTGGCCAATAAATATTTATGAAAATCATTGGATGTGAAAGTGAATATATGAACAAATAAACAAATCAGGTCTTAAAAGATCCATTAGGATCTTAAAATTGGGATTAGTCCAATATTTGGACTAACCCTGGGGTTAGCCAGGGCCTGGCATTTCAGTTTGGGTAAGGACTCCAGATGCAGCCTGGTTTTCAGCCGTCTATACGGTGGTAGGCTCAGGGCTCAGGTGGGTAAAGGGACAACTTATACCCACCAGCTCCGCAAAGGGAAGGGCTGTGGTCTCACTCTGGTAGGTTCAGTGCTCAACACATAGCAGCCACTCGGTAACTGCTGAACTGAATTGAGGGCACAGTGACCATTACCCATGACCACACAGAGCTCATGTGGCTCCATATGCAGGATATATCATTCTTGTAAAATTTATTCTAAAAAATTCTTAAAGATGTATAACCTCCTCTAGATAAAAATAATTTGAGATGGTCAATGACACAGGGCTTACTACAATGAGTTAATTCATATCTCTTTATGACATAAAATGGTGGCATAGGAAGTATTCTAGCCACAGGGCCAATGGTTTCTATGAGCTGCCTGGCAGCCAAAGCAAAAAGGGAAATACCCTGAGTCATATGTTCTCGTTATCAGATTCTGGTGCCTTATTTAACAAAAGTGACTTGTTGCTTAGCACATTTATTAGAATAATCAGTCCTCAGTTCACCAGAATGTCTTATTTCTGCCTTGCCATAGAAAGTGGTTGGTTTTAGGAAACCAGTTTTGGGAAACTGCCTGCATCCTGCCATGAATAAGAGGCGACCAGCTCATTCTGAACCCTTTGCACTTCTAGACTCTCAGGAGATTGACTACATAAGAAATTGGAGCTTTCCAGAGTACGATCGGGAACCCCAAAGAACCAAGGCCAATAAGATACATGGACAATATGCAGAGACACCGGCTAACCAGAAGCACTGGCTTGTGTTCCGGAGGCCTCTAAAAAACTCACTGGGAAATAAGTTTGCACTGGGCCGAAGGTCCAGGTCCTCAGGATGGGCAGAAAGGAAATCTAAGCGACCCGAGGTACCCCGCTCTTCCCCTTGGCTGGCTCTGTCTGTCCTCCACGTCTCAGCTTGGATGTTACCTCCTCAGATAAGCTTCTCTGCCTATACTACCTTCAGGGTCTCCCCAGCTCCAGTGCCTTCTCCTGCTTCTTCTATCTGTTCCTTCATTGTCCCAACGACCCTATTTATTCCAGTTTACCTGTTTCCCACACTAGACCATAAGCTCCATGGCTTTTGCCCATTGCTGTTACATCCTCAGCACCTAACACAGTGTTTGGTCAAATAGATGCTCAATAAATATTTATGGACTCTGTGAAGGAATAAGGAATAACTGAAAGAATGAACCAACAAGACCTTAAAAGATCATTAGGATTTAAAATTGAATAATAATTTGGAAAACATCTTCAAATTCACAAAATTCCTCTCTACCGATATTACAGAGAAATGGTCAAAACTAAGGCCTCTCTCTGCTTAATCCAGCAAGACCGAAGCATCTTCTTCAGCAAAGAAGCACAGTCCCCACAAGAGCAAATGAGATCAGCTTCTCTGCCCTTTCCCCTGTAGTGACCTCGTGCTTCACCTCACTTGGGTCTTAAGAGTATATTTTGGTCCAAGCACACTTTGCTCCTTTAGAACAAGGTGTTAATCATCTCACACTGGGGTTGGCAAACTTTTTCTGTGAAAGGCCAAAGAGTAACTACTTTTGGCTTCACGGGCCGTGTGGTCTCCATCCCAACTACTCTACTCTGCTGCCGTCCAGCAAAAGCAGCTGTAGACTCTACTGATACATAAGCAAATGGGCATGGCTGTGTTTCAATAAAACTTTATTTACAAAAGCAGATGGAGGGCCGGATTTGGACTGCAGGCCACAGCTAGCCAACCCTGGGCCCCAACACGCTGCTACTCACTCACTAAACTGACAACGCATGCCCTCCCTCCTCATTGAAGGGGACATTCCCGATGAAGCATCTACAAATTCAGTCCCGACAACCCAGCTGCTTTGTCAGAACCATAAATAAGAGTCTTGGTCAAATACCCTGAAGAGTGTCTGCCAAAGTGAAAAAAAGCATTACCATATTAAGAGAAAAACATAGCCAAAGAATTTCCTTAACAATCAACTAAGCTCTTGAAATGGGGCCAGAGAACACACAAGGGCTCCAGCTCTGATAGTCTGGGGAACTGAAATATTTTCATTCCACGAGAAGCTGCAGTCAGAACAATGAGAAGCCTCGTCCCCATGAGCCTCTGGACACAGGCTGGCCCAGCGCAAAAGACGCCGGCTTCCCCGCCAGCGTCTGGATTGACATCACCTAATGCAACACTGATCTGCATCCCCCTAAAAATGGTAAAAATCAATACGGTAACAGAAGCCTCGTTACATCGACAGGGTCTGGGGCCTCTTTAACGAATGCAATGCAGGCCTCTCAGTTCAGGGAGAAAAAGAGGAGAGACCACAAAACAACCAGGACGGAGGGAGTGGGGAAAAGAATTCAAATGGAAAAACACAGAAACAAAATACGAGGGTAACTATGGTAGGGCAAGCAGCATTCCAGCTCTTGGTTACTTTACAAGCATGAGTGACAGACTCCAGAAGATGGGGAGCCGGTCCAGCACAGGCTCTGTGTTATCTGATCCACTTTTGGATGAGCTCAGGCGGCTGAGTCAGCGCCTTCCGACAATCAGGTTGTCTGAGGGGAACTGGCTGAAGGCTGGGCGCAGGGTGGGGGAGTGGAGGGGCACGAGTCACACCTGGCACCCGCCACTCCCCTCCCCCACCATCGTCCCCAGGCCGCCTGGACCCTCCTCACTCAGAGAAGTTGGGGCAGATCCACTGCAAGCAGGCCACGTTCCAGGAGACAGGCGTGGAGAGACCAGAGCCCGCTCAGCAGGAGAAGGACCCTCTGCCCACAAAGCAGCCCCCGTGCCCAGGGCTGTCACTCTTCAGCCACTTCAAACAGGGCCATAGGTGGCATCTGGCCCAAAGGTGGCCAAGGGCGGATGCAGGTCTGGGAGTGAGGGAAGAAAACCACTTCATAAGCCTCGACAAGCTTGCTTCCAAATATTCCCCTGGGTGTTGGCGTCGGGGTAGAAGCGCCCACAGGAAACCTCACCACCTCACCAGGGCTCTGAGTTACCACAGACCGCAGAGCTACGGGGGCCCCAGCAAAGCAACACGCCGTCCGTCCAAACCCCAGGCAGCCGTTGGATCAGATGAGAACTGGCCTCGGAGTCTGGGGGCTGCTGCCCTGCAGTCAGCCTGCTGCGCGGTCACCTCCTCGCCGGAAAGGGGGCAGCGGATAACTGCAGGCGCCCCAGTGCCTCCCCGCTCCCCGAGCCCTCAGGGCAGCTGGCCTTGCCTGCCGTTGAGCGGAGGGCTCGCGGTTCACACCCAGGACACTGCTGCTGAGCCTCCACCTCCTCACAAGGGACTAAGACAGGCGTGCCCCTCACACTCCAGCAGCAGAGAGAAACTGATATCCACAAGTAGATAAGACCATCGTGAGTTACGATGAGGGGGCGAGAAGGGACAAATGAACGAGGAAATGTGATCACCTCCGGGGTTATGCATCTCCAGAGTGACGAGGGGAGGTTGGGACGTGGGGCGCTCCCCAGGGTAGGGGGTCAGGGAAGGGCCGTCTGGGGCAGAGGCAGAATTTAACCCAAGGCCTGAAGGACAAGGAAGGTCACCTGTGGAGGAGCTGGATGGGGACACCCCAGGGAGGGAAGGCCAAGGCCCCAGGAGAACAGCCCTGCATGGGGGGTGGGGGGGGTAGCAGAGAGGGGGAGGGGCAGAGGGAGGAGTGCGGGGTAGAGTGGGGCGCCCGTCGGGCTGGGTGGCCCTCCAAGGCCCTGTAAGCAGTTACGATCTCTCTGTAAGAACAGAGAGTGTGTGAAGGGGTTTACACAGGGCAGACAGGACCCAATCTGAAAGTTGCAATCATCAAGGCGGGAGGACAGATGACCTTCTCCTGCCTGTTTTCTAATCAACACAGCGGAAAAGCAGCTGGGACAAAAGTAACCTTCCTCTCTCACCTTCTTCAGTACATCCCTGGTATTTCTGTCCTGCACTCTGGCCTAAAGAAACCAAATATTTTTTCTCTCTCTCTCTCTCTCTCGCTCTCTCTCCCCCTGAACTACTCAGCAAAACAACTGCAGAGGCAGGGCTTCCCTGGTGGCGCAGTGGTTGAGAGTCCGCCTGCCGATGCAGGGGACACGGGTTCGTGCCCTGGTCCGGGAAGATCCCATATGCCGCGGAGCGGCTGGGCCCGTGAGCCACGGCCGCTGAGCCTGCGCGTCCGGAGCCTGTGCTCCACAATGGAAGAGGCCACAACAGTGAGAGGCCCACGTACCACCAAAAAAAACAAAAAAAACTGCAGAGACAAAATGCTGCCTTTGGAGGAAATTTTTAAATGTTCTGCAGACACAGCCAGTGTCATGTTCAACACATCTGGAAACCGTTTTTATGTAAGGCTGAACTAGTCTGCCCTCAAAGCTGCTTTCTATTAAACTGTTTGCATGCACACTGTCCTTCCTTCCTGCAGCTGGCATTCCCTCCCCTGATGAATGCTGGTCCCAGTCATGGTCCTGAGGAAAGGGGAGCTGCAAATCGTAGGACAGAAGCACAGAAAGAGATATCCGGGCCGCCTGTGGTTGGAGGGGATGGGCCTGCTGGGGGACATCCTCCTTCTCCAGCTTGGTGGGAGCGGCAGACCAGGGAAAGACAGCTGCTCTGCCCAGTGAGCTTTCTTCCAAAGGTTCTTCCTGGCTCAAAACTCAGCGGGGAAAGTGAGCGCACATGTGTCCGCTCGGCAGTGAGAAGCAAAAATTCCTTTGGTCGCAAGCCCAGAAACGTCTCTGGCAACTTCAAGCCGAGGCAGGTGTACGGAAGATGTGAGGTGGGGCTTGCAAAATGGAAGGGAAAGTAGGTAGATCAGGCTCAGAAAGGGCAGGAACTCAGGGGGCAGCGGGGTCCCGGCAGCAGAGGCTACACCAGCTTCCCCCATATTGTTTTTCCGTGGGTGGCATTCAGTCGCTGCTCCAAGCTGAGGATCTGCTCGGTCTGATGGGTCCCGTGTCCACCTGGCCCCAGAGGGCGGGGTGTCATGACTGGTGGTCCCTTCAAGACTTTCCAGTGGGGGAGAAATGGACCCGGAAGGAGATGCTGGCCTCTGCTCCCAGAAGAAGGGGGGACGGGGTGGGTGAAAAGTGGGCAGTGATAACAGATGGCCATGGTAATTTTCATTCATTAAAAGTGGCAAGAATCGCATGCTCAGGAAGGAGGATGGCTGTTTAAGTAATGGAGAGCCCTTCAAGTGAAATCCTTGTGCTGGGGGAAGGAAATGAGACCAGAGTATAAGGCACCAACTTAACCATTGGGCCCGTGTATGTATGCGGGGGGCGGTCACACCAGTTCCACTGGGTTATTAGCAAATAGCCCTGGGGAGGCTGGGCCTTGACCTCACACGGCAAGTGCCATTCGGAGTGACTTCGACCCTCAAGTCCAATTTCGGTTGGTTCTGTTCTGCCTCCTCTGAGATTTCCTGCCCTGTTTCTCGCTGCTGAGGTGACACAGCGCGAGGCAAGCTCACCTCAACCCCCAGCGCTGCCGGCACATTTGTCATGTGCTCGGGCACATCTGTATTCACCCAGGTGAGAGGCTCTCCAAACTGAGCCTGATTACAAGCCAGTCTGCGGCCCCCTCTCCTAAATAATCAATCATCAGACTAACGGAACAAAATGGAAAGAGCTGGAAGAGATGTTTTTACTCTCTCCACTTCCAACCACAATCAGCAAAAAAAAAGTAGTTTAGTCAGTGGAAACCAGTCTCTTGTGTGGGCGTCTGCAATTTAATATCCTCTCATTTCCGATTCCATTTTGAAAGGCCACGTTAGCTCGACTCTAAATTTTCAAGCTCCTTTTTCTTGGGCTAGAAACGCATCTCAAATAGCGCGCTGCTGGCAGGAAGGCTAGCCTCCCGGGGACAGTAGGAGCCAGGTCAGAAACACCTTACAAAGCTGGTCTGTCGAGATGGGAGATGGTTCACAGCCAGCCGGGACATGCCAGGGATGGCAGGAGAATACACTCGCCACCTTGGCTCAAAAGCTGAAAAGGATATCCCCCGGCCAGAGCAGCTGCATGGGCTGCACCCACGCGTGCCAAACATGAAATTAGCCCGCGGGGGCAGCTCACGCAGCGTCCAGACCAGAGCCCTGCCTGCAGACAGCCCGCAAGGTTGGCTGCTTCCCCAGGGCTCGGTGGAGCTGAGAAGTCCCGCGTGTGGCCACAGGCTATGCTATTCTGGTCACCTCCTTCCGGTGAGACTACCACATCCTGGACACCTTTCACGCAGTGTGAACCTAAGCCGGGGTGCGCCAGCCTCCCAGTGGGCTATTTAAAGTTGAGTCAGCCCATCACATCAAAAGGCCAGGCTGCGTCCCTCCCATAACGGTCACGGGCTTGGGCACCTGGGGAGCCTGGCCGGCTTCGGAGGCTGTAACTTCACCACAGCATTGGATGTGTGGCCTTGGGCAGGTGACTTACGCTCTCGGAACCCCTGTTTCTTCCTCTATAAAATGGCAATAATACCGCTATCGTGCAGATGAGGTGAAAGTTACAAATGAAGGCAGAGCCTGGTCCAGCTTTGGCGCTTATCAAGTAGAAGTTATTATGATTATACTGTGACCGATAAACACATTTTGAAAGATTAGTTGTTACAGAAATTCCACGGTAACCTAACAGAAATAATACGCAATTGAGACATCGCTAAAGGCCAGTTACCTAGTTACCTACACCAGGCGCAGAGCCTGTTTCTGTCCCAATCAACAACACAAACATAAACAGCCCGTGCTGTACCACCTGGGTCTGACTTCACAGCTTGGATCAAGTAAAATGTACAGAGAGCCGGAGAAGAAGATCCCTCCTGGCTCGAGGTCTATGATCCTTTTTCCTGGGCCGGAAACAAGATTCCAGCCTAGCCTGATTCCTCTTTCCAGATGAAGTCTGGAAAATGACAAGAGCGTGGAGAAACCAGAAAACACCATCTCTCTAGGCACCTGCCACACAGCAAAACAAACCTCCATAACTAACGTACCAAAGACTGGGAATTGTTGATGGTCTAAAAAAGTTGGATTTAAGTTCAGGTATGAAGACTGCTAAACAAATCAACAGAACAAAAATGCCTACATGGAGAATATTTCAAAAGAAAGCAAACCTTTTCCCAAACTGAGCTCTTTGTGTCTCTGTTTAAAAAAAAAAAAGTCTACACTCAGAAAATTGTAGTTTAGAGTACACACCCTTTCGTAGGAGAGTCATATGCACGTTAGCATGTTAAAAGCTCTGAGAAGTGCTATGCGGACAAAATCCATCAGCTTTGTTTTAATTCACCGTTTCCAAAACTTTTTTGTGTGGAGTATTGTTTTTTGTTTGTTTGTTTGTTTGTTTTTTTAACATCTTTATTGGGGTATAATAGCTTTACAATGGCGTGTTAGTTTCTGCTTTATAACAAAGTGAAGCAGTTACACATACACATATGTTCCCATATCTCTTCCCTCTTGCGTCTCCCTCCCTCCCACCCTCCCTATCCCACCCCTCCAGGCTGTCACAAAGCACCGAGCCAATCTCCCTGTGCCATGCGGCTGCTTCCCACTAGCTATCTACCTGGAGTATTGTTTTAAAACACACCTAGTAACTCTGCAAAAACCCAATTTGGGAGACCTGGTTTGTTTTCAGAGTGGCTGTTCACATGCTAATGATGGCTAACTTCAAAACCCAGCAAATTCTCTATATGTGATGAGTGCACAAAGGAACAGAAATCTGCAGCCACAGTTGCCTCAGGGCTAAGAATGGAAGGGAAACTCAATTTTCACTGCTTACCTACTCATTTCTTTATAAACCTATTGCTTTCTTTTATAAAAATTGAAAACACTACTGTGAAAACTCTCACCTGAGGGCTTCCCTGGTGGCGCAGTGGTTGGGAGTCCGCCTGCCGATGCAGGGGACATGGGTTCGTGCCCCGGTCCGGGAAGATCCCACATGCCGCGGAGCGGCTGGGCCCGTGAGCCATGGCCGCTGAGCCTGCGCGTCCGGAGCCTGTGCTCCGCAACGGGAGAGGCCACAGCAGTGAGAGGCCCGCGTACCGCAAACAAACAAACAAAAAACCTCTCACCTGATAGCCTGCTTATTAAAGAAGCTTCCATGAGCTCCCTCCCCTCCCTCACCCCAGGTCACACTCAGCATGTCCTAAATGTTCTCCTTTGGTCCAGACTTGACTGGTTTGGTCCCGCTTCAGAATCTCATGAAATCAGGGAGTTCTGGTGCCTTTTGACCTCTCCAGATTTCGCCAAATGTCAGTCAAGGCACCTGAGAACTTGGTCCTGCAGGTGGGGCACACACTTACCTCGTGGTCAATTTTAATAAGTGCAATGTCGGCCTTCTCATCCACATCTTTGATTTTGGCCTCATACGTGGCACCATTCTTCAGCTCAACTTTGACTCGGTGCTTGTTGGTCACCACGTGGGCGTTTGTCACAATCAGTCCATCTTCGGACACGATAAACCCAGACCCACTGGCCACAGGCACCTCCCTCTTAGAAAAAGGAAGCCTAGAACCAAAAACAGTACCTGGTTAAGGCTGAAATATCTTCAGATCAGCTCTGAGACACACTGATGAACCGATTCTGTAAGAGCAGCACGCGTCTAGCAATTGTTACCTGACACACTGGCTTTATTTAACTTTAAAAAATGGAACGTTAGACTGACTTCTATACGCATCCAAACATTCCACTTAGAAAATATTCTTAGGGAATCTCTTCAGAAGCAGAGGTTCTTAAAATATCTAGAAGGGTCAAGAATGTAGATTTAAGTAGTCAAACAGGAAAACATCCCAAGGGAGAAATGCTTATCTTCCTGTAGGACTATATTCAGGGACACTTTAAATAGATCTGATGTTTTGCTAATGGCCGCGGTTTCAGTGGGAGCTTCAGAGGCTGAGGAACAAAAGGAAGGCTCTCTTTACTTGCGAAACAGTTCGATGTGAACCACAGCAGGAGCAATCTTCTCCACCACATCGGCAATGAAGTTGTATTTATGGCGCAAACTGTTGGGATCTTCCTGCCCTGAGAACAGAAACAAAGACGAGACACTTAAAAGGTGCTGTGCTCTGTGCTGTGGCCACCTGGAGAAAGATATAGGTTAGAAGAGCCAGAAAACCTGAAGGAGGGTGAGGACAAGAGCCCTTTGCAACTGGGCTCAGTTGCAAAGACCTTTCTGGTTCTTGAGGAAATACCCACTCAGATAAGACGGCAAAACCCACCAAAGATGACCTCTTGTCTTGGCTTCCTTGCTCTCAATAGTTTCACCTCGAGAATGTTGAACCAGAGGCTCCAGCAGATACCCGGGCCTCCTACATTTTTCCAAAGAGTTGGTCGCCCGAGGGCCACCTTGACATGACACCGTCCACCAGTGTCCCTTCCCCGACTCCCGCAGCACCACACAGCAGCCCTTCTCAGCACACCGCCGCTGTCGAGGGGAGGGCTGAGGCTGTTTTTGACAAGATGCCCATCAAGTGTTATAGATTTAAAAGGCTACTAGGAAAAAGCATTAAGGCAAAGGCACAGATGGTGTCTTTCCTGCTGTCTGTCCCCAGAGCAGCTTCCCACCACATCTTAAGCACTCACTCCATTTCCCCGACCCCAGGACATCCCAGGCCAAAAGACACAAGAGATGCCTTGATTCTGTTGGGGGGAAAAAAAAGAGAAAATCGAATGACCATAATTCTCTCTATAAACATATGCACTGTAATGAGGGAACCCCCCCGTATGGTGGGCATTTTGCAAAGCTCCTTTCAGACAAAGCTGTCAATCACAAATCTGATGTAGGTCTCCCAGCAAGGCAAAAAGTTAGTTACCACCAGCCCGATGTGCACACTTATGGCATCTGACTCAGAAATGAGCTCCTGGAGACTCAGGGGCTGGGAGCCCCCATTCTGCGGGCACACGGGTGGCAGAGGCAGCCTGAGCCTCTTGCTCTGACCCCAAACCCGTGCCACCTGCTGACATCCCTGAACAAGTCTCTCTGCAGAGAGACAGCAGAGGGGCTCCAGGCCAGTCTGTAGCCAAGAACCCCCGCACCCCTTCCTTTCTCTCCTCTCCGCCTTGGCCCGTGGGTCGAGCACAGGGCTGCACCCAGCAGCTCTGCCAGCCCCGCTGCCACCTGGCCCCATGCAGGAACTCACAGGGAGCTTCCAGAAACCTTCATAGAAATTTGACGGAGAAATCTTATGGCTCTTGCATCTAAAAATTTTAAATCGGGGCTGATATTTTCTGTCTTTTTAAACTATATTTTGGTAGTAATTCATTTTTAGCATATTTTACAAAAGTACTGATCCATGATGAGTAGGAAATAAAAGGAAAAGAACCCTGACCCTTCACCACAGCTGGTCTCCCTCCCTCACCGTTCACACACGGGGGTTCGCAAGGAAGCTGAGGTTTAAAAGGAAACTACAGGCCTGCAAAATTGCCCCTTGCTAACCAAAGGGCCTGTGCCCCCAACACACACACACACACACGCCCATACCTACACTTACACACTCATGAATATATGCTCACAAACACACTCACTCTCACACTCATGATCGTACACACATATACATATACTCACATGTACACACACATAAACACATCCACACACATACGCATGCACACACGCTCTTACATACAGACTCTGACTCTCACCAAAACACTTTTGTATACACACCCGCTCTTACACTCACACACATACATACATTCACACAGCTACACTCGTATACACAGATACATACACTCCTACACACAAACACACCCCTCTGTGCCAGGGGTACAGCCGTTCTCCAGGTGCCAGGCTGTGAAAGCTGTGACACTCTCAAGTCTTCTGTGGCTCTCAGAGCTGCGTGTCCACAGGCATCCCCAGTGGCACCACAGCATCTGTACAGATTGGGCTGTGTGTCCCTACCAGGGACCTCAGTTCTCCAGCTCAATACCCCTGGGCACAGGGACATCTCGGGTACCAGCCTGCCTCTCCCAAGCTTTCCTTCTTGGAAGTGAAAGACCATCGATGAACAAAGGGCCCCTGTCTGTCACGGCTACTGGGCTCTGAGCTGCTTTATTTCAGGGCTGGAATCTGCTCTCTTTTTGCATAGCTTGATTTTTGTAAGGTGCAGAAAAAGATCTGCAACTACTGAGCAAGATTAACTAATTCAACAAATTTATGGTAGCATAATAATTTATTATTTTTGCTTTCAGAACCCTTTCATATGGTACCATCGGAAAAGCCTTCCTGGGGCTTCTCTGGCGGTGCAGCGGTTAAGAATCCACCTGCCAGTGCAGGGGACATGGGTTCGAGCCCTGGTCCAGGAAGATCCCACATGCCGTGGAGCAACTAAGCCCATGTGCCACAACTACTGAGCCCGTGCTCTAGAGCCTGCGAGCCACAACTACTGAGCCCGCATGCCACAACTACTGAAGCCTGCGCACCTACAGCCCGTGCTCCACAACAAGAGAAGCCACCGCAATGAGAAGCCTGCGCACCACAACGAAGAGTAGCCCAGCTCGCCGCGACTAGAGAAAGCCTGTGCACAACAACGAAGACCCACTGCAGCCAAAAATAAATAAATTAAATAAATAAGCTTAAGAAAAGCCTTCCTGGGACTTCCCTGGTGGCGCAGTGGTTAAGAATCCGCCGCCAATGCAGGGGACACAGGTTCGAGCCCTGGTCCAGGAAGATCCCACATGCCGCGGAGCAACTAAGCCCGTGCGCCACAACTACAGAGCCCGTGTGCCTAGAGCCTGCGCTCCACAACAACAGGAGCCACCACAATGAGAAGCCTGCGCACCTCAGCAAAGGGTAGCCCCCGCTCGCCACAACTAGAGAAAGCCCACGTGCGGCGACAAAGACCCAACACAGCCAAAAATAAGTAAATAAATGTATTTAAAAAAAAAGAAAAGAAAAGCCTTCCTTATGGTACCCTTCCTGTGGAAGAGGAAAATCAGATATTGCTCCCATGTTATATTTAGAGAAACTGAGGCTCAGAGACTATAAACGACTTCTCTAGAGACACTAAATTTTCTTCCTGGAGTGTATAAATAACAGAAAAGTCTGAGCAAACCTACAACGTCTCCACATCACACACCTGCTGCCCTCCCAGGACCCCAGGTAGCTGTGGTTATTTAACTGGCGTGTCTCCCTGCATTCTCCAACAGGAGATATAAACAAGGGGATAGGAACATTCCTTCCCAACACAGAACCCATGAGCATCACCCAGAGACAACTGTAAACAAATGCATCTGGGCTTCCTCGGACTAGCTCCCTGGGAAAGGCCAAAAGGAGGCTTAACTCCAACAAGGCCAGCAACCCCCAGGGAAGTGTGGAGATTCTGAGACCCTCAAAAGAAGGACGATTACTAGAGTCTTGCCACTAAAAATCATTCACTCGCTTCCTCTTCCTACTTCCCACATAAGCCCGGGAGAATCTGCCCACATCAGGGATGAAAGTGAGAATGGGTTTTTCCAGCTAAAACAAGAAGCAGTTGCTTCCTCACACACACTAGAGAAAGTGGCTCCAGGGTCTGTCCACCTGGGATGGCAATGTGGGAGAGCAGCAAGGATGCTGGCCTGGACACCAGAAGGCCCAGGTTCCATCTGCAGTCTACCGGGTGGTCCCCATTTCCCCGTCTGTAAAATGGGGCCAACTACCTCTAGAATGAGCTGTGAAGTCTATTCCACCTTCAACATTCTATGAACTAATCCCTGTCTCTCCCTCTCACTCCAACATGCTACAGCAAAATAAGGAGACTGTGGAATCTGAGATTGGGCACAGGACTCCCCTAATTCTGCAGATGTGTAAACAGAGAGGAGGAACAGTGGGTGCACAGACCACACTGAAAAGCCACAGTGACAAGCCTTAATTGTGCTGCTGAGATGAAAAAGCAATGGGTGGACTTCCCTGGTGGCACAGTGGTTGAGAGTCCGCCTGCCGATGCAGGGGACACGGGTTTGTGCCCTGGTCCGGGAAGATCCCACATGCCGCAGAGCTGCTGGGCCCGTGAGCCATGGCCGCCGAGCCTGCACGTCCGGAGCCTGTGCTCCGCAACGGGAGAGGCCACAACAGTGAGGCCCGCGTACCGAAAAAGAAAAAAAAAGCAACGGGTGACCTCTATTATCATTGGTGGATCTGTGTTAATGGGAGAAATAAATAGAGCAGAAACAACTGAACTGAAGGAACTATCAACTAATAGTCCAAAGATGGGCAAAACGTCAAACCAAAGAAGTGTTTGTCTTCTCCAAATGCAATTTCAGAATGAGGAATAAGAGTGTTGCTAAGAGCAGCTTGGCTCAATGCTAGGGTCCTGCTCCATGTAAAAGGTTGTCCACCGAGCTAAAGGAAGCTGCTGCTGCCTCGTGGTCTTTAGAAACCCTGGCTGGCCCCACCTGCTGTGATTTCAACTGCAGGTCAACTATCTTCCTTCCAGAGGGGTCAACTAGGGTGGAGAATTCCAGAGATGGACCTGGGCTGGCTCTGCCACAACTCACTCTCCAAGTGATGCAGACAGATGGAGGGCTGGGGCATCCAGGCCACTCAGCATGGGGAGGATAGGTAAGAGCACAGGCTCTGGTCTCAGAAAGATCAGAGTGTGACACTTGGTATGGGACTTATTGGCTATGTGACCTTAGTATGTCACCTTACTCCTCCATGCCTTCTCCCCTTGTCCATAAAATGTGATGATAATAATATCTACCTCCATGTGTTTTCTTTTTTTGTTTTTTGTTGTTGTTGTTTTGCGGTATGCAGGCCTCTCACTGCTGTGGCCTCTCCCGTTGCGGAGCGCAGGCTCCGGACGTGCAGGCTCAGCGGCCATGGCTCACGGGCCCAGCCGCTCCACGGCATGTGGGATCTTCCCGGGCCGGGGCACGAACCCGTGTCCCCTGCATCAGCAGACGGACTCTCAACCACTGCGCCACCAGGGAAGCCCTACCTCCATGTGTTTTTGATGCTGATTTTACGAGCTCCTGTATATGATGAAGTGCTTGGCCAAGTTACGGCATAGTTTAAAAATAAAAAAACAAGAGAACTGGTGGAGGTGCTGCTCAGTAGGCAGCTCTGGACAGGTGTGAGCACCACGTACCTCAGTGGCACAGCAGAGAAGTAAAGGGAGAGGTGAAAAGTGTCCAGAGAACCACTCTCCTCACCTTGGCAAATTTGTGTACGTCTTAGAGGCTCCTCCTAACAGGGCCATCGTGGCCACAAGTGCAGAGGCAGAGGTCAAGGGGAAGGTGTGCAGTTTTTCTGGCTTTGACATGTACTCTGTTCCCCAGCTTAACAGGGCAACCTGCAGCCACTGGGAGACAGGGACTGTGTCAGCAGGGTAGTCTAGCCTGAACTGAAGCCCAGCTGCACTCCCTCAGATTCCCATGGAGTAACCAACCTCACCAGAAGAAGACCAATATAACTCCCTCTATGAAGTGAGGGCCGTGTTTAATCATGCCAGAACCGAGGCAGCAGAAGGTAATGAGGATGGGACGTCTCAAGCCGGGTTGCGACCTGGCCCTTCTAGCTACTCCATTATCATACAGAAAGCTGGAACTGGCTGGCATTCGGTAACAGCTGCCAATTACGGAAAGCTGGGAATTCAGAAACGTGAAAGTAAGGTATTTCCTACATTCCCGATGAATGAAAAAAAGAGAAAAGACAAAAATGGCAAACAGGGAGTCAAAGAGGGAGCATCAATACAGATCCTACAGACAATAAAAGCATGATAGGGAAGTATCATGAACAAATTTATGCACATAAATTCTACAGCTTAGAAAAAGTGGACAGATTTCTTTTAAGACATAATTTATCAAAACTCACTGAAGAAGATATTGATAACCCAAATAATCCTACAGCTATTAAAGAAGCTGTATTTGTAGTTAACAACCTTCCCAGAAAGAAAATGTCAGACCCATACAGCTTCACTGGCGAATTCTACCAAACACTTAAGAAAGAAACAATATTAACACTTCACAAACTTTCCTCAAAAAAGAAGGTAGGGCTTCCCTGGTGGCGCAGTGGTTGAGAGTCTGCCTGCCGATGCAGCGGACGCGGGTTCGTGCCCCGGTCCGGGAAGATCCCACATGCCGCGGAGCTGCTAGGCCCTTGAGCCGTGGCCGCTGAGCCTGCGCTTCCGGAGCCTGTGCTCCGCAACGGGAGAGCCCACAACAGTGAGAGGCCTGTGTACCGCAAAAAAAAAAAGAAGGTAAACACTGCGCAACTTATTTTATGAACTCAGCATTACCTTAATATAAAAGCCAGACAAAGATATTATAAGAAAATTATAGACTGGAATTCACTGGTGGTCCAGTGGTTAAGACTTCATGCTTCCAATGCAGGGAAGGCAGGTTCAACCCCTGGTCGGGGAACTAAGATCCCACATGCCATGTGGCCAAAAGAATTGTCTTTTCTAATTTAAAAAAAAAGAGGATTTAGTTCAAGATGGCGGAGTAGAAGGATGTACTCTCACTCCCTCTTACCAGAGCACCGGAATCACAACTAACTGCTGAACAATCATCAACAGGAAGACAATGGAACTCACCAAAAAAGACACCCCACATCCAAAGACAAAGGAGAAGCCACAGTGAGACGGTAGGAGGGGTGCAATCACAATAAAATCAAATGCCATAACTGCTGGGTGGGTGACTCACAAACTGGAGAACACTTACACCACAGAAGTCCACCCATTGGAGTGAAGGTTCTGAGCCCCACGTCAGGCTTCCCAAACTGGGGGTCTGGCAACAGGAGGAGGAATTCCCAGAGAATCAGACTTTGAAGGCTAGCGGGAGTTGATTGCAGGACTTCAACAGGACTGGGGGAAACAGAGACTCCACTCATGGAGGGTACACACAAAGTAGTGTGTGCATCGGGACCCAGGGGAAGAAGCAGTGACCCCATAGGAGACTGAACCAGACCTACCTGCTAGTGTTGGAGGGCCTCCTGCAGAGGCGGGGGTTGGCTGTGGCTCACCACGAGGACAAGGACACTGGCAGCTGAAGTTCTGGGAAGTACTCCTTGGCGTGAGCCCTCCCAGAGTCCACCATTAGCCCCACCAAAGACCAGGTAGGCTCCAGTGCTGGGTCGCCTCAGGCCAAACAACCAACAGGGAGGGAACCCAGCCCCATCCATCAGCAGACAAGCAGATTAAAGTTTTACTGAGCTCTGCCCACCAGAGCAACAGCCAGCTCTACCCACCACCAGTCCCTCCCATCAGGAAACTTGCACAAGCCTCTTAGATAGCCTCATCCACCAGAGGGCAGAGAGCAGAAGCAAGAAGAACTACAACCCTGCAGCCTGTGGAACAAAAACCACATTCACAGAAAGACAAACAAGATGAAAAGGCAGAGGGCTATGTACCAGATGAAGGAACAAGACAAAAGCCCAGAAAAACAACTAAATGAACTGGAGATAGACAATCTTCCAGAAAAAAAATTCAGAATAATGATAGTGAAGATGATCCAGGACCTCGGAAAAAGAATGGAGGCAAAGATCGAGAAGATGTAAGAAATGTTTAACAAAGACCTAGAAGATTTAAAGAACAAACAAACAGAGATGAACAATACAATAGCTGAAATGAAAAATACACTAGAAGGAATCAATAGCAGAATAACCAAGGCAGAAGAACGGATAAGTGACCTGGAAGACAGAATGGTGGAATTCACTGCTGCAGAACAAAATAAAGAAAAAAGAATGAAAAGAAATGAAGACAGCCTAAGAGACCTCTGGGACAACATTAAACAACAACATTTGCATTATAGGGGTCCCAGAAGGAGAAGAAAGAGAGAAAGGATCCAAGAAAATATTTGAAGAGATTATAGTCGAAAACTTCCCTAACATGGGAAAGGAAATAGCCACCCAAGTCCAGGAAGCGCAGAGTCCCAGGCAGGATAAACCCAAGGAGAAACATGCCAAGACACATAGTAATCAAATTGGCAAAACTTAAACAAAGAAAAATTATTGAAAGTGGCAAGGGAAAAACAACAAATAACATACAAGGGAACTCCCATAAGGTTAACAGCTGATTTCTCAGCAGAAACTCTACAAGCCAGAAGGGAGTGGCATGACATGTTTAAAGTGATGAAAGGGAAGAACCTACAACCAAGATTACTCCACCCAGCAAGGATCTCATTCAGATTTGATGGAGAAATCAAAAGCTTTACAGACAAACAAAAGCTAAGAGAATTCAGCACCACCAAACCAGCTCTACAGCAAATGCTAAAGGAACTTCTCTAAGTGGGAAACACAAGAGAATTAAAGGACCTACAAAAACAAACCCAAAACAATTAAGAAAATGGTAATAGGAACATACATATCGATAATTACCTTAAAAGTGAATGGATTAAATGCTCCAACTAAAAGACACAGGCTAGCTGAATGGATACAGAAACAAGACCCATATATATGCTGTCTACAAGAGACCCACTTCAGACCTAGGGACACATACAGACTGAAAGTGAAGGGATGGAAAAAGATATTCCATGCAAATGTAAATCAAAAGAAAGCTGGAGTAGCAAAACTCATATCAGATAAAATAGACTTTAAAATAAAGAATGTTACAAGAGACAAGGAAGGACACTACATAATGATCAAGGGATCAATCCAAGAAGAAGATATGACAATTATAAATATATATGCACCCAACATAGGAGCACCTCAATACATACGGCAACTGCTAACAGCTATAAAAGAGGAAATCAACAGTTAACACAATAATAGTGGGGGACTTTAACACCTCACTTACACCAATGGACAGATCATCCAAACAGAAAATTAATAAGGAACCACAAGCTTTAAATGACACAATAGACCAGATAGATTTAATTGATATTTATAGGACATTCCATCCAAAAACAGCAGATTACACTTTCTTCTTAAGTGTGCACGGAACATTCTCCAGGATAGATCACATCTTGGGTCACAAATCAAGCCTCAGTAAATTTAAGAAAACTGAAATCATATCAAGCATGTTTTCTGACCACAACACTATGAGATTAGAAATCAATTACAGGGAAAAAACGTAAAAAACACGAACACATGGAGGCTAAACAATATGCTACTAAATAACCAAGAGATCACTGAGGAAATCAAAGAGGAAATCAAAAACTACCTAGAGACAAATGACAATGAAAACACGATGGTCCAAAACCTATGGGATGCAGCAAAAGCAGTTATAAGAGGGAACTTTATAGCAATACAATCCTACCTCAAGAAACAACAAACATCTCAAATAAACAATCTAACCTTACACCTAAAGCTAGAGAAAGAACAAACAAAACCCAAAGTTAGTAGAAGGAAAGAAATCATAAAGATCAGAGCAGAAATAAATGAAATAGAAACAAAGAAAACAATAGCAAAGATCAATAAAAGTAAAAGATGGTTCTTTGAGAAGATAAACAAAACTGATAAACCATTAGCCAGACTCATCAAGAAAAAGAGGGAGAGCACTCAAATCAATAAAATGAGAAATGAAAAGAGAAGTTACAACACACACCTGAGAAATACATAGCATCCTAAGAGACTACTACAAGCAACTCTATGCTGATAAAATGGAAACCTGGAAGAAATGGCCAAATTCTTAGAAAAGTATAACCTTCCAAGACTGAACCAGGAAGAAACAGAAAATATGAACAGACCAATCACAAGTAATGAAATTGAAACTGTGATTTAAAATCTTCCAACAAACTGAAGTCCAGCACCGGATGGCTTCACAGGTGAATTCTATCAAACATTTAGAGAATAGCTAACACCCATCCTTCTCACACTCTTCCAAAAAATTGCAGAAGGAGGGACACTCCCGAACTCATTTTATGAGGCCACCGTCACCCTGATACCAAAACCAGACAGAGAAAATTAAAAAAACAAAAATTAAAGACCAATATCACTGATGAATATAGATGCAAAAATCCTCAACAAAATACTAGCAAACAGAATCCAACAACACATTAAAAGGATCATACACCATGATTAAGTGGGATTTATCCCAGGGATGCAAGGATTCTTCAATATATGCAAATCAATCAATGTGATGCACCATATTAACAAACTGAAGAAGAAAAACCATATGACTGTCTCAATAGATGCAGAAAAAGCTTTTGACAAAATTCAACACTAATTTATGATAAAAACTCTCCAGAAAGTGGGCATAGAGGGAACCTACCTCAACATAATAAAGGCCATATACGACAAATCCACAGCAAACATCATTCTCAATGGTGAAAAACTGAAAGCATTTCCTCTAAGATCAGGAACAAGACAAGGATGGCCACTCTCGCCACTATTATTCAACATAGTTTTGGAAGTCCTAGCCACGGCAATCAGAGAAGAAAAAGAAGTAAAAGGAATACAAATTGGAAAAGAAGTAAAAGTGTCGCTGTTTGCAGATGACATGATACTATACATAGAGAATCCTAAAGATGCCACCAGAAAACTACTAGAGCGAAACAATGAATTTGGTAAAGTTGCAGGATACAAAATTAATGCATAGAAATCTCTTACATTCTTATACACAAATGATGAAAAATCTGAAAGAGAAATTAAGGAAACACTTCCATTTACCACTGCAACAAAAAGAAGAAAATACCTAGGAATAAACCTACCTAGGGAGACAAAAGGCCTGTATCCAGAAAACTATAAGACACTGATGAAAGGAATTAAAGATGATACAAACAGATGGAGAGGTACACCATGTTCTTGATTTGGAAGAATCAATATTGTGAAAATGACTATACTACCCAAAGTAATCTACAGATTCAATGCAATCCGTGTCAAATTACCAATGGCATTTTTTACAGAACTAGAACAAAAAATCTTAAAATTTGTATGGAGACACAAAAGACCCTGAATAGCCAAAGCAGTCTTGAGGGAAAAAAACAGAGCTGGAGGAATCAGACTCCCTGACTTCAGACTATACTACAAAGCTACAGTAATCAAGACAGTATGGTACTGGCACAAAAACAGAAATATAGATCAATGGAACAGGATAGAAAGCCCAGAGATAAACCCACGCACCTATGGTCAACTAATCTATGACAAAGGAGGCAAGGATATACATTGGAGAAAAGACAGTCTCTTCAATAAATGGTGCTGGGAAAACTGGACAGCTACATGTAAAAGAATGAAATTAGAACACTCCCTAGCACCATACACAAAAATAAACTCAAAATGGATTAGAGACCTAAATGTAAGACCAGACACTATAAAACGCTTAGAGGAAAACACAGAACACTCTTTGACATACATCACAGCAAGATGTTTTTTGACCCACCTCCTAGAGTAATGGAAATAAAAACAAAAATAAACAAATGGGACCTAATGAAACTTAAAAGCTTTTGCACAGCAAAGGAAACTACAAACAGGACGAAAAGACAACCCTCAGAATGGGAGAAAGTATTTGCAAACAAATCAATCAACAAAGGATTAATCTCCAAAATATATAAACAGCTCATGCAGCTCAATATTAAAAAAAGAAACAACCCAATCCAAAAATGGGCAGAAGACCTAAATAGACATTTCTCCAAAGAAGACACACAGATGGCCAAGAGGCACATGAAAAGCTGCTCAACATCACTAATTATTAGAGAAATGCAAATCAAAAGTACAATGAGGTATCACCTCACACCAGTTAGAATGGGCATCATCAGAAAATCCACAAACAACAAATGCTGGAGAGGGTGTGGAGAAAAGGGAACCCTCTTGCACTGTTGGTGGGAATGTAAATTGATACAGCCACTATGGAGAACAATATGGAGGTTCCTTAAAAAACTAAAAATAGAATTACCACATGACCCAGCAATCCCACTATATACCCAGAGAAAATCATAATTCAAAAAGACACATGCACCCCAAAGTTCATTGCAGCACTATTTGCAATAGCCAGGTCATGGAAGCAACCTAAATGCCCATCGACAGGCGAATGGATAAAGAAGTTGTGGTACATATATACAATGGAATATTACTCAGCCATAAAAAGGAACGAAATTGGGTCATTTGTAGAGACGTGGATGGATCTAGAGACTGTCATACAGAGTGAAGTAAGTCAGAAAGAGAAAAACAAATATCATATATTAATGCATATATGTGGGAGCTAGAAAAATGGTACAGATGAACTGGTTTGCAGGGCAGAAATAGAGACACAGATGTAGACAATAAACGTATGGACGCCAAGGGGGGAAAGTGGCGGAGGGGAGGGGGTGGTGTGGGATGAATTGGGAGATTGGGATTGACATGTATACACTGATGTGTATAAAACCGATGACTAATAAGAACCTACAGTATAAAAAAATAAATAAAATAAAATTCAAATAAATAAATAAATAAAAGAAAATTATAGACTAATATCCAGCATGAACACAGACTAAATGTGCTTAAATTTTTTAACAAATAGAATTCAGCAATATAAGAAAAAGGATACTATATCATGACCAGGTGGGGTTTATCCCAGGAAAGGATAAATAAGGTTGGTGTAACATCTGAAAACTAAATAGCGTAATTCACCAAATTAACATACTAAAAAAGAAAACCCAAGCGATCATCTCAATAGACGCAAAAGAAGATCTGACAAGATTGAACGTCCATTCATTATAAAAAATACTCAGCACACTAGAAATAGAAGAGAATTTCCTCAGTTTGATAAAAGGAATCAACAAAAAACCTAAAACTAACATCATACTTAACCGTGAAAGATTACATGCTTTCCCTCTAAAAATGAGAACAAGGCAAGGACATCTATTCTTACCACTTCTATTCAATATTTTATTGAAGTCCTAGACAGAATAATTAATTAGAAAAAGAAATTTAAAGGCATAGAGATTGGAAAGGAGACATAAAGCTGTCTTTATTTGCAGATGACATAAGGGTCCACACAGAAAAAGAATCTATAAATATATTACGTAGAATAAGTGAGTTTATCAACATCACATGGTAACAGGTCAATATGCACAATCAATTGTATTTCTATGTATTAGCAGTAAACAATTGGAAACTGAAATTTTTAAAAATACCAATTATAACACACCATCAAAAATATTAAATACTTAGGAAAATGTTGAATAAAATATGTGCAAGACCTGTTCACTGGAAGCTACAAAACTGCTGAAATAAATTAAAGAAAACCTAAATAAATGGAGAGAGACATCATACATGTGGGTCAGAAGACTCCTTATTATTAAGCTATCAATTTTCCCAAAATTGATCTACAGATTCAACATACTCCCAGTGAAAACCCCAGCAGGAGTTTTTGTAGAAATTGATAAGCTATTTCTAAAATTTATGTGGAAAGCAAAGAACCTAGGATATCAAAATAATTCTCAAAAAGAGAAAATTGAATGACGTACTACGTGATTTTAAACAGAAAAATTGTGAATAACTAGGATTAGTAGAATGATGTCACAACATTTTACAAAGACAGATCTTTCCACTTCCCTAATAAATATTTATCATTCATAATTTTAAACACAACAAATGACCCATTAAGAGTAGCCATTTACTATAATTTTATGAGTTTTACAATTGCCAGATTCCCATCCAAAGATAATAATGATTCATCTTTCCCCTTTATAAACTACTAGTCATGCGCAAAACTCCACAAATGCTGCTTCCTTGGAACCATCATCTCTGGAGTTTTACAGATGATACTTCCTAACTACTTTCAACAACTTACTTACATGAGGAAAGAGAGACACAGTGTTGAAAAGTTTCAGTGATTATTATCAGAATCAGAATTAACAGACACTTCCATTATTAAGTGTTTACTGAAAAAAAGCCAGACAGTAAGTTAAGTACTGGACATACATGATCACACTGAAGAAAATTCGTTGCAGTGAAAATGAAAATCACAAGGGGACGACGAATCAAAGGACAGACTTTTACCTGTGTTTCTCTCAAAAGATTTAGCACACAATTGCACATGTGCTTTAAATACATCAAAATGTGTGTTTCATTCATCTTTAAGGCAAAAGTATCAGGTAAAGATGAGAGGTGAAGCAAGAAGAAAGAAGTCTTGCCGGTCCTAATGCATTTGTTCTCACTCTGCCCTGAACCACCCCTGAGTGCCATAGCAAACTCACAGGATATTTCACGTCTTCTGGGGAAACACAGCGATACTTGATATCTGTTGGACACCTTGAGAACGAGCTCTAGGCCATTCACGGTTTCAAAATCAGATTGCACTACATTCTTTTGATGAGTCCATATTTTGCGAATTTGGATTTCTGGTGGTCTCTGTGATTAAAAGAAAGTACTGTACAAAAATCAATGTTGAACTGGAAATGGGTTGGCAGTGTCCAATCTGATTCCAAGATTTGAGAGGCTGTGTGGCTCCCAACAGGTGTGCAAAGATCATTTGTATTAATTTTGTAAGTAATTGTGGTTATTGAATAATGAAATTAAAATATCATTTTTCTTTTCTTTTTTCTTTTTTTGTCAAATGACTAATAGGTTACAAGGACACAAAAACTTATTAAGGTGTTGGGACCTAATTATAATACTTGATAAATGGAACTGTCAGATCCTTCTTTTGGCCTAGGTGCCATGAAAAATTACTGAGACATCAAGGGTGCCCACAAACCATGAAGCTTTGGGAACCTTGGCCAGGTCTCCTGGGCTCTCTCCAGTGGATAATCCTGAATCCCAGCACAGCTACAATAATCCAAAGCATAAGTGGATTTAGAGTGAAGGTAAACAAGGCTTTGCCCTAGAGCCGGCCCGCATTTGCCCTGCGAGGGCTCTAGCAAAGCATTCAGCTTTCCAAAGCAAACGCTTTTGGAAAATCTGTAGAAATGAAATATTTAAACTGCAGCTGGTTGAAACCATTGTCTCCTTCCCTCCGTCACACATCTCCTGTCCTGTCGGAGTGCTGTGGGCATTTGGGGATGTGGCTAAGAGGAAAGTAAAACTAGAGGGATCATTTTGCTTTGCGTTTAATTTATGTGCTTTGAAGTCACTTCTGGCTCTAGTTATCTATCCTGGGACAGAAATAGTTTCCAGGGGCATTGCTACTGCCATGCTGCCAGTGCCCCTACTGCAGGCCACAGGTTGTACAGAGTACGGTGATCTGGCCTGGAAGTATGTGGGTCGTGGAGAAATATGCCAGAGGAAAGACTAAACTAACAATAATAGTAGGAATAATAATAATGACAATAAGAAGAAGAAATAATTCTATTCTCTTCAGAGGAAACATTACAAAATATGTCACATGAAAAGGCGATCAAAGAATCTACAGCCAAAAAATACGGGGGGGCGGCGGGGAGGAGTATTTTAAAGGTGAAAGTGGATCCGGTAGTTACTAACAACATCATGACAGTTTTCTGGGTTTTGTGGAGTTTGTAGAATTTGTCCACTTTAAAAAATTTTAATTTGTGGCGGTTTGTTTTCTGTCTAAATAAGGAATCCTTTCCATGCCTACTGCTGTATTCATAATTGTGAATTCTTTTTCTTAAGAGGGTGCCCCTTTCAGATCCCATAACACTGGACCTGCCAGGCGTAGGTGGGAGTACCAAATCTTGCCCAGGGGCCAGGCCTGGGTCCCACCCTCGTGGCTCCCTGACCCCCCAGAGCACGTGGCTGGCTCACAGTGTTAAGAGGGGGATGCCCGAGCCAGGCCAGCAGGACACCTCAGCTACACCTACAGGACACACCGCCTCTGCCAGCCAGGACTCTCAGTGACCGACAAGTCACCATGGCCAGTGTGCCATGGATACACTTGATTTTTAATTGTTTTTATATTGGAGTACAGTTGATTTACAACGTCGTGTTAGTTTCAGGTGTACAGCAAAGTGATTCAGTTATACATATCTATACATATCAACCTACATCTAAATCTATATATATCTGTTCTTTTTCAGATTCGTTTCCCTTATAGGGTATTACTGAATATTGAGTGTAGTTCCCTGGGCTATACAGTAGGTCCTTGTTGTTTATCTATTTTATACATAGTAGTGTGTATATGTTACTCCCAAACTCCTCATGTATCCCTCCCCCCAACCTTTCCCCTTTGGTAACCATAAGTTTGTTTCCACTGTAGGAGGACCAAGGCGGCCCTCCAGGGTGGCCCCCGCTCCACATCTGGCTACAGTTGGCCTAGAATTGGATCTGGACGCTCTGTCCCTCGGCCCCGTCCCTTGGTCCCTTGTCCCTTCTCCATGCGGAGCTGCCCACCCTCTCCCACCCCGGCTTAGCAGCTCAGGTTCACAAACCCAGAGTGTCCGAGGGAGACAGGAAGGCCAAGCTGGACTCCAACCTCGGAACATTCTTAGCAGGGTCAGCAAGGCTGGGTAAGGTCGCAAGGCTCCTTGTTAATGCCAGAGTGACCCCAGAGCAGACCTGGCCTCCAGTCCCGATTCTCTGCCCCTCACAGCTGTGTCGCTTCAGGCAGCGGCTCTGCCCGTCCAAGCCTCATTCTCCCCTCCTACAACATGGAGATAATACCACTACTTCTGGGAGCTGGGAGTCCTGAATGAGAAAAGCACAAAAAGCACTAAACCCCATGCCCGTCTTGAGGCCACGAGCTGGGTTCTCACCTCCCAGTTCTCACCCCTGCACTCCCCGGTGCATCTCAACACCTCCAAAAGGCTCCTCCCACACTTCTGAAACTTCTAAGAATCCCACTTCTACATTCTAATTCGGGCAGGTCTGGCCCATTTTCGGTGTCTTCCCTGAGTAAGTGCCACTTGGGGTGCATGAACTTACTGCAGGACCCCCAAGAACATCCCCATCTCCTGTCTCATCCACAACTCCCTCCATCACGTGGCTTTGAGTCCCCAGCTCTATCTCCCAAGATTCCTTAATGCACACTCTCCACTCCTGCAAACCTGCAGGGAGGATCTTACCTCCAGTCTACAGAGATGGGGAAACAAACGGAGGATCAGAGAAGTCAAGCACGATGCTCAAAGCTTCAGAGCTGGCGAGCGGCCATCTGTCTGGCTCCCCAGCTGGACTCTTTGCTCTGCCTCTGTGGCCTCCCTTCCAGGTCCCAGCCCTTTCACCCAGCCTCCAGTCCCCCGCAGCTCTTGCAGTTGTGGGGACACACTTCCCACTTCCAGGCCCGAGAGCTCAGAGCCAGGATTCAAGATGAACAACGCAACCTCCCCTTCCAGCAAGAACAATCGCGCTCTCCAAATTCTCAACAGAGTTGGTGAGCCGGGCTAATTGGGAAAACAAAACACAGTATATTCGAGGGAAAAGAAATAAATCCTCCTTTATTCAACGGGAACAGCATGTTCTCAAAAACCGTCCCACATTTAGGACCAGCTAGATAATTTGCAGAGCCCAGTGCAAAAGGAAAACGTGGAGGGCCCTTGTTCCAAAATTATTAAGAATTCCAAGCTGGTCACAGCAGGGCATTAAGCCAGGGGTGGGCTCCTCCTGAGGGGGTGGCACACCCATGAGGCTGGCCCTGCCTACTTTCCAAACTCATCTGTTTTAAAACCCAGAGTGCACATGAAGTACTGAGAAGCACCACACGTGCTCAGGACCTGATGGAGATGTTGCCCTAATCTGGCTGAGCCCAGGAGCCCACAGGCAGTCAGTCTATAGGAGCCGAGGAAACGTCCCATACGCTAGCGGGCAGACACCCCCCTCCTGTGATCTAAGATGCCTGGTACAGCTCACACTCCGTGAGGCAACCCGTGCGACCGCGGCAAGCCCCTCGTGCCGAAGGTTCCTCTCTTTAAAATAAGGAGGCTTAATCGGGTGGCTTCCAAGGTCCCTCTCGGCTCCACAGAGAAAGGGAAGAACTCACTTGTGATTTTTCACCTAATTTCTTCAACTTTAAACGCCAGCAAAGTCAGTCATACTTTAAAGACTACTAATCGTAGCAAGTCGACAAGATGCAGGGGAAAGGACAAAACGGGAAGAAAGCAGCTCGGCCAGAATGATGGCTGGATTCATCCAGGGTCTACTTGCCAAAGGACTGTGGCAGGCTGGTCAGGGCAGCCTCCCTCCTGCTCGGCCCCAGTCCCCCTGACACTTCCGGTCCAGCCCTCTCTTCCTTCCGTGTGTGGACCTGGGCATAAGTGACAAAAGAAATAACGTTCTTTTGAAGGCAAGGGCACATATGCATTGTACAGAGGTTGGAAGTGAAAGCCAATGGAAAACATATTCGCATTTTCATTTGAAGGACCAGAAGAAGTAATGACCCCTGAGATGCCAGCTTGGACCCGCAACTGCTCTGAACTCAAAGTCCTACCCAAAAGCCTTGGGAAATTTCTCTTGGCCTCCAGCAGACACAGCCAGCCAGTCTCCCACAGGCTCAGAAACTGTAAATAAAGGAGCAAACACAGCAGGCTTCCAGTGGGGTGTCACGGAAACTTAAAATAGCCTTCGGGAATGGCTCAGTTGAGTAAGGGGTCTGGGACGCACTCCTCACCTGTCATCAGCCACCCTCCCACAGCCAAAGCACCCCGAGCAGGGGCTCCCCATGTGAGGTCCAGTCTCTGGAACCCCATCCTCCAAGGACCAGCCTAGATTCAGGCCTAGAAACCAGTGATGCCTCAGAATGCACTGCCATGGGGGTGTATGCCGGAGGCTGTCCTCTTCTTCACCTTGAGAGGGTCCCAGGGTCACATCTGAGTATTTCTCTGTCCCTAGTATGGCGAGATTAAAAGTAACTACAAAGAGGCTACTTGCCTGGTAAATAAATCCAGGCCCAAATCCGGAGGGGACCCCCCCCCCAGGAGGAAATGATTACACGTCCGGCACATCATCCGCGTGGGCCCAGGGGTCTGTTCTCACCGGGCCCATTCCACTCACTGTTCGGCACCTTTACCTAGAGGCCAAGTGGAGCCCGGTGAGGCTGGGGTGTGGGAGTAGGGGGATGGGAACGCTGGGCACCACACTGCCCTGAGCCAAAGGTCCCTCTCCTTCTGCTGGGGATGAAACAGCAGAGAGAATGAGGGCTGCAGGCCAAGGCCAGCGGATGGGGAGGCCAGCCGCGGGCACCACGGAAAGAGAGATGCTGGAAGACTGAGCTTCACCCTGAACAGCGGGCCCTGCCACGACTTTTGATGGCAGGATTGGAAGGTGGCCTCCACAACTCTGGCCAAGCGCGGGCACCCGAGGCCCGAGTAAGACACCTGTGCCAGGTGTGTAGGCGCATGGAGACAGGGCCAGGAAGCGGGCGTTTCAGTAACCCGACACCTCGCAGCTAGGAGGGGGGCTGGTCCACATCCAGGGAAGGCAGCAGGATGCCTTTTCACTAAGAAAGGCTCCTTTGTGAGGTTGCATGATGAATTCGAGAATCACCTTGAGGGGCACAGGAGGAGGAGGCCAGACCAGCTGAGGGGGAGACAGAGATCAGGCGGGCTGCAGTTAAAGGAGCCGGGACAGCAGAGAAACCCAGAATGCTTCCTCTTCTGCCGAACTTTGACTGCTTTCTCCCTGAGGGTCAGGAGACAAATCAATTTAAACAGGTCCCTAATGGCTAAGGATGCATGAAGTGCAAAGGGGACGGGGCCTCCTTTTTGCAAGAGTGGTTGCCTGGGGGAGAAAAAAAAAAAGCGTAACTCAGTGACCGCAGCAGAGATGCCCTGCAAGACTCATCTTCTCCATGCTTTCAGTTTGAGTGACTGGATTCTGTCCGTCCCCCTCCATTAAATTCCAAGGAAAACCTGTCAGCCACGGCTCCAACCCAGAGTCTGGCCCAACGCTGGTCTGGAGCGTGGAGACAGCAGAAACAGAAGCGAGACCTTGCACATTCCAGGAAACCAGACCCCCATTCTAATCGGTGCTGCGGCTGCAGATTCCAGGGCAGAGGGGCCCGTGCAGCTAGGTTTCTCTGAACCCTGCAGGGAAAACGCTCAGGAGAGAGAGGCATCACTTGGCTGTGACCAAGGCAGCCGGCTGACGTCTACAATCACCTTAAAGTCCTGTACCTCTCAGGGCCACCGTCTGCAAATCTAAGTGAGACAGATCGAAACAGAAAAGACACAGCTTTGGAATCAAGCTTCCCACAGCCAAGGGCCCTCAGCCCTATTTTTGTCAAAAGAAACTGAATTCGCAGGTAGCAACTGTTATTTTTTTTTAAGATGCATAATTGGATGATGGACCACTACACTCTCTGTCTTTTGCAGACAAATGAAGAAGTAAAATTCAGGAGAGTTACGTGTGACCCATTTCTCTGCTCCTAATGAATAAAGGAGGCAGAGGGGGGAGGAGCCCGGGAGCCTGACCTCAATTTCCAGCCCACACCGGCACTTCCAAGGCCCGGCAGCCCCTGGCTTTCCGGCGCGGTCTCTCAGACGGCTCAGAGCGGGAAAAGCTCGCCTGATGCCAGACCTCAGACTGCAAACCCGTCCCCCATATCCATGGGCCCTGAGCGAGTGACTGTTTGCAGGGGCTGGGACCAGGCTGCTGCCGGTGATGCTGGAAAAGACTCAGCAGGTGAAGTGAAGGGGGAGAAAGGCGACCCGAACACATCTAAGCAGCCTCTCTGGAGGAGGAACGGCTTTCGGGGGGCACCCGGCCAGCTGGCCGTCAGTCATACGCACGGCCCAGTTCTCTGCAGCTTCGGCTCTACTGGTAAAAGATGCCTTTTCCAGAACAATGCGTCTATGTCTAAAGGTGCCTGTCATTGATAACCGCTTTTCAGTCTCGCTGGCAAAAAAAAAAAAAAAAGGCCTGGCTTGCATCCTCATGGTGAATGCTTGGGTTTGCTGGGTATTGTTGCCTTTAATTGTTGTTTTCTGATCTGTCGGATGTTAGGAAAATAGTCAGAAAAAGAAGTTTCCCATCAGCTCCACCGCACGATTTCTTTTTTCAGAAGTCTCCCGAATGATGCGTCTATCATCATCTTTGGGGAAACAGCTGACTGCTCCGCTCACAAAAACACCATTAACTTTCCTCCTGATTAGCACCTGGCTCCCGTCCTGACCGCCCCAGATTTCTCAGCTGGGTTCCCTTCCCGCTCCAGCTCCTTCCTCCCGGTTGTTGTGTCTGAAGTGGCCAAGGCAGCGCAGGCTCCCGAAGCCTCCAGCTGCGAGCAGCGGGCTGGGCGGTGACGGGTCCATTTATTAAGGGTCTGGGACACACTCCTGAGCTGTCAGCAGCCACCCTCCTGTAGCCCCTGGTCCGGGAGGGTGGGCCTGGGGCTTGGGAAAGGAGAAGCGGGGATGTGATGGTGAAGCAAGGCCCTCCGTCCAGGAAGGGCACAGTTCTTCCTGAGAGGTACCCCCTGCCCGTTTGCTGATGAGCGTTGTCTTCGAGGTGTGAGGAGGGTAACTTGTAAAACTGAGACAAAAGTCAGAAGGAATCTTTGGCTCAAGCGAGAAGTAAAGACCCAAGACAAGCCACTTCCCCTCTCTGGGTCTCAGTTACCTCATCAGTAAGACGAGGGGCAGACTAGACCATTTCCAACATCATTTCCAGCTCCAAAAAAATATCATATGATCTAATAAATCTGAAAAGTGCACTTCCTGATCTTTTCCTTTCAGTATGTAATTCCCATCCTTATGGAATATTCTTATTTTCCAGGCTGGCTTCCTGCATCCTGTGCTCCAGTTTCTTCTGAGCCATCTGAGCCGTCTAGTCACTGTCAAGGTGACTTCTGGGGCTGGGATTAGGATTTCCCCAACAGGAAGAGGAGATAAAATAAAAGCCTGGCCTTACTACATTCACACAACAGAATATTATTGGATCATAAAACGGAATGAAGCATGGACACATGCAACATGGATGAACCTTGAAAACATTACGGTCAGTGAAAGAAGCCAGTTACAAAGGACCACAAATGTATGATTCCATTTATATGAAATGTCCCATGTCCAGAATAGGGAACTTCATAGAGACAGAAAGAGATCAGTGGTTGCCTAGGGCAGAAAGGAAGTATGCGGTGACTGCTAACCGGTACCGGGCTGCTTTCTGAAGTGAGGAAAGTATTCTAGAATTGCACAGTGATGATAGTTGCACTACTCTCTAAGTATATAAAAACTCTGATCTATCCGCTTTAAAAGGGTGAATTTTATGGTATGTGAATAATATCTCAATAGAACAGCGTTAAAAAAAAAGAAAAAAGTCACTGTTTCTTTTGACTTCTTTAATGTGGCTACTAGAGAATTGCATTTTATGTATGACGCTCCAGTTGTATTTCGGTCTATGTGTAACCAAACAATCGAATAAACATATTGCTCACTTTTCCAAACAAGCACAAACAGTCTGGCCTCCTCCTGCATCCTGGACAGAGCTGGCATCCGGGAGGCTGAGTGCAGAGAGCCGTGGGCTGGGCGTCCAGAAACTCAGAGTCTCTGTCACAGCCTGGCTTGTGACCTCAGGCTTTCACATCCCCTCAATGGTCCTGGCCCCTCAATGAAAACACAAGTGTTGGACCAGATGACCTGACGACCACACAATCCCCCTTCCAGTCTGTAATCACAACTCCATCCGCAGGTAAAATCAAACTTTAAAAGTTCTCATTCTACCCCAAACACTGCATATCTCCTAAAAGCAGTCAATCTGGGAATAAAAATCACTTCAAGACAGACCAGGTCATTTACTGACTGAGCAGAGTGACCGTTTTGGTACCATCCTATTCCATGTATCCTGAAGGATTTCTTTCAGGAGAATTTCTTCTTGGCTTCTTCTGCCCCAGCTGTCAGTGACTTAGGAGGTGGGTAACTCTATAGCTGAAGGCAACGGATATGGGTACAACCCCCTGGAAAATAATTTGGCAACCACCTGGAAAAAAATTTATGGCCCGTGGCATACACCAAGGGCCATAAAAGAAACTTAACCTTCCATCCAGTCATTGCACTTCTTAGTATCTATCCCAGAAGAATAACCCTAGATTCAGAAATAACCATGAACACAAAAATGTTTGTTTTGGGGCAAACGTGGCCCAAATGGACACAAAGAAGGACTAGTTAACCAAATGGTGGTAATGCTGGGGACAGAAATGATGAAGCTGCTGGAATAATGGTGGAATCCTGAATCTTTTTTCTTTTATTTGTGATGTGATTAAAGTGTATTTATAACTTTCAAACACTGGCATAGTGCAGTATGCCATCAAACGTATAAATGCATTTCCCATGACGTCTAAACAGTACGGTGAAAAGAGATTCAAAAGAGTCTTTATGCTGAGAGAGGAAAATCAGGCCACAGCTTAAAAGACATTGAAGCATCTCAGCCCTGGTTTATCTGGTGTGCCCACCACTATATTTATACTAATTTTTTTCTTTTTAGCAAGAGCACTGTAATTATGGTTCAAGGGCATTAATAGGTGCTTAGAACTCTTGGGAGGAGAAGTCAGTCATTATACGGATAGCTTTTTGTCATCTTCCAACCCAAGGAGCTTATTTTTGGCGGGGGTGGGGGAGGAGTTTTCTTTAGCATCATTTTGTAATGGGAGACTAAGTGAAAGCACCCACTGTTTCTGCCTCATGGGAATCGTGTGCATGGACCCCAGCCTCTCCCAAATAACCCCCTGCTTTAGCAGGAAGGTACAGCTGAGGAGGGAAGGGCTCAAGGGCTCTACCTTGGGCCTCAGGATGGAGCCCACACTGACCCACCATCCTCCTGCCCCGATGAGCTAAGCAGCTTGTGAGAGTCGTGTTCCCTTTGGGTGCCTCTCTCTGAAGTGAAGGGTTGGGTTATGGGACCTGCGAGAACCTTCCACACTCAGATTTTGTGCACTGGGATTCTGTCCACAGCCAACTGGTGTCTTTGGCCAGTCAACAGCGTCTCTGCGAGGGCAGAAGTGTCCTTGTCCACAAAATCCCAGAAAACATGAAAATGGAGAGTTGATGTGGTTAGAGATGGGTTGTGGAAGGTGAGGGCACAGCTGTATTTTTCAGAGGATGAAGAACTATATGGCTGACCAAAGGTGAGCGTTCCAAGAGAAGAGCCTTGGATGAGAGTGTTCTAGGACCCCACAGACAGAAAGGGATCAGTGCGCATGGGGCCTTTCTAGATGGTCTCAAACTCTTGCCCTTCCTCCTATGCCTTCTGTGCTATTATCAGACTTCTCCTCCTGGGTTTTTTCCAATGAGGGCTGAACCACATTGGGCTACATTTTCCAGAGCCAAAAAGGTCAAATTGGTGGAGAAATGTCAAACTAGGACCTCAGAAACCCCAACTCAGGCCATTTCTTGACCAGTAAATGTTCAATAGAAACTTAGCCTGAAAACTCAGCATGCGGACCACAGGCTCCCTGGTAAAGAGCACACGCTCTCTGTGGTGGAGACACAGAGATGGTTGTGTGGTCAGAACCCAGGTTTCCACAAACTGGGAGGCCGTAAAGGAGACAGCAGTTCAGGGCTCCAGAGTAGACTCCAGAGACATCAACATCCATCTTCCAGGAACTGATAGACCAAGCAGGCAGAAAATCAGTAGGATATAGTTGACCTTATCAATCCACTAGACCTAATTGATGTTTATGAAACACTCCACCCAACAACAGCAGAAGATTCTGCTGTTCACATGGAACATTCACCAAGAGAGACCGCATCCTTGACCAGAAAACACATCCTAACAAATTTAAAAGACAAAAAAGAAAGAAGAAGAGAAATCACACAAAGCACGATCCTAGACCACAGTGAAACTGAGCTAGAAATCAATAACAGAGGCGAGCTGGAAAGCCCGCAAGTATCTGGAGATTAAGGAACACGCTTCTAAGTAACACCTGGGTCAAAGACATCTCAAGAATAATCTTGGAGTGAGGCAGACTTGGGTTCAAATCCTGGCTCTACCTCCCTCTACTGGGTAGCCTTGGACAATTATCAGTCACTTCCTGGAGCCTCATCTCTTCCCAGCTGGAGAACGGAACGATGCCCCTCCCTCCCTGGGTGACGGTGAGGGAAGCACGAGTTTGGCCCATAACACAAAGAGCACAGTGCCCAGCTCCCAGAAAGCACCCAGTGGTGGTAGCTCTTCTGGTCACTGTTCTGCCCACTGATGCTTCCTACCACCTGGCTGTCCTGGAGAACACTGTCCCTGTCCCCCCGTCCCCCAGGCTAGCTCACCCTCTGCCAGAGAAAAGCAGACGTGACTGCTGAACGTTGAGCCTTCCCTCCTCTGCATCCAGTTGGCAGCCATCGGCCGGGACAACCCCAACTGGCAGAACCCTCTGTGTCCATCCATCCCCCCCCCCGAGCAGGGGTGCCGCTTGGAATACTGGCACCGAAGAGACAGCGCCCCTAGCCCTGGGGTGTGAGATGGCTCACCTGTTGGACGATCTAGTAAAATCTCACCCGAGCCTATGTGGAAGGGAAGCCTACCACGAATCGCACCAAACTCTCAGAGAAAAATGAAAAAATAAAACAGTTTATCAGGCAGACAGGCCTGCCGTCTTCTCCTTGAGATCTGATTGCACAACTAATGAAAAAGATGTTTCCTGAGGTTTGAAAATATTGCACAAGGCTCTGACTCATTAAGACAGAGCTTATTCAAATTTGAAAATTATTGAAAATTCCAGCCACAACAATACGCCCTCTGAAACCACCATGTGCCCGAGGAGGCACGATGATCTCCTGGTGAGGGACCAGCTGCTGTCACATGACGCTGTGGAGGACTGCTATTACAGAACACACTGACTTGACAATTCGTCCTAGGAATCGAAAATAATAGGGTATCTGTGGGCTCCCAAGCTCTTTTTTTTCCTTAAGATGTGACAAGTCTTTCCTTGTGAGGAATTCCCAAAACATGGAAAACAAAGTAAGCGTCCTTCAGGAAGGTCTTGGGGCTGCTATACACTGCTCTCTCCTGGGCGTCACATACTCTAAGGAAGGTTAATGAGATGACATTTGTGAAATCCCAGGCATTCCAGGCATGCAGCTCTTCATTCAAGAGAAGTCGCACACTTCTCAGATGGTACGGACAACGCCTGGGGGTTTCAGAGGGTGACGACGGGCAACGTGGTGTCTGAGTCTCTCTGCCCAGAGAAGCTTTTCTAACATATTTGTTGGCAAACCCCAAGTCAGCCTCCAGGACACAGGTCCCGCATCACCCTCCTTCTCTGTGACGCCTTCTTTAAGCCACTCACGCACCTTATCCCCAGGGAGACATCATTATAGTGCTTCCTCTACTGAGCGGACTCCTTGACGATGATGACGATGATGATGCTAATTATTATTACAGCTAATACTGATCCAGTTCTAGTAATGCACTGGGCACAGTTCTAAGCACTAAGTTCATATAATGAGGTGTTTCCATCTTTGAACAAACCTATGACATAGGTATGTATGCACCATTATTTTTATAATGATTTTACTGATGAGGAAACTGAAACTTAGAGAGTTTAAGTCACATACGAGAAGTCATCCCTTTACAAAGTGGTGATCTGACTCCTTAAGCCGGGTGTGATATGACCTACTACGAACTTCTTGAGATCACGGGCTACCCAGCCTTTCTCACCTCTGATTCCTTCTATCTGGACCTTCTAAGTACACAGAAGGTGTTCAATAAATGCTCTGAATGAACTTAGAAATAGAACTCATGGCACTAATTCCAAAAGCTGAACTCTGCCCTTCCAGCGGCAACAGACATGCCTCTTCAACGGGAACCATTTGGGATGGCTACACTCTTCTCATTTTCTCTGCTGACATTAATTTTCTCTCTTTTTGTTAACGGCAGAGAAGATGGGGAAGGAAGGAGAAAGGGCTCAGGAGGGATCTCACTCCAGAGGACACATGCAGCCCAGCCTCGGAGCCCCTGGGAAACAGCAAGGGTCACCGGGTTCAGTGGAGCTCACCTCCTGGGGCTGGACATGCCACCGCAGTGGTCACCTGGGGACCTGCAGCAGACAGCACAAAGCTGCAGTACGAGGCAACCAGACCCAAGTGGGCCACAGGCATTCAACCCGAACCCTGGCTTTAACCATCGATAACTTAAGAAAAAGAAATAACTCTTAAAGAAGCCAGCCCAGGCTTTAAAACAAGGATGAGGTTACCACAATTCTTCAGAGACTAGCTTTCTTACAAGAATCACACACCATTCCAGCTGGAAGAGCCCTCAGAGATCACCTGGTCCAATCCCCTCACTGTTGAGGCTCTGAAGGTTCGGGGGCCGGTCACCTGGTCAGGTAACAGCCTAGGCAGGGTCAGAGGCAGTCTCAGCCTGTCAGTCCCTCCACCCCAGCTGGCCTCACCCTCTGCCAAGCTTGATTTCTTCTTCAAATTAAGCCTTACCATCACTATTTATTCACTTGAAATATAAGCTCATGGAAAGTCTGATTTCTCAATCCAAGGCACGGAACGGCGTCCAGGATCACACAACTCCAAATGCACTCAGGATCCAGCCCTGCAGTCCCGAGGCCGTCGGCCGTCTGACCACAGTTAGCTCATGGTCCCCGCCATAATCACTTACTGAATGCAGTTATTTTAAGTGCTAATGCAATCTATTTACAGCTCCTCCGGATGGAACGGAGTTACTCAGACGCTTGGCTTCTATACACTTGGCTTACTAATTTTCTGAAACCTTAATATTTTAACTCTTTAGCAAAACCAACTGAGAACAAAAGAAGATAACCAACCAGAGTGAGCAAAGCCTTATAAACTATTCAAAAGGCATCTAAGCCCGTGGTGGTTCCTCGCCAGGAATGCAGGGCCGGCCCGCACCTTCAGAAGCCCTCCCTTGTCAGGCCTGGGGTGAGACCAGGACGAGGAGTTCCTGGGCTCGGGGCTGCTGGGGTTTTTTTGGGTGGGGCGGGTCGCTTTCCTGGAGAGTGTACTAGGAGGAGAAAAGGACTAGACTTCTGATGCTTGAGGAGTCTTTTTCAGGCCTCTTTTCTGGCTTCCTGTCCTTTTTTTGGCAGAAATCTGCTACACATCCTGGCTAGTTTTTTGCAGCGTCTGGGAATCCGGAGGAGCCTTTCTCTGCCCAAGAGCAGTCTGGGGCCTGGGGCTCTGGTTTGGATGGATCTCTGCTACAGCTGCTTCTGCTTTTTGGCTTTTTTTCCAGCAAGGGCTGCCTTCATGGCAACTGGGGGCAACCATGTCCTCAGACTCCTGTGCCTGCGGAGCGAGCACTGTGACGTGGCCTTTGTTTCTGTTTCAGCTCAAGGCCATGGCCATCTGGAGCTCTGTTTATTCCAGCTATTAGCTTCGGCTTAGCTGGGGTTGGCTTATAATCCCGGTTTCTCTGTCAACAGCACAGAGTGCTTATGAATGGGCTGTGGACCAGATGCACGGGTTCAAGTCCTGGGCAAGGTACTGTTCTGTGACTCTGTCTCCCAGCTGTAACCTGGGGAGGATTACAGCACGCCCCTTATAGGGTTGCTAGGAGGATCGAATGGGTTAACGCAGGCCTGGCACAGAATAAGCACGAAGTATATGTTAGCCCTTATTATCAGACTATTAGTAATTGCAATTCCTTTCTTTTTTCGTAATCCCCTGACCAGTATAGAGTTTTTGCTTGAAGCTAATCCAAACTGCCCCTGGTGGAAGACGACAGCTCTTTTGATCTCTGGTATAACTGGACACTTTCCCATCCAAACCCTGACAGCAGCATTGATTTCTGAATAGATGATTTGCCTTCACTTCCAGAACCATGATTAGAGACCCCCTCTGGAGTCTTTGTGAAACAGCTTACAAATAAAAGTGCTTTCTTTCGAATGGTGGCTCATTCCGCCATCCAAAGATCCACTGTGGCTCCCAAACGCTGCGCGCCAGCCTGTCCTACCTCCCTTGCCCTCGCTCTCCGCTCCAGACAAACCCTCTTCGCGATCTCGTGAATCGGGGAGCCGATCCTTCCCCTCGTCCTCGCACGCTCGCTCCAACTCCAGGCCTCCCGTACGACAGCGCCTCCTCCAAAAGGCCTCGCAGGGGCACTCCAGCTAACAGTGCTCCTGCCAAGGCTCACAGCTGGAGCAGGCGGCCAACGCACAGCATTTAACAATGACGTCAGGTGACCTGCTTGTGGGCAGGGCTTCAACTGAATGAAGTCTTGGCTCCCAGGCTCCTGTCCTCAGAGGTACCTCCAGGAAGTCAAGGGCGGAATGCTAGATGGGGGGAGAAGGGCGGCAAAAGTGAAACCTTCCGTTGAGGAAAGACTGGGTTATCGTGTATCTCCAGCACTTCTGGTTTCTTCCTTCGTTCATTTATTCATTCAACATCCCCTCACGCATCTGCCAGGTGCCTCCTATGTGCCAGGCAGACACACACACACACACACACACACACACACACACACACACACACACACACACACACACAGTGCCGGATGCACCGTAGAGCTCAGTAAATATTTGCAGAAAGAAAGGACAGAGGAGAACAGCTCTGCACCCTCTGTCTCTCCCTCCTTTCTGGGCCACCACGCTCATCCTTCCGTGGCTGTCCCCTCGCTGGTTCTCCTGGGAGCCCGCTGTGGGCCTGACAGCCAGTGGGAGAGGACCTGTTTCCCTCCACACACACGGTGACTATTAATGACCTGAAACTTACTCAGTGACTCCACCTTACTGGCAGTAAATTCGGTGCTTGAATACTGCCAGTTACTCAGGACCCTGTGCAGCTCGACTACAAACAGTAACAGCTAGCTTGTTTTTGACAAAAACACACAACGTGCTTTTTTTATAGTCATCACCTCACACCCAAACTACTGATTGCACTAGCCCGAACTCCGTGCCCTGGCGTGTTTGGCATTCTACTGCTAGCTTTGTCCTACCCAGGTATTTTTGGTTATTGTTTGGTTTTTTTGTCTTGAGCTGCCCTGGCTCAAGAACATCTGAGAACACTTTGGCCCTGGGGCTCTGCACCACCAGCCTGGGTCACCCCTGATGCCCCCCACCCCAAGCAGCCCCAGCCACACCAATCTGTTCACCAAGCAATACCTGGCTCAGCCTGACCCCCGCACTCCACGTGGGATGCACTTCGGGCCCTCCCCAAACTTCCTTTACCCAGCCTGACCTCCCTTCCCCAGGCTTGGGGCTAAACACTGGGCTGCTTCTGAGTAAGGCTGTCCGGGTTCAAATTCCAGCTGAGTGGCCTTGGGCAAGTAGTTCCACCTCAGTTCCCCCACCTGTAAAATGGGAATGACAGCAAAGGCTCCCTCCTCTCGAGGCTGTGAAGGCCGAGTGCAGTCACACGTGTAACACACCAGGCACACGGACTGGGGCACAGAGTGGGCACTCAATACGCACGCGTTGTCATGCCCATACCTCAGACTCAGCAGGTTCACTTCTCTCGGGAATATCGCTCCTCCACCCTCTAATCAGGCTGTTTCCTGAGCGCGGAGGCTGGCTCCCTGCTCCCGTGCTGGCAGAACACACAATCTCCGTTTCACCTACACTGCTGTGGCACCTTCCTCTCTGTGTCGGCCAACCTGTGCCAGGCCCTAGTGCTGGACGGTTTTCCTACAAAGAAAACCTAGAGCAGCCCCTTGCGCTGGGCTCCCCTCTTTCCCTTTCCACGCACTGCCCGCGGCGAAGAGGCACCGTGTGGCTGCAACAAAGTGCACTGCCAAGCAGAGCTGGCCCGTCCCCACACCGCTGGATTGGCCGGAGCTGAACTCCGTATTGTTTTTCCACATGGTCTCTCTGACTGGAGACGAGAAGCATCCCTCTGGAAGGTCCCGCGAGAGAGTTAGACGATTGCTCCACCCTTTGCCCCATCACCATCACCTCCCCTGCCAGGATGGGTCTCGCTGATAGAGAAAAGATGCTTAAGGAAGGAGAGGATATCCTTCTCCCTCATCCCTAACCCTCTCCCCTCACCCCTGAGTCTGCATATTTTGTGATCCAAAACTACATTCAGCTTGTTCAAAAAGAACCACTTTCATTTTTGTAGGGTTGGCTCAAAACACGGGAAGCAAGGCGGCAGCAACGCCGCTGCACCGCCTAAACTGGTGCCTGGCCAGGGCGGCGAGTGGGGGGGGAGGGGGCGGGGAGGTCACCTAGGGAAACTGGGGAGCCTGACGGGCAACACCGTCCCTTTCAAATAAAAAGGCAATGTTTTCAACGACAGTATCCGAAATAAAAATGAATGCATGGTTAATTTTAAAGGGCGGGGGGGGGGGGGCAGATGCAGAGAAAGAAGGGAAAGCTACGGAAATTAGACCCGGTCCCAAAGCCTCAGACTCACGCAGCACACGGCACTTTTTTCAGCCCCGAACTTCTCAACTCTCTTTATGCCCACATTCCTGTCTTGTTTGTCCCCCAGGCCCTGGTGCGGTGCGGCTCCCCGCGGGGCACCCAGCAGCCGGCCAGCGGGCGGGATGCCCCGTCACCCTGGCTCCGGGCTTCTGGACAGAGCACGTCCAGGACCCGCCGCGCGCGGAACAGACCCTGGGCTAGGCGCAAAGCTCGGTTCCGACAGAGCCCGCGCAACGCTGCCCCCGCCGGGGCGGGTGCCCGCCTCTCCCGGCCAGTGGGCGCCCGGAATACCCCGCTAAGCTTCGCTGCCCCTCTGCCGGCCCGTCCGTCCCGCGGGGGCAGGTCGGGGCCGGGAGGCGGAGAGCGGGGAGCTCCCCGAAGCGCAGGTACCTTGGCCGCAGGCGCCGCGCTGCAGGACGATGACCGGCGGCCGGTGCAGCCTCTCAGAGCGGCGGCTGGCGGCGCGCAGCCGGCACAGGTTGGCGTAGGTGGTGGCGTCGCTGCCGCACACCGGCTCGCTGCTGGTGCACACGCAGAGGCCTGCCTGCGCGCGCCGCCGCACCGTGGCCGAGGCGGGCACGCCGAAGGGCACCACGCACTGCAGCCCTTCGCCGCACGGGCCCTCCTGCAGGCCGCACTCGGCCCCCTCGGGCGCGCCGCACACCTCGCAGCAGCCGCACGCGTCGCGGACGCGGCCGCCCTCGCAGTGTGCCGGCGGCGGAGCGCAGCGCGCGGGCTCGCAGCGCTCAGGACACCCGGCTGCGCCTGGCGCCGCGAGCAGCAGCAGCAGCAGCAGCAGCGGCGGGAAGAACGGGGCGCGCGGGGGCTGCATGGCGGCTCCGACGGCGGCGGCCGGTTGAGCGAGGGCAGGAGTGCGGCGCCGGGGAGAGAGCGGGAGGGACTCGGGGCCAGCGGGCGCGAGCGCGCGCGGCCGCGCGGCCCAGCCCATTGGCCTCGCGGCGGTGACGAGCTGCCTTGGGGACGGGCACTGCGCCCGGGAGGGGGGCCGGCCGGATGGCGGGAGGGCGGGCGGGCTGCTGGACCGGGGACCGCCCGCGGCGGGGGCAGGGCGGGCGCGCCGGGGCACGGCGGGGCTCGTGGGCGCGGGCGGGGCGGCTCGCGGGTGGGCCCGCCGGCTCGCGGGGCTTCGTTTCCCGGTCTCCGCTTCCCATGTATCCGCCTCTTGCGGCTTCCCTCGCCGCGATTCGCGACCTTAAAACTAAAAAGAGGCTCTGCACGGGGGAACCTGCGGTTGGCCGGCGCGCGAGCGCCCGGGAAAGTTCCCGCAAATTGCAGAGTTGGGGACCCGCCCGGCCTCGGGAGGGGCCGTTGCCCAGACCCCGGGCGGTGGCACCGCCTGCCCCGGTCACGCGCTCTAGAGGAGGAGGACGAGCACCACTCTGGTGGAACTGACCCCTGTGCTCGGCACGCGCGACCGGAACCGTGGACCCTGTGCAGCCCTACGAAGAAGGCGGGGCTCGCGGGGCTGGCAGAAAGCCAGCGCCCAGATCCACGGTTAAGTGAAAAAAGCAAAGCGCATAAGTAATTAGAATATAATCGTTCGAGTCAGATTCTTTTCAAAAGTTGTTATGGGCAGGATGCGTGCTTGTACGTGCACAGAATAGCTCCTGAAGGAGAAGCGAGAAGCTGCGAACGCGCGGGGTGGGGGGAGTCTTGGGTGGGAGAGAGGCTTTGTACTGTTTGAATTTTTCACCACATGCGTGATTCTCTCAAAACGTTGTTATTAAATAAAAGAGCTCGCCTTTGATCTTCCACTTGAGAGTCTTCGGTGAGCCATTTGGGACAGACGCCAGTCTAGGCGTCGTCAGGAGGAGCAGGGACGACCCTGAGGTGGGTCTCCGTGCCCTGGCGGTGCCAGGCCGGCAGGTGGGCAGAGCTTGAGCCGGAGGACCCTGTAAGAGGCGGCCTCACGCAGCCCTGGGCCCGGCCAGCCGGGCAGAGGCTCCCAAGGGCGGGTGGGCACGGGCCTGAGATGACCGGCCTTAGGGGGCTTAGCGACTTTTCACTATTCTTCTGTGTTTGGGTTGTTCCCTTGGGCACGCGGTACTTTTCCAACAAAAATAGTTTAAACGTAAAATCCAAATATGTGTAACCTCCGCTCCAAGCACCTCCCAAATGTGAGACATGTTAGCGTCCAGCGTCCAGAGGGGTCCCTGGGACCAAGAGCCCGGAAGCAGGAGGTCCAGGAACCCGGGGCATGACAAAGATGTCTTGGTCTCCAGCCTGTGTCCCTAGACCCCATGGCAGTATTTCCTAAAACCAGAACATCCTTCTTGTGGGAAGGGAGGCCTTCACTCAGAATTCACTCAGCCCTGTATACCAAAGGAGGGTGATACCTCTGCTGATTAGAGGCCCTGAGTGCCTGGCTGGCTGTGATTACCCAGAAAGGGGTTGGGCGGGGTGCAGGAGAGGAATAATTAGCAAAGTCCATCAGGAAATAAAAAGACTCTCCCCACTGCAGGCCAGTGAGCAGATGAGATAGACAGGGCCTGCGGTGGTGGATAAATTGGTGAAAACTCCTTTTCATCCAATACTTGTATTTTACAGATGAGAAAACTGAAGGCCAGAAAGGGTAAGTGACTCCCCAGGTCACACCACAAGTTAAGAGTGATGGAGCCAGAGCACCTTCTAAACGGTCTGTGCCTGCAAGTTCCCATCCTCCACCCTCCAGCCAAGTGACCAGACTGCAGAGTGAACTAGATGATTCAAAACAGAACATGACCACAACTTATCCGAGCTCCCTTCTTGTCAGAGAATAAGTCTCTGAGGGTCCCACTGGGTCCCCATCACGCTCGCACCCCGTTCTCCACTCCGTTCCCCTACCACACACACTTTGCTCCCCCAGAGTTGAATAACTTGCATTTTCTGGAACATAACCTTCCTGTTGAAGGTTTCTCTGCCTTTGCTCGTGCTCTCCTCTCTACCTGAAGCGCCCTTCCTCCCCTCCAGTGTGAGTTAGTGTGACCTAGTGAAGCAGGCAGGAGCCATGTCATCTGATGGGCTTGGATTCAAAATCCCACTTCTAGCCCTTAATTCTGTGCTTTCTGGAAATCGCTTAAGGACCTCAGGGACCTTCACCAGGAAAATGGCCGTGACAACGGGTCTCCCTGGGGTAACTAACCTAAGAGTGTTTTTGGCAATGGAACCACTCCTGTGATGGTTCACAACCTAGAAGAGGTGTTTGTGACTGTGATGATCGGAAATGCAAGCCACATAGGCCACAGGGCTGTACTACTAGGGAAGGAAGAAAGCACCTCCCTGCTGTTGGAAGCCATGCTGGTGGTTTCCTCAGGAGGAGTCAACTGAGGGAGGAATGGAAGACCGAGCAGAACCTGAGAAGCAGAATTGGAAATGCCCAAGGTTTTAGAAAGACCATGATTGCATCACGATCACCCCCCTGCTCTGAGGATAACGCGGATCGCCAAGGGGACAGCTTGATCCAGGGGCCCCAACAAGTCCACGGACTCTGAGTTAGAAAATTAAAGTCCCACTGAAAGGATTATGGGGGCCCTGAACCGTCCACGTGGGAGGGTGTTGTGTGTGTGTCCACGAGAGGGCACGTGTGGAAGAACAGAATAAATCAGGTGAAACCTGGCCTCAGGCGCCCAGCATTGACCATCCCTTCGTCCCAGCATCTCCATATCTAGAAATAATGCTTTTGAAATGAAAGGGTTACTCTTTCTCTCTTTTATTTCTTCCTCCTCTGCTGCCACTTATAAAGATAGTTTCTTAAAAGATGCATTTTTTGAATACATCATGAAAAGTCATTTCTCACTCGCCAGGTCTTGGCACAGATTCCTAGAGAGGATTTTTCCAGAGAAAAGGGGGCAGTTCTGAAGCCACACAGGCGAGTTCCCTGCCATCCCCTCTGCAGGCCAGATCTGCAGCATGTAAGCTTTCATTTTGAACAAAGTCAAGCCTATTCATGAAGAATGAACAATGAAACACCATGGCTGCCAAAGCCTGGGTTTGGAAATGGGGCTTCTGAAGTGGAACCATGGCTGTGCTTCTCAGAAGGAGAAAGATCTCCCACGGGGTCTCCCAAGTGCATGAAGGACCCAGAGTGGTGAGAGCCCTATTGCCTTTCCTCATCTGCAGTACCAGAAGCTAGGGAGCAGTGGTAACACTTTTGTCTCTTCCTAAAGTCTTGTCAGTCCCCTACCCCCTAACTTCCCGGTCTCTCAATCACAGTCACATGAAGTCCAGACTTCATGCCCGATGCTCTCCCCCAAAATGCCCTCAAACCAGGCTGCCCTGTGGTCCCAGGGCGGCAGGTATCCTGAGTTATTCCCCCATAGCGCCCACTCTCACTCTCTCCATAGTAACAGAACCCTGGCTGGCACATGCCACCTCTGAGCTGGTTTGGGCTCCCTTCCCTCTGAGTACCAGGCACGCTCCCATCACCTCCTGCCACCCCACCGTCAGAAGGTGGTGACCTCCTGTGACAATAGGCACACCCTGGTCCTGCTTCTCTGAAGACAGTCTCACGTCCGATCGGTTTGGTTTGGTTCAGGAGAAACTTCTGAGCATCTGCCATGTGGTGGCCATTCTACTGCCCACCGGAGACGTGGTGTTGAATGATGCAGCCCCTGCCCTGCAGGAGCTCAAAGTCTAGAACTTCCTGCCGTGATGGAAAGGCTCTCTCTACTTGTGCTGCCCCAGAAGGTCGCCACCAACTAAATGTGGCTGCTGAGCTTTTGAAATGCGGCAAGTGCCCGTGAGGAACTGAACTTTACTCGTCTTTCATTTTAATTCATTTAAGTGTAAACAGCCCCGTGAACGCACTCCGTGAGGTGCAGGAAACTAGTGCCTGTTACTCAGGAGAGAGAAGGACAAGAAAACAAATGCAGGGGGGTTGAAGGACTTCCGTGAGGGGAAAATCGGGGCGTTAGAAAGGTGCTAACAGAGCTCCATCTTGAGGGACGGGGAACAGCAGGAAGCACATCGTCCACGGGGGTGGGAGGGGACGTCATATTACGAGGGCGCCTAGTTGGGAAAATTCTAGTGTGGCTACAGGCGGGAAAGGGGTCCCCGTGGGCAGGAGAGGCAGCTGGAGTAGGGGGCCAGGTTGAGAAGGGCTCCAGCTGTCCGCCTAAGGAAGTTGGGCTTACACTGATGCTGGTAAGTTCCACTAGGCTTTTAAGGAGCTGTGTTTTGGCAAAATCACCCTGCTGCAGTATGGATGCTAGACTGAAAAAAAAAAAGTGGATTCAGTAACAGACATTTAAAACTATAGATACATTATTCGATTTTAGGTGAAGGAGAACTTTGAATTACATTGAAGATGCAGTTAGCATAACCCAATAGGATAAGAAGCAAAGAGATTCCATTAGCTTTGTAACAGTTAATTCATTTCAGCAACGACTTCTTCAGTGCAAACCCCTCCTTCAGAGATAGTGCAAACGGTATGGATGTCTAACATATTCTGGAGAACTTCTGAAGCACTTTAGGAATATTAGGATTTCTGATATCAAGTCACAAAACATTCACGGCTGTTAATTAAAGAAGGACCCCCCGTAGAAAACAATCCCAGACCTGGCTATTGCTCTGTTTCCTTTCAAGCCCTCAAGATCTCTAATTCAGACCTTTCATTAATTTAAGACTAACCTGTCGCCTAAATCAACTGCAGAAGACCAACGGTCCACGTTTGCACTAATTAGCTCGTTCCAGTATATTTGCTTTAGAAAACTAAAAGTGCAAGGTGCGTGACCAGTTTTTTCCACTCTCAATGACCCAATATCAGACAGACACAATTTCAAATAGACCCACAGGCAGGCACCAAATTGTAATGAATGACAGCTTGTCGATTTTCTGTTATTCAGGAGCTGCATGAAAAGCTGAACAAGGTCACATGTAGAGCATGCCGCCTTTTAGGCAAGATAGTTCGCGTTTTTTCTTGTTTTTTCTTTTTGAGGAGAGGAAGGGAACAAGCATTTATTGAGCATGAGCAGATTCCCAGCAGTTTGAATATACAAGCTTGACAACAACCCTGTAACGTAGGTATTATTATCACAACCTTGCTTTTGAAATAAGGAAACTGAGACTTGGGAAAATCCAGTAACTTATCGAGGTCGTGAGTGTTAGAGGTGAGATTTGGTACCCAGGTCACTCTGTCTCCTCCCAGTTGTGTGTGATTAACTCTCCTGGCCACATTGGAAAAGGCTTCATGGAGGAAGTGACATTTGAAAGTAGCCACAAGAAGTATGTCTAAAGGCACAGAACCAAGACAAGGCTGTTTAAAGAGCAACGAGGGGCTTCCCTGGTGGCGCAGTGGTTGAGAGTACGCCTGCCGATGCAGGGGACACGGGTTCGTGCCCCGGTCGGGGAAGATCCCACATGCCGCGGAATGGCTGGGCCCGTGAGCCGTGGCCGCTGAGCCTGCGTGTCCGGAGCCTGTGCTCCGCAACGGGAGTAGACCACAGCAGTGAGAGGCCCGCGTACCGCCAAAAAAAAAAAAAGAAGAGCAACGAGGAGCCAGTTTTGTCTAGACAGGTAGGAAATAAGCATGGGAAGGGAGCTTGGGGCAAGACTGTGGAAGTTCATATGCCTTACTAAGGAGTTTGGATGAGTCAACACAAACCAGCACCACGTCACAGAAAACAAACCGAAATGCAAACCCTGTTGGTGGTGGTTTGATGATGTCATCTTTAGGTAGAGAAGGGAGCATCCTGCTACCCCCTTGGGTTAGTCACAAAATGAACCCTGGAAAATATCATTCAAAAACGAGTTGGGAAAAGCACTTACTGGAAAAAAAAAACAAAAAACCTGCCTTCAGAAAAGGGTTTTTTGTTTGTTTTTTAAGAAAATATCTTTTAACATTTAAGAGGTTTTTTTAGAATGTGTAGTCTTTTTAAGGATATTTCATATTTTTATGGATATATTTATTTTGGACCCCAGGTGCACAGGATTGAGTAAATCATACTTTTTATATTTTTCCATTCAAGGCCCCTCTCTTGTTTTCTGTATTTATTTATTCTCTTTTACTCACATATCCATCTCTCCACCTCCATCCCACTCTCAAGCATTCTGATGGTTCATTGTGCATCTGTTCATTTGCACGTATTAGTGCAAACAGGCCTTGGTTTGGAGGGATGCATTTTTACTGAGGTGTTGTTGACATGTAACATTACATTAGTTTCAGGTGTACAACATAATGATTCGGTATTTGTACATGTTATGAACCGATGGCCACAGTAAGTGCAGTTAACATCTGTCCCTCCTCGTGGATAGTTACAAACATGTTTTCCTGTGATAAGAACTTTTAAGATTTATTCTCTTAGCAACTTTCAAATATGTAATACGATACTATTAACTGTAGACACCATGCTGTACATCACATCCCCAGGACTTATTTATCTTATAGCTGGAAGTTTGTACATTTTGACCCCTTTCACCCATATGTGAACCATATGTGACCCCTTCACCTATATGGGAAAAAGTTCACATATAGAACATGCTGTCTCTTAGGAAAGATTGTTCAACTTTGACTCAAGGAAATTATGAGACAGAATTTTAAAGGTACTCGTAAAAAGACTTTTTAAAAGGGAGGGGGTGCTTCAACCTTTGAGTTATCTCACCGTCTAGTTATATAGACACTAAGGGATCCTCAAAGTGCCGAAGTTCTATAAGCGTTAAAAAGTATTCACTCAGTTTATTTATCAATAGGATTTCTAAGGTGCTTAGAAATCAAAGTTTAAACCAACTTGACCTAGAAGGCCCAGATTCTTCTTCTACAAACTTGAATTGTTTTCTTACATATACCGCCAAGTGTTTTCTCTTTTAGTTGTTTTTTTTTTTAATCCTTAAATCAATGGGAACCATGAGATGTGTAAAGCTGTGAGAATATAAAAGAATTATGCAGCCATGTCTACTCTAAAAACCTGGACCAGAAGTCGCTGACAGCTGAGGTCTCTGCTCCCCTCAGTATAACCCCCCAAGACAAGGCTGCCACCAGCTCAAGGGGCCGCCCAGATGGCCTTCCACGGGCTTTGGGATTCCCGTCACCCAGTCACATTCTCCCACCCACGCCATCTTTCCTGTTTCCTTTGTCTGGCACAGAATAGGTTCATTGGAAATATTTGTCAATATTCTTGATTCACCAGCTGTAAAGAACGTGTGCTTTGAGAAACTTGAACCAGAGAAGGGCTGGTCCTGCCTGGACCTCCCTGTGACCATAGCTACTAGGCCAGGGGGTCTCAAACCTGAGCGTGCATCAGAAGCTCCTGGACGGCTGCTGAAGACTCAGATAGCTGAGCTCCACACCCCGGGAGTTTCTGTTTTGTAGACCTTAAACAAAGGCAGGGAAGAGCAGAGCAGAGACGGCCACTGCTCCCATTTATTGAGGATGGAGGAACTCAGGCTTCATCTAGGGATGGGGTTTTAATCAGGAATGGGATGTGGTCAGATTTGTGTGTTAGAAAGACCACCGGGACCAGGGTGAAAGCGGGCCTGAGGGATAGGGAAGCAGAGGGAGGGTTCTGGCAAGAGAGAAGAGCGTATAGTAAATAGAGTTCAGCTAGGATTTTAGCAGCTGGGCTCACGTTGTGCCACAAAGAGTCTGCCGCTCTGCCTGCAGTCACTCTCTCTCCTCCCCTCTCAAATGTCAAGCGCAGACTCGCCAAGGGCGGAAATGAAGGGTACACATCCAACTAAGCAGAACAGACTGGCTGTCCCAGGCCCTCAGGAGGCGGGCCTCTCCCCCCACCCCCTCCTCCGTGGCTACAGCCAGTCCTGGATGGAGAAGGCACCGTGTGCTAGGTGCAGGGGGTGTAACGCTGTCTGCTCGCCAGCCGGCTGCCCACCTGGGTCAGCTCTGGGAGAGGTGTCTTTTCCCAAGTCACACAAAGGTGCCCCAGAGGATGGGTACCCTGAAAACTCTTTCCTAAATCATTAATGACCTGAGGGAGGACATTCTCCTCGCTGGCTTTAATGGTCCTCCTCAGCGAGGGGAGGTGACAGAGATCCCTGTTGTCCAATAGAATCACCTGGGGAGCTTTAAAAAAAAAAAGCTGGTACCCAGGAATTTGGCAAAAGTTGGATAAATTCAGTAACCGATAGTATTGAGTCTGTGCTGATTTCGATGATTTTACTGTGGTTGCAAAAGGGAAAGTTGGTTTTTGTTTTTGTTTTGTTTTGTTTTAAGAAAATACACACTGAAACATTTAGAAGTAAAGAAACTTCACGTCTGCAACTTAGTCTTTTTTTTTTTTTTTTTTTTTTTTTTTTGCGGTGCGCGGGCCTCTCACTGCTGTGGCCTCTCCCGTTGCCGAGCACAGGCTCCGGACGCGCAGGCTCAGCGGCCATGGTTCACGGGCCTAGCCGCTCCGCGACATGTGGGATCTTCCCGGGCCGGGGCACGAACTCGTGTCCCCTGCATCGGCAGGCGGACTCTCAACCACTGCGCCACCGGGGAAGCCCTGCAACTTAGTCTTAAATGTTTCAGAGCTAGAGAATGATTAAGCACATGTGGTTAACACTTGGGGAATCTGGGCTAAGGGTAAATAAGAGTTTTGTCCTATTTTTGCAATTTTTCTCTAAACCTAAAATTATTTCCAAAAAAAACACAATTTTTAAGGAAAAACAATAAGCACCAGCAAGCCCGTGAAAAGTTCTCAACATTGTTAGTCATCAACAGATCAACACCATAACGAGATGCCACCTCACATTCAGCAAGGTGACTAGAATCAAAGAGCCAGGTGAGGGCTTCCCTGGTGGCGCAGTGGTTGAGAGTCCGCCTGCCGATGCAGGGGACACGGGTTCGTGCCCCGGTTCTGGGAAGATCCCACAGGCCGCGGAGTGGCTGGGCCCGTGAGCCATGGCCGCTGAGCCTGCGCGTCAGGAGCCTGTGCTCCGCAACGGGAGAGGCCTCAACAGTGAGAGGCCTGCGTACCGAAAAAATAAATAAATAAATAAATAAATAAATAAATAAAATACATATAAACCCCTCTAGGGGGTGTGGTTGAGCATCCCTGGTGTCTAGCTTTCAGGGCTCTCCAGGGACTGCAATGGGCAGCCGGGCTGAGAACCACAGGCTGTTCCTATGTAGTGATGCTATGTGAACACATGTTTAAACCATCCAGTTGTTCTATAACCAGGGTAATGTCCTTAGAGATCCAAAATTCGGTGGCACTGGGAATTCCATTTGTCTAATCCACAGCCCCTATTTAGTCAACCGAACTGTGCCTGGATGGCTCACCCCATGCCACCCCCCTACAGCTTCAGCAGGCTGGGAGCTGCCTGGACCAGCCACCTGGACTGCCCATTGAGCGAGACAGTGCCAGCCACAGAGCAGACACAAGTCGCACACTGGCTGAGTTAGAGATGCTCACTTGCAGCAGAAGCCAGGAATTGCATTGAAGTAATACATTTTCATCTTGATTTTCATTTACTTTCTTCCCTTCAGCTTGGTTCCGTTTTTGATATGACCTCTGCTGTCACTGTCAGTACTCCCGGACGGTGACAGTGGGACATCAGCAGCACATTATCCGTGATGAGTCACGGCCGAGGTACTTTTCCACTGGGCTCACAGCCACAGCCCTTCTCCATCCTTCCATAGAATCACCACACACCATGGACACCTGCCTCTCTCTCTCCTGCTGGACTCCACTTCTTAGCTTCTTAGGGACAGTTTCTGGGTGCTCAAGCCTATCTCAGTGCCTAGCACCCAGTTATTAAATTGACTCTCTATTCCTTTAAAAAAAAAAAAAGGAAGAACCACCACTTTTAGAAATCAGACCGAAAACTCAGTCTCTTGCGTTTACACTAGCCTTCCTGACGTGAAGACCTGTAGCTTGATAGGAGTGGAGGGAGAAAAAACCAGAACCCTCAATTTCAGGAAGACCGAGCCCAACCCCTGTGATCATTCAAAGAGATTTCAGGAAATCCTCCACGAACGGCCCAATTTCCCTGGCTTGAGATTCGAGAGGAAACAGAAGAAAGACCCAGGGGGTTACTTATACACCGAACAAGAAATGCAGGATATAAAACTGTGCGTGCTGTTTGCTCCTGATTGTTTAAAAAAATAATCATCAGACTTAAACCTGGAAGGAACAAAACCTGAGTGTTAACCGTGGTTCATTCTGCGTAGAGGGGTGGTGGGGGATGGATGATAGTTTCTGCTGCTTTCTATTTTTTGCACTAACCATTAATACTAGGGGGGAGAGTATTAAAATGAAGGAAGGAAAGGTCAAGAAAGCCAAAGCCCTGTTAGGGGGCAACCTCCCCAGTCGTGCTCTCCTTAAAGCCAAGGCCCCCTCTCCTAGGGCCCCTTAACCCTGGGCTGTGCTCCTTCCTGGGGTCACTCCTAGTCCCTTAGGCACTTCACACCCACCTTTTCCCTCCTCTGAGCTCAGCATCTGCTCCATCCATGACTGCCTTCTATTCACTGGGCACATGGTAGAGTGTGTACCAAGTGCTTAGCACTGAATGAATACAAAAAGATTACAGATTGTTCCAAATCTGTATTTTCTGACATTTTAAAATGAGGATGCTTTTCTATGCTTTTTAATCCACCAAGATATCTATACATCTTTAAAAAACAAAAAACCTTGACGTCTTTAGATAAGCTCTTTTGGTGTCTGGACGTGGCTTATCCATTCCCTTTCTGTTTTCCCTGTTTCACTGTCCCCATCCCTAGGGGCCAGTTCTCTGTGTCCTGGCACAAGGAAATGGCCTTGCAAACTCTATAGAGGTGGCAACTCCCAGGATACCCTTGAAGATGGTGTTTGGGAATCACAACATAATTTAACAATAATCAGGACAGCTGGGTATTGGCATATGATGAAAGTATAGATCAATGGAACAGGAAGGAGTCCAAGTCAGACTCATACAGACAAAAGTCACCTGATTTCACAAAGGCATAACTGCAATTAAATAGGGTCTTTTCAATAAATGGTGCTGGATTAATTGGCTCTTCATATGGGGGGGGGAATGAACATAGGTCCCATACAGACATCAAATGTAATTAATTCAAAGTGGATCATAGACCTAAATTTGAAAAGTAAAAATAAAGAGTCCAGGGACCCTATGGCCTGCAGAGCCTAAAACGTTTACTATCTGGCCCTTTACAGAAAAAGTTGCCAACCCCTCATTTAGACAATCAGTAAAAGAATAAATCAGGCCTTCATTTGTAACTTCCGGTTTGCCAATTTCTGTGGTGTAAATGCTTCCCCTGTGGGCACGTTACACTGCCGATGTAACATCACTGAACACAGAATTGGAAGGAGAGGCAGGACGCACAGCATCACACAGTCCGTCAACCACCCAGGTCCAGTAGATGTAAATAACCCCTAGAGCGTGGGTAATAGTTAGATGCAGTAAAACAACTAGGAAGTGATGAGTTCTGAGTCTTTTTATTACCTTTGTTCCTAATGTAATTTATGTAATTGTAAGTTTATGTCTAATTTTCAATAATGGCTGTTTGACAACCAGCTTGCATGATTCCCCAAAATTCAACAGCTGACTCTCCTGAGCCAGCCCCCAGCACCTCACCAACTGAAGTGACCAATGGCCTGGCAGATGTCAGTTTTGTGGCTTGTGTCCACACCGGGTCCCACAGAACTGGGGGGAACACCCTTCTCTGTGCCCACTCTGCCACCTGGTCCTAAAGCAGGGGTACTTCTTATCATCCTGTCTCCAAAGGCACGTTACTCACAGCCTTCTCTGTGTTCAGAGCCTCCACCCAGCCATCCTCTCCCTCCACGCACATGGCCTCCTCTCCGCAAATCTCCTTCCCCCAAATGCAAACAGCTACCAGGAAGATCCCCAGTGGGGAGACCCCCCCCGCCCACAGAGTCACCTAACACAGCTACTATCACATCTCAGTTGTAACAGGAGCACCTCACAAAACTACAAACTTGACGTAATTCCAATTTTTAAAAAGTAAGATATTTTGGAACTCCAAGATAAAGATTCAGAGTTTCAAAAATTGAATAGAAAAACATTTCTATGATATTAAAATATATTGTTAACTACAATTACTCATATTGTATGATTCTGGCGGAGAAATATCCCTATTCATGTTATAAGAAGTTCAGAAATGGACTCCACTCTGAGCGATTACTGCCTGAGTGCTATAACCTGAATGTCTGTGTCCCCCCCCCAGATTCATATCTTGAAACCTAACCCCCAAGGTGATTGTACTGGGAGGTGGGGCCTTGGCAAGGTGATGAGGCCATGAGGGCTCCACTCTCACCCCATCAGAGACTCCCGAGAGCTCCCTTGCCCCTCCGCCACGTGAGGACAGAACGAGAAGGCAGCTGCCTAGAACCAGAAAAAGCGTTCTCACTAGACGCCACAACAGCTTGATCCTGGACTTCGCAGCCTCCAGAATGGCGAGAAAGACATTTCTGTTGCTTATAAGCCACTCAGCCTAAAGTATTCTGTTGTAGCAGCCCAAGCTGACTAAGACACTGATAAAAGTCTTATTTCAAGTCAGTCGGAAGAAATAGATTTTTAATACTAACAGCTTAGAGAAAACTGGACAGACTCCTGTGCTAGTGTTAAGGACATTGACCCCATCTTACTCAGTGTCCCTTGTAACACATCCATACAACAGAAGCTTCTGAATATTCAATGCCAAAAAGGTTCTCTGGCTGAGTAAAGGTGACATGCTTCTTTGCATCAAACAACAGACTTACAGAACTCAACATCTGCTTCTTCCATTGCCAGGAGGCTCAGAGTTAAATGGTATAAGCACCTTTCCTAGATTCCTGATAAAATTCTGTCTCTATAGAAGATATCAAATAAAGAAAACTTTTTATTCTTACCTGAGTGTAATCTCTCAAAGCAGGTGGATGCAGGCAGCCTTTTTCAGTGGGGTTCCTCAACTGAACCCCAGAACACAGACGGTGATATGGGTGTCCATTTTCTCAGCTCTCCTAAGGAGATGCCTAGGAGAGAATTCACGACATGCAATGGATGCGTTAGGGCAGTGGGTCTCAGACTTTATGGGCACCGGAATCACTTAGAGGCGTTAAAACAGATTGCTGCTCCCATCCCCAGAGGCGCTGATTCAGTAGGACTAGGGAGGGGCCGATAACTTGCACGTCTAACAAGTTCTCGGATGACGGTGACACTGTTGGTCTCCGGACCACACTTTTGAGAGCCACTGCTTTCGGGAATTAGAATTTACTTTCTCCCACTGCAGGCTCAGAAGAGCAATGGGGCAGTTATGGGTGCTCCAAACTTCAATGTAAAATTGAATGTGATGAGCGTGAAAGGGACCCTGGACCTCCAACAGCTGTGAGTGACTGCTGAAACCACACATTCTCGCAGTACTTTCACAGAGCGGCCAACACTACCAGGATCTGTTTAAATTTTGTTTTCTCTCTTATGTACTTCTCTTTTGGGCCAATCTAATCAACAAACCGCTAGACTGAGGCTGTTTCCATTTTCTAATCTCTTCCAAATTTTGAAGTCATTGGCTTTTTGAAAAGACTGCAGCGGTGAGAGAAGCTATACAGTCAGCCCAGAGTTCAAGCACAAAATCTTAAAATGCATTCCAGTTCCAATTAACTGAGTTGAATGTTGGCACAGGAAGGGAGAGGGAATCAGGTAATTTGGGGCCATCGTGGCTTGTGTTGTGGGGAAGCTGAGAAAGCAAGTCCAACATCTCAAGGAGGAAGTTGCATCTTAGCGGAAATGGAAGGATGAGTGGGATTAAACAGCACAAGGGATCAGGAAAGTGGCATTCAGGCAGAAGGACCAGCGTGAATAATGACAGGGAAGTAGGAAAATCAGGAAACAAAGAATGGTTCCCTGGAACTGGCGCGTAGGATATACAAGAAGCACTGTGTGAGAGGTGGAAATGTAAGCGCCTGAAGCTAAGAAGTTTAAACACTTTCCATAAGGAGACTGTTTCTCAAATGAGAAACCCAGACTTGTTCTCCTGGGATCACTGATTCTTTATGATAAATTATATATGTCACACTTGAATTTTAATTTTTAGACGACCCATACATTTGATTTAGATGGCCTCCTTATACCTGAATTGCAGCACTTTATTCTGGTGCCCATGTTTGCGTTTGTAATCATCTTGGTGCCAAGTAAAAATCAGATATCACAACTTGCCATATAAACAAAGTGTTCATGTTAGTTCATTTGAGTTGAAGACAAAGTGAGTTCTTACACTGTGTGTTTTGCTCAGCCCCATGCACATACATTTGAAAACTTAGAATGTATACTTTTCTAGGAATATAATTTATTGAAACTGATTCCAGGGACTTCCCTGGTGGCGCAGTGGTTAAGAATCATCCTGCCAATGCACGGGACACAGGTTCAAGCCCTGGTCCGGGAAGATCCCACATGCCACGGAGTAACTAAGGCCGTGCGCCACAACTACTGAGCCCACACGCCACAACTACTGAAGCCCATGCACCTAGAGCCCGTGCTCTGCAACAAGAGAAGCCACCGCTATGAGAATCCCGCGCACCACAACATAGAGTAGCCCCCGCTCGCCACAACTAGAGAGAAAGCCCGGGCACAGCAACGAAGACCCAACGCAGCCAAAAGTAAATAAATGAAGAAATAATATATACGTACGTAAATAATTCTTTTAATTAAAAAAAAACTGATTCCAGAAAAGATAGAAAACCTAAGCGCATCAATTTTCATAGAGGACATGAGGAAGTAAGTTGTCAAATGTAGCCCCGCAAAACAGGTCCAACAGGTTTCACAGGGAAAGTTCACCAACTCTTTAGAGGAATAATTCCAAGTCTTTTTCAGCTGTTCCAAAACAGCTTAAAAGAAGAAAATCTTCCAAGTTCTTTCCACGAAGCTAGGCATAACACCACAAAGTCTACAAAGACTAGATCCACACAGAAGAAAAATACAAACCAGTATCACTTGTATTTATGCCAAAAAACCCAAATAAAGTTATAGCAAACAGAATCAAGCAGTACATTTTTAAATAATGCATCCTGGGCTTCCCTGGTGGCGCAGTGGTTGAGAGTCCGCCTGCCGATGCAGGGGACACAGGTTCGTGCCCCGGTCCGGGAGGATCCCATATGCTGTGGAGTGGCTGGGCCCGTGAGCCATCGCCGCTGAGCCTGCGCGTCCGGAGCCTGTGCTCCGCAACGGGAGAGGCCACAGCAATGAGAGGCCCGCGTACCGCAAAAAAATAAATAAATAATAAAATAAAATAAAACAAAAGAATGCATCCTGACCAAATGGTACTTATTCCTGAAATGTAATGATAGATACTAGGAAATGGATTAATGTTATCCACCAAATTAATTGATCTAATTAATTGAGGGAAACAAGATTATTTCCACAGATATTGAAGATATTTGATAAAATTCAACTACCCTTCTTCATTTAAAAAAAAAACTCAATAAAATATGAATAGTTGAATACTTCTTTAACCTGATAAAATATTCCCACCTCAGCCCAAAAGCCAGCACCGTGCCCTTCAATGGGAACCACTAGAGGCCTTTCCACTAAAGTTAGGAGCATGACAAAAATGACTGCAATTGCCTGTTATTTAAGACGGTAATTCATGACCACAGAGCTCAAGTGTTGCCAGGATGTCCTCTATTTCTGTAGTCCATTCCTTTTCCACAGTCCGAGACAATTCACACTTTCTATTCTCTCCTCAAACCTCTAAAACCGTCTTCCCCATCTCACCGTTGAGGATTGTTTCCTAAGTTGCTGAGACTGAGGCAACCAGACTTTCAGAGACTCCTTCCCTCCACATGCACCCACTTACTCTGCCCTCCCACCACAGAACACCAACACATTGAATAAAGCCAAGCCCTCTACTGGTGTGCCAGATTCCATCTCATCTCCTCCCGGACTTGGTTCCAACAAGTCTCCCCACCTCCTACATCATCAATCCTCCTTTTGCTATTGGGTCATCCCATCAACGAAAGGCCACTATTTCTTCTATCTTAAAAAAAACAACAAAAAATTATTGAATCCGCTTTGGCTACCAGTAACCATCCCATTTCTCTGCTCCTGTTACAGCAAAACTCACAATAGTTCTGTTTGGTCCACTCCACCAAAACTGCTCCTATTAAGATTTCCAATGGCCTCCACACTGCCAAACCGAGCAGTCATTTCTCAGTCGGCCTCTTACTAGACCTGTGAGCTTCGTTTGACACATCTGAGCCCCTCCTCCTTGACTCATTTTCTGTCCTTTGCTTCCAATTGACTTGTAGTCACAACTTCTCATTTTCCACTGCCATTCCTCTCCTGAGCTCTTAATGTTGGAGCACCCTGTCCGTTCCTTGGTCCTCTTTTCTCCTTTCTTCATCTCTATAATCCAGCCTCATAGCTTTGAATAGCACCTAGTATGTTGAAGGCTCCCCAATTTTTATCTCCAATAAAGATTTCTCTCAAATCCAAATTTGTATATCCAACAGCCTTCCTGACCTTTCTCCTTGGTATCTAATAGGCAGCTCAAACCATCACACTCAATACTGCAATTGCAACCTTTGCCCTCAAACCTGCTCTACCTGCAACCTTTGCCCCTCAGCTCAAGGGCTCTCTGTTCTTCCAGTTGTCCAGGCCAAAAAACTTGCCGTTATCCTTGAAACATCACTTCCCTTCACTCGCCATTTCTAATCGATTAGGAAATCTTCCACTTTGGAAATACAGACAGGCCAAAGGAGAGTGAGAAGAAAGGGTAACATGAGTGATAACATGAACCATGACAAGGAGCACAATGCATATGAAAGTCACAAAGGAAAAGATGTCACTGGGACCAATGGCCTCTATTTGGAAACAATAAGGTTCCACAGGGAAGAGATTAAGTTCACATCGTGAAGGTACCAAAGCCAGGCAAAAGTGAGTTTTCATGTGGTTAAGTTCCTAAATCATGGAAAGATCCCCACATTTCCCACCCACTCTTTCTCTCCTGCCCCAATGCCGACCAATGCTGAAGAAAACCAGTATGACAGGTAAAAGTACTCTCATTTCGAAGGGAGAAAGAGGCAATGAAACTTCAAGAGAACAATTTAAATTTTATGCACGAATCTGGATACTTCAAATTCCAAATCATCATTTCCAAATTTATTGTCATGTCACATAGTTTTTACTTGTAAGGACTTTTTCTCTTCTGGGACCTTCCAAATCCCCTCCCTCACTATGCTTCCCTTATTACCCACTCCACCATTACCATCTCAGTCTCTGGATGTGTAGTTTTCCATGACTGATTTGATCACATATTACACTTTATATTTCTTTTAGCAAATTCCTTGTGGGTGTCATCTTTTTCTTAGGTTTCCTGTGCACTGCATATTGTAACACTGGACACCCATTTGGCCCAAGACCTCATCAGAAGGTCAAAAGTTTCTTCACATGGAAAAACACCTCACTCTTACCCTATACCTAGTGTATAACCAGTTTCTGCAACTCCTTCCAATTCCAGAATCTGGCAACCTAAAATAAAGCTATTTTAAAATCCTTATTCTGATAACCTTATTAATTTACATGTCAAACGTCAGGGCTAAAAACCTCTCCGGGAGGTTACGATCAGGATATTTATCTACTATCGATTCTCAAATGTTAAATTTAAATGCATGCATAAAGAATATCATTTAAAATATTATGGTTCTGAAAAATATTGAAAATAGATTGAATGAAAATTCAACTCATTTATTAATTTGGAGATAGTACAATATAAACAAAGAATGATTTTCAAGACTTCTACTGAGGCAGCAGTACCATAATGGTTAAGCGCCCAGACCTTGAAATAAAGAAGATTGGATTGTAAACCTAGTGTGATTTTAAACAACTGACTTTTATTTCCAAACCTGTAAAGTAGGAGGTAAATGTGATTCTAAAAGGGCCACAATGAGAGATCCTTGTGATGATGGAATTGTTGTTTCCTGACCATATCAGTATCAATATCCTGGTTATATTATTTTACTGTAGTTTTTCAATGTTATCATTGGGTAAAACTGAGTAAAAAGGGTATACAAGAGCCCTGTATTATTTCTTACAATTACATGGGAATCTACAGTTATCTCCAAATAAAAGGTTTATTAAAGAAGTCATTCACAAATGTTGACTTAAGTTTTATATTAATTTCCAAACTATCCTAGGCAATTACGTATCTTCTCTAATTTTGAGTGAAATAGCGAGATTTCAAATTTAACAATGATGTAACCAGAAGGTGGCGCTATTACTTCATGAATATACCATAGTAAGGCACTATTCACGTTATGTCATAAAAATAAAACGCTAGGATTTCGTCAGTCAAAATTGTAAATGTTAACTCTAATTCAGCAATATTTTCAATACATGTCTTACGTGAGGTTTGACAAAAATACGATTTTCGTTAAGTCATTAAAAAATAACATATACAAATAACCAATTCTGGATCTGCTTCACAGGGAAGTTTGCAAATGGAAAATACGAACCCATCTAAGTGTATTTTTCGCTGCGTCATATGTGGACTGTCAAACCTCCCATGACAAGGAAGATTCTTACCAAGTCTGGTACTAAGCTGGTATGTCATTCCAGTTTTATACAAACATTTCCTGCCTCACCAACTGTTAGAACTTCTGATAAAGACACAGCACTACTTTAACTAGAAGTAAAAAAATGGCTGAGAAAGGGATCTTTTATTTTTTTTTTTTTTGGTGAAAGCAACAAAGTTTAGAACTTCCACATTTAAAAAAAAAAATAAAAACATTTAAAATACTTCTCAGGGAAAGAAAATTAAGTTGCACCAGTTAATAAAAATTACCAACACAGATATCCTTTATCCAGTTGCATTATTACTAGATGCTGGATACACAGCAAGTGTGGACTACTTGTTACTAATAGTGGGTTTGCAAGAAGCAGCCTCTAATACTTAACAGGGCATTTTTATGAGTGCAGGTCTACAGCTCACCTGGGGATCAGTATGTCCTCTGCACTCATCCTTATTTGTGTCATACCGATCTAACCAATAACCAAACACTGCAAAAGCAGCCTGGATGATTCAAACAATGCTTTGAAGCCAGAATAATTGATTTTGCTTTTGAGAACACGTTTTCTAATTAAGCAAAATAAGCTCTTTTCCCCAAAAAGGCTCATGTTTCCTTGTGCAATTTCATATCAAGTTACACCCTTCCAAGTCTACCAAATAATCTGTCCTTAAATTCAAGTCAATTAACCAAACACATTTTGTACTTGTTCTATTTACTTGTTCACACAAGAACTGAACCAGACCAAATGAGAAATAAGTTAGAATTAATTTTGAGCAATTTATTCTCAAGTCATTACAGTGTTCAACCAGTTTGATGTATAAAGATGTCAGACATAAAAGTAAACAATGGGAAGCACACATATATTCCCATTCTGAAAGAAGACATGTTATATATACAGAAAAAAATGCAGCAAATATTAAGGTATTCAAAGTAATTCTTTGACAATTCAGATGTGACATATTTACAGGAAAAGTATAAGTTTTAAAATAATTAAATAATTTTCATAGAATTATAAAAGTATTGAGATAAATATTAGGAGACTCTGACAATCACAAGACCATTTCCCTGTGCTATTTTATACAAGGGTAGTTCTATAAAAAGTCCCAAAATAGAGCTAATATTTTGCCACTATGGAATATATCAAATTACCAATACCAAAATATTAACATGAACATGCAATGTAAAAGCTGTACCAAAGAAAACAGCATTAGGCTCCTGAAATAGCCAACTGTCTACACAAGATTTCTTAGGTGTGTTCATGAAAAAAGAGCTTTCTAAAGGAGCTGCTGTAATGGATGTATCTGCAGAGAAAGCGATAACTACTTAAAACCTTTTCATTCTATCATTCTCAAGTGTAGCTGCAAAAAAGGAAGAATCTAAATACAACTTCTAAAAATATTAGCTTATGAATAAAAATGCTGAGTGGTGCATTCTTGATGCATTCGGATTTTTAAAGTGATGCTATGATAATTCTAGTATAATAGACAGTAACCTCTGGACCCCACGACTGTAATAAGAAATCCACCCTCCCCTCTCTTTCTCAAACAAGAAGTCATCTTAGAAAACGAAAAGGAGAAACAGTGACATTTACGAATTCAAAACAACACAGTACTGTAATACGGCAAAATATCATAAAAATAGCAGCATGTGAAATTCAAGACTATTTTCTTAAAGCAAATGTTTAAGAATGAACCGTAAAAACAGTACTTGGTCAAACTGGTCTATTACTCAACACCTGAAACTAACGATCTTTTAGAGAGGTGCTTATACTTATGATATCCCCATGATTAAATGTAAAGTCAAATATGTGTTTTAAAACATATATTGCACAGATAGTAGAATAACAACATTCTGGTATCTCTAACACAAAATGGTATGTTATTTAGTACATTAACCTATGCTACTGAAAATTAATTTTATCCTAATAGTTTAAAACCAATCATGTAGGGGTTCTGAGCACATTAATCTCAAAATATTCCTAAACAAGATGAAAAAACACAGGCACTTGAATACAGGCTATTAGTGACAAAACACAGAGGTTACAATCGCATGACTAAGGGCAGTATGTCTTTACACATAAACTTGAGGTCTTTCACTGATCCAAATATAGAAATAAGAACTATTTTACAAAACTCTGACAAGAAAATCAGATCTCCAAGAAATTTCGTATCAAATAATTTTCACTGAATAAAGCAATGACTGCTGCACGTCTTAAGCTTTTACAAATAAATGTCCGAGATACGGTTGTTTGAATTTTAATTCTCCCCTTTTCTCCATCCCAGTACAACATACGATCCTCACTAACTGTCCAATAATATCCTCTATGCAAAACTCACAGCTCACCTTGAGACCCAGAGCATCAAACATGGCTACCATTTCAGAACTGTCCACACTGCACTGTAAATGTTACAGCACCACAGACGTCATGAGTTTAGATCCTTTTGTCTGGCAATACTCCATTCAATAATATTAACCGGTAAGAATGTGTAGAGATTGAACATTTAATTGGAAGTCACAGTAGCATTTTTAAAACAACCAAAATAATTAATAAGCATTTTTCATGTTTTAAATTGTGAAACATTTAAATTGTCAAATTCGCTTGGAAAAAATATCACACACACTTTTATCATCCCAATGAGAACAAAGCTTCAGACAGCTTATACTGAGATACTTCGGGCTTTTCTCTTTCTTTCTTTCTTTTTTTAAAGAAATTGCATTGAGTTTGGCCACACCCTAGCTTCTTGGCTTACCAGCTTATAAAGAGAACATCGATGAGGCAGTACACTATATGCATTAAAGCCCTTTCCCCTTTATCATCTTTGGCGAGAAGCCTCTTGAAAGGACACTGAGGGCGGATGAGGCGGGTCAGGCTCCACGTGCTTCCCTCTCACACATCGCTGACTGGAAGGCTTGCGTCATCCAAGTCCACGGGGTCACAATCTTGTTCCTGAGGGCCATTTTCACTTTGAGGTTTTAGCAGAGCTTGTTCAGTCACTTTGGTAGCTGGTTCTCTTGGAGAGACAGTCTGGACCTTGAAGTTCCCTGGCTTGACCTTGGCAAGAGATTCGTAAAATCCTCGCTTCTCCAGGGAAAAGCTTGAGACCAGAGAGTCGCTGCGAGAGGCTGTGGATCGCGGGGTGGCTGCTGTGGCACCGGCAGAGAGGAGAGCGTGTTTGGGTTCGGAAGGACAGCGGGAATGCTCCTGCAAAGAGGGGTGCTGATCAGACACGGGCAATCATTAACGGCAAGGCTAGTAACTCAGTGTGAGACTTTATTCTCTGAAAAACAAACAGAACAAAACACACACACACAGAGCAGAAGCATGAGCCATGCAGCGTACATGTGCAAGTTCCTACCCAAAGCAATGCAGTTTTAGGAGTGAGTTTAGAGCGCTGACAGCCAACAACCACGCCCAGTAAGAACAACAGTTCTTTTTTCTGAAGCCAAAGTTCGTAGCTGACACTGAAGACTCAGCCTAAAGGGGAATGCAGTGTGCCAACTGCAACTGAACTGTGTTTAACAGCGGGCCTACCAGCTTTACCATTTTATTTAAGAGTTTATTCTCAATAAACACTAGGAATTATCCCACACATTTTAGAAAGATTAAAAAATGAAAATGCAGAATATAAAAATAAAAGGCCATTATCTCTTTAATAAGCAAAACTCAACATTTTTCAAACCTATTATTTTGTCTGTCAGCCTCACGAACTTAAGTTTTTGGTTCCCTGAATTTCACTGCAACCAATAATATCATAGTCTTTTCACTTCTTATTTAATTGCATTTATTTTTGCATATGGCATACATTCATATGGTTTAAGATTTTAAAGGCAGAGAAGGGTACATATTTAAGCATTTATTAAAACTGTGGTGAAATAATTTCAGTTGTGAATATTAATTTCAATACGCTTCTAACTAAACCAAATCTGAAGACAGCCTGAAATATGACCATTCCAAATGCATTGCCATATAGCTCCTAGTATATTGTGTTCATTTGTGACATTAGTGGCTTTGAAAACAAAGTGCTACAAAGCACTCTAGATTCCCATTAGATGGCTAAATTTCACCTGAGATTTAATACACCATGCACACTATACTAATGTAGAGTTTATCCAATGCATGTGCACCTGTGAGTTTGAGCAAACTGTTACCACAAAGGTGCATTTTAAGTGGTGTAGTATAAAAAATTTCAAAATACAGGAAATACAGAAATTGAAACTTGTGGCAATTCAGTAAATTAAGCTTTAGTAGATATGACTTTTTAAATTAGTAAAGTTGTCTCTTTTTTTATTATTTATTTATTAATATCCGTATCCAACCTGATAACTGTAGTGAAATAGTTTGCGTTAGTGTTGACAAAGTCAGTTATGATAACTGCAGAAGGCAGTTTAGTTAACTCAACTTTCCAGAATCAGTTGTTAAGTAGTGAGTAAGTCCAGGCCCTCTAGTAAGAAGGCACGTTTGCGTGAGAGCCCACATACGTGCTGCATTCCCCAGTTCTGGACGTATACCTCTGTATACAAGGATTCGACAGCCTTCTGGCCTGCCGCATCTGGAACACAGTGCAAAGCTAAGATTAGAGTTAACCTGTACTGGAGGGGGGGAAGAGAAAGTTCCGCTGATAGTTACAGCTTAGAGAGTCCAATCTGCCCCCACCACAAAGCACAAAACACAAACGCCCTTCTCCAACTTTTCCTCTTCCCAACAGACATTGTTTTTGCAGAGAGTCTCATACTTGACTGCTGAAAAGGTCACATAAAACACAGGCAGTTACAAAATTAACACCTATGAAAATAATTTCTGAGACATTCCAAACAGGATACAAGAAGAATAACTTTAAAAGTGAGAAAAATGGATTTGTATTTCCTGATCTAGAGTCATTTCTAACAAACGATTAAAAGACAATATTACTGCAATACTAGAAATGCAGGAAAATACTGGAAGTGCAGACTATCCAGCATCAATGAGTCTAGATACTAAAGGCTCTCATGCTCCACGTTAGACCACCTTCTGCAGACCAATGTGCTGCACTTCAAGGCGATTGAAAGTTCTTCATTCCTTAGTAGAATTTGTATTTTCAGATCAGAGATCAGTGGCCAAAGTATTCCAAAGCTAAATCTTATTCCTATATGATGAACTTGTACATGATAAATTAAAAAGTAAAGACATTTTCCTTACTGAGAATGTTTAGCTGTTTTAATTTTATTATTATACTACCAAAAAGATAATTAAGATAGTAAAAAGCAGCCTTTTAAATTAACCTAGTAAAAAATGAGAATGAAATGGAAAATACTGACTGAGAACACTAGATTCTATTTAAAGTTCCAGCTGCTCAACTGTCTTCCAGCACTAGTGAGGCAAAAACCTAAACTGAAATCATAGGAAGCAAAAAGGAAATTGAGACCTTCACAAAACTGTGTAATGCTACAATTAAAGGTGCCTCACATGATTAGGCCAAATACCATACTAAGAATTGGTAAAATTATACCAAATCTGGACCTACTGACAAGTAAGAACTCCTAAAACAAAACAAGGAAATGTTCATTCTTTAGTTGCCCTGCTTGTGCATTTAAGACAATACAATGCACAGAAAGTTATGTATACATAACACTACAGGAAGCATTAAATTAGAAATGCATTATTTTTTTTGCAAGTCCAATTGGTATGAAAGTCAACATGCAGATAAATCTCAAAACAGAAAGAAACTGAAAGGATTAGGGGGAGAGGAAGAAAAATAACTTGACAGGATCAGGGGACCCAAGGGAGTATCACCCCAGAGAACAGGAAACATACAGAAGACGCTGATCTGCCAGGTCCCCGCTGTGCTACAATGGCACCAGAGACTGCTTTAATCCAACTGTGCATCTCTTCAGGGCTATCAGCCTAAGGGGAAGGAAGGATTCATTCAATTTTTCCTCAAAATCAGCTCCTATGTCTATAAATCCAATGTATTCATTTTGGTAATTAACAGTGTCAACAACAAAATCATTCTAAGGCAATGGTTTCCAAAAACTTTTAGAAATCACTTTTTTAAACCAGGTTTTGCTGGGTAACTTACAGAGATGTAAGTTGGGCATGTAATGTTTTAAGATGAGACACATCAAAAAGTGTCAATATGGGGCTTCCCCGGTGGTGCAATGGTTGAGAGTCTGCCTGCCGATGCAGGGGACACGGGTTCGTGCCCCGGTCCGGGAAGATCCCACGTGCCGTGGAGCGGCTGGGCCCGTGAGCCATGGCCGCTGAGCCTGCGCGTCCGGAGCCTGTGCTCCGCAACGGGAGAGGCCACAACAGTGAGCGGCCTGTGTACCGCAAAAAATAAATAAATAAATAAATAAAATAATAATTTCTAACAATACCCTAAATCATCATATTCCAAAGCATCATCTTCCTTGATAGGACCATGACTTCCAATGTGAATTAAAAACCTTACTATGACTTTAATCCAATTAAACAAGGCCCTCAGAGGGGTGGAGAGGTACTGCCCTTTACTTCTGGATTCTACTATCTAGTAGTTTAAAAATTTTAAAGATACAAGTAATATTTTTGAACCAATGATATTAACAAAGAGTTTTTAAAAGGAAAAACTCAAAGTAGGCAAAGGCAGAGTATACTTTCATTCACTACAAACAGGAGCACCAGTCTAGAAGTCAATTTGGCAAAATAAAGAGGTTTAAAAAAGCTCACGCTCTGATAGTTATCCTCGATCTAAAAACGTATTGTAAAGAAGTAAGAAATTCAGGCAAATTTATGCACAAAATGTGCACTATCACATTAAATCACAGTAAATGTACAAAAACTATGTAAATGAGTGATCAGTAACAGTACAGTAGAGAAACAGTTTAATTGTGAAACATTCATATAAGAGAGCATAGCTCTAAAAGGTTTTCAGAGAATTGGTTTTTTGTGTGTGTGTGTGTGGTACGTGGGCCTCTCACTGTTGTGGCCTCTCCCGCTGCGGAGCACAGGCTCCGGACGTGCAGGCTCAGCGGCCATGGCTCACGGGCCCAGCTGCTCTGCGGCATGTGGGATCTTCCCGGACCGGGGCACGAACCCGTGTCCCCTGCATCAGCAGGTGGACTCTCAACCACTGCGCCACCAGGGAAGCCCAAGAGAATTTTCGACGTAGAAAAAAATGACTATAATATAGTAAACAAATAGGATATAACACTATATTGATATCATATAATCCCATTTGTTATAAAAAGATATGCTCTAATAAAGGAAAAAAAAAAAGAATGGTTGCCTGAATGTGGAATTCTACATGGTTTATAAAACATTTTTTCTTCATATTTCTGTATTTTCTAAATTTTCTGCAATAAGCATATGTAGTAACTTTTATAAAACAAAACCAAATGTTCTTTTAAAAAACTTCTAATCTAAATAAATGTGTTAAGTAAAAAGTGTATTTTAAACTTAAACATAGGATACTATCTACCATTAGTGAAATGATACGATATACTGTGTACTTTTATTATGGATATTCGAGCCCCTCTTCTTATAAAATTACCAAAAGGTGATATAATTAAAATTCCAAAATATGTGCAAAAATAATCCAAATTGAAAGTACACTTAGCATCTAACTTAAATAGCATTTCCCTTCCTCCAAATAAAACTTAATTCCATCAAAGAATACCCCTATTGGCTGAACATATGACCTGCCAATAATCTTACATATAACATTTTTTATTAAATTGGCAATTATATTTGTCATATTTTTTGCTTATTTTTATGAGCAACACATTTATTTATGTTTATTTCACCTCTAAAATTATTTATTTCTTGTTAGGAGGATCTATAATCTCCAAAGAAGTATCCTACCTGCACATAGAAAGTTCGAGACGATGTTACAATTTCAAAGAGGTTGTCTCTCATCATTATGTCACTGTTAACAAAAAAAATTTTCCAATTGTACTTAAATAGCAGTTGTTTGATAGTTTCCTTTCACTTCTTTACCCAGTACCAAATATGTGTCAATGAGAAAATAAATATTAGAGATAAAATACTGATTTAATTGAGAAATACTAAGTGATCGTTTTCCGATTTATTTTTGCATTAAATTTTACATATTTTATATAGTTGTATGTATTTTTAGAAAGGTTCATAAAACAACTTTAAAATTCAAAGTTTTCAACTGTGAAGAAATCAGTTTGCTCAAAGAAACAATGGCACAGTTAACATTCTTACAAAGCTCTATTGCAGCAACCCTGAAATACTAGAATTAATAATACATCAATTTGTCAAATACGATAGCTGTTCACTTTAAATTTTGTCCTTTCCATTAATAAGCTTAAGAACTGTTTCCTAATTTGTAGTTTTCAAACAAAAAAATCTCAATACTCTGTTTCATCTGAAGGTTTGGAAAGTTTTAGCATAACCCACTAGCAATAACACAGAAAAATATCATCTGTAAGTACATCAATTAAACTAAGGAATTATATATTGTGTAATAATAAGTTGTGTCAGACACCAAGTCAGAGGTGGTGCTTACCTCTGCTTACATTCCTGGACTTTATGAACCTCTTTAAGTGGTATTACGCGGAGAGGTTCCTTTTCCTGTCAAAAAAAGCAAATAAACAGATACATGACATATATTCTTAAAATGCTTTTAAGCATTAGTTGTTTTATTTAGAGGTCTATGCGAAAATCATGCTTCTTTCCTGAAGCACATCTAAGACATAAATCTACCTTCTTGAACCATCCAGCATCAGAATAGCTCAAATACTATAACCTGATACACACTGTGATTTGAAACAAGGAAACTGGCATATAACCCATGTTCACATTATTTATGCGCTAAATGACGGTGTAGCTTATTAAAAACCATTAACCACCAGACTTTTCCTTGGTGAACCCCTATATACCCAGTAAGTGGAGTACTTCCTATTTTGGAATGTTATTTTCATACAGAGGGTACCAGAGTAGTGAATACCCAGCTTCTTTGAGTTAAATTTGTCATTTTAGGAATATCACTTTTATATGAACACATCATTTTAACAAGCACAATTTATTAAACATTTACTAAGTGCCGGGACATCTGCTATGTTTTAAATGTGTTATCTCACTTTCCACAACCCTAGAATACATGCACTATTACTCACCTGAGGAAACAGGATTAGCCATATTAAGTACCTCACCTAAGGTTACAAAACTAGATATAAGGTTCACACATAAGATATAACTAGCTCCTAGTTAGCACAGTACTTACAGTAAACATTTCATGAAATACTATACACTGTATTTCACTGAAAACGACACCATGAGTTTAAGACATACCATTACTTTATGCAGTACTAAGAAAATAATTAAACCATGGCTGAACACTTTTTTAAAACCAAAATCTATTTTTTAAGTTTTAGAAAGTAACTCATTTGCAGGTAAGCTCTAGGACGGCCTCTTCATCTGCGTGGCTCTGGCCGCCCACACTGGTTGCCACTCCAGACACTCCTTCCTGCTCCTGCACCACCACCTGGGACACCTGCACTGATGTGCCTCGCCTAGAAAATTTACATCTGAATTGTAAGGAACTGATGGGAGGAAAAGAGGGAAAACAGGGTGACGAAGGATCCCCCAACTTTTAAGGTTCTTTACATATTACAGATATTAATGTTTTATCTGTGATATATGTTATTAAATATTTTCTCCAGTTTTTCTTGTCTGCTGAAATCTTTTATACCTACTGAAAGAAACTTTTAAATTCTTATCTTTCAGAGAAACATACAAAAATATTTACAGATGAAATGATATGCCTAATATTTGCTTCAAAATAGGAAGGGAGAAGTAGGTGGTGGTACAGAAGAAACAAAACTAGTCATGTGTTGATAATTATGAGATCTGGGTGATGGCTATATAGGGGTTCAGAATACTATTCTATCTATTTACTTTATGTTCAAACTTTTCCATGATCAAAAGGTTTTGTAAAAGAGCCCTTTTATACTTTAAACATCAACTTTTATCATATATTATCCTTGAGCATATATAAAAATAGGCAAAATAAATGGGTTAAGGTTTTTTAAAACCTCACATTCAGACCCCAGCTCACTTTCTGACTAGAAGCCATCAATCGCAGTGCTTTTCACTCCATACTATTCTCTGGGCCAGAAAGACCACTGGTGATACTACAGCATTTCCTAAGAATCTCCCACTGTGTCCCTGAGATTTTCTTCCAGCTGCCAGCACCCTTTTCTGCAGGTTTTGGTCCTGGTGTCTTCTGATCTTACCCAAAGGTGCTGTGCACACACAGGCAATGACAACACAGCACAGCTGCTGCCTGGCTCCCTCACCTTCAGCATCCCTAAGAGACCTGAAGATTTCAGAAATGTTAAAACGGGGGGAGGGGATGTGCATCTTAGTAACTGACAAAGGTCAATAATTATATTTAAAGTGTTCAGCTTTATCTGTGTTTGCTAAATACTTAACATATTCCTGAATACACATAATATAATTTCCCTACCTCCTATGATAGTTCAAGTATTCTTTCATCTCAAACTTTATAGCATAATATCCACATGCAGGTTTTCAAATTATAGTAAATATTTCTATAATAGTTCTTGTCTCATTATAACTACTGTGGATGACAAGGGGACATGTCAATTTCTCTGGTAAAACTGAACTCCTGAAGGCCAGAACATCACTGACTGCCCTCTTTATTCCCAGTTCCCAGTGCACCAGGGCCATGGAGAGCTCAATGAACGTCTGGTGCAGGAAGGACTCCTCCCAGAGGATTGGCATTAACCGAAAGCAACGAATCAACCTGCCAACCAAGCACAAGGGTAGCTTCTGAGACACCAAGGCTGGTACTTTTCGAACCAAATAACTACTGCTTCCAACTGAGGCTCTTAGGTTTTGAAGTCTAAGAAAGGGTCCCATGCTAAAATGGCTATTCTTGTTATGCTATTTCATTTTTTTATTCATTCAAAAACACTTACTGATTATTTTCTAAGTACCAGGTGCTGTGTTCATAAAAGGGTACAAAAGAGAATCTTTGCTCTCAAGAAGCTCATGCAATTAACTGGTAAAGACAAGTATGCAAACAATTACAAAAGCCAGTGGGAAGTATCATGACAGGTGTGGGCATCAGCTTCCATGTATGTAAAGAGAAGCCACGAAATCCAGAGTCCAAAAGCCTTCCAGAAGAACAGACACCTGAGATGAATCTTAAACATTCCCTTCCTATTCTCCAGTGCTCTGCTGTCCAATAGAGTAGCCACTAGCTACGTGTAACTACTTGAATTTAAATTAACGAATACCAGATACAACCGGCTTTACTTTTAAAGTTAAATACGGTCAGGCTCCTCAGTCGCACTAGCCATAGTTCCAGTGCTCAAGAGCCACATGTAACCAGCAGACGTGGCCAATGCAGATAATGGAACATTCCCATCAGTGCAGAGTTCAGCTGGACAGTGCTGCTCTGGTACCGTCATTCAAATAAAACGTATGGTTCCCCCCTCAAATGTCCCATAAAAAGAAGAGGTAGGATCGCACTCAATTTATCCAACAATCTATTGCAGAGCTCAGTCACACGACAGGAGTATTTTAAATAAGGATGTTACTCAAACAAGTGAAAGATGGACCTTCAATCTTTGATTCTGCCTTCAGATAGGACAAAAATATCTTATATGAAGAAACTTAAAAGTCAATCTGAAATGGAAAAGAAAATATCAAGAGAGGGCAGGGAAGAGAAGGCAGAAATCAGAGGGTCAAATGTTGACTTTCAGAGACTTAATTCTTTCTACCACCTCCTCCAATGCCTTCAGAGGAAATCTGTAGACTGAGGGGTTCTGATATTTTTAATTCTTTCAAGGTAGAATGCCTTTGAAGATACACTCTTTTTATTTAAGATGTATTTAACAAAAATATCATTAACCAAAAGCATCACAACAAAATAAACTGAACTGCATATACCTCTCAAAACCAGATTTTAATTATTTTAAAAATAGAAAACAGGACAAGAAATTATATAATCACCACAGTGTAACACTTGTCAAACATTTTTAAAGCAACATTCATGACTCAGCAACATACCAGTTCAGATTTGAAGTAGCCTATTGTGTTTTCATCCAATTGAAAATATCTTCTCTTCCAGTTTTTCATCTATCAGAGATGAACACAGACATAAAACTTCTGTTTCTAAGAATGTCAAATGTTAATAACAACTTAATTATTCTGATATGAACCCACAATCAGAAATGTCAAGCACTGGAAAACCTTACTAGCATCCCTTAGTGAGGAGATACAGGAAATTTCATCTCTTTTGCTACTCAGGCCTTGAACTCCTAATTCAACTCTGGTGGCTGGCTTTCAGCTCTTACTGTATGATTTTATAATATGGTCTTATTTTTTTTATGCTCTAAAAGTTAAAAAAAAAAAGGCACTTCCCCATCCCCCACAAAGTAAATGCCACCAAGAGTTCAACAGCAAGCACAGGAAATGTTGTTAAACCACATGAAGCTTCTCGTCTGTAAAATGCATGAATCCTTCTACAGGTACTTTATAACACTAAGAAGGAAAGCAACACGTATTTAATAAAGTGAATATGCTTTGTACAAATATCTTCCGTCAATGAAATATAGCTTTTGTGAAAGTACTTCAATATCTCTAAGGGTTAGTTAGTATTTTGGATTTAAGAGTAAAACAAAAAGAAAGGAATGTCTCTTTAAAAGCCCTAACTAACACTCGACCTGATGAGAATTCTGATTTTACCCGTAGACATGCTGGAATGAAAAACCTTCAGCCCTTACCTTCATTTCCCTTAGCCTAAAGAAGATCACACAATTAGAGCTGAAAGAACCTTCCTCTGGCTGACCTAAGCTAATCAGACTTGCCAGGAGTGATGTGAGGTCAAGCAGAACCGCCAGTAGACATTTAAGTACTTCCTTAACTCACAGAAATTTTTAAAATTTTATTTTTAAACTTTGAAGTTTATTTTCTCATGAAAGTCTATAGATTTAGTTCACATTTTAGAAAGGTATTCTGGATTCATAAACACTGGTAAATTTACTTGCTCTTCCCACAATTCACCATTATGGATCTGGTTGTGTGAGAATATCTGGGCCAAGAGGTAATAGCTCTTACTAAGGACCAGGTGCTATGCTAAGTGCTTTCTATTTATATCTTTCAAAAAAGACCTCTGGATGGTAGGTTTTATAATATAATTTTCCATAAAAAGAAACTGAGAGCCTGAGAGGTTAAGTAAGTAGCCCAAGGTCTCAGTGTTTTCAACTGGGGTCGCCCAACCCCGTATCAAGTAAGTGACCCTTCCACACCCTGCTCCCCTGGTCTCCCCTTTCCTGCCAATCTCCCTACTAGAGCTCCCTTTCCCTGACCTATTCCCAAGGGGGGTAAAAAAATCAACAGAAAAACTTTCTGGAATAAATTTAAGCTGTTAGGAAGCTCAGTTAAAATTGAAGGTTAGTGGTAATAAGCATTAACTTATCCAGCCACCCACAGACCAAGAAAATAATAGCACTGAGTTTTGAACACAGAATAACCCCTATTCTATCCGATGACTCCTGGTCAGTAAGCTGGTCTTTCACTTTGGATCTTTCAAAAAACAAAGCAAACCCTAACCCTAACCCATTTTGAGAGTTTGCTAATATATACTCATTTTTCATTACTTCACATATTTTGTTAAACTACTCACCACTGCTCCTTGTTTTACACAATATCCAGCTTTGATAACTGCACTATCTGAAGATGGTTTAGGAGTAAAGTAAGGAAGATGGCTTTGTGACCGCTTCAAATTATTTCTGTCAATACTTTCACCACATTCATTTACTTCTTCTTTCTAAAATGAAGCAAAATAAAGATATTCCTTTTTTGCTTGTTTACCTTCAAAGCATACTTGTAGTTCACGGTGTCATTCTAGTAGAAAAATCTTAAAATCCATCTTAGTTCAGTTAGAAACACGGATCTTGGAGTAAAGAGTTTTCTAATTAATTTGAGATACTTAATCATAACTTTCAATACCACTGATTAAACCACAGATTTCTATTTCTCTTTTTCTGCAAAAGTCCTGCCACCAGTGTTTTTTGGTTTTTGTTTTGCTGGGGGGGGGGGGGCGCTGGATGGGGGGGTATAACTTTTAATTTTGAAATAATTATAAAGATTCACAGGAAGTTGTAAAAAAACAATGTACAGGAGGTCCTATGTACCCTTCAACCGGTTTCCCTCAACAGGGAAACTGTATAACTATAGCACATTATCAAAACTGACACCGAAACATTTTGCAGACCTTATTCATATCTCACCCGTTTTACATGCATTCATTGTCTCTGTATATATCATTCTATGCAATTTTATTGCCAGATCTGTGTAACCACCACCAGCGCCAATGTACAGAGTGTTCACGATAGGATCCCCTGGGCTACCCCTTTAGAGCTTCTATCCCCAGTTCCTTGGCAGCCGCTAATTTGTTCTCCATCTTTATTATTCTGACATTTAGAGAATTTCACATAAATGGAATCATACAGTAGGTGAGCTTTTGAGATGGTCTTTTTTCACTCTGCATTCACTTTGGAGATTCATCCAGGTTGGTCCTTGTACCAACCGTCTGACCCTTCTCATTGAGAGTAGTATGCATGGTTTGGACGTACCACTGGCTAATTCACCCACTGAAATGGCACTTGGGCTGTTACCACATTTGGGCTATTAGGAATAACGCTGCTGTGAACATTCACGCTGTTTCCGTGTGAACATAAGTCTTCATTTCTTTAGGATAAATGCCTAGGAGTGCAAATCCTAGGTTAATACACTGATTGCAAGTTTACTTTTATAAAGAACTGCTAAACTCTTTTCAGAGTGGCTGTACAATTCTACATTCCCACCAGTTATGTATGAGTGATTCAGTTTCTCCTCATCTTTGTCAGCATTTGTGTTATCATTAATTTTTAGTTGAGTCATTCTGATAGCTATATGGTGATATCTCATTGCGGTCTTAATTTGCATTTCCTTACTGGCTAATGATGGTGAATATCCTTCCTAGCACTTATTTGCCACCTGTGTATCTTTTATTTTTTTTTTTTTTTTTTTTTTTTTTGCGGTACGCGGGCCTCTCACTGCTGTGGCCTCTCCCGCTGCGGAGCACAGGCTCCGGACGCGCAGGCTCAGCGGCCGTGGCTCACAGGCCCAGCCGCTTTGCGGCACGTGGGATCTCCCCAGACCGGGGCATGAACCCGTGTCCCCTGCATCAGCAGGCGGACTCCCAACCACTGCGCCACCAGGGAAGCCCGTATCTTTTATCTCTTGATGAAATCTCTGTTCATGAATTTTGCCCATTTTCTAACTGGACTGTTTGGTATTTTTACTATTGAGTTTTGATATAGTTCTTTATATATTCTAGATACAAGTGCTTTGTTGTATATGCGGTTTTACAAATATTTTCTCCCAGCATGGTGCTTTTCTTTTCATCCTCAACAGACAAAACGTTTTTAATGTTGATAAGGTTCAATTTATCAATTTTTTCCCTTTATATAGATTGTGCTTTTGATGTCCAGTCTATAAACTCTTCACCTAGTCCTAGATCCTCAAGATTTTCTCCTTTGCTATTTTCTAAAAGTTTCACAGTTTTAATTTTTTTTTAACAGTTCAGTCCAGTGCTTTTAAAAGCCTGACTATACACAGTTTTCATGTTCCCCAAAGCATTGGCCTGCTGTTTATTTATAACGTACAACACAGGTGACAATCTATTCTACAAATCAACCAAAGGTGTATTTTCAAGAACTCCTAAATCTCAAGAGAAAAACTAAGTACTCAAGTCATACCTTAGGGAATTTTCAATCTGTTCTACATTTAGACAGGTCAACAGCACTAATTATGTACTTAACTTTGTAATCCTAGCACTTAACCTGCTAAACCAATAGTTACTGAATAAATTAATCATGCAAATGAGATGTCATTTTGTTACTGTTATCTGAATGCTTTTATAATGAGTAAATACTACTTTAAATAAACTATATTGTAAAATGATAAAGCAATACAATTCTTTGGGACCTTTTTAATATTGCACCTGCCATACGCTCTTAGAACCTACTGAATAATCGATATCAAAATTAAAACACAAATCTTAATTCTATACAAAATTAAGACAGCCACAGGTACAAACAACTACAATATCTTAATACAACTAAAGACAAATTGTCTTAGCTCTTCTATCAACACAAGACATAATACAGGTGAAAGCAGCTTAGTCTAGCTCTATCTTAACCAGAAGTCTTACAGGTTAAAATCATTACTTTTTTAAAAAAGTAAATACACACACACACAAATTCCTAGTTTATTTTTTATCCAACTTTGGTGAAAAATGTAACCTCCCATTAGGGCAGGGAATTTTTGCTCATTAGTACATATATCCTCTGTCTAGCATGAAGAAAGCACTCAATAATTAATTAACTAATAAGGCTTTTAAGTACAAAAAGGCACACAGGTAATGAAAATGCCTAACATTGGCAATATCAATTAATTACCTTAAAATTCTTAGTTTCTCAATTGCCAGTAATTTAATTTGCATTACAAACTCATTTACTTAAGAGCAACCCAAGAAATTTAAGTGCATACAAATTTTAATTTCATCAAAAACTTTAAAATAAATTTATATTTTCCATAATACCCAAGAGTAAGAATTAACTCAGCATACCAGTACTTTGGGGATAGAACTGACTTAAAATTCCAGTCTTCTGTTTAGTTCATCTAGGCCAGGTTGTAGAAAAACAGGTTTAAAAAATTACACATATTTACAAATACTTTGACTTGGCAATTTTCCCTCCAGGAGTTTATCCTTTAAAACATATTATCTATGGCTCTAAAGTTTATGCTACAAGCATGTTCATCAAAGCATTTACGAGATAATGGAAAATATCTCATTGCCCCCACCTGCCCCATACTTCCTGGCACAGGGCTCCTAAAACCCTTGTAATTTCCTAAGTGATAAGAGCACTAGAAGCATCTTTTGTGCTAATATTTGGTCTTTGACCCTGCTTCCTGACAAAGAGTTCATAAATCCCTTGGAATTTCCTGGGTGACAGCATGTCTTTTGTTCTAATAAGGTGACTCTTGGTGGACTCCTGAATGGGGGATAGTCACCAGAAAGACCAAGTCATGATTAAAGGCTTGGAATTTTCAGCCCCATTCCCTACTCTCTAGAGAGGGGAGAGGGCTGGAAACAGAGTGGATGATCAATCATGCCTACGTGATGACGCCTCCATAAAAATCCCTACAATATGGAATTCAGAAAGCTTCTGCGTTAGTGAATTAACGGAGGTACTGGGAGAATGGTGCACCCAGAGAAGGCATGGAAGCTCCACACCCCTTCCCACATACCTTCCCCTACACACCTCTTCTATCTGAATGTTCATCTGTATCCTTTATCATATCCTTTTACAATAAACAGGTATACAGTAATTAAACTGTTTTCCTAAGTTCTGTGAGCTGCTTTAGCAAACTAATTGAACCCAATAAGGGGGCCACAGGAACCTCGAATTTATAGCCCATCAGTCAGAAGCACAGGTAACAACGTGGACTTACGACTGACATCTGAAGGGGGTGGAGGGGCAGTCCTGTGGGACTGAGCCCTTCACCTGTGGAATCCAGATAGGCAGTGTCAGAATTGAGATAGATTGTCGGACACCCAGCTGGTGTCACAGCATTGCTTGTGTAGGGGAAAAAACCCACTCATTTCGTGTCAGAAGTGTTGTGAGTGTAGCAGTGTGAGAGTACAGGAGAAACACAGGAGGAAGAGCGGGTTTTTCCTACTTCTGTTAGGGGAGCCACTGACCAAAACCGCCCACTCTGGCCAGGCACGATAGTAACCACTTGCGTGAGTTCTTACAACAGGAGGTCCTGGTATGGAACATAGAACTAACAAGCTACCACCAACCAGAAGAATTCGGGAAATGTCAAAAGGACAGAGGAGAAGCCAGTCCGTATACCCTACCAACCTCCCAGAATCCTTCTCACTGGAATTCATCTTGGCTGAGCGATGCACGCGCCACCAGGAAGAACCCTGAGTCAGAGTGATTGTCCAGAGACCACCCCGAAACTAACCCCATCACCATAAACCCTGAGACTGTGAGCCACGTGCAGAGCAGTCCTCCTGGGTTCCCTTACCCTGCCGCTCTCCGCCCGGGCGCCCCTTCCCAGTAAAGTTTCTTGCTTTGTCAGCACGTGTGTCTCCTCAGACAATTCATTGCCGGGTGTCAGACAAGAGCCTACTCTTGGGCCCTGGAAGGGGTTCCCCTTCCTACAACACTTACATTGTTTGTAAAAGAAAAAAGGAAAGAGAAGGAAAAAGAACTGTCCAACAACAGAGGGTTTGTAATTTATAGTAAATTCATGGCAAAACTACTACACAGTCATGAAAAATGACATGAAATAATTTTTGATGACTTGGAAAATGTTTGAGATGTAAGTGAAAAAAGCTGTTTACAAAGTATCCCCATTTCTAGGGGCAAAAGTACAAAGAAAGGCTCAGAAGAAAACATGAGAAGTGTTAAATGTTGTTTATCTATGCTTTCCAGATATTTTACAATAAAAATATACTTCTGAAATAAGAAATAAATATAAAATTTTTGTATTAATTATTGCATTAATTCAGTAAAGATGTACTGCTTGACTTTTGATAGCAATACAAAAATCAACATGCAGTAGTTAAACCATCACACAATAGAAGAATTAATTTATTACCTGAGTTGGGGTAATGATGGGCACACCACCAACAATGTCAGTTCTGTAAGACACTTGCTTCTTCCCACATTCACCTTGGCGACTTGGGTTATCAGAATGAGGTTGTGAGTCTGACTGCTTTGGTACCTAAAATAGTAAGTCAATGAATCATTTTGCAACAAGCATTATATATGAGACCCTCTTTATCACAGAATTTCCAACTGATCATCAATTTATATATAATTGGCATATATAAAAATTATTTTTAGTATATGCAAATACCCCTTTAAGTTCTCATACTAATTTTTCTTTTACAGTATTACTTTATGACACAGCCATCATTTACTGAGTGCTTACTTGGGCAGGTACTATTTCATATATTTTCCCATTTAACCCTCCTGTCAACCCTATGCATAGGGGGAGCATCGCCACCGTAGCAGTAAGAAAACAGGCTCAGGGGCATTAGGGAACATAAGTTTTTTTTTTAATTAATTAATTTGGTTGCGCTGGTTCTTGGCTGCAGCAGGTGGGCTCCTTTGCGGCTTGCCGGCTGCTTAGCTGCAGGACATGGGCTCCTTAGCTGCAGCACACAGGCTCCTTCGTTGTGGCATGCAAACTCTTATTTGCGGCATGCATGTGGGAATCTAGTTCCCTGACCAGGGATCAAACCCACGCCCCCTGCATTGGGAGCACAGAGTGTCATCCACTGTGTCACCAGGGAAGTCCCAGGAACATAAGTTTAGATCCTGGCTATTCCACTTTCTAGCTAAGTTCGTGTAACTCTCTTCCACACTTAACCGCTATACTGCATCCCTAGTTTATCAGAGCACTTGACATTGTATTACCTCTCTGTGCTGTTACCTTTCCCTTTCCTCCATTCCTGCCCAAGATTTTGCAACATCCCGAGGACAGGGGATCCTGTCCCTTTAGATGCTTCCCCTAATGACTCTCCCCAGGCCTTAGGCCAACCCTCTACCCTCTCTCCATATTTAAACTACAATACCAGTCGTGGGCAGAAACAAAAGAAAGGGGGCTTCCCTCGTGGCGCAGGGCTAAGAATCCGCCTGCCAATGCAGGGGACATGGGTTCGAGCCCTTGTCCGGGAAGATCCCACGTGCTGCAGAGTGACTAAGCCTGTGTGCCACAACTACTGAGCCTACGCGCCTAGAGCCCATGCTCTGCAACAAGAGAAGCCACCACAATGAGAAGCCTGTGCACCGCAACTAAGAGTAGCCCCCACTCACTGCAACTAGATAAAGCCCATGGGCAGCAATGAAGACACAACGCAACCAAAAATAAAAAACAAATAAATAAAATTTAAAAATAAAAAAAACTTTTTTTAAGTTAAAAAAAAAAGAAAAGAAAGAAGGAAACAAGAAAGGCAGAGAAGAGAAATGAATTCCGGAGGGGAAAGCCTGAATTCTTCTAAGAGTTTTTTTCTAAGAGGTTGCACATTTTGGAGTGCTTTTTAAAGGCAATATGATAATGGACAGAATTTTACTTGACAAGATTTGCAAAAATACTTAAGAATGAAAGGGCTATAAAGTTCACTGCACCCAGAAACAATTTGCTAAGGAAGTCCCAGTGTTTTCTAATGAACAGCATCATGTATTTCAATTATTTTGACAATGTGGCCAAGTTATCCTTAAGAACAGAAAACGGCATTAAAAGAATTTGAAACCAGAGACAGAATTATCTATTCAACTTATGTATTAGCTGAAATGTGCTGTTAAAAGGTGACCCATATAAAAAGTGGCTATTCCCTCTCAAGAAGTTGAGGATTTAATCATACATGAGAATATCCTAAAAAATACCTTTAATATCACCCTAAAAATATACTAAAATTTACATTGGTTTTTCCATTTTTCTTCTAGAAATGACAGTATATTAAAAATCCTTGGGCTTCCCTGGTGGCGCAGTGGTTGAGAGTCCGCCTGCTGATGCAGGGGACATGGGTTCGTGCCCTGGTCCGGGAAGACCCCACATGCCGCGGAGCGGCTGGGCCCGTAAGCCATGGCCGCTGAGCCTGCGCGTCCGGAGCCTGTGCTCCGCAATGGGAGAGGTCACAACAGTGCGAGGCCCACGTACCGCAAAAAAAAAAAAAAAAAAAAAAACCTTCCCTATGCTGTTAAACCTACTGCTTCTCATTTGTCCTTATAATAAAATAAAATGCTAAGTATAGCGTAATTCCAATGTTACAGTTCAACAATTAACTTAGAATTGCATTTTTTTTTTTAAAGTGACCTCCCTAGACAGATGGCAAATGTCAAAGACATTGAACATGCTTGGTTTAATTGCCTATTGCCTTTTTCCCCTCTCCCTTGCTTCCCTATCCTTTATTGTTCTGACTGTTGTTTTGTGAGAGATTTGAATGTATTTTTGGCAAGTATTTGCACATGATCCTAACAGTAGGAAATTCTAATAGTAGAAAAACGAAAAGGTAAAGATGACTAGAGAACAGATGAACAAAATGGAGAATAATGGCAGGGCTTAAAGACTGAAACCTAAGGCATGCAAGAACAAACTCTTGGGTGTTAGGATCTTTCTGAGGGCTCTACCCATGACCTGCAGGCTTTGGGGCACACACTTCTGTTAGGACTAAAGTCCTGTATTCAGCTTATTCTGTCTACTCCCAGTTGTCAATTAAAAAAAAAAAGTTTAGAATTTTGGCCATAATTTAAAAACATTAATTTTTAGATTAAAATCTAATATCGAGGGCTTCCCTGGTGGTGCAGTGGTTAAGAATCCACCTGCCAATGCAGGGGTCACGGGTTCGAGCCCTGGTCCAGGAAGATCCCACATGCCCCGGAGCAATTAAGCCCGTGTGCCACAGCTACTGAGCCTGTGCTCTAGAGCCATGAGCTACAACTACTGAGCCCGCGAGCCACAACTACTGAAGCCAGCGCGCCTAGAGCCCGTGCTCTGCAACAAGAGAAGCCACCGCAATGAGGAGCCCGTGCACCGCAACAAAGAGTAGCCCCCACTCGCCGCAACTAGAGAAAGCCCGCACGCAGCAACAAAGACCCAACACAGCCAAAAATAAATAAATAAAATAAATAAATTTATTAAAAAACATTTTTTTTTGATTTTCCAAACTCTAGTCAATACTTCCTTCAGGGTTGTTCCTCTACTATTGCTCTTCCTCTCTTTTTTTTAAATAGGGGGAAAATTTTTTAATGGTAGCCACCAAAACACACTCAAAAAGACTTCATGAAAGTAAGGAAAGCCATAAACTATGGTGTTGGATGATGGTCCATTAAGACGGCATGGTACTATAATTAATAAGTAGATAAATAACCACCATTCCCTTACCCACTGCCCTCTAATCACCTCTATTCTGAAACCACATACCTCCAAAATCTAATTTTGGATTTCCAAAACTTTTAAGTTTACATATTACATTGTACTCAGCAGACTACTAAATTACATAGGTTCACCAAAACGTCATTTGGAGTGACTCCCCAGAAAGGTAAACTGCACATATATTAAAATGTAAACTTGAAATATTCAAAGAAATCTACACGTAAATCACCAGCAATTTCCATAGTAAAGTACGACAAATTGAAGATTCTGCACTGAAATGTGTAAAATGCATATGCAATTAAAACTGGTAAGATTTTTTAAAGAATAAAGTTAAAAATATATCTTATTAAAGCATGGGAAATTCTTTCATTGCTATTCTATGAGTTAACGTGTATCTATATAAAACTGATTTTTAGTAAGTGCTATCAATTCTATACTCACTTTAATATAGTTATAATCACTTTGTTGACTGGCTACGGATTTCTATATCTTAAATATATATTCTCTAAATGTGAATTATAAAAACACAAATATCAACAGATTTATCTTAAAAACTATAAAAATTTCAACATGTAACAGCTGCAAGACCACAAAAGCTATTTAAAAGTCCACATACTTTGAAACATTACCCAATTCCTAATCAGTTTCTCTTGCATTTGAATAAGCTTAAAGTGTCACTTGTATAAGATGGTTTCATACCATTAATAAATTAGATATAGCAATTCAAGAATCTCCCAAATGGTAAAAAGCCTGAGACCATTCACTACTTTTTCTCTTAAAGCTCTAAGAAACCAGTGCTGCTTATCACTGCAAATGTAAAAAAAATAGATTAATTCAGTAAAGTTACTACATGTTGTCGTTCTAAAGAAATTTTCCAAATAGGGAATATTTATTTATTAAGAGTCAAAAACAATCAGTTACAACCTTTTAAGAAAATGAACTTCTGAATCAGTTTAAAATTGCTTTCCTGAAACTGCACAAACCTAAAATAACTGCTGCTCCACGTACAGATCAGATGCAGTGCGCTGGCTGTTTTCTGTCATGTGGTAACAAGCTGTTCTGGTGCAAGATAAAAAATCGACTTAACTCTGAGAACAGCTTTAATTATATTAACTCTTTATTGTGTTGTGATATAAATACGGAATCACTTATTTAAATGGAAACGAACATATGCTGTCAGGGCATATGTTTTTAAAGAGTAAGTCATTTAGGGTCAGTAAATAACCTCATTTTAGTAAAAATACACTTCAATTTACACAAATCTCACACAGGACCTCCTTGCCCACACTTCCCATGCGGGCCTGCTGTGTGTGTTTTCTCCACTAGTGTGTAAAGAGGAGAAAGGGAAGGAGAGGCTTCATCAGGGAACAGTTCCTGCCTACTTGCTCATCAGCAGCAGTAGTAAACTCTCCCCGAAGTTTGTTTTCTGCTTCAGGGTCAAAGAGTAAGGAAGGAGGCTCTTTTTTTCAGGAAGCAGTGAGGTGCTGCACTTCAGGGTTAGGTTCCAGACTCAAGCAGATGGGGTGGCTCATGGCTCCACAACTTACCAGCCATTTAACCCATAGAAGTTACTCAATCCTTCTAAGTCTCACTTTTCCAGATACTTTATGTAGAACCTTTAGTGCAAGGCCTGGCACACTATAAATAATCAAAACATATTGATTTCATCAGAAAACCAAGAAGAGAAGCCCAGGTTGGAAGCAGGAAGCTACAGCATAGGAGGAAAGTGCCCGGGAACTGGAGGGAAAGAAGCGATGCCTGAGACAAACCCCTCAAGGACCACGCGGGCAGGACCCTCTGGTTGCCACAGCTCTTCCGATCAGTCCCTATCCTATCCCCATATGTCATTTCTAAGCCCTTTGTCTGCCTTGTCCCACTCCTATCTTCAACTCCTACCTACCTAACGCCAGTCCCAGTCACGGCTTAGAGGAGAGACGGAATGCCACTCCTGTTCCCTGGGTAGGTGGCAGGAAGTCTCTTTATCTTCCCTGGGGGTAAAAACATATCCTCAAGGTAAAACTCTACATGCATTTTCCCCTAGAAACACTACTGTAAACAGTGGTTAAAATCTACAGTAAGGGACTTCCCTGGTGGTCCAGTGGTAAAGAATCTGCCTTCCAATGCAGGGGACACAGGTTCGATCCCTGGTCGGGGAACTAAGGTCCCACATGACGCGGGTTAACTAAGTCCAAGCGCCACAACTACTGAACTTGCGCGCCTCAACCAGAGAGCCTGCATGCCGCAAACTACAGAGCCCACGTGCTCTGGAACCCTCACGCCACAACTAGAGAGAAGCCCGTGCGCTGCAAGGAAAGATCCCGCATGCCTAAACGAAGATCCGGCATGCTGCAACTAAGACCCGAAGCAGCCAAAAATGAATTTTTTAAAAAAGTTAAAAAAAAAAGTATCATAAATAATTTTTTTAAAAAAATCTACAGTAATATAGACCCTTATTAGGTACACAATGGGTTAAAAAGGCATCTATGGGCTGATTTTAGGGGCCAAGTTACCATGTACAAGAAAATTCATTCACATTATAACCTGTGTTTTAAACAAACTTTGAGTAACTCTGGGACAAACTGTTGGTAAGCTGAAGACACTCAGTAAGTATCGTTACAAACTGTAAAGATCACATCCACACATTAAAATTTTTTCACACAAAAAGTACAAATACTTACTGTAATTTTTATAGCTTTGTTCAACACATTTACCCATTCTACTAGGTCCTGCTGATCATTGGCTTGTAGGAAATATTTCCTCATTCCTGCATTCATAACTGTTGAGAGACAAAACAAACTACAACATATGAAATTTTGCACTTGTTACCTCTAAATTTATGTCTGCAGCAGCTGAAAAACCTTGCAAGCTTCAGTATTGTGACTCTCTCGAATCTGACAAAATGTTAGACCATATATGATACTTCTTTTATCACTCAATAACATAGGTAAAACTCTCATTTTTAATGGCCACGTTTTTCAGCGAATGTAAAAATACCACAGTTTATTTAGCCAATCCTCTGTCGATGGACATTTAGGCTATTTATGATTTTTAAAACTATATAAAATATCCCAATGAAACATATACGTATACTTCTCCACACTTGGGATAGCACTAGCATAGGATAAATTTCTTAACATAGGCTTACTGGGTCAAAGAAAATTCACATTTAACATTTTTATAGATATTAGTAAATTGTCTTCTCCAAAGGCTGAATCCATTTACACTCCTACCAGTAGTGTATCCAAAGGCCTATCTTGTCTAATAGTCCTCACCAGTACCTCTTGTTTTCAGCCCCAAGGCTCTGTGACATTATTTCCTAGACTTCCTTGCCAGCACGGGCCACGTTCTGCCGATGGGAGCTCCTGGCGGGAGCCTGGAAGGTGGGAGGGAGGTGGCGGAAGGGACTCCCATGCAGAGTCCTGCTCTTGCTGGTCTCCCTCCAGCAGCAGCCAACACACAACGGCCACTGCTCCAGGCTCTTCTGCTGCTCCCTCCCTCCATCAGCCTTGCAGTCCCCTCAGAGAGTCCTAGGTTCTGGTAAGACCATCTCCTCCCTTTCTTCTCTCCAGCCCTGGGGATGGTAGCTGCTTCATGCAGGTTCTAATTTGTGGGTTACTTCAGCATTCCCTTTGTGCTCCTTCAGCCTTTCAACATCTGGTTATCCAATTCCCTGTAACAAATGCCCTCGGTTTGAAATGCCAAGTGTGGTGTGTTTTCCTGACTCTCTGTCAACCTAACTGGTGAAAAATTATACCTTGTTTAAATATGAATTTCTTTGATTACTGAGACAAATTAGCTTTATATGTTTATTGGCCACCCGCATCTGTTTTGTGAGCTGTTTATTTTCTTTACCCATATTTCTACCGAGTTGTTGATTTATTTTTTACTGATTTATAAGCACTTTTGTATTAATCCTTTGTTTTATCTCAAGTACTTTTCCCCGTCTATCATCTGTCTTTTCACTTAGTTCATGGTATCTCTGATCAATCAGAACCAGTCCATCAATCTTCTTCTTTTCCTTTAATGATTATGATTCTAGCTTTCACATCATATTAAGAAAGTCTCTCCAACTCAAGATTATAAAAATAAACAGCTTTATTTTTCCAGCACTTATGCATTTTCTTTATGTTTATAATCTTAATACATTTGGAACTTTTTATGCAATTTAATTTACATATACCCCTTTAGTGACTACCGACTTCTATAAAGCAAAGCACACCTGCATATAGTTGTTGATAAACTACTAGTCAATGTTCAAATTAAAGCTTATTAATTATACATCACACGATTTATTTTTAAAAACAAACATTATTCTAGGAGATAAGGCATCTGAATAGCTACAGTGCTGCAATTTTTTTTTTTTTTGTAAATATACAAATAACTTCCAAAAGTCTCCATCAAAATTTTAAATGGTATACTAACAGTTGAATGTGACTAAGGGAAGCGGGTAATGAAAACCCTCAAGGGAAAAAAGCTTATTTCTCAAATACACAAGATTATGAAATTGAGACTGAGACCAAGACACTAAACAAGAGCTTCCTTGTATTGATATGAGAGTCTTATCTTGTGAAGTGCTATAAAACAATTAGTTTGGACCTAAAGAAATTTAACACACTATAAATCTGTTCTTTTATACCTTACTAGAGATTGGAGAAATTATAAATGCCATAAATATAAATTAAGATAAATTAGTAACTCACTAGGCTATTATATATGTCAATATATAGCTTCTGTTTTTAATTTCTAACAATCAGTAAAGCATCCTTTCATAATCTTTTTCCAGCTCCGGCTAAAGCTGAGCTCTCCTCATAATAGCTATTTTCCTCCTCAATGTTGTTTTGGGCAGCTACCTAAAACATCTCAAGAGTTTAAAAATCTAAGCTCTTGGTAATACACTACACCTGCTATAAAGCTCTTAATACACATATTTTTGAATAAATAACATTTATATAAGGATCTCTTTGAAGGGAAAGAAGAGAGGCAAATACACCTCTAAAAAGACTCTCAGCACACTTTGCAGTCTGAATAAAAAATCATGTGCTTTAAGCATTATTTAATGGCAGGAAGAGGCACAGCGATACGACAGGAGGGAGAATCAGAGCCTGGAGCTGGCAGACCTGACTAGCTCATGCACTTACTAGCAATACCATCTTATGAAATGTATTTAATCTCTGACTCTTGTTTTCCTCATCTATGAAGTGGAATGCCACCCATCCCTGCCTTGGGGGGTGGAGGTGATCTGTGTAAAGAAACTAGCACAGTGCCTGGGATAGAACAGATATTCTTGTTCACCATCTTCATCACCTTCATCATCATCATCATCACCATCATCATCACTTGGAGGTTTCCAAGTAAAGAAGTATTGTGGAAAATGTAAAGCAAATTACTAAAAACTTATATTAGCAATGCTGGGGGAACAGTGGACAGGGAAAGGAAGGAAAAAACTTTTAATAATAATAATAATAATAATAATAATAAACTGTATGAAACCTGTAACTTCCCATGCTTTTAAAGCAAGGGTTTCATTGTATATAATGAATGCATAGCAGAGGCTTGTGTGCTTACTATCTTTTCACTTAAGTACTCCCTTATTTCATTTCAAGTCTTTACCATCAAAGTGAATGTACCAAATGGATAAAACCTGAAGCATAAACATTAGCTTGACTCCAAACAAAAATCATTTCACACCCCAGGATCAACTGGTTACGGCTCAAACGGTTATGAGACATTTTATTATACTTCTTTGCCAATTTTCTCCCGTTTTCTCTATCCCTACTCTTTCTCTAGCCTTTCCTTCTCTATTAGTCAGACGTTGGCTTTCTTAATGGAAACTCTAATTTAATTTTCTTATTTCTCTCCTACTATCTATCTTTGTTTTATTTTTAGCTTTCTTTGACTTCTTCTTTGGAGTTTTGCATTGTCTCATGTTCTTTTTCCTATGTGACAGTTCTTTCTTCTCAAATGTCATGCAATCCTGGACTGGCCAAGACCAGGATTGCATTTTGGTACCATATTTAAAAACAAGGTAACAAAAAACGGATTGGAAGCTCTCTTGAATATATGTAGGGTTTCTGACTGGTGGGCTTTGCTGTACAGCAATCTCCTCTGGTAGAAATGCCCAGCTGTCAGTACCTATGGCTCTCTTCTCTGGGGTGTTCAGATTCTTGCCCCACCTCCACCTGGCTGCCTGGTGCTCTGGGCCTGGACACGGGAAACAGTTGCATTCAGCGTGCAGACGTTTTCATTTAATCCTCCCATTTTCTGTTTCATGCCTCATCCCCCCACTTCTCTGAGACTACTGTCCCCACGCACACAGCCTCACTGATTCTATTTCTGGAGATACTACGCATGCCATTCCTCGCTGGGATGGGGGAAGGGTGGCTGCCTGCCGGAGCCAGATGGAGGTAGGGACTAGAGGTTGTTTCTACGTAGACATGCAAACAAAGTCCCTGTGTTGGGTCCCTCCTCCCTGTTGCCTCCCCAGACCAAAGCCAACACCTAGTCTATCCAGAGCTGGCGTGGGGGCAGGACATGGAAATAGCTACCTTCCACTGGTCTCTTCTACTCTGTCAAGTCATTTATTCCTCCTCCATCCACTTTCCATCTTTATACACTGTGGATTACAGAAATCTGCTAGTTTCAGCAAAGATGGTTTGGATGTTTCTTGTTCTCACTGTTTGGGGGCAATCTGAGAGGAAACAGGGAAGGAAAGTCTTTATGTTGCCATTTTGAATGGAAGCTGTAGTTCCATTTTAGAAGCCAGTGCCTCTCTCTGAAGGCAAACATTTTATGAATCTTTACTCCCTCTAATAGTAAAGGACCAATAAACTGTTGGCAGACCAATAAATAACTGTTAATCTCTGATTTCAACTAAAATCACTCATTCTAAATACCCCAGTAACTGAACAGCAAATCTTTTACTGTCTATTGCTAGCCCTTCAAACTGTATGTTTGAGATTTTACATTAAAGACCTGTCAAGAGTATGCACATGATACACTCTAAAATATAAAGTTCTCTATCACTTGACTTGCCCCCAGTAGCCTTCCATTCAACAAGGTTCTGAGGCATTTTCCTATTTGGCAACCAAAAATTATAAATTTGTAATAAATACATGACTTTTTATTAGTTTCTTAGTGGCAATAAAAGCATTATAGAGGATTCTCTGAACAGCTATACTACATCTTGCTCATATCACATTTCCTTACTGGATATATATGATTGCCATCAGATGCTATCCCTAACATACTGCCTACAGAAGAAACCTGCTCTTTTCAAGCAAAAGAAAACAAAGAAATTTAACATCAATTCTACCCCAAGAAGTATCTTTTTTACTTAATGTAAAATAGTCCCTATTGATGTCAGCTGGAAACTGACATCAATAATTTCATCACTAATGTCCACTAACATACGCTCTAACAGCATATCGATCCTCCCAGCTTCAAGTACACCCACTATTTTAACAGATTCTAAAGTTTTCCATTCTTGATCTTCAAGCTCCATCCAGTCCTCAATTACTGTCACCAGAATATTTCCATTTGGATGTTTCCCCACCATTCAAACTCCTTACCGAACATTTCACCCTATCTAATATGCTCTCCTGGATCCCTCATTTCTTTCCTTGAAGCAAACCTACTGGACACCTCTCTCTTCCCTTCAACTCCCACATATCCAGTCACCGAGTCCTTGTGCTTTTCCTTTTGATGTTCTTCATACCTCCTCTTTCCCCCTAATTCAGGCTCTATGTTAGGAACAGCAGTTCAAAAGCCACTTAACTAATGTACTTGCATCAAGCTCTCCGATCCATAAAAAAAAAAAAAAACTTCCTTCACCCTATATCTACTTTCTAGATGCTCTCTAATTTCTCTTCTCTCGTTTTCCAGAAAATAAAAGAAACAAACAAAAAAAAATCGCTTGTCGGGCTTCCCTCGTGGCGCAGTGGTTGAGAGTCCGCCTGCCAATGCAGGGGACACGGGTTCGTGCCCCGGTCCGGGAAGATCCCACATGCCGCGGAGCGGCTGGGCCCGTGAGCCATGGCCGCTAAGCCTGCGCGTCCGGAGCCTGTACTCCGCAACGGGAGAGGCCACAGCAGTGAGAGGCCTGCGTACCGCAAAAAAAAAAAAAAAAAAAAAAAATCGCTTGTCAACACGTTACACCCTGACTCCTCTCTTTCTACTTTTCAGTCTCTCACCATTCTCTCCAGCTTTACTGAGTGTTCAGTTCTCTGCTCACACCTTGTTCTTCTCCCCTGCACGCCTCTGTCCTCCCAGCTTTTCTCCCCAGTGATAAAGGATGATCAGGTTAGTCTCATCCAGTGTGGCTCCCTTCACTCCCAAGATCTCCAAAAAGGATCTGAAGCTCTTCCTTGAATAGACTGTACATTGCTTTATCTACCGCCTGTGATAAATGTAACGATAACTCCCTGGTACTGTATCTGTCTGTGAGACAGCCAGCCCGTGAGATTCTTAAGGGCAGCAATTGCTTCTTATTACTCTCACAGCCCCATGGCAAGCACAGTGCATATACCAGACATTCATTAAATGTTCACTGAGCACTTAATCAAATACCCTCAACTACCCTTGCTCCCAAACTGTAAACTTCTCATTACCCATAAGCTGCAAACTAAATCCTTTCTGTTATTTAAGTATTGAATATCAAATAATATCGGGTAGAGCGTTTAAAATTAATCTCACTGGACGTGATCACTATAAATGTCTAGATAATGATTACACATGGGCTGAGTGGGAGGAGGTTGTGACTGGGATGGGACACAGGAAAGAGGCTTCAGGGGTTGGGGAGCAGTTTTATTTCTTCACCAGATGATAGTTTCAAGGGAATTTGCCTTAGAATAATTCATTACCCTATAGGATTGTGTTGTGTGGTTTTCTGTGACTGTTTTTTCTTACAATATGATGAAATTATATTAGTCTAACTTAAAATAACTAACGTATAAAATATGGCTACTCACCAAAACAGAACTCAGCCTTTGGCCTTAGCTTAGTTGCATCGCTAACCTAACAAGAAAGAGAGATGAATCACTCACTTCTTCATGTGCTACTATAACCAATCTTAAACACTATGTGAATTCCACATGTATGATTTCCCAGTAATCATACACATTTAGCACACAGATCTAAAATTAAACTTTAAGGCAACTGAAAAAGAACTGTAAATTAAATTTAGAATATGGGTCCCAACTTTAAGATGTTTAAAACAAATGATACTTCCATGCTCTCTTTGAACAAAATTGTTTTTTCTTCAAAGGAAGTGCAAAGAAATTGAAAATAAACCATTAAGTTTTATGTCACACATACACATATTTTTGGTTTAATGTAGTTTTCAAAATACCCTCAATGAATACACCACAGAAACTATGAATTCTTGCCAAATTGCATATTTCTAAATTAGCTGTGAACTGCATGAGGAAATGGTGGTGGGTAAGGGGGAGATTGTATATTTAATAAAGTCCAAAAATGCAGAAGGCATTAACCTGCAATGAGGAAATCAAAATGGCACTGGATTCCCACTTGTACATTAAAATACCCTAGGATAATAATGGGCCCCTCCTTTACTAAAAGCGGCACATGGTCCCGTTTAGAAGGTGAAGCAACTAGTTGCACCTGGTTGCTGCTAGCCCTTTAAATAAAGTAGCTCACATGGAAGTCCATTCATGACTGTTGCCATGCTGTTGCCCAGTGTTAGAACTTACAACTGTAGCATCTGTTCTGTACCTTCAGAAGGAATTCTAAGTCTGGGGTTCCTGACTGATCTCAACTACAAATTGAGCAGTGAGTCACAATGAAATTTGTTCCAGGAATTAATTCTGGGGAAAAAGTGGCATGTCTAAGTAGAGTACAAGGTGTACAATTCAAACTTCAGTAAGCTGTGGGACAGAGATGAAACCTAACAGAACTACACAGGGAAGGTTATATTTTAAAAAGGAAGCAATGGAGGAGGGGAATGCAGCTGGCCAGTCAGTCTGCCTGCTTTGCTGAGTTAATACCTTAATTTTTAAAAAGACCAGGCAACAAGCAATTGAAAAGATACAGGCACATGGGCAATTTCTACCTCAAATGCCTATTCCAAGAAAACAGGCCTTTCCACATCACTTCATTAAGAGTCAAAGGTCCCTGGCAGCATATTTACATTGTAGTATACCTTTACTGTAGGCAATCAAGTAAAGGGGAGGTGGGGGCCGGAATTATCTACAATTTATTCTACAATGTAATTCTACACTTGCTTCCTAATGATAGTCTCTATAGAATTTAAGCTGTAAGATACCCTGAAGTATTACTAAATGTCTTAAATTTACAGGAACACTTGAGATATACTTCAACAATATTTGTCTTTTGCAAATTTACATAATATGGCTTTAACATAAAATGGTTCCCTTTAAATATGTAATTTTTTTGGTCAATGAGAATGAATAGCTCTATTATGATGCTGATAACAGCTTTTTTTAATCAAAATATCTTTCTTTTAAGTAGAGGCACACTTGTAAATTGTTCTTCTGTTGAAGACCTTTGCTAACAAATCTCAGTGTATGCATAATAGTATGTATATGCATATTAATCATACTGAGTTGCTATTTTTCATATCTCATCTTAAGTCATCATCAAGCTCATTACTTTGTGTAAAACAAAACTAGTTCCTCAGCATCTCTCTAGCTCAGTTCCCAAAACACTAAGAAAAGACAATAAGAGGGAAAAAACTACCTAATACCAAATCTAAATTTCTGAAAAGAAAAGAAAAACAGTACTGCAAAAATTCCAGAAAAATCAACAAACAAGAAAACAAGTTAGTAGAGACAAAGTCAAATGAGGGAAAAAAACCCATCTTTTATCATGAAGATGGTTCATATTTTCCTCAAAGTAAAACACAAAGGAACAAACAAAGGTAATGAGATTAAAAATTACAGTTTAAATAAATAAATACAGACTTAGAAAAATCTTCTCCAGATTTCCCAAAGACAGAACCTAATTGGTAACAGATGAATCTCCCCTTCTGACGTTCATATACCTGATCATAAAAGTTAATGTTAACTTTTCAATTTGCCACATCCTGTAATTTAACTCCATATTCTTCCTAATTTTATCAAAGAACTTCCTAAACATAGTAATCAGGTACTGTTTTCAATGTAATATGAACCAGAACATCATCTTAAATGGCAAAGCGAGGAGATGGCTCCTTTTATTCACACTCTCATTCTAAGGGATTTTAATTCATGCATGAATGTAAGACAATACAGAGAGACTACCTTTGAAATGTAGGTAAGTTTAATGGCTCCAACACGTGATGATCCAGAAGGCAGGTTCTATAAACAGATTATTAATATATAATTATTATCCAACATTACAAATTTATTTCATATAAAATGTTCTACACACACCAAAAAAGTGAAGAAATCAGATTTTTTTAAATGTCACACTTTACAAATTAACATTCCAGTTCAAGTATTTCCTAAGTCTGAAATCAAGTGGACAACATGGATAACAAAACTGAACTCTAGTCTGTTCCACCACAACGCATTTTATAACTAAAAGGCTATTTTGTTAGCACTGTATCTAAACTTTTCTTTTTCATAAACAAGGTCAGATTTTACTCCAGAAAGCAATGGGGAAAAATATTTAGACATAAAACAAACACAAATGTAAGAAATTTCAAAAGAGTATACATGTAACTTTGCTTTATTAAAATTTTTAAATCAAATATATCTCTTGAAAAAGACTGAATTTTCCCTCATTTAAATTATATTAGTATTTATTACATCATAACTAATCTACATTTATACCATTTTTCCAAAAAATTATTGATACTTTTAAAACCATATTCAGGGAATGTATATATTGGCACTTTCATAAAAAAATATTTTTATTCTTCCCTTAACAAGTTTAAGATGTAGTTTGTGTCTTAAAAGAGCTAAGGGTAAATTAAGAAGAAGGAGAATCATTTCATGCTGAGGCTATCAGGAAAGACTCAGTGAAAGAATGAAGGGCTTTTAAGCTGTACTTTATTAAAGAAAAATTCTGAAACACAAAAAGCAGGAGAGAGAATATTCCAGGCAGAGAAAACAGATGAGCTACAGCAAGCAGATGAGGATGTCCAGAAGCTCTCTACTGAAATGGGAAAAAGGCTGTGTTGGGCCATAATACAGAGTCATATAGGGCTGAAGAAAGAAACAGCAGTTTAGGAACTTGAACTAAGAACCTAATTATACAGGACCTAAATAAGAAACAAACTAGCAAGGAATTTATACTGTTAAGAATTTGAAAACATTAAAGAAGGCTTTGTGAGCAGTTCTATAATCAAACTGTGTTTTAATTAATATATCTTATAACAAGCTGGATGGATTATATAAAGGGGGAAGATGGAGGTGGGAAAATCAGATAAAAGAATCTGGAAAAAAGTAATAAATATAAACGCAAAGACTGACAGATTTCAAAAGTAAAACAATCTTGATTTTGAATGTTTCCTCCACTGTAGATTAAGAATCAACCTTTTGGGACCTTCAAGGTGGCAGAGGAGTAAGACATGGAGATCACCTTCCTCCCCAAATACATCAAAAATACATCTACAGGTGGAACAACTCCTACAGAACACCAACTGAATGCTAGCAGAAGACCTCAGACTTGCCAAAACGCAAGAAACTCCCCATGTACCTGGGAAGGGTAAAAGAAAAAAGAAAAAACAGAGACAAAAGAATAGGGATGGGACCTGCACCTCTGGGAGGGAGCTGTGAAGGAGGAAAAGTTTCCACACACTAGGAAGCCCCTTCACTGGAAGAGATGGGGGTGGGAGGGGGGTGGGCAGGGGGGAAGCTTCAGAGTCACGGAGGAGAGCACAGCAACAGGGGTGCAGAGGGCAAAGCGGAAAGATTCCCGCACAGAGAAGATCGGTGCCAACCAGCACTCACCAGCCAGAGAGGCTTGTGTGCTCACCTGCCGGGGCAGGTCAGGGCTGGGAGCTGAGGCTCGGGCTTTGGAGGTCAGATCCCAGAGACAGGACTGGGGCTGGCTGCGTGAACACAGCCTGAAGGGGGCTAGTGTGCCACAGCTAGCCAGGAGGGAGTCCGGGAAAAAGTCTGTACCTGCCTAAGAGGCAAGAGACCATTGTTTCAGGGTGTGTGAGGAGAGGGGAATCCTTCCCTGTCTGCCCACAGAAGGCAGAGCACTGCCTTAACGAGCTGCAGAGACAGGCGCGAGCCACAGCTATCAGCTCAGACCCCAGAGATGGGCGTGAAACACTAATGCTGCTGCTGCAGCCCCAGGAACCCTGTGTGCAAGCACAGGTCACGATCCACACCCGCGCTCAGGAGCCTTTGCAGCCCGCCACTGCCAGGGGTCCCACGATCCAGGGACAACTTCCCTGGGAGAACACACAGCACGCCTCAGGCTGTTGCAGTGTCACGCCAGCCTCTGCCGCTGCAGGTTCCTCCCACGTTCCAACTCTAACTACCATACCCCTCCCACCCCCTAGCTTGAATGAGCCAGAGCGCCCTAATCAGCTGCTGCTTTAACCCCGTCCTGTCTGGGTAGGAACAGAAGGCTGAGGGCAACCTACACACAGAGGTGAGGACAAAACCAAAGCTGAACCCCAGGAGCTGTGCGAAGAACGAAGAGAAAGGGAAATCTCTCCCAGCAGCCTCAGGAGCAGCGGATTAAATCCCCACAATCAACCTGAGGTACCCTGCATCTGTGGAATACCTGAATAGACAACAAATCAAGCCAAAATTGAGGCGGTGGACTTTAGAAGCAACTGTAGACTTGGGGTTTGCTGTCTACGACTGACTTGTTACTGATTTTTACGTTTATCTTAGTATAGTTTTTAGTGCTTGTTATCATTGGTGGATTTGTTTACTGGTTTGGTTGCTCTCTTTTTATTACTTTTTTATTTTAATAATTTTTTTTAATTTTAATTATTTTATTCATTTATTTACTTACTTTTTTTCCCTCCCTTTTCTTCTGAGCCATGTGGCTGACAGACTCTTGGTGCTCTGGTCTGGTGTCAGGCCTGAGCCTCTGAGGCGGGAGAGCCAAGTTCAGGACATTGGACCACCAGAGACCTCCCGGCCCCATGTAATATCAATCAGCGAGAGCTCTCCCAGAGATCTCCATCTCAACACTAAAACCCAGCTCCACCCAACGGCCAGCAAGCTCCAGTGTTGGACGCCCCATGCCGAACAACCAGCAAGACAGGAATACAACCCACCTATTAGCAGAGAGGCTGCCTAAAATGATACTAAGTTCACAGACACCCCAAAACACACCATTGGACGTAGCCCTGCCCACCAGAAAGTCAAGATCCAGCCCCACCCACCAGAACATAGGCACCAGTCCCCTCCACCAGGAAGCCTACACAACCCTGAACCAACCTTACCCACTGGGGGCAGACACTAAAAACAACGGGAACTATGAACCTGCAGGCTGCAAAAAGGAGACCCTAAGCACAGCAAGTTAAGCAAAATGAGAAGACAGAGAAATACGCAGCAGATGAAGGAGCAAGATAAAAACCCACCAGACCAAACAAAGGAAGAGGAAATAGGCAGTCTACCTGAAAAAGAATTCAGAGTAATGATAGTGAAGATGATCCAAATTCTTGGAAATAGAATGGAGAAAATATAAGAAACGTTTACCAAGGACCTAGAAGAACTAAAGAGCAAACAAACAATGATGAATGACACAATAAATGAAATTAAAAATTCTCTAGAAGGAATCAATAGCAGAATAACTGAGGCAGAAAAACAGATAAGTGACCTGGAAGATAAAATAGTGGAAATAACTACAGCAGAGCAGAATAAAGAAAAAAGAATGAAAAAATTGAGGACAATCTCAGAGACCTCTGGAACAACATTAAACGCACCAACATTTGAATTATAGGGGTCCCAGAAGAAGAGAAAAAGAAACGGACTGAGAAAATATTTGAAGACATTATAGTTGAAAACTTCCTTAACATGGGAAAGGAAACAGTCAATGAAGTCCAGGAAGCACAGAGAGTCCCATACAGGATAAATCCAAGGAGAAACACACCAAGACACATATTAATCAAACTATCAAAAATTAAATACAAAGAAAAAATATTAAAAGCAGCAAGGAAAAAGCAACAAATAACATACAAGGGAATCCCCATAAGGTTAACAGCTGATCTTTCAGCAGAAACTCTGCAAGCCAGAAAGGAGTGGCAGGACTTATTTAAAGCGATGAAAGGGAAAAAGCTACAACCAAGATTACTCTACCCAGCAAGGACCTCATTCAGATTCGATGGAGAAATTAAAACATTTACAGACAAGCAAAAGTTAAGAGAATTCAGCACCACCAAGCCAGCTTTACAACAAATGCTAAAGGAACTTCTCTAGGCAGGAAACACAAGAGAAGGTAAACACCTACAAAAACAAACCCAAAACAATTGAGAAAATGGTAATAGGAACATACATATCGATAATTACCTTAAATGTAAATGGATTAAATGCTCCAACCAAAAGACACAGACTGGCTGAATGGATACAAAAACAAGACCTGTATATATGCTGTCTACAAGAGACCCACTTCAGACCTAGGGACACATACAGACTGAAAGTGAAGGGATGGAAAAAGGTATTCCATGCAAATGGAAATCAAAAGAAAGCTGGAGTAGCAATTCTCATATCAGATAAAATAGACTTTAAAATAAAGACTATTACAAGAGACAAAGAAGGACACTACATAATGATCAAGGGATCAATCCAAGAAGAAGATATAACAACTGTAAATGTTTATGCACCCAACATAAGAGCACCTCCATACATAAGGCAAATGCTAACAGCCATAAAAGGGGAAATCGACAGTAACACAAGGGTAGGGGACTTTAATACCGCACTTTCACCAATGGACAGATCATCCAAAATGAAAATAAATACGGAAACACAAGCTTTAAATGACATAATAGACAAGATGGGACTTAACTGATATTTATAGGACATTCCATCCAAAAAAAACAGAACACACTTTCTTCTCAAGTGCTCATGGAACACTCTCCAGGATAGATCGTATCTTGGGTCACAAATCAAGCCTTGGTAAATTTAAGAAAATTGAAATTGTATCAAGTATCTTTTCCGACCACAACGCTATGAGACTAGATATCAATCACAGGGAAAAAACTGTAAAAAATACAAACACATGGAGACTAAACAATACACTACTAAATAACCAAGAGATCATGGAAGAAATCAAAGAGGAAATCAAAAAATACCTAGAAACAAATGACAATGAAAACACGACGACCCAAAACCTATGGGATGCAGCAAAAGCGGTTCTAAGAGGGAAGTTTACAGCAATACAATCCTACCTCAAGAAAAAAGAAACATCTCAAATAAACTACCTAACCTTACACCTAAAGCAATTAGAGAAAGAAGAACAAAAAAACCCTAAAGGTAGTAGAAGGAAAGAAATCATAAAGATCAGGTCAGAAATAAATGAAAAATATGAAGGAAACAATAGCAAGGATCAATAAAACTAAAAGCCGGTTCTTTGAGAAGATAAACAGAATTGAAACCAGTAGCCAGACTCATCAAGAAAAAAAGAGAGAAGACTCAAATCAACAGAATTAGAAAAGAAAAAGGAGAAGTAACAACTGACGCTGCAGAAATACAAAGGATCATGAGAGATTACTACAAACAACTATATGCCCATAAAGCAGACAACCTAGAAGAAATGGACAAATTCTTAGAAAAGCACAAGCTTCCGAGACTGAACCAGGAAGAAATAGAAAATATAAACAGACCAGTCACAAGCATTGAAATTGAAACTGTGATTAAAAATCTTCTAACAAACAAAAAGCCCAGGACCAAATGGCTTCACAGGCGAATTCTAGCAAACATTTAGAGCACAGCTAACAGCTATCCTTCTCAAACTCTTCCAAAATACAGCAGAGAGAGGAACACTCCCAAACTCACTCTATGAGGCCACCATCACCCTGATACTAAAACCAAAGATGTCACAAAAAAAGAAAACTACAGACCAATATCACTGATGAACATGGATGCAAAAATCCTCAACAAAATACTAGAAAACAGAATCCAACAGCACATTAAAAGGATCATACACCATGATCAAGTGGGGTTTATCCCAGGAATGCAAGGACTCTTCAATACATGCAAATCAATCAATGTCATAAACCATATTAACAAATTGAAGAAGAAAAACCATATGATCATCTCAATAGATGCAGAGAAAGCTTTCGACAAAATTCAACACCCATTTATGATAAAAACTCTCCAGAAAGTAGGCACAGAGGGAACTTATCTCAACATAATAAAGGCCATATATGACAAACCCACAGCCAACGTCATTCTCAATGGTGAAAAACTGAAAGCATTTCCTCTAAAATCAGGAACAAGACAAGGATGCCCACCCTCACCACTATTATTCAACACAGTTTTGGAAGTTTTAGCCACCACAGCAATCAGAAAAGAAAAATAAATAAAAGGAATACAAATTGGAAAAGAAGAAGTAAAAGTGTCACTGTTTGCAGATGACGTGATACTATACATAGAGAATCCTAAAGATGCTACCAGAAAACTACTAGAGCTAATCAATGAACTTGGTAAAGTAGCAGGACACAAAATTAATGCACAGAAATCTCTTGCATTCCTATACACGAATGATGAAAAATCTGAAAGAGAAATTAAGGAAACACTCCCATTTACCACTGCAACAAATAAAGAAAATACCTAGGAATAAACCTACCTAAGGAGACGAAAGACCTGTATGCAGAAAACTATAAGAAACTGATGAAAGAAATTAAAGATGATACAAACAGATGGAGAGATATACCAAGTTCTTGGACTGGAAGAATCAACACTGTGAAAATGACTATACTACCCAAAGCAATCTACAGATTCAATGCAATCCCTATCAAACTACCAATGACATTTTTCACAGAACTAGAACAAAAAAATCACACAATTTGTATGGAAACACAAAAGACCCCGAATAGCCAAAGCAATCTTGAGAAAGAAAAATGGAGCTGGAGGAATCAGGCTCCCTGACTTCAGACTATACTACAAAGCTACAGTAATCAAGACAGTATGGTACTGGCACAAAAACAGAAATATAGATCAATGGAACAGGATAGAAAGCCCAGAGATAAACCCACACACATATGGTCACCTTGTCTTTGATAAAGGAGGCAAGAGTATACAATGGAGAAAAGACAGCCTCTTCAATAAGTGGTGCTGGGAAAACTAGACAGCTACATGTAAAAGAATGAAATTAGAACACTCCCTAACACCATACACAAAAAAACTCAAAATGGATTAAAGACCTAAATTTAAGGCCAGACACTATAAAACTCTTAGAGGGTAACATAGGCAGAACACTCTATGACATAAATCACAGCAAGATCCTTTTTGACCCAGCTCCTAGAGAAATGGAAATAAAAACAAAAATAAACAAATGGGACCTAATGAAACTTAAAAGCTTTTGCACAGCAAAGGAAACCATAAACAAGATGAAAAGACAACCCTCAGAATGGGAGAAAATATTTGCAAATGAAGCAAATGACAAAGGATTAATCTCCAAAATATACAAGCAGCACATGCAGCTGAATATCAAGAAAAACAAACAACCCAATCTAAAAATGGGCAGAAGACCTAAATAGACATTTCTACAAAGAAGATATGCAGATTGCCAACAAACACATGAAAGGATGCTCAACATCACTAATCATTAGAGAAATGCAAATCAAAACTACAATGAGGTATCACCTCACACTGGCAGAATGGCCATTATCAAAAAATCTACAAACAATAAGTGCGGGAGAAGGTGTGGAGAAAAGGGAACCCTCCTCTGGAGCCCATGCACCACAGCTACAGAGAAGCCCAGATGCGCGGCAACAAAAGATCCCACATGCCGCATCTAAGACCCCGATGCAGCCACATAAATAAATAAATATTTAATAAAAAAATCTGTGGGCTTGTTCCCAGGAATGATTAGGAGGTACCTTTCTCAAACCTCTATAAGCTTAGCAGAAACATTTAATTCTATGGAAGCCTAGAAATTTAAAAGACTTAAGATTCACAAACATGAACTGATTATTGTTTACAGGGACAGGTCTTTTCAAAACCTGTAGTTTCTATGTAAACTACAACTCTATTATGTTCTGCTTTAAACTACAGACTGTACGAGCTTCCAAATTTAAATCTCCATAAATATGTACATAAAATAAAATTATAATTTTTAATATATACCTTTAAATGGTTGTGTTTTTATATAAAATGTTTTATGTTTAAAGGTTTTTTAAAAAATTTTGGATAAGAAAATGAAATGTTAAAATATCTTCAAGATCTCCTAACCACTACCAATGTGATTTTTTTTCAAACACTGCTATCCTTCCATTCAAAATCATTATTTTTCTTTTAAGTCCTCCATAAGTCTATTATTTGAACTAGCTGAATACAGCTCTAACCCCGTGTGTGAGGAAGAGAAATGAGCAACTATGTCATCACTGCATGACATAAAGCGTCACAGATTAAATAGTGGCACCGTAAAAGGAAATATAAGTAGCTGGGAGATAAAATGATATTCAAAATACCTAGTTTCTAAGAACTGGTACGATTACTGCCAAGTTCAACCAGAAAAAATCTGGGTTTCAAAATTTGTTACTTGACAATGAACAAGAAATAATAAACCAATCTGACATTTAAGATAAAAAGGGAAAGAAACCGTTTGTTCTCATGAGTTCCTGTACTCATTTTGCCAAAATACTCTTTCAAGTTTTCTCAAATTCACTTCCTAATAAAGCTACTTAGTTATTTACTTCTCCACCACTTCTCATTCCCTCAATAAAACACAGAAAGCGCCGGGACTTCCCTAGTGGCGCAGTGGTTAAAAATACACCTGCCAATGCAGGAGACACGGGTTTGAGCCCTGGTCCGGGAAGATCCCACATGCCGCGGAGCAACTAAGCCTGTGTGCCACAACTACTGAGCCTGTGCTCTAGAGCCCGCAAGCCACAACTACTGAGCCCACGTGCCACAACTACTGAAGCCCGAGTGCCTAGAGCCCATGCTCCACAGCAAGAGAAGCCACCGCGATGAGAAGCCCACTCACCACAACAAAGAGTAGACCCTGCTCACTGCAACTAGAGAAAGCCTGCGTGCAGCAGCAAAGACCCAACACAGCCATAAATAAATAAATAAATTTATTTATTTTTAAAAAAACAACACAGAAAGCCCCAAATTGATCCCTAGTAATACACTACAATGGATTTTTAAACCAATGGTTAGTGGTAAAGAAAGCAGTGATCAGAGGAAGAACGGCTCCCTAAGGACAGGTGAGCCAAACTAACTTCTTTCATTATCAGGGTTACTATGATCAGTAAAGCAGTCAGTGTTACAGCACTTAACATAGCAACCAGATTGAATCATATGAAATTGCCGTTTTTTAGTAGATCAAAATGGTGGTATATTGGCAATTTCATGTGGTTCAACCACAATAATCTTATCAAGACATTTTACTAAAGTTTTCATGAAGAGATGTGCCTTAATACATTTTAAAGTGACACAAAGCTGGTATTGATGGCTAATACACTGGACAGTAGAATGCAGATTGTAAAAGATTCTTATCAGTTGGAATGAAGAGATAAAATTATTAAGAACTGAATAAAAAGACAGATTTAAAATTCTATACTACATTCAAAAACACTAATGGGCTAATTACACCACAGAAATCTGGCTTTAGAAGAGTTCATGTGAAAAAGATCTAGCTGAGTCCAAACTTTAACATATACCCTCCCTGCTATAGCCAAAGTGAACTATTTTCCAAATACACTACAGGGTTTCTTACTTTGATTTCCTGCCCATGCTATTCTTTGAGCACCAGAATACCCACTTCTCCACCTCTTGGCCAAAATCATACCCATTCTTCTAGATCAATTTCAAATGTGACCACCTCCGTCAAGACTTTCACTCCCTCTGCTAGCTATAATCACACCTTTCCTCTGAAATCCAAGCTTATGGTTCCTTCAGTGTAATAAACATATTCTATTTTGTACTTTTCTTCTTTTAGCTCTGTTTAAGTGGGAAGTACCGACAAAAGGAGAAATTCTAAGAAGACTCTATTACATATAAAGACAGAAAAACAATCAAGGAGTTATAAATAAAATTCAGGAGAAACTATATACGAGTCAGCCAGATCTTATGAAGACAAATGAGGGAGAGCTCACAGGCAGGACTGAGCAGTGGTTTGCATGGGGGAGGAAAACTGAAACTGGAATCTAATAAACTGTAATCAGAGGGAGTCAAAGGGGGCTAAGTTACTTTCCACCTTGGGAAAAGGAGTTTGGGAAGGGACTGTGCCACAGATAAAGGGATGGGTAGTAAAAGGGAGGAACTGGATTTATGTTTTTAAAAAAAGGAAAAAGAAGGTAAACATGAACTTTTGATTTCTGTTGACTTGTTCCTTCTCCCAGTGACTCTGGTCAAGTAAATAAAGGTATTAATCATGCAGTTGCATAGACAGGTTACTATCACCCAAGAAAGTTGGTCACACCCAGAGATAAGGGAGTAAAACAGGGTGTCAATAAACTCAATAAGGATAAGGAGAGAGAAAAGACAGTTCCTAGCAAAGAAAGTCTCATACAAAGTCAGCACTCAAATAATATAAACTGAATTAAAATACAAATTCTCTTCCAAAATTTGAAAGGCTGCATGTGGATAAAGGACTAAATTTATAGAGAATCAGAGGGCAAAAGTAGATCAGTAAGTAGAAGAGGCAAAAGTAGATCAGTAAGGGCTTCCCTGGTGGCGCAGTGGTTGAGAGTCCGCCTGCCGATGCAGGGGACACAGGTTCGTGCCCCGGTCTGGGAGGATCCCACATGCCGCGGAGCGGCTGGGCCCGTGAGCCATGGCCGCTGGGCCTGCGCGTCCGGAGCCTGTGCTCCGCAACGGGAGAGGCCACAACAGTGAGAGGCCCGCGTAATGCAAAAAAAAAAAAAAAAGTAGATCAGTAAGTAGAAGATCCAAGGAACCAGCTTCTGGTGCACAAAAAAAATAATAATTAAAAACCGCCTCGAATATAATAAACACTTTTTTTTGTTTTTTTAGTAATATATAGTTCAAACAACAGTTAAAGTGAAGATCAGGGATAGATGGGTTTCTTGCATTAAGGAGGAGGTCGAATTAATACTAAGGACTAAGGTCCCTAACAACTCAAATTCTTTTTTTTTTTTTTTACGTTTATAATTTCTTTTAATTATCAGTAGAAGTGCGAGTTGTCAGTATATCTGGTGTAGGAAATGATAAATGTATAAACTCCAAATCCAAGATATATGACACTGTATTTTCTAAAACTTCAACTTCTTGTATTGTGTGACCTTGGGTATATTTTAAACCAGATCGCTGGAGGCTGCCCTGATCACCATCTTATTACCTTTTGTATAACAGAAGGAAAAAAAAACCTGTCACAGGACTTCCCTGGCGGTCCAGTGGTTAAGACTCTGCGCTTCCAATGCAGGGGGCGCGGGTTTGATCCCTGCTCCAGGAACTGGGATTCCCCATGCCGCATGGCGCGGCCAAAAAATGGAAAAAAGAAAAAACCTGTCAGAAGTCAAGCTCCAATTTATCATCTCTCCTTGGTCTGTCCCCATTACAGGACAGGATGAGGGGATGTTTGCTTCCTGACTGGACTTGCTTTTCACAAAGTCCTGCTGGGGGTTACTCAGTACCCTGTGGCCTTCAAGGGTATTGCCAATTGGTTACTTTTTCAATTGTCTAGTATTTATCCTAGTTCTCTTTTTTTTCCTTTTTTATTTTAATTTTTTTACTGAAATATAGTTGATTTACAATTTTGTGTTAATTTCTGCTGCATATATATATGCCATATACACACATATACATACACACTCTTTTTTATATTCTTTTCCATTATGATTTATCTCAGGATATTGAATATAGTTCCTTACATCTCAAATTCTATATAAACAAATATAAATGCATTAGCACATATTTATTTTGTCTAACCTAAAATCAGTACTGGGGAGGAAAGAATACCAGACCAGTTGTTAGGGGATCTGGGTCCTGCTCTGTGACACAGAATGGAACCTCCTACCAGTCCCTGCTCTTCCCCAACTTTTCATTCCTCACCTGCACAAGTCATCCACTAGACCAAATCAGCTTAGAAGTTTGCTAGCGACTCATCTCTTGCTTTGCACATGCTTCCTTGCAACATACTTCTCAATTTGAATAAAGAGTTTCACAGGCAGAGAAAATTTAAAACTACTCAACAGATGATCTCTAATCCAAGGCCACTCACAGATCTTAAAACTGGGATTCTAATTTTTAATATATGACATTTACCTCCAATAATTTGCAAAACAACAATAAAATCAAATTCACGAGTGGCCAACACTCAAGTCTGACACTACAAGATGAAAGACTATACATGTGCAAGAGTATCAACTCGTTTAAGTAGTTTATTTACCAAAAGATAGTAGTCTCTACCTTAGAGACAGTATCTTAAATTTAAACGATTCAAAACTTTTCTACCAGAGTTAAGAGTTGCCCCTCCCAAGGAAGGGAAAACATAAATACATGCATAAATTTTTATCAAATAAACTTAGTTCCATCTTCTGAAATTTATTTAACACAGTAGGAGTTGGGGGTACAGGGCAAGGAGAATACAGTCAGTAGAAATAAATCTAAACATATTTTGTTTAGGAAGACAAATCCTAACACCTGCATAGTATATCAAATACTTTCATAATTAAAACTCTTGTATGCTTTTGAAGAGGTAACCCTTTGGATTTTACAAACCTGTGGATTATCCATGTACCATACAAAACTATCTTCTCTGGTATCCAGTATGAAGTACCTCCGAAGAAATTTCCCACTGTTTTCATTTTCTTCAATGTCTAGAAAACCACAAATGCGATTCTGACGATCCACATAAGGCATTTCTGTGCTTGAACATTACACTGTAAAATAAAAACATTAACAGTAAGTACTTCTCAGTGGACTTAAAGCATTAAATGTGCTATGGTATGGTTTATTCAACAAAGAGCCCACTTTCCAACATTAGGTGGGGGCTGGTTAATGTGAATACATAAAAGCATGGGCAAAAATCACTTGAAATTAAGCTTATTGTGAGTGGTTACTAAATGCAACTATATAGAACTGATGCGGACAAGGGACAGCTATTCATGTCAGCTGAATAATTTACTTAACTTTTCACTATGAGTAGGCATCGTCATCCCCATTTCATAGGTAAGAAATATAACACTGAGAAGGGGAAGTGCCTTTCCAAGATTAGTGAACTAGCAGGTAATGAATCAAAACATGAACCCAGATTCTTGGACTCCAGAGCTTATATCTTAACGTTTACATCATCCTGTCACTCTAAAATCCTTGGTATCATTAAAACCAAAATGAATCAAAATAAAGTAAGCTAACATCATGAAAAGAGAGATAAGCAGGTATTATATGCCCCCCGAATGGAAGACACAAACATCACCAATAAAGAACATATAAGGAAAAAAAAAAAAAAAAAAAAGGTTTGTCTCAATCTGATCAAGTTTCTAGATTTCCCTAAGTCCAGCTTCCAGTTCACAGGAAACAAAGAACACAGAAGAACATATTAAACTTCACCACAGGTATTCAATCAGCAAAAGTGGACCGTGGGAAACATCAGGACCAAAAGCCCAGTTTCTTCAGCAAATAAACTACTACAGGGGGAAAAAAAAAAAGGAGAGAGAGAGAAAGAGAAGTCACAGACTAAAAGAGACTTCAGAGGCATATCATATTCTGATTCTGAAGTACTGAAATTTTTGTTATGTTCATTAAAGTTAAAAACCATGGCTTGGATAAAAAGCAGTGTTTCCATCCATTTTTCTCTAAAAACTGTAGATATATGATTCCCTCCTGATGTGATGCAAATCTGCAGACTATTCCTACTCCAGAGGTACTTCTACAGCCAGCGCCAACATCTTTCGGCAGGTTGAATTATTTATGTAACTATTTTTTCGTTTAACTCACAGGGAAGATTCAATTAGAATATGCCCTGATATACTGTTTATCTAAATCACTATTCTGTATACAGCCAGAGAAATGGTGAAACATGCCAAAAAGTTTTCTTTAATTAATTAGTTTATTTATTTATTTTTGGCTGCATTGGTTCTTCACTGCTGCACATGGGCTTTCTCTAGTTGCGGCGTGCAGGGGACGCTCTTCATTGCGGTGTGCAGGCTTCTCACTGTGGTGGCTTCTCATTGCAGAGCACGGCTCTACGTGCGTGGGCTTCAGTAGTTGTGGCATGCGGGCTCAGTAGTTGTGGCTTGCGGGCTCTAGAGCACAGGCTCAGTAGTTGTGGTGCACGGGCTTAGCTGCTCCGTGGAATGCGGGATCTTCCCACACCAGGGATCGAACCCATGTCCCCTGCATTCACAGTTGGATTCTTAACCACTGCGCCACCAAAAAAGTCCCCCAAAAAGTTTTAAACAAAAGCATAAATTAAGTTTGTATGTGTGTGTTATTACAGATCTGGCATTTGGAGATAATTTTTTAATGAAGTTACCCAAAGTTCTGAAAAATTTCTAAAATGTAATCAAAGTTTGGAAAATTAATACACTATACTAACACATACTGCAGGTAAAAACTGTCAACTTGTGTGGTATGCCATGAGGAAAGACACAGGCCAAGGGAACAGAATTGAGAGCACAGAGACAAACCCATACATCAATGGCTAACTGATTTTCAACGACGGTGCCAACATCATGCAATAGGGAAAGAAGCCTCTTTAACAAACGGTGCTGGGACACCTGGAGAGCCACGTACTGAAGAATTAAACTGGACCGCTATCTTACACAATATACAAAAAATAACTCAAAATGAATTAATCTAAAAATAAGAGCTAGAACTATAAAACTTCAAGAAAACATAGAAGAAAATCTTCATGGCCTTGGAGTTGGCAATGAATTCTTAGATGTGACACTGAAAGCACAAACAAAAGAAAAAATAAGACAAATTGGACTTCATAAAAATTAAAAACTTTTTTGCATCAAAGGACATCACGAAAATGAAACTACAACCTACAGAATGGAAGGAAGTATTTGCAAATAAGGGTCTAATATCCAGAATATACAAATAAGTCCTACAGCTCAACAACGAAAAAACAAACCCAATTAAAAAATGGACAAAGGACTTGAGAAGACATTTCTCTCAAAGAAGATAAAACAAATGGCCAACCAGAACACAAAAAGTTGCCCAATATTATTTGTCATTAGGGAAATGTAAACCAAAACCACAGTGAGATACCACTTCACACCCACCTGGATGGATATAATTAAAAGAGGAAAATAATAAGAGTATAGGCAAGGATGTATAGAAATTGGAACCCACCTACATTGCTGGTGGGAATGTAAAATGGTACAACAGCTGTGTAAAACGGTTTGGTAGTTCTTCAAAAGTTAAACGTAGAATTACCATATGACTCAGCATTTCCACTCCTAGGTATATATCCAAAAGAATTGAAAACAGGTACTCAAACACTTATACTGAACATTCATAGCAGCACTATTCACAATAGCCCAAAACTGTAAACAACCCATATGTCCATCAACAGGTAAATGTACATACATACAATGGAATATTACCCAGATACAGAAAGGAATGAACTACTGATACAATACATCCAATCAAAATTCCAAGATATTTTATAAAAACTGACAAGGTGGTTCTATTATATATATTTAAATGCAAATAACCTAGAAAAGCTAAATCTATTTCCCAAAGAACAGACTGACATTACTTGATTTCAAGACTTACAACAGAGCTACAGCAATAAAGATAGTGTAGGACTGGTGAAAAGATATAATAAATCAATGGAACAGAATAGCATCCAGAAACAGACCCATACATATACTGTTAACTGATTTTCAACAAAGATGTCAAAGCAATTCCAAATACAGTCTTTCAACAAATGGTGCTGGAACAATTAACTATGCATGTGGAAAAAAATTAACTTGAAATGGATCAGAAACCTAATGTACAATTAAGCTTCTCGGAAAAAAAAATACATACACACACACACACACTGATATATTTTTTAAAGACATTTATATATACATATAAATGAAGTCTTCATGATCTTAGGGGTAGACAAAGATTTCTTAGATAAGACACAAAGAGCCTAAACCATATAATGGTTGATATAATGGACTTAATCAAAATTAAAAACTGCTCTTTGAAAGACACCAGTAAGAAATCAAAAGATGAGCCACAGAACAGGAGAAAATATTCAGTACACATATATCTATCAAGTAACTGATATCCAAAAATAGGCAAGGAATTATTACAACTCAATAAGACAAACAACCAAGTAAGAAAATAGGCAAAAAAATTTGAACAGACAAGTCAACAAAGAAGATATACAGTTTTTTTAAAATAATAAAAAAGAAAGAAAAAGGAAGACATACAAATAATAAATAAGCACATAAAGATGCTCATCATTAGTAAGATGATACAAATAAAAACTGTGAGATACCACTACATACCTACTAGAATGGCTAAAACAAAAACAAACAAATAAAACCCTGACAATACCAAATGCTGGCAAGGATGTGAAACAGATGACGAGTCTCTCATGTTGCTGGTGGGAATGCGAAATGGCACAGTAGCTTAGGAAGACAGTTTGGCAGTTTCTTAGAAAGTTAAACGTACCCTTAACGATATGACCCAGCAATGCCACTCCTAGGTATTTAGCCAACTGAATTGAAAACTTATGTTTATACAAAACCTATATGCAAACGTTTAAAACAACATTATTCATAATTGGCAAAAAGCAGAAACAAACCAAATGTCCTTTAACTGGTAAATGAAGAAACTGTGGTACATCCAATACAATGGAATACTACTTAGCAAGATAAAGGAACAAAGTATTGATACACACAATATGGGTATTTTGTTAAGTGAAAAAAGCCAGACCAAAAGGCTATAGGGACAGAGAACAGATCAGTGAGAGGGACTGACTTCAATGGGTAATTTACGGAGTGATGGAACTGTTCTGTATCTTGATTGTAATAGTATACACAACTATGTATTTATCAAAAGTAGGCTCAAATACCACATACAGTGAGCTGTATTGCATACAAATTAAAAAAAAAAAAACTACAGTGATAAAAACCAGATCAGAGTTGCTAGGTCTTGCGATAGAAGAACAAGAGAGAACAAGAACAAAAGAGAGAAAGAACAAGAGAGAAATTTTTTTGGCAACATAGCTGTTGCACATCCTGATTGTGGTAGAGCTTATATAATTACATGCATCCGTCAAAACTCATAGAACTATACACTAAAAGAGGTAAAATTTATTGTATGTAAAATTGTACCTCAATAATGCCGAATTTCTTTTAAAAAAAGATGCCATATATACTCACCAGACTGGCTAAAATTAAAACAGATTGACAACACCAAATGTTATTAAAGGTGTGGTGCATCCAGAATTTATGTACTGTTGATGGGAATGTAAGATGGTACAATCACTATGGGAAAAGTTCTGACAATAAAACCAAACATATACCTACCCTATGACCCAGCCATTCTATTCCTAAGTATTTACTCAAGAGAAATGAAAACATATATTCATGCAAAGACTAATTCACAACCATTAGTAGCAGCAGCTTTATTCATAATAGCTACAAACTAGAAACAACCCAAATGTCCATCAAAAGGTGAAAAGATAAACAAAATGTAGTATGTTTATACAATGGAAAAGCAGTCTACAATATAAAGGGACTCCTACTGCATGCAACAATATGGTCAAAACTCATCAAATTGTAAACTTTAAATGGATACAGTTTATTGTATGTAATTTAAACTCCAAAAAGTTTTAAAAATCCAGCATAATAAAAAATTCATTAAATAAATTTGACTACAAATAACTTTTTAAAAAATATTTTGCATGGCAAATCCTGATCAGCAAGTCAAAACCAGTAGAAAATACTTGCAGCTTATATTACAAAGGGCTAATCTCCCTAACATTTAAAGAGTCTGCAAAAAATGTCAAGGGAAATATATCAAAACTTCAGTAGAAAAGTGGGCAAAAGACATGAACAGACATTCCACAGAAAAAGACATAAAAATGACCCTCAAACATATTAAGAGATGCTCAATCACTCATGATAAGAAAATCCCAAAATGACACACGATACTGTAGGCATTGCTACTGACACCACAAGCAAAAAAAGGCAACCAGACTTCATGTGCCTCCTTGTGGAATTTATACCATCTATAAAACACTTATGAAAAAAAAAAGTACAAATACCTGAATCTAGATCTAACTACCAATTTATAGGAAATAGAGAAGACAGAGAAAGAATACGTTAACCTATATCACAGAGATTCAAACAGCAAAATTCAAACTATAATTAGTTTCTCAGGACAAACAACATGGCTTCTTCAGAAATAAATTCCAAGGGAGTAGGGGGAAAGAAACTGGAGGAAGAACTTATAAGTTAAAAGACCTAAAAAGACATAATCACAACATGTGGGCCTTATCTAAATCTTGTTAACAACAACAACACTGAGTTATCTAAGGAAACCGGAAATTTGAATACTGCCTCATGAAATTAAGGAAACATATATATTTTTTTCAGTGTGGTGATGGTATTGTGGTTATGTTACTAAGAAAATGAATTCGCATCATTTAGAGATATTTATTCATACAGAGACAAAACATTATCTGAATACTCTGGAAGGAGGGGTGGATGAAGGAGGGATGGCCTGGGTGGGCAGTTGTCAGGGCTAGATGATGGGTACTGTAGTTATACAATCCTGTCTACTTCTGTGGAAGTTCACAATCCTTCATTACAAAAAGAAAGGTTAATAAGAACTTTTTTTCATAAGAAAAGTTCAAAAAAAGTCTATACTACACAGAGATACCATTTCTTATCTATGAGACTGGCAAAAATTCAGAAATCTGACAACCTACAATACTAGTAAGGCTGTAAGAAAACAGTAACTCTCTTATATTGCTGGTGGGAATGCAGAATGGTATGACCCTACTGAGATGAATCTGGCACTATTTAACATGTGCATTTACCCTATGACCAGCAATCCTACTTGCTACTGTAATTCTGAAACAATTTTATGCAAATGATAGTACTTCAGGTGCATCACAGGACAATGTAAAACATACTGATGCTATGATTATATTTAAAGTAAAATAAAACAAATTTTGTTATTAGGAACCTAGATTTTCACAGTAAGGGAAAAAACGTACAAATACAAAACAAAAGGAAAAATTCTATACAATGCATCTGAATCAGTTAGTATGAACTCATGATCTTTGAAAATATGATAGTAATAGAAAATCACCACTTTGCAATTCCAATATAATCACTGATTTAAGCAAGAGTTTTCAATGAATACCAATACCACAAGAAAACAGGTTGTTAGGGAACAGAATATTCAGTCTCAAAATTTCACCCCCGTGCTCTTACCAATTACAAAGAGCAAAATGTACGTATATGTATCTTTACAGTGGTGAGATCTTATAGTCCCCACCTTTACCAAATGATTTAGCATCTAATGAATCTAGAAGCCAGGGATTAACGGATATCACTTCTCTCTAAATAGATCACAACACTATATGATTCCACTGATCTGAAATATCCAGAATGAGCAAATCTATGAAGATAGAAAGTAGATTAGTAGTTGCCTAGGAGGATGGGGGATGGGAGGGAATGAAGAGTTGCCTAGAGATGGGAGGGTTCAGGGTTTCTCTTTAAGGTGCTAAAAATACTCTAAAACTGACTGTGATAACAGTTGCACAGTTCTGCAAATATATTAAAACCACTGAATTGCACACTTTGAGTGAATTATTCCTCAACCAAGCTGTTTAAAAAAAAAAAAAGAATTATAACTGTCTTTTATCTTTCATTCCAGAGCACATCAGAAACCTTAAAAAACATTTCCTCTCCTAGACCTCTGAATGTTGTAGTGTCCCAGGGGATGGTCCACGGACCTCTTCTCTATTTACACTCAATCTCTTGGTGAGCTCACTCATTCACATAGGTCTAAATACTGCTATCTCCAGCCCTGGGCACTCTGCTGGACTCCAGACTCATGTATACAACTGCCAACTCTATGGATCTACTTACTTACCTAACAGGCCTCTCACACTTAGCAAACTGAGCCCAGATATACCCCCTCAGCAATCTGTTCCCCTCTGTCCTTCCCATCTCAGTAAAGTCACTCCCTTCTTCCAGCTGTTCAGGCAAAATTTGGAGTCACACTTGATCAAGACTTGCTTCTCTCATTCCATGTCCAGTCCATAAGCAAATCCTACTGGCTCCATCTTCTAAGTATATCCAGAATCCCACCATTTGCATTGCTGCCACTCTGGTCCAAGCCACCATCACCTCTTAGCTGGACTACTGCAAGGGCATCCCTGCCCCCTTCACTCCATTTTCAATACAGCTGTCAGAGTGATCTCATTAAAACGTATGTTCGAGTGTTTATTCAATATTTGCCAAGCAAATATTTAAAATTAATTTAATCCTTATAATAATTTTACAGATGAGAAAAACAAAGCACAGAAGATTTTAAAAATAACTTGTACAAGGTCACATGATTAGGAAGTGGCAGAGCCAGGATCCAAACCAGGGGAATCTGGCTCTAAAGCCCATGTTCTTCAGTACTATAAAATGTCACTCTGCTCAAATCTCTTCAACTTTGGCTGCTTATTAAAATTACCTGGGAGTTTTTTTGAAAATCCTGATGCCTAGATTAGAGCATTCAGACCAATTAAATCAGAAACTCTGGAGATCGGATCTAAGCATCAGTACATTTTTAAAGCTCCCCCAATAATTCCCACATTCAGCCAAGGTTAAGAACCACTGTTTTAATGCAATCCCATCTCATTCAAAGTAAAAACCAAAGCTCTTACAAAGACATACAGGCTTCACCTACCCCCCACCCCAAACTGTCCCAGTTCCCCCGCTTGATTACTCATCTAGTCACTGACGCCTACCACACTAGACAAGCTCCCCACTCGGAGCCTTTTAACTCAAATGTCACTTTCTCAGGGAAGCCTTCTTGACGCCCCATCTAAAACTGCAAATGCTCCAAACTGTCCTGCCACTTCCCATCTCCCTTCCCCACTTCATTTTTCTCCTTAGTATTTACTGCTAACAAACAATATCATTTACTTATTTCTTGTCTGTTTCCCCACACTGGAATGTAGGCTCCATGAGATCAGGGACTTTTTTTCTATTTACTATTGTTTCTCCAATGCCTAAAACAGTGGCTGGAACATGGAAGGGACTCAATAACAATTTGTTGAATGAAAAATTAAGGAACCCATAATTATTGCATCAAATATTAATGTTTAAGTTTCCAGACAGAAAGCCGCTTTTGCGTCATCTGATGAGAAATCATTTAGCAAACGATTTAATCGACTGGTTTGCTTAGATGATGGAAGGAAAAAGGTTCGATAGTATATTTCTGTTTGGATTTATACTTTCAGTAAAGCTCGTATGAGGTAAGAACAGATAAAACTGTGTAATTAAAACCTCTACAAAATCTATCCTTCAGCTTTACTTGTGCTCTAAGGGCATAGTTAGATCATACAAACATTCATAAATTAACACACACAGTTAACACTTCATCAGTTAGGAACCATGAAGCAAGTCAAAAAAATAAAAACAAAACAAAAATCAAAAAGAGAGAAAGAAAAGAAAAAGAAAAATTAAATTCTGCACAGTGAGACTTCATTAGGCCCACAGGACTTCACTACTCAAGTCCTGATTAGATGCTGAATGAGACTACTCTTGTCCCAAAACTTCTGACAACACAAAGCTTAAGATATACAGACATCAAGGATCAAATACCTGTGGAGTCTGGCCCTGACACCCCACACACACCTCAGGGCTATGGTACTCTAACCAACGTCTTACCGTCATTCCACTCTACACGAGCAGCTGACAGGAGAGAGGGAAAAACACAAGTATTCCAAGTGTTCAGGGAGAAGGAAGGTGATGGTCACCCAAAAGCAGTGGTAGGGGGCCCCAAGAGAATCATTCACCAAGATCAGAAGTGCCTACAAGAAGGACAAATTGTCATCTCTTTCTCCAGTTCAATGTCTGCTTATGAAGTAGACTGAGTGACCCTGTGCCTATTTGAGCAGGGGGACAAAGAGAATTGATGAGAAACGGCAGGGCACAGAAAGGGAGCAGACTTAAGCAGGCTGCAGGCCACCATTTGACATCAAAAGGAAGTAAGTTTCCAGTGTATTAAGTGTAAATTACAGAAGGTAGCTGGACTTGAGCTGTCTTGCTGTTATCAAAAAATCTGGCTGCAGAGAGAAACCCACCTTACCCCCAAACACTCATAAGAACCACCAAGTAGACTGAGAGGACAGAAATGAGGAAGGAGTGTAGATTGGTAAAGGTTTACCCACAGCAAATTTCATATCCAGGGACTGTGCAGTGGGGACTCTCCCTGCAAGATCTCACCAAAAATTCCAGTTTGGAAGCCTACCACTAGATATTAATGGCTCGCCACTGTTAATCAAGAAAAGGCTTTAATAACGCCAGGTAAGAAAGAGTTGCCTTTTTTCATTTTTCTTCTAACTAGTCTCTATTCAAATACATCCACAAAGAGGGAAAAGAAAGAGGTATCCAGGGAGCACATCACAATCCCTCCCCACTCCAAGTGCTTCAGGGAATAAGTGGCCAGATACTGGGTTAAAGGAGGAGTGGAGCTTTAATAGGAGATTGAAGGTTTAAACTGAAATAGATTAGACTGGAGCTTTTAATAGCTGTGAATGATAGAAAAGCTACCATTTGCCCATGAAATCATGAGGAAGCAGGGAGAGGGAAGATCCAACAAAGCATAGTTGAAAGCAGTCAATGTGGAAAAATATAACTGTCTTAAATCTGTTCTCACCAAGCTCCGACCGCTCAATAACCTGACGACATACGGCACAGCACCACTGCCCTCAGTAATGACAGGAACACCTGATGTGGAAATTCCCATGGGGGATTTACGGGACCCAACAAGATGCTACATTAGAAGTCCTCTGAGACCACTTCCAATTCTAAGTGCCTGTGATTGTCCTTTCTTCAAGAAGAGGTTAAACTGAATCCAGAATCCAGATTTCAAGGGTTAAACTATTAAAGGCTAGGCTACCCAAAGGAGTAAAACCACAACTTTCTGAAGAATAAAATTATCAGACTGATAAGTCTGATAAGGGTTCCATGTAGGAAAAAATATTTAAGACTTCAATATTTTTAAGACTCTAAAGACTTAAGTATTAAAATAATATCCTAAATGACTTTGATTTTTCTTTTACATTCAACAGAAATTCCAGTTCAAAGAATGTTTATGATTTAAAATCCTCAAAATACCATCCTCCTAAATCAAAGCAATTCAACTAATCAAAGGCTTACCAAAATAAACAGCAAGCACATGTTTGCTTAAATATCTTCTAGGAATTACAAATTCACGTGTTCTTTATCATACAGCAACCACTGGGAAAAAATATCACTCAGAGTTCAAATGGTTTAATGTCATTCATTAAGCATAACAAAATCCTATTGCTGCAACAAATACCAACAATTTCTATTTTTAAATTAAGAAAAAAATCCACACGTTTATCTTTCTAAAAATAATTAAGCATTGCAGACAAGCATCTAAAGCAACAGAAAGTTTCTACCCTAGGAACTCTTTTCTGATACCAGTCAATAAATTTCCAAATGCTAGGTACTTACAAATGGCCAAAAGAATTAAAACTAAATGTTAATATTTATCTCCTAATAAAGCCATTTTATTGTATCATTGCAGGTCTAAATGAGAGAATCACCTTGAAATTTAAAATCAAATTTTAATATTATCAAAAGTAAAATGCTCAAGCATGTGAAAAAGTAATAAAGCTGAGGCAGTTACTGCTACAGAACTTGAAATTTTCTGTCTAATAAAGGCAGAGTGTGAGTAACTACTGTCACATCTGAATAATTACTACATTTTATTCAGAAAACTATTTATCTTCCTCGTTCTTAAATGACAGTTATTTAAACAAGAACAACTATTTAACATCAAACGGTACTTCAATGTCAAAGGCCGACTTAAATTATGCTAATAAATTACTTCATGGATTTCATTCTGGATTACAAATTATCATCGGTAGAAGTAACTGTGGGTTTTGCAGTAGGAATGTAAGAACTTTCAGGCTTAAATAAAAGTCTTTATTTTTTAAGCTGCATTAAATGTTTTTTGAGAAAAAGCCCTATAAAAAGATAAAATGTTTCCATCTTTCCCAAGTTATTCTCCTAGGGGTCTTCAATATCACAACCTATATATCAACAACCGACATGTGAGTGTTGCCCACAGTGACTTTTTAAAGAAAATAACTCTATGCTATTCTTAATGTCCTTAAACAATTCTAAAACGGTCCTTCCGGCTTATGAACTCATGGCAGTTTCCTAACAATTGTATACTTATCCTGTTTTACTGTCTCTCCTAGTCTATGACAAACTCACATTTACACACCACCTCTTTCCTATTTTGCTACATTGCTAAAACTAGGGGGGAGGGGGATACAAACCTGCTACTTCCCCCCTTCCTCAAAAACAACAATAAAAATACTAATTAACAAGATAAAATGAGGTATGAAGCAGTTTCAATACATATAAATCACATCTCCTTAATGCCACAAAGTTATCCTCTGCTTACCACAAAGGACAAATGCATGGCCGTATCCTTTGATACAGGTACACTCTTCAAGAGAATCCTGTCAATGGATACACTGTAGGGTTTACAGCACTATAAAATAAATTAATTATTAACTCAAATTCTGCTAAGCTTAAATACTCTTGTTTAAATACATAAATATTCTAAAATGTAATTTCCCCTGGGAAGATATGGCCAAGTTAAGGATTTAAACTAACTCTACTTGGGGAAATATCTTTTGCCACAAATGTGTTACTATGAAAATTTAAGTATGAAACGCAATAGGCTTTTTAGTCAGAATGAATCTTACTATTTTTTAAATAGCAATTCTTCAAGTTCTTCTGTGAAAAAAACATTTAGTTTTACAAAATGATTTTTTCAAGTTTTTCTCTGAATCATATAAAGCTTACCCCAATTTTGCTGTAGAGTTTCAATGGCTTTAAACTAACATAGAAAGTGTGTAAGCTGTGTGCCTGGGGGGAAATAAAGCAGACAGATGAGTAGTTCTCGGATAAAAGACTATGGTATAAACCGCATAGTGCGCTATTGGTTCCAGTCGTTAAGCACACAGGAAATAAGGTTTTCTAGTTAAAAAAACGATTGACAAACGGCAACGACTCCGTTAAAGCTAAGAAAATCTTATCAAAACCAACAACGATCAATCATAAAATAAGAAAACAAGCATTATAGGACTGTAAGGTGAAATCGGAGGGGGAAAAAAATGGCCCAAATCTTCTATCTTCTATAACCACCTCTAGGACCTGACCCCAACAGAGCGATCGAGTTTCATTATTCAGGTGGCCAGCCGCGCGCAGATGCTCTGCTGTTGGGCACAGCATAACTAGAATTCTACCAAAGGCGGTAAACACGACTTTCATTATGACAACACTTTCCCCTCTGATGGTCTATCCAGGAGGGTCAATAGAAAGAATCTGAAATAAACCACAAACCACTCAAGACGGTCGCAAAGCGGTGAGACTGGCAGCTGGCCTCTAAGCTTAAAGACCTGGGTTCTGGTCGCCTCCTTGGTCCTACTTGCGTGACCCTGGACAAGTCACTTCCAACTTTCGCACTGGTCACTGCACCATTAAGGTGCTAGGGTAAAGCACTAATACTGCAGGATGCTAGGGCACAGGGCGGAGTCGACTTCTGACTCGGCGAGTCCTAAAGTGAAAGCGCATTAACATAATACAAGACGATGCCCCTAGGCAGCTGAGCCCCCGTGAGCTCTGCCCTTAAGTCTAGCCATTCGACAGGCGTCGCCCGCCGGGAATCCCCCGACAGCTGGCCGGCCGGGCGTCCGGGAGGAGGGCGCGACGGTACTTTTTAGCAGAGCCACCGCACGGCTCCTCGGCGACAGCGACTGCCGCCGGGCTCCCCATCCTCCTCGGCCGGACGCCGCCGAGGGCCGAGGTCAGGAAAACAATAAAGGAAGGAGCCGCGGGAAGACGCCGCCGCCGCCCCCTCCCGCCGCCCAGAACTCGGCGCGCGCAGGTGAGCCGGCCCCGCGGCCTCTACCAGGTGCAGCCGCGCGGGCCGACCGGCCAGGAGAGAGGCCTCGGGGCGCAGCCCGCGACCCCGCGCCCCCCACCGCCCGCGGGCCCGCACTTACCAGCGCCCGCCGGTCCCTCGAGCCTCCCAGCTCGCTTCAGCCGGCGCCGCGTACCCGGAGCCCGGCCCTGCTCACCCCGCCCCGGCGCGGCCGCGCTCCTCACGCCGAACTTCACGGCGGCCCTCGCTCGGGAGCACCGGCGCCGCCGCTGCCCCTGGTCCCACAAGCACCAAGCTGCCGGGAGCGGCGCCCACGACGGCCCGCCCGCGCACTGCGCACGCGTGCCCGCGCTACCTCAGCCCCCAGACGGCGGCAGAGATTCCAGAGCGGGCACTCCCAGCCCGAGGAGACTACAAGTCCCGGCAGGCCCCGCGCGGGTCCTGGAGGCGTGGCGGGCCGGGTTAGGGGGCGTCTTCCTGGTTCAGGGGCGGCGACCTCGGGCGCGTTGGGGAGGACCGCGCGCGGAGCGCTTGGCCCTTGCGCTGCGGTGCATCCTGGGATTCGTAGTTTTCGAGGACCACGGGGTTTGGCTCGGGGTTGGAACTCAGGGTTCTCTTGTGTCACCGCCTAGAACTTCCAGGCACAGGGATCTTTAAAAATAGGCTTCATTCGTTTGCAGATAGTTTGTTTGCAAGCTGTCCCATAATCAGTCCAGGAAGTATAAATTCACAGGCTGCTGTGTGACCTGGGGAAAAACGCTTTACAGCTCTTCGCGCCAATTCTAACAATTTCTCTCTCCCTAGAACTGTATCTGCACCTCCTACTTAATAGGACACGAGGCTTAGAGAAACTTAAAGAATGATTAGTCGAAATTCGATTAGTCATTCGATTAGTCGATATTCGATTAGTCGAAAGGCTGGAACATAAATATGTATTATCATAAATATTTATTCGTAAATATTTAACCTGTTTGTTGAGCAAGTACCATGCCAAATCCCGCAAGAGGCATTAGACACACACTTGAGAACAAGATAGATGCCGTCCTGACCTCACGGAGTCTGCAGTCTGTAGCGGGAGCTAGTCCTTAAACTAGCAAGATAAATACAGATTTTAATGCAATGGAGAAACTAAGCAAGTTAAAGAGATAGTGGGGGAGGAGGGGCTCTTTAGAGAGGGTGGTCAGGGAAGGCAGTCTGACGAAGTGATTTTTGAGCTGAAACCTGAAAAAAAGAATCATTCAGATACGCAAAGAGCTGGGAAAGGACTATATGCCACGGCTTTGACAGTGCATGGCACACGCTAGGCTGGCAATAAATATTTGTTCCGTTTGTGTCCTTCCTTTCCTTCTCCATCAAAATCTTTAGGAACACCTTTCAGAACATCCTTCCTATGCAAACATGTACAGGAGACAAATCAATGTCCAGCAGTAGCACAGGCTGGACGTGTACAGCTGCTAGGACAGAAAACACAAGGTAAATGCCTACGAGCCTGGAACCTTGACTACTTAACGCCTTCTTTATTTGTGAACTGGGTTAAAAGTCTCAGCACTCAGCCTGGCCTCCTGACTCACTTCTGTTTATGAGGTAGAGAATCGGATTTGGAGTTTACCTCCATTAGGATTCTAAAGGAAGCTTAGATATTATCTCAGCAAAATCAGAGGTGGAGTGAAAAACAGCCCTAGACTTACCTGTGGACACTTACCTTTGTGACCTTAGGCAGAGGGTGACACTTTACCTTTCTGATGCTCAGTGACCTCAACCGCTCACCTTACAGAATGTTCTCAGAGTCTGATAAGCTGATAGAGGGGAAAACCGCTCCCCAGCCTGCGTGGAATGCTCCCGCCCTGGTTCTTTCAGACTGCTTGTCTTCAACATTTCCAGGATGATTGTTCTGTTATCTTTTGAGAAACCTTAGCTGTGTAGCCCTGCTGACAGCTGTCTTCCCGAGGCCTCATTTCCTCATCTTTACAATGCTTGAAAGGATTTGGCCTCATCATAGTTTATAAACTGGCCAGAGCTGTTTCCTTTTGTCCACACAGTGGGTTTTATTTTTAACTGAATGTGTAGCTAACAGTTAAAAATAGGGAGATTTCACATAAAAACCCAGGTGTCACCTGCCTGGTCTCTCTGGATATTTGAGCTTGTTGTCCCTGGCTAGGGGGTCTAGAAGGGTCTCCAGCTCCAGAATCCTAGAAGATTCTAGATGGGATATTTGGGACATATTTAAACTTAAAAAAAAAAAAAGATTCCTTGTTTATCTGAAATTCAAATTCAACCTTAATGTCTTGTGTTTGATCTGAAAACCCTAGCTCAGAGATCAGACCACTGAAGCAGAGAGCTCTCACTCCCTCCAGATGGGACCCAGAGGGAATCTTTCTCCTGTTATTATCATTAGACATTACTGACTGAGTGGTTTTAAATTATTCCTTTGCTGTTTTTGCCTAACAAGCCCCAAAGGGTGTTTGATTTTGACAGTCACATTTACAGACAATGAGGAAAGCCAGAGAAGTGACTCAAGTTGCCCAAGGACACACACCAAGGTAAGGGCTACTTTGAGGTTTCAGTGTAACCAGAACCTGTTAGCATCCCTCTGTGTGGAAGGCTCTGGATCGGCCAATGAACACAATGAGAAAAACAAACAAATAAACAGAAACAGAAAAAAGAAAAAACAAACAGAACAAAACAAAAAAACACTCTCTGCTTTTCCTCTGGTCTTTTTTTGGATGGAGAAGTTTATTACGTAACAGTACTTTCAGTGTTATTTAACAAAAAAAAAAGTATGTGGAATATTCCCTTATTGAAATTACAGTCTGGGAGCAAACCAAGAACGTTCAGGACCCACAGACGGCATTGAGGAATGCTGGAATATTCCATGGATACTTGTCATCTGAAGAAAAGGGAGAGGACTCTGAATTCAAGAATCTGCAGTTTACCTTTCAAACATCCTTGTCATCATCATCATCCTGCCTTGCATGTGCAAAGCACTTGTATGTTTCCAGCAAAAATATTTATTGAGCCCCTTCTGTATGCTTACATGCTGGGCCCTGGATCCTCCAGACAGGCGTTAGCCTCTTTGACAACACAAATTAGAACAGTGAAATCAGGAGGATGATCCAAAGTCACAGTAACGGACTGAGCACTTGACTTTCCCTCCCCTCACAGGCACTTCCTAGCTCCTTCCCTGCTCTATTTTTCCTTAGCAATGATCACGTTCCCACACATCATACATTTTACTTTTTTATCTGGTTTATTTTCTGCGTGTCGCATTAGAATGTCACGTCCACACCCACAGGGATTTTATCTGTTTTGTATCCTCAGTGCCTAGAACAGAAATATTTGTTGAATGATGGATGCCACCAGCCCCCTTTATGAACAGAGTCAGAATCAGAAGTCAACAGAAGGAGCAACTCCAGCAGTAAACTCCTGTTTTTACTAGAAATCAGAACGCAGAGAGAACAAGAATCAAACAAACATTCTCTGAACCCAGATTTCTTCCTTTCTTATTCCCTCCAGAAACTGGGTAGCAGAGAGTTAAAGACAGCTCTTTCCTATTTTTCAGTGTGAAAATGAAACTCACACCCTGGGAAGGGAGTTGGTGGGGTTGCTTTTGAGGTTAAGGAGTCAGAAGAGTGGCCCTCCCATGTACCTGGCCTTAGCCCAGCCATAGGAAGGGTGATTCTCAGTCATCACCAGGATGGGGTGGGATTAGGTGACCTGCGCAGAATACAGATCAGGTGACTGATTCTCCTTCTGGAGAATTCTCGTGTCCCGGGGCTGGAACACAATCCTCCTTCAGGGAGGAGCTCTGAGGGACCGTCCATATGCCATGCTTACTGGGATACAAGAACAGGATTTCCAAACAGGTCAGCAACCAATCTCGAATTCCAGGCTTACACAGGAAAAAAAATCGAGGGTCAGGGGAGATGATTGCCTCCAAGACCTTTAGAGAACAGGACCACCTGCCCTAGGTGCACTTTCCTGCCTTAGGACGAACAGGCAACAAAAAAGGGAACCTGGCACTGAATATCGCCTGATACCACAAGACCCCTGAAGGTCCCCAGCAACCCACGTGATCTCTGGGGTCTGGTGAGGTTCCAGCCCCATCAGACACCCCAGTTAGGTCATACATTAATTATCCTGACTACCTGTGGCAGGTCTGGGATTCTGGGAAGCCCTAAAATTGTGGAGCACACAATGCCTGCATCTTCCAAGCACGTGGACTCTTGCTCCAGCGTGGCGAGAAAACTTGAAAAGGAAGATTTTCTGAAGCCAAGGTGCATGTCCAGGGCCACAGCCGGGTAGCTAATTGCCATACTGAAGTGGGGAACACTCATGAGGGTGAAGGGCTCTTTCCAGACAAAGCTGGGGGAGGATCTGGGCATGAGTCCATCTTGGGCTCTGGGAATTCCTCCTCAGACCCCGGCAACTCACCTGTCTAATGCTAGCCAAATTCCTCCTCAAGTCAGAGGCCAGTGGTTTCTCTCATCCATCTTGCCGTTTGTCAGAAGTGTTTGTTTACGTTCGACAAGAACCAGTGCCTCAAGTGTTCGGGAAGGCTGACGTGTGCCGTGCTGTGACCCCCAGGGGAAGGGAAACAGAGGTGACAGCTTCCACCAGCTGACCCTATGGACACAAGCAAAAAGCCTGGTCTCCGGAGTCCATCTGAGCTGACTAGCCATGACCTTGGGCTTGTTACCTTGTTTCTCTGAGCCTCAACATTTCCCCATCGGTAAAATGGAGTTGATAATAATTCCTACTTCACAGCCTCTGCATACGTCTTAAATGAAATAATGCACGTAAAGCTCTTAGCCAAGTGCCTGGCACACATTACTGGCTCCATCAATAGTACCTTGTTTAGCCCAATTCCTGAGCCCACCTGAGCAAGGTGGATGACACATTCAGAGTCTCTCACCTGGGCAGTGGGTATGCTGTGGACCGCCCACATATCTGGATGACCAGGCTAGAAGTACTCATTGTGACCTAGGACCTTGGGAAATTTGATATGGCTGGGGAGCAGGGCCATGTGGATATGGTGCTGGGGAATAAGGGGCCTGATTTGGAAGGACCCAGGATGCCAGTCTTGGGGGAATGTGATGACTGATTTTATGTTTCAACTTGACTGGGTTAAGGGATGCCCAAATAGCTGGTAAAACGTTATTTCTGGGTGTGTTGATGAAGGTGTCTCTGGAAGAGATGAACATTTGGATCAGTAGACAGAGTAAAGAAGATCACCCTCTCCAATAAGGAGGGGGGCACCATCCAATCCGTTTAAGGCCTGAGTAGAATGGAAAGGCAGGGGTAGGGTGAATTCACTCTCTCTACTTGAGCTGAGACATCCATCTTCTCCTGCCCTCAAATATTGGACCCCTGATTCTCAGGCCTTTGGACTCATTCTGAATTACACCACTGGTTTCCTGGCTCTCCAGTTTGTAGACAGCAGGTAATGGGACTTCTCTATAACTATGCAAGACACTTCCTGTAATAAACATGCTACCATAACTCTACCTATCTATCTACCCATCTCCTACTTGTCTTTTTCTCTGGAGATCCCTGACTAATACAGGGGGACTTCAATTTGCTTTCCCAAGTACCCCCCACCTCCTTCTCCTGGCCACAAAAATGCATAAATATAAATAGATTAGAGCAGGATTGTGAAGACTTCATCATTTTCAATCATCTTAGCTCCTTCAGAAACATTTCACTTTCACCTGGAACCACCTCCCCCGGCCCCTCCCCCATCAGCAGACCTAACAGCAGGGCAGCTCTAAAAATAGCTTGCCTTCCAGACCCCCTGGCAAGTAAATACATCTTTGTTCTCGGCTGGCATTTAATAACTGTACTTTATGGTGAAACAAAAGCTGTAATCAGAGTCCAACAATGGAAGCTGCAGCCAGAGCTGAACAATACTCAGAATTCCCATGGTGATCCCCGCCCCCAATCCGCAGCTGTGAGAACCAGAAGTCTCAAGCATGAATTCCATTCACAATTATTTGCCTGGTCCTAGTCCCACTGCGGCTTATTCGAATCAACAGCTTTCCTGCCTCCTCGGCGGGGGTTTTGGGGCTTTCGAGAAGCTGAAAAGGGATGCCAAGCTTGAGCCCCTGCCAAGTGCAGCCCGTGCAGGTGTGCACGAGAGGGCTGGCCCTGAGAAGTCTGCACGGTTGCTCGGTGACAGGGCCAGACTGCCCCGAGGCTGGAGGCTTCAGCAGCTGTCTCAGAACCAGCAATTCATGCAAGACTTCCTTCAGATTAAAAAGAGCTTTGCACTGATTTTCTTATCCAGCACTGCAGTCTGTGCATTCCAGGATAAGCCCAGCAGCTGGCTTCTCCTGCCAGGTTCAAGTCCTAGAACCTCGGAGAGAGAAGGTCTTCAAGAGGGACTATTCCAGTGGGTCTCAAGCCTTGTTGCGTGTTAGGATCATTGCGAGTGCTTTAAATAACATTCTTAGGACAAGACCCCATCCCAGACCAATTGAATCAGAATCTCTGGCAATGAGGAATTGACTTTAGTATTATTTATTTCTTTTTTCTTTTGTTTTGTTTTGAAGTATAACTTAAGAATGTGTCCCTCCAAAATTATATGTTGAAGCCCCCATTCCCAATGTGACTATATTTGGAGATAGGGTTTTTGTAGAGGTAATTAAGATTAAATGAGGTCATAGAAGTGGGGCCCTGATCCAATAGCATTAGTGTCCATACAAGAAGAGACACCAGAGATCCCACCTCCCCAAAATGTGAAGACTCAGCACAAAGGGGGCCATCTGCAAGTCAGGTAGAGAGCCATCACTAGGAATGGAATCAGCCAGCACCTTGATCTTGGACTTGCAGCCTCCAGCACTGAGAGAAATAAACTTCTGTTTAAGCCACCCAGTCTGTGTGGTATTTTGTTACAGCAGCCGGAGCTGACTAAGACACCTAGTAAAGTCTACAGCTCTTAGATATAAAGGCCAATAAACTATGTAAGCACAATCCACATCAAGATACATTTCTCACACCCCAAAATTCTTCCTATGCCAGCCAGAGGAGGCCACTGCTTGATTTCTATCACCACAGATTAGTTTTGCCTGTTCTTGAATTTCATGTAATTGCAATTACACACCATATTGTATACTCTTTGGGGTCTAACGTCTTCTGCTCAACATTGTGTTTGTGAGATTTATCTATGTCATTGGGTGTTGTAACAATTTGTTCTTTTATTGCTGTGTAACATTTCATTTTGCGAATAAAGCACAATTTACCTATTCTATAGGTGGCCAGTTTGGTTGTTTCCCCTCCTGTTTCTTTTTCCATGTTGCTGCCTGTGCCCAGAGTGACTTTTCCCTCCAGCTCCATTCGGCCCCCTGATCTCTTACAAATAAAACCTGCCCACCACTAAGACCCTAGTCGAAACTCATTGTCTCTTAGAATCTTTCTGACCTTTCTTAGAGAAATGACCCTCTCTGCTCTGTGACCCCACTGCTCCCCAGGTTGAAATTATAGGGGCATCTCTGTAAGGGACCATGATTTCCTCAAGTGCAGGGACCATGTCTTAATTATCTCTATAGTCTCAGCACAGTGCCCTGGAGATAGGAGGGGTTCAAGAAATAATGGCTGACTTAACATTGTAAATTAATTAAAAATTAAATTAATTTAAGGAAGAAAGAAAGAAGGCAGAAAGAGTGGCTGGTTTCTGGGAGGCAGGCCCCCTACTAGGGACGGTGGGGACACCTGGGGTCAGATCTGGCTTTGGGAAGGGAGGCCGGCAGAAACTAAGCAGGTTCCAGGCCTAGAAATGGCCCAGAGACCACGAAAGACACCTGCCAGGTGGGACACCCAGTGGGACAGACTGGGTGTGAGCACAGCGTGCAGCTGCCCAGGGCTCACACCCAGTAGCAGCCCCAGTGTCCTAATTCAAAGCCCCAGGCTTAGCTCCGGATGCTAAGCCCCTGCGGCACCTGTGGAGATGGGCTCAGGAGGCTGGGAGAATGGAGCCCTTAGGCAGGGTATCCGTGGGCCCAGCCAGCTCCAAGGGACTGGGAGCTCCTAAGTCCTGACATGGCCCGGAACTCTGTCTTAAGAACTGCCACGTGGCCCTTGATCCCTCATGATTGCCACTCCCCTTCCAGTGGGACACGTGGAGTTACCCAGGACGCTGGGTTAGAGGAGCTGAGTTAGTGGGATTCACTGGATTTGCTGCTGCAGGATTCCTTTTTCTGATTTCTCTCTAGTCCTTCATTTAAGTCACTTACATAAGGCCACCGATATAGTTCTCAGTCCAGTATGGCAACCCAACAGCACTACTTAGAAAGCTCAGTCTCTGAATGAACAGCTCTTCAGCAATTCACGCTTTTTGTCACAGAAAGATGGTTAGCATTGTTTAGAAAATCTGCTCTCACAAAGACTTAAATGATTGCATGTCTTAAAATGATTAGCTCACTAATGGTTTATAATTTTAGGTCCTTCACATGTCTGTGATCTAAGGTTTTGACCCACGATGCTGTGGCAAAGGGATGCCGTTGGTGCCAGAGAGACCTGAGTTCAAATCTACCACTTGCTGGCTGTGTCACTGAGCCACTCAACTGCATGTTCTGAGCTTCAGTTTCCTGTTTTCCAGATGATCCCTCTGCTGTGTAGCGGTTGTGAGGATGGGGCTTACTGCATGGCAGGTGCTCAGTAACAGCTACCATGATGGTGTCCACCTGGCCATTGAAGAAGGCTCACGCCCCTCTCCTCCTCAGCCCCATCCCTGGATTCGTCATCTTTACTTCCTTACAACAAACAAGTTTTGCTCTGGAAGCTTTCCTGGTTATCCTGAAATGCTCTCCCGCATTTCATTCTCCTGCCCACATGCTGCCCGCCAGACTGTTTGTTTTGGATGCAGGAGGCCAGCCAGGGAGTGGCAGGCCTGCCCATGCAGTTCCTTGAAACCAAAGTTGCTCCCTGAGTCATTGCTGGGAGAAGCCAGTACATCCAAGCACCTACACAGGCATGTCAGAGGTAGGATACCCTGTGGGTGCACAGGCAGAGTTACGGGGTACAGAGGGCCTATAAGCCAAGCACATGGTATAGGCTTTATCTTGGGGGGTTCGGAGAAGGGGCATTGAAAGTTTTTAAATAAGAAAGGGACATGATCAGATTTGTGGGTTAGAAAAGTCCTCCGAACTCTTTGATGAAAACCCCACCTATATTCTAGCATCTTCTTCCTTTGCCCAGTACAGGTTTTCTGCTCTAGCCAACCCCCTACACAGACTCTCTGCACCTCTGCCCCATTGGAGTGCTCTCCACATGGCAACGTTTTCCCTGTACTTCAAGGCCTGGCTTGGTTCTTCCGCCTCCAGAAATCCTTTCCTGCCCCTCAGCACGTGTTCATTGCTCCCTTCCCAGAACCCAGGGTTCTTTCCCACACACCCAGCAGCCAGGGCCACTCAGAACTTGCTACTCCATGTGGCTAATTCTTGGAGCACACAACGCTGTGGAAAGAACAAAACTTTGCAGTCAGAAAATCCAAGTTCAAGTTCAGATTCTGTCCTTAGCAGTTTGTGATCTTCAGCCTCTCACTCAGCTTCCCTGAGCCACACTTTGCTCATTTGCTCGACAGACACCTCCCAGGACTGGGGTAAGTATCAAAAGAACGTAAAAGCACTCTGGGAACAGTGATTTAAAAAAAAAGAAAGAAAGAAAGAAAGTGATCTTTATTCCTAGATAACATGATTGTCCACAAAATCCAAAGAAAGCTACAAAAAAAGCTAGTAGAATGAATTTAAGTTGGCAGAATACAAGAGCAATACACGAAACCAATTTTATTTCTATATATTAGCAAGTGAGAGAAGCCAGACCCGTATGCAAGGAAAACATAAAGAGGAAAAGAGCATTACTCTCCCATGAAAATTCCCTGGTGGTCCAGTGGTTAGGACTCCACACTTCCACTGCCGAGGGCCCAGGTTCAATCTCGGTTGGGGAACTAAGATTCCATAAGCCGCGCAGAGTGGCCAAGAAAAAACAAACAAACAAACAAAACAAAACACTACTCTCCCTCCAAAAAACATACTCCATGATTCCTGTTCTACTGGATAAACTGTAGAAAATGCAAACGAATTTATAGTTACAGAGAAATCAGAGGATGGAAAAGTAAAGAGGGGCAAGAGGGGGGATTACACAGTTTGGGGGACAATTAAAATGTTTACTATTGTGATTGTGTTGTTGTGTAAACAGTGATGTTAAACAAAAAGGGGAAAAGGCATGGGCTGTAGAGCCAGGGAGACCCGGGGTGGGACCTAGGCTCTGTCTCCCACTGGTTGACTGTCTCTAGGCAGGCCATCCAGTGTCTCTGGGCTAACTTTTCTCCTCTGTAGGTGGGAAGCTTAGTACTTGCCTCCGGGATTAATGTCAGGATCCAATATGTTAAGAGGCCGGCACCTTGCCGGGCACATAGTAGCCTGCCAGTGGATGTTAGCGCCCTGCCCTCCCCTGTCCAGGGCTTTGGACGTGGGAGTACGTATATGTGCACTGACTGCCTAGCTGATTTAATTACCGACCCACCAAATAAAGGGATGGATGTGTTGTTGGATAGATGGGTGGGTAGATGGATAGATGAGTGGACTGGGAGACAAATATCTAACTGAATCAACAAATAAATCCATGGGTGGATGACCAAATGGATAGCTGAAAACATCGAGGAGCAAACGAATGTCTGAATGAATGACTAACGAATGGAGTGAGCACGTCCCTAAATGAGTGGCAAGAGGGACATGGCAGAAAATGACCGTCCTCCTTCAGCCCAGAGGCCCACCCTCCCCCCGGCCTCCGTGCTGTGCGTAAGGCACCGGTTACCTTGCAGGCTCTCTCTTAGCGGCAGGCGGATGCCCCTGCCAGGTAACCAGGGTAACCTGGTGCCTGAAGAGAAGCAGCATCTGGCTCCTTGGAAGTCCCATCTCGGCCTCTCTTGGCAACAAGGACACACGTTCTGGGACTGCACAGACTGGAGACAGTGCCCCCTCTGAGCGGCCAGTGGCCAAGCTCAGGCCAGGTGCTTGCCCACCTTGGGCTGGGGTGGTGTCCTTGGTGGTCACCGACCTCCTGCTGAGGAAGGGGGCGTCACTAGTTCCACTAGAGAAGATGCAATGGCCTGAGCAAGCTAGGGAGGCGGGTTGGACCCCCAGGAAGGGGGGATCTGCAGAGAGCTGGGGCCTGGCCCCACCCTGCTGATGGTGAGCTTGTGGGTCAGGAGACGGCTCCGTCAGTCACAGCATCGCCCTCGGGGCAAGGAGCAAAGACCCATCTGTGAAGGCACTCTGACTGAGAGCCATTCACAGCGCGGGCCTCTTTCTTATAACCTCACTGGGAGGCAGCTGGGCAGTGCTTGCCTCTCCGTCAACCCATTTATAGATAAAGAGGCCCAGATAGGAGAAAAGGCTTGCCCAGGGTGCGAGAGAAACAGCAGAGAATGAAAAAAAATTCCAGTCTCTCGATACCTCCACCCTTCTCTACGGGCTACAGGGGACTCAGTTACAAAGGGGGAGGAAGACACCCTCTGGCCACCCCAAAGAGGTTGCTTTTTGTTGCTGTTCCTCTAAAATTGTACTGAACCTGTTGCCTGGTCACTTCCCCAACTAGCTGAGAGGAATCTGTCTCTGAAGCCTCAGGTCAGTTTGTTCAGGTCCCTCTTTTCTCCTCCCTGAGTTGCAGTTATTTAAGTCCTGTCTTCTCTGTGCTACTGGGAGTGATCACCTCAGTGGAGAGCCCGGCCTCTTCCCCCTCCCCTGTCCTCCCCCCATGCCTGGCACATGTAACACAGTCTGCAGTAGCCACCAAAGGTTCCACAGCAAGTTAGGGAAAGAGCTGGGTGGCCCAAAGATACGCAGCCCAATAAGACACAGTCCGTTTTGTCAGGAGGTGAAAACAGAAGACTTCTAGAAACAACAGTGTCTTAACCCAAAAGTACAGATTTCTTTTCTTTTCTTTTTTTACTTTTACTTGCATTTATTTTTTGTGGCATTTATTCCCAGGCCATAAGTTTTTGTTTCTTCTGTTTCTTCTGGGATATCTTTTTCTTCTGGGCAATCTCCACTTCTGGTTTAGGAACCATCTGTTCTTTTTCAGTAAGGAGCATCTCAACGTGGCAGGGAGAGCTCATGTATGGGTTGACCCGACCATGAGCTCTGTAAGTCCTGCGCGGCATCCTGGGGGCTTTGTTCACCTGGATGTGCTCCATGACCAGAGTATCTACATCTAAGCCCTGAAGTTCAGCATTACTCTCTGCATTTTTGAGCACGTGAAGTAAAAAATTCAGCACTCTTTTTGGGCCACTGACCCTGCATCCAGCCCCACTGTTTGGCCTGGGCACACCTACCAACTCCACCACTGCAACAGCAGAACGGCACACATTGCTTCTTTAAAGTGACATCCTTCAGATACTTGGTGGCTTTTCGGATATGCATACCCTTAATGGCCTGGGCAGTTTCAGAGCGATCTTAAAGTGAACACGAAGATTTGAACCTCTTGACTTGCATGATTTTGTGGGGTTTTCTGGGTCAAGTGAATAGCGAACCATTTTTAGAGGTCACCTCAGGCCACTTACCGGGAAAAGCCAGACTTCTAAAGGTGGGATTCTGGGCAGTTGGATGGGCCTGGGGACAGATAATTAGGCCACAGGCTCTTTTCAGAGGTTTCATCACATGGTCATTACTAACTCCGTCCAGGCATAATTCTCCCTCAAGTGTATCACTTTCCATCTTTCTTAGGACAAACGTGCTCTTTTCTGTGCTCTATTGGCTTTTCATTCAGGAAGAGAGGGTAAAAATATCCTTTAATTTACCAAAATTGCTTTTTAAATGCATCAACCAACTCAGGACTATCGGGAAGATAATGGTTCTTTCCCCTCATAATGATGGAGTAAATTTCAGCCAAAATGAATTTAAACATTGTTCGTGGGCTATAGTTTTTTATTAATTTCATCAATCACGAGTAAGCCATTGACCTTCCACAGCTCCAAGCTGTTCTTAGAGCATCTCTTGCCTTGTTCAAAGCCAGCCTCAAACATAGTTTTCAGCTGGATAACAAGAGGTGGGTCTTTTTCTCCAGCAGGGCAGTGGCTGAGAGCTCTGGAGTCTGACGGTCCCAGGCTCATGTCCTGGCTCTGCTGCTTCTTGGCTCTGTGACTTAGAGATTGCTCTGTGCCTCTCTCCTTCCCTTATTTGTCAAGTGAAGATAAAGATGTTATCTGGAACTTTGCAGGGTTGTTTAAAGATTAAACAAAATGACGTATGTGAGGCACTTATCAAGGGGTCTGTCACATAGTAAACTCAATGAACTTTAGTTATTGTTATTATTCTAATACAAACATGGCATTATGTTTATTTTGTTGTCACAAGGTCTCATGGTGTATCTCTCCATCCTTTATCCCTTTATCAAGCCTTTATCTCTTATGGTTTGGCTACTCCCTCCCCACATCTTCCAGTGGTGGTTGGGTTGCTACTGAGGGCAGGAGAACCAGGCAATGTTCCCTGTTGCATGGCATAGGAGGTGCAGCTGGAAGATGGGCTATGGGCCCTGCCTGTGGGCTAAACGGGTGTCCAGCATATCCTGGTGCATGTGCTTGGAGCTCAATTCCACAGGCGCCCAGTGAGGCCAGGTGCACCCAGCTCGGAGATTCTGCAGGAGAATCCTCCAGTCCCAAGCTTCTCCAACCACTAAGTACATCACTTCCCACCAAGCATCCGAGGTGGTATGTTGGGATACAGGAAAAACATACAATAAATGTGGTTGCTTTCCCAGAACACTGATGACTCTTAAAAGCTGGGGGGACAAACATAATTATTAATATTAAAACAAAGGGGCTTCCCTGGTGGTGCAGTGGTTGAGAGAGTCCGCCTGCCGATGCAGGGGACACGGGTTCGGGCCCCGGTCTGGGAGGATCCCACATGCCGTGGAGCAGCTGGGCCTGTGAGCCACAACTGCTGAGCCTGTGCGTCTGGAGCCTGTGCTCCGCGGCAGGAGATGCCGCGACAGTGAGGCCCGCACACCGCGATGAAGAGTGGCCCCCGCTTGCCACAGCTGGAGAGAGCCCTTGTGTGGAAGCGAAGACCCAACACAGACATAAATAGATAAATACATTTTTAAAAAAATTTTTTAAAAAAGAAGACAGCACTTGGACCTATGAGCCTTTGAAAATGCTTAAAGCCAGAAAAAAAAATCTATTAGCTTCAAAATTAAAAAATGGCAATATTGGAATTAATAAACATTTAATTATATGCCCACCCATAATGTAACATTTTGTCAGCTTCCTTAATTGCTGAGTTCCTTAATTGAGTGGTCGAACATCTTGACGTTTAAAGATAACAGAGATTAGATTTCTTTCACTTCCCAAAACGTTCCCAAACATATATGACTACTAAGAAATCATAGACATTATACACTAGATATTTATCACAGCTAAATAATTTCAAAAGCAAAATGATAAAAACTTTCAAAATTTGTAGCAAAACAGCTTAGCTTTGATGTGGAACGGGCTGAGTTTTAATATATTTGATGTGATAAGGAGCAAAGCCTCTGAAAGTAAGATTAGGTCCAAGATGATCTTAAAATCGTCCTGCACTTGTGGCATGATCCCACAAGAGCAGGTTACGTTTCAGGCTGGTCAGAGTCAGTTGCCCAGCCACAGGCAGCAAGCACCCCCTGCATGCAGGATTGGGATCCAGTGCATTGAGTGACTGAGCTGAGGCAGTGCCGAGCTGACTACCTGATTTTCTTGCATAAAATTTCCGTTTCCATATGGAATCTCATTTTCTGACTGCCTTCCTTGTCATCTCTGGGCTGGGTTTGTACATCTCCCAATTCTGAAGATACTTAAAAGGGGATGGGGGAGGAGGAAAGTATTATCGGCTCTTCCTCCCACCTGGGCAATATACTGGAATTCACAGGATTTGCTCATTGGAGGGAATCTACCGGGGCATTTAGCAAACACCTACTAAAGGCTCAGATCAAGAACGTTTGGCATTTTGACGACTGGCTCCCAACTTCCAGAAGGAGATGACCTTGTATAAAGAAAGGGGTCCTCAGGCTCGCTCCCTCCCCTGGCCTCTCATGGCTCCACATATTTTGAAATTCTGGAATCGCTCAGGATGCCCTGTTCTGAGAATGGTGTTCAGAGGAAAACTCATAGTGATGTTAAGACCCTTTTGTGAGATCTTCCTAAACACCGAGTGACCAGGAGGAACTTTCCAGAGTCTCCTTAACATTTGACTAGAGGAGGCAGCCCAGCTTGAGAAGAGAGAACAGGCAGAGGGGTGGTGAGGACAGAAAGATGCCATCCGTGACAATGCTACAAAACCAGGCCGCGGAGGAAGTGGGGAGAGAAAGACCCTGAAGGAGACACACTTCCCTCTCCCGCCCCGGTCTCGCCAGCCCCTCGGGGAAGAGGAAACTGTAGTGTGGCAGGAGTACCAGGTCGATTCTTGCAGAGCGTTCCGCTGACCCTGGCTCAGGCCATCCTGATGGAAAATCACTTCCCGGGTTTCCTGTGCCTTTTCCACTTGGCTAGTTTCTGAGATTTTCCAGCCCACTGAGCAGTGGATTTAGATGTGCAACGAGAAGAAAATATGAGAGAGTGATGGGGCAGAGAGCGCCTGGAGGGATTCAGGGAAGCCACCCTGGGGGTGACCCGGAGCTGAGACCTGAGAAGTAGAGGCCAGCTGTGTGAGGACCTGGGGAAGAATGTTCTAGGCAGAGAACAGAAAGTGCAAGGGCTCAGAGCAGGGATTCAATGTTCAAGCAGCAGGAAGAAACATGGGGTGGTGGGAGGTATGGAGAGCAGGTGAGGGCGTAACGTGAATCCACCAGGATGGTGAAGCGAGCCCCCCAGGATCGCGGCGGCCGAGGCGAGGAGTTGAGATCACATTCATCGTATTCGATAAGGGTTGCCAGATAAAATATAGGACACCCGGTTAAATTTGAATTTCAGGTAAGTTTTATACTAAACAATTATCCATGTGTTATCTGGAATTCAAATTTAACTGGCATCCTGTATTTTTACTTGGGAAATGTATTTCCAAGTCCTATTTGAAAGGCAGTAGAGGGTTTTAAAGCAATGAAATGACAACCTGAACCAATTTATAGCCTAGTTGGGTTGTTGGACCTGCCATGTGGACCGTGGGCTGTGGTGGGGCAGATGGAGAAGTAGGAATTGCAGACAGGGAGGGAGAAGAGGCTGCCTGAGCAGGCGCCTTGACCCAAGGAACGCAGGTGAGGTGAGTGTACGCTCGCAAGGAAGAGGCCCGAGGCCACCCACTTGGGGTTTGTTGACTGAATAATTAAGCAGAGGGGACCCCAATCCTTAGTCCAGCCCCTGGATGGCAGGGCGCCCTTGCCATCAGCTGCAGGGCTGCTGGGTTAACAGAACTGTCCGAGGCACCTGGAGCACGAGAAGCCAGTGACATCCAGCGTCCCACTCTGCCACCGTGGTTGACGGTTCTCCAAGTGGACTCAGAATGCGTGTGGCCAAGAGGAGGAGGAATTCCCAGAGACTCATACATGAGTTCCAGGGAATAAGCCAAGTTATGAAATGTTAGGTGTGGTCACACCTGTGCAGGGAGGGGTGGCCGTGAACCAGGTCAGTGGAGCTTCCAGGGAACAGGTGTCCCGGAGAGAAACTTTGATGGGTGACAGGAAGGCCAGACAGTAGCCTGAGGGTCCTAAGGCCTCATCAGTGGCACCATCGCACGCTGTCCAAATGCCAAGGGCTGGTGTTCACCACCCCCGCAGGGCTCACTTCATTATTTCTGTGAGGAAGTTTCAGGGGAAATTTGTGTCTTCTGGCTCAAACCTCTTGGTGATACCTGCGGCCCGCAAGGCCCCAAGGGGGACGTTTCTCCACTGCCACCTGGACAGTGACCCAGGTGGAGGTTGAGATCAGCCAGCGGTCTTGAGCTGCAGGCTTCAGGCTACAGGACGTGCCAGGCAGTGTCTCCTGCACTGCAGCCAGGCCGTGGTTCGTCTAGAAGTGGGGCCAATGCTCCCTACTTCCTCTGTGTCCTGCCTTGTCTCTGGGCCTCAGAGCAGCACAGCCGGTCCCATGCAAATAGACACCTGCAGGCTGCCACCCTGCTGGCTTATCAGCCACACCCACTGACATTGGCCTCACCTGCTCTGGCCACATTACAGCAAATCCTTCCATTTGTGGAGGACTTCATATTTACACATCATCCTGTATTCATTTCCTGTGGCTGCTGTAACGAATTACCACAATCTCAGTGACATAAAACAACACACATTTATCCTCTTACAGTTATGATGGCCAGTGTCACTGGGGTAAAGTCGAGGTGTCAGCAGGGCTGGTTCTTCCTGAGGGCTCCTCACCTCCTCTACCTTCTAGAGTCTGCTGGCATTCCCTGGCTTGTGGCCGCATCACTCCAATCTCTTCCTTCCACAGTCTCCTCACCTTCCACCTCTCCGACCTGCTGCCTCCCTCTTATAAAGACCCCGATGCCTACTTCAGACCCACCTGGATAATCCAGGATAACCTCACCAGCTCAAAATCCTTAATTTAATCACACCTGCGAAGTTCACTTTGCCGTGTAAGGTAACATTCAGAGGTCCTGGGGATTAGGACATGGATATCTTTGAGCCATTATTCTGCCTACCACACACCCCCATTCATCATATCATCTCATCTTCGCAGTGGCTCTGGGAGGATAAAAAACTGAGGCTCAGAAAGGTTAGGTGAGTTGCTGAAAGTCACACAGCTAGAAAGTTGTAGGAAAGGGGAGGTGGAATCCAGGTCTTTGTGATTCTAACTGAATTTAACAGGTTATGTCATCATGTAAGAGGGAAACAAGGCACTTCAACATGACAGAGGTCTTTGGCTTTTCCCTCTGAGATTTCTGCTCCTCAACGTTCCCGGGCAGGCCTTTGTCCCTCCTTCTTTTTTCAGGGGTTAAGAGTTGAGTGTCTGTCTGAGCACAAAGGGAACACCTGCAGCCTGTCCTAGTTCAGGGAGTGACCCACATTTGAAGAAAGAGCTCAGCAAGCCACAGCTGGGTCTCTGGTCTTTATGGCAGTTTGAGGGTTTCTCACACGCACGCTCACATGTGGTTTGGTAAATGATTTTCTCAATTAACCCATGAGTTAATAAGCTTCCTGTTAATTAAGGAGATGTCCCAGACCCCAGGGACCTTCAGCCTTGATTCAATGGCCAGGAGAAGGGGGAAAAATAGTGACTCATCTCTTGGGTACTGAACCGGCAGAAAAAAAGACGTGGGGGCAATATTATTTTGTTTTAAGTAAGGCATTATAGATTCAATATTTAGTTGGTGTTAGAGGGGGGACAGCAAGTATTATTCACTCCTTGGGTATCTCAAGGGCGCATAAAGGGACAGTTGCACCTGCCTGCCAGGAAACATGCTCAGGTCCCAGTAAGACACTAGGTGACCCATGCAGAGCTTGCTGGGGAAGCCAAGCAGTTGGCCATGCTGTTCAGTGATGCAGAGATAAAGAGAAGTTAATCACTGTGTTCGAGACTCGCTGAGCCCTTTCTGGTGCTCTGGGTGGACACATGACAGCTCCCCTAGCGCCAGCTGCCATCCCATCCCACGCCCATGGAGCCTGGCTTCCTGCCGGTTTTGTGTGATGCTGGGCCTGATGGGTCCCTCTCCTTAAGGGAGTCCAGGAGGCTATCAGGCCCCTTTGTTCGGGTGACAAATGGGTCCGGGGAAGATGTCTCTGGGTGGCCAAGAAACCAGGAAATCTTGTTCAGTGAAATAAATATTAAAGCTATCTTTGCTTTATGTCACATCAGCTCCGAGAATGGACTCACCTGCCTCTCAAACGTGGCTGGCAGGAAGGGACTGGGACACAGAGAAGCAGGAAAGCTCATCGCTGCTGGCAGGAAGAAAACCTGTGGCATCCACTGTAGAGAGCGATTTTATGTGATCGAACTGAAGTTGCACATGCCCTCGGACCCACCGATTTCATATTAAAATATATTTAAAATATGCATATTTTAAGGGGATCACACATGCTTTTAGAATTTTTGTTTTTCCAGTTATTGGTATATTCTGGAAATCTTGCCGCTAGAATGCTTCAACAATAGCTTCTCAATGATTGCATAGTGTACAGTATTCTAATTCCTACTGTTGGACAGCTAAGATCATGCTGACGTTCTGCACTATAAACAATGCTGCAAGGAACACCTTCGTAACTAAATCATTGGCTCTTTTCTGGATTTTGCTTTCACCAGTATAAATGCCTAAAGTGTATTTGTTCAATCAAAACAAAAGAGCATGTTTTTCAGTATTATTGCTGGGTAATAAGCTGCCCCAAAACTTAGTGGCTTAAAAAAACAATTATTGGGCTTCCCTGGTGGCACAGTGGTTGAGAGTCCGCCTGCCGATGCAGGGGACACGGGTTCGTGCCCCGGTACGGGTGGATCCCACATGCCGCGGAGCGGCTGGGCCCGTGAGCCATGGCCGCTGAGCCTGCGCGTCCGGAGCCTGTGCTCTGCAACGGGAGAGGCCACAACAGTGAGAGGCCCGCGTACCACAAAAAAAAACAACAAAAAACCACAATTATTTCTCAAGGGATAGAGTGGGAGGTTGGGGTGAGCAGATGTAAGCTATTATATATGGAATGGATAAACAACAAGGTCCTACTGTATAGCATAGAGAACTATATTCAATATCCTATGATAAACTGTAATGGAAAAGAATAGTTAAGAAAAAGAATGTATATATATATATATATATATATATATATATACACATATCTGAATCACTTTGCTGTATAGCAGAAATTAACACAACATTGTAAATCAACTATACTTCAATTTCTTAAAATTGATTAAAAAATTAATTATTTCTCATGATTCTGAGGGTTGGCTGGAGAAGTCCTTTTCGGTGGAATTTCCTTCTGGGGTCACTCACGTGGCTGTGTTCCTCTGGAGGGGGTACTAGGTTCCTTCTGGGGTCACTCACGTGGCTGTGCTCCTCTGGAGGGGGCACTAGGCTGGAAGGTTTCAGGCGGCCTCAGTCACAGGTCTGGCCATTGGTGCTGGTAGTTGGCCGAAACCTCAGTTCTTCACGTGGCCTCTCAGCCTCCAGCAGGCTAGCCCAGGCTGCAACGTGGTGTGGTCCCGGGGCTCCCAGGGGACAAGGGTGGTGGTGCAAGCCCATTATGGTCCAGACTCCTGAACCATAAGGGGTTCATGATGTTACTTCTGCCACATTCTATTGGCCAAAGCAAGGCCCAGGGCCAGCCCAGATTCAAGAGGGTGGAGAAATGGTCTCCATCTCTTGATGAGTGGAGCAGCGAGGCCAAGGGGCACAGACACAGGGAGGTGGGATTCACTGGGGCCATTATTATAATGATATACCACAGTCGCTTACATCCGAAGCCCTTTTCTAAAGTGTTCCAAATTGTCCTCAGAAAGACAGTACCAATCTATACTGCCACCAGCCAGCGTCCTTTGGGAATATTTATTTTTTAAAAGACTGGGGCAACCACTTCTGGAAAAATGCACACAATCTGTGATAGAAGAGGAGGTTTCTGTCTCCTGAGTGGCCACAGTCATACCCCTGGGTGGTCACCTGGGGACCTGGCAGCACAGCCAACATTCACGCAGGGCAGTTGAGGGATGGTCATTCCCTTTGGGCAGAGCAGGAGCTGAGCTCCGTCTCTCCCAGTCTGTCTGTTTGGCCACCATCTCCATGGCTGTCACTCCTGCCCAAGCCCCCTCACCTCTCCCATATCACCACAAAAGCCTCTTAAATGTTAAGCCTCATTCCCACTCTGCCAGCCCCCCACTCCTTTGCCATGCATCGTTCAGAATGACTTTTTCAAAACACAGATTTGGTTTGCAAGTCCCCCCGATGTCCAATCCACCACGACTCCAGCTGTTTCTGCCTGCTCCCCTGCCTCTGGCCACTTGGCCTTCTTCCTCGTCTTCTAAAGGAGTCGGCTCCCCAGCTCACGTTCTAGTCTGGACCGAATCTTCTCCTGACCCCCAACTTTTCCTTTTTTAAAAAACAGCTTTGGGACTTCCATGGTGGCACAGTGGTTAAGAATCCACCTGCCAACGCAGAGGACACGGGTTCGAGCCCTGGTCCGGGAAGATCCCACATGTCATGGAGCAACTAAGCCCGTGCGCCACAACTACTGAGACTGTGCTCTAGAGCTCGTGATCCACAACTCCTGAGCCCGAGTGCTGCAACTACTGAAGCCCGCATGCCTGGAGCCCGTGCTCCGCAACAAGAGAAGTCACCGCGATGAGAAGCCCACGTACCGCAACGAAGAGAAGCCCCTGCTTGCCGCAACTAGAGAAAGCCCACGTGCAGCAACGAAGACCCAACACAGGCAAAAATAAATAAATAAAGTAAATAAATGAAAAAAAAAGAAAAAAACAGCTTTGTTGAGATATAATTCATGTATCATACAACTCACCCATTTAAATGTCCAGTTCAATAGTTTTTTAGTATATTTACAGTTTTGCAACCATCAGCATCAGTCAATGTAGAACATTTTCATCGTCTCAGACGGAAACCCTGTACCCTTTAGCTGTCACCCTCCCTCTCTCCCCAGCCTCTTCCTCCCTCCAGCCCTAAGCAACCACTAATCTACTTTCTGTCTCTGCATATTTTCCTGTTCTGGACATTTCACATGAAAGGGATCATATAATATGTGGCTTTTTTGTGACTGGTTTCTTTCACTTAACGTCATGTTTTCGAGGTTCACCCACCTTACGGCATGTATTGCACTTCATTCCCTTTTACAGCTGAATAATATGCCATCGTATGGATCTACCACATTGTGTTTAACCATCTGTCAGCTGATAGACATTTGGGTTCTTTTCACCTTTTGGCTACTATGAATAGTGAACATTTGTGCCCACGTTTCTGTAGAGACACGTCTTCGTGCGTCTTGGGTATATACTTGGTGGAATTGCTGGATCATATGGCAACTCTATGGTTAATCATTTGAGGAGCTGCCAGACTGTTTTCCGAAGTGGCTGTACCATTTCACAGCATATGAGGGTTCCGATTTCTCCATCCAAACCCATTTTAATTCCACTCATGAGAATTCCCTGGTGGTCCAGTGGTTAGGACTCTGCACTTCCACTGCAGGGGGCACAGGTACAATCCCTGGTTGAGGAACTAAGATTCCACAAGCCACGTGGCACAGCGGAAAAAAAAAAAAATCTCACTCATATTTCATGTCTCAGCTTAAGGGCTACTTCCGTGCAAAGACCCCTCCCTGAGCCTCGCATGCCCTCCTGGGCTCTAGGTCAGCTTCTTTGCTTTAAGCTTTCAAGCAACTGGGCTTCCTCGCTTCAGGGCGCTGAAGCATTGCTTAGTGCAATGATTCCATCAACACCTGTCTCTCTCCACACTGTGGGCTCCGTGAGGGCAGAGGCTGTCTGTGTTGTTCACCTTTGAAGCCCTAACCCACGCCTGGCCCACAGCAGCCAGCCGCCCATGAGAAATCTGTAGAATGAATGTCAGGGGCTGAAAGCGCAAAGGGCACATAACTCACTCAGAGTCACCAAATGGAGCCATGGGAGCCTTGTGTCCTATTCCACCCTGTCCAATACGGTAGCCACCAGCCAAATGTGGCCACCGAACACTTGAAATGTGGCCAATGCCACTGAGAAGTTAAGTTGTTGATTTTATTTCACTTTAATAAATTGAAATTTAAATAACTGTCAGTGCAGGTAGGAGTGGGGTAACACTGGGACTCCTGATGGAGAGCTGAGTTCTGCTTCCCTGGCATTAGAACCTTCCTTTCCCCCAACATGCTTCTCCCTGCCCCTGAGGAGGTAGCCTTCGCCCAGCAGTCCAGGCAAATGTTTCTGGTGACTGCAGGCTGAGCCTCAGGCATGGCCACTGACGCTTCCTTCTCCGGGCCTTGGGGAGAGACTAAAAGACTCAGTGCTCTGGAGGGTCTGTAGAAATTGGAAGGTCCCAGTCCTGTTCCGTGGTTGGTACCTTTGCTACCCTGTTCCTTCTACTTGCATTTATGGTGATTTAAATGTAAATACATTAAGATGAAATAAACTTAAAAACTCAATTTCCTAGCCACACTAGCCACATTTCAGTGCTCTGTGGTTACATGGGGCTAGTGGCCACCATATTGGACAGGGTGGATATAGAACATTTCCATCACTGCCGAAAGTTCTACTGGATAGCACTGCCCTAGAGGTTTCCCTACAGAGGGTTCTCTCCTCTCTGTCTCCCACAGGATACTCTGTCCTCACTGCTTCTCAGCTCTCAAGGCCTCAGATCCTGTAGGCCAGCCTCCAACACATCCTATGCCATCCTGCTGTGTGCACATGGGGCTGGGACTTCCCCCACCCAGTTCCTGGGGAGCCCGTCTTTCTCCCCAGCAGCTTGGCAGGCCCCAGCACATCCCCTTCTCATCTTAGGCTTACAAGAGCAAAAATGTCCTCTCTCATCTGGTACTCTAGCCTCCAGGATTCCAAACCCTCTAAGGAAGAGTGAGGATAAAGCCCTTCTTGCTCTTCCCGATGAGCTCACAGGAAAATAAGACAGTTCATTTCTTCCCCAGGTCCTACTTTTCCTGGTCATAGGCACAGCCATTCACTTCTGTTCTTCTGCTCTCCTGGAATCAGAGGACTCAATGAATGATTGCAGCTGGGAAGGTCTACCAAGAGTGCCTAACTCGACCTTTCATTTTGCATAAGGGGAAGAAGGCCCAGAAGAGAAAAAGGACTTGCCCAAGATCACAGAGCATCCATCTTGACCTAATAAATACTGAATGACTCCAAATAATGAGGAGGAACAGAGATAAATTGTATCAACCTCCTACTATGTGTTGGGTGCTTTACCAATCACACATCAACTTATTTAACACCACAGGTCTTATGGCCCACTTCAGATTAGACTCTGAGGTTCAGAGAGGTTAGGTGACTTGCCTAAAGCAACACAGCTAGTAAGGGACAGAGCTAGGACTCAAACCCTTGTCTTGCTACTTCATGACTTAAAAGAGTTGCCGGGCCATCTTTGTTGGAGGGGAGGGTCTGGGGAGGTGAGCCAGATGGTCGGTGATAGGAGAAGCAAACACAGAGAAGGTCATGGACATGGCACATAATATGTTAGGCTGACCAACACTCACGGTCACTGCTTTTGGCCTGGTGACTGTGGACTTTTTAAGTTCTAGTCTAAGAAGTTCTCACTTGTAAGGAGAGCTTGTAAGATCATCTTAAGAATTTTTGTCTCAAGACTTCTACTTCCCAGGTTCAGAGATTTTGTGATGTGAACACTGTAGATGTTTGAATGACCCAGATGAGAATCTGGGATGTAAAAAAAGTTCACTTTGAACCACTAAGCAAGGAAGACCCTGCAAGATGAGCTTTTAAGTTGCAAATTTCTGCCACTGAAATTCTGGTTCCCAGTTTTGAGGCAGACCTCGCCCCCTAGTGGAAAGGGGTGGACTCTGCATTATAGTAAATGGTCCACCCACAGGAGGGTGCCTCCTTGAAGTTCTATATTTCATAATACAGGAAATTTGGTTTTAAAAATAAAATCATCCAGTGTGGTGAAATAGATTCACAGCTTTGTTGTTGTTATTGGATTTTTTTTTCACTGGAGAAGAAAGACAGTCGGGTATGTGGGGTACGGTGGGGACCCCTGCTATGGAATCAACATTTTCAGATCGATCTGAGTTGTTTCTGGGAGTGATCCCAGACTTCCCGCATCAGGACTTCCCCAAAGCCTGGGAGTTAAAGTGCAGGTTCCTGGGTGTCTCCTAGGCTGCAAAGTCAGCCTTCACAGCTGGGGGGCCAGGGGTCCATTTGCACCAGCAACCAGGAGATTCTGGTGAAGATTCAGTCCAAGAGTCCTGGACCTGGACATGAGCCTGTTCTCAGCTGTTTCAGCTTCACCTGTACCATTTCCCAGCAACCCTCCACCTGCAAGGACACTGCTCATCCTCCATGGCCCATTTACCTGCCACCTCCTCAGTGAGACCACCCTTGCCCTGTCCCAACGCCCCCAGCGGAATCAAATGTGATTTCCCATGTGGCGGCAGCCTGCCCAGCACGGCCCAGCATGCCCAGATGCTCCGCACACAGTTCTGTCGGGCATGTAGTAGGTGTTCAATAAATACTTGAATTAAGCACCTTAAAACTTTTCCCCTCGGGACTTCCCTGGTGGCGCAGCGGTTAAGAATCCGCCTGCCAATGCCGGGGACACGGGTTCGAGCCCTGGTCTGGGAAGATCCCACATGCCGTGGAGCAACAAAGCCCGTGCACCACAACTACTGAGCCCGCGCGCCTAGAGCCCGTGAGCCGCAACTACTGAGCCCACGTGCCTAGAGCCCGTGCTCCGCAAAGAGAGAAGCCACTGCGACGAGAAGCCTGCGCACCGCAATGAAGAGTAGCCCCTGCTCACCACAACTAGAGAAAGCTCGCGCACAGCAACAAAAACCCAATGCAGCCAAATAAATAAATAAATAAGTAAACTTTTCCCCTCTTCTCAGTGGCCTGTGGAGGGAAATGGAAACAGGTGAGCCCTGTGGCCAGGCCCGTGGTGGCCCCGGCTCTGCCACTCTGAGGAACCTGGATGTACAACTTCCTTATTCTCTGAAGCTCAGCTGCTGCTCTTTTTAAAAATTTAATTAATTAATTAATTATTTTTGGCTGCGTTGGGTCTTTGTTGCTGTGCGCAGGCTTTCTCTAGTTGCGGCGAGCGGGGGCTACTCTTCGTTGTGGTGCTCGGGCTTCTCATTGCGGTGGCTTCTCTTGTTGTGGAGCACGGGCTCCAGGCGCGTGGGTTTCATTCGTTGTGGCACATGGGCTCAGTAGTTGTGGCTCACAGGTTTAGTTGCTCCGCAGCATGTGGGATCTTCCTGGACCAGGGCTTGAACCCATGTCCTCTAGCATTGGCCGGCGGATTCTTAACCACTGCGCCAGCAGGGAAGCCCTCAGCTGCCACTCTTACTGACGTGGAAAATACACCTACATCACGGGGAGGGGGGGCAGTTGGGAGGATTCAGTGAGAGGGTGGGCGTCAAGTGTAACATCTTTAAACCAGAACTGTCACTCCAGCTCCCTGGGCCTGATTCCCCGCTCTTACAGTGAGGAGGTAGAAATGACATCATCTCCTGTCCCTGATGCCCTGAGTCCTTCTGCCTCAGGTGCCTCCATTCTCTGGCCCTTGAGGCAGGGGACGCAGCCCGGCCCGTCAGGCCCTTACTCCATCCTTTCTGGGGTTGCCTTTCTCCTACATCCCTGCCTTTTGGACCCTCACAGTGTGACTGGTCACCTTAGGGAGGCCTTTTTGGAATTGCTGTTCCGCGAGGTTTTCCCAATCCTGCAGACTCCAGGAGCTTGACATTGCATATTCCAAATAGCTGAGCCAGGACAGTGGTTTCCCATAGAAAGTGGACAGTCATTCATGTTTCAGCAGCGCTTCCAAACAGCTTCTTCTCTCTTGGACATCTACGGACTTGCTTTTCAGAAGTTTTCCATTCTTATCCTCCCCATTATCCCCCAGGACCCTGGTGAAATGCCACAAGGCTGCTCTTTCTCCAGAGCCAGTGAGTCGAGCCGCACCCCGACATCTGCCCAGGGGCTGCTTACCGAGGGGCTGTTACACGACTCGTGGCCGCAGGGATCATAGTCCCGAGGGAGGCCGAGGGGCTGCCTTATCCCCTTTTTATAGACAAGGAAGCACAGTTCACAGAGAGGAAATGACAAGTGACTTTTCCGACTTAGCACCATTAGTTTGGAGGCAAGGCAAATTCATCACCGCCTTCTTCTCCCAAGGCTGTGCTTCTCTGTTAAAGAAATCATCTATCTGGAGAGAGGAAAAAAATCAGCTTCTAAGGAAAAACACATTGCATAATCCCATTTTGAATGGGAAGAAAACTCCAAGTGCATCTAAAGGTAATTCGGGAAGGTCACCTGCCAAACTTCTGAATGATGGGAGTCCCACTGGATTTTATTGTCTTCTTTGAATTTTCTCATTTTTCTTCAACAAGCTTGTTATTATATAGAAGTAACATTTCGTGTTATAAAAGGGGAAACGATCCTTATTTGCACACAAACTACTGCTCCCTACGAAGACGTGGATGAATCTCTTAAACGTGATGTTGAACCAAAGGATGCAGGCATGGAAGAGAACAGGCTGCACGACTCTCTTCATTCAATATTCAAACTAAATGGCCGTTGTAACGAATGTGATAGTCAGATAGCGTTTACCTTCGAGGAACAGTGACTGGGAGGAAGTACAAGGGGGGGGGGCATCTGGGGTGGTGATCGTGCACTTTCTGGTTTTGATCTGGGCGCTGGAATATGGGGGTGTTCATCTGTGGTAATTCATCAACCTACGTCACAGATTTTTGGCACTGATTTTGATTTTTTTAAGATAGTCCACTAAAATACTATTAATCTGAATGACGGTGTATTTTGACACAAGGAGAGTGTCTCACTTGCCTTGCCCTGACCCGGCCCTGCAGGGGTGGGAGGAATAATCGAGGCTGTTTTCCAACAGCCTATGCACTGGGTCACACCTGCCAACCCCTCAGAACCCTTTATATCAGGGACTTGCCTGGAAAGCCTAAAATACTCCAGGGATTTCAAACAGAATAAATATAATACAGAGAACAGATCACACAGATGAAGGAAGACCTGAGAAGGCAAACAGGAGAATGAGGCACCCAGAGACCGGCAGGAAGTCTTCACCGGCCTGGAGCTGCAGGGGTACACAGATGAGGAGGTGTCACCAGAACAGAAGCAGAAGCAGGGCCATCTGATGGATCTGGAACCACGACAGGAGGCTGCCAGGTAGGAGCTGGGACAGCAGAGCAGAGCTGGAGCCATAGGGGAGACACAGCCACTGCTGGAAAATGCCCTCTGCAGCCGAGAGGGTGAGAAGTCCCCTGGCTTCCCTCAGTCTCTTATTCTCCAAGCTCCCATCACCATTTCCTATTGGCTGGGCCTGGCCAGATGCAAGCTAGGGAACAGAACTTGCAGGATGGGGCCTAGGACAGACCCAACTCCCAGTTCGTTTGTCCAATTCTTCCACTGGTTCCCCTTCTCACCTTCCCACCAGCCTTCCTCTCTGCCAGCTCACTCTGCCCAGGGCATCAGTCCTCTGCTGGGAAGGCGGCTCCCTTAGCCCATGTCTGATTCTACGGTGATCATCAGACTAAATTTACCCACTTGTTGTCTATACGGCATCAGCTGATGCTCCATCACTTTCCCAAAGACACCGGTTAACAGGCTGTGGTGGACACAACCTAAATCATCACACACCTTGTATAATCCCCTCCCCTTGAGTGTGGGTAGAACATATGACTTACTTCTAGCCCCGAGAACATGGCCAAGGTGATGCTATGTCACTCCCAAGATTACCTTGCGGTATGCACGGCTCTGTCTTAGCAGTCGACAGTGAGAGAGACTCTCCTGCTGGTCTTGAAGGACAAACAGCCATGCTCCGAAATGTCTGTAGAGAGCACCATGTGGCAGGGAAGTACAGGGGCCTGTAGAACCTGGGTGGTCTCTCGACAGCCGGTAAGCAGTCAGGCCCTCAGTCATACAGCTGCAAGGAAATGAATCTGCCAGCAACCTCATGAGCTTGGACGTGGGTTCTCCCCACTTGTGTCTTCAGATGAGAACACAGCCAGCTGCCACTGGATTGTAGACTTGACCCTGGGCAGGGGACCCAGCAAGGCTGCTTGGACTCCTGACCCACAACAACTGTGAAATAATAAGTATGTGTTGTTTAAGCCGCTAAACTTTTGGTACTCTGCTACACTGCAACAGAAAACTAATCCACACGGTGCGAAAAAAGACTCTCTTGCCTTGCTTTTTCCAAAACCTAAAGTTCCATTTTAAAAGGTGGGACAGTAAATAAGTCATGCCATACCTTATAACTGTTTACTTCCCTTCCTACCTCTTGTTCTGGCTGAGCCAAAACTGCCAGGGACAATGGCAAGGTGTGTTGTTCTGTGTGGCAAGCAGAGATGTATCACAAAAAGGGGAAGCTTGGCGCTTCCAGTTGGAGTATGTTGTTACTGTTGATGCCCCCATAGGAGTGCTTCCGAGAGTGCATCAAGTTAGGGCTGGACTCAGGGAGCTTCGGGGTCAATGATGGCAATGGACTCATGGCTCGGATACTTTCCATCCTCCAACGATACAAATGGGAGTGCTATGGTCTGAATGTGTCTCCCCAGACTTCATATGTTGAATTCTAACCCCCAAAGGTAATGTCATTAGGAGGTGGGGCCTTTGGGAGGTGATTAGGTCATGAGGGAAAGGCAGGGCCTTCGTAAAATGGATTAGTGCCCTTATTAAAAGAGGCCCCAGGGAGCTCCCTGCCCCCTCCACCATGTGAGGACACAGCGAGAAGAAGCCGTCTATGAACCAGAAAGCAGGTTCTCATCAGACACCACGTGGAATCTGCTGGCACCTTGATCTTGGACTTCCAGCCTCCAGAACTGTGAGTAACAAATTTCTGTTGTTTATAAGCGCCCAGTCTGTGGTGTTTTGTTATAGCAGCCCAACAGACCAAGACAGTGGGCCAAAGTTCTGAGACCATTACTAACTCGGAGAGTCAGCTGAATATTTGAGCAGTCCCTTTCACGTCGTTTTATTTCCTTTTACATGGACCAGTGGAAGAAAAAAAATCCCATAGATTCTTCTGAAAACCGTTAAGATAATGAGAAGATGAATGAAAAACTTGCATAGATTGGGATGCCCACAGTTTGGATTTTCAAGGCCTAAAAGACGAAACAAAACAAAGCAAACGGGACTTTCAGGATAAACGCAATCATCCTCTAGAAGGGGAAAGAGGAAGGCCTAGCAATTGTATAAGATGCTGCTTCTCAACTCTGGATGTCCATTAAGAATCATGTAGGGAAGGTTTTTAAAATAAACCTTAAAAAAATTAAATATAACTTAAATACAATAAAGTGCCCCAATCTTAAGGATACAGCTTGATGGATTTTCACAAGCAAGCACTCCTGTGTGACCACCACCCTGATCATGATAAAGAACATTTCAGGTACCTCTGAAATCTCCTTCCCATCCCCTCCTGGTCAACATCCCAGCCTCCCCCACTCCCACCTCCACAAGGAAATTGCTATTCTGATTTCTAACACCATAGAGAATAACTAGAGGAGCTTTAAAAAATACTGATGCCTGGGTCCCACCACGGAATATCTGGTCTTATCTGGGTGGCTCTCGGGCCTGGGGAGTTTGCAAAGGGCCAGGTGATTCTGATGTGCAGACAGGACTGAGAATTACTCACTGGTTTAAGGTCAAGTCCCATTTCCTGCAGGGCAGCGAGGGCTTAAATTCACAGACCAAAGAGCTCCTCCCAGCACTGCAGACAGGCTCTCTAGCAATTTCTGGACTGCAGCCGTCAGGAGCCAAGCCAGGTACTGAAGCCACCGGGATGCTGCGGTGGCCCACTGAGGCAGATGACCTCAGTTCTCCTTGGACGAGCCAGGGGCGGGTGGGCTGGGCCATGGATTTTGGTGGAAGGTGATGTCCCGGCAAGAAAGGTGGTGTTGGCAGCAAATACGCTCCACCAGACATTCCACCTCTCCCTAAAAGTCCCCTTCGATGTTTATAGAATGATTTGGGTGTGACCCAAATCAGGCAGTCTGGTTTGGCTTATCGTTTTCAGTATGCCCAGATTTCATCCTACAAGGTTTTTCTTTAGCATTATTTGGGGCTGTGAAAATCCTTAAGAAACTGAGCAAATTTCCCCCCGTAGATCGCTGGAGCTATAAAGTCAGTGATCCCCAAAAATGTGTGGAGGAGAGAACGAGCAAAAGAGCAATCAAAGAGAAAAGAAAAGAAAAGCACTCACGTGGCTTTTGCAGGACGACTTGACCAACCCAAACTTTTGCTTGATCTGGTTCGTCGTGAACTCTTGCCACTTGCCGTCTACCAGGGTCTGGGCTCTGATCTCGTACGTCACCAAGCGCTCTGCTCTCAGGCTGATGGGGCTGTGCTCATAGACGGAGGAGGCAAATTCCAAGTTGGTGTGCCTTATTCTCTGCAAGGAGGGTGACCCACCTTAGGTGGAACTGAAACCAGGGTGACCCGGAGTTAGCGAAACGTGGTCCCTGCCACATCGGCCCTCCTGTCTGATGTGTACAGGGCGGGAGGGTTTCCCCATGGCCCCATTTCCTACATGCAGCTGCTGCTGAATCAGTTGGCATTTGAACCCTCACCATGAGCAAACCACTGGCCAACGGACTGGGGTTTGGCCAACTCAGGAAAGCACCATGAAGTCAATCTATATTGAACGGGAAGGTCTTCACATCGCTTTGCCAGTTTAAAAAACCAACATAGCATTCATATGAGCACTTCGACTCCTGTTGTTACATAATTCATCTCTTCCATCCAGTAAAATCCATTATGTAGGGAAATGCGTGAGTCACTGAAGGCCAAGGACTGGCCTAAAGAAGAGATGTGACTCGCTCAAGGACACATAAAGAGGTAGTGGCCAAGCTGGACGAAACCCCAGGTTTCTCATTCATGCATTCATTCATTTATCCACCCATAATACAAACATACCACCCCTACGTTCCTGTTCTGTGATTGGCGGTGGTAATAAAAAGATATGGTGATATTAAAGATATGGTTTCTCAAGGAGCTTAAAGTTTTGGAGACTTATAATGAAACCCCAAGTGGAAGGTAGGGGTCCACCATCATAGCTGTCACCATCATCATCAGGGCCCTGTTCCAAGCCCTTTGCACAAGTTAACACATTTAATACTCACAGCAACCTAGGAAGGTAGGTCTTATTACCTTGTCCAACTTAAAGGTCAGAAAGTGGACACAGGGAGGCTCCTGGGATCACCAAGATCAAACGGCTCACCAGGTGGTTTGAATTCAGACTCTACTCTGAAACCCAGCTCTCCTGCCTCTCCTGAAAGTCCAGCAGGAGCATGGAGGTGAAGGCATCCACCCTCCTGACTCTTCCAGCGTCCTGTTCACAGCCTCCGCTTTGCCCCCCTAGAGAACACCATTCCCTCTGCCTTTACGGGCATGTGCGTTACCTCCACAGAAGAATGGCCATCTGTAAAGCATCCCCCAGCATGTACAAACTGGAAATGAACTGAGCCCCACACGTGGCTCCAGAGGACTATCGTTTAACCTTGGCCTGACCAGCAGAGGCCATACAAACACGAAGACACTCCGCTTTGAGATCCTCGTCTACTGAACGGGTTAAGAGCAGCAGCCTCACAACGTTGCTGCAAAAGTCAAATGACATCACGACCATGAGGAGGATCGGCACCAGGCTTACAACACGTTTTACAAACGAATTCGTGACTCATGTCTAATCAATTATTATTAATTCCATATGAATTGCTTCTGAATCTCAAAGGCTGTTTCAGAGACATAGCTCTCTTGTGCTCTCTGTCCTTCTTACCTGCATATGAAAACTATATGAAGTAGTATCATGTTTGATTCCCTTTATCTCAAAGAAGAATCCATACATGGCAATCACTTTTGAATGTGTAGTATACTCCTAAGTGGGGAAAGACAAGCAACAAAGGGACGGGGTAAAAACCTTCAGTAGTCACAGGCAAGAGAACATAGCAAGACCGATTCTAGCTACAACTACTAAAGTGACTAAGTTGTGATTTAAAACATAACAGCAATGTTAGCCTGGGAAACAAAAGAAGAGACAAACTGTAGCGACTTTACAAATCCTGATAGGTTGGCACTCAGTGGCAATACTATTTGCTCTGCATGCCCCCCTTAGTGGGGAGAAGAATGAGTTAGGCATATTCTTAGATGACCCGTGGTCTGCAGACCTTTGAAACAAAGCATTTTGCTCCAATCTGATGGGCCTAAGAGACCCGCCATGCCCACGGTATTGCAGGGTGTCCCGGCCACTGTGGTCTGCAATCTGTCCACTTGGGCAGGTCCCTGCAAGCACAGCCCATCCAGGCCTGACCCAGAGGGGAGTCTCTGATGATAGACTCAGGGCCCCAAACCCGTAAAACATGAATTCTTTTGAGATCACTACTGGGGTGGCTTTAGTGATGTTGGAGGATCGCAGCCATTGCTTGGAGAATTGTACCTATCGAGGGAGCCCAAGACAGAGGGCAGCCACCAGCTGCTCAGGCTCCCCTGGTGACTGAGCGCCCAGAGGCTTTGCAGCCGAGCTCCCTAACTCACTGCCGCTTTGATTCTGGGCTCCATCTAAAGAGCTGCTCAGAACAGTCGCCCTTGCAACCTTAACCACGGGCTCAGAGTGGAATCTCTTCTTGGGCAGTTGGCAGCTCACCATGTTTGTGGGGAAGAGGATGACCAACTCATCCCAGTTTGCCCAGGCCTTTCCTGGTTTTAGAACAGAAAGGTCCTGCATCCCCAGGAAACACCTCCAACCCTGGAAAGCTGAGACATTTGGGTACCCTCATGGGAATCGTAGATGTGCCCATCAAGTGACTGAATGGCCTGTCCCAGGGCCCCGTCTGTGCATTTTCCTTCTAAGGGGGTGGCAAGTGTGCAGGAGAGACCCCTATGATTCCCTCTTCTGCCCCGGCCTTCCTACCAGAGGGCGGAAGTGAGCACGGCCATTGTACAAAGGTCTCTCACCAAGCACGGGAAGGGATGTTTCTTCCCCTGGCTCGGACCCAGTGGTCAGTACCTGGTTAAAGAGCAGCCCGAATCTCACCCCCTGGGTGGTAAGATCTTTCGCGTGGGCCATGTCGCCCCCATTCTCCAGCTGAAAGGAAAACACACACCACTTACCAGCAGCCCGACCCCCCAACATCACCTTCACTACATTGATCCCTACAACCCCCATCGTGCTCGAAAGAGTTCTGTCTCTGGAGCCTATGCTCACCCATGAATCCAGTCCACAGTATTTACTGAAAACCTACTAGCCAGGTACCATGCTTGATGCTCTCAGAAGATGCAAAGATGAGAACAAGAAAAATGCCCCAGCATTTTTTTCTTATTTGAGAAATAAAATGTGTACATCAGGAGCCCGATTACAAGGCACAGAATATTCATGGCTGTAAAGTCAAGAGCAAGTATGGCCCCATAGGGCAGGCTCCATGTGAGGGCGGGGGCCTGGAGGGAGCAAATTTCAGGAGGATGACATTGGTGGCGGGGAGCAAAAGGAAGGAGGTGGGCAAGGCCAGAGGGACATGAAAAGGGAGGTGGGGGACTTCCTGAGGTGTCCAGCCCCAGCCCCGAGACTGTCCCCTCTCTCTCTGTTGCCCCTCCCACCCTCTGCTCTGTTAGAACACAATTTTGAGTTATGTCCCGGAGAAGCACAGTTCCATGGAGCGGTTATCTACTGCGTACGGGGCACCGAGCCCTGTGGTTTGCACATTACAATAGGCATTTGTTGAGCTGAATTTAATTTCAACCAGTGACTCATAAATCTTCAGAATTCAAACACTGCCCCACTTCATCTCTGAAAATGCATGATTGGAAACACATAAGAAGCACAACCGTTTGCACAGACAATTCACAAAGGGGGAAATGCCACGTGGACAAATATTCATATTTACTAGTAATAAAGGGAATGCATATCCAAAAATGAGACGCCATTGTTCACTTCACAATTGACACAAGTGATCTGAAAGGAAAATGCTCTATGTTGCTGAGCTTGTTCAAAGAAAGGCACCTCGTTTATCACTGGGGAAGGAGTAATTTGGTTCAAATTTTGCTAATATGTATCAAGAACAAAAGTGCACATTCCTTTTGGGGCCAGTATTTTCTACTCTTCAGATTCTCCTATAAGAAAATAATTCTAAGTATAGTAAAATAAACCATTACGTGCAAATGCATTCACCATGCAGCCTACTTGTAATAGATAGCAGTTAGAAACACCACGACTTTTCTACAATAAAGGAAAGGCCAAGTAGCACTGTTTGTAGCATATCCTCTTGGTGGAAGAGTTTGCAGCCAGTAAAAATGGTGATAAGAAACACATTTCATTGAGTGTATTTTTTTAAAAAAGACCTGAAGGCAATAAAATGCAATAAGATGTTTGCGATGGTTGTTTGGGGAGTGATGGGTCTGAGACTATTTGTCTTCTTTCTTTCAGTTTCTCTGAATTTTGAAAAATTTCAATAATAAGCACCTGACATTTGTATCTGTGAGGGGACTCTGTTTGCAGGGCCGTGTGGCCAATTGTCCCCGACTCTCCGGGTCAACAGGACAGATGTTCTAAACACCTGGGCTCCAAGGCGGGGCCTCCTCTCTCCTCCCCTCCAGGCTTGGCTCTTCCCACTTCCCCTGGGGAAGGATCCAGATACTTCCCCACCTCAGAGGCCCAGAGGTTCCAAATGCAAAACACATCTCCAGAAAAAGCAAAGGCAATAAATTTCGATAACTGTTTCCGCGCTGAGCTGGCGACTCACCGCGAGGTAATGGTTGGCTATAACCCTGACGAGCCAGGATTCAGGGAAGAAGTTAATGTGCCTTAGCTCCTCCAGATCCTTGCCTGGAAGAAGCACAAAGGGGACATTCTTACGGATTTATTCATAAGAGAACTGCAAAAACCTCATTTACGGAGGGACAAAGGAGGAAGTTGGGAGCTGAGGACTGGCGGGCATTCCCGGGCCCCAGGAATCGTTAGATGTGTGGAACCCAAGTGAGACGTCCCATGGCCCTTTCCCCCAAAGGGTCCACAGCCCCCGGCCACAATCCTGCCCAAGGAGGGAGGGTTGAGATCTGATAAACAGTGTCTTTGGAGTGTCTAGAAGCAATTTGGACAAACTCTCTGGGCTCCATCAACCATTTGTGGGTTTTGGAGCTACTCATTCTATCTGGATAACTGGAAATGGCTTCGAAAAAGTTCTCAAATATCCTTTCAGATGCAAAGCTCTCACTGGTGGCCACCTGGGCTGCCCCAAACACACTCCCCAAGAGTTCCCTCTCTTTCCAAGTCACAGCTGCCTTGTTCTGGGCCCAGAGCACGAGGAAACTCAAGCCTGGAGTACAGACCCACAGTTTTCTCCCAAACTGCGGAGTAAGCGAGCGACCCAGAGGCGACGCCACTCTAGGAGGCAGGGCGTGTGGTTAGATGGCGACACGCAGCCCTGGGCGCTGAGTGCACTTCCATCATCGGTAAGCCCCTTCCATTCATCATCATGTTTTACAGGAGCTCTGATTATCCCCATTTTACAGACAAGGACACTGAGACCGGGCAGCCAACTGACTTTCCTGAAGTCACACACCTTGGAAATGACAAAGCCAGATCTCAGCTGATTCCTTTGGAAACGTCTGGTGGGGCTTCCTCAGGAGTGGCTGAGGGGTGTGGCAGGTCCCCAACAGCCTCCCCTGGATGCGCTCCCACGGGCTGGGGCTTACCTTTGGTGATGCCGTGCAGACGCAGGCAAAGGAAGAGCTGCATCCAGTTCTGTCCCACATCCCGGTCCAGAAAGCAACACTTCTTGGGGAAGCTTAGCAAGGTGCAAAGAGGAATAAAAGGCCTTCAGAACCCTCCTTTCTGGAATTGGCCGGGGCTCGTGAAAGTCATGTCAGAGACCAGCAGTTTCACCAGCCAGGGGTAGATGGAGCCTGGTTCTCTCTGGATGGGTGGGGAGTGTGGAAGCAGAGGGGGGCTGCCCCCCGAGATTGTAATGAGACAAAGGGTTATCTTCCCCTTGCATCTACCGCATAGTAGGTGCCCGACAAATGCTCATTAAATGATGATGGGAACGCATAACGGTACAGAGGATTTCAGGATACGTTTTCTCACTTGAGTCTCACAAACTTCTCAAGGGGCAGACAGGACAAGTATCATCGGCTCCATTTTACAGATGGAAAAACAACGGCTCAGCCAGGACTTGAACCCAGGGTTTCTGACTCCCCCTCTACACGTGCTGCCCTTTGAGTAAGTGGCCAGTTTAGGCACTTCCAAAGCACGTTCTGGTAGAATCAAGAAGAAAGAAAGGTCGGATGAGTGCGTAACTCGTTTTAGCAGCTGGTTCCAGGATCAGTTCTGGACAGTGTTAATACTAAACTCTGGTTAATTTCCACACGTGGCTGAGGTCAGGGCTGGGTTGAAATCACATTCCCCTTGAGAAGACATGTACACACAGGCACACATCCAGTCTTGTTTTGAAACAACTTGCATAAAATGGTCACTTTTGACAAATGGGGACGACAGGGGATAATTTTTCCAGTGACTTTGGAAACACAGTCATTCCCTCAAGTCAGATCCTGTATGAGACCGGCCAAAGGCACTTTTAGAATATTTTTCCATGAATCAAGAGTGATGTCCAAATCACAGCCTGTCCCAGCCAGACTGAACACTCCATTGGCCCCGTGTCCCGCCTCTGCTGGGGGTGCCCACCAACCTGCCTGGGGGCCATTTGTTTTCACAAGATCTGGGAATTCCTGAGACTCTCCAACTCTTCCTCGTGGCACTGGTCCCAGGAGAGAAGTTTAAGGATTCTGAGGCGTTGTGAGAGGGGAGAGGGGCACGAGGACAAATGAGCGAATTCAAATTCAATGATTATTTATTAGAATCCACCGGGGAGCTGTCTCTGGGGGTGGACGGACCAGGCGTAAATAAAGGAGGGCTGATACTTCCAGGAGTGCAGGGCTATTGATCCTGGATCCAGCCCTCCATTACCCAGGGCAGGTGGAGCTGGGCTAGTGTGGGCCGTGCCAGTGCCCTGAGAAACACGATCTCTTAGCTGGACAAATAACGCTCGCTTGACTCCTTTCCCAGACGTGAATGCCTCCTCCTTCCCTGCCTCTCTTTCACCATTTAACGGAAGAATCGGCTAGGTGGTATCATGGCGGGCGCAGGCGTCAAGGAAGAAAGAAGGGGCTGAGCGGACGCAGAACCCCCAGCCCAGCTGCATGCTCTGGGGAACGAGCCCGGACCCTTGGCAAGGGCTCCCACAGCCCGGAGTGGCCCCTGAGGAGACAGAACTTGCTGGAGCTGCAGGTTAATACAATTTCAGCCCAGGAGGGAAAGGACCATCTAGAGGACAGATTTCCCCTCCAGCTCAGAAGCCCCCAGGCGCCAACTCCACAGCTTTGTGGGAAGGATGCTGGGAGAGTAGGAGGGACCCAAGGCCCCCGAGTCTCCCTATGAGAGGCACTCAGCCAGATGACCGTCAGCCAGGACCTCTCCAGACAGACGTTCTCCCCGAGAAGATTCTGAATGAGCTTTGCTGAGACAGGTGATTGGACTTTATGACCCCTTTGGACCACAGGAAGTGGCACTGATGATGGCTGATTTGGACAGGTCACAAGTCAGCTCATGCATCGCCCAACCATGCTTGGGGTCCCTGAGCTTGGGCCCTGGAGTCAGACAGACCAGGTTCCAGTCCTGGGCCAGCCGGCCGTCAGCTGTGTGACCCAGCCTCCCCAAGCTTCCTTTTCTGTCCGGGGGCACAACAGCCACACGTGCTTCCCTGGGTGGTCGGGAGAAGTAAGGGTGACAGAGCTTCTGATATGCCGGGCACAGCTGCTGGTCCTAGTGGTACTCCGGGCTTCATGATTGCCACCATTGTCCCCTCACCCCAAGGAAAGTGACCTGAACTTGAGCCGGTCAAGTGCATGGCCGTGTTCTTGCTGGCGTTATCACTGCCACCCTCTAACTCGCCGGAGCCATGGGCCACCTCAAAGGAAGTAAACGGTGGCCTCAGCCGCTGATTTTCTAAAATCCCAAAGCATCTGAGCAGTGTGGTCCAGCGCCTTGAACCAATGGGCGTAACCCTGCCCCTGGAGCCGGGTGGGTGGGTGGCTGCAGAGCTGGGACGCTGCCCGGGCCTCCAGAGAACAGCCCACGTGTTTCCATCTAACCCGGCTCAACTCCGCTGCTGGGTCGTGGCATCTGGATTCTCTGGGCCAAGGATGAGCACGCTCACCTGATGTAACATAAAGTGAGGGAAGCTGGCTGCTGCGTCGGGACCTCTTTGCATGGCTGTTTGGTGGAAACAAAGGCTGGCATGGCTTCCCCGGGCGCTGAGCTCTGTCTCTGCAAAGACTTTGGGTTTAGCACTGACTATTATGGGACAAGCTTCCGGTCATGGTGTCTGCCTCCTAAAGTTCATGGAAACCCTTGGGGCATGACCCCCTTAGGGAGGACAGTTCATAGGTCCTTGATACTGAAAGATACACCCAGGTCGGCTCTGGGTTCTGCTTGCAAGACCCTGGGGACAAATCCTCCCTTCTGACCTCCTGAAAGGCAGTGCCAGGAACAAGTCTCTGTCAGACTGGCACAGGTTGGCATTTTAGAGCTGCCATCAGCCACGACCTTCTTGCCTCCTCCAGCCTGTCATCGGTCAGAGTCATTTACCCTTTCAGACTCAGAGACCCATTAGCCCAGCACTTCAAATTTTTGCCTTTTAAATGCATACTCTAGAATTCTGACATGTGCTACAGCACAGATGAACCCTGAAGACATTGTGCTAAGTGAATTAAGCCAGACACAAAAGGACAAATACTGTATGATTCCACTTACGTAAGTTCCTAGAAGAATCAAATTCACAGAGGTGGAGGTAGAGTGGTGGTTGCCGGGGCGGCGGGCACGGGCAGAGGGGAAAGGGGACTCATTGCTTAGTTTGCGTGGAGTTTCAGTTTAGGAAGATGAACAAGTTCTGGACATGGATGAAGGCAACTGTTGCACAACAGCGTGAATGTACTTAATGCCCCTGAGCTGGACACACAAAAATGGTTCAAATGGTCATTTTTATGTTGTGTATATTTTACCACAATAAAAAAATTAGAGTTAAAAATTACTTAGTTTCTATGAAAAATATCTGAAAGAATAGTTTATATTTTAAAGTGAAGTTTGAAAACAATTACACACTTGGGGGAAGGGAACAAGGCTTTTTTCAAAAGGTAACTCGGTGTGGAAGACCTGGACGCCTTCTGAAACCCAAGAAGCAGGAAACGGTCCTCTTGGCTCCTGACACCAAAGTGTGGTAAGGAAACAATAATTCTGAATGTCGCTGCCACCACCATCACCTAGCGAATGTCACTGCCATTCAGGACGTCCTGCCAAGGGCTGTGCTGGGCCTTTTCTTTGAGTCAGAACGAACCTACATCAGACCCGACGAGGGGGTATTGTTAACCTCTGCAGCCAGTAAATGGCAGTAGTGGGACTCAGACTCAGGGCCGCTACCTGCTAACACACACCTCATTTACTGAATGTGCTGTTTGTCTCTGCTTCCTAGATTGTAAACTCTGTGAAGATGGAGATTTTCGTCTGTTCTGTCTACTCTTGTATTCACAGCACCCTTTGCAGTGCCTGGTTCTCAGGCAAGTCAGCTTGCAATAATGTTAAGTGAATTAATTGGATGAATGAGCTGGTCCCTGCCAACTCACCAGGCTCAATCCTACCATCCCATCCCTCTGCTCAACCATACTTCACCTTCTAGGAATGCAGTTCCAGCCCAGTGCATGTGTGGGCACGTGCACACACACACACACACACACACTCACACACCACACACACATACATGCACAGACCAGGCTATTCTATGCCAATTTTCCTATGCTCACAGGGTCCTGTCTGTTGTTACCACGATTATTTGTCAGGCCAAGTCCTCTGGGTCATTTGTCGAGACCCAGTCAATGTCATCTTGACTATGAAGATGAAGATGGTCCTGACCTTTGCCCAAAGGCAGAACTGCGTCTAGAAACTCTGTGTAATGATGATGCTACCTGCCCTCTGCAAGAGCCTCCCGCATCCAGACACTTATATTCCTTGTGTTCCTCCAAAGTCTCCGCTCTCACCACTGAAGAAGACGTCTTGGGGCCACCCAGTTTGGGTGAAAGGCCAAGAAGCCACACATGAGGGAAGTGCAGAAGTAGGAAGGAATTGGAGTCAATAATATTTAGGGACCTTGAAGAGAGGGAGATTCAGCTTCCAGGGAGCCAAGCTAAGGCGGATAAGAGCACTGCTGGTCAGAGACACAGAAGAAATGAAAACGGCAACGAACACAAAAGAAATATATCAACCTCCCTGCACAGGGCTTGGTGGAGAGATTCTGACAGAGAACAACTGAACCACCCTCATGTCCATGACTCATGGACTACTTCAAAATGAATGTTCTGGTAAAGAGATCAGAGTTGTCACACCAGGGGTGCCCAGTTTCATGATGACTCTGTGGTTATATCTGCAAATGCCATCCATTAATCACAAGAGACACATGGCTGTGTGCCCGCCCTGGCACACAGCATCACAGTTCATTTCCTTCAGACACCTGTGGGCTGCGATGCTCGGAGTGCAGGGCATGGCTGGGCCGCTCTCCTCGGAGGCTCCCCTCCTTTTATATATGGGAAGGTGGTGCTGGGTTTGTCGGGGCGGTGCTCACCCACACAGCTGGCACATGCTCTCGTTCTCTCTCCAAGAAGCTCAGAGAAGGAATCTGTCCAGTGCACAGGTGAGATCCAGGAAGGCTTCCTGGAGGAGTCTTTGGCCAGCTCCATAAAAGCTGGGTCAGATTTGGACAGGGCATAGGAGGGAGGAGACTCTGCTGCAGAGGTCAGGGAAATCTACTAGTTGGGATGGTGTGGAAATTGGATTCACTGACTGCTTTCAATGACCTCCTTCTGGTGAGGTTGCTGGAATCCACCCTTGCAGTGTCTGAAAGCGACCCATTTAGGGATTAACAAATCAACTAAGGACTAGAATTACAGGTCCGTTCATGACTTGCCCTTAACTCGAAGACCTCAAAGTAAAAGGATGTGTCTGATGATCTAGGAGCCCCAGGTCCACCCAGCTCCACCACCAATTTGCAAAAGGCGCCCTTGTAAGCCCCTTACCATCCCTGCATGGATTTTACAGACACACTGTTGAGTGAAAAAATTCCAGACCTTTAAAAGTCTACGCTGTAAGATTCTATTTAAAATTCAGAAGCAGCCAAGACATCTCCATAGTAAAAGAAGCCAGGATACCCGTTCACCTTGGTGTGCGAGAGGTAGTGACCGAAATAAGGCACGTTAGGGGGCTGGTCAGGTTCTGTTTCTTGGTCTGGGTGCTGGTTATACAGGTGTGTGCACTTTGTGGAAATTCATTGAGCTGTTCACTTAAGGTTTGTGCACTTTGCTGTAGGTATTTTATATTTTGATGAAAAATGTACTTAAAAGAAAAGTGCCGGAACTTCCCTGGCGGTCCAGTGGGTAAGACTCCGCCTTCCAATGCAGGGGGTGCAGGTTCGATCCCTGGTCGGGGAGCTAAGATCCCACATGCCTCGGGGCCAAAAAAACAAAACATAAAAAACAGAAGCAATATTGTACCAAATTCAATAAAGACTTTTAAAATGGTCCACATAAAAAAAAAACTTTACAAAAAAGTAGAAAATTTGCCTGTCTCTGGCTCTTCTCCAATTGATGAATTTTTACAGCCCCCCTGGACTTCTCAGACTGCTAAGTGGAACAAAATGATGACTTCCTCTGTGGACGAATGAAGGCAATGGTTTTGCTTATAGTTTTTGTTTTTCTTACAAGGAAATGTTAAATTAAATCTGGACAGCCTATTTGTATTTCTAAATTAACCACTGCCAGGAAAACAGCTGTGTGTGTGTGTGTGTGTGTGTGTGTGTGTGTGTGTGTGTGTGTGTGTGTGTGTGTACACACATGCATGTTCCCTTTCCATATTGATATATTTAGACAACAATGAAAATAAGCTTTGAAGATGTTCTTAAACATGGAGCTAGGCAGAGAAACTGCCCCTTTCACTGTCCATCGGTGCCCCTGGCATAGAGCACATGTTCAATAACTATTTGTTAAATGAATGAAAAAAAATCAATGAATAAAAGAATACAGATGAGTAGAAAAGGCTTGGACATATGTCTTTATTTGCAGGTACAGCGGTGCTGAAGGAGTTAACTATTCGAATACCTTCCCTCCTAGCTCAAGACGTTGCTAAGACAGCTGAGAAAAGGAGTATTTGATCTATTTCACTCAACTGCTGCTCTAAACCCTCCTTTCTGGATACTGGGCCAGCCAAGGCCACACCCAGAGTTGCAGCTCTGCCTCATTCCTGGTCGGTCTAACATTCGGGCAGCTTGTCCCGCTGCTGCCGCATTAGGAAAGCACAATCCCATTTTGGAGGTCCCCATATTGTGACGGTCCACTCTGACCTCTGCTCCCCCACCTGGGAGATACCTTATAAACCACTCTGTCATTTCAATTATTTCATCAACAGATGAAACTTTAAAAATTGAGCCAAACAGCCAACTTCCTTGGCTCTCATACACAAGCCTGTGTACTGTCTCCCAGGGTCTGCTCATCTGCCCCACCTTCTAATGCTCCTGGAATGTCCCTGTCAGTGGCTGTGGAAACTTCCTTGACTAGCTGTTCCCTCTGTCTTCACTGAACCGTGGAGCTCAGCTCCTCTGGTGACTCAGTTCCGGCCCAGGCTGACCGTGACTTCCCACACTTCCACCACTTCCACCCCTTCCACCACTGGAGCAGAGGTGCCTTCCTGCAGCCCAAGCCCTCAGGCCAGCAGCTCTGAGGCTCAGCCCCAGGGATCCTCAGGCCAGCACAGAGCCTGGGCACCACCGCTGCCCCCTCCCATGTCTAGGGTAGGCATCACCAAACTATCGAGACATTATTTCTCACTGAGCCTCGAGAAAGCCTTAGAACTCTTCCTAGTCTCGTCCACCGAACAGGCCCTACCCATCAGTAAAAATGGAAACTTGTCTGCCAGCCCTCCTATTTCGAGCTGCTGCAGACATGGTGTTCTCTGAATTTGGCGTTAGCGTGGTCAGACCCATTTCTCAGCTGGGGCAACCCAGCTCTGTAGAAATGTTTGATGGAATTTCATCATTCCATAAGCTGTTATATGCGCGGTGCCAGGTGAGCTGAGGATGCAATAAAGGATTGTAAACCCTTCCTACAAGCTGCTCACAACCTACCCAGGGAGACAGGATGTATGCACCCACCAAGGTGTTCGTAAGGGCCTGGCTGGCAAGGCTCCTAGGGAGGCCCCGCCGGGATGGACTCAGAAGAGGAAGCAGAGCAGGCTGGGGTCAGGGGAGCCGGGGCAGCAAGTGCTGACCCCTCGGCTAAGGAGTCCCTCGGGGACTCAGGGGACAAGCACTTGGGAGGTGGAGGCCATTGACCATGGAGCACCTTATGGGCAGAAGAGTGAGCTGGGACGGGAGGCGAACCACCCGCAGTCCTAAAAATGGACCACGGTCCTCTAAGTCGGAGGTAAGCCTGGGTGACCACGGAGTTCCAGAGAGTTCCAGAGAGTTCCAGACTGTCTCATCTTTTCTCCCAAGGGGACACCGAGCCTGCTGGAGGGAGGGAGAGGGAGTGAGGGAAGAAGGGATGTAGGGCAGGAGTCTGAGAACACGGCTCCAGGTAGAGGACAGCATCCCAGCTTGGGCAGAGAGACCATTTGGAGACACATGAATGGTTTCCAACAAGGGAAACCTTGCAGGCTCAGGGGGCCTTGGGGAAATGCGTGTGGAGGGCTGAGGTCTGGGGTCAAAATGGAATCGATGTCGATTCAGAAGTAATGCAGAAGCTATGCTGGTAAGGAACACCCGAGGACGGGGGGAGCCTTGGAGACCCCAGCTCAGGCAGGCCACATGCCTTTGCTCTCTCACTCCCACTTGTTTCTCTCACAGTAAAAACACAGTTCCAATGAATCACCCACATTCTAGCTCATTTCCTATCTCCCAGTTCTAGACATTTCCAGTAGGAGAGCTAACCTGGTGCCAAACAGCGACTTTTCCTGGTGTGCATGACTCATCAGAAAAAGTGTCTCTTGGGCTATGAAAAGAGTGGGAGAGGGTGTATCTAAGACACTTGGGTTCAAAGCAAATTATATAGAAACTAAGCAAGGACATGTCATTCTGGCAATGAACATTGCTTTCCCCAAATAACGAGACAGGAAAAAGGGGCTCTTTACTTGACATGGTGCACAGATGTTCCAGAAAAGGATTAACTGCTTCAGAACAATGCAAGCAAAACTTGGCTTAGACAGGTTCATGTGCTGACGAACACATGGAAGATGTGTTTATCCGCTAAAGTCACATGTGCAAAAGAAATCTCTTGACTCCCCTGAATGCACCTTATCTTGCTTGGAAGCCCCCGTCCCTGCTGATATGGGGAACAGAACGTAAACCTGATCGCGAAGGTAAGCCTGCCCGTCTAGGGCGGATCCTCCTGGCGCTGTCTTTGGCTACAGGGCCATCACACTCTGCAACCAGCCTGGATGATGCGAGTGTATTTACAAAGTTTTAACAGAAGCTAAAGAGACACCAGATGGATTACTGCCTTCATGCTCACCCCCACCCTGTCCCCCTGTCCCATGCTGCCACAGCTGACGTTGCCAGTGGGGTTGAACAGACAGAAAACACAGGCAGAGGAGGACACAGGGAGGGGAAGAAGATGCACTGCCAGGCAATTTTAGAAGTAATCGGCTGACAACAACACTGAACCTAGAGGCAGCCTCAGGATCTTTCTAGACACCATGCCCAGGGATTCACGACTGAACCAGCTGCAGCGGGCACAAGAGAGAAATCCTCCCTGCCATCCTAGGAATGGGCAGCAAAATGTCTTGGGATTTGGCAGGTCTGGGTTCAAGTCAGGCTCCGTCCCTTATCACTTGTATGATCTCTGACAAGGTATTCATCTCTACTTCAATTTCCTCATCTGTAACATGGGAATAATAAAACCAGCCCCTGAGTACTAGGTAGATTAAATGAGATTACAAATAGAAAGTGTTTATCAGAATTATTGCATTTAGTAAGCATAATGAAATGGTGCCCATTCTTATACGATAATTGTTATTTTTCACTTGAATGTTGAGATATGTAACTTTTAGAATTTACAAATTTAGACATTCTAAGAGACTAGATTAATGCTATGAAATCTTTGTACATTCAAATGCTTTTTCATTTGTCCAGAAAATTCAGAATGTTGTAGGCTAACTAGTGAAATATAAATGAGAATGATCTGGTCTGATTTAGGTACATTTTAAGTATGAAATTTTTAAGGCCGGTACGGTCTGGTAACTTTCCTGAATAAAAAGCGCACCGTTTGCATCATGTCTTTTACTGGACACAGAACACGTGCTCAAAGGCACAGGACTATCTCATATTATAACACCTATTATTCACTTTTTCAAGTAATCTAGTGGTTCAAAGTTATCCCATAATCTTAGATCCCATAAGAAAACTGCATGCTATGCACTCTGAATGATGCTATGAAAAATAATATCACTGATGCTCTCCCCCATGATATGATGAGCAAACAAACAGTGTATGTACCATTCATCAATCAACAGTAAGTCACGTTACCTGCTAAAAAACGAGAGCACGGTTTCGTACGTCGGCATCGTCTGAGTTTTGCTGTTTAGTTGCAAGTAGACCCACAAAAGAAGTGTTTTCAGAAGGCGGAACTCGCTAAAGGTAAACAACCTGGCCAAAAGGAAAGATTGAGAAGTAATTTTAGGCACAGCCAAAACCACACTGTGTGTAAAAAACGGAAAAATTATAAGTGAGTTTAGGAAGGAGGCAATACCACCCCAAGTCTGTAGGTGGACTCACATATCGAGTTACTTGCTCAGGGTCACTCAGCTGGTAACCTGCATGGCTGGACTGTGAACCTCAAGTCACCTGTCACCACCAGAGCCTGTATTTTCACCCACTGGCTGTGCTGCTGTTAAACAATGGCTATCACTGAATGAGCTCCTACCAGGAGACAGTGTTCCCAAGGCGCTTCCGTACTTTTTAAATTTAATTCCACTTTTTAAATTTAATTCCACACAGCAACCCTGCAGAGTTGGGATATATTCCTTACTTTTATAGATGTGGAAATTGGACTGACCCTACGTTTATTTAAAAATTTAATGTTTTCTTCATCATGGGGTTTTTTTTGGCATGAATTCTCACTGTAAAATATTGCATTAAAATACATTTTATCTCAATGACTGAGGTTTTTACGTGACCCTTAAATTTTGCACCTGAGCTGAGTGCCTCACTGGTCATATTCCAGTCCCGGCCCTGACTGAGGGCTGAAATGTGAATAACTTATCCAAAGTCACACAATTCTGAGGTCAGACCTGGGCAGGGGTCAGTTCTGCCCCAGACTGGCTGTGGAACCTCCTGCAGGCTAACTGGCCCTGCAGCTGCAATTCCCTCATCTGTAACGCAGTGATTATAGCAGTTGCTCAGAGGATACTTGTGACGGCCATGTGAGGCGACACGTCATATGAGTTTCCTATTGCTGATGCAACAAATTGCCACAGAGCGAGTGGCTTAAAACAACACGAATTTATTATCTTGTTGCTCCAGAAGTCCTAAGTACAAAATGGATCTCACTGGGCTAACATCAAGGTGTGGGCAGGGCCCTGCTCCTTCCTGACGGTCCAGGGGAGAATCATTGCTTTGCCTATTCCAGCTTCTAGAAGCCACTGGCATCCCTTGGCTTGTGGCCCCTTCCTTCGTCTTTGAGTCAGCGGCACAGCATCTTCAAATCTCTCTCTGGTTCTGACTCTTTCTCCTGCCTCTCCCACATTGAAGAATCCTGTGATTACATTGGGCCCACCGGATTATCCAAGATAACTTCCCCATGCCAAGCTCATTCAATTAGCAACCTTCGTTCCATCTGAAAACTCAATTCCCCTTTGCCGCACAACCTAACATATTCGCAGGTTCCAGGGCTTGGGATGTCGACATCTTTGGGGGACCATTATTGAGCTGACCACACATAGAGCAGTGCCTGGGCACAGTAATGGGCTCAGGGGGCAGCAGCTCTGACTCCTGGGTGGCAGGGCTCCGAGTGGCCCACCGAGAGGTTTGGGTCCTGGCTCCAGAGCCCACACTGTGCCTGCAGCCGCACGAGGCATCTCATCAGGAAGAAGGGAGAAGGAGAACTGGGTGCTGCTCTCCATGGAATCAGCTCTGTAAAGGATGTTTCCCAAATGGCTCCTCTAGGAGCTGCCGCCGACTTGCTTCTCTGAATCACTTCAATGTTTCTTAAACCCACTGATATTTTCTGTCTCTGACCACGGAGATGCACCCTGGCTTCAAAATATACCATAGCCTCTTCAACCACCACTTTGGTGGTCATGGTGGGTGGAAACCAAGCTAAACCGTGACTCTAAAGAGCAATGGGAATGTCACTCTCCCGCCCCTCTCGCTATTTCTGGACACAGTACAACGGTCTCTTTCCTCTTTTTTTTTTAGGCACCTACAATGTGTGGCCTTTGACTCTGGCCAGACAGTGACCAAATTTGTCACTGTCTGGGCAATAACGGTGAGCCAAGAGGGGAGACATCACAGAATCACTTGGTATGATGTCCCCACAAGGAACTCTTCGACCACTGCTGGGCTGGGGAGCTAGGTATCTTCTGGTGCAGAACCCACGCTTGAGGTCCTCAAGCCCAGAAAGTTCTTTGAGATCTTACCAAAGAGGAGCTTACCAACACAAGGGGAGTAATTGGGAGCTCCATGAATCAGGACCCTGGTTTTACTTTTATGATGAAGGGTAATTATTGAAATAAAGCCCTCTGTCTTTAGGCCAAGTATTAGTACCCTAAAGTATTAGTTCCTACAGGAAATAATCACGCTGAGCACATTCAAACGTATTTCCATTTACCTAAGAGCTCTGATGATCTGAATCAAGACGGAACTCACAGAGATCCTAAACTTCCCCCCGACACAGGCAAACATCTGGGCTGTTCTACATGTTCTTATTGGGGCTCACAAGTAGCCATTGGGATGTCACTGGTGTAAAAATGCCTTTAACAAGACATTGTCCTCTATTTTTATTGAGAAAACTGTGTATAAACAATAAAGATCTCCTTCTGAACACAGACCATAGAGAAAGCCGTGCCCAAGTGAACAAGAAAATATGAACAAGGATGTCCACTGCAGCTCTGACTGTCATCACAAAAATGAAGCAAAATAAAACAAAAGGCCATTAGGAAGGGAATGAAAATACTGCTGTCTATTCATTCATCAGAGCCCTGTACAACAATTAAAATTTAAAATGCTAACTAGGTACATACATATCAATACGGCGAGAACACGTCGCATGATGTTAGTGAACAGAGTACGTTGCAGGAGGTCACAATCAGTGCAATCACTATGAAGAAGTTGATTTGAAATTTAAACCTTTGCAAAACCATACTGTGCATTATTTTCGCATGTACATATATGTAACAAGAATATAATCTCATGGACTGGATTCACACAAATCCTCCACTTTAGGGAGGGAGGGAGGCCAAGAGGAAGGAAGGGGAATAGGGCTGGGCGGGGAGTTGGGCGGAGCACACAGCGGACTTCTGCTTTCCTGGTCATGTTTTATTTCTTAACTTACGACAAAATGCTACCATCTGTTCATTTGGGGAGGTGGGTCCAATTGTGTTTTGCATTATCCTCCTACCTCTGTAACTTTTTTTATAATCAAAAATATGACCTTCCATGTCCTTATTGATCTTGACCATCAATAAGGAATAAGAAAGCCTGGAGCAGAGCACACCAGTGGGCTGGTAATGACCACGGGCATTGAGGCCACTCAGACCTGGGTTCAATTCCCAACCCTCTTGCTGCATGGCAGGAGCAATCCTTTCACGTCCTATAATCTCCATTCCGCAGGGAAAAACACGAGGAATACCTCCCTGGGTTGCCGTAAGAATTAGACCTGAAAACCCACTCTGCGTGTTCTGTATACCCCAAGTGCTTCATAATTGGTAGGTATTGTTGTTATTAGCCAGAGAAGCATTAGCTGCAGGAAATACTGTTTGAGAGGGCTGCCCAGTGGTGTTCCAAATGCCGTGGAGGACACGGTGCCTTTTCTCAGGGAATTCCTGAGCCCTCAAGACTCTTTGCATCATAGACAGGAAGTCTGGGGGTGGTGGGACACGTGCCCCCCTGGTTGCAGGGCAGCCTTTCGTGCAGGTGGAACTAGACAGCCCTCTGAGTCCTCCATTCTCCTAAGTCTACAAGGAGCTTGGCTTCCAGAAAAACAGAATTCAGAATGAAGTTTTCATAATATTAGAGTGAGTGAAACAGGGTCACCGAGTGGTGACCTTTAAGGAGAAAACTGACTGAAAACCAGAGGCCCAGGAGGTCAGGGAAACTGTGTGTTTTACCACAGGTCATTTACAAGATGGAAAGAAAACTCAAAGGAAGATGAGGTCAAAGGGACTTCGGATGGGGAAGGTGAATGGCCTTGAAGTTGAAGCACCTGCTGAGACAGATGTTGTTCCCAAAAGGCTTAGAGACCCAAGCACCATGCCCACGAGCGAGGGATGGGTCACAGTCTACGCTAAGTGGGGCTGAGGGACTCTCCATCCCTGACCCCCAGCTGGCCTTTCTGCACAGATGCCCTGGGGCCATGTGACTTCCCAGGACAACCCAGTGCTCGCTGAGTTCTGTTTGCTGGGAAACCTGGCCTCTGTTACAAATGAGGAGGCGGTGCAGCAGTGAGGGTGGGACCTGGACCTTGGAAACTGGAGCCCTGAGCTCGAGCCTAGCCCTGTCTTTTATCATCCCTCTTATCTTAGGGACAATAATTGTACCTACCGCACAGTGCTGTGGGGATTAAAAGGGACAGTGCACACAGCACAGCACACACCCAGAAGTGCTCAGTAAAAGTTAATTCACCCAAAGCTCCTTTCTTAAGCAGGTGTGGTCCGTGGTGTCAGGCCCACCAGCCACTAAGATGAGAAGCCTGGTAAATTTCTAACCATCTCCCCGGGCACTGGGTGTGGCCCAAGGCCCCTCTTTCCATGCCCTCTGTTCCCCACCTCCCTCCAGCTTCAAGGCAGCTGGACGTCAACCAGGCGAGGAGAGTTCACCTCGGAAGACAAGACGGCAGCATAAGGTCCAGGAGCTGAGGGCCTGGTCCCTCTGGGGCACACATGCTGACGACTTGCCTGAGGCCTCCCAGGCTCTTCCCTCCCTCCAGGTAGCCCGGCACTGTCTGTGAAGACAGACAGCTCCTGGGGTGAAGCCAGAGGAGCAGGACCCAGTGTCCACATCAGTCATGTCTCCCCAAACTTGTGAGTCTAGACGCCTGACACGTAATATTCTTGACCTCTTTTCCTGCCCAGCCAGCCTTTTCTAGGGCGTATCCCATCGCTAACATTCTGGTTGTGGTCAGACATTCTTTTTCCCTTCCTTGGTTAAATGTTACCGGGGTGAGACAGCTCAGGCTTTCCAAGGGAGGGACAATGTCATGAAAAGTCTAAGGGCTGTCATGTTTATCTTTTCTTCAAGGGTTGCACAACCTTTGCTCCATGGAGGGTGGGGAGAAAGCGCTTGTGGAAAAGCCATGGAGAGCAGGGCAAAATGACCCTGGGAGCCCCCGGCTCCCCCCTGGCAGGGCCTGGCATTGCTCTTGGGGCCTGAGTTCCTGAGGTCTTCTTAGATAATACAGAGATTAGAGGTCTCCCTCAACACCAGAACCCAGAACGTTGTTCTATCAACCTCATTTCCCTGTAAGTCTGAGGGCATTGCCAGCTACTGAGTCAATTCAAACCAACAGGAGAACAAATCCTTCCAGGTCTAATTCCTGAAATCGGAACGCTTTCTACCACACATGCATGAGGAAACATTTATTTCCTAATATACCATCATAATTTTTCGTAGAATTTTGTCTTCAGTTTTGTAATTCACCCAAAGGGAATACCATCTTGGTAACTTGGCAGTGGGTATCAAGAACCTTTTAAAAAGTCCCCCAAAGACACAACAACTAAATGCAATACATGTTCCTAACCTGATCCTGCATTGGAGGAAAAAAGATGCTATAAAGGACAGTGTTGAGTCAATGCATCACTTGTGTAAGGTATCACATCAATGTCAAATTTCCTGAAGTTGTTAACTGCACTGGGATTATAACAGAAGAATTCTCTTTATTAGAAAATATACATTGAAGCATTCAGGGGTAAGGGAACATGATATATGCAACTTTCCCTCAAAGGGTTAAAAAATGTGTGTTAATAGATACACACACAGATGCAAATGATAAAGCAAACAGGACAGAGATTGAACGAAGCAGGGTAAAGGGTACTGAGATATTCTTTGTACTTTTCTTGTTATCTAATTTGTTTGAAATTATTTTCAAATAAAATATTTTTTTAAATACTAATAAAAACAAAGTCCTTTTGGCTTGGTAATTTCACTTTTAGGAATTCTCTGTGGGAAAATAATATGAGATGAAAATAAATGTACGTTGAACGATGTCACGAAGGTACTATTTATATCAGTGAAACACTGGAAATAACCTAAAAGGCCAGGCACTGGCCGGAGTCTAAGGAAAGCCCTGTGGTTGCCACATGGGTAACACAGAGCAGCAGGATAGGCAGAGCCAAAGCCCCCTGGGTTAAAGATGCGACTGGAAGAGGGTAAGGAGCAGACCAAGACCCTGAGGTAGAGGTCCCTGTGCTGGTCCAGATGAGAGACCTGGAAGGTTGGCCTCCGGCTGGTGCCCACGCAGAGGCCCACAGAGATGGGTTGCATTTGTGCGGGAGGATGAAGTGGTCTCCCAGGAGCTTGAGCAGCTCGTCAAGGAACACTGGGCGGGGGGTGCAGTAAAGGGCAGGGCACCAAGAGTTGGGTTTTAGCCTTAATTGTCAGAGAGCTCATACCGGCAGTGGTATGTCTGAGTCTAGAGCTGTTCAGGGCTGGAGATAAAAACTGATTTCGGGGTGAGAGCTTTTTCCTTTTTCCCTTTTCCCTGGTTTCCAAAGTTTCCACAATGAATGTGTCTTAATATTGACAGAGTTTTAAAAAATTATTTAGGCAATTAATTAATTACCAGGTGGGTAATGAGACAGCGGGCACCCCGAGGGTCCCTACTCTGATGAATAGCACTCTTCCCCATGCCCGAGTACAGTACCCACGTTTGGGCCCCCCCCGAGGCCAGGCTGTCCAAGAGGGAGGGACGTTTGGGATGGAGAAGGCACTGCACACTGGGCATGTCCAGCAGGGGTGTGGACGCAGGCCCCCCTAACACCTCCCTCCCCCCATCCCAGGGGCAGCTTGCCGGGAGCCAGCTCTCACCTGGGGGACCTCAGCACTTTGTGGAGCAGCTCCTGCGGGATTTTCCGGAGGTGGATCTGCGTCCCCACCAGAGGGACCAAGTTAATCTCCATCCACTTCTCGCAGGCAGTGGTGAGCGGCTCTTCCTTGTACTGCGAAGGCAAGAAAAGCGCATGGAGAAAGGAATCCCTGAACTTGCAGCGCCCTCTGCTGGAAGGCGACGATGCTACACGCGTGCTCTCGGGAAGGCCGCGCTGCAGCCCTGCTCAAAGCGCTTCTTCAAAACATAAGTGGCAGCAGGTAACCCACGTTATCTGAGTGTTTGCTACGCTCAAGGCACTGCACTAGGTTGATTCAAATCAATCCTCACTGCTACCCTATGAGGTCGGTTCATTATTATTCCTATTTTACCGAGGGAAAAACTGAGGCTCCAAAATTCCTGCTCTTGCCTGAGGTCACACAGCTAGGGAAGTGGTTTGACCACAGGGCTTGCAAGCTGAAATCTCTGAACTGAGGTCTGTGACCGATCACAGACGCCGCTCCCCCCGCACCCCCGCCACCCCTTGGGTCTCAGTTTTCTCCTCTGATAATCAGAGTGTTAGATTACATCATTTACTGCCAACCCTGACACCCTGACTGAGCCCAGGGGGCGACAAATTTCCCTCAACCCCACCAAGAATGTCCTGGAATGTTGTCTGCTGTTTTGGCAAGAAACGCTGGCTTTCCCCTCCCCACCCCCTCACCCCCCAGATTAAAGCTTTTCTACTTTTTGGAGTGTTAAAATATTCTTTGAAACATAAAATGATTTTTAAAGATTGTTCACTTGGCACTGTTAGGTTGGTGCTATCAGATTCTTTGGAGCTGGGCCTGGTGCGTGAAATCCCAGAGTCTGGGCGCTCCTGAGGGCCCCCCAGGTGCCGCGTGCCCTGTCCAGGTTGCTCTCACCTTGCAGCCGGCCAGGTAGAAGTCCTTGATGGTGCTCGGCGTGAGTCCGTTCATCATCATGGTCACACACCTGCAGAGAGACAACTGCTGTTCCTGGAGGCCCCCAGGCTGCTTTTAGGGAAGTGGGCAGCCCCAGAGGTTTTACCTCAACTCCACGCCGGCAGCAGAGACCTTTCAGGGAAGGGAAGGAAAAGAGCCTTACTTTAGGCATGTGGACATTTGGCTGGAGGACAAGACCAGCAAGGCTTGTTGCAAAGAGCTCTGGGCTGAGGGAGGTGAGGCCTACAGTGAGGTGAGGTGAGGCCTTTCCTTCTGAAGGAAACAACGTAGCCTTGGCACCAGGGAGAAGTATTACTGTTTAGAGATTAAGCACCTAAAGGTGCCTTACTGAGTTTTAATTTTAGCCAGGGTGACCATCTGTTTGTCCCCCTGCTGGAGGTATTTTCTTCCTGTACAGACCATTGCGGAGCTGTAGAGGGGCTTCCGGTCCTGTTCCTCTCTGTACAAGAGTAGATTCAAAAAGCAAGTTTCTGATGAAAATCTCTGTCCTTTTCACGACTAGGCCTCATTTACTTGCTTCACTTACTCATCAAAGATCTGTTTACTGAGCAGGTACTATGTGCCAGGCACCCTGCGAGGCCCTTGGGTTACAAAGAATAAAGTCAATGGGCCCAACACACGTTAAATAAACATTTAGACATGTAACCACATTATTACAGTTGTGTTAAGAGTTAAAAAGTCAAAGAACAAGGTGCCATAGGAATGTGAAAAGGGGGAAATCTGACCTGGTGGGGGGATGATCAGAAAAGTGACATTTAAACCTTGAAGGAGGAGAACAAAGAACTGTTCAGACCAGGAATTGGGAGACCAGCATTCCAAGAAGAGGAAACAGGATGTGCAAAGGCCCTGAGGCAGGGACAGGGGCCCTACTTTGAAGGAACATCAAGGAGATCCCAGATGCAGTGCAGTGAGGGGAGTAAGACTAGGAGATGGGCTAGGGTGGGCAGGGTGTGTGGTGGGGTGGATATGCTGGGCGAGAGTTTCAGTGACTCACCTGTCACAGCTGAGACTAGTCTCCAGCACAATTTTCTTAAGACATGTTCGTGTCATCAAACAGGGCACCAGAGAATAGCTACTGAGCTCTCATACAGAAGCAAAATCTTGAACTCATTATTACTCAACGGTTATCCTAAACTCAGTTGAGATACATGTTGCTCTTGGACAAAGGCTTAAAGGATATCTGGTAAGTCTTGCACATATTCTGAAATGTATTCTTCAATTAAGCCAGGTCAGCAGAGAGCTGGGGAGCTCATTACCACCAACACCCACACCCCTGAAGAACAGCTTTTACTCAGTTGCATTTTGAAGTGAAGACCTTGCCAATATCAAGAAAGAACATTATTAAATTTATCGTTGCTTTTACTCTGTGGATATAGTTGAGGACATTGACCATCACATCACTCAATGTCATCTGATGAAGACACGCAGGGTTCTACCTCCCAAGTCAGTTTTTGGTTTCTTTGTTTTATCTAATGTCATTGATCAGGTTTCCCTTTTCATATTAGCTGCTAGGGAGCTCACAGTCAAAAGTATGGTCCACTTGTAGAGTGTAGGTTTGGTTATGTAATTTTAGCTTCTCCAGCCTTGTTTTCCTTTCTCCTTTTTCTTTTCTTTTTGAACAATTTGTGCCCTGTTATTTTATGTATTCTTTTAAGCCACCAAAAACTTTTACTAGAACAAGGCAAGAAATACTGAATGAAAAACAATTTGGTCATGGTTAAGGCACTTTACGCCCTACCCTCCTTGGATCCTACGATGGCCCCTTCACCATAGTGAGACTGATCATACCCATTATAAGGAATTGTCCTGAGTATTGGAAAAATCTGTGCTGGGTAAACACCAGACTCTGCTGTCATCGTTCAGGCACGCTGGCAGGTGAGATTGCTGAGTCCCGTCAATTCTACATCTTCACCGTCTCCTGGAAGACCTGCCCCCTCCCCTCCCTTCCCACTTCCCCTGACTAGTTCAGACCCTCCTCTCTCTCACCCAGGCATCTGCACAGGTCTCCCTGCCCACACCAGCCTCCCGCGTCCCCACCGCATCCTGAAGGTCTCAGCCAAAAACACAGAGGGGCTCTGGTCACTCTCCCCGCCCAAGCTTCAGGCTCTCCTCTGCTGGCAGAACCAGCTCACATGACCTTTGAGGTCTGCATGACCTGGACTCCTGCTAACTTCCCCACCCACCTTTCCTTTCATCTTTCCACACCCCTCCCCAACTCCAGCTGCATTGGGTCTTAGTGGCCAAGCACATTCCAGTTTCTATGCTCTCCTCTGCCTGAAGTCCTCTTCTCTCTCACTCTTTGACAACTGGCATCCTTTCAGGCTCAGCTCAAGTGCCACCTCCTCTTGGAAGTCTCCCTGATTGCTTCTCCTCACATGTTCCCTCTGCTTTGATTTCCATGACCTCTTTCTGCCTGGTACCTCTGCCTCCTCCCAACACTCTCCCCTTGAAACTAGAGACTGCCAGGAAGCAGCCCTCCCAGCATAAACCCATTCCCTGAGTGTCTCCTCTGTGCCAGCCTCTGTGGCTGTTTCTGGAAATACCTGCTATGTACAGACAAAACTCCTCTCCTCCTGCGGCTCCTGGCCTCACTGTGAGCCGAGCTCACCAATCAGCAAGGGGCAAACCAGGTGTGAAAGGGGCTGTGTGCGAGGTTCAGGTCCCACACCTCACCAGGCACAGTGTTCTTCAGGAGTGGGTTTTTGCCAGTAGAGCTGCACGGGCAGAATTAGCTGAGTTTGAAGTTGGGATACAGAAATCAGTGCTCCAGGAAGCTGACATCTTCACCTGTGCTCCCGCCTTCTCACTGTGAGACTCACTGGCTGGGCTTCCCAGACTGGAGGACACCAAGCAAGCCCTGGGGCCACCCAGGCCACTTGCTTCTGGGCTCAGGGAGGGTGGGAATTTCCACTTGCAGAAGTTCTAAGGGCACCAAGCAGTTGCCCACAGATGGAGTTCAGCCCTACCTGGAAGGAAGTGCCCTTTCAGCCCTGTGAGCCTGGAGGGACCCAAGTGACCCTCAGGGAGGGAGGGAGGGAGTGTGTGTGTGAGTGTGTGTGTGTGTGTGTGTGTGTGTGTGTGTGTGTGCAGGCAACAACCAACAACCATGATCCCAGTTGTGCCAAAGCAGACACTGATGACTCCCGCACGCACACACTTCATCCCCTAGAGGTGCGCGGCCTCGAGTGTGCGTGATTCAGACTCAAGCAGCCATCTGGGTGATTCTGCACCGGCTGGAGGTTCAGTCCAGATGACCTTTGGGATCCCATCCAGCACCTGGATTTGTGATGCTATCAGAGTGACCCTGGGGCGCGCGCGGCTGCCACACCCCTGCCAACAGTACCATCAGCCTCTCAAAGGCAGGCGAGACCCAGCCCAGCTGTGTGCCAGACCCGCCTGGCTCCAGCGCCTCGGATTCCAGCCCCACCACAGTTATCTGCAGAATCTCGGGCGGGGCCCATCAGCCCCAGGCAGCCTAGGTTTGCTCATCAGTGGAATGATAGGCTTGGCTCGGTATCCAGAGCCCTCCCTGCTCCGGCATTCAAGACAAGGCATGTGAAGGAGGAAGGAAATGAATCTGCCATGCTCAGTTCCACCCCAGATAAGCCAGGGCTACGGTTCCGGAAGGAAGATGGGGCTTTGAATCTGGGCCTGGCTCACAGACAGAAGGTGGCCAGATGCCCCACTCCAAGAGGGAAGCTGGCCTTCCAGGTCTGGGGCCACAGTTATCTTCCTGCACAGCACCAGGAAACAGCCGCTCAGAAGTGCATGCGCGCAGAAGCTGTGATTTAGTAGCGATTATCAGTCACAAGGTTATGCGGAGCTGAAGTCATGTGACACACAATGGAAGGGGAGTGGGGATTCTCAGGAGAACACAGACTTTACCCCATCACCTGCAGGGTCAAGGCCAGACTGCTGGGTTCTCCCCGAGACTCTACACGACCTGTCCCTGCCTGTGACGGCGGGCCTCCCGTCTCTCACAGCCAGCCGCCCACCCCACAGTCTGGCCAGGCCGACACGCTGGAGCGCCTTTTCAAGACTGGTCCCCTCCGCATGTCTTCTGTGGCCACGTCCAGGCCTCTGAAAGCCTGCGTCCCTGGGTTCACGGGGCATCTGCCTCCCCAGCGAGGCTTCGAGATGCTCCCGCCTGAGGAGCTGGCCCGAGTCATTTCAGGTGCCCCCAGGAATGAGGCACCAACTCAAAGTCATCTCTGGGATTGAACGTGGCTGTATGGATTCTATAAAAGAGAGTGGAAACCTGCAAGGTCCCTGGAAGACATCCTGCCCCTGCCTTTTACAGAGCATCTGCTGTCCTCTCTGGGCTAAGATGGGATGTTCGTTCATTCATTTATTCATTCATTCATTCCCTCAGATGAAGAAACTGAGGCTTAGGGTGGTGAAACAAGCCAGGCAGAGCATCCCCGCCCTAAATCTCCTCTCTGTTGAACTGCGTCAGGAGTTTGGAACTCGAAGAGCGATAAGATACCACCTCTGTGCTCAGGACGTGAGTGCAGTAAGCACACATCCCTGAAAAAGCCTAAGAGAAGGGACAGAATACTCTAGAAAAATGAATCCCATCAGTGCTTTTCCATTTGCTTCATTTGCCTTCCATCAGCATTAACGGCCGACTCAAACTTGTGTTCTATGCAAAGAAACCCCAGATGTCCCAGCCCGCGGAAGAGGCATGCTCCGTGAGCTGGGCCGGGAGGGCCCCTTTGGATCCCACCTGGGGCTGGCCCTGGCCGCGCCTTGCCACGGTTCCTTACCTTTGGAACAGGCTGTTGAACTGAAGAACGTGGGCTGCAGCCAGCACGCCCAGCACGTCGTCCATGCTCACCCTTACCTCGCGCAGGTAGAGATTCTGCAGGGCCACGGCGAAGGCTGGGGAGGCAGCATCGAGGGCCAGCCGTCAGCGTGGGGCTCTGCAGCCCCGCACCCCTCACGCACAGGCGCCCTCCCGCTGGATGAGGGTCCCTGAGCTGGGGGTCAGGGACGCATTAGACAAAACGCAACGGCTCTGACCTGGGTGCAGATGCTGCCTGGGCTCCCAGCCCCCCAAAGGAGTTGAGGATGAAGCTAAAGGACATGGAGCTCCTGTGAAAGAATCTTCTGTGAGCCTGTCCCGAGCCTGTGCCTCAGGGGTTCTGTCCTAACTGGGGGTCTGTGGCCTGTGCCGGGAGCTGGCCACCCCAAGGTGTTGCACAGTGCTGTGTGCATGAGGTGTGTTTTGTGTTCTCTGGAGATGACATCATCACAGCGGGTTTTCCCCAGAGTCTGGGATCTTCATCAAGGTTAAGGACTCCTGGGACGAGCCGGGATCAATTTGCCAGTCCGTGGACTCAGCTTATTCCGAGTTCTACCTGACCCCAGCCGCGCTGTAGTGCAGTCCCATGGGCTCCGAGGACAGCTGGTGCGGATAATTATTATGTGGATAATTTCCTGATGGCACGTGACAGCATGGTGCGTTCACACCTGTTAACAGGTGTGTCTAGGTGGCCGGGATGGGATGGGGAGGGGCTGAGCCCAAGGGAGGCCCCTGGGGGAGGTCTCTGCTGCCAGCAGCCAGCCAGGGAGGGGCCCTGGTGGGAAGGGGCGGGTCAGTGTTGCCTATGGACAAGGGTGGGCCTGAGGGCTTCCCTGGGCATCTGCGCCCAGAAAAGCAGCGACATCTTCCCTGGGTCTGTCTGGGTACCTGCCTCTTCCTCCCTCCTCTGCATGCCTCACTCCTCTTTCCAAGGACGGGGACCTCTCTTTCGCAGAAGTCCCCCTTCTTTTACTTCCCCACATTGTGCCGGCCTCCTTCCCCTCCGCCCTGCGCTGCTCAGCTATTTTTAATAAGGAAGCACTGAACACTGTGTGCCTCCACTTTGGGGTGTTTTGTTTGTTTTTCAAATCTGAGAGGCAGTTTGTTCAACGACACTCTCAGAATATGAGGACAGGTGCACGTTACCAGCTTCGGTGACCAGAGGGTCATTGATCTTCAAGGAAACGATCATCTTCTTTACAGGGCGTTGTTCTTTAATCTTCCCGGGCAGCTGAGCTAGAGAAGGGAACAGGATGAGGACGCACAGGTGTGACAGCCACAGTGACCCGTGCAGGTACAGCGTGAGCCCCACAACTGCTCGCGCAGCCTTGATCTTGGCATGGATCACGCTGTATTTTGTTCATTTCTGTTTGCTTGTTGGTTTAGTGGATGCATTGATGAAATGATTATTTATTTTGAAATAGTTGAAGACTCACAAGAAGTTGCAAAAATAGTACAGAGAGTTCCCGTGTCCTCCTGGGCCAGCTTCCCCGACGATCTGACACAACCACTGTGACTGCAAGACCGGGACACTGATGCTCACACTGATACAGACCCCCCTCCCCCTCCTCCCCCTCCCTCCCCCCTTCCTCTCCTTAGGCTGTGAGCAGTGAGAGGGCCAGGGGTGGGCCTCCATCACCTCTGCGTCCTGAGCACCTAGCTCAGACCTGGCACCAGGCGAGAGCGCAAAAGGACCATTAGCTGAAGGATGAGTGTGGGACCAAGACGTCCTCCCAGCGGCTCCTGAGACTCTGCCCCACGGAGCTCCAAACAAAGGACCCCCGCCACGGAGAGCTTCCAGGGGGAAGCAAAGGGGCAGCTCGCATCACCGCCAGCCTCCACAATCCACTCAGAGTTACTCTGAAATGTGAGTTACGACACACGGTGCCCTCAGGTCTCCAGCGGCGTGCCGTGCCTTTGGCACGAAGCCAGAGCCCCTCCAGCAGCCCCAAGACCCTCCCACTAGTCTCCAGTTCACCAGGTCCCAAACCTGCCTCTTCGTGGTTTGTTGCCCAGGAGATTTGTGGCGCTTCCTCTCTTCCCCATCAGGGGCCCACCTGACCCTCTGCTATGGAAGGGAGCTCCACACCACCACCTCCCCCGAAACTGGCTTTATGTTCCCTCCTGGACCAACCACCTGCCAGTACACCGAGTATCTGTTGGTTTACGATCGGCCGGGCAGGCACACTGGACGGTGAGCCTGCCATCCCACCCCAGGCCCCGCACAGTCTTGCACACACTGGTGCTCAATAAGTATTGGCCGAATCGATGGATGAATGGATTCCATGGCCAGTGAGGTCAGGGTGCCAGGTCACGCAAGTGACATGAGTCAGGAGCCCAAAGTATGTCACAAGTTGCAGCTACAAAGAATGCAGAAAAAAGAGAACAAAGGTCCACTTCCCTCAGGCAAACAAGGCCGTCGAGCCTTCCCTCACCACGTTCTCGGCACCTGGCTCTGTTCAGGCTCGCATTCGGCCAGTGTTTATTGAGCACCTACTCAGTGCCAGGCCCTGTTCCTGGCTCTGGCTCACTTTCCTCCCCTGGATCTCTGCACAGCCTCCCCTCTGCCCGCTCCATCCTGTCACTCACCCCCACGGGGGGCAGTAAACAAGAGGATGCTGGCAAGTGCCTGACACGTAGCGGGTGTCCACGGGGCACCGTTAGGATCATCACGTATCACACGATTTCTCATGCTTTATCATCACTTCAGGCGGGCTCATCTGTCCCCCACCCCCCAACATTAAGTTCCTAGCACAATGCCTGGCACAAGTTAAGGACTGAACGTCTCTTGAAGGGAGGAAGGAACCTTATCGGCTAGGTTAGAGTACGTGGAAGACAGTTTCTGTAAGTAAAACTTCACAATCCGATAGGAAAGTGATAATCTGATCATACGCTTCTGAGGTGCCCCCAAACCAAAGTGGTTTGTTTTTAGTAAAAGAGGGTCGTTTGCGTTTGGATCCTCCTAGAGCATAAACACACGCTGCTATGGTACAGCCGATCCTGGACTCTGGGTGGAATGAACGTGAACGTGAGCGGCTGGGACAGCCCCGTGTGGCCAGCACAGGGCTGCTCCAGGGGAGCTGTGTCTCCTCAGCACCCACCACTCCAGGCCTTGGTCAGAAACTCCTCTGCTGCTAACTCCAGGAGAATGATGCTCACGCTCTCAGGAATAGAAAAGCAGTAACTGTGAGATGCGTATAGAGACCATCATCAAAGGCACGTGAAGGGCTGGGACTGTACCCACTGAAAGCCTTGGAGACACGAGTCCCAGGGTCTGACGCAGTTGGTGGTGCTTGCAGGGGAGACCCCGGGACGCTGTGACAGCCCAGGCACTGAGGTTTCACTCCTGCACGTGACCTGATGTCCCCCAGCCGGGCCCAGCCTCTAGCAGGGGGTTGGATTACAGCAGCTGTTTTAGTAGGGCCAAATCTAAGTGGGACCATTCTAGACTTACTAAAAACATGACAACTCCATTTTCCCTTCCATATTCTCTGGATTTTCATTGTACTCACTGTCCGAACCCCAGTGGCCTTCCACTGGTTGCCCAGGAAGGGCTGTGATCTGGGCACAGGGGCCATGGGAGAAAGAGCTCGGTCCCGTTTGAAGACACTGGGACAAAGGCTCAGGAAGATCGTAAGTGTGAAGCCTGTTACAGTTCTATGGGGATGCCACGGCCTGCTCTTGGCTCCCAGCTTGGCCGGGAAGGGCTGAGTCAGAGGCTTTGTGGCCGGGAAGATGCCGGCAGGCAGCCAGGCTCCGTCTCCCGACTGGGGGCTCCGGCAGCCCGTCTGGCTCCAGAATGTCAGAGCTTTACTGCCACGTCCTGGAAATGCAATCCCATCCCGACTGGCATGCTGGCTGCCTGGGAGACCTTGAATTTTCCACGGCACCTGCTTATGAGCTGTCCGGAGGCGATGCCAACTATATTACCTGAGAGGAAGCTGGCAAGGCTGCAGGAGAGGAACTTATGGGACAGATAAGGGGCAGCTGGGGATTATTAGGATTCAAAAAAGAGAAAAAGAAAGACGTGACCTAAATACTTCCGGGTATGAGGTGGCGTTAAGAAAAGAGAAAGAAAAGGAAAAGAAAAAATGAAATTGATGTACACTTGTAAACCTCCAACCGGCACTTAGAGCCAAACAAGCCGCAGATGTCAGAACTATGCCTTCTTTCTAGAAAGCCCATCAGAAGCCTCAACACAACCCACTTTCTCTTCTCAAAGAAGTAGGGAGGGCCTCCCTCATAGCTGGTGGACAAGAATGGGTTATTATGAGAACAAAACTGACATTTACTGACTACTCACTATGTGCCAGGCGTTGTTCTAGAACTTCACACCTGTTACCTCCTCCACAATGAAACACAATAAGAACCATTATCCCATTTTAGAGCCGAGGAGACTGAGGTTAATCCTGTAATGAGATCACACCATGAGCCTTGGTCTTAACTGCCAGAGTGACCGTGGTCTCCAAACAGATAACCGAACGCCAAGCTGGGGCCTCTCTAACCAGAGAGCCCTTGGGGGTCCTGCTCTGGGTGAGAACATACCTTGCAGAAGCTTCTCCAGCTCCTTCTCAGGGTTTGCGTTGCCCCGGGCCAGGGCCATCATGTAAAGCTTGGTCAGGGTCTCGGACTGAAAAAGCTGGGGCTGATGGAGTTCCCACCTGAAGCCAAGGCATTCGAGAATCACACCTGAGGAGAGGAAAGGATGCTGAGCAAACGTTTTAACGACACCCCGACCTGAAGATGCTTTCACTCTGTCTCCCACGTACTCTCTGTCCATCCCGTTATCGAGCAAACGAGTGGGCAGGCGGCTTCGCTAGGAACAAAGTTCCAGCCACGGGGAGCTTCCTGGCTCCCAAGCGGATACGATGGGCACAAGGTAACTTAGAAAGCGGTAAACGTCCACCAGAGCTGCCGACCAACAGAGGCACACAAGCTGCCCTCCAACCTGGGGGCTGCAAAAAGCTTCGTGGGGCAGGGACGCTGGCTGCGACACTCTTGGAGGGGGCCTCACCTTGCCTCCCCCGTTGCAGTGTTTCTTAGCCTTGGCGCTGTTCATATCTGGAGCCAGATAATTCTCTGTGGACGGGTCTGTCCTGCGCTGTAGGATGCTTGGCAGCATCCCTGGCCTCCACCCACTGGATGCCAGTATCACCCGCCCCACCCAGGAGTTGTGACAACCCAAAATGTCTCCGGACATTGCCAAATGTCCTCTGGGGAGCAAAATTGCTACCCGGGCTGTTAGTGTCTAATTATTACCCACCTGAATGTCATAGAAAAAACCCCATCACCAGGGAGCAGGGTTCTCATCAGCATTGCTTTTCTCGAGGGAATGGAGATCATCAGAAAGCCCAGCTCACAGGCATGAAATGGGATTACAGTGTGAGGAGGGTTCCTTGCAAACTGTAAAGGATTTATGCTGGGGAGTCTCACCCGGGGTGGCAAAGATGATAAGAAAAAAAGAAGAGACTTGAATAGGAAGGTAGATGGAGGATCCAGGTGAGACATGAGAGGCTATGGGCAAGGGGGGCTCTGCAGGCTGGACCCCTGAATTAGCACAGAGCTGGGAGGAAGGGAGCCATGCTCGGGGTGATTCCCCCCGAACCCTAAATCCCAGCGCTGGACAGAACCTTGAGGTTCACTAGCCCCATCTACGTATTTCTTGGCTTTGCTATTATTTTGACCGCATGACTTTGGGTACCTGTTTCCTCTCCTGTTATTATTATTGTTATTCACCCACCGTATGATATTGTTTGGTGCTGGGAGTTGAGAACCTGGGTTTTCACCTCAAATCTCCGGTCACCTCAGGTGACAGTCTGGCTATGCCGGATTAAAAGGAATCTTGCCCCGTAATGGTGATTTTAAGCAAGGGCAGAATTGCGGATAAAGTGTGTCCCCTGCGCCCCCTTCCGCTTTCAGGATGGCAGTGCAGGGCAGACATCACAACCAATCTGGAACTCTTTCTCCTGAGCCCGGAGGCAGCCTCACACTACTTCTCACCCCCTGCTCCCACCATCAACCAGCGTTGACGGGTGAGAAGAAATCGATTAGCCTCCGCCGGGGAAGGAGGCTGGCTCTGACCTCAGACAGCCACACCGTGGGGTGGGGTTTATCCAAAAAAGCACCATCAAGAAGCTGACCTGTCCAGGCTCCTCGTGGGGCTCAGTGAGCCCTTCCCAGCTGGACGGACCCGCTCTGACTCCTCACCCTACCTCAGATAAGTCTTCTTGGACGAGTGCAGATGTGGACATCCAAGTCACGACTGATTAAAGCCCAGAGGGACACAGAACAGCTGCCCCGGGCTGCCCCGATGGGCTTCTGCTTAGTCTTCCAATCCAACCTATTGATTAACATCGGCAGGTCTGTATTTATCATGGCCATTAGCATATGAAAATGTGTTTGCCAAGCGGCTTCATTCATTGTGCATTTGGGAAATATTTCCAGTCACACCTATTACACGAGGGACACTGTGCAGTAGGCAGGAACAGAACTCACAGACTGGTGACCAGGCCTCTGGTCTGGTTTTCCTTCCATAGAGACCACAAGCTACCCCTGAGGTCAGCAACATTCTGACGAATCCACTGGTGACAAGAACTCACCTGCCTCCGCGCTTTGGATGGCCTTGTTCTTCAAAGTCTCAGGGAAGTTTTCCTGAATTTGTGAAATGCATAACCTCAAGAAAAAATACAAACAAAAAATCCAGGCGTTCATACTGACATTTTTTTTTTTCTTCATCTGCAACATGTATGATTCCAGTGTAAGCATCCCTAAAGCGTAAATGAATCAGTCTTATCATATCTCTCCCTCTGGGACAGTTTCCTCGGGTCACTGTGTGTCTGCCAATTTGACAAACTCTAAGCTCTGTCTGATGACCGGCTCAGAACATTAATTCCTGTTTTCAGTTTGCGGGTAGATCTTGCCAAGGAGGTATTTGAGGCTACATCTGGCTGCCTAAATGACACCTCTTTGGGTGAGTGTCTAAAACAGTGCCTAGCATATAGTAGGTACTCAATACATAACTGCTGGAGAAAGGGAAAGAGAGTCCTGGCATGTCTGGAAAGTTAAGTCAGCAAAACTTCTGGTTAGGGTCATGCATGCCCCAGTCTCAGTGTGCCCACAGTCTAAACACAGAATCTACTCTGAGGGAGTTTCCTGGTGGTCTAGTGGCTAGGAGTCTGGGCTTTCACTGCCGTGGCCCTGGGTTGAATCCCTGGTCAGGGAACTGAGATCCTGCAAGCCCTGCAGTGTGGCAAAAAAAAAAAAAAGAACCTACCCTGAACTGAGCCCCAATCCTCTGCCAGGAAATGGCATCACGAGCCTCCAGTTGCCCAGGCCAGCATCCTGAATGCTGCCTCACCTGATCGCTTGCCCAGATCTAATGAAATGCCTTTTGAATGCAGCCATCTCTCCTTGGGTGAATCCTTGCCCTCACTGCTGTCACCTTCATCCAAGCCACCATTTCCTGCCCCCTGTCACTGCCAGTCTCCAGGCCTCCATGTCGTCCCCTCTGATGCACACCTCACACTGCAGCCTGAGGAGCCACCTGAAATGCAAATCTGGTCTTGCCTCTCCCCTGCGGAGAATCCTTCCTTGTCTCCCCAGTGCTCCTGGGGGAAAGCCAACCTCCTTCACACAGCTAGCAGGCTTCTGCCTGTCTCTGCAGTCTCACCCCTCTACACTCCCTGCTCCAGCCCTTTTCAACAGCCTGCACCATCACCTCTGGCTTCCAATCTCTTGGACACGCACCTCCCTCACCTTTTCACTGGATGACCTCCTACGCATCCTTCCAGCTAAGCTTAGCTGTTGTTTCCTCTGGGGAGGCTGGGCTGGCGGCCCTCCCCAGCCCACCCTGGGATTGCCCCTGTTAAAACTCCTTCTCCAGCGTCTTCTGGTCGCCTGTCTCCTCACGGGCCCTCTGCACCAGGCTCTGCACCCCCCAGAGTCGGCGTTTGTTTACCCCGGCAGCCCTAGCGCAGCCATCATGCAAGTGCTCGATAAATATCACTGCTTGGATGATGACAAAGATAAGACGCTCTTCCATAAACACTATATTCACCCTGCTAAGCAAGGAACCGAAACAAAACTGGAGTCACATGTTCACAGCTTGAAGACAGTCATCCCAAGAAAGCCAACCAGCCAGGGGACACTGGACCACACCAGCCCCTGTCACATTTGCCATGCTGTTTTCCAGTGATGCCAGAAATCCTTATGGGCCAGAGCGTATGCAGGAGGGCTTGGGTAGGAGAGCCTGTGTCCAGAATAATATTGACCACATGCTGCCCTTTCCGAGCAGAGATGGTGATTACAAGTGACTCAGCCTCAGGAAGGCTGTGGGCGCTTGAGTTGTTTATCCCACAGGAGCAGTGGACCTGACCCAAGCCAGACTCAATCCCCCTGGTGGCTTGGGTCACACATCTGGGCAGAGCCGGCTAAGGTCAGGAGTTCAGACTGTGACCTTAAAATGGAACGACAGACTCTGTCCCGCTGGGGCAACAGCCATGACCTCAACTACCCTCACAAACCTCACTGTCATCAGTTGGGCCAGGAGATGCCGGGCGACAAAAGTAACCACATTGCCTCCTCCTGGTGTATTGGCTGCTTGCCAAGATATACCATGTATCCTGTGGACTCTGTAGCTCCCAAAGCGGAGGCTCATTTCAGGACCATTGGAAAAGCTAATGGAACACATGGCATCTGGGAGCTGTCCTCTTCACCCTGTGGGACCAAGTGGCCTGGGATAAAGTGGGGATGCTGGGAACATGCCGTTAGTCTGGGGCTCACTACCTTGATGGGGAAACAGAGGGTAAAAGGGAAAGTCCATAAGTTTCTCATGGACATATGGACTTCCTGCAGCAGACCATCGAAACAAAGGGCTTTCGACTTGATACCTTCAACATGCAAAGCTCCAGTGTGGCTTACCGGGAAGAGTCATGCAGACCTTGGGCCTGCCTCTGGGTCTTGGTTCTTTCCTCTGTAGGAGGGAAATGAGGACCACGTGGAAGTCACTGGGGGAGTAAAAGAGCTAATGCTCGGGATGCCTGGCACTGAGCAGACACTCTGTTCTCCTATCAGCTCTACACCGTGGATCATGGGTCTCCAGTCCCAGCTCTCCTGAAACTGCTCTCTGATAAAAATCTAGGGGTCCCTTCTTTGCATCCTTGCCTCTTAGCATGACCTCCTTCCAACCTCAGAGTGGACTTGGCACTGCCGTCAGAATGGGAAAAAACATGAGGCAGGGTCACCTTTTCCTAGGGCCCAAGCCCCCTAGATCAGCGGTCCCCAACCTTTTTGGCACCAGGGACAGGTTTCGTGGAAGACAATTTTTCCAAGGACCCGGGGCTGGGGGGATGGTTTCAGGATGATCCAAGCGCATTACATTTACTGTGCACTTTATTTCTATTACTATTACATTCTAATATATAATGAAATAATTATACAATCCACCATAATGCAGAATCAGTGGGAGCCCTGAGCCTGTTTTCCTGCAACTAGATGGTTCCACCTGGGGGTGATGGGAGACAGTGACACCTGAAGTGTGTGGCTTGTGTCCAGTCTACTCTGTAAGATGCAGCTTGTCACTTGCTGCTCACTGATGGGGTTTTGATGAGTCTGCAAGCCATTGATTTGTTATGGTCTCCGTGCAGTCAAACCTCTCAGCTAATGATGATCTGTATTTGCAGCCGCTCCCCAGCGCTAGCATCACAGCCTCAGCTCCACCTCAGATCAGGCGTTAGATTCTCATAAGGAGCGCGCAACCTAGGTCCCTCGCATGCGCAGTTCACAGCAGGGTTCGCGCTCCTATGAGACTCTAACGCCGCCGCTGATCTGACAGGAGGCGGAGCTCAGGCGGTAATGTGAGCCATGGGGAGCGGCTGTAAATACAGATGAAGCTTCGCTCACTCACCCGCAGCTCACCTACTGCTGTGCAGCCCGGGGTCCTAACAGGCTACAGACCGGTGGCCCGGGGGGTGGGGACCTCTGCCCTAGAGCCTCCTTCCTCAGCCACACTCCTCCATCCTGGATCTTTGGGTTCATATGTTAGCTGTGTCCACACGTACCAGAGAACTCCAGGGACACTGAATGACACATGTTAATTGGGTATTTATTTGCCAGATACCGTTCTAAGCTCTCAATGAATTATGTCATATAATTCTCATGGCAACTCTGTAAGACAGCATCCCCAGTTTGCAGATAAAGAAACTAAGGCACGAAAAGGTTAGGTTGTTTGCAAGGTGGTTAGCATTCCTCATCTCTCAGGCCCCTTCTCCCCGTACTCCACACCCCAGTCCCAGTGGAAGGAAGCATGACGAAGACCAGGAACCTTAGGTTCCTGTATAGCATCTCCGAGAGTTCTGGAGCCAAAAGCTCACGGCGTCATGGAGACCCACAGACACAACCAGAAGTACTGGCTAGCTGGGCAGAACCTGGGGCATTGACATATGAGAAGCACAATTACGTATCTGAAATAAATGGGAAGCTCAGAGCTAGTTAACTCAGCTTTCCACGGCCAGTGACGCTTTACAGAACTAGTAAAATATAGATGGGTCCAGCTCCCATCAAAGTCAACAGCGCTCCCAAGTGGAAGAAGCAACAATAACAGCGTCAACGGCAAGAACAGGTTTGCTGGTTGGGCAGCCAGAGAGCTACGGGGAAGGTGCCCGTGTGTGTGTCGCAGGTACAGTTCCAGACACCCCCACCCCTACCATCGACCTTGTTAGCTGACAAGTCTGAAAGTACAGAAGGGTTACCAGGAATAAGCCCTTTATTTTATTACGTAAATTAAATAAAACTTTTGTTATGCTTTCCAAGTTTATGTTTCTCACAATCACATGGAATAAATCCCCATTGTGAAAATAAAGAAAATAAAATTTTGTGTTTATTAAAGAAAATCAGCTCCTCCCGCACTGTAGTAGACTGCATCCATGGCCCCAATTACACACCCTTGTCCTGCAGGACTCCAGAGTTTCTCCCAAGAGAGCTGGTGTGTATTTCCTGCCCCTTGACTTTGACTTTGGCCATGTGACTTGCCTTGGCCGAGTGGACATAGTGAGCAACTGGGCCCGCCCTCTTGCCCTCTGCCGGCACCAAGACAAGGACATGCCCAGGCTAGCCCGCTGTCTCAGGAAGAGGACAAGAGGCTTGTGGAGCACCAAACTGCCCAGATGAGCTAAGCCTGGGTCGGCTGATGGCTGATACACGAGTGATCGGCCGTCCTGAGCGCCTACCTGCCCTCAGCCTGCCTCCCGACCCCCAGCTTCCCAGCATCACCAAGGAGAGAGGCAGATCTGCAAAGCTTCTCCTGGGAAGAGAGCGCCCAGACCAGTCCCTGCATCTGCTGTGTTTGAGGCAAGATGTTTTGATTTGGAGAAAGTGCTAAGAGGCAGAGTGACATATGGAGTCATTGGCTGGCAGAGCACAGGGCTGACACTCCCCCGAATGGAACCACCAGGATCAATAACTAAGACTGCTGCTTAGGCTAGAAAGATAATAGCTGTGTTTACTGAGCACCTACTATTTGCCAGGAACAGCACTAATCATTTTTAATGTACTGTCTGATTGAAGGTCACTCTTCAGGGGAGATGCTATTGTCACCATTTCACAGATGAGGAAACTGAGGCTCAGAGAGATTAAGCCACTGGCTGAAGGTCACAGAACTAGTAAATGGAGGAGAAGGAATTCCAACCCTGTCAAATAGACTATGTTTAATGGCCCAAAAGCCCAGCACCAATGGCCATCACCCCTCAGGCCACCACCCCCAGCCTAGCTCAGCGAAGACGTCTGCCCCTGCAAGCCCAGCCTCCCTCCTCAGGTTTCTGGATCAGTTTGCCTATATTCCCAGGCCCAGCTCCTGCGCCTGCTTGCCCAGCCTGGCCCTGATGCCAAGGAGCACAACGAACTCTAAGACTTCTTCAGGGCTCTAACCAAACAAAATATAAAATAAGTTCAAAGTTGTTTAAGGCTATGAGTAACCAATGCCAAAAACTGCAACTCACAGCACTCAGTTTTTTCTAAGCGGGGGTCATCAGAGAATTTAGAGACCAAACCCAGATGGGCTTTGGTTTATTCCCACGTGTGTGGTATAGCAATCTGTGGGGTGGGAGGCAACCGAGCAGGGCTGGCCGGTGGGCCTGGAAAGGGAAGATGTGGCTCCTCGCTCAGCAAACATGGAGCCAGGATCTCTTCCGTGCCAGGTGCTGCCCAGGGCACAGCCCACACTCAGGGAGATGCTCAGGCAGGTCAGACGGAGTGCTCATAAGGCAGACGTGCCAGTGCATGGAGGCAGAAGCATCCAGGCAGATCCAAAAGGCCAGGGCCTGGTGGGGCAGTGGTTGGGAGTCCGCCTGCCGATGCAGGGGACGTGGGTTCGTGCCCCGGTCCGGGAAGATCCCACATGCCGCGGAGCGGCTGGGCCCGTGAGCCATGGCCGCTGAGCCTGCGCGTCCGGAGCCTGTGCTCTGCAACGGGAGAGGCTGCAGCAGTGAGAGGCCCGTGTGCCGCAAAAAAAAAAAAAAAAGAGGGCAAAGGCCAGGGAAGTGAAGTGTTCCTTCTGCAACGGGATCCAGCTCTGTGTCCCCAGGAGAGGCAAATAAAAACTCATAACCCGAAGAAGTGATGCTCTAAGCCAGCTGCTCGGAACACTTTGCGGGTGAGCGGAAGCCTGCTTCTCCCCTTGCTGGGTGGACATGCGCATTCGTGGGACGGGTTCAAACTCTGAGCCAGGCCGTCTCACTTTGTTTGTCAACAAATCAGTTGATAAACTTAGAATCCTGTTAGGGTCCAAAGTTCCCAGTACAAAGGAAAATCTAGAAAAAAAATTCTCAATCTCTCTGGACTTTAATCACCACCCACAGACATTCTCAGAGGAAGCTGTCACCCTGATCCTGTCCATCCCTAAGGGATGGTCCCAAAGGCAGCCTTCCTTGCAAATACCCAGGACAGCCCACCTGCCCAATCAGAGTTGCCCAACCATGGGGCACTTCCCAGAAGGGTGGCTCACCCCGCCATGGGCCTTTGGTCTTCCTACCTGTCTGGGTTCTTCAGAACTTCATCAAAGTCTACGTTGACAGCCTTGCACATCTGGGAAAGCGCCAGCAGGTCCCCCAAAAAAGGCTCTCTGAGGAAACGCCACCGGCTGGTTGAGCCAACGATCCGGCGTTCCAGCTGGGGTTTGTGCTGCTTGGAAAGAAAGAACGTCTTTTTTTAACGACACATAAATACCAGGTTTTCCAAATTGTACAGCAGAAAGGAAATCAAGATAAATTTTAAAAGGCTGGTTAATTTTCAAAGATGGCCAATATTTTTCCAGAGCTGTCTTCTCAAGACAAATATATTGTACTCAGGAGACTGAGGACTTCAAGCCACAAAGTAATTTGGAATTTAGCACCCGGGACAGGAGGTGCCAGAGGTGAAATGTCAGGGAGAAAGATATCAAACTGAGGAGATCTGGCGCAGGGACTGTTTTTTTTTAAATTGCGATAAAATACACAAAACATAAAACTCACCATTTAATCCATTTTGTAGGTACAATTAGTAGCACTTAGTACATTTACAGTGTTGTACAACCATTACAACTATCTAGTTCAGAACCTTTGCATCACTCCTAAAGGAAACTGTCGGCTCATTAAGCCATCACTCCCAAGTTCCCCCTTCCCCACTTCCTGGAAACCACTCATCTGCGTTCTGTCTCTATGGATTTGCCTGTTCTGGAAATTTCATGTAAATGGAATCCTACAATAGTGGCCTTTTAAGTCTGGCTTCTTTCACTTTGCATGTTTTCAAGGTTCATCCACGTTGTAGCCTGTGTCAGAATTCCATTCCTTTTTAGGGCTGAATGACATTCCATTGTGGGGAGAGACCACCTTTTGTTTATCCATTCACCAGCTGATAGCTATTGGGGTTGTTACAAACTTTTGGCTACTGTGAAGAGTGCTGCTATGAATATTCGTGTATGAGTTTCTGTTTGAACACCTGTTTTCAGTTCTTTTGGTATAAACCCAGGACTGGAACAGGTGGGCCACTGGGTGGGGACTTTTCCTTAGACATTTTCTTAAGGTCCTGGGCTTCAGCAATTTCCTTAAGGGAGCGGTACAAAACCCAGCATGGATGTAAACCTCAGATGTGGTGGCTCAAGGAAACCTACGCAGGACAAGTGCACGAGGAGGGACCCATAGGAATGGGTGAAACGGATCCTAAGCCACACCAGGCACCAACAGGGTGGTGGGGAGACCACAGGCCATGGAATGGAGGATCTGAGTTCAAATCTTGTTTTTGCCACTGACTGGTTGTGTGACCTTGGGCAAAAAATTTACTCTTTTGAGCCTCTTGGACCTCATATATAAAATGGGAATAATGACGACGATAATGAGGATGAATATGAGGATGAGGATGAGGATGAGAATGAGGATGTGGATGTGGATGAGCATGAGGATGTGGATGAGGATGAGGATGAGGATGAGGATGCGGATGCGGATGAGGATGAGGATGAGGATGAGGATGAGGATGAGGATGAGGATGCGGATGAGGATGTGGATGAGTATGAGGATGAGGATGAGGATGCGGATGAGGATGAGGATGTGGATGAGGATGAGGATGAGGATGCGGATGAGGATGCGGATGAGGATGAGGATGAGGATGTGGATGTGGATGTGGATGTGGATGAGGATGAGGACGAGGATGTGGACGAGGACGTGGACGAGGACGAGGACGAGGACGTGTACGTGGACGAGGACGTGGACGTGGACGTGGACGAGGACGTGGACGTGGACGAGGACGTGGACGAGGACGAGGGTGTGGATGAGGACCAGGACGTGGACGAGGACGTGGACAAGGATGTGGATGAGGATGAGGATGAGAATGAGGATGTGGATGTGGATGAGGATGAGGACGAGGACGTGGACGAGGACGTGGACGTGGACGAGGACGAGGACGAGGATGTGGATGAGGACCAGGACGAAGACGTGGACGAGGACGTGGATGAGGATGTGGATGAGGATGAGGACGAGGATGAGGATGTGGATGAGGATGTGGATGTGGATGAGGATGAGGATGAGGATGAGGATGAGGATGAGGATGAGGACGAGGATGAGGACGAGGACGTGGACGTGGACGAGGACGAGGACGAGGACGTGGACGTGGACGTGGACGAGGACATAGACGAGGACGTGGACGAGGATGTGGACGAGGACGTGGATAAGGATGAGGATGAGGATGAGGATGAGGATGTGGATGAGGATGAGGATGAGGATGAGGATGAGGATGTGGATGAGGATAAGGATGCTGTTGAAATGATAAAATAAAGTTTGGGAACTATGCTTTAGTATAGTGCCTGGAATATGGTGGGTGATTGAAAACTGTAGAATCTGAACCTAGATACAGCCCTGCTGAAGTGTGACACAAAAATGATGGGCTCTGACAGCAGGCCTCCAACACACTCTTCCCAGCTGAGTCAGCCAATAAAGCTTGAGGTCCTCAGGGGTGCTGGACCCATCCCCTTGTGGAAACCCAGCAATACAACTGTCACCAGGTGCTTCTGTTCCTCACCATTGCCTGCCCTCTTGTGAAACTGATCTACTTACCGGATTCAGCATTTTCATGAAGGACCATGGAGATTACACAAAGGGAAGAAGCACCTGGAAGATGAAAGAGGTAAATTTTAAATTTCAGAAAATTTCCAAAGGGTCTTTTCAAAATATTATGGAGGGGATTGGACCAAAGAATCTATATTTTGCCACAAAAGTAATAATGAGTAAGCCTCAAGTGTCGGTTATTTACCAAATTAAGTGAAAAATCTAACTTTTGAAAGCACATTAGTAGAAAGACGATTCTCTGCTCTTGTGCTGGGAAAAGTGTCTCGGATCAAGCAAAATAGGAGATAATCCACGATCCTCTGATTCTCCACCCTTTACCAAGGTGATGGGGACCAAAGGAGGCCTATGAGTAGGCTGACCATGTAATTTGTCATTCAGACCAGGAGGCTAAAAGGGGTGATACTAATAATTAGGCCTAGACAGCTAGTGTCGACCAGGGCTGTCGTGGAGCACAGTGGACTCATCTCACCTTAGTTTTGAGGGACATGAAAGGGGCTGAGTGGCAGAACTTCCCAGCTGTCTCTGATCATTTTTAGGGTAGTTTGGTTGCAAGCAACAGAAAGTAACTCTGTTAATGATATGGCAAAAAAAAATCTGGGGGTTAAGGGAGGTTGGGATTTGTTGAAAGGATGGTAAGGGAAAGAGGGAACTCAGAATCAAAGGGAAAACGGAGACTCTTTTTGGGGACGGCCAGGAAGCAGCTCCAGGGATACGGTGCAAGCACCAGTGTCCACCTGGGTCAGACGCTGCATCTAGGCTGCCTCTAGCAGTTCCCAGTCTCACCCCCCCACCCACCCGCCCCAGTCAGTCTTGGGCAGTCCTCCTCCACTGAAATTCTCAGCAAAAGAACACAACTGGCTTGGCTTAGGTCTCAGGCGGGCAGACAGCTTGATTAACTCTCCCAACGAGACTGCAGTGGGGACTGGGTGGTTCCCCAGAACAAGCTTGGGGAGAAGCGTAGTGGCCGAGCAGGCAAAACCAGCAGGAACTAGGTCACCTGGTGACCAAGCACCCCACCTGACTCTGTGCATCACTCCCCAGATAGCATTTCACCTGCACTATAGCCGTGGTGCTGAGAAGGGGCTCACTTGTCCATTTAACAAGTATATTCTGTGCAGCTGCCATATGCAAGGAGAGTGTTGTTTTTGGGATACGGCAGTGAGCAAAGTGGACAGGATCTCTGCCTCGTGGAACTTCTATTCCACCTGGGCAGACAGGCTTTTCTTTTCCTTTTAATTACCTTAGATTTCTTACATTGCCAAAGTGATACAGGTTCATTGCAACAAGTGAGCTAATACAAAGACAAGTAAAGAAAAATTTAACAAGAGCCACATAATATTTCATACTGTGGATATATCATAATTTATTAGACTATTCACCTGTTCAGTTTGTTTCCTGTGTTTTTACTCCCAAAAACAATGCTGCAATAAACATACATACATATATGTATGTGTGTATATGTATATATATATATTTTTTAAATTTTATTTATTTATTTTTGGCTGCATTGGGTCTTCGTTGCTGCACGCGGGCTTTCTCTAGTTGCGGTGAGCGGGGGCTACTCTTCATTGCGGTGCGCGAGCTTCTCGTTGCGTTGTCTTCTCTTGCTGTGGAGCACGGGCCCTAGGCACGTGGGCTCAGTAGTTGTGGCTCGCGGGCTTAGCTGCTCTGTGGCATGTGGGATCCTCCCGGACCAGGGGTTGAACCCGTGTCCCCTGCATTGGTAGGCAGCTCCTTAACCACTGAGCCACCAGGGAAGCCATATATATATGTTTTTAAACACAGGTATTTATATCTATAGCTGTTAACTATATCTCTATCCATCTATCTATCTATCATCTATCTTTCTATATCTATATATATCTTTGTGTGTTATTGCTTTTACTTCTAAGAAACAGATCCTTCAAAGTGGGATTATGCTAAAGAAGACAGGTATCTTTAATTGATGATGCCAACTCACTTTCCCAAAAGTTATAGTAATTTGCATTCCCATCCAATTTGTAAGTGCTTTTCCCCCCACACCATCTCCAGTACTCGGTATTATCAATATTTATTTTTGCCAATCTGGTGGGTGATAGTTTCAGATTGTTATTTTAATTTGAGCTTCCCTGGCCACTATTAAGATTCGTTTATATATGTATCAGCCTTATAACTTTTTATTCCTGAGAAGTGCCTAATCATAGGCTTTCCTCATTGCCACTGGATTGATATAGTTTCCTTAGCATTTCTCGAAGCTCTCTGTATACTACAGACGTTAATCTTTTGTCTACCTTACATATTGCAGAAATTTTCTCCAGCGTATCACTTGTCTTTTCACTTTGTGAATATTATACAAAGTATTTAATTAGGTATGGAAAATATGTCAATTACATATGTATGCCTATACGTATATCTCTCTGTATGTATATGTACATATCTATCCTTTGACTATCCCTAACTTAAAAACTGGATATCAAATTGATGTGTTTCCTTTATGGCTGGGTTTCCATCTTGCATAAGGAGGTTTTTCCTACCCCCAGGTAACACATATATGCTTCTCTGATCCATTTTCCACGCAGGCGTCAGAAAGACCCTCAAGTCCGCAATGTCAAATCTTTCACCAGCTTCCACAGTCCTTACTATAAACTCCTGAACCCTCAGTGGAGCCACTTTGAGGTTAGAGTTACATTCTAAAGCAAGCCTGGTCAGCACAGAATGAACCACAGCCAGACAGAAGTTTCCCCATACCTAAGCAGAACTCAGCATCGGCTTAAGAGGGGGAGGCTGGGGTTTGCACTGAGGTACCCAAGCTCCGGCTTGGTATCCCAGAGCCTTTTTAGCTGATCTTGAAATCCAGGGCTATCTCAATGGCCTGGACATGTTATTTTTCCTTTTTTCATCACACCAGGCAAAATGTCCTTTAAAGGGTTTTGAGGGTTGGTTCCTGGGTCACTCTGATTGGCATGAGTTACTTAAGATGGTACCTCAGCTCCCAGACCCCTCCTGCCTCCCAGCCCAGAACTCCCGAAGCCCCTCTCTGCCAACTGACCATATGGAATCAAGTCCAAGCAGTGCCCTACGGATGCCCTCTGTGTCTCTAACGTGGATGAAAGTACCAGCCATACTTACTACTTTGAAGCCCCCTTGCCCACCGCAGGTGTGCTTACAGGGGGAGCTAGTGGAACGAAGGCACTCTCATTACATCGGTCTCTGAATTACAGGAGAGCTGAGAGCCATTCGCCTTCTGAGCCTGAATCCTCAGAGCGCTCATGACACGTGGGGCTCACCTTTTTCTTCCTGTGGGCAAGGTGCTACGGCAGGGGAGCTCACCTTTGGTTTCCTCGGGTCTTTGTGGGCACCATGGCAACATCAGGGAAGGTTCCGAGCACTCCCTGTTCCAGGCTCAGTCTCAGCACAGGCTGGGGGCTGCGGGAGGGATAGAGTCTTACAGAGACCAACTGCGGTGCCACGCATGTCCTCCTCCACTTCCCTCCTTAGGGAAACAGTGTCATTCCTGTTTCCATGTAGCGCCACGCTTCCTTACAGCGCCTGGGGTAACTAGAGTCTCTAAAAGGGCCTCAGTGGGAACCAACCCCTAAATCCTCAGTCCTCATCTGTAAAATAAGATTGGACTAGAAGGTTCTCAGATCCCTCCCAGCTTTGGCATTCTGGGGAGCTCCTTTTCTAGATCTAGTATCCAGAAATGTTTAGACAAAATTGTTTAAATAAAAATTGGAGCATTTTTTATTACTGAAAGCTATGCCTGATGACTTATTTTGTTGGTAGATGATTTTTAATCTGCTCTCTCCGGGAACTGATAACTGTCTACAAGTTGGGGACAAGGCCGAGACCCTTCATAACACGGGCTAAGGTGGGATCTTGCAGTGTCCTCAGTGCCTTGGTCTGCGAAGCCTGTGAGGTAAGGAGCTGGGACCTCGTCCACTGAAGTCCTGGACCCCACCCCAGGGCTCACAGAAACGCCAGCTACTGTAATAGGAGCCTGGAGTCGGTGCAGCTTGTTAAGACCTGAGGGCCTTCAGGCGCAGCCTCTCCTGAGTCAAGTAAATTATAAACCAAAACAGGAAAGTAGCTACTCTGCCTACGGGTAATTGTGTTGTCGAATCTGTAAAACCCTTGATAAAAAGGAGGCACCCCCAAATGTACCTCCCTCCTCACTCTCGGACCTGTGATCCTCCTGACACCCACATTCTGCTTTGCAGAGTAGTTGGTGACTGTGACGTGTCCAATGGCGGCTTACCCATCCCTGTGTGCCCCCAGAGCCCAGCAGCAAACGCAGCCCCTGGGACCTGCTCAACAATGTCTCAACTTGGATAACTGGATCTATGAGTCCCTACCCACCACTGTCTTTGCACATGGATGAGCACTGTGTGTGTGTGTGTGTGTGCGCGCGCGCATGTGCGTGTATCTGCTTCTGTGTGGGTCATGGTCCCATCTCAGCAGAAGTCTGTGTGCAAATGGGCAGATTCACTCCCTCTTTGCGGCTCCCTTCCATCCACTCCAAATTTTCCCAGCCCCTGTCCCTGGAATGTAGGACCCCACATAAGATTTCAATTAAAAAGTTTGAAACACGTTGTCCTGGACCATCTGGCAATTCCACTCGCTCCATTATGGGCCACATCCCAGGATGCCCTCAGGTACCACTCTCTGGGGCACAGAAGGCAGGCCCTTGGGCGCCCCCTAGTGTCCACTCTAGGGAAGCATCCCAGGGTGGCACACTCCTCTCTGTCCGTAAGCAGAACCCCTGGCCTTGGCTGGATCCATCACTTCCTACAGAGTCTGAGCTCAGGGATCCCGGGCCTTCAGCCTACCCCAAAGCCCTCTATCCACATATCTCCCCACAAATCTTGGGAGCTGAGCTATTGGCCAAAGTCAAAGACAGCAAATACAAATAAATAGAAATGGCTCCCATAATGCTTCCCTAAAGCCCTTTCCTGGTGGCCTTCAAACTAGCCAATCCTAAGCCTGCTCACCCTGTCTCACCTGTTCCTTCCCTCGGGAACCACAACAAAGGCTCTTGCCCACATTTTCCCCCTTCTCCCTCTGGCTCCTGCTGAACCCTACAGTGCTTCCCCATGTGGCCCTGCTCCCCTCCCCTTGGGAACTGTGAGTAGCAAACTATGTTTTCCGTGGCAATTGTCTCCTCATCTGTTGGCCTTATCCTACCCGAATTATAATAAAACCTACATTTTAAAACACCGACCCAGTCCTGAGGCTTCAGGGAGAGTTCTCTGTAGGAAGTGATATCAAGGATGAGCGCCAAGGGGGTATGAATTAGCTGAGAGATACGATGATGGGCCAGGGGTGGGTGTCCCAGGTGGAGGGAACAGCATACGCTGGGCTGCAGTGAAGGATGCCCACGCAGTCTGATTGCACGATAGGGCGGGAACCTGGGACAGGAGGCCAGAAGGGGAGCAGGGAACAGATCTCCCGGGGCTTGGAGGGGCTGAGGAGTCTGGGTTTTGTCTAGTCCTACCACTTTTGATCTCCAGGTTGCTTTTCCCAGCTCCTAAAAAGCTCAAAAGAAAAACTTGTGAATTCTCCAGATTCTGCCATTGCTGTTCCAGGGAACCCAGAAGCCTGGCCACCAGCCTGGGGAGGTGCCACAGGTCCACTGACTGCTGAGGGAAACACACAAAGGCCAGGAAGAGCAAAGCCGCTCACGACAGCCTAACAGAGCACACCTGGGGCAGCCCCATCACCCTTCCCATCCATTGAACAAAGAGCAGGGTTTTCATACTCCGTAAAAACAATAGTGAAGCCAGCCCAGACTCAAGGCAGAGACACCAATCAGATGAATTAAAGAATGGACCTGAGGACCACGGCAGGCAGCAGAGCGCATTCCCTCCCCTGTGCCTTCTCTCCCCACCACTTTCTGCTCCGACCTCCTTGGGAAGGAATCTGTTAGCCTGGGGAAAGCAAAGGATCTTGCAGTCACTGAAGAAACCAGGATCCAATCTCCTGGCTGAGTGATTCAGCCAAGTCCCTGGGGTTAACCTCTCTGAGCCTCTGTTTCCCTCTTGTAAAATGGAAATAGAAAATAGTTCCCGGGCTTCCCTGGTGGCGCACTGGTTGAGAGTCCGCCTGCCCATGCAGGGGACGCGGGTCCCTGCCCCGGTCCGGGAAGATCCCACAGGCCGCGGAGCGGCTGGGCCTGTGAGCCATGGCCGCTGAGCCTGCGCGTCCGGAGCCTGTGCTCCGAAACGGGAGAGGCCACAACAGTGAGAGGCCCACGTACGGCAAAAAAAAAAAAAAAAAAAAAAAAGTTCCCATTCACCAGAATATTTCAAGGATAAAATGAGCTAGAGAGGGGCTTACCTGGTGGCGCAGTGGTTGAGAGTCCGCCTGCCGATGCAGGGAACGCGGGTTCGTGCCTCAGTCCGGGAAGATCTCACATGCCGCGGAGCGGCTAGGCCCGTGAGCCATGGCCGCTGAGCCTGCGCGTCCGGAGCCTGTGCTCCGCAACGGGAGAGGCCACAACAGTGAGAGGCCCGCGTTAAAAAAAAAAAAAAAAAAAAAGCTAGAGAGCACTGACCCCAAAGGAGACCCCGCGGGTGCTCACGTGTAAACATCCTTCCTCCTGCCCACATGGCCTGCGCATGCGCACATCTCCACCCCGCCCCCATCGGAACACTGCCTGTCCCGCTCAATTTTTCACGTGGAATGTCCTGGAAAGCAGAGAGGCTTTGCTGAGCAAGGATTACGTGAAAGGAGCTGCTCAGGGAGCCAGGCATCCCTCACTCTGGGCCTGTCACCTCCAATACGGAGCAAAGCCCTGCTTCCGTAAGCCTTCCCCAGACTCACCTCACCCAAGTCCAAATCCTATGCTGTGTATCTACAGGCCTCCTAAGACCCACTTACTGAGATGCCCCACAGCTCCCCCTGGCGGGCATCCTTCCTCACTGCAACTAGCAATAAACCCGACTTGTTCAACCACTGTTGTGTTCATGGCGGCCATTGGCTGGAAGACAGTGACAGCATTCACCCAGGTTATTCACTTGAGGAATTTAACCTAAGGAAAGACTCACATTCATAAACATATGTGCATAAAGAAAGTCACTGCAGCTGCGTGCATAATGATAGCAAAACACTGGACACGATATAAATGTCCATCAGTGGGCAGTTGGTTAAATACACTTTGGTTCCATGGAAGACATGGAGCCATTCAAAATGATGACAAACAGCGATATTTATTTATATAAGAGTTACCATAGCGTGATAGCCACATTATAGTATTAGGTGATAAAAAGGTTTACAAAACGTTATGCAGGGGCTCTGCAGATGGCTGTGTCGGTGTGACACCACATAACTCCAAATAATCCACTTTCATAAAAATAAGTCTTTCATACACTGAGGGAAAAAGGCATAGAAATATAAGCATAAAAACATTAATAGGGCTTCCCTGGTGGTGCAGTGGTTAAGAATCCACCTGCCAATGCAGGGGACACGAGTTCAAGCCCTGGTCTGGGAAGATGCCACATGCCGCAGAGCAACTAAGCCCGTGTGCCACAACTACTGGGCCTGCGCTCTAGAGCCCGCGAGCCTCAACTACTGAGCCGGCATGCCACAACGACTGAAGCCCGTGCGCCTAGAGCCCGTGCTCCACAACAGGAGAAGCCACTGCCACAGGAGGCCCGCGCACCGCAACGAAGAGTAGCCCCCGCTCACCGCAACTAGAGAAAGGCCGCGCGCAGCAACAAAGACCCAATGCAGCCAAAACTAAATAAATTAATTTTAAAAAACATTAATAGCATCTCTTGGTTTGGGGATTATGAGGGTTTTTTCTCACCTGCACTTCTAGATTTTTAGCGATGGAAATGTTTTACTTAATAAAAAATGTTAAAGCTTTCGAGCGATAGGAATGAGAAGGTAACTGAGGTCAGAATCTGGGGGCGGGGTGGAAGGGGGGTTTGGTCTGGATGAGCGAGCATGGGGGGCAGGGGGCCGCGGCTGAGCCCTGGGAGGTGTACCCAGAGGCTGGACCAAGCAGAGGTTGCTGGGCAGTGGCAGGAGGCACAGCCCTGCCCTGGTTAGGGTCCCTGCCCAGTGTCCAGTGAGGGTGACAGCGGGACGCGAGGCAGGTATTTTCTCCCAGAAAGGCAGGCTGTGTCTCTCTCTCCTGCGTGGTACAGCTGAGCTTCATCTACCTGGTACGTTATAGAAGAGACTCTCCCACCCCACCCCGTTGCCACCCAGCTGAGGCTGCACAGGGCCTGCCCTGCTAGGGGTGGGGTGGGCCTGTGGGAGGGGAGCATCCCTTAGCCACTGTGGCTGGGCAGGAGAGGGCCATTCAAGCCCAGGGCTATCAGGCGCTTGGGGCTGCTTTCCAAGCCAATACCCCACACCACAGGTGTCCTCCCCAAAAGATACATCCACATCCCACTACCTGTGAATGTGACCTTATTTGGAAATAGGGTATTTGCAGTTGTAATTGAGAATCTTGAGATGAGCTCATCCTGGATACAGCATGAGCCCTAAAGCCAAAGAGCGGTGTCCTTATAAGAGAACGGAGAGGCAGATGTGAGACAGAAGAGAAGCGCACGTGAAGACGGAGACAGAGATTGTCATGATGCAGCTACAAGCCAGGGAACATCAAGGATTGCCGGCCACGGCCAGGTGCCGGGGGAGGCACGGAACAGACTCTCAGAGCCTCCAGAGGGAACAAACCCCACCTACGCTTTGACTTTGGACTTCTGGCCTCCAGAACTACGAGGGGGTAAATTTCTGTCGTTTAAGCTGCGAAGTTTGTGGTGATTTGTTACGGCCATCCTGGGAAACTGGGACACCTCCCCTACCCCTTCACTGCCCTTATACACCCACCCTTCAAGCTGGGGTCCCTGGGAAAGTTAGGAGCAGTTAGGGAATCTAAGGCAGACATATCCCTAACCTCCAGAGTGGCTTAATTACCTGAATAGCCACCATTTCCTATTCCTTTGGAGAGGAATGGACATTTCAGGGTTGATCTGCACAGACTAAAGGAATGAACAGGAAGAGTGACAGCCTGCTATCTCTTTGAGCCAATAAAGGGAAGTAGATTTTGCCCCCCTCAAGTCCAAGAGAATTTGTAAAAACAAAATTTAAGTTAATTTAACACACTCAATTATTTAAGTAGCAAGTCAATATTTCTCAATTGCTTCATCTTACAAACACAGCCACGATAAACAAAGGAAATGTTATTTAAATCTGTGGACAAAATAATGAGCCCAGACAGAGAAGAGTGAAAGGCCAAATCTGATACGATTTAACAAAGGTGAGAAAAGACCCAACCTTTCCCAGAAAATAAATCACAGCCACACTTATTGCCAAGATCCAAAGAAAAAAATTTATTTACAATAGAGAATTTTATTTGAAACATGCATTTTCTTTTTTTTTTTTAACAAATCAGCAAATGCAGATCAAGTTTACACTCCTTAAGGCAAGAGTCCCTTTGCAAGCTGTACATGATCATATTAAATCCAAAAGCCGCTCACCCTGGAAACTCATGTACAAAGGGCAAGGCCAAGGTCAGCGATTTGTCTTTTATTAGAGAATCAGACAATCTCCCTGATACAGGAACTCTGAGGTCAACTTGCTATGAATTATACTAGGAAAATGCAAACCAATAGCAAGAAATTCTGATAGTCTCCTTAGTACTGCATATAATCAAATCAACTTTATTTAGAAAGGAAATACAGTAGTGCATACGAAAAAGTGAAAACAGAACCTGTCCACATAACCAGAGGGACAGCAGTGTGCCGACCGTCATATTGCACGCAATGGTCAAAGTCCAAACATTTGGTTCAAAGTTAGCTTTTCCCCATTTTGGCAATCAGTTCATCACAAATCTTGGTGAGTTCTTCTATCTCTTTATTCTGCAAATGAAGACAAAAAAAGAGGTTGTTTGAAATCAAGTCAATCAGAATGGTCACTGGGCTTTTTAAGAGGAAGGGGTCCTTTGGGCCACCTGGTCCCCCTGAATTTATCCAAAGCAGCAAAAGAAATGACCTGGAGCCAAACAATCTGTACATCCCAGCTCTAGCTGTGTGACCCTGGGCAAGTTACACAACCTCTCTGGGCCTCAATTTTCCTTATCTCAAATGTGTGGTTAATAACATCTGTCTCTCTCAGAATTAAATGAGGTAAGAAATATAAAGTTCCCTGCACAGCACATAGTAAAGGCTTAACTAGTATTGGTTCTCTTCCATTTATTTGTCTCCATGGATGTGGGCACAGAAGGATGGTGGCTTTTTTTGAGAAATGCCACCAGAGGGGATAAGCAAGTCTACCTGGATGGGATCCCTAGCATTATTCAGAGGATGCCAGGTGAGGAGGTGCTGTGGATACAGGGCCCGAGGAGAGAGGTGAGGGCAGATGCAAGCCGTCTTCAGGGGCTCCTCAAGTCACACCTTGCCCGTCCTCGGAAGCCCCGTCAAGAGGAGTCAACTACATGTCATCTCGCACCAGTGATCCGACAACACTGTCCATTCTCCAGGGACGGGGATCAACGGGGCGATGCCTCCATCGGGACAGCAGCGGCTCTGCTCTCAGATGGACTAAATGTCGGGCCTGATGCTCATCTGGCTCAGCAGCCAATCCTGAAAGGTCCTCTCCAAGGGGGCGAGATCTTTCCAGTATCCCCAGAACATTGTGCAGCCAGCTTTTCCTCGAGGTCCCCATGGAAGGCAAGTCAATCACAAGCCTGTGCCCTGACGCTGTACTGAGGCCCCTCCCCAGAAACCCTGGGTCCTAAGACACCTTCCAGCCCGGAGCCACCTGCCCTGTGTCCCAGCTGGGCTCCGGGTGCCACTCATCACTGAGCCGGTGCCTGGGAGGAATCAGCCCTCCTTAGCAGGGGAGAGGTTCGGTCCTGGCTGCAGCCCTGCCACCAGCCCCGCCGGGAGAGAGCCCCACCTGGAACATCCCCTTGGCCTCGGCCCTGGCCCGTCTATAGAGTTTTCGGCTCCCTGAGGCACTGAAATGCCGGTTGGAAGATGGGGCTCTGCATGGGCTGCAGGACCAGTCACTAATCCTGAAATTACTATTATCGCCACTACTGCCACTGCTGGGGCTGCTAACAGTGATTTTTCATCTTATTGGAGCACTTACCACATGCCGGGCACCATGCAAACCCAGCCTAGGCCCTGTGGTTGCACTGTGTGCTCATTGCAGTCCCTTAAAGGTAGCCATTATTATCCCCCCACTTTTCAGTGAGGAAACTGAGGCTCAGAGAGGTTAAGCATTGTGCGTAAGGTCACACAGTTGGTCAGACGTAGCAAACCTGGAATGCAAATTCAGGTCGGCCTGGCTCCTATACAGCTTGGCTATTTTATGCATTAGGCATGCTGAGAGGTACTAGCAGACCCACTAGCTATCAGTTCTTGGAGGTTCTCCAAGCTCTGTCCTGGCACCATCAGCCCACCGCCCAGGAAACTGCCCCATCGAGGAGCTCAGCGCACTGGGCAAAAGTCCCAGCTCGCTTTATCAAGTCCCCCGACTGGGTGAACTGCCCAACGCCGTCACCTGAGAGCTGCCCTGGGGGGGAATCATGCTTCTGGATCTCTTGAAAACAGAGACCACCGTCTCCATATCACTTAGAGCCATTTAGCGAAGAACTCATGTGCTTAACCCCTTCTTCCTGAGTCTTAGTTTAAGACAAAACTATGTCTGCAGATACATTTGTATTTTTTCTGTTATCCAAAACAATGCAAATCCAACTGGCTTTCTCCTTGTCTTTTAGCTTGCCAGAAAACCTAGCATCAATCACCTCCACTTTGCGACCGTAACCATCTGAACAGGCCGGGTGCCTTGAAAAGCACCTCTCCTGACCCTGGTTTTAGCTCTATTGATTTAGCTAACATCAGGATGCAACTTAAACACCATCGTACCCTGATGGAAACAAGAGGGAACAATCTCAAACCTTCAAGATCTACTGGTTCAGTCCTCCGACATTACAAACCTAGAAACCGAGGTGAAGGGCCAGGCCTGCCGAGGGTCAGGATGGATGGCAGGGAGGGGCAGGGACCTGAATCTCTCCCTGACACCATGCAGGTGACGTGGGAGGTGGTACCTGCCCACTGCAGAGGTTAGCACTGCTTGGCCCAGAACCCCTGGGGACCCCAGCCAGCCGTGCTGGAACCTGGATGGGTGCTTCTAGGGGAGCAGAGGCCATTTGGGAGACACCCTGGGCTCCTGCTGCTACCTGCCTATAAAGTGTCCTCACCAACGCCCATCAGGACCCCAATGCATGTGAAGTGCTGCTGCCCCCGGCCACTGGGCCCTCAGATGACCCCATCCTGGGGAATCCTAAGGCTCAGTAAATCAACCAGAATGGGGGTGCATGTCTGCAAACACACCCAGGGAGGAAGCCTGCCTGGCGCACACTCACTCAGAATCAGATTCACAGCACCCCTGGGTGGAAGGGGCTTCTCATGTGGACACCCAGGGAGACGGTGTTTAAGGTGGTCCAAGCACTTGACTGGAAATCGGGAAATCCGGGGACAGGCTGAGGGACCTCAGGAGGATCCCACCATCCGCGAAAATGAGGGGACACCTGGGGGCCCTTCTGACCCTGACGCTGCCCATGTTCTGCAGCAGGGGGCTGCCTGGTGGGTACCATCCACTTACTGGTAAACTCGCTGGATGCAGGGATTAAAGTACTATGCCTGGCACACTGCAAGTGCTGAGCAAATATCTGACGAATGAACGCTGAAAAGGAATGAAAAATGGCAATTCCCAGAAAGGCAGAAAAGAGGCCAGCCTCAGGGCTGCGGTAACCTGGATCTTCCAGAGGGAGAGCGAGGCCATGCTCATGAAGCATGAACTTGTCCCGGGAGTGCCTGACATGCGGGCTGTCCTGGAGCTGCCACGGGCACAGGGAAGCCTAGCCTCTGTGTGTCTCAGTGTCTGGCCAGCCCGGCCCGCCTGGGCCTGTTACCTTCTGCTCCAGCGTTCTTTCCAGAGCGTCCACTCGAAGCTGCTCCTTCCGCAGGCTTGCCTGGTACGCAGCCTGTTCCTGCTGGGCCTTGCCCCGGACCTGGGCGATCTCAGCGTTGGCCCTGCAAGAACGGCGCGGGGATGGGGTTCAGAAATGATCACCCTTCCTCGCAGATGCCTCCCGCTTTCCTTCTCCCAAATCTGGGTAGGGGGAACCCCATCACCTGGCTCCAGCTCTTTCTAATGGGGGCTGGAGCACAGGAGCCCATGAGAACCCCCACGCTCGTGATGCCGAGGTACTTCCAGGGGGTACCCCGGAAATTACAACACGCATCCCTTATTTATCAAGATGGATGCGAATGGAGAGTGCATTCTCATCCTGAACTGTATTGAAAAGCACAGCTACAATAACCACCCTGCCCAAGCCGACGGCAGGGGTGCCAGGAGCTCCCAGCCTGCCTCGGCCGGGGCTGCTGGGGGGCCCTTGGGAGCAGACCCGGGGTGGGGGCATCACCTGTCCAGCTTCTCCTCCGCGTGGACCTTCAGCGCCTGGTACCTCTGCTCTTCCTTCTTTACTCGGGACAGGTACTCCTGCGCACATTTCTTCAGCACCTCTTCATTCTGACTCGACAGAAGACAGGGGTCGAGGCCACAGAAGAAATGCCGAGGAGGGTTGGGAACCCCAAGTGCCCTGGGACGCGGGTGTAACGCCGGACAGCCAAGTCCGAGCACCCCGGCCTCCAGGGACGGCCTTCCCGAGCGGCCCACAATCCTCCCAGCCCGCCCCACCTCCTCCGTCCCACGCGTCCCTCCCGCTCTGCCCGCGAACCTCAACACACCTTGCGGAAGCCCTCCAGGACCTCCTTCATCTTCTCGTATCTCCTGAAGAGATCGGCCAGAGATTTCTCCACCGAGTTCAGGTCGGCCAGGGCCTGCTCCTTCTCCAGGACCAGCTGCTGGACCGTCTGGTGGGAAACTGACTTCTCCCTCTGTTCATCCTCTGGCAGGAGACACAGGAACAAACTGATGGGGCCCATGGGTTCTGGACCTGGTCTCTGGGGCTGGCTGAGTCCTCAGATGCAACTCAGCCTGACTAGCGAGCAATCTCAGACCTTGGCTTTTGGTTGAGACAGACCCACTCCCCCGAACCCATCCAGCTCTAAAGGAACAAAACCCACGGGCGCAGCATCCCAGACCTGGGCCTGGGCAACATTAGATGGGATGGAAACGAGCCAGCATTCTTTAACCTGATCAATGCAACCCTGGAGACCCTGGTGATTCTATGTGATTGTCCACAGCACACAGACCGATCCATAAGGTAAGAAAGAAAACGTTGCTACTGAATTTTGTGTTGGTCCGGATTAAAAGGTGCCGTAGATTGAGCTGTGAGGGAGGGAATCTCCCTTCTTAAGTGTTATTATTAAGCTTAAGCTTAAGTGTTATTATTAACCGTTTTAAGAAAAACGGTTTCCTCGTCCTTAAAACATCCCATGAACCCAAAGCCCACATAATCATGGCCCTGAAATTCTACTCCACACAAAAATGGACATTTCCTTTGATACAGCAAGTATCTTAACTCCCAGGAAAAGGGAGCTATTTCTGTCAAAGTGAGTTTCCCAGTTATGCACAAAAGAATTAAATTCTGGCCCAGTTCAGAGTGGCTGATCCTGGTGAAATGGACTGCTTGGTGGGCCACTGCAGGCGAATATGCCTGGAACCCCGTGAAAATCCCTCATATTGATGGGAACGGCTTTCTCTGGCCACTCTATAGAAAAGCCCCTCGACCGCACAGCGCTCTCTATGCTTTGTATGCCAATCCATCATTGGTCTGGGTGGGCAAGGAACCACTTGCTCTGAACCGTCTGGAACTTTGCTGACAGCAGAGAGTGGCGGGGGTGAGGGGAAGCCCCACTCCGAGCTCCTGTCCTTCCTTGGCCCCAGGTCAGCTGGGAGGGGTGCCTGGGCCGCAGGATGGACAGCAGCTGTAAATGATGACACAGCCATGGTAAGAGCAGCGGCCAGTGTACCGGGCTCTTGCACATGTTGGGCACCGGACCAACTGTTATCTTGATTCAATGCTCCTAAGCCACTTCCAGGAAGTCCAAACCAGGTCACCCCACCCCAGGGGCTTCCCTCTGCCCTGGAATAAAATCCAAACCCCTGCCCACATGCTCTGCTCTCAGCACTGCTGCGCCTCTGCTGGGAACGCCAGCCTGGAGCTTCCCGCCTCGTTCAGAGGCACCGTCCCTGAGCCCGTTTGGGAAACGCCTCCTCTGAGGGGCCCAGTGGTGGCCACTCCGTATCGTGAAATCAGACGTGTGGGTGTGCACGTGTGTGTGTGTAGAAGGCACACTCCCTGGGAGCAGGGTCCTGAGTCTGTTCTGTCCACTGCTCTGTCCCAGAACTAGGACAGTGCCGGACTCACAGCACCTCAATACGCGCCGTGCAGCTGGGCAGTGAATGAATGAGCACAGCCTTGCGGCAGATTTCTAGTATCCCTCCGACAGGAGAAGTCGAGTCACTTGTTCACTGAGGACGCAGCAGATCCAGATCCAAACCCAAGGCTGTGCTCATAACTGCATCTCCACGTGAGCCCCTTAGGGATGGACCTGGAAGGATGTAGCTCCCTTAAAAGTGGGGAGAGGGCGCTTCCCTGGTGGCACAGCGGTTGAGAGTCCGCCTGCCGATGCAGGGGACACGGGTTCGTGCCCCCGTCCGGGAGGATCCCACATGCCGCAGAGCGGCTGGGCCCGTGAGCCATGGCCACTGAGCCTGCGCGTCCGGAGCCTGTGCTCCGCAACGGGAGAGGCCACAGCAGTGAGAGGCCCGCGTACCGCAAAAAAAAAAAAAAAAAAAAAGTGGGGAGATGTTGCTTTGGGTTCTTTTCCCTTAGATTCCCGATAGACGGGCATCTTTCTGTATCCTGACGTCAGGCATGTTCTCGGGTGGGGGAGGAGGGAAGAGCACGGAACAGGGGACCACATTCTGGTTTCGGCTCCAGCCCTGACCATAAGCTTGCTCATAAGTCCTCCCTCGAGGTCCCAGGGCCTCATTTCCAAAAGGAGGGGCTTCTCACACACAGATGGCTGTGCCCACCCAGCAGGGTCCGATTCAGTCAGTCTGGGGTGGGGCCGAGGATCTGCATCTGTGACAAGGTCCCCAGCGATGCTGAGGCAGCTGGTCCCGGGACCACGTTTGGAGAACCACAGGCCCGGAAGATGCCTGAGGTCCTCATACCCTGCCTCTCAGAGATCCCGCTACCAGGGCAGAGGTGAAGACCCAGGAGCCAGAGTCTGAGAGTCCACATTCCAGACCTGGCTCTGAGACTTCCCAGCTGTGTGACCTTGGGCAGAGGTTTTCAGCTCTGTCCTCCACAGCTGAAACAGGGGATCCCAGTATTTCTCTTATGGCATTTGGGAAAAGATTAAATATAAAGCCCTCAACACATAGTAAGAAGCCAGCATCAGTGACCCGTTATCAGCAGCATCACTGCCTCCCCCCAGCTGGTATGATGTCAAGTCCCAGTGACCCACGAAGGGGGAGCTTTTTAACATATGGCAAGAACAGAACCGCCAGCAATCTGTTTGCTACGTCTAGACTCCTAAAAGAAAGGGCGTTACAAAGTTCCACCAGTAACCAAATGCTTGTTTTTATTCTTTGAATTTTAGCTGCTTCCTTAGTTCTCGGCAAGCTGTACGATGCACATTCTGGGCTGGTTCTACGCCATGTATACATTTCACTTGGCTTGGTAAAGGAGCCATTTATCAAACGGAGTCCATCTGATTTCCTGGATCTGAGATTAGGCCGCCTCAGCTTCCTTTCCTCCCCCCATAACCCTTGTAAAAATAGAATTTCCCTGTTCCCGGGGAGAGAGGGAGGAGGAGAGAATGCTGGAGGAGGAGAGAATGCTTCACACATCTTTTTTTTTTTTTTTTTGTAACTTACAAATGCTGCTAGGTGCTTCAAAGCAGGAAATCAGCTCAAGACCCAAGATGTTCTATAGACACAACAATAAAACAACGGCCCTGGAGATGTTCTGGCTTTTTCAGGCGGAAACACTATTAAACCATGTGGGGAATGCAGCCAAAACACAAAAGCAAAAGAAACAAAAATAGAAAAACAAACAAACAAATAAGGGTTGCAGTGGGCGGGTGTCAAATTAGGTGAAAAAGCATTTACTTACCAGGCTTGCCTGTTTGTTTTGCAAGCAAAGGGCAAGAAGCAACGGAAAATGGAAGCAAAACAGATAATCAGGGCAGTTGTTAGGAAAGCAGGAAAAAAAAAATCAATCGCAACAACCTGGAATGCAGAAAGCACAGAAATCCCTTTTTGTTCTGAATTCTCAATAGTCAATGAAACATATTCTCTTTAGTAACATATGGTGAGAACGGACTGTGATGACAAGACAGATGTCACACCAACATGGAGCATGTGTGAAGGTTAAACAGAGGTCAGGGAGCCAGGCTGGAGTCAAGGCTAGTGGAAGTTGGGTAGAAGCTGGTTTTAACTTCAAAATGCTATTACATTCACTCTGGGCCCTGAACGGCAAGCTCTCTGGGCCTGAGCTTCCCTTTCCATGAGGAATGGTGGGTGGGTGGGTGAGCGGAAATGAGAAGAAAAATACGGGATCCAGATGAGACATATGGGTGTGTTTCCTGCCTCAAAAGAAGGCAGGTCCCGCCCAGAGCTACAGTGAGCTCCAGCCATGCCGCAGCCCCACACCATCCTCGGCAAGGACACAAGGACCCTGAAACTGACAGTGGCCCTAATCGGCGACCTGCAAGTGACTGATGGATGACACCCACAGACATGCCACCTCTCGGATGAGAACAGCTCTGGGAAGGTGGGTGATGAACGGGACAGGAAGTGAGGATGGGGAGGGGGCGATGAGGAACAGACACACCATGAGGCGCCACCCCAAGTGACGGCACTGCTTCCAGCCAGGGACGCTGGGGAGGGGGTCTCGCAGAGCCACCCGCAGAGTGCTTAAACACCCCCAAAACAGGAAAACGCTGAGGGAAAATTTCACAGCTCTTGAAGAGAGGGGCTCTCAGGCCAAACACGCCAGGTCTCCTGGAGGGGGTGGGGATAGGGGGGTGGCATGTGTGGCCTTAATCCCTGGAGTCAGGGTTCCACACGCTCCTCAGACTGTGTCTGAATTGAAAACACTGTTCTAACTACTGTCACCTGCAGCGTGGAAAGCATCAAAGTCCAATACTCTTTCTGTCACCACAAGGACAGGCCACTAGGTCAACTAGAGACTCTGGCTCTGTCAGTTTTCAAGAGGGAATGTCTGCTTCTATCAAACCGCCAGCCGAGCCAGAACATCTGGTTGCTCTGGGCGGCCTGCCGTCAGGACAAAGGCTCTTCAACACTGGCCTAAACGTCATTGTCAAAAGTAAAAAATAAAAATGGATGACTGAGACGCAGAAGGATGTTTCCAGATGAGCCATGTAGGTTTGAGTGACATTTTCACGTCCCAAGACTCCAGGATGCGGAAAGGTTGCCAAACAATGTGTATTGGAAGATATAAATCCTTCCTTCTGACCATTTTCAGCAGCAGTTTCAGTTCCAAGGGTTTTTTTTTTTTTATCTCATCCATATGTATCCATATGTTATACCAATTTAACAGAGGTTTCATTTGATAGAAAGCATACACCATGAGGCTGATCCTTTAAAAAACCCCAATAGGCTTCCCTTGAGCTCTGGGAGAAATGGTCTTTATTATAATAAACCAAAATTAAAGTTCTTTTGAATGGAAGCTTCTTCACTGTTCCCAAGGCTGTGGTCATATTTACCTTGGGGCAAAAGCTAGAGGTGTGGTGTGACATATCCAAACGTTTGAGATGACGAGGGGTCACCTGCTAAAACAGCATCAAGCTGTGGTTTGCAGTAAGCTTATGTCCTTTGGAGTAAAAGGTTTTTTAAAAAACTGCTATCATGGACCTAAGCAAATAAATAAACAAAGATCCCACACCTCGCACCCAGAGTTATAACAGCATTTTTCAATGATGATCATCAGTGAAAAGACCTGGGCTTGGAACTTCTGCAAAAGGCCTTTTCTCACTTTTTCTTTTAAAAAAAAAAAAAAAAAAGAAAGAAAGAAGAGGGCTTCCCTGGTGGCGCAGTGGTTGAGAGTCTGCCTGCCGATGCAGGGGACACGGGTTCTATGCCCCGGTCCGGGAAGATCCCACAGGCCGCAGAGAGACTGGGCCCGTGAGCCATGGCCGCTGAGCCTGCGCGTCTGGAGCCTGTGCGCCGCAACAGGAGAGGCCACGACAGTGAGAGGCCCACGTACCGCAAAAAAAGAAAACAACAAAAAAAAAGAGCCAGGTGTGTATAACTTGTAACATGAGGCCTTCTTTTATTGTAGGCCAAAGTAATCTGTCAGTACTGGCTGCCAGGGATGCTGTGTTAAGATGGATTCTGAGGCAGTGTCCAACCTCAGTGAGAAATAGTGTTGTGACCAGTTAATAGGGACAGGCAGCTGGACTGCCACGTGTTCTACTGTCCTTGTTCTAGACCTCTGTGTAAAGGCCGAGTCAGGTATTTTTTCACTTGTGTCTAAACTAAATTAGGGTTTAGAGATTTCATTATAGAGATCTGATTCTCTCCCATGAGCAAAAAAATCACCCAAATATCCTAGTAACCAACCCAAATCTCTTTCCCCATGAGGTGGGCCATTCTGGCTGGGTCAAATGGTGGCCATTGAAGTGACAGCCACGGCTTCCCACAGGCATGAATAATTCATGCTAAGGGACACACACGCTGACAGGTGTTTCCAGGAGGTCCCCAGACTCACTGATCTGGGGCAGAGCCACCTTCTGGGATGCTCTGGTCCCTCCCTAAAGGGCTTCATGCTCTAAGAGGAGCCTGAGAGGAACACACTCTGAGTCTCTACTTTCAAAGCCCTCCCCATAGTTCAGAAATCTCAGGGCAGGCCTGAGCCCCCCACCAGTGAGGATACCCACCTATCATCTGGGCGATGGTCTTCTCATACTCGGCCACTATTTTCCTGTAAGAGAAGTGAAAATAGGTTGGAACTGTGACCACAGAACAGTTTTTAATTTCACGCGGGAGCCCATGTGCTGGGTATCAACAGCCTGACCACCGTCTAAGAGGACAAGTCTTATGGGTCACAGGTGGCTCAGACTACTAAGGACCCCTCCAACCTCAGCCCTCTTCTTGTACACCCAAATAGGTTCATTTTCCTAGTGCAAGACTCTGATCAAATCACTCCCTTATACAAAACCTTCTGTGTCTCCCCTCTGCCCACTGAGAAAAAAAATAAGGCCAAACCTTCAGCCTGACAGTCGAAGCCTTCTGTCACCTGGGCCTGATCTTCATCAGTCTTACCTCCTTCCGTGCCATCTCGTGAACACAGTGGTTCAGTGAGAACAAATGATTTCTTGTCTGCCCTGAGCTTTCTCACCTCTATGGCCTTGCCCATGTTGTTCACTTCCCCTCTCTCTTTCCACCTGTCATAGTCTGTTTCTCAAGGGCCAATTCAAATGCTACCTCCTCCAGGAAGCCTTCCCTGATTTCTCCTTAGAACCCCATAACATTTTATCTGACTCTTCTTCCAAAACATACATCATAGTACTTGAGTGGAAGCTCCTCAAGGTCCAGGGACCACTTCTTAGTCACCTGTGTTGTTGAGTGGGGGAGTGGCAGGAAACGAAACAGTAGCACTTCTTGGGTAGGCTCAATGAAGAGAAGCTGCACAAAAGCACTAAGATCCCTTGTTTGTAAGATTAAAGGAAACTCCAAAAAAGACTTGAGGGTTTCACCTACATTATCCAATCCACAAGAGAACCAAGAGCTACTAACCTCCAACAGATCTAGGACCTGATTGCAGCTGACCCTGCCTCTCCGAGCTGTGTGATTTGGCCAAGTCAGTACTGGACGCTGAGGGTTCAGCTTACTCCCTGGTCCAGTGAGGATTACCTTAGACCTTGACTTTCGGGCCTGGGGGGTGGGAATTAAATGAAGCTAAAAGCGACAGTGACAGCAGAACACACTCTTGCAAAGGCTAAAGGCCTTGCAGCTGCTGGGTGTCTCTCCCTGGCTTCTTGACCTTGGCCCCAAGGTCACTGCCTCACCCAAGGGCAGACCCACAAGAAAGGCAGCCACAACATGAGTGCACTTGCATTCTCTCTCTGAATCCTACACAGAGACACTTCATGTTTTCTGTGCTTAAACAACCCCTCCTGGCACCCCTGAAACACAAAACAGTGATGGATCTCTGAGGCTGCCCCATCTAAACCCACCACCACTGAGGGCAGAGGCGGGACCACAGCAAGTAAGGGACGTGTCCTTTCAGAAGTGCTAGGAGACTGGGGGCCAAAGAAGTGGTCTCCCTAGAATTGCTATACAGGGTCATTCAGGAACCTTTCCAGGATCCCAGGGCTACAAAGTGGCAGAGCTAGGATTCAAACCCAGGTATCAACTCTGGAGTCTTTGTTATAACCCTTCGGCTCCACTGCCTCCAGGCATTGTGACTTACCCCCATTTTACAGATGAGGAAAGTTAGACACAGAGTTAAGAAACAGATTCAGAGAACCTGCTGTGTAGCACAGGGAACTCTACTTGACTCCGCTGGACAGAGGAAACTAACACAACATTGTAAAACAACTGTATCACAATTTAAAAAGAAAGAAAGAAAAAGAAACAGACTCAGAAGCAGCTACAAAGCAGAGCCTGACTTCCACCTGGTCTGGCTCCAGAGGCTGATGTTTAGGGCACCAAAAACTAGTGCCTCTGTGCCAGCCGGAGACACTTGAAATCCCACCACACCAGTTACCAAACAGCACTCCCTGGAGCCCCCAGAGGTACAATTTCTCCCAGGAAAGCAAAAGGAATCAGAGACAAGAACTTCCAGCCTCCCCGTATGTCCTGCCTCCACCTTGAGTGCAGGCAAAAAACCAAAGCCACCCGGTTCCCTCCCCAACTTCCCCTTGGCCAAAAAAAAAAAAAAAAAAAGATAAAAGAGATTTTAAAATAATGCAACTACAGGGCCTCAGTTTGAATGTGAAATAGCGCTAAGATTAAGCTCCAGAAGTGATCACAAAAACTGTCAGCAGAAAGAAGGAACTAACAGAAGAATTTTCAGGAAGATGCTATTTGACCTAGAAAATGGGAGATGATCACCTAAACATTTGCTTATTACTTAAAACGGTAGCCAGGAATATGATTTTGATAATTAGCTCACAGCACTACTGCAAGGAAGTGTACTAAAAACGTACAAATTCTTCGACCAATGTTTAGAAATGCGTTCATTCTCCTATTCCCACACTTTAAGACTTTAAAATGAAGCTGATTATGTATTCTTGGCACAGTGCCGGACCTTCTGTCTTGTTAAAATGATTGTGGTCGAATCCATATCTTCTCCTGCAACTGCCTCAGCTCGTGCTGAAGAAGGGCAGGTGTGTGGAGAATGAACTATGCCCCCTCCACCCCGCCACGTGCAGTTCTTAGACCCGCAGCATCTAGAACCTGGACAAGATGTGCTAACCCGGGACGGTCAGAGCAGAGGTTTGGGCCAAAATTGCTTTAAAAATGCCACTTACAATATAGTTTTTGTTTTTTTTTTTTTTTACAATATACTTTTAAAAGTCACATCCCAAGGGTAAATTCTAGCCCCAGAGATGGTTTCTTAGTTTCTAAGAAGATGATGAATTGAGAAAGGAAATAAAGGGGAAAAGGCACGTGAGGAGTGAAAGCAAGAAGCAGGCTGCTGGGTACAGTGGAAAGAGCTTGGCTTTCAGAGTCAGAGAGGTGGATTCAAATCCATGTTCTCGTTAACTAGAAGATCCAGGGCCTCCGTCAAGTCACCTAACCTCTCTGCGCCTTCAAGCGGGGCTGACCATCCCCTCGACAGCTGTGGGGAGAAACAGGCTGTGTGTCTCCAGCCAAAGGCACAGTGCTTGGCACACGGCAGGTACTTACCGTGTGGTAGCTGTCATACTTCTATGACAATAGGCAGCAAATGAAAATAAATCACTCAGGCGACATTTGGGAGACACCCTCAATGTTTATCAATTGAGACTGGTGAAATTAATTATGTTAGACCCTTAAAAGGACTGTCAAGCACCTGTTGAACAAATAGGTCAAGATGTATAAACATCTGTCCAAGTTACGCTAAGTTAAAAAAGAGTATAGGGTAATGTACATTTCTACACTCCACTTCTGAAGAAAAATGGAGGCTACATAGATACCTTAACACATTTGGGATCAGAAATGGAAAATTCTGGGAAGGATACACCAGAAATGGTGCACAGTAGGTACCTGAAGGGTGTGGAACCAGAGGCTGAGTGGGAAGCAGGTGTGTTTTTCCTTGTACATATATTTATTTGATTGCATTATGTGACTCGTGGTATTTTAGTAATAGTAATACACTAAGAATACTTCTGTGAAAATACAAACCTTGTGGAATAACGGGTAACTTCTACAGAGGACACTGTTCATGGGCCACACCAGCTCCAGCTGTTATCAAACCACAGGTAAGCATCCCCCAGGTACCAGGAAGCCCGAGCATCACAACTGACCTCATTTCCATCACTTCCCGCCTGCTTTCTTCATATTTATCTTTCCAGTCCGAGACCTCTCTCTCCTTGGTTATGATCTAGTATCAGGGAGAAGAAGAGGAAGGAGGTTAGTCCCAGCTGAGTCAATTCAGATCTGAGCAATTCATACACCAAGACAAGGAAACACTAAATAAATATGGAATTAAAACCTGCTACACCGAATAATTGTATTTAGAGAATTTCCCCAAGCATGAGATAGAAATAAGCCAAACGTGAGACTTTCACAATGTCCACAGAGAGCAACTAAAAGGCATTTGCTTTTTTGTTATAACTCGAACGAGGCCCTAAAAACTCATTAAACAACAGTGTCGGGCTTCCCTGGTGGCGCAGTGGTTGAGAGTCCGCCTGCCGATGCAGGGGACACGGGTTCATGCCCCGGTCCGGGAAGATCCCACATGCGGCGGAGTGGCTAGGCCCGTGAGCCATGGCTGCTGAGCCTGTGCGTCCGGAGCCTGTGCTCCACAACGGGAGAGGCCACAACAGTGAGAGGCCCGTGTACCACACACACAAAAAAAACAAAAAAAACCCCAAAAAACCCCAATAGTGTCCAAGATCAAAACCCACGGTTTGCCGCCTGTCTCTGCCTGCAGTGGTCAGAGGAGAAAGTCTGTGTCCAGAGATGCTGGCTTTGTGGGACGTGGGTACATACATTTATTTACAAATGGCAGAACCCGGAGCTTTTCCCAGGGCACCCAGAGCTGGCCTTGCCTTCTCTGAGCCACACACACGCCACAGTACCTCTGCCCTGGCAATCTGGAGGGCGGAGTCCAGGTCAGGCTGCTGGAACAGAAGGCCTGTGGGCTTCTCTACCTCGGCCGTCCCGATGCGGGAATACAAGGCTGTTTTGGAGATGGTGACGTCTGTTGGGTGAGCAGCTTCTCTCTGTGGAATGGTTTTTAATTTTAAAAAGTTAACATTAGTCTTATGACAAAGAGAATTGCACTCATCCTCTCATGAACGGGTCAGTTGTATGGTTTTGAAACAAAGAACACCAAAAGTATGAGAAAATGCTAAGACTAATGAATGGGGAAATGCCGGATACAATCTACGGAAATCTATCATTCTGCACCTGCACCGGCTGACAAAGGGTCTAATGGCGGACGCCTCCCCAGCTCCCAGGCCCTGGAGTCAAGCACGTCTGGTGCCCGTTTATCACTGCCATTTATCAGCCGCAGAGGCATTTAGGCACAGCGCATAAGAACCAAGGTCATCTTCCAGCAGGTTCCACTTCCAAAATAAAAGCCTGACGGTGAACAATGTTGAATTCTACTCTATGTTTTCCCAGTTTTGAGTAACCACAGATCTGATCATTTTTGTAAGACTTTCCACATTTCAACTTAGGGGACATTGGTTAGCTGTGTTTGAAAGGATATAATTCACACAGAGCTTAAGGCCTACCATAGCTCTCAACCAACATCACCTTCAACGAGCTAGTTTCTGGGTGCCAAAAGGTAAGCGGTACGTTGGAGTTACAGCGTCAGCGGGAAAATCGAAAACTGGATCACTGACGACATCCACCTGTGCCGATAAGCCCCTCGGTGAGTGGTGTGATTCCCTGCCCCCACGACCGACACTGGACAGTCACAAGCCTCCTGGGAGGGAGGAGAGGTCTGTGCTGACTCTTCCTCCCTTCGCACAAATGCTCAGCCATTTCCAACACACCCAAAGTGCAGCATCAGGAGCGTCGCCAACCCGTGCAGCGGGTTGTCAATCTAGTGCTACTGCAGAAGAAATGTCAAACCAATCACACTCTCAGTCCTATTCATTAAACTCCTGGCCCGTCGTGGTTGCCAAGGCAAACCTCCACCCTGGTTACTAGAGTCCAACTGGACGTGAAGCAGTGGGGGTGTAATGGGCGGAGGGCAACTGCTTTTCCTTTGGGAAATTTATGAGAAGAGATGGAGCCGTGAACAGAACACCACAGTGTAGAAGAAAGAGAGAGATGTGGGAAAGGATCGGTGAGGACTTATCTTGTAGATGGAAGCAGAGGAGATGAAAGAACCAATGGTAACTGGGAAGGGGGTGACCCGAAGGTGCTTGAGCAGAATTTCTCTCCTCAATCACGGGAACAGGCATGCTTACCCTACTGTGGCCTCCGAGGCAATGAACTTGTGACAGCTTAGAAAACGCAGGTGGAAGCTTAATGGATAGGACTGGAGGTCACCGAGTTAGGACCTGTTAGTTGTACACATGCACGATGAACTAAGTGGTTTAGGCTGTCCTGGAAGCGAGCGTCTGCTGCGTGGGTGTCACTACCCCTGCCTGGCCTTGAGTATCTGGGCTAACTCTCACATGGGACCCAGAATGACCACTGCTGGTCAGAGGGGAGTACCAGACCCCAGGGACACGCCCACCTGTCAAGTGGGATGCCAGGATCTTCGGTGACAGGACATTCGAGCAGAACACAAGTTTAAAGCCCTCAGGAGCAGGCAGGCTGACCTCTCAGAAGAGGGCCTCCAGACCACAGGGCAGAGCCTCTCCCACGTAGGCGTTAATCTCTGATGTCTGAGATGTTTTCAAGGTTCTACTTGTCAAATGGGAAACTTCTCAGGAAGTAAACAGAAAATTATACCTAGACACCAAGACTCAGTATTTACATTTATCGAGAAAGTTCAAAAACACAAAATTCTGAAGAGGATTTTTAAAAAACCTGTTCCTGTCACAGTTAAGTAAAATAATGTATTCTTTGAAAAAAATTAAATAACGTTTCAAAATGGAAAGAACCCTAGACACCGTCCAACTCATCCTGGTCCCTCTGATGATGAAAAAATTGAGGATCTAAATAAGATTTGGCCAAATCGTTTCCCAGAATGAGATTCAATTCTGACCCAAGATAAACCAACTCTCTGAAGTGCAAGAGAAAATGAATTAAAACTAACTTTATCATACTGGGCAGAAACAAAATACGACCAGTGCAGGAATTAATGATCTTTAAGCTACCTAATGTCCTTTGTAAAACAAGGAAGGGGATGAAAAATAAACAAAATAAGGAGCTTTCTAAGGAAATGCAAATGGTTACCACCAGATACAGTAATTCACTATCTCCGGTCATCCTGGCCACCTGGTGTTTTCAATAAAGAAACATGATGACTTAAGAATCCATTTGAATTACTACCAGAGTATCTGCATGTTAATGCAATTCAAGGTACACACCCTGGTTTTCTCTTACAACCAAGAATTGTTTTTAACTGAAATTAATAGGTTTGTCTCTTGATGATATTTTAAGATCAGACTTAGATTAAGCTTTGTTTCTCCCACATAACCTCCCACTTGCTACTTTAGAGGAACCAAAAAGCCACCAGAATCACAAATTAAGATGTGAAGCGGCCACGACTCAGACAGCACGGGACCAACGTCCAAACTCTCGATCCACTCCCTCAAATCTTGGTCCCTGCGGGGACCCCTGGGGCACTGTCGCCGGGATCAGGCCTGCAGACCTCATGCCTGGGGTCCTTCTGGCCTTGCAGCCAGGGGCTGGGGGTCTTGTCGCTCAGCCAGGCTCACAATCCTCCTGGTGTCCAACCCGCTGCTGCCAGGCTCAGGGGAAGCTGCTATGTCTTGGACCAAAGCAGGATCGCTTTGGTCCCCGGAAACCAGGTGGGAAGCAGTGAGAAGGCGCAGGGGTAGGGTCCAAAAGCCGAGATCAGGTCATGGACCAAGGTCATGGAGCGTGGACACAGGCTGGGTGCCTGGGGGGTGACGGGGCCACGTGGCGCCAGGTGGGGCAGAGAGCAGCCTCAGCCCGGTGCCGCCCCATCCAAATCTGACAAGGGGCGGGTCTCAAGTTCAAGATGGCAAACAAAAGGAAGGCACTTGATACGTGCCCTTACTCCACTCCCCACAGGAGGCGCCACCAGCACCGACCGGCCTGTCCTTCCCCCTGGGTCAAGACATGGCCTCAGACCTCAACACAGGCTGCAGACGAAAACCACGAATTCTTGAAACTGGCAAATAAGCTGAAACCCACGTGCCAGCCCTTTGTCACTGCCCTTCAGACTGTTCTTGCGGGTTTCGGGTATCACCTGGTTAAATGGCCGGGGTGGGTGGTTTCCGGACACAGAAGGAGAAAAGGCAGCTATGCTATCAGGCCGTTCACCAACCACACAGTTGCCCCAGACCTGATTCCTTCTCCCACTGATGCTGCGACAACCCAGGCATCTTCCTTTATGGGCCAGGACTCCTGGAGGAATCACACACTGAAGATTAACACCCTTTCCCTCCCAGGGGAGCCTGTTTCTAGGACCTCCTCCAGTCCCAAAGCTTGCCATTTGTATGATCCTTGTTCCCATATTACCCAGACACATCCTTCCTTCTTTATATAGGGTCCCCCTAATCCCACAAGGCCAGATACTGGACCATACCCAGTATCTGTTATACACACAAATTAAATCCATCCCTGTGCCCTGCAGCCCTTGGAAAGCCATACAGATGGAACGCTCAGGTTCTATCCACCCTGGTTTAGTGGTGAATCCAGGGCTGCTGCACCTCACAACCAGTGACCTGGTCAGATCCGCCCCCGCCAGGAGGACACAACCGAATTCAGTTCCACCAGAAGTGTGTGGAAGGAAAACAATAAGGGGTCTGACACCCCAGCCCCTGTGGAGTTTCCCTCGTTTCTAACGTTTTCTGACTAATGAGACAGGAAACCGCACAGCAGTGCCTGGAAGGCTGGCTTTGCCGGCCCTCAGTCTGAAGGGAAACGTCGAGTGAAGCTGCTCACAGGAGCGACCAGAAATCACCCCCATCATATTTCATGACGTTTTTCATCCTCTCAGTATGAGTTTTTTTCATTCCAAGTGATTTCATTTTGTGTTAGCAACAGTTTAAGACCATGCTACCAGAAACACTGGGCTAGGTCACCTGCAGCTGAAACATATGAGCAGAAAAAAGAACAAATTGGATACACAGCTGCTGTCTTCTCTTTCTATAGATCAGCAGTTTCCAATGTGCTAAGGGCCAGTCAAGCATCTCACCAGCAAGAAACCCACAGAAACCTAACTGGGTTCAGGTAAATGGACCACTCTCGGTCTGGTGAGCTACAGAAAAGAGCATCTATTTTCCATGGGCCAACGTCACTAGATTAATATACTTCTTACAAAAGTGGTCCAAGTTCCTATGGTAGAGAAAAATGTTCCTCATACTCCAAGACACTTCTACCCCTATGGAATAATTCTTTTAACACGCCCTTCTGGAATACATAAGGAGGGAGCGGGGGCTGTCTCTCCAAACCACACTCAGTAGACTCAGGTGACAGTATTTTCTCAATCAAAATCGGGACACATGGTCTGAGAACAGGCTTTAACTGACGGGAAGTCAACTGCTGGCCGTCTCTGAGAAGTAGGCATGGGTATCAGGCAGTCCTGAACACTTTATACTCAACTGGAACCACTGAGAACATGCTCAATTCTGCCTCAGACTTCTGGACAGGAATAAACTGTATTTATAGTGACCAAACGTCAAGCAATTCATTCTGTGTTTAAGCCACTACCCAAGGACATCAGGAAATAAATCTAACGGGGGAAAAAATCCTTACTGCTTAATGCATTCTAAAAATCTCATTTTTACGGAAATTAAACCCAAGTCTATGGGTTGGCCACAAGAACAAAGACATCAGCAATGGGTGTTTACATTCCTGTAAACACCCGATGTCCCCAGTCTGGACACCCATGGGATGACCTTCTTCTATCACTGAGAGATGTCTCTGGAAAGGGGTCCCCATTTGGTTCCAGGGAAACCACATGTGGGGGACCCACAGGGCAGGGCCAGCAGATGAACTCCTGATCCTGTCCCAAGGACAAGTGACGGGAGAGAGCACGGGCCCCTCTGCCAAGTAAGCTGTTACTTGAGATATACAGGCAACGAGCTCCCAGGCTCCCAGATGTACAGGCAACTCTCCCAGCTTCCCAGGCTCCATTTTCCACACCTGTAAAATGGGACCTGGACCCGCTGTCTGAAGAGAGATGTTGGGAGAGTCTCATCAGGTAACAAGAGGCACAAGTGAAGGTCACCTCCCAGCAGCTTTCATTGATCGTACACCTACTGTGTGCTAGGCTCTCTGCACGGCACTTACTGTCCTCACAGCAACGTGCAAACTCGCTGCTATTAGCCTCTTGTCACAGATGGAAAAACTGAGGCTCAGAGAGGCTCACCAACTGGTTCAGGGCCACAGAGCGCACTGGGGCCCAGTCCTGGTCTGACAACCCAGGTTCGCCGGGCTGCCAACTGGGGGTGGGGTGTGGGAGAGGGAATGAGGCGGATCCTCAGAGGCCAGGTGCACCCGTCAGCCCTGGGGGTGGGCTGAACCTCCCTGGACCACGCTCCATCGTGCGTGTCATCAGCGACACATTCCAGTTGTTAAGAAAAATGACTCCAAACTTGGAAGCCAGCCAAACAATTTCTGCAGGTCTTGTCAATATCACACTCTGCCCTAGAGAAGGGTTGGCAAATTACGGCGATGGCTCAAATGGCCTGTTGCCCTTTTCTGTAAAAAGGGTTTTCCCGGAACCCGCCACACCCGTTCATCCACGTGTGGTCCGGTGCTGCTTTAGCAGAGCTTGGTGCCAGAGCTGAGTTAGTTGTTACAGAGATCAACAGATGCCTACAAAACCTGAAATATTTACGCTCTCCCGTTGCAGAAAAAGACCGCTTTTCTGTAATCCTTTTGACCCTGGCCTAAGGGTCATCTGACATCTCAGGAAGGTCTTGTTTTCACCTATTCACTATTGACTGGGATCCAGTCTCAGTATGATTAGATGTTAACTTGTAGAAAATAGAAAAGGTGCAAATTATTTTTTATTAGTAGCGAAGCAAATGATTTCTATAGGAAGAAAAAAGAACCTCAAAGGTTATGAATTATCTGTCCTGTTTAACTAGTATTAACCTGTTTTATATCTAACTTTGCAATCTTATTCCAGCCTCCTTACCCCACTGACTGGACATCGGTTTCTCGTATTTTCCTCCATTCAACAAGCCTTACCATCCTGCTGGTGTGTTCAGTGTGTACTTATGCACAAATTACACTTTTAGCTTTTTGAAAAATCATACTTTGTCGAGCACCTGCCTGGCCATGGTTAGCAAAGAAGCTTCTGGACCACACAACATTCTCAAGAGGCAGCACACGGCAGCAGCAAACCAGTACCTTGGTGTCCTGGCGGCTACGGGAAGCCAGGGTGATCTGCCTGGCCAGCTTCAGGGCTTCTATCCGCATGATGGCAAACTCTAACTCCTCCTGCCGGAGGGGTGGGAAATGAGCAAACCGCAGGGGAAATGCACCGAGACAGGACGGAAATGTTTTCCACATCCAAGAAACGAATGTGCCACGTGAATGTGTCATGACAGGTACTCGGGGAAACATACGCGCTGGCTTTCTTTCACAATTAACACCTCAGCAGATCATGAAATAAGTGTCTCATTTCCTTTTTTTTTTTTTTTAAATCACCCTTTGGGATGTCTGGCGGGAAGTATGACACAAATACGAAATAATTTTTAAAATGGGATCAGAATTTTTAATGCACTGTTCTTTCAATTTCTCTCCTTTTGTTCATTTCATGTCAAGTCGGCCAACAATTTCCACGAGCGGATTTGCATATCTCAAATGACTATTAACAATCTCTCTTAAGTTTTTGCTCTGAACATCCCAGTCTAGAGGGTATCAAATTGAGCTGTCAAATTTAAAGCACAGACTGTAGACAATTGTTTTGGTGCCAGATACAAGACCTGAGTCCAGATGTTATCTCAACAGGGGTCTGAGATAACCTTGTATACATAAACAGCCTGGCTCCATGGTGAGCTAATACCCTTGGTTCCATGAATAAATCAGAGAAACTGCTTTTGGGGCTATCAAAACTTCTAAAAAATGACTGCTTCGGTCCATTTTCCAAATTGAAATACAAATGGTTTGTTCCACATGTAATGGCACGATTTATAGCACTCTGGCGTCCTGGGTAAAGACCACCACATATATCTGTCTTTGAGGGGAAGCTATTCCATCTGGAACATTCTCAGCAATGCTCCATTAAATCCTGCCTCATTGCATTTGGAGTTCGGAGGTTCATTCTCTACTGAGGTTTTGACAAACTCCCCAAAGGTCACACGTGGGCTACAAACCTGAAGTTTCTGAGCAAATACTGGGGGGTTCTTTTCTGCTAAGTCGGGTTCCAGATAGTCAAGCGCACCACAGAGAGAGGCTGGATGAGCTAGCCTGCTGAGGAGGGCATCAGCAGAGGCAAAGGAGCCCTCAGGAGCTGTCTGAAGGCCGGCAGAGGAGGACACAGAGGAAAAATAGAGGAGAGCAGAGTGATATCGGTTCCAAGCAAGGACCACCCATCTATTGGCTGGACATCTCTGCCTTAAGGCTGAAGAGAGTATCAGTTAGGTGCCAATACGTTCCTTTTCATCTGGACTAATTCCCACATGCTGATCATGGGCATCGTGAGATGGGCAGGCCCAACCCGCTCCCCAAAAGCACAGCCTTAGGTGCCCTCTCCACCCCGTGTCACCCTCACTCCATAACCAGTTGCTAGGAGGAAAGCTACCCTTTACTTATTTACTTGAGAACCTCAGTGGGTAGGAGACAAGGTAGGTGATGGGGTTTTTAAACGTAAGTCATCAAGAACCTACTTTCCATTGTAAACATCCAAAGGAAGGTTTGGTAAAGGTCATTTTCTAAATAATGGAAAGATGACCTCAAACTGGTAGATCAGAAAGACTTCAAAATCAGAAGGCAAAGGTTGCAGAAGTTGAATCATGCATGAGTCCTTCATAGTATCTATTTGAGAGACAGCCTAGGTCCCGTCTGGACTCTCTTTTTGCTCACTGTTATTTTCCCAGTATCCACCTGCCAGACATACAGTAGGTGCTAAATAAATACTTGATGCGTGAGATAAATGAATGTCTACTAATCTGGAGCAATAAAGCAACACGCCAAGTCAATGGCCTCATACCCTCTTGGGGATTGCTGGGGGGAAGTAAAAATAGAAAAACAGAATTGGCCAGAAGGGTGATCGATTTTAGACGTGTGGGGCGCGTGGGTGAGGCCTTCAGCTCAGGTCTATTCGCTCTGCAGGTCCCACAGGGGTTGGGAGGGAAGAGGTATAAGTCCTGGTCTATAAACAGGAGGGACTTCCCATCACCAAAGCCCAGGAGAACCAACTGTTCCTCAAAAGGAGAGTGTTTCCTGATCTACCATACTCTGCCCTCTGCCGAAGAGGACAGAGAAGCAGGGTACAGACTGATGGCAGCTCAAAAACCAACAGTCCAGCCTGAAGGGTCTAGAAGTGGAAAATGAATAACCCTGAAGGCAAATAAAGCACTTAGGTGAGAACTGCAAAACCACATTGGTGAGGACGAAGAGACCTTCTCTCATCATTATGGGGTGGGGTCTCCTAGGCTGGCTTCTCTGGCGGGATAGGGGGATAGGGACCCACATCAGGTCCCAGGGGAGTGTTGCTCTGAAGGCCTGGCCCGAGTGGTGACAGAACCCAGCTGACCCAGGGCTCACCCGCAGTGATCTCGGGCCCCTCCAACCCCACTTACAATTTCGATCACTTCTGAGGCGGTGCCCAAGGCCATGGCCTCCAGCTCTTTCTGGGAGGATTTCTCTGGCACCTGCAAGTGTGGCTCCTGGCTGGGGGCCAGCCCTCGTGCAACGGGATGCTGGATCTTGGCCCCGGCGTTCACAAGGGCTTCAGTCTCCTCAAAACTGGAGCTAAGGAAGCAAAGCACATCGTTAGAGGCTGCACTGGAAACCCCACTGAAATTAGCCAGGATGCCCCGACTAACAGAGCAAGCGATCCCAGACTCCCGAGGTTATATTCCCCGAGGAACACGGGCAGGGCTTAGGTGACCAAGGGGTCCGTTGGCTGGATAGAGGGTGGTCCAGCCCCACGTAAGAGCCTGCTGACAACGGACAGCCAGAAGCACAGATGCCACTGGCTAAGGGTACGAGCTCTGGAGGTAAGCAGACTGCCGACCCCTTGACTGTGCACCTTGGTGGGAGGGATTAGGGATTCTGGGATTCTGTGAAGAATAGGGATTCTGGGATTCTGTGAAGATCGAGTGAGATGCTGCCTGCGCCTAAAGCGCTCGACACAGTGCCAGTCATAAGGCGCCATTACTGCTGTTACAGTAACATCATCATCTCGTTCCCACCACCCTGAGCAGATTCCGGAGTAGGTACGGGAAGTCATAGCAAGAGCGTTCACTCCTACGCAGTGAAAGCGGCAGGTAGGAGAGGACAGGAAGGTCCCAGTGTTAGCATGATACCCACCCCCCCTACCCAATCCAGCACCACACAGCTCAGAACAGGAGCCTGACAAATGCTTACATTCACATCCATATGAGTAATAAACGTTTATCAGAACTTCATTTGTGCCAGGCCCTGCGACAAGTGCTTTCCTTACAGCATCTCACTTTACTCCTCCTTTTGGCTATTTGAACAGGTACCCCTACCCCTATCCCAAGTGGCACCTCAATTCATCTTCAAAAAAATCCCTACAGGATCAATTTCATTATTACTCTCACTTTACACGTGAGGAAACTGCAGCCCAAGAGGGTCAAGTAACTCGCATCAGGTCATACAACCAGCAGGGGTTGGGAGTGGGATTCGGGCACTGAAGCCTCCCCACGGGACAACTTACACAATAAAGCGGCGTGCACCGGCAGGTGATGGGAGGGGCTCCCGCTCTCAGCAGTGAAAAGGTGCTACCTTAGTCCAAAGGGCAGCCCGTGACAAACCCACTGCCTCTGTGCCCGTGTGGACACAGGGAGATGGGATCGTGGGCTGCCTGAGTGTGTGCAAATGAATGGCGTTCAGGAGAGCAGGGCAGGTGCTCTGAGGCCTGGGGACCTCCGCCCCGGGGTGTAACTCTCTCAACATGGAAGTCGTACCCTGAACACGGCGTCGGGGACTCCGACATCCGGACGGGGGGAGACTTGACCGGGCTCTCCTGAGAAGTGTCAAACATAAGGTACAAGGCCTGCTTCTTCGGGGCGTCGTCGTCCTGCTGCAGGGATCAAAGTCACACGTCAGCTTGGATGCAGTGGCCTAAACACGCTACAGAGACGAAAACCAGAGCGCTCTTCAATGGGGACAGATAACTCATCAGGGAGAAGCCTTCATTTCTCTCCAGCCACCCGGAAGAGAGGAGAAAGCGGCGCTGGCTAAGGGAGAGGAGAGGAGGACCGGAGGGAAGAGGAAAGTGTAGGAAGAAAGTGGGACCGCCTGCAGTTGGGAACATTTCCGGGGGGGACTGCAATGGTGTTGGTGTGCTCCATGCTGCTCAGCCCATCGGCATTTAGGGGCCATCCTCTCTGGATGGGCAACCATGCTGGCCACGGAGGATAAACAGAGGGGTAGGCGAGACCCCCGTCCGGGCGTGGCCCACAGTTGAATGGGGGAGATGGGCATGACGCCCCATTGTGATGAACGCCACCATCAAGGTTCACTGACTTACAGCAGATGTGGTTTAGAAACAGCAACACCCCATCTATGAATGATGCAAAGAAAGAGAGATAAGAGCAACGTGTCCGGGCTGCTGAGTGTTGCACAAGCCTTCCTGGGCATCTCCACACCTCTGGGGGCATCTCTGGACAACAGCAGTACAAGAGGTCATGTCCAGGACCAAATGCCACAGCAGCAGCACATGTTAAGCCAGGGAAGACAGGTGCCCATCATCACAACTCAAAATGAAAAAGAGATGGGGGAAAGGCTTACTGCCCAAAGGGACAATTTTCAGTTCTAGGAAGCAATTAATCTGAAGAAACCAGATAACGGCACACCTTAGACACCACCAAACCACTCCCTCCACCTGTTTTAAAAGAAATCTCTTGACGAGTTCCTTCTCAGTCTAGGAAGTAATTCTGCAGGGAGCCTAACAGCATCCTATCATTTTTCTCCCTGAAAATGGCATCTGAAGTGGATTGAGACAAACCTCAACTCCCCCAGTCCCAGTTCACCAAACTGACAGGGTGGGAGAGCAAGTTCCCTGCTGGCTGAAGGCAGAAGAACTTACAGGTAAGGAGGAACCAATTTTCTCCATATATTCGATTTCATAGGAGTTTCTGTAATCCAACTCTGCAAAAGAAACAGAAGGAGAGGTGAGTGCCAGAGGGGGGAGGGGGAGTGAGAAGTTTGGGGCTGGGCAGGTGGGGTCCGGAACAAGGCTTTAAGCTTTCTGAGAGTGTCCACTGACTGAGATTTCTGATATGGTCAGAAGAGGAGGCTCGACTCAGCTATTTTCAGACAACTGGTAAACCCCTTACCGTAAAGGGGCTTCTGCCATTTGGGCCTGAGAGAGTTCCAAGAGAATTAAATGTCATGACCAAGCACGGATTTGACTGGGCAAAGATCTGAGCATTTTGCACAGAGTTTTCAGATCAGACAGTGTGTACACTGTGGGTGTTGCTTTTCTCTGTAAGTCTCACGTGCGATACACGGAACCTTCCCAAGTCCTGGTGACATTTTGGAACTGGACCCACAGTTGCCCATCCAGTTGTCGGAAGCAAGGGAAGAACAGTGCTGCTGTAAGAGAAGCTTTGCGAGTTGTCTAGAGTGCTTCCCAAAATTCTTCCAGTGCCAACAGGGCCGGTCCAAACCAAATGTTCAGCTGCAAAGACTATTAAAGTCCAATTTGATGGAAAGATGACCTATTTCAAATTGACCGGAGACTTTAGGCTGCAAAGAAAACTCCAGATACTCTCACTGGATACCTGATCACGGGAATGGAGACAGTTTTGTGGATTAACGACCAGAAGGACCTCGTACCTCCTTAAGGCCCTGACTTGTGCATCACTTGGGAAGAATGGACACTAAGCCAAACCATATGCTGGGCAGGATCTCAGAGTGTCTGTAACCGTCGTGTGAATCTGTCCCTAGGGTCTGCCTCAACCGAAGATGAAGAAGCATTTGTTTACTAAGACTTACTATCTTTCAAAGGCAGGGGACAGTGAAGGACAAAGTGATTTCTAGGCCCACTTCTAGACCTGTCACTTTCCGGGTGCAGGACCCCAGAACTATCATTTTATTGCTCTACTAAAGACCGTCTAAATGGAAAAGATAATAGTGAATCAGCTGCTTCCTCCTCCAAGGCATGATTTAACCCTAAATTATTTCACAGAAACCACACCCCCGCACACCCCACAATGCCACAGAGCACCTGGGATGCACGGAATAAGCTGAGGCCACCGTGGAGGTTTTCTAGGCCCTGGGGCCCCGCGTCAGTGCCGTTTCTGGTTACCAGCTCTCCTCAGTGTCCCACCTGGAATCTGAGCTCGTTTCCGGGCAGCAGATCTGGGGGAGTTTCAGATCACTGAGCTCATTCATCTGCCTTCTTTCCTACCTGCCAAGAGGGTCTCAGACCTTTTGAGAAAACATCTTACTGAACTTGGTTTTCAAAATCCCATTCCCCTGCCTTAAATTCTAACCCTTAGAGGGGAGGCTTGGAGAGGGGAGCCACGTCCAATTTTAGCCCCATTTTTCAACTACGCCACACGCAGCAGGCAGGCCAGGAAGGGTAACGCCAGTTATACCAAATGGCTCAGCATCTTTACAAATGAGAGAAGAGGCCGCTCACTAAAGCACGTGCTGCCCCGAGCTGAAGAGGCCAGAAGTTTTGTTTTATTTTGGTTTTCTGGCTGCACCGTGCGGCGTGCGGGATCTTAGTTCCCCGGCCAGGGATCGAACCCGGGCCCACTGCAGTGAAAGCGAGGAGTCCTAACCACTGGACCGCCAGGAAATTCCCCCGAAGTTATTTTTAATGGGTCCTGTCGTTCTGAAGGCAAGGGGCCTGTGTTTCCATCTGACTCTCATGGCTGGAGCTTTGCTGGGGGACCGAAGGAGCCTGGGTAGAAGCCGGAAGGATGCAACCGAGTCCCGATTGCCACTGCCAGGATCAGGGAAGCCAACTCCCTGACTTCTCTAGGCCCATCGACTTATCCATAAATGGAGCTCAAAGCGCATACATCTTGCAGGGTAAAATGATTTGATGTAAGATGAAAAGCCCCACAGCTGGTCACGCAAAGGTAAGGGACTGTGACCAGGTCTGTTACTGCTCTTTGCTAATATTTCTGAAACTTTTAACGTAAGTGATGAGAGGAGACGAGCCTTTTGGAAGGGGACAAAGACACTGCTCCAACTTCCTTGGGTGGCCCTTCTACATGCCTGTAGTGTGACAACAACGGCGCCCACCACTGGAGACCAGGTTAGGCTCCTGAGAAGGACACCCCTTCTCTATTGTATGCAAGAGGAGGTGCTGGTGCAGCTGTGTGTAGAGGGAGAGAGGGTGACCAGCAATGGCCATCCAGACCTTCGAATCTAAAGCAAATACTCCCCCAGGGTCTCAGACCAGAGCTAAGAGGTTTCAGAGGCTCTGTCGTCCAGTGGTTCCTAAACTTTCCATCTCTGGGGATCACATGCACAAGGTTTTCTCTCACGGCACCATGTTTCAATAGATTGCTACAGAAAAGGGCATTTGCTAAGCAAGCACTCACAGAAAAATGTTTATAATTTTGCCAATCTGAGGTTTAAATCAATGAGAGAGTATCAGTGTCACCACAGTGAGCTGATATGATTACAGCCCCCAAGCATGCGGTTTTAAACTAGCTGGGCATCTTTCTCACCCAGCTCCACAGGTTTTCTGAAATATTAAGACAACTTGAATCTCTTGTGAACCCAGGTAGGGAAGCACCGATCAGCTCAACATCCTCATTCTACACTGAACGAAAGGAAGTCTGTAGGACGCTCACGTAAAGAGCATGGCGGAAAAGAAGAGGCCCTTCGAGTCAGGCAGACCTGGTCCTACGAGAACTAGCCCCTCAACACTCAGCAAATCTTAACAGCTCAAAGCCTCTGCTCACTCGCTCTTACGTGAGGAAGTGCAGAAATCCACCACCTAGAGCTGGGAGGGTGAAATGAAATCACGTATGAAAAGGCGCAGCAGGGCTACTCCACCAATGACAGCTGCTCTTTTTTTTTTTTTTTTTGCGGTACTCGGGCCTCTCACTGTTGTGGCCTCTCCCGTTGCGGAGCACAGGTTCCGGACGTACAGGCTCAGCGGCCATGGCTCACGGGCCCAGCCGCTCCGCGGCATGTAGGATCTTCCCGGACCGGAGGACGAACCCGCGTCCCCTGCATCGGCAGGCGGACTCTCAACCACTGTGCCACCAGGGAAGCCCGACAGCTCCTCCTTATTACTGTTACTTGGAGAATTCATATTGCAGTGAATACGTGTCCAAGTGGCAAATATTATTTCTAACCCAACATTTCATTTTCCTGTGATTTATGACTTCAGTGTAAGAAAGCCTCAATCGCGGCTGCAGCACTGGGCAGGCTCTTTCTGGGGAGTACATCTGCACCCCAACCAGGTTCGTGTCTGGTATGGCCGGACGTGGCTCAGTAACAGGAGGACAATCCGAGAACAGGGCTCTGCATCCAGTTTCTACATCCAGTTGCTGGAGGGAACCAGGTACATTAGAGAGGTGAATGCAGGCCACACCTCTTGAAACCGAGGCTGTTCTGAATTCACATAGACAATGGATTTCCCATCGCCCACCAGCTATAACTATGGTCAGGACTTCCCACATATTCACATTTTCTTTTTCTTTTTCATTCATTCATTCATTTATGGCTGCATTGGGTCTTTGTGGCTGCACGTGGGCTTTTCTCTAGTTGCGGCGAGCGGGGTCTACTCTTCGTTGCGGTGCGTGGGCTTCTCATTGCAGTGTCTTCTATTGTTGCGGAGCATGGGCTCTAGGGGCGCGGGCTTCAGTAGTTGTGGCACACGGGCTCAGGAGTTATGGCTCGCAGGCTCTAGAGCGCAGGCTGAGTTGTGGCTCACGGGCTTAGCCGCTCTGCGGCATGTGGGATCTTCCCGGACCAGGGCTCGAACCCGTGTCCCCTGCATTGGCAGGCGGATTCTTAGCCTTGTGCCACCAGGGAAGCCCCACAGTCATTTTCTAAGGAGGCAGGTTTACTAGAGTTTTGTTCCAAACTTACAGATTTCCCTATTTGTGGAACTTTTGCAGAAAACAAACAATTCTCAAATATGCCACTAAGCTAGTGAGTGGACTGCTTTAGTTCTAAGTTAAAGATGAGGAAATAGATGCTACCACTGAATGGAGCACCTATTAGCTTGAAAGGTATTATGAAAATAATGCATGTAGGGAATTCCCTGGCGGTCCAGTGGTTAGGACTCCCCGCTTTCACCGCCGTGGACCCGGGTTCAATCCCTGGTCAGGGAACTAAGATCCCTCAAGCCATGTGGCGCGGCCAAAAAAAAAAAAACAAAGCATGTATTTATTTGGTTCCTGATGGTACAACCACACACACATAGCCCAAAACACACACCTTTTGATTCCTATCTATAATGGCGAGCTCAGGTTGGCTTCTATGACATTTAAAAGTTTCTTATTAAGCCTCAAGAGAGGTAAGCCAGCAGGAAACCACAGGTGCTACAAACTGGCCAGGCCCCTGCTAGTCTTCAGCCACCCCCTGCTGCTTCCGGGCTGTCAACACACCCTCCCCTCCTCCCCCGCCCCGTCTCCCTCACACAGGTGCTGACTGATGCAAAGATCAAACTGTGGACGCTAAGCTGTCTACCTGCCTAGGCTTCTATTTTCTTTTCCTCACAAAGCTGTCTTTAGCCCTTACGGTGTTCACGGTGCTGTAAGGAAAACAAAGCTGGCTCAGATGGGCTTCCTGTCTTTAAGAAACACACAGTCTAGTAGGGAAGCAAGAGATGCACCCGCATCATCCTTACCGCGTTACGTAACCTCAGAGCGAGTTCAGACCAAGCACTGATAGCAAATGGCAGAGGGGCCATGTCCAGGGAAAGGCTGGGAGGGGGCAGGACAAGCCTGGGAGACAGGGAAGCAGGGGGCATCCTGCAGCAGCCACTGCAGGGGAGCTGAGCAGGGGCGTCCCTGGGGGAAAGTGGTTCCATCCGGTACAGTCACGGCCCAGGGGTGTGTGCACAGAGGAAAAGGAGGACTGAAAAAAGCTGAGGCCAGGCCTGGGCCCCAGGGGTCAGGTTGGAGTGACATGGTCACTCTTAAGCCTCCCAAACCCGTAGCCAGAGGGCCAACCAAGCAACCAACCAAAGGCTCCATTACACAGAAAATACAATGCCCGAAAGTCCAAATACTCGTAATTTGGATTGTCTTTTCATCAGCAAACTAGAGAAAGGCATTACAATAAGATAAGCACCCCAAATCCCCCCCAAACCTGACATGGATCTCACTGGTACCATTCAGAGACCTCATGGGCACACAGCAAGCCGCCAACAAGCCTGATCATACAAGAACCTCCAGAGGCAGCGTTCCTACTTACAATTAATTAAGTCACCTCGGTTACAGCCCTGCCCTGCCCAGGCGGGGGCAGGGGGCTGTCTGATGGAGATCATGGTTTCTCCTTAGCAGCAAAGAAGCGGAGATAAGGTTTCCCTGTAGGACTGTCCTCATATTGAATTCTACTCAGTTTTTAGAAATTGCTAGAAATCAAGAGCTTGGAAAGGGAAACTTAGAACCATCACAACAGCCCACGGTGCTGGAATGACGGTCCAGTACTAGGCTCACAAGCCCTACATGGTGGTGGGTGGAGGAAAGGCCCCAGGAGGACTAGGGAGGCAGGGTACCATCACCCCTGGAAATGGACTAATCCTTCGCAGGAAGGTTCTAGTTGCCGACTTAAGATACATGAATTTTTCAAGCCGAAGAATCAGGCAGAAAGCTGAAAGTGGGTATAGGTAAGGGGAAGGAAGATACTAATGAGATAAGTGACTTGCCTGGGGCCTATTCAGAAGGACTCGGTTCCTCTTGTTGGCAAGCCTGGGGGGACTCTCTGGTTTGGGGCTTGAGCAGGTGTCGGTCACACTGTGGGACGTCCCGTAGGGCCGATGAACAGTGGACTAAGAGACCCCACAGGCAGGTTGACGTACCCTGAGCGCTTGACTCAAAATCCTCAAGGGATGTAAGCCACACAGCCGAGAAGGTGCAAAGCTCAGGTGAGCTCAGGACCCCGAGGCAGAGAGCTCTCTGCAGGCTCTCAGCAGGTGCCCCGGGGTCACCGTTCGGCTGGTTTCAAGCCTCAGGCTGTTTCAAAAGGCAGCCTGAGCTCGGGGTGCACCGGGAGATGGTCCCCAACAGTTGGTCCCCAACGGTTACCTGGCTTAGAAGTTCCTTTCTGGCCTTTTGCTCCCTAGGGGCAGTGGTCTCCAAGGCAGAGTGGTGGTCCAGCGGCCACCGAGTTGCTTACCCTCCGTGGGCGAATTGAACTTGGTCTCGTTGACGAAGGTGGACAGGTCCGAGGGCTGCGGGTAGTCCTGCTTGTCGGCCTCCAGGTCCACCGTCATGCACGTCCACTTCTGGTTGGTGACCGCCAGCTTCTCCTCGTCGGTTGCGTGGACCACCGCGGAGATGACGGGCGGCGTTTCCGGCGTGGTCACGGGGGTGGGGTCCTACCAGGAGAAGGGAAGCTGTCTCTTCTCTCGTCCAGCTGCCGCGCCCACCCACAGGGGTCTGGGCCCCCCTCACCAGGACCGGTCCCTGTCAAATTCCTCTGCTCAAAATAGTCCCAAGGACACCAAGTCTTTCCGCTATGAATTTCTTTTTCTGATGGTTTGTTTCAGGGGGTGATGACCGTGGGTTTTAAAAGAATCAGGATTTTGTGTCTTGGTTATTTGAGATACTCCTGCCCATTCGCTTTGAGAAAAATAAGGAAACTTTTACTACGGGCATGTTGATGAAGGCAACTATAGTGTTACGCCCACACCGTGCTTCAGGCTTGTACATCAACATCAACATTGCCTGACAGTCCTCACGCCTGACACGGGAGGTAGAGACAGGGAGGTCTCATCTCCATCTCCACAGAGGGTGTGCAGCTGAGCAGGGCAGGGTGGGAGCCCAGAAATGTTACAGCAGAGGTGGCATTGGACCCAAGACCCCTCTCGTGGGGCTGGGCGCCTCTCTGCAGCCTCCCCCTGCCCAGGGTGGGCTGGCCAGGGCTTTGCTTGTTTTATGACCTTGAATGGCCTGGCACATACTTCAGGATACCCTTCTTGGTCTGTAAACAGGGTAGAAGAAATGGCGTATATTTGGTAGAGGAACTATAGGAAGAGGGAGACAGGGACTCGTATGAAGAAAGAGCCCAAGCCGCCACTTCTGCAGGGGATGAAAGCCCTTTATCTCCCCATCCTGACCCTGGTTACATAATCCAGGGTTCCTGACACATATTCATTTCTTTCTCACTATATATGCGTTTATCTCAACAGTCTTCCGCAACTTGATATTCAAGTTAAGTTCTCAACAGATTAACTGGCCCAAATGGACCAGCACGACTCCCATAGAATCCAACTGACATTTTTCCTGAACATCTGCCTATTCTTGGGACATACTCTGATGTTTCCCCAAGGAAAGGGATCAAAACAATGTCTTGCAAACACTGAGGGACCCTCCCTGTAGGAGGCAAGGAGAGGGGCATGATGAGTAGAAAAGAAAACTCTATTGACTAATGGGGAATAAAAACACATCAGCCTTATCTTCCCGAGTGAGGGATAAAATCACAAGTATCAAGGGGACATTATACCTGAGAAGGTGGATCAGAGAGAGGAGACCGTTTTGGCGACTTTTTCACCCTAAATGTGTCACTGGAAACAAAATGGAAAATGTAAACACAACAGACAGAGGCACAGAACATTCCAGAGCCGACTGAGGCCCAGAGCGTCTGACTGCTGAGTATCTGACCCAGACCACCCTCCAGTCTACACCACTCCAACACCAACTGAAAGACGTCCACACCGACAATCCATTCCGACTTTTTAACAGACATTATTATTGCCCCCGAGGGAAAGAGTCATCAAGCTGGAAATCTCGGAAAAGATGCCATTTTGGAGAGCTGACCCAGAAAATGAAGCTAAATTTACCCAGATGTTCTTATTTCAAAAGGCAGATTCTGGTGAGCAGATTAATATATCTGGATCCATCCAGGAATGTCTGAACCAACTAAGGTGGGGGAGGGGACGTCAGCTCGTGACACCAGTTAACAGGATCCAGTTCACAGAAGACCAAGCCCACACAGCACTCAAACAACTGAAGGAGCCGTGCAGAAACAGGAAGGAAAGTCCCGGGTCTTCAGCGAGAACTGGCAGATTCCCTCCTACGCGCGGGAACCCTGAGCTTAATGGATTCCCGCACCTCTGACCTTCTGGGTGGGATTCTGACTAAAGGCAGGGCGAGGGGTGAGATCATTTTTTTTTTAAATTACGGTAGAATACACATAACGTAAAATTTACCATCTTCAACGCTTTTAAGTGTACAGTTCAGTAGCGTGAAGTACATTCACATTGTTGTGCAACCAATCTCCGGAACTGTTTTTCGGAGATGAAACAATTTTTTGAAAAATGTCTTTCCTAACCACGACTAACAACTCTGGTCTCTCTTTTTTTCCCCCTCGTATAAATAACTGGGGGCTGAGGGGGAGGGGAGGAGAGGGGAGGACCTAGGCCAAGGGAGCATCAGCTCAGACTCCAGAGGAGTCAGAAGGGGCTTTTAGCACAGACGCCTCCCTTAAGTCTACTGGGTGGTCAGGGGTGCATCTCCACTATCAGAATGGAGGCTTCTCCACCTGCAGATCGGCCCCTGCCCCCTGGTCTCAGGCCCCTCCGTGGTCTGGTCCTGCCCCCAGCAAGGCAAGGGCTTGTGCAGGGGTCCCCCTCACCTTAGACCACCCCCCTCCCCTCCCCTGCTCTAAATGTTAACTGGGTGGACAGAGCAAATTGGCACCAAGTTCCTCCTCATGTTCTCTGGAATGAAACGCTCCAACAATGGCTTTCAGTCATGAAAGAAATACCATAAATGGTTATTTACAGCATTTATGACATTTGCCATGTGAACAGTGCAATCACAGCTTGAAGCGTATATTTATCCATGCATATAAAGATACAACTGTGTATTTTACAGTTGCTAAATGGCTCTAAAATACCAGAGAAATCCCTTGGGCAGAAGAGAGCCTGAGAGATTCCACCCTATCCCGGGGCTGCTGGATGTCTGGGGCCAGGCCAGCTCCTCGTGGAATAATGGAGAGGCAGAGAAAGTGCCTGTCCTTGGGCCCCCCGGGAGCAGCCCACAAGATCTCTCCTGGCCAGGGAGGCAAAGCAGTCCAGGCACAGCGGTGGTCTGCTCTGTTGCTCTGTCTCCCTCAACAAGGCGACCCCCAGATGGCATGCTGATACCTAGCCCGGTCCTGCTGACCCAGAGCAGCCTGGCGATGGCTCTCACAGCCGTGTGCTCCACTGAGCTGACCCTGCGTTTCAGGGGGCTCCCATCAGTCTCAATTTGAAACAGCGCAAACATTTCTGCTTCACGTGTAGCCAGAACAAGTGGTAGCGGTTGCTGCCTGAGGTTGGACTGGGTGGTTATTTTAATGTGAAGCCACGATACTTTGAAAGCAATCGCCCAATTTCAAATAAAAGAATGGGATGAGAGTGAAAAAAAAAAATGTATGGGTTTCAGATGAAGACGTCCAATAAGCAAGGGGAAAAAGAAACTTCCATTCCTGACAAGCAGGCAGATGTTGGATAATCACGTTTTCACAGCCAAGCAGTTTCATTTATGCTAATCACGATGAAACAGATAAATAACCTCTGCTACTGGGAAGCCCCGTGCCCCATCATTCCCAGGCCCGCCACAGAAATACGCAAGGAGCAGCCATGGAAAGGAAATAAAGAGCTTGGAAGCAAAAACAAAGGCAGAAAAAAGCACATTTAGTGTAAGAGGCAGATTCCGTTTAATTTACTTACAACAGAGAACACACAGACATCACGTCTTCAACCATCCTAAGACAAGAAGACAAAGAAAAAGAGAGACAGACAGAAGGAACTGACAAAAATGGTAAATCTGCAGACAACTGGTTAGTAATGGGTTAGAGGCTACAACAGCCCTCCGCTGCTCTGCTTGGAGTGTGGGCCACATCCCCGCTTTCTGGAGAGGGGCTGTCAGAGAACGCCTTCCTCTCTTGGTTCCAGTTATCCCATAAAATGCTGGTGGCTCAAAGAGCTTTGTCACCCCAGTGTAGGATTCCAAGCCATCTGCCCTAGAGGTAAGACCCGGAGATGGGTTAGCTTCCCCAACCTCGGTTAGCTACCTCTGATGACAGAACAGAAGAGAACCAAGCTACCTGCGGGGAAGGAGGAGGTAGTGGCTACAAACTGGCTCTCATCCCCCAAATGAGATATTAGCTTTGAGATTTGGGCCTTTCAGATTTCTCCGGTTTCAGGCTTAAAACAAAGCTTCCAACAAAGATGCTATGGAATCTTCAAGGAGGGCCTGGTTTGGCCGCCGATCTAAGAAAAGTCCCATTTTGGGCCAGGACTGTTTCCTCTATCCAACACCGGACAGAGGTAAGGCGATCCAAGGCCAAAGCCTGCTTAGAGACCTTCTTCTCAGGAAGCCTTGGGTTCTTCTCAAATGTTAAATGCTTGGGGGAGCCCAGAACGAGAGGTAAACAGGTCACCATCTATCTCCATTTGTGCCAGGCAGACTCGGAGGGGCCAGCAGCTATGGTCTGTGCTGCTGAGTTGCCGCCAGCAGCCCGGTCTCCTTGGCCTTGTTAAATTATTGACGCTACTACATGAGTGCAGAAAAGCTCCAAGCACCAAACCACCTACACTTGGACCAAAGTCCTGAGGATGGACCGGTAGCCATCCGAGTTGGAGCTGGGTCTTGGGATGAATTCCAGAGGCACGGACACGTAGTGTTATGCTCAGTCTACTTGGCCAGTGTTTGGATAGCAGACCTGATTATTAATGGCCTCCTGGGGACCGTGGGGACTGCTTCTCCCTTTCAGGTTGCATTGACCTGTTCTGGACCTACAGGGCCTGTGGACGCTCGTCTATGAAGATGACTACACAGGGCTGAAGACAAACGGGCATGCTTCTTACACGTTAGCTGGGGTACAGGAAGGGGCCCAGACCGGACCTCTCTCTCTCTCAAGGGCTTCCCAAGCCTACTGTGTTTGCCTCCTGGGCTAATGTCTCCTTAATGGGCAGAAACAAACACTACAAATTTTAATAATATAAGGGCAGATCTCTTAGTTTTGAGGCCACTCCAAAAAGCAATTCATGTGTTAAACAGAAAATGCCAAGTCACCAACAGGGAGGCTGACCAGACCTCCACTGGGCTGCTCCCTTTCCATGGTTCCCACACTCTCCTGAAGTTGAAAGTCAGGTCTTCAGCTACAAGTAAAGCTTTAGACCACTGACTAATTGAGGCAAAAGATCAATGACTCTAGACCCAACGGGATATGTGGATGGGAAAAGCCAGCACCGTGGGCGCAGAGAGGAATGAAAACAGGTATCCTGCCGCAAACATGGTGGCACTGCAGCCAATGGGGGACGGATCATCCAGGCACGTGAGCGACAATCACAGCCAATGCTCAGCCCCGACTCCGATCTTACCACCTGCACCCCTGAACTTACGTCTTGAGGGGCGTCTTCTTCTTCTTGGCGGGCTTGTTCAGCCCATCCCCGTCCACTCCATTGGCTTCGACGGTACTGGCTGGGATCTCAAAGGAGGCTGGGGATTTAGAAGGTGAGCTGGGGGTCTTAGAGCATGTCTTAAAGGGCTCAGTGGACTCGTCACAGGCGTCCGGGTCAAAGCTGTATGACTGTTGGGGCAGTTTGGGAGACTCCTGCATTTTTGAGGTGGAAGAAAAAGGGTTAAAATTGGGGTCATCCCACTTGTCAATATCAAAGGTGTAGGTACCTTTAGCGATAGGGATGTCATTGGGTTCAGCAGGGGATCTGGTAGGCGAGGCAGGAGTGTTGTCGAGTTTTTCGGGTGTTTTTTTCATCTTTGGCCTCCTTAGGGGCATTTTGGCAACCGGCTTTTTGCCTATCTTTTTGGTGGGAGGGGGGTTTTCCTGCTGGGTGTCCCAACTACCCTTGTCCTCAGAATAGTCAAACTCCAGCCTCACTGAGAGGCCTTTGGCTGGGGAGTCCTCTTGCCCCCCAGTATCCAATGGGGACACCTCCACCACCTCTGGGGCCGTGGCAGGAGACAATGCTTTCCTTCCAGCGAGGGGTGAGTTCTGCACTCTGCCACCCCCAGAAGCTGGGGGGATGGCCCCTTCTGCACCCTCGGAGTCCAGAGGGCAGGCAGCCTTGGGCACAGCAGCAGGTTCTACGGGTGCCTCCTCCGATAAGGCTGGTCCAGAACCTTCCGTCTTGGCCGATTCCGTTTTCGTCTCGGCGATTCGATTCTCCTCGCTGGGGTCGGGACTCTCTTCGGCTGGCTCTTGCTGTGTCTCTTTCACTGGGGGGGTTTCAGGGGGTTTCTTAGTGGTCTGTTTCTTTTTTAAGGAAGGTGGCCTCGGTTTCTTAGTTCGCTTAAGGGTACTGGAAGCACTGCTCGAACCCGTGCTATGTGCATCCGGGGCCGGGGCCGCGGCCTCGGGGTTGCCTGAGCAAGAAGCACCATCAAAGTCACCGGCTTGCAGGCTGAGCGAGCGGGATAACGTCGACTTAGAGATGGGGACAGAGTCCGTGGACTTCCTCCGCGAGCTCACCTTGCAATCCTGATTCTTAGAGTCTGAGGAGCGAGGCTCCAAGGTCTGAAAATTATCCACCAGCTCGATGTTGTCAAAGTCCAAGTTGTAAGTCCCACTGCTGGCTATCGGCTTGTCTTCATCGAAGACGGAGGAGAAGGACTGTGTCGGAGGACGGAAAGGACTTCCTTCCACCGAGCTGCTGTGGGGGCCATCGGGGACACAGACCGGCTCAGAGCCACATCCTGAGGAAACGGAGACAAAGCCGTCACTGAAGGACACAGGACACTTCGGACAGTCTCTCATCCCATGCCAGACTACAACCCTCTAATACCAGAGCCCCAGGTCAGCCCACCCATCACTGGACAGGCATGCTGCTTGGGTACAAATCCTGCTCTCACCCATTGGCTCCAGGGTCTGGACAAGCTGACCCTCAGCTCTCTCATCTGTAAAGTGGGAGCAATAAGGGCTGTTTAAGGAATAGCTCAAATCCTTGTCATTCAAAATACGTTTACCAAGTGCCTGATCAAACAAAGCACCTGTTCTGGGCGTTGGGTATTCAACAATGAACGAAATCTTTGCCCTTCTGGAAGCTACATTCTTTAGGGAGAAGACAGTCAAGGAACAATAAACAAGTAAAACGTATGGACTGTTGGACGGTGACGAGTGCTATGGAGAAAAAGAAAGCCAGGGGAGGGGTGTTGCAATTTTAAAATAAGGCAGCTGGGCAAAGCCCTCCAAGGAGGAAACACTGAAGCCAAGATCAGAAACGAGGTAAAGGCGTGAACCAGGGGGATACCTGCGGGGGGAAGCATCCTAGGCAAAGGGAACAGCAAGTGCAAAGGCCCTGGGGTAGGCGCACACCTGGTGTGTTGCAGAAGTATCAGAGGCCAGTGTGGCTAAAGTAAAGGAGAGGAGCAGGAAAGGAAGACAGAGAAAGAATGCAAGTAAAGCATAGTGAGCCTTTGGGAAATACTAGTTGCTATCATCATCCAGCCTGCTCTTGACTCGTCAGAGCCTTTATCTGGAGGCCCAGGGCAACTGCAGCAGGACTGAGCTCGCCCCGTCTGCCACCTGTCCCGACTCCAGGGATCCCCGTGATCTCTCCCTCCAACCCTGCCTGCCATGCTCCTCTTCTTGGCCTTCCCTCTCATCCATCCTCTCTCCTTTTTTCTAGAGCTTCTTCCCCATTTCTCCTCCTCCCTCAGCCACTACCAGCCAAGGAGGCTGATCCTTATTTTAAAACATGCTGTGGGCGCTCCAGATGCTGGCCAAGATATTCCACCATCTCATGACCCCACTGCTCTGCTGGGATGCGGCCAGCCTGGCCTTGGCTACCCTGGGCTCTGCCTGCACCAGGCAGCACCTTGCATGCATTTCTGGCTTCACAGCTGTCCTGGGCAGTCAAGATGCCAGAAAACGATTGGCCAGAAAACTGAAAACGTGTCCCTAGACAAAGGGGAGAAAATGTTGCAAAGTGGCCTGCAGAAGAAGGAATTCAAGAGCTGGCACAGGGACTTCCCCGGCGGTCCAGTGGGTAAGACTCCGGGCTTCCACCGTAGGGGGCGCAGTTTCGATCCCTGGTCGGGGAACTAAAATCCCGCATGCTGTGTGCAGCGGCCAAAAAAAGAAAAAAAAAAAAAAAAAGAGCTGGCACGTATATGACTTGGGACGGCATTCCACTACAGGAGTTATATCCTGCAGTACCCACCCCACCCCTTGCCGTGGGTTGCCAGATAAAATATAGGATGTTCAGTTAAATTTGCATTTAGAATAAAAGAATACATTTTTTAGTGTAAATATGTCCCAGTCACTCACTGTGTATCTGCGATTCTAATTTAATTGGACGCTCTGTATTTTTGTTCACTAAATCTGGCAGCCCTAATCCCTCATTCCAACAAACCAACAAGGTTTGAGAAATGCTCACGCACCCCCAAACTGGCTTCCTACTGTAGATTTTTCTCAGAGCGGTTCATGCTCACGGCAGCACACCCCGAGGTGGTGAGCACTTAGCAGAGAACCGCAGGAGACGAAGACAACACGGGGAAACTGCCGGCCTCCTGAGTTCAGGAACTGGTCTCATTTAACTTCGTTTTCCCTGGACCTGCCACACTTTCTCTTGCCAGCTCAATAAATGCCTCTGGCATTGAGATCCCTTCCTGGAAGCAGGTCTATTCGCCAGCCATGGTTTCAAACCTTCCCTTCTCTTCTGCATCCAAAGCCACCCCAAGCCCTACTTGGAGCAGATGTCCTAGAAGATGGGAGCACTTGCTTGAAGGCTCTCAACCCTTTTTGCCAAAAGATTCCTCCGTGTCTCGAAAACACTCCTGCTTCATTCTCATCTCAAAAGATGTCCCCTCCCTTCTTCTTTCTACAACCGTCTCCCTCCCTATTTCCTCCAGAGACTGGCACCCTCTGGCACCCCATCCTCGCATCAGCAGTTGCCTCCCCTTCCTGCCCTGGACACACAGTACAGAGGGCACCGAAGGACCAGGGGACTCAGAGGACCAGGTGTTTCAAGTGGGCCTTGCAGGAGAGAGAAAGGGCCTCAGCCCAGCCCATCATTTCCAAAGCAAGGCCCACAACTGCTGACCTGCGTTCTCTCAGGCTGCTACGCATACCCCAGCAGCCTGAAGAAGGAAGCCTTTCGAGGCCCTTCAGATGTCAGGAGTTCTCCCCAGACAGTGCAACAGTCAGCAGATATGCAGCTCAACCATCTGCTAACTGTTTTCCCCAGAAGAAAAGCTCTCTGACGGCTTAATGTGGCTTTCCTCTTTAGAACTGACACACCCTAATTAAATCATCATGGACCAGGAAATCGAGTCTCGACACAGGGCTTCTTAGCCTCGGCACTGTGGCCATCTCAGGATGGTTAGTACTTTGTCGCAGCGGGCCCAGCCTGTTCATTGTAGGATGTCTAGCAGAATCCTTGGCTTCTGCCCACTAGATGCCATTAGCATCCCCCCACCCCAAGCTGTGACAACAACAATATGTCTAGAAATTACCAAATGTTCCCTGGGGGGGCGCAATAATCCCTGGTTGAGAACCACTGTTTTATTGTCTGTTGACCGGAGCAGGGCTGGGAGGGCCCTTCGATGCTCTTCAGAGAAAACTTTAGACCAGAGAAATGGGTCACTGCCACGTGCAGGCCTTGATTTTCCAAAGCAAGTGTGGTCCAACTGGATTCCCCGTCCCCCCCACTGGATTTCTAAATGTCCATACATCGTATCTGCATGAAGACAATTTATTCATTCATTCCTATATGTCAAACAATCTGGCTGCCTCCTATACGTCAACCACTGTGGGGCATGCTGTGGACACAGAGGTAAGGAAGGATCCATCCACGTGCTCACGTCCTCTGCCTGCTGCATCCCAACAGCGCAGACCTGGGCAACGCTTGCCCTGGAGACCAACGCCTTGTCCTGGCTCCAGGTTCTGGCTCAGTCTGAGGACAAAATCAGCATCTTTGGTTCATGATACCCAAAGGATTACTAGATGGTGCCCGACATATCAGTCAGCTCAGGCCACCAGAACAAAGTCCACAGACCAAAGGGCTTAAACAACACAGCTCTGGAGGCTGGAAGTCCGAGGTCAAGGGGTCCACAGGTTTGGTTTCTCCTTGACTTGCTGACGGCCATCTTCTCCCTGTGTCCTCACACGGCCTTTGCTCTGTGTGAGCTCATCCCTAACGTCTCCTCCTCTTCTTACAGGGACGCCAGCCCTAATAGGTTAGCGCCTTACGACCTCATTTAACCTTCGTCACCTCCTTAAAGGTCCTATCTTCAAATACAGTCACACTGGGGGGTCAGGGCTTCAACATATGAACTTGAGGGCACACAGTGCAGTCCCTAACTGTGCTAGGCAATACAATCCCCGAGCTAAGGAAAAAAGAAATGTGTTTGGAAACAAGAGGGGATTCCAAGGAAAGGGAGAAAGCCAACAAGGGGCAACCGATGTCACCCAACTCTCACACTGCTGTCTTCAAAGGCCACATCCCTTAGCCTTGCTGACTGCTTCTAACTGGAGCACGTACTGCCAGCTGTGTTGTGCTGCTCCCTCCGCCTCCCCCCACCCCACCCCCACCCAGCTCACCCTGGGCAGGAACCCACAGGCCCAGAGGCCTAAAGGTGCCAACACAAGGCACCCCTGCACTCAGACGCTTAGCCTCATCCAGTATATCAAGTGTAAATGGTCTTGTGCACGGGGAGCCCAGCTCTAGATCCTTCCAAGTATGTGAACAATAATCGATTGCAATCAATAATGTTTATTCTGGAAAAGGCCTCCGTTTTTTTTTGTTTGTTTGTTTTGCGGTACGTGGGCCTCTCACTGCTGTGGCCTCTCCCGCTGCGGAGCACAGGCTCCGGACGCACAGGCTCAGCGGCCACGGCTCACGGGCCCAGCCGCTCCGCGGCATGTGGGATCTTCCCGGACTGGGGCACGAACCCGTGTCCCCTACATCGGCAGGCGGATTCCCAACCACTGCGCCACCAGGGAAGCCCAAGTCCTCCGTTTTAAGTAGGCTAATGAGAGATAAATAGAGCCTGACTCAGTCCTCATGCAGCATTTTGCCTGAGATGCTCACTGAAAGCCCCGACTTGTGGCTCCTCCCTGGCGAAGCAGTTCAGCACGGCTGGGATCAGGGCTCGGAACGCCCATTTTCACAGGTGCCACAGGTGGCTCCCAGAGCAGGGAAGTCGGGCCCGGGCTAGCTCATGTCACCTGCTTCCTATCAGGACACAGTCTAGTTCTTCACATCTCCGGGGGCAATGTTTTCACATGTGGCCACAGATGTGGCTTGGAGGATCAGCCTGGATGGCTTGGACTGATCTTTGAGGTGAGTTCTGATTGCTTATGGGGACTCAGCGGTGTGGGACATCAGGGCAGGTGGAAGTGACAGGCAGATGCGGTCCCTGTGTGTCCACTCTCTGATGTGGTCACTAAACCCAGAACGGACCAGCAAGAGAGGCAGGCAGCCCATGCAAAATCGGCTTCTCTCCCAGACCCGGGAGGCTTCCGGACTCTCACGCAGACCCTGCTGGGTCCCGAGGACCTCCATACCTGGCAGGTCTGTGCCCGCTGCTTCCTGGGCACCTGCCTTGCTCTCCCACATCTATGCTCTCAAACCTGCCTTCAGCTCCCAAAGGCTGAGGAGCAGCCCTGCTTGAGGCTCTGTGGGTCATGACAGCTATCGACTGGGGTGACTGTTTGCAGATGGAGAAATTCTCTGTGAAAACAGGTTGGATCCACCTGAGCTGGACGTTGAGTGCAGTCAAGATCCTCCAGTGAGGTCATTAAGGGCAGACAATGTGAGTCCAAAGGCTCAGGGCCCTACCAGGTTCTTGGTGTGCCCCCCAAGGTGCCCAGGGCCACCCCTGGCAGGTTATTCAACTCCTCTGAGCCTCAACCATAAATCAAGCATTCTTGTGAGGATGAAACAGGAGGAGCACGTAAGCACCTAGTCCCGGGTACAGCAGTGCCAGGAAACAGCAGCCGTGGGCCCCAACTCTTACACACGCCACCGTGACCCCACTCCCTCTGCCCCTGCCCCAGGACGGGAAGGGCTCTCGCCTGGCCGAGCTCTCAGATGCCTCCTCGCCTGATACCAGGAGGCTTCCTGTCTCTCTGCGGCGGGCACCCTGCACTTCAACCTCAGAGGAGATGAAAGCAAGTGACGATATGTATGGAGACTGAGTCCTGAGACGTGAAAACAGAAGCCCCTGGGTGCAGTAAGCTCCCTTCTGGGTCAATCTGCAGACAGCAGTCCACACACGGCCACGTGGAGCACAACTGGAGCCTCAACGAGGCCACCCTCCCCGCGGAGCAGTGAGGAAAGGTCGAGGCCAAGTAGGGCACGGGCGGCTCCGGTCACCTCCAAGGTCCCCCACACCGGCCTTCCCCGTGCTGGGCATCCTCCCAGCGACAATGAGCAAACAGCGCTTCCCCCACGCGGAACCGCGTCTCCAGAGGGAGGGCAACTGTAGGATGGAAACCCGCCCCTGGTCTCATAGACGGGCTTTCCTCACTGACCATCTACTTGCCACCCACCTGGCAACCGCATGGCCTACCCTCTGCCTCGGATGTACCGGTTCATCTCGCCTGCACAGAGAGCAACTTGATTTCCAAATGGAAGGGAGTCGAGAAGCGGGGATTCTGATCCCACAGCCCCTCACTTGTTTTGAGACCAAGGTCAAGGTCCAGAAGCCCCACATCTCACTGGCAAGCAGGTGACGAGATGCCCAGTACAGGGATGCTGTGAGCACTGGGGCTCCTCCCCTTGCCTGAGATGGGATGAAACTTGCTAAGAACCTGGCACAGGACTGGCACATGGCAGACATGAAATGGAGCTATTATTTAATTATGTGACGTTTAATTATGTCCTTCAGTGGTCAGTTTTGAGTTCTAATAATGCAGCCACGCGTCCTGATCACAGAACCATGAAAAGTCGGAGTGGGAAGGATCTCAGAGGACTCACGGGTCACCTGCTTCATTTTGCAGATAAGAAAACGGCTCAGAAAGTGATTTAGTTATATATATATATTTTTTTTCCTTCTTTTTCAGATTCTTTTCCATTATAGGTTATTGCAAGACACTGAAAATAGTTCCCTGTGCTCTACAGTAGGTCCCTGTTTAACTATTTTGCACTCAGTAGAGTGTTTATGCTAATCCCAAACTCCTAATTTACCTCCCACTCCCCCGCTATCCCCTCTGGTAACCGTAGGTTTGTTTCTTATGTCTGTGGGTCTATTTCTGTTTTGTAAATAAGTTCATTTGTATCATTTTTTTTGGAATTCCACATATAAGTGATATTATATGATGTTTGTCTTTCTCCGTCTGGCTTACATCACTTAATATGATGGTCTCTGGGTGCGTCCATGTTGCTGCAAATGGCATTATTTCGTTCTTTTTTAATGGCTGGGTGGTATTCCACTGTGTATATATATGCACTGCATCTTCTCCGTCCATTCATCTGTCGATGGACTTGGTTTGCTTCCATGTCTTGGCTATTGTAAATAGTGCTGCTATCAACAATGGGGTGCACGTAACTTTTCAAATTAATTTTCTCCCGTTTCTTTTCAATTAAAGAGGTTAATTTCACTTTTATTTTTTAGTTAATCTGTCTATAACGTAGCAACCTAAGGTAAAATCATGTCCTCGCTGAAAATAAGATTTAATGACTAATCCACATAGGCAGTTACATGTTTTTGTATCATGAGCTAAACCAGCAGTTTTAACCAACTATGCAAGAATTATAAAGCCACTGAAATAAAAGCCATAAAGCCTTGAGTGACCATCCCTAGTTAGACTATGTTAATCAATGGTAAATGCTAAGAGCCTCTGGAATGTATATTTACCTAATAACTAGTAAAATCATACAATCATTAAAAAAATCTTAGGTCAGTTATTAAAAAAAAAAAGAAAAAAAAAAGAAAAAAAACTGGGCTCAGATAAGCCACACCCTGGCACAGCCCAGACGAGCGGCAGACACATGGGGGCCAGTCACATCTCACCCATTATCCTGTCCCGTGCAGCACAATCATGCGGGCAGCACCCAAGGTAAGGTGACAGATTATTTTGTAAAATTAAGTTTCCAGGAGGAAACATCACGTCTTTATTCACAGCCAAAGGTCTCGTCTATTATTTCCTGGGGTTCTTTTGGCACCTTTAGCAACAGCGCAGGCGCTCTGCAGAGGCAAAAACCAAACAGCAGATTTTCCTCTCTTGCCCTCTCTCTCCCTCGGTTCCCAGAAGGAAGCTTTCTTCTCCTCTAGCCACCTCCACAAGCAAGCACAGCGCCCCTTTAATCTGTACCGTCCCATGCTGTCCACAGAAGGGACCAGCAGACTTTTCTAATGAGTGTGACAAATCAGCTGGATCTTTGTACAGCCCAAGACAGGGGGGCTTTAGGCAGACACAATCCCGACCGTAAGTGTCCTTATTGTATAATCCGCATACATGTAGCTTCACTGTCGTTTTCCAAGGAGGAGAAGCATAAAGTCAGACTCCAGCCAGGGTAATCAAAAGTTCCATGGGGCTGTGACTCATGGCAATTCACGGCTCCAACCCCTTCCACTGGGGGATCTCTCTTAATCCTCCATAGTGTTCATTCTTTCAAAAACTACCATCCGAGCAAGAGGTGAGTGTTGTGCACGCGTGTGGGTGCGTGTTTAAGAATGGAGATTGTTCTTTGCTTTGTTGAAAGAGAAGTCAGGAAGAAGGAACAAAGACAGGCTGAAGAAAAGAACAGAGGTGGCAAACCAACCCCAGAAGCGCTATGTGACTGGAAATCCCACAGGACGCACACGTGCCCACAGCAATGACCGTCCTCTGGACTCTGCGTGGCGCTTGGGGGTGGACCACGCACTGTCCTCGGCCTTCATTCTTCTTCTGACATCTTTCCTAAGGTATCCCACACATGTGTAGGCATGAACTTATTATACCCATAAGGATAATTTATTCTTAATTGCACATTTGACCTAAGGATTAAAATGTGTTTGTCATTCAGCCACTTTCCATTAAAACCTTGGGGCGAATTTTTTACAATATTATAGGAAATGGAATTTTTACGTTCTTTATTATATGAAAGAAAGTTGGGGTGCAAACGACTCCCTGAGAAATGTAAGCAGCCCTTCCTGCTTCTTCCCCACCTTAAAATCAAATAAATTCCAATAATTACCCTCTCAGAGCTCAGTGCCTAAACGAACTTTGCAGCATCAGGTACTACTAACTGATAAGCTGTCAAAAGGGGAGAATATGAAAACTGCATTTATCAGACACCAGCAAAGGTATCTCTCCTCTTCCCCCAGCACCATGGAGCACATTTGCTTAGGAACAAAGCTCCAGGAGTATCTGCCCTAAAACTATGGCCAGCTTGAAGCCAGAGCAGCTAGAAAGAATCCCATCCATTTCTTTCTAAAACCAACATTAAGGTCAAAATCGTTTTTTATTTTGCAGTTCACCTGGCTCCTGGCCAGGGCGAGAGTACAAATGGAGGCCGGGCCCCTGGCCTGTTCCTTCTCTCCCCAACCTCCATCCCTCACCAGGGGCAGCCTCGAGCACAGGTGTGTGGACAACCCACCTGTAAGTCACAGCCCCATCCTTGGCATCTCCTTGGCTGAAGGGGGCAAACGTGGGCACAGTCAGCCTTGGGAAGACGGGCCAGGAGATGGGGACGGGGTGGGCCCAGGAAGTGGCTGCCCCCAGGTATCCAGAACACGGACAGGAGGAGTTTGGCTCTGCAGACTTATCTCGCTGCGAGGGCTGTGGCCCCAGGAAGGCCAGAATGGGGCCCTCTGAAGTTCAGGGTCCAGCTGAGGCTGTCCGGCTCTGAAGACGGTACTACCTGGCCCCCTGATTGGCCTGTACGGCCATTTCTGAGACCACCTGGCCCCCTGACCAGCTTGTGAGGCCATTCCTAGCAATCCCCATCTCCTTCCAGGCCTCATGTTAAACTTTAATGCTTGAGGTGGTCCCACCCCTGCTGGTGTAACTGAAGGCAGCACACAGAGGACTCCAGCCAGTTGGGCAGGCTGGGGGCTGGGACAGGAGGTCTGTCCTAGCCTTCCCCATCCTCCCAATCGCAGTAGTCACCACATCTGAACATAAAGGTCTTTGTTCTAAGTTCTAAGTCACACTAGGGGGTGTGGGAAAGTGATAAGAAATCTGGATAATTTGAAGTTAATGAGGAATAAAGGAGTCATCCCTGCACAGACGCAGCCATCCATCATTTTCTCTTCTTGCCCATTTACTAATTATCATCCCCAAGCCCACAGGGGCAACGTTTTTAATAAAAATGCAGGTTCACATGGGCGATCCAGAACCAGTACTCTTATGGGAGCAAGGGGCCAAATGTCAGAATCTAAGATTGCACCAGAGAATTCCATGACCCGCACAAACCCAGTTCTGGACGTCAGCTGAAAGGCACCCAGAGTTAAATGCATGGTTTCCCCAGAGGCCTCCCCTAAACTTCTGCAAAGCAGACACAAAATAGCCCACTGTATCTCCGCACCCTTAGTTTACACCACATCAAACCAAGCCCGGAGCTGAGAGGCCCCAGAGGCTGGTGACAATCTAAGGAGCTCCAGCCCCCCGGGGTGTGTGCCCTCCTCCAGCCGGGTCCCCCGAGGAGCCGCTGTTGAGTCTTCCTGGGGCTCAGCCGCAGGGCCGTCCCCAGGCCTCGCCCAGGGGCGCCTGATCCTTGGTTACCTGGTTCTTCTGGGGGAGGCGGAGCGCTGACCTCCGGTTCTGGAACGACTTCAGAGGGTGGCGGAGGTGGGGCCGGTGGAGCTTTGACGGGGGTCGTTGACTCCGGGGTCTCAAATGCTTCTTCAGAGTCAGAACTCCTGATGGAGAGAGAGGGGGTGGAGAGCAGGTTAGACAGTGGCCGGGGCTGCGTTGGCTCCGAGGGGCCAGTGCTGGGGAGCCGTGCACGGCCTAATGACCCCTCCCAGGACCGGTGCAACCAGTCTCACTGCCCAATTAAACGGTCCGAGGCCAGCCGTGAGCAAAGTCACTTCTCAGCATGATTCCCAGGAGTGAAACTCGTTATCACCAGCTTTGCGCCCAAATGATGGAGTCTTTGAACTCAGCTCTACACAAAATACGTATTTCTGGCCTTAGTGGCAAATACAAACAGTGGAATCTTTTGATCAACGTTGGCTCGTGTTATTTTGGCAACAATTCAGGCAAAATGATATGGAAGCATTCCCAGGGACACTCTGTGATTCCAACACACCCATAGGACCCTCACTCCACAAGACAAAATCTCATTAGGTCTCTCTCCCCCTCATCCCATCATTCTCTCCCACTGCCTTTCTTTCGTAGCACAAAACCTGTTATTATAGATTTAGTCACTTTCTAATCATGTTAATGATCTTTCCCTTCTATTGAGCTGAAAGGCCAAGAGGACAGCCTGTTTTGTTTTGTTTTGTGTTTTTTTTGTTTATCACTGCATCCCCAGCCTAAACATCTGGTAAGTGAATACATGAATGAATGAGAGCTGGCAGGTCAGGTGGAGGACATGTCAGACTAAAACACAAAGCACGGCCCCCCTGCTGATCCCAAGAGTGTGAAAATGGCCCTCGCTGGTCTGCAGCAAAGTCTCCTCTCAAGGAAGATTCTTCAGCCAGAGAGATGAACTGAAACTCCACCCAGAGGACGCCCCCCACCCAGGAACAAGGGGATGCCACTCACCGAACTAAAGCCTTATCCTGGGCTCGAGAAAATCCAGAGCAGACAGTCCTCCTCCATCACCCTGCTTCCACTGAGGACTCAATTTCAAGCCAGAAAGGATGAGGCACCCCCAAATCACTGAGCCAGGCATGTGTCCTCAGGCTGGAGTGCAGCTCCTTACATGCTCAGGAGGCACAGGGGTCCATGGTCCCAGCCCCACCACACTCTGAGGATGCCGGCGTGCAAGAAGCAGCAGCATCACGTGGGCTCATTTCCGTCTTGGGATACTTTAAATAGATCAAGATGCCACTCACTTACTTGCAACAAGGAAGGTGATTATCAAGAGGGTGGATACTTAGGATGGCTGCTGGCACGAGCGACCCAGCCGGCGATTTGGCAGAAGATGTATAATCAGAGGGTGACGCATCAGGTGTGTATGGAACGTGAAACGCTCACAGCGCAGAGCACCAAGATATCAAAGGACCAGTGTCCTCTGCAGAAGTCAGCATCTTCTAAAGACCATCTGCCAGCCGGCAGAGAACACCACGACAAACCAATCCCTCCACAGTCAGGCAGGACAGGAAAAAAAGGCCATTTGGTGAGTTCTCCTTCAGGAAATCTACATCGATGTTTTTCCAACTTGTTTGTCAGAGACTCACTCTGTCAGAGCCAAAGATTCCCCCACCCCCATCCTTTCAAGGACCCTGGCTCCTCCAACCTGCCACACAGCCCTCCAGGGACAAAGAGACGAACAGAAACATCAGAGCTGCTTTTGATGGGATCCAATGAGCCGAAGCCTGCATACTATTAAATTTCATTAGTAAAGACTGAATTCATACAAACACGACAGAGGCCATGCTGACTTTTACAAACACACGTTAATATTAACAGACTTAGCTTTTGTCTAGGGGGGAAATTTAAGATCCACGCCTGGACAACAACAGATCTAGGTGCCTGACGTTTTGCAGAATCTGTTTACGGGTATGAAAAACACAAGGAAGTTATGCAACCGAGCATCAAAGAGAAAGAGGAGCTTGGATCTGCGTGGTGGGCCCCGGGTGTCGCCCTGGCCCCCAGCTTCACACACGTCAGAGGCAATGCTGAAGAGATACACGGAGACAACTTGCCTCTTTCCTGAGTTTCCTTGAAGGACCTGCAGACTGGAGTCCCCACTGCCGGTCACCGTTGTCCACATCCACCGGGCCCATTCCACCGGGGGCCATGTCCACCAGGAGGCAAAAGCCATCTCCGCTGAAGAACAGCTTCTGTCGCCCCAATTCCCACCCCTAATTCCTTTGCTGGTATCTCTGGGATCTGAATCTCTTTAAGATGTCACGAAAAGGTTAGCTGCACCGCCAGCCACAAATGTTGTGAGAGCTTCCCCAGCCTCCAGCAGAGATACTGAGGGAGAGACTCTGTGCTCTTCCCATGGCTTCTGCATCCCCGGGCCCTGGTGATGTGTGGCTTTAGAGCACAAAGGGCCCCTGATCTTTCCCAAGAGCACAAGCAAGCGACAGGGAGGGCCGGACGCTTGTGGATTCAAGCTGCTGAATTCCAATGAGGTCTCCCCTGCTTGCAGCTGCCCAGCTGGCACACCTGCTTGGAAAGGACCACCGTTCCCCACGGCCCCGTGCAGGACGCAGTGCGTGAGAAGGGCAAGGGTACACCAAGCCCCTGTGTGGTTCCTTGCCTTGTTTACCGTGAACTTTTCTGCATCAAAGCATCAGAGGCTACCACGGACCCCTAGAATGCCATTCACTTCCAGCACTTCCTGCATTGTTTTCATATTTTCACTCCCTCTCCCAGGAGCGGAGAGCAAGCTAATTAGAGGAGGCGGATAGCAGCTTTTTAAGTTAGCTCTTTTCTCCCTATTCAGTTTCTCAGGGGGCTCAAAAACATTCCCAAGAGCAGGGATTTCTGCAGTCCCCCCACAGAGCCTGCACATAAAAATAAAGCAGCATTTCAGAGTCCCAATGCATAAAAGCAGTTCCCATCGGCTGCTTGATTATTTTTTCCTACCAAAAGAACCTAAAGCACAGGAAATTATTCTGCAAAGGCTCCACACTTTTAAAATGAAAAAGTAACTGATTTAATTTGCCAAGAAGCTGTATTAGAAAGAGAGATGTGCCATTACAGTCTGCCAAAACGACTCTAAATTGTAGGGAAATATATTCAGCAGGATATGCATATCTAGGTTCTCCAAATAAGGAAATATGTAAATACATGCAAATACGGTAAGGTATATGCACTTCCACAGTGTAAAGACATACCTCTTAATGGCCAGGCATGAACTATAATGACTTTAATTCCTAGCATGAAGAGCGTTCTAATAACTATCATATGCTGAACTCTTTGTTATGTGTCAGGCACTGGACTAGGCCATCTGTACATTTCTCTACAATCTGCAAAAACATCCTGCCGCTGGAGAGCAGGCCCATTTTACAGAAGACACAACTATGGTTTAGAGAGGCAAATGACTTCGCTGAGGCCATCCAGTTAGTAAGCCAGGGAAAGCAGGGCTCATGTCTAGAACTGTCTGCCTCTAAGATCTGTGCTGTCTTACTACATCAGTGGCTTCCAAACCTTTTCAGCAACAGAACTGTTTTTCCAAATGAATCTTCCATGAAATTCCTATGCATAGAGACAAGTAGTATTTCACTTACTTTGTAAGCTCAAGGGATAATATATTCTAATTATAAAGTCTATTATTGAGAACAATTAAGCTATTTTGATGAACTTGAAAATCTGACCCTGAGGGTCGGGGATGCCAACTGCAGCATTAGATCTGTTGATTCCTCTCCTGGCTGCACATTATTAAGAAAAGTCCCAGGGACTTCCCTGGAGGGCCCGTGGTTAGGACTCCGTGCTTCCACTGCAGTGGGCCCGGGTGCGAGCCCTGGCCGGGGAGCTAGGATCCTGCAAAAGCTGCACAGTGCAGCCAGAAAAAAAAAGAAAAGAAAAGTCCCGATACTCACCGATGAGTTAACCACAAACAACACCTGTTTTTAACAGCCTGTCCTGTGACCATGGAACATTCTTTAATAAGGCAGACAAGACAGGAGAGCTACCTAACCGGGCAAAACCAAATTAATCTATCAGCACAGGACCATATGCTGGTGGCATCCAACTCCACACAGTGTGTGTGTACAGAGAAAGGAAGATGGAAACGTGTAACCAGGTGCGGACACGCTGTGCTGGCTGCTGAGACCTGAGGTCTACCAAGCTCCCCAGTGCGCTGGTAAAGTTTCTAAATATCTTTTCAAACACTTTTCTCAGATTCTGGAGAATCTCTATAGAGTGCTGAAGCCCACAGAGCACAGCTTGGAAACTTCTCTGCACAACAACGAATACGGTCCCTCTATAGACGGCACACTGTGTCAAAACAGTATTTTATGGCAGCTGTCCCCAAAGCAAGACAGCCGGCAGAATGTAGAACCCCGAGCCCTATTCACCTATGTTTTTGATTTGGTTTAAATATGTTTGTGTTTTACTTCTATAAACGACAACAACAAAGTAGTATAAGATCACTCACATAATATAATAATAATATAACATAGTATGATATTAGTATAATATATAAGTAGTATAATATAATTAACATATTATAATATATACACATACATACATATATATACAAATACACGTGTGAATGTGTATCTATAAATAAAACGTCAGAACCTTTTAATAGAGAAGAACTATGAACGCAGTTTTCCAGCACATCATTAAACGGTTACATTTTGCTTAAGTTTTACTAGAGCTAATTCAAGGGCTTGGGAGAATACATTTTAGAGACCACAGAATCTTCCAACTTTGAAGCTGGTAGAAAACTTAAGAGACTCCTTCCTGCTCCAACACTCTTATCACGTCTTTTTAAACAGGTGAGGAAACTGAGCCCTGGAGAGCTAAAGTGATTCCCAAGGCCACCAGCCCATTCGTGGCAGACGTTCTATAGAACTGGGCTTGCCTGCAGGAAACACTGACTCCAAATAGCAGCTTTCTTTTCTAAATATAATGTCCCTCCCACCCTGGAAATCTAAAGTTACCTATACTTACAGGTTACCTGATTATCAAGACACCCTGTGTGATTAAGCGTTGCTAAAGTGGAGGGGACGTTTCCACGTGCGTATCAATTTCCAGATCAATTCCTCAGAATTCCAGTGTACAGTCCCCACTGTGAAAGTGATTCGGGGGACATAGGTTCTTGTCACCACCCACCAAGAGTGAAAGGACACAGTGCAGGCACTTGAGAGGTGGGGGGCTTCCCAGGACACGAGCCCCAGCCTCTGAGCTCCTCGTGGAGGGACCACCTGAGCGAGAAGTGAGCCCCTTCTCCTCCTACCCACCCCCTCCTTGAAGACAAACCAAGGGAAAGGCAGAGCGCTGGCCCAAAGCCCCGACTCAGGGAGGACGGCTCGAATCCTCCAGGTCAGAAGACCACCGTCCCGCCCGAAGACAGAGGGAGACCTTCCGGGAACGAACCTGAGCTCTCGAGAGATCAGACGTCTCGTTCATCTCTGCAGCTCACGTAAGAGTCTGATGGATTTGTGAGTGAGCAGGTATCTTTGAAACTGATGTGCACTAAATTCTACTCATCAGAACATTCTGCTGTGAGAGCCGTGTCAAGAAAAGCTGTCTCTGCCCCAAACACACACACACATGCTTCCCTCCTGCCTAAAACAACTTGGCCGGACTGGTCATTTTCTCGGGCCGACTGAAAAGGGTGTTTCACTTTAATTTGCCCATCCCGGACACAGAAAAGGGATTTGCTCAGCAACCGCTCCTCAGTATATAGGTAAAGGGAGAACGTGATTTCAACACAACCAAAGGCTGGCTGGGATGCTTCTTGGACTGTCAGGTGACTGAGGGGCCCACGGTCAGGTGCTGTCTCTCATGAACACAGAGCCAGATCTGGCAAGCCAGGCAGCTAGGATTTTCAGCCTGACACTCTGGGGAAAATCAACATAGATGCTAACACACGTATCCCAAGATTCTTGGCACCTAGCGTCTGTCGGGCTATAAGCCAGGTCCATTTTCAGATTCAAGTAGCTTTCACTTGGTGGCTACATTGAGACGTCAGCAGGGTTCAAAAGACACTGGCCATCAACTCACTGGCCACCTCTGGGTTAGGCTGCTGCCCCAGCAAGAGAAATGCAATCACAAAGGGAAAGACTATACATACATAGAGGAGTCCCACAGACCTGGTGATGGCCAGTTGTAAATTGACTATAGTTGCAAGAAACAGGAACCGACTCAATAACTAAAAAATGGAATTTATACAGAAATGCTATGGTGGCTGAGGAGTCAGATTTGAAGAGATAGGGAGGAGAGTCCAATTGGCCCACCTTGGATCGCATGCCCATCATTTAGCTAGAAGAGGGTAGGGAACCCTGATAAATAAGCAACCCATCCAGACCCAATGGAATGGGGGAGACAGAATGTCCCCCAAAGAAATCAGAAGTTGGAATGGATGGTATTCAGTCCATCAGCTCTCACGACACTGTAACTACGTCACTCACTGTAACTGTGTGACCTTAGGCAAGTCACTCGACCTCCCAGGCCCTTGGATTGTTTGTCCAGTAAGTGGGGAAATAACTGGAAGGATAATACTTCCTCCATATTATTACGGCTCCAAGTCTGCCCTTGGCTTCTAAGCATTAGAAATTTGGGGGAATGTGATTTGCTAGCAAGTTAAGTCTTCTATTTTATTTGGTCTTGCCTACGGAGCTGGGCATGAAAGAGAGTCTGGAGGCCACACACAGAACGGGATGGCTGTCCTGCCAGGTGGTCCGTGGACACAAGTGCATCCATGAGAATGTGGACACTCTCAGAGTCACACTGAGCTGGCCCTCATCCTTCCCTCAAGGTGCACACAACCCCCGTCTGCCAGGGACAGGGGTGAGGGCTCGGTGTGGCACTACGCACGTGTGTGTACGCGTGTGCCCGATGAACCCCCCCGCCACACACACACACACACACACACACACACACACACACACACACACACAGAGTTAGCTCTGAAACTGACTTAACTGCAATGACACCAGAAACTTCACAAAAGAGAAGTGACTCTACTGGCTGCGGGCCTCATTGCAGGCAGTGAAGAATCAACGCTGAATGGGCTCCGGACTCGTGATTCCACAGATTTGTAACCGCATCGTGTTATGCCTTCCTGGAGAAAGGCCAGACTGAATCAAGTCTCAGGAGAAATAAAGAGAGAAGGGACCCAGATGGCCCTTTTATGTCCTGACCTTCACGCTGATACTCCTGAAATCTCATCTTTGTAGCCTAACGGCTTGGTTGAATAACTTACATTGGAATCTTTCAACTCAGATTCTTAAAAATCTAACTGGATATTTATGGATGCTAGCAAGAAAAAGATAGGCAGATAAATAGCACCTATAAAGCCTAAGTGGTAAAAGAGACAGAAAAACAAAAGGAGAGGATGCAGAAACTCAAAGAGAGCAGTAATGTTTGGCCACAACCACCGGGGCTTTTTCTAGCACCTGGCAAGTAACAAACCCTCCCTCAGAACCGCATACTGTTAATGAGGGTGGGTGGGTTTGCAAGTACAGTCAGGAGAGTTCCGAGCTAAGTGGTAAGTAGAAAAACAGCAAATCAGGGACTTCCCTGGTGGTGCGGTGGCTAAGAATCCGCCTGCCAGTGTAGGGGACACGGGTTTGAGCCCTGGTCGGGGAAGATACCACATGCCACGGAGCAACTAAGCCCGTGCGCCACAACTACTGAGCCTATGCTCTAGAGCCCACGAGCCGCAACTGCGGAGCCCACGTGCCACAACTACTGAAGCCCGTGCGCCTGGAGCCCGTGCTCCGCAACAAGAGAAGCCACCGCAATGGAAAGTCCGCGTGCCGCAACAAAGAGTAGCCCCCGCTCGCCGCAACTAGAGAAAGCCTGCGCGTAGCAATGAAGACCCAATGCAGCCAAAAATAAATAAATAAAATAAATAAATTTATAAAAATACCTGAGCAAATTAAGGAATATAGTATGAGCTTATTTGGGGTACAATAATTATATATAAACGTAAACACACATAAACACATATATATTTACATACACATATATACCTATGTAGAGATGGTCCAGAACACAAGGAATTGAACACAGCTGGGACCTGATTAGCTGGATGTCCAGAGTGACACCATATAAGAGAAGGCGTCGACAAGGAGTTTGGAGAAAGCAGAGTGGCAGCTAGAATGCAGCCAATCCCCTCCGCACAGTTCAGGGCAGACACGCCCACGTGGGCCAGCCCCCTCCAGGCTCTACCCGCAGGGGTGCGGCAGGGCCACCCTCCAGGTGCTGTCACAGCCTGCAAGAAGCATCCGTCCTGCATCCAGGGCTCACCTTCCACACTCAGCGAGCATTCTTCTGATTTCAAGGTGGTTTTCAGGCACCTGGGTACCAGGATGGGGGTGCCCCAAGCAGGGGCCAACGTTTTACAATTAGTACCTCAGAGCTTCCTCATCCAGCCTCTCACGTGATCCTCGCCACGTGGATTTCACTCCATGACAATTTCAGCAGGACCTGTCAGGTGCTGGGCACCTGGGCAGCTGAGTCAGACAGATCGGCTCCCCATCTCGAGAAGCTTGAGTCCTCCTCCATAGCCACATGGCTCAGCGACTTGCCGAGGGCTCGGAGCCAATACCAGAGCACGTGTCTTCCGTCTCTTGTCCTAACCCAAGTACCGTCCTCCACGTCCTAGAGGCTCCTGGACGTTGACAGGCTAGACTCCTCATTTGCAGATCAGTCTCTGGTACATTTGGGTGCTGTCAGTTTCCCAGAGCATCCTCACCTCCAAGGCAACAGATCAAATGGAGTTTCTGCATCTGGGTCCACGACTGCCCGATGGGGGGTATCCAGCCAGGCCAGCCTGGGTCTCCTGCCCTACTCACTCCCTCTCCCCTTCCTTATGACCACACCTTAACTCCCTCCCCCTCATTCAACCAGTGTATGTCTAGGCACCCTGGCCCTGGCATCCTGACTACAGTGGCTTGAGGTTTTTAGAACCTACAGGGAGTGATGAGGGGAGGTCATGGGCCACCCAGACCTCTGGGGTCAAGAAAGTGGCCTCTGTTGGGGGTCAGATCAGCCCCTGAAGTCTGTTACCCTCATCAATCACATCCTGGGCAAAGGGTAATATCATCACAGAGTCAAGGGAGACTGAAGTGCTGACATCCTAGGACAGACTCTTTCAGGAGGCCACAGGATTTCCGCTTAGCAGAGAGCAGGGGTGGCTCTGGCCTTAGATTCCTGGTTCCCAAGTTCTTTAGATCAAAAGTGTCCTCACCTGAGTGTCTGTCTCTCTCTGTGTGTCTATCTCTCTGTGTCTCCATTTCTATTTGCCTCCCGCCCCTCCTGTGCGTGCGTGCGTGTGCGCACGTGTATGTGTGTCCCCTCCCTTGCCTAGCTCCCCCGCCATGCCATCCCCCTCTCTAGTCAAAACAAGAAAAGGAGCAGTGGAGGCTGCCCTGCTAATTTGATTCCTGCACTTTCCATCAATAATTTAAAGCTCATGCATTTTGACTTTATAAAATTCTTCATTTATAATCTTACCTTTAAAGTGGTCCTTTAAGGCTTTGCAAATTATTGTTAATAATGGCCACTGGAGAAAGGACTTGAGGGCTCTTACTGCATCAGGCATTAACATCCCTATACTCACCCCTTGTAATGTTTCACTCAGTATAAATACATTACTGAGTCACGCTGAGAAGTCCTTGTCCTTAACAAATACATATACACCTTCCATGTAGATTTCAACCAGCGTGTTAAACCCTGAGCATCCCAGAAAGCATGGCGAGTTCCTTGTGAGACCCAAGCAGCTGGGATTATTAACGCAACAGGGACCTACAGATTCTTGTTTGTAGAAAAAGGTTTTTGTCTCCTTGGCCTTCCCTGGGTTCCAAAGAGCAGACTCAAGCAGTTACTAATTAGGAAGTGAGGGAATGCAGAAACAAAGGAAAAGCAGTAAAGAAACAATAGTTCAGGGATAAAACAGAGTCCTAGTTCCTCCTGAAGGTATCAATATATACAGAACAAGTGGACACATGTTTTGCAGGAACCAAGACCCTCCGGGGTGGAGGATGGTGACTACACGCTGACCACAAGTACGCAGACCCCAGACTGGTTGGAACCAGAAGGTTGATGACTGAGATTCCCTAAACGTCATCCTGTCACCTCACCACCAACCAATCAAAAGAAAGTTATCCACCCTGCAGCCCTCACCCCAAATGTTGCCTTTAAAAATCTTTCCCAGACTTCCCTGGTGGCACAGTGGTTAAGAATCTGCCTGCCAATGCAGGGGACACGGGTTTGATCCCTGGTCCGGGAAGATCCCACACGCCGCGGAGTAACTAAGCCCGTGCTCCACAACTACTGAGCCTGCGCTCTAGAGCCCGTGAGCCACAACTACTGAGCCTGAGCTCTAGAGCCTGCGAACCACAACTACTGAGCGTGCGTGCCACAACTACTGAAGCCCGCACACCTAGGGCCAGTGCTCTGCAACAAGAGAAGCCACCGCATGAGAAGCCCGTGCACCGAAACAAAGAGTAGCTCCCACTCGCCACAACTAGAGAAAGCCCGTGTGCAGCAATGAAGACCCAACGCAGCCAAAAATAAATAAATTTAAAATAAAGAAAAAGTACCTTCTTTTAAAAAAAAAGAAAAAAAAATCCTTCCCTGCAAACCTTTGAGGAGTTCAGGTCTTTTGAGCATGAGTTGACCATTCTCCTTGCCTGTCGCGCTGCAAATAAATGCTGTACTTTCTTTTACCGCAATCCAGTGTCAGTAGATTGGCTTTGCTGCAAAGCAGGCAAGCGGACCCAAGTTCAGTTCAGAAACAACACCCTCCTGGGGAAGAGAACAGTGACCTTCAGCGACGCATCTGGAGACCCTGATGCTTTGACAACAGAGAACATGCTTCCAGAGTGGGTTTAGATTTTGCTATATTTCACTTATCTGAACCAATACGTCCCACAGCCTCTCTCTGCTAATCAGAAAGATGAATTCTCCAGGAAACCTCTTTCCCAGCTCTGCTAAGTGAATGACAACCTGCGGTCCACTGTGGGTCTCAATGAGCCTCCATCGCGATGCTGCACACAGAAACAAGATGTACAAACCTGAACTCGGGATGGGTGGCCAGAATACTTTTGTAAAAAAAAGTCTGACATTTAGAAAGTTTGAAAAGCTCATTTTCTACCACTGTCTGCAAACAGCGCTTCTGTATAATAAAGAAGGAGGAGGATGCCAATCTTTTGTCCCTTTCTTTCCCATCTCTTTACATGATAAAAAGGAAAAGAACAGCTTGTAAACAGGAGGCCAGTTGCAGAGAGTAAGTATTGTTCAACGCCTCGAAAACATGCTTTTCCCTGAAGGCACTGCCTGCCTCAGTGTGTTATCATGCCCTCTCTCATACAAGCCGCAGCGACATCAACCCAGTCTTTGACCTACTTATTAAAAATTCTGAACTGATAAAATCTAAGTGAAAGCACTTTCTTTGTGTATAAGATAGGAATTTATGATTCTGATCATTTTGTAGATGAACAGAGCACAACATTCACCAAATATAAAAAATGAGATCAACAGATCTGGTTCTAAAAGTCCTGCTCTGCCACCTGTGAGGTGAGCCACCTGGGACAGTTTCTGTAACATCCCTGGGCCGCAGTTTCCCTGTCTATGCAATGCGCATAGTAGCGAGTAACAGGTGGTGGTACCACCAGCCATATGGGGTTACTGTGAGGAGTGAGTTTATACCTGGGAAATGCCGTGCCCAAGCCCAGGCAGTTCGAAGGCATTTACTCTCTCCAGTCCTTCAAGCGTTAAAATTCTACAACCAAGATTATTGTATCCATCACCTAAACATAATCAGAGAAACACTAAGCATAGTCATCTTTTCTTTAAAGCCCCCTGTAGTCAGATGACAGCTGTACCAATGATTCCTGAGTTTTCTACAGAGCGATGAGAAAAGAGTGTGATTTTCTTGTTCTTCCCACACACCTAACACCAACCCCCACCCCCAGACACATACGGCTAAAAGGGCTGTGGGCGAGGAATTGTAAAATTAAGCAAGAAACTTCACTCGACTATTTACTGAATTAATTCACAGCCACTAGGAGAGAAACTATAATCAACAGAACAGAAGTTATAGCCCCTGATCTATGTTTTTAAAAGGTCTTTCTGGCTGCTCAGAGAACAGCAGCAGGAGCAGGAGTGGGAAGCGGGGCGGGGGGGGGGGGGGGTGCGGGTGAGGAGATGATCAGATCAGCAAGGAGATAGGAGAATCCAGAAGGGAGAAGATGGGGATCAGACTAGCGGAGGGACATGGACCAAGGTGGTGAGAAGCGGTCAGATTTGAGGTGTTAACATGTGAGAATTAAGGAGCCAGCTGGAACTGAGATTCCAAGAGCGTTTTCAAAAAGTTTTGGCTAGGGGCTTCCCTGGTGGCCCAGTGGTTGGGAGTCCGCCTGCCGATGCAGGGGACACGGGTTCATGCCCAGGTCCGGGAAGATCCCACATGCCGCGGAGCGGCTGGGCCCGTGAGCCGTGGCCACTGAGCCTGTGCGTCCGGAGCCTGTGCTCCGCAACGGGAGAGGCCACAGCAGTGAGAGGCCCACATACCGCAAAAAAAAAAAAAGTTTTGGCTAAATATAAGCATTTATTTTTACTTGCACTATAATTGATACAAGGAAAAAAATAGTTTTTCTCGACTCCAAGAGACTCTGAATCATCTTTAACAGTGGTTGATTTAATAATAACAAAAATATCGGAGTCATCATCACTGGTTTAAATATGACAAGGCTGATAAGTAACCTCATATCTCAGTTACGTATAACAAAGCTCCAACGAACAGATAAATTACCCACATCAAACAGACACACTGTCTCAAGGTTAAGGGATTTGGGACAAGAAGCCAATTGGGTTAAAACAGACTCTCAGAGCTGACCTTCTTGACCACAAACAACTCAATTTTATGATAAAAGGAACAGAACATGGTACAAATCTGACCACAGTCACCTGGCTATTTCTCTTCATCTTGCCTGCAAGCCCAGTTACTTATAAGCATGCTCCAGCCTCCATCCTCACTTATTTTTAGGGCAAGATGTTAAAGGCCAGCTTTGTGCTTTGTTTCTCAAATCTCTTGCATCAAAGGCTCAAAGTTCTCCAATTATCTCAAGGTTCCTGCCATTTAAAAGTCATGCTTCTGGTTTCAGCTGAAAACCTTAATGTAAGATGAATTAAATAATTAGGGGCTTATCTCTTCTTGTCTTTATTTGTCACAGGACATGGGAATGGATTAAGCATAAGAGATAAGAAAAGGAAAGAATCAGGAATTTCACCTAAGTCTTTGCTCACAAAACCGGGGGAAGCATGAATGGAGAATATGATACATTTTGCCCAAAATTAAGACGGAGAAGCTCTGACTCTTGACATTCCACCCCGCACTTCCTTCAACAACCAACACCGGAGGGTCTCACGGGCTTGGCTCAGGTAATGATCATCATGACCACTGAGAGAACTGGCCAGCTCGAGATCAGACTTCTGGAGGAACCCCCATCCACCAGATCCTCATTCCACAGCCTCTAAATTCAAGTAAATAGAAATCTTACAGCAAAGACATCAGGGATGGAAAATGAGCATCTCCGCCAAAGAATGCAAAAGTACTCAGATATGGAAAAAATATCAGACACTTCCTAAGCACCATTTCAAGACGGAGGCCCCACAAACCCTCAATTTCTCCCTTAGACACTACTTTCACCCCAGGCCTTGGAAGCAATGCCTCAGAATGAGCCAGAAGGAGAGCGGGAAGGGGAGGGTATGTGTCACTCAGAACAAGGGACTCCACGGGCACAAACACTGCATTCTGAGCCCTTAATAGATCCTGTCTGAGGGATGCCCAGAGGCGAGCTCACCCATCTTATCACAGTATGTCCAGTGCTCTCCGCCTTAGGTTTTTTCCAGGTCCCAGAGGAGAGAAGATGCAGACTCACTTCCTGACACATGGACACACTGTCAACGCGCAGCTTGGGGACCTCGCAAAGACACGGAATGCTGCTCGGTCATTTCCTCACCCCCTCTGCACACTGAGGTCTCCAGCCCAGTGCCTAGGATGCCCATGTGCACGGCTTGGGGGTGTGGCATCGGCCTCCCCAGCAGACGTGGGCTTCCTGCAGGCCGAGTGTGGCCGCTGCATCACCTTGGCCCCCAATTCCTCATGTGTAGCCATCATTCTATTATTTTGTTCCCTTCTATCTTACAACTTGACTGCTCCAATGTCACGGATTTTCATCCCCAATTTAATTTTTTACCAATAAAAGGTTACATCTGGGTATGGGGAAGATATTTCCCAGGGCCCCTGAGATTTGGGCAATCTATATCATCTCCTGGCAAGCCTGTACCCAAACACCCCGCACCTCTGGTCCCTTCCACCCACCACCAGAGGCATCTAAACCCTGACTTTTAGAAGGAATGGTCACATTTGGAGAAGTGGGAGAAAATCAGTACCCAGGAAATTACAAATATCATGTCATGTCATGCATGTCATGGTATATATTTTGAGCACAGATGGGGAACTACAATATGTAAACCTAAGAGAGTGAGCTTAGAGAACCGAACAGCAGTATTAAAGCACCCCCTTCCCAGCAGGTTGGTTCTGAGGTTTAGCATGTTCTTTTCCACCTTCACAAGCACGAAGGGGTTTTCTTGTTGTTATCAACAGTTCAGACAAGTGATATTAACGTAGCCTACCACACAACGTGTTGGCATTGCAGGGTTTTCTTCAGTAGATTACACAGGGATTATGCTATGTTCACACAAACAAAAAACCAGAAACATTTCATGTATCATTTCTTTTTTTTGTTGTTTTTGTTTGTTTTGTTTATACTGGGTTTTTTTATTAAGACGTTACTTTTTAAGAGCAGTTTAAGGTTCACAGCAAAACTGAGGAAAAGATAGAGATTTTTCATATACTTACTATTCCCTGCCGCCACACATGTATAGACCCTCCTATTACCAATATCCTCACGTAGAGTGGGACATTTGCTACAACTGATCAACGTAAAATTGACACATCCTAATCACTCCAAATCCATAGTCCACATTACCGTTCCCTCTCGGTGTTTTACATTCTCTGGGTTTGGACAAATGTATAATGACATGTACCCATCATTATGTCATGTATCATTTCTTTACGTATATTCTCTTAGGTGGAGAATTCTTCTGCAACAAGGAGGGGGATGGGGTGTTAACCCCATTTCATGGATGTCATCACGGAGGCTCTGAAAGCTGACGGTCCTGAGGGCACAGACTGAGCCGGCAATGCCTCGTGCCCAGGAACCTAGGACAGGTCTGCATTGTGTGCGGTGGTCCACCAATTGTTTTTTTAAGGTGGTGTTTATTAACTTTGCACTGTTCTTGACAGTGGAGATGGGCTGCTTAGCACTGATCTGGGCACACTCACCCCGCTTTATCTCGGGAGCGGCTGGGTCACTACATCAGAACCCCCTCCCACCCACCCCACCCCCACAGTGTCAATGTCACCTGACTCTCTGGTCTATGTAAAATAAGTAGGTCACAGATATGGACCCATTTCACCAGCCAGAAAGACAGAGAGGAAACGGAGGACTTGCAGTCAGGAGAAAGAACCCTCAGACAGTCCACTGAATCCATGGGCAGGGCCAGGTGACAGGGACAGACTCACACAGAGAGGGCAGACAGGAGAGAGAGACAGAGAGACAGAGACAGAGAAAGAAGGGGGGAAGAGTTCTGCCAGCACAGCCTCCTCCTACTGTCCTGTCTCTGGGAGCAGGTGGCTAGTGACCTCGGGGCCGTGACTAAATCCCGAGGCGGCCTTGAAGGCTGGGGCCAGCCCCGGTTCTGGGCAGTCAGGTGGGTGGAAAGAGCCATGCCCTGGAGTGGGGCCAACGTTCATGATGTGTGGTCCACAGCGCTCTTCCCTCATCTGTTACTAGAACAGTTGGGCATGAGGGACACGAGAACGAACACCTCTCCACTTCTGAAGTCCTGCTTCCTCATCCTCACAGGCAGCACCTTGGGCACCAGTCCCACCAGAGTCCACCTCGCCATTCTTACCCAGCACTCCTTCCCACTGACCCCACCTCTGTGTAGCACCCTGGCCACCAGCAGCGAGACTCCGAGGCAAACACTGATGGAAGCTTCCAGCCACGCATGACCACACTCCACCTGCTCCTTACTTCTCCCTTTGCCTTGGGTCATGCTTCCAGGACTGACCCTGGGACCTAAACATACTCACTACAGGTGCCAAAACACCCGGGAGTTTTCCCAGGAGCAGGCTCGCCTCCCATGACACCCCCGTTAGGGCCCGAGACACAGGCTGAGTTGCCGAAGGTCAGTTCATCGGCCAAACAAGGACCAGGGCCCAGAGGACCGCCCCTCCCCTCGGTCTCCTCATCTCCCAGCCTGGTCCCAGCAGGCAGCACCAGAGGCTGCACAAAACCCCAGCTGCTGAAAGCCCCTTAGAGGCATCCAGAGGTTAGAGGGGCAGCCCCAGGAGGAACTCACCTACTGTAGGTCAAAGAAGGTGAGTCTAAAAGCCACAAACTCTGATGCTTTAGGTTTTTCAGGTTTTTGTCCAGTTTTTTGGACAAAATAGGAGGCGATCCCTTTCTCTAAGCCATCCTGAAAATTACCACCTGTCAGTTATAGGAAACATTTTCCCTCTTTTCTTTCTTTTTTTTTTTCCTTTACTCTGGACCTTTTTTATTTTTTCAATTGAAGTATAGTTAATTTACAATGTTGTGTTAGTTTCAGGTGTACACCAAAGTGATTCAGTCAGTTATACATATATATACATTCTTTTTCAGATTCTTTTCCCTTACAGGTTATTACAAGATATTGAATATAGTTCCCTGTGCTATACAGTAGGTCCTTGTTGTTTATTTTGTATATAGTAATGTGTAACTGTTAATCCCAAACTCCTAATTTCTCTCTCCCCAGCTCCCTCTTTTCTTTAAATCAGTTTGAAGTTTTGGTTTTTCACGTGCCAGCGAAGGTGCCTAGCTGAGGCCACAGGCAAAGCCCTTCCGAGGAAGAGACACTGAGGCTGGAATACCAAAGGGTCCAGCCTGACACCGGCGCCACCCCCCCACCCCCAGCAGCTGCCTCCCGAACACCCTCGGGGCACTTCAGCCTTTTCCTTCTCCCCCAGGAGCAGAGTTCCTTGGAGACTGATGTTCTGAGCGATGACCTCACTCCCCCAGCAGCACTGTCCTCCAGGAAAGCGTCTTCAGGGTCAGCCTTTCTCCCCTCGAGCATTAAAGGAAATGAACACAGTGACAAGATCCTCTCCGAACAAAGTCGGGCCAGGAAATTCCACGCAAGACCTACGTGTTTGCAGATGTTTTCCCTAAAGTAAAGCCAGGCTCTCCCGCCTTCTTCCTGGAGGGAAAATACTTCCAGACTGCTTTAGGCATGTCCCTTTAAAGCAGATCAAAGAACGATTAGCAAGTTCCACCAGGGCCTTGACAAAGAAACGTAACTCTCAGAAGCTGGAGCCCCCTTTGATCCAGACTGCTTCTGAAGTCCCAGAGACCCAGATCTGATCCCCATTAAAGGCGAGCTTGTGCGGGGTAGGGGGAAGGGGGCGGAGCTGCAGAAAGCATGGCTGCTCCTGGGCGGGCAGCCACTGACGGGTTGTTGGCAAATCTCTGTGTGATTTTCTCCCCCAGCATCAATAAAGAGCGGCTGAGTGTTTAATAAGTGTTAAGCTCAACCTAGACGAACTTCAGCTACCTCCCACTCAGATAAACAGGGTAAACCCCCACTTCCCTTAGAAACTGACCTCTAGAACATCCCTGAGATGATGGAAGGAATCAGAAAATTAAAAGACACTTCAGGGCAAAGACACAGGCTAAGACTCAAGGGAGGGCCTGGACCAAGGGCCCTGTCAGTCATTTTTATCCCCAAATAAACTATCCACTACATTTCCTCAGCAGGGAGAGAATCTGCAGTCTAAGCTATTTCACTGCCCTGGGAGGACACCTCTGGTTTAAGCTTGCCAAATGACATATCTAAATATATTTTTTAGGAAATTGAAAGTTAAAGGGAAACGATTAAAATGACTACCAAGGGCTTCCCTGGTGGCGCAGTGGTTGAGAGTCCGCCTGCCGATGCAGGGGACACGGGTTCCTGCCCCGGTCTGGGAAGATCCCACATGCTGCGGAGCAGCTGGGCCCGTGAGCCATGGCCGCTGAGCCTGCGCGTCCAGAGCCTGTGCTCCGCAACGGGAGAGGCCACAACAGTGAGAGGCCCGCGTACCGCCAAAACAACAACAACAACAAAAATGACTACCAGACTCAGTTTGAATAATAACTAGCAGGAAAGGCCCGAGTGATAGTTCACAAATGATGTGCTCATGGGATTTAAAACTAACTTTCTGTCAGGAAAAAGCCCCCTGTGATATCTAAAATCCTGATGTTTCCAGCTCTAAAATTCTCAGACTCTGCAACTCCACAAACACCTTGAAGGAAATGAAGCTGGGATGTTGACCGCAAACTGGGCCCAGCAGTTGGCCTTAGCTGTCAGTCCCATAAGGACAAAGAGCTGCTGGATCTGCCTGTTAGCAGGGCTGGAGCAAACCCTGGACAGAAGGGCCACCTCCACCCCTGCCTCCACCCCACCATCCCCGGCCCAGAGCCAGGAGCTGCTGCTGCTTCCATTTCAGGAGAAAGCAGAGAAAACAGTGAAAGCAGCTAACGCAGAGAAAACAACGCTTCTAAATAAGGAGGGTTGGCAAGTACAAAACCTGCGGGAAGTCCACCTCTCCAACAGGTAATTTATCACACAGAAATGGGATGCACTGTGCAGAAGGCCCTAGGAGCCGCTTTCTTTTGCTATAGGGCAAAGAATGAGAGAACAAAGGGAATTCGCGGCTCACACGGTCCTGCCCCAGCCTCATAAGCCTCTGCACTGCCTGCGGCCACTGCCTCATCTACCCAGCAATGAAGGCGGGGAAGAGACCAGCTGAGAGACGGACAGAGACACCCTCAGGTGCACAGAAGTTTGGGAGAAAACAGACGTCTGAGAGGAGGAGCGAGCCATCCAGGAAGGGAAGGAGGAGGCTGCGGTGCGTGTCCAGCTGTTACCTGAGTAACCTGTAGCCTGCAATGCATCCTGGGATATTCTGCGGGAGCCTTTAGGCAGGGATGTGCTTCCTTTAACCCGGGGCTCTGGCAGGATCCTGTGACGCTACATGGTGGTGACTGGCAGGCCAAGGGTTGAACCAGCTGTCCCTCTGGGTCAAGTACCACAGAACCTTAGTGCCTGGGGTCCACCGGAGCCTGTTCTGGCCCCATCAAGTCCCCGACTGCAGGGTCCCTTGGCGTAGCTCAGTGTGGAGCCGATGTGCCTAGGATTCTTTTTGCTAGTAAGACATTCATTCATCTGTTCATGCATTCATTCATTCAACAAATGATTTACTGAGCACCTACTATGTGCCAGGCACTGTACTAGGTATGGGGGACACAGGCATAAAAAGTAAAATTGTGAGAGACTGTAATGGAAAAGAATATGAAAAAGAATATAGGTATGTATAACTGAATCACTTTGCTGTACAGAAGAAATTAAACACAACATTGTCAATCAACTATACTTGAATAAAATTTAAATAAATAAATAAGTAAATAAAAAGCAGGGGGAAAAAAAAGAAAACCAAGGAGAATGCCCTCATGCTGCTCACATTCTGGTAACAGTTAAAGGGACAAATCAAATAACTCCACATTGTGCTGAGTTTTACAAAGAACTCAAACAAAAGAATGATATACTGAGCTGCAATGTCCAATACAACAGCTGCTTACCACACGTGGCTATTTTAATTTAAATAAAATTAAAGATTCAGTTTCTTGGGTGTACTACCCACATTTTGAGCGCTCAGTAGCCACTAGTGGTTAGCGGCTACCATATGGGACAACACGAATTATAGGACCTTTCCATCGTCACAGGTTCCACCAGACAGCACTGGAGAGTAAAGGCAGGAAAACCTGCCGAGAATCAAAGCTGGAGAAGTAGGCGGCCACGCCAGCGTGGGGCAGAAGGCCTTCTAGACGGCTTACAGCATGTGCAAAGGCTCTGGGGCAGGTGGGTATTGCATGCTCAAAGAACTGACAGGTGACCGGTGTGCTTGTAGGCCCCAACAGGAGGTTTGGATGTTAGACTAAAAGCAATGGGAAGCAGATACAGGGAACTGTTTAGAAAGAAGGGAGGTGAGGGAAAAGGAGAAACAGGGCTTGACTACCAGGTTTCTGGTCAGAGCAGCTGGGCGGTGAGGTGCCATGTGCTGGGATGGGGAGCTGGCGTGGAGGCTTGGTTACGTCATGTGCACTTTTTTTGTTTTTGAGATAAGGAAGGTCATCAGTTCTATTCTGGACAAGTTAGGCCTCACCGCCCCCTGAGAGACCCAAGAGGAGATATAAAGTAAGCAGCTGGATAAGTACGGTGCTCAGACGAGAAGGAAGGATATAAATGGGGGCATTCTCGGTCCATAATAGTATTAAATCCATGAGCATGGATGAGATGTCTTCGAACAGAGAAGGTGGCCCAGACCGAAGACTTGAGGACCCTTGTGTTGATAAATGGCCATGAGGTAATGAGAGGAGGGGACACAGGTCCAAGCCCTGTATGATCAGGTACCAGCAAAGTACAACTCACTGCCTGTTTCTGTAACTAAAGTTGAACTGGGACATCGATGTACTCACTAACTGTCCGTGGCTGCTTTCACACTCTCACAGAAGAGTTGTTGCAACAGAGACCATACAGCCTGCAAAGCCTAACATGTTTATTGTCTGGCCCTTTACAGAAAAAGTTTGCCAACCCCTTAATTTAAGCCATGCAGTGAGTTCAGTCTCCTTACCTGTAAAATGGAGGTGGAAGTACTTGCCTCATCATAGGAGCAATGATAGACTATGTCTATAATGGGAAACACCTGAGTCTACTCAACAAGACCAAGAAGAAGAGCTTTTCACGCTTGGCTTTGACACTGCAGCATCCAGCTCTGTTTCCATGTTCGGCAAAAGCAAACACCACCCACCTGCTCTCTAGAAACAACCGCTAAAGTGAAGTTGTAAACATAAACAGAACCAGTGTCACCAAAGCTACCACTTCCAAAGCAGAATGGATACACACGAGCAGTTCTAAGTCAGTTCTTTATGGCCAACCAGTCTCCCGCAGACTCCCGTCAACCTGAAGCAAAAGCATGAGTCCATCAACAATTGGCTTTCATGGAACAACTGTTTACAATGCCGAAGTCCTCATCATTAATCTTAGGGAGAGAGAATGGAATTGTCCAACATCCTTTGCCTACACCCGAACGCTGCCCCAGCTCAGGCAATCCATCTGGCAAGAGCAGCCAATCATATTTCAGGCTACAGTGGTTCCTAGGCAACCAAAACTATAGCCACTGAAACAGGCTGTAGATGACAGAAAGAAACATGAAGATGAGGACAGAGCGTCGATGGGGAGAGTGCCCCGAATCCACTGACCTGGATGTAACACCTGCCATGGTCACTTCACCTCCCAGTCGTAGCTGCTCACCCTACCATAAGCAGGTGCCCTGTCCCAGTGCCCAGCAGAAGGGGGTAGCATGACCCCTTGGACAGTTGGCAGCTACCTAGAAGGCCTTGGAATGTTCTTGCCTTCTGCTCACCTTAGAGAAAGCCAGCAGATAAGCCCTACAGAGAAGGTAGTGAAGGGCCATTCTTCTGGACCCAGGTACCTGGCCACAGAGCCCACGCTGGAGATATTCAGAAATGATAACCAAGGAAGAGCATCTGCTATGGACTCAGTGCTTGTGTCTCCCCAAAATCTGTACACTGAAACTCTAACTCCCAACGTGATGGCATTAGGAGGTAGGGCCTTTGGGAGGTGATTAGGTCATGAGGGTGGAGCCTTGTAAGGGCATTAGTGCCCTTATAAGAAGAGATACTTGAGAGCTTGCTTTTCTCTCTCTTTCTCCGTCTCTCTCTTTCACTGCCTTGTCATGCGAGGACAAGAAGACAGCCGTCTGTAAACCAGGAAGAGGGCCCTCACCACACACTGGCTCTGCCGACACACTAACCTTGGACTTCCCAGCCTCCAGAACTATGAGAAATAAATATCTGTTGTTTAGGCCACCCATCTGTGGTATTTTTGTTATAGCAACCTGAACTAAGATAGCACCTTTGGGACTCAGGCAACTCCCACTCTACAGACAACTTTACAGCTTATTCGGTTTCAGGGGGAAAAAAACTACTCATCATTTTGTCAAACGATAATATCCAAAAGTGACATCTGCTTCTAGGAACTGAGAAGCCCACATTCAAGATGCTGTCATTTAAGCTAAATGACTTAGCCAAGGGTCGCCTTAAGAAACAAGGCTTTGAAAGAGATCCAATGAGAAAGATCCTGCCAGGAGCCCCAGCAGCCCTTTCGGGACTTCGGAGCGGTTGACATGCTGGCCATTTTCAGGCACAGAGCGTTCCTGCTTTTGCCACTGTCTGCTGCTTTTGCCTTCTCAGAGTCTACCCAGGTGGAACCTCACCTCTGAGAAGCCCTAAGAGGCAGGTGGGGCAAGGTCAGAGTCACTGGACCCTCTAAGCAGCTCCCAGATTGAGAGACAGGATGGGGAGCCAGCCACACGAGGATGGAAGAGACCAAAACTCTACTTTCCCGTCTGCGAACACAGCTGCACGAAGAGGTGCAACCCCTGTCCTGGAACCGCTGAACCCGGTGCAGGTGGTGCCCAAGGCCTCTCTGGTCCTGGCCACTGTCTTGGCTCTCTCTATATATATATATCTATGCCTTTTTAAAATTTTTTTTTTTCTCATTTTTTTGGCCATGCTGCGCGGCATGCGGGATCTTAGTTCCCTGACCAGGGATCGAACCCGTGCCCCCTGCAGTGGAAGCTCGGAGTCCTAACTACTAGACCCCCAGGGAATTCCCTCTCAGCTATAATTCTGATCCCATCTGCATCTCGAATTCCAGCCCAAACTCATCAACCTTCCCCCAAACGCACTCCCAATCCCGTTTCCTTGTTTTGGCAAACGCCACATCCTTTTCTTGGTCATCTGAGTATAAACCCTGCACTTGTATTCCCCACTGTCTTTAACCTTCCCTCCCCTGTCCCATCAATCACCAGGGCCGTCATCACTTCTCTCCATCCATCCTGGCTCTCCTATTTTGATCCTCACGGGTCTACACAGGCATGGGTTTCCCTATTTGTGATGTTTTTAGAGCCCAGGTCATAAGTGGCGCCACAGACAAAGCAGGCTGAACTTCCCCACAGAACAATCACTTTCACTCTCAGATGCTAATGGCCCCTGGCTGCCCCTCGGTGGCCAGGGTGTGGGAATTTGCAGGAAGCTGAGGGAGCCCCCGGAATGAGGGTCTCCAGCTACACAAAGGACAAAGTACTTAATGCTGCAGCGGAAGAAGGGCACAAACAGCGGGTCTAATCAATACACTCAGACCACATTTACTCAAGTACTTCCCGTCCCTTTCCTGTGTTTCCCAACCGTCAGTGCTGAGAAGTAAGTGTTTTCTGTGGCAGAATTCTCCTCTCCCTGCTACCCCTCTTCTATTCGGAAACAACGGCTACTGTCGCTACCAGAACTTCTTTCCCAGACGAGAAAGCAGCAGCTAGAGAAGTGGCCAATGGTTTCTGAGGGACCAGGATGGAGAGACGCACCTAGCTCAGGGCTTCCCCAACTCTTCTGCCTAAAAATCATCTGGGCGTATTTACAAACCACTGGTTAAAACGGAGATTCTGATGGAGCCAATCTGGGGTGGGGCTTAAGATTCTGCCTTTCTAACAAGCCAGGGGAAGCTGATGCTGCCGTTTGTGGACCATCCCGGGAATAGCAAGGGACTGCAACACTTGAACCTCAGTCCCCCTGCCTCACCTCCCAGTCCCATGTGCCACCCTCCAGTCTGCTGCTACACCCCAGAGGGGAGACACAAGACTCGCCATCTTCCTCCTCCTTCCTTACCCCACTGCACTCCTGTACAGAATGAAGCTATCAGCTGGGGCCACAAAAGTTGCCCAAAGGCACCCCAACCTGAAACCAGAAAGAGAAATCCTGAAACTAAAAAAAATGTCCTGCAGGGATCTCCAAATCATCCCTGTCTTCCTCTGTCTTTTGGTTTCACTCTTACACACGGGCCTCCCTTAATTTGATCTTTCACAGGGAACCACCAGAAAAAAAAGAGATATAGATGTTCGGTTTAGATACCAGTTGTCATGGGCTGTACCTCGTGGCAGGCGTGCACCAAGTTCATCTCCGTCCCTGCAGCCCTGACAGCATTATCTTACAGTGGAAGTGTCTTTTCTGCCATGGACCATATGCTACGCTGTCTTGCGTATTATTCATGTGCATGTGATTTTATGTGCATGGAAACGCATACTATTGTGAAAGACACGAACCTGTGCAAAAAGGGGGTACTCTCTTAATATACTTTTTAAAATCTCTAGACTGGAAATAAGCGAATCTGTAGTAGAAAAACAAGCCCCAGTTATTCAGACAGCAGAGATGCGATTTTAGAGAAGAGTTGCCAGGTATAGCACCAGCCCCAAGCATTTCCACTCTCTCCATTTTTTCAAAACAAAAATGTTAGGGGATGGAGGGTGGGATTCTGTTTAGGAGTAAATATACCATCTTAAAGATCTCGATTTAGAGACATTTCAGAAGTCGCACTTCCAGGGAAAGAAGACTCAGGCTGGCACATACGGACCAGCTCACGCATGCAATATTTGAGAAGCAGCTTCCATCACGATGTGGCTGTTTGGCCTGGAGTTTTACTTAAACACCACTTATTCCCATAGGGTAGACTTAGGGGACCTTATCCAAAAAGGCGGCTTCTACCTAACAGAATCTCTCCCAACTCAGCCCTCAACCAGCAGAATCCTGGTCATTTATTAACGTAACTGGGAAAGAGGGAGGGGATGCCAGGGACGGGGAAGCTGAATTCCCAATGGCTGAGGAGTGTATGTTCCCAAACATACGGTCCCATTATCTTTTCCAAGTCTCTCTAAAGCTTTTAGACAGGTTTGAGCCCTGACAGCTCACTAGCCAGTTACTGCCCTTTAACTAAACATAGGCTGAAACCGTTCTTTTAGGCTTAGGCTCAAATCCTGTGTGGTAGTACGTGATCTCCACGCATCTAACAATACGACACATGAACGAAAACCAGGGCAGGCAAAGCGCGAGGCTCATGGCACTTAAAATCCTCCAACACGACGCGCCTCCATTGTAAGATGATGCTTTCTCGAGCTACGGGGAGGAAGACAAATGATCGGTGCACACCTGCTCCTTCTCGTGGTTCGCTGCTGAAGAGCCAGAGCCTGGAAGACCATGAGGCTCACTCAGCTTAGCATTACATCACCGCGCTGAGCCAGCTCCTCATTGAAACCCAGGAGCGGGGACGAGTGAGGAAGCCCCACATGGCACCCCATCCCTACTACAACACACAGACCAATCCCTGCAACCCTGTAATCTACACATCAGTGGCTCCCGTGACCACTGGACCGTCCCCACCCCTGCATCCCCACCGAATACTCCTCTCTGAAACACATTCTTCTCTTTGGGAAAGGAGAGCAGGCAAGGCTGGGATGTGGAGGCCCGCAAGCCTGACCTGCTGAAATACAGCTTGGCAGCCAGATCTATTCAATAAGCCCCGTCCTCCAGGCATGCCCGGGTAGGCAATGGAGACGACCGTACAGAAATGGCAATCCTAATAAACACCCAGCCAGGATAAAGGCCACTTCTGAGCACATGAGCTCTGCGGTTTAGAGAAACGATCGGATTCCTGGATGGATGCAAAGTCAAATGCTGCCTCGACCGATGGACCAACGACAGGATCCTTCAGCTGCCTTTACTAATAATAGCAAGAGGCCTTGTCATCAACAGCGTTCACCAGCGAGTGAGTGCACGGACGCTTAGGCTAACGGGACTGAACGTATACCAGCGATGCTCCACTCCATCCGCCTAGCCACGTGAGTGGCTGCCCCTAAACTGGTCTGTCTCCATGGGCACAGCACTGCCACACTCAAGGATTCTTCCCATGAGGCCCCTGTTGAGGCCCGGCTGTTCCCTTGCAGGAAATACCACTGTGCCGGGGGTGCAGAGTGAAGACACACAAGAAGCCCCCAGTCATGCACTGGGCTGCTCAACAACCGTAAAATTCCAGGGGGTCACTTCTGCCCCCGGCAGTATCCTGGGGCTGCCAGATGCCCGTTCCAGAGGAGGAACTAAATGCTAGAAGGGGGAGCCACCAGGTAAAACCATGCAAGGCTGCCTGGAGAGAACGGCGGGGCCAGCCCCAGCTCCGGGCTGCCCGGGCATCAGGAGAGGGGACACTAACAAAGCCCTGGTAGCCTCTCCTCCTGGGGGGACGGGGGGGGGGGCCTCCAGGGCGGCACGGCGGAGCACTTACATAGCCTCGGAAGCCTCCAGGTTCAGGTCGCTGGCTGGGACTGGCTGCAGAGACTGCGACCCTCCCATCCTCGCTGCGCCCTGGCGAGCAGGCTAGCCGCGAGTAGGGCCAGCGTCCTGGCACGATTCCTCCAGCGGGAGCCCGGGGTGGGCCGGCCGGCGGCCGGGGCTGCTGCACTGCAGATGGGAGCAGCTGCTGGCATCCGGGGCGGCGGCGGCGGGGAGCTGCGGATCGGGGCCCGAGCCGGAGCCCGGGGAGCGAGCGCCGCGGAAGTGTGCGCGCGAGGGTGGCCGGCGCGCGCCTCAGTGTGTGCGCGAGTGTGGACGGCGCGCGCGGCTCTGCCGGGGCGCGCGAGTGTGAGCGTGAGCGCCGGTGGGGTCCGAATGGATCTGCTCTCAAACCCCCCGGCAGCCCGGCTCCTGTGTACGACACGGTGATGTCATCATCACCGAGCAGCCCCCGACGCCTGGATCTTCACAAAGCTCCACCGCTGGCTCCGGAAACGGGGCGAAGACCCTCCCTCTACACCCAAGTCGCCTCCCCCAGCTTCCCGCAGCCTCGCCCAGACCGCCGGCATTGTGTGGCTTTGAAATGCAAATGCACTGCGGGCTGGGGAGCGCGGGGCCCCAGGAGGGAGGGGCGTGGTGGTCTCGGCCAGGCTGACCACAGAGGGAGTGAGGGTATTCTCATTCCAGCTGGCTCATCCCTCCAAGGAAGGAAGTGGACTCTCCCGATGGCTGGGAGAGCAGGTAAACAGGCTGCAGCGGGAAATGTGCAAGACGTGTGCAGTATCCTGGCGGCTTGTGCCTCCTTCAGGCCCGGTGGCCAGGCTGGCGCTGGCTGAGGCCCGTACCAGGGAGATGCGAGGGCCTGGCTCCCCGCCTCCCCACCCCTCGTGAACCTAGGCCCGGCCTCCAAGGACACCTTTTGGGGGTGGGGGGATTGGGGGAAGAAAGAAACACAGCGGCTACAGAGTCTGCAGCCCCATCTTTGGCCACCAGATGAGGGCTCCACAGAGAAGCCCCCGTGCCAGGGCTCGTCCTAAACCATCAGAGGCCAGGCAGGCTGCGAGCAGCATGTCAAAAGCCCCTTAAGGCTAAGGTTGCACAGGGAAAAGGCAGCCCTCCCTGACATACAATCAAAACATCCATCTCTGTGCTTCTAAACACAGGCTGGGCCTGCAGGAGGGTCGGTGACACCCCATCCAGTGCCCACAGCACCCACCCCCATCCCCCTGCTGGGGCAACCATGCCCAGCTCGCCAGGTGCCCCCACCTGGCTCTGGCTGGCTCCAAAACCCTCAAGTCCTGCTTGGGTTCCTGGGCGTCGTCATCGAAGGCTACTAGAGAAGGATTTCATCTCCTTTTGGTTCAGGAGGTTTGGGGGCCCACCTGGGAACTGACCATCCATCCCATTCTGAGCTCCAAACACAGACCCATGACTGAATTAAGGTGGAACCTCTGATGCGTAAGTTGAAAACTCTTCCCCAGGTTCCCAGCATTTCTTTACCCCACAGCGCCGTCAGCCTAAAATGCATCTAAATCGTGGCCAAAAGAAAAATTAAATGGAAACAAAACTCAAAGCGTTTTGAAACGTCCTCCAACACACTGAGTGTTTTCTAAAACTGTGGCCAGGGGGGTCTGGACGGGTACTTTTGAGGCTGCGGCTCCTGAGCAGTTCTAGAGCTTCATGGTGGGCTGACTCTCCTCTGCTGACAGTTAAGATCAGTGTCAAACAAAGAGCCAGAAAGTCAAAATCGTTTCCCGGGATGCAGCAACATGAAATTTCCAGGAAACACTAAGAAGGTTTACTTTCTCGAATTTATATGAAAATAGCTAATGATGTGTCAGTCTCGCAGGGAAGGCGACTGTCAGGGGCTGGCCTGGTGAGGCTTGCTCTAGAAAGCACCTCCCGGGAAGCTGTCACTCACTGTCGTGCGGCGTGTCATCCGGTGGCAGGGATTCTCAGACTTGTTCATCCTGTCATTCTCGGCACCCTGAGGGTTTGTTTCTTTGTCAGAAAACAGACCTCTTGGGCCACATACGCAGCTGGGAGTCCAAAGAACCTGACCACGTGGAGCTGAAAACTTCATAAGCACTAACTTAGACTTCATCTTTTGAGGAAAGTGACCCCTTCCCTGGGCACTGAGGGTATGTATGGCCTTCAGCCAAACTCAGCACTAGGAAAATACATGGGAAAAAAATGAGAAACCACAACTAGAACTCATCTGCTAACTTTTATTTTTCATGACACGTGAAAGCACAGACCCTTCCAAGTGTCCAGATCTTTAACCGGTAGGGATTTGCTGCAATAACAAGAGAGGGCTTTGAAATGAGAAGGGAGTTCAACTCCTGACTTCTCCCTCCTTTGCTGTGTGGCCTTGAGGCAATCGCTTGACCATGCTGAACCACTGCTTCCTCAGCTGGCAAAAGTGAGGAAGCATCTATTTTGCAGGGTATTGGGAATATTAAATTATATGTATGAAAGCCTGAGACTAGGACTGTAATTGCTGCTTGAGTGGTGCTAATTTTCTTTCCCTCTTTATAAGAAACGTTTTCCCCTAAGTATAGCACCACGTGGGAAATGAGGAGGCATTACAGTGAAGTGCTTTTATTTAGAACCCCAACAATCATAAACTTATGACCTAGTGACACTTCACTTAGTAGGCTGACACCATCTCAGTGATGTTAAAAACATGACCAAAAACCAGGGGGAAAGCAAATACAACCTGGAAGCCCTTGAGGTCGATGCAACTGAAATCCGTGCATTACTAGTTTCTGTGATGAACTTCCGGAAGAACTTCTCAGACCCTCATTTAAGACAGTTGATGCTTACTTTACACACAATTTGAAACAAGCTTGGGAACTTCTCTGGTGGTCCAGTGGTTAAGACTTCACGCTTCCACTGCAGAGGGCACGGGTTTGATCCCTGATCAGGGAACTAGAATCCCGCATGCTGCGCAGCATGGCCAAAAAAATAAATAAAAAATAAATAAAATAAAACAAGCTTGGTTAGCTAGTAATTCTGCCTACAGAAAAAAAGGAGAACTTAAAAAAAATGGGGAGGGAGACTGATTAGAGAGGAAAAGGGCTGCTCTCCCTAAGAACCCGACCATGCCTGCACCTTCATCTCAGACTTCCAGCCTCCAGAACTGTGAGAAATCAATGTTTTTGTGTAAGCCACCTGGCCCAAGTTATTTTTATTATAGCAGCCCAAGCTGACCAACCAAGATGGACTGCTTAAGATACACTTCTAGGACTAAGAACGACTAACAAAAAGGGAAAAGATTAAAAAACAAAACAAAACAAAAAAAACTACCCAAGTTAGACCAAGGAAATTCGAAAAAACAGCAGTCCAGGGCCATTTAAGCCCGCTTAAGTGCTCCGTAGACCCCAGGCTCTGGTTATCCACAGGAACTGCTGATGACACAGACACCACCCGCTATGCCGCACGCCTGCCTGCTTACTCCCTCCCCTTCCTCCCTTCCTTCCTCGGCCACTCCACCCCAAATCATGCCCAGGAGGTAAAATCATGGGTTTATACAATAAGAAAGCACAGATTCCATCCAAAATTATTACAATGCAAGCAATTAGCATTGCAATCACACATTCCCTAGTGAAGTCAAACCTGCACTGAGCGCCCACTTGGGCCAGACCTTTGGCTGAAGCCGAGGCTCCATCAGTCCCAACAGTCCCATCAGTCCCCTCTGCTTAGTCCCAGCCTTCCTTCCCGGAAGTGCTGCCTTCCAACGGCCCGGCTGCCCCTCCCTCCCTCCCTTACTGCCTCTTCACACCCACCCCACACTCCAGACTCTACCTGCCTGCACCTGGCCACTCTGTGAGATGCAGAGGCTGCTACAGCAGAGCACTTCCTCTCTCCACCAAACCAGTGATGCCCAATGTTTCTAACCATGGCCCTCATGAGACCTGAACTCCTCCCCCTCTGCTCTGGATCAGAGCATGCATATTCTACAACGCTAAAGGTCGGCTAAGCCCACTCAGATGGGCTCCACTGCCAACCCTCCTACTGATGTCCCCAAGACATCCTAGAAACCTGGATAAATCAAGGAATGCACCCATCATCTCTAGATCAATTAGCAATTCCACATATATCAGTGCATTTAGCATGTGCCTGATGAGTCTATTCTCAGGTTACTTACTGACACATACAGAAAGATCAGCAAACCTGCTAAATCCCTGTAATTGAGGGATAAGATACATGGTACAGACTCTTAAATCCCATTAGGGTCCAAGGGACCTAGCCACAGTCAGAAAGGGCGAGTAATTTGAAGCACCTCTGACACCCCAAGAAAAACACACTTGAGCGGCTTCATCTTTGCCTCCAGCCTCGGGGAAGTCTCCAGTTGCCATAGCAACAACACTCTCCAAACAAGACCAGTGGACCCCTGCGCTGCTAATTAGCCCAAGCACACTGGCTAAAGGAAACCAGGTCAGATCACAGAAAAATCCATCTGGCGAGCACGAATAATGTCAATACAGACGGAGAATGGGCCTGGGCAAGATCCTATTTCTTCACGTCTCTGGCCTTCACCGTCACCGTGGGGACCAGAGCGAGGCTGCACGAAAGCATGTGGACCGCCAACCTTTAGGCAGGGTCCCGGCTCTGCAGTGCCATCACCACCCGCTTGCAACTTGTTCCTTCATCTCAAGCCCGGAAGGTCCTGCCCCACAACCCACAGCTCCAGCCAGCCTGTCGCTCACTGCCTTTCCTAAGACTCTAAGAGCTGGGAGCCGTTTGATTTCAGGCCCTCGTTCAGCAGCCATATGTGAATAGGAGCCTGATACCAGCAAAGCCGACCAGCGTACAGGACCGGGCCGCGGGTCACGACCGGCGTGCAGGACCGGGCCGCGGGTCACGACCGGCGTGCAGGGCCGGGCTGCGGGTCACGACCGGCGTGCTGCCGATGCTTCCCCACCAGGCTTTACAGAGCAGGGCTCCATTTTCCTGGGCTTTTGGAGACACAGCTTTAACGTCCCACAGCCTCGCTCCATAAGTTGTCCACTGCCTTCGGGAAGAAGTCCCAGTTCTATATTCCGGCCCTGATCCTGACACTGGCTCCACCCTGCATTCGAGCAGGGCCAGGGTCCCTGCTGTGACCTCAAGCCGAGGAGACGCTCCTCCCCAACCTCTCCAGCTCCCCCAATTCCTCCTGTGCGTCAGGGCCCATCTCCCGGACAGCTTGTAGGAGGGGTGAGTCTCCTCCAGCCCACAGACTTCTTTCTCCCCATTCTCTACCGTGGGCAGATTTACGCCTGGCGCTTTCTCGTCTCATCAGAGTCTCGCTTTATCCGTGTGTCTGTGTTTGGTGTCCACGCTCTCCGGCCTGCCGTGTGCCCCACGCTCAGCGAGAGCTTCATAAACATACACGGTGTGAAACCTCAGAGGATGTGGGAACAGGTCCTGGCAAAAGTCTTCAGTCTTATGGTAAATAGAGAAAAGGTAGAAGATGGTGGGGTTCCTTCATTTCCAGGGCCACAGGGATTCTGATCATCTTCTATACTCCAACATTATATCTCACATGCTCACCCTGCAGAGTCTCGAGTGGTTTACTTGGGCTGAAGAGCAGGCTCAGGTAAAACCTCACCTTTTCCAAGGTTCTCTCGCTCTCTCTTTGAAAAGGGCTGATCTTCTATGCCTTTCTCACCGCCTTCACCACAGGTACACCTGAGATCGTTCAACGTTCCTTGCAAGCAAGGACCACCCCAAAGGCTACTCTTCATGGGGAAAAAAAATCCTTTCAATTCTTTTAGGATAGAAGGTGAAGGTTGAGGATTTTACTGTTAGACCCAGGAAGGCGAGCCAAAATGTACTAGAAAAGGAATCAGTAAAGCGAGATAAAGGGGACTTCCCTGGTGGTCCCGTCTTGCAATGCAGGGGACGTCCGTTCAATCCCTGGTCCGGTAACTGAGATCCCACATGCTCCAGGGCAAATAAGCCCGAGTACCGCAACTACTGATCCCGCACGCCACAACTACGGAGCCCATGTGCTCTGGAGCCCGCGCACCACAACTAGAGAGAAGCCCGCACACCGCAACTAAGACCCGACACAGCTCAAAAATAAATAAATAAAATAAATATTAAAAAAAAGAGAGCGATAAGACTCACTTTTATTTCAAAATTAAGGATTCAGGATACATTTTTAATCTTTGATTCCTACAAGAAGGAAGGAAAGCAGGCTAACCCTAAAACTCAGGGCTATGCAAAAATGAGGATAGCATTGAGTTGAGAAGTCTCATCACGTGTGCAAAGGAAATCAGTAACACGAACACCACATCCCAGAAGACTAACAAGATCCTTAAAATCCCTCTTTCTTTACCAAATAAATTCAGCTCTTTTGAGATGGAAATGGTAGAAGACACTCTTGAGATAACATTTTAGAAAATACATCCTACCTAATCTCAAAAAGGACTCAAGCTTGCAATTCAAGACAGCAAAAGAATTTTGAAAGAAAAGATGGCTAAAAGCCTGAGGGACTGAGGTTATCCCGAAAGTACTTACCTAAACCCTGGTTGGAGTAAGCTGCAAGTTTGGCTCTACGTTTCCCAGCAGCCAAAGAGAAAAGGGAAACAATCATTTTCAGTTACACAATTCATAAAACCCAGCAGATGTTTTTTTTTAAAAAGGCCATTCCACGGATAAGCAGCTTTTTGCGTGACTGACATTCTCAACATGTTCTTTCCTATGGGTTCTCCATCAGGAAACAGGGTATATGGTGGATAATGCCTTCAACAATATCCTTCCACCAACACAACATTCAATTTCATATGGCAACTTCAGCAAACATATCAGCCCCTACTTAGCTCCTCTAGCAATCAATAAAATCAGAAGTTCCTGGAGGATATATTTCCAGTTGCCCCATCCTGCAGAGAGGGTCCCCCCCATCCACGCTCCCACAGTAACAAGGTTACAATAAGGCGAAGCAAAGGTCAGCCCTGGAAGATGTTCATCAACAAAGCAACCACTTCTGGACTCAGTTGTCCCTCAAATACTCCTCCTGGCTTCACAAGTTCTTGCCAGTTGTCTCTCGTTGATTGTGGGGAAATATACAACACCACCAACTGCAAAAGAAACTGCAAACCTAGCAGAAGCTGCAGGACACCATGAAGTGAATGAATCTGATCCTGAGGAACGGCTCAAAAGCCACCCAAACCTGTTGAGATAATGGTGATCTGTGAACAACCGAAGAGGAGAAACTCACAAAGATGAGGAAGAAGGTAGCTTCGAGGAGAGGACATCAAAGAAGGGAGAGAGCCCTTCAGAAAACAGTTGAAGCATTTATGTTAAAGTGACTGTGTAGTTGAGCTGCAGGAGTCAAGTGTGAAGTGAAGAATATGCAAGTCTGAAAATCTGCCAGAAAAACGTAGCCAAAATTCTTTGTTCATGCTAAGCACAAACATATGGTTGTCATTAAAGTCCACATTTTGTTAAATATTAATCATTCTCATAATTTTTTCATTTCTTTTTTCAAGATCAAGTCCCAATTAAACATTTTTCCCACTATTACCGTAAAAGTTTGATTCAACAAGTGGATTCATTTCAAGTGGCCTTTCTCAAGGAACAATTTTCTTTAGATAATCTGCACCCCTTACTGTAACTACTTTAACAACTAGGTTTAAGATCACAGGCAAAACCAAACACGGAGACATTTGGCCAAAGAAAACACCGACCTCCAGAGTTCAACCTTCTACTAAGAAATGGTCAAGTTTCATTCAAACCTGGGAAGAGAGAACCGACTGACTGGGGTCAAAAACAGAACCAGTGAAATCCATCTTTCCTCTCGGAGAACTGTTTCCAAGAAGAACAGAAAATTGCAAAAGCACTATGAAAACATTTCAGTCCTTGTTAAAAGAGCTGAAATATTGTATTTGATTTGACTGTTGTGTTACATCTATTGAGTTCCTCTAGAGCTTAAGCCTACTGGTTTTAGAGGTTACCAGGAATAAGAGACCTTTTAAAGAGAACATTCAAGTGTAAACAGAGATGGAATCTCCCAGCTGTCAAAATGGACAGTGAAGCTGGTTTCTGAAGCCAGACTGGAGAAACAGGTTGAGAACTGCAGGTTCCACCCATATGGACTGAGAGAGGGTTCTCCGTAGTGGCCCCGAAGTGGCCGTTCAGTGTGGAAATGCTTCCAAGATGAAAATGCAAAAGAGCACGTGCAGAAGCTCTAAAACTCGTGGCCCTTCCTTCGTTGGGTCCTTGTGACGTCCGCTGCCCCAGAGCAGAGGCCAGTTCAGGAAGGTGGCCGGTTGTCAGCTGGTCTGGAGTAAATGTCTTCCCATGCCTGACTAGCAGTGACACAGAGCCTGACACGGGGTTGTCCTACTTATGAGCGGAGCGGTGAAAACCAGGCGCTGAGTCCCAGAACTGCTGACTCAAGGCTCTGTGATAGAACAGAAATCCAGAACAGCTGGGCCAGAAATAGCAACCATGCGCATCTACTGATAGCTAATTAGCATAACATCTGAGGGCAGTGACTGAATGAGTGTGTGAGTGGGGGGGGGGGGGCATGTGTGTGTGCACATGTGTGCTACCAAACCCTAAATATACTTCCTTCTTTTCATAACCATCCCATAGACCCTATCTATGTAACCCACTAGGCACCCTGCCTAGCTGTCACTGGATGCAATTACCTTATAACTTAGTGCCTGAGGAAAAGGGATTATTTTTCGCAAATACCCGGATTTTTTAGGAATTGATCTGTCCATGGGAAGACAATCTTGCTGTGACAGCAGACTGACCCCATTCCTGCCCCATCCCTCTGACCCTAAGAAAATGTGCGAGAGGCATCACCAGGTCTCGTGACAGCTTTCAGAGGCTGGTGGCTTATAAAAGTTCAGTGCAGAATACATGTTTGGTATATTCACTTTTTTTTGCATCTCTTTAAGCCATTAATGCACAAAAAGATGAAGGGGTCCTACTTTATGTCAACATTTCCCTGGGGCAGTAATTGTCCAGCCTGGGAACATGCCTCTGGTCCCCTAGCATTGGGGACAGCAAGGTGTGGCTCCCTGGTTTCTGGGAGGTCCACACCGCCCTCCAGAGGGGTCTGCTCTGACCCTTTCAAACTAGGGTAGCCGCCCCCCAGTACCCCCAGCATCCAGTTTCTCCTTACAAAGCAGAGGTTTGGGCCAGGTCGGCTCCTGGAGGGCTGAGGCCATGCCCCCCATATGCCCCACGAAATGCCCAATGCCGGGGACACAGAGACCCTCCTGAAATGCAAAAATCTAAAATTATAAAGTGGCAGCCAACCTAACATGGGGTCCGGGGCACCACTGGGAATGGAAGGCAGGCTCCCGGGCCTCACGCTGCCCTGACACCTCCCACGCCCCAGAGCTGGGCTGGGGACTTTCATCCAGGCCTTCACTGTCCCCTCAAAGCTCCATGCACACCCTGCTCCTCGCTGGACCCCAAATCAGGTCAGAATCCCTTCCAGCTTTGGAGAAGTCTCCCAACTGCAGGGCCAGGGGAGCCCTGCCTGGCGGCCCACTCTCCTTCTGTCTCCCCCCAGAAATGGGAAAAAGAATTTGAGGGCTGGGACTTCCCTGGTGGCGCAGTGGTTAAGAATCCGCCTGCCAGTGCAGGAGACATGGGTTCGAGCCCTGGTCTGGGAAGATCCCACATGTCGCGGAGCAACTAAGCCTGTGCGCCACAACTACTGAGCCCCTGAGCCTCTGCTCTGGAGCCCGTGAGCCACAACTACTGAAGCCCGCGCGCCTGGAGCCCATGCCCTGCAACAAGAGAAGCTACCACAATGAGAAGCCCGCGCACCACAACGAAGAGTAGCCCCCGCTCACCGCAAATAGAGAAAGCTCGCGCGCAGCAATGAAGACCCAACGCAGCCAAAAATAAAAAATAATAAATAAATTAAAATAAAAAAAAAAGAATTTGAGAGCTGGGATCATGGGTCCCGCCTGCTCTGTACTGGCTCCGCCCAGACTGAGGAGGCCACCATTTACTGAACTGTGTTTGGAGAACAGAGTGACGGGCTTCCTCGCTGTGCTCCTGGGGCTGAAGCCAGCCAGGTGGAGCTTCCAGACACGCCTGCCTGCAAACACTGGGAAGCTCAGCAGCCCCCAAACCCTGGTGCCTGTTCAGGAGACTGGCCGAGAGCCCGAGGCCCAGGTCAGACAGCCTCTGCTTGTCCCGCCAGGACGGTGATGCTCAGCAACACATCCACGCCCAGGGCTGCCCGCAAGAAGTGGGTCTGACAGGCAGGAGAGGGAGCGAAATGAAACGTGCTCACATAAACGGATGAACGGGGCCAGATGAGACCCCAGGCTGCTCAGTGCAGCATCTCATCACCAGAGAGTCTCAGCATCAGCAACCCCAAGGATGGTCCTGACCCCACCTATGAAATTAACCACTGAACTGTGAGTGGGCAAACGGCCTGGCTCTGTGCGCAAGGATGTGTGGTATTTCTCGAGGGGTTCACTTCTCTGAGCTGTGCGCGAGGATGTGCGGTATTTCTCGAGGGGTTCACTCCCCTGAGCTGTGCGCGAGGATGTGCGGTATTTCTCGAGGGGTTCACTTCTCTGAGCTGGCAGGAGAAGCGTACCACCCTAGAGGCCAGGGAGAAGGTCTCCTCATTCCCTCTCCCGCCAGGAAAAGCTCTCAAGTCTGGGAGAGGTGCTGACAGAGAGACAGGAGCATTTGAGGGCTGCCCACGGTGGGCCGAACATCCCACCAGAAACCGTGGTGAGCCCAGGCCACCTGCCCCTCCCCAGACCCCAGGCTGCATTCAGGGTGGTGTGTCTCAGGGTTGTTGTCCCCTGGCCTTCCTGCACCAGCACGGAACCAGCTCCTCCTTGCAAGAAGTTCAGCTGCTTCCCCCGTCTCATTCCTTCTGGGTCGTCCAGGCAGCCGCTGGCCAGGTTTCCAAGTTACCGATTCCTTAGGGACCGCCATCCCCAGCAGGCAGAGTGGGAGGTCAGCTCTGATGTTTGCTGAGGTTCACGTCTGCCTGCCCCACATGCCAACACAGCAGGCTCTTTGCCATAAGCCCCCCGAGGTCCAAAACCCCTGGTCAGCTGTGGCTGCCTTTGCAAGAGTGAGGGCTTTCGACTTGCATTCCTGGAAATTCTTTATCTTCAGATTCCCTGTCTGGCTCCAGCCTCTTAAAGCTCAGTTAATCGCCACATAATGCTCTCCAAACAGCTTTAGTAGGTCAGGGTATCTGCTGAGCACAAACGCCACAGACCGGCAGGGCTGAAGGAACGAGGAAGGCCTGTCGGAGCTCTGCCACCTTGGTGGACAGTGTCCCTCCCAGGACACCCCCTTTGCTGCGGCCAGGGTTGGGAAGCAGAGAAACGAAGCCCCCTCTCCTCCCCACGGACTCTCTCAAAGTCACATCTGTTCTCCCCAAGGCTTGTGGCCTAATGATTACCAGTGGACATGGGGGAGGGGTGAGGGTGGGAAAACTCCGGGAGAAAAGCCATTTGCACTGGAAATGTGGGATTATGTCATCATTTCCACAGCAGCCATCAGAAGCAGGGGGAGGCTGCAGGAAGTCACCCAGCATGCTTGCAAGAACAGAACATCTGTCGATTCTGTAATAAGATGTGCCCTGGGCTTTCTTTGCTAAGACACCAGGTCTCACTGCCCCACTGCTCTCCCCTCCAAGCCCAAAGAGGGGAAGACAAAGCCATAGATGTCAGGGGCACTGCAGTCGCCTGGGCATGGTGACAACCACAGAGGGCATAACTGCTCCAACAAGAGAGGCCTGGCTGGAGATGGGCACGGATGGAGGATGCATCTCCAAATCATGAGACCAACAGGGACCTCAGACTCTGGTCCAGACCTGGCGAATAACAACCTCCATTTCAGTGAAATGAAATTTTCATTTGTACATTTTTGAAACTTGCTTCGCAAACTTCCAAGGACCTGCCAGAGGGAAGAAGACAGGACTTATTTGGATCCCTGGATCCAGGCCACAGCCCCGTTGAAAAGAGCAGCCATGGAGAGACACTGGAGCTGGCCAACACCCTGAAGCCACAGCTGAGGGTGTACTTAGGGCGATGGGACCACAGCTGTCCCTGGTCCTGTCCAGTCCGCTGGGCCAGGACAGGGAGCCTCAAGGTCTGGGGCCCCTGATCAGTCCTGAAACCACTCCTGCCCTGCCAAGCAGCTGGAGACATCTTTAAAAATGCAAATCTGCTCAGATCTCTGCCTGCCTCAGGGCTTCTGGACTTCCTTAAAATAAAGCCCTAGGAGCCAATGGCCCAATGGCCGAAAAGCTGGAACAATCTGAGCGACCAAATAAAGTAGTATTGTATTATAACTCAAAGTATAAAATCGATACCCGCGAGTCCATACGGATATAAATAAATGACTGAATAAGTTAATAAATGGAGGAGAAGAGAGAAATCTCCCATGCAGAAGAATTCCAAAAAATTTATGTAGATACTCCCCCTAAAAGAGGGGACACAACTCCCCAGTCCTGAGATGTGCCCACAGTGACTTCCTTCCAAAGAGGACAGTATGGAAAAGGGGACAAAAGAGAAACCTGACAGTGGAGTAATCTGACAAACACGACCCCAGCCAAGCGATCAAGGTCAACGGGAACAGTCATAAAACACATTGACGGTAAGTAGCCTTGATAGGATGTGATGAAAACGGCACTTTACCTCTGTGATCTTCCTCCCCAAACCCGTAACTCTACTCCAATCATGAGGAAAACATCAGACGAACCCCAGCTAAGGGACATTCGACAAAGTGCCTGACAGTCCTCCTCAGAACTGTCAAGGTCATCAAGAACAAGAGAGTCTGAGGAACAGTCACAGCCAAGAGGCGCTAAGGAGACGTAAAGACTAAATGCCATGTCGCATCTTGGATGGGGTCCTGGGACAGAAAAAGGACCTTAGGGAAAAGGTAAGGAAATCGGAATAAACTGTGGACTTTAGTTAATAACAATGTGTCAATATTGGTTCATGAATTGCATCAAATGAACCACGCTACTGTTGAGAGGTTAATAATAGGGCAACTGTGTGCTTGAGTAAATGGGTACTCTTGATACTACTGTCTCGATTTTTTTTGGTAAGTCTAAAACTATTCTTAAAAGAAATCTATTAATCGAAAAAAATTCTACCGAGAAAAAAAAATAAAGCCCCCAATCCTTAACATGAGCCACGGTGTGCCAACCACCGGCCCCTGACCACCGTGCTACCCCCTTCCCTTCTCTGCCTGCCCCAGCCTCAACGGGACCTCTTCAGTTTTGCTCCCTTCTCTTTCCTCAAGGTTTCTGCAGATGCTGTTCCCTCCCCTGCCCGTGTGTAGTTAAGTCCACTGAGCCTTCAGTTCTCAGCTTAGAAGTTGCCTCCCCCGGGAAGCCCTCGGGGACAAGGGACCGACAGAGAGGCAGGTAGACCTCAAGAGATAATGGGCAAGGAAGAGCGTCTGCTCCATGGAGTATCATCCAGATAAGAGAGATTCAGGTCGAGCTCCATCCCCAGCTCCTCATCACTGCGTGTTCTAGAACCACATCTGCACACAACGAGCCTCCTCTCCCCTGACTCCTCTGTTACTTCTGGACACTGGCTTGGCAGGTGATCATCAATGCATTGGCCACCCCTCGTACTCTCACTCTCTCCTTCAGCTTAGCTTTGGGCACCTCTGTGCCTCCCAAGGAGCAGGACTCTCTGAGGCCACGGGCTTCCCCTTCTCAACACGCCCAGGTGTGTTCAGCCCTCCACAAGAAAAGACTATCCGAAAATGCCCTTTAGAGGACTGAATAGCTAAGCAGAATAGTTTCTAATCAGAACCAGCTGTTTGCATAGAAACAGGAGTTCTGAATACTTGCTGTGATGATTAATTTTAAGTGCTGTCTTGGCCATTGTACTCAGATATCTGGTCAGTGTAGATGTTGCTGTGAAGGTATTTTTTTAGATAAGAGTAACATTTAAATCAGTAGACTTTAAGTAAAGCAGATTACCCCCCATAATGTGGGTGAGCCTCGCCCAATCAGTTGAAGGCTTTAAGAGACAAAGATTGTGGTCCCCCAAGGAAGAGGGAGTTCTGCCAGCAGACGGCCTTTGGACTCCAGCTACAGCATCAATTCGTCCCCAGGCCTCCAGCCTGTTGGCCTGCATTGCAGTTTTTGGATTTGCCAGTCTCCACATTTTCATGAGCCAATTCCTTCAAATAAATTTCTCTCTAAACAGGCAGACCTCCGAGGTAATACAAGTATGGTTCCAGGCCACCACAATAAAGCGAATATCACAATAAAGTGAGTCACACGAAGTTTTTGGTTTCCCAATGCATATAAAAGTTACTTTTACATTATACTGTAGACTATTGTGTGCAATCGTATTATGTCTAAAGAAACCATTGTACATACCTTAATTAAAAAATACTTTATTGCTAACAAATGCTAACCGTCATCTGAGCCTTCAGTGAGTCATAATCTTTTTGCAATAGTAACATCAAAGATCACTGATCACAGATCACCATGACAAATATACTGAGAAAGTCTGAAATATTGCGAGAATTCTCAAAATGTGACACAGAGACACGAAGGGAGCAAATGTCGGGAAAATGGAGCCAACAGACTTGCTCAATTCAGGGTTGCCACAAGCCTTCAATTTGTAAAAAACTCAACATCTGCAAAGTACAATAAAACAAATTATGCCTGTATATGTGTATATATATCCCACTGGTCTGTTTCTCTGGAGAACGCCAAGTAATACACCAATACTCACACAGGACGTCCCCTTTGTTACATGGAGAGCTTGCTAGCATGGATAAACTTCAGATCAACTACAGCCCAAACAATCACACATGGCATCACGGGTCCAAACTGTCAACGCCTTCTTGGCGCCATCCTAAATGCAGCTCCCCAGGGCCTAAGGGACAGAGACCACCAGGTCCCTCCTCTCTGGGGCCAGCGGCTTGGAAGGAGAGCTTTGTACAATACCTGCTTAAGTCCTTGGCTAGACCTTGGCAGGAGGGAATGGAAGCTTCGACTCCATCACCAGCTGGAGTGGAAGGCAAAGATGCGTGTCCATCACCAGCTGGGGCGGAAGGCAGAGATGTGTGTTCTGAGGCCAGGGAAGTGAGATCCGCACGGGCAGCAGCTGGGTGGGTGCTGGGGACACAAAGGGAGAATTATTCCCAGCGGAACTCGGCTCCTTTACGGCACATTCATCAGGCCCGCTCACCCCTCCCAACCCAGTCACACACATGGCGTTGGGTATTTAAAGACCCAGCACACTGCTGCCCCAGGCTCCCCACCGGGTTCCCCGGGCCTCTGCTTAGACACAGTCAGGGTGCACCTTCCAGTGCAGCAGCCCCCAGGCCAGGCTGTGAATTCCCCCCCCTCCTTAGGCTGCAGCAGAACCCAGGCTGCAGGCAGCTCAGGTGTCAGAGCACTCTGAGTTGTCTTGTTTGAGTTTTGTTTGGGGGAAGGGAATTTCATATGATCGTTTCTCATCACTTTTTAATAAGCAGTGAAACTCTGGGAGTTGAAAACTAAAATACAATTTTGCAAACTCCCCAGGATTTGGCCCAAAACTCTGAGGCTGAGAAAAGTCAAGGTGAAGAGGCTGATGTGTAACCAAGGAACCTGCACCAGGAACTTGCCGGGATCCCTCTTCCCTGGGGAAGGATTCCCAGAGCACAGCCCTGTCCCTGGTTTAATGGGTGAGTGCCCCCTGCTGGACATCCAGGGAAAGGCTGGGAGTGCAGGGAGCCCCCAGCAGGAGGGAAGGTAGCAGGGGCTTCCCTGGTGGCTCCGTGGTTTGGAGTCCGCCTGCCGATGCAGGGGACGCGGGTTCGTGCCCCGGTTCGGGAGGATCCTGCGTGCTGCGGAGCGGCTGGGCCCGTGAGCCATGGCCGCTGAGCCTGCGCGTCTGGAGCCCGTGCTCGCGCGTCTGCAGCCTGTGCTCGGCAACGGGAGAGACCACAACAGTGAGGGGCTAGCGTACCGCAAAAAAAAAAAAAAGGAGGGAAGGCAGAAAGGACGGCCACCTGCAGACACACCCTTGGAGCCAAAAGGCACCAGGCTTGGAGCTCAAAAGAGGTTCTGATCTTCCCCTTTGGCAAAAGCAAGACTAGCGATGCCGTCCACAGACTTCCAGGGCGGGCTAGCCCTCCCAGCCTCTCCGGCTGTCCGCACTGCTGTCCACACTCTGACTCAGTACCAAGAGCCTGAAACCCAGCCAGAGGTCGAATCTGGGGTTACGAGTTTCACAGCCTCATGCTGGGGACTCATTGCTTCCCTGTGGGCGTGAGCTCCTGCTGGCAGCTCCCGCACTGCAGGAAGGCAGGACGTTAGGGTTTCCAGGTTTCCGTGTCAAGGGTGTCCTGCTAATCTCCACCTCCTCCACGTCTCCTGCGAGGCTGGCTTCCCGGCCTGGAGGACGGCTGCCACGGGCACCGCACACCCAGTACAGCGAAAGAACTCTCAGTCTAGCCCCAAATCCCTGTCGCAGCTCTCAGCAGGTCTTGCAGGGCCGGGCTTCTGCCCCGCGCCTCGCCCCACGGTCCTCACCCTCTGCTCTGCTCTGACCAGCCGGGCCCCCCTCCCTGTGTTCCCACAGCACTGGCTGCCCCTGCTGTCTCCTGGCCTTGGAAGCCCCCCTCCTCCCCGGGCCAGCAATTCCTCCGCGTCCTGGCTTGGCCTTCACTATTCCGCAGCTACGAAAACAGCAGTAGCTCGCCCCTGCTGGTGCAAATGTCTGGGTTGGCTGTGTCCTAGGTGCCTGAGCCTGTGGGCCCGGGCCTGTGTTAAATGCTTCACATACGTGACGTCGGGAAGCGCCACAACAGCCTTTGAGTCAGATGTCACCACCCTCACTTTAGAGATCAAAGCCGAGGGAGAGGCGAGGTCACAGAGCGAGTAGGCGGGGGAGCCAGGATGGGAACCGAGGCTCTGAGTCCTTAACACTGCGTGACTCAGCACCGAGAGCCTGAAACCCAGCCAGAGGTCGAAGCTGGGGTCCAGCTCCATGCCCGCTTTCTAACGGACCCCCTAGCACACACCCGGAAGCCCCCAGCTCCTCCTCGGTGACTCCCATCACCTGGGACTTGAAGACCACGAGGGACACCGAACTCCCTGAGGACAGGGGCTTTATCTCTCAGATTCACCCCAGCAGCCCAACATCCAGCCGGGCCACCCACAGTGGGCACTCGGACAGGCAGAGGGAGAGCCAGGGACGGGGCGGGGGGAGTCCCGAATGGCTACGACCAAACCGGGTTCAGGGAGCAGAGACAGAGCTGGAACCACATGACCTTCTCCCCTGGGCCTCATGGAAACTAGGAGCAAAACAGAGCAGAGAGTAATGATCCTGGCTAAGCCCAGAGCAAGGCAATCCACACGTGAACAAAAATTACAATGAGCTCGTGGGCAGAACCGGCAAAAGTGCGAGGTGGGTTTACAGACGGCACGATGCCTTGGCTGCTCAAACTGCTGTTTGTCACAACATGGACAGTGGCTGAAATAACATTTTTCGTAAAGAGATGACTCAAACGAATAATGAAAACTATGGGGGGCTGTTAAGCTCCTTAAGAAAGCCATTTTCACACTCTGGAAAGCTACATTTATTCTTATCCATAAGCAGTGAACAGGCCACTTACAAACTCAAGCCTTTAGTCTGAAATTTGCTTTCGAAAGAAATGACACTGGCCGAGTCCCTTCCTCTGCACACCCCCTGAAGATTTTATTTAATTTAATGCAAACAGAGTAGGTGACACAGTTCGTGGACACAACTCCATCAAAGTGCAAGGAAAGGTTTCTGTCTTTGAAAACCCTGGCAGAGGGGAGGAGCTGTGGCCTCAGAACAAGGCCAACCCCACGGGGAAGCACAGTGACAGTCACACTGTGACGAGGATGCCTCGAGGCTGACCGCATCCCCCCACCCCTGAGAACACCCTGTGGTCCCCTCAGCTCTTCAGCCTGGAGACCGGATGCCTGCCCCCTCCACCCTTCACTTGGTTGGCACCCAGACCACCAGGGCCGCACCCTTCCGGCGCTGGCCTGTTCCCATCAGCTAAAGGCACCAAACAAATGACTCAACAGCTCTTTTAAGAATGATGGCGCCCCTCCCTCCTGGTCTGCAGGCTGCCCTTGTTCCAACCCCAGAGGCGGGGAGGTCAGGCCCCAACAGGGAAAGCTTCAGTGACTCACGACCGAAGTTCTGACACACGGGCACCTACAGATGCCTCCCGGCCCCACAGAACTCCCACTGTCCCCTCCTAACCCTCCTCCTCCCCCAAATTTCTCCCCAGCTTGGCTAGTGGCCCCACCAGCTGTCCAGGCCCTGGACCAGAAGTTGAGACTGTCCTTGACTCTCCTTGTTCTCTCGCCCCATCATCGCCCCTCCATGCTGAGCCACATCCCTCGTCCTTCCAGAATCTGTCCCCTTTGTCCTGCTGGTCCAGGCCTGCAGCCTCTCTGAGCAGGGCTCCTGCACATCCACCCCCAAAACACACACACAGACACCAGGATGTCCCAACTCGAGTTCTGATCAGCTCCTTTCTTTTTTATTTTTTTTTTGCGGTACGCGGGCCTCTCACTGTTGTGGCCTCTCCCGTCGCGGAGCACAGGCTCCGGACGCACAGGCTCAGCGGCCATGGCTCACAGGCCCAGCCGCTCCGTGGCATGTGGGATCCTCCTGGACCGGGGCACGAACCCGTGTCCGCTACATCGGCAGGCGGACTCTCAACCACTGCGCCACCAGGGAAGCCCTGATCAGGTCCTTTCATTGCCTGAAGGCCCACCACCCCCACTTTCCACGCCTTACACCTAATGAAGTACAGGTGAAACTCCCGGGCCTTGCAAGCTGGGGCTCCCGCAGCCCAGTTCTGTCCCCTCCCGGGTTTGTCCTCCTGTTGCCCTGACCCCACCAAGCCAGTCTCCAAGGGCTCCTGGCAGTTTCTTGCCTCTGTGTCTTTGCTCAAGCAGACCCTGACCCTGAATCCCCGCCTACCTCTCAGGCCCCCTCCTAGCCCACCCCATAATCATCCTGCAGTGTCACCCAAACAAGGAAGCTCCCCCCGTCCCCGGCAGGGGTAACGATGCCCACCCTGCATTGCCAGGCTGAACTGGGCCTGGCTTCTGCATATGCTGTCGTTTTCTGCTAACACGTCCTCTTCTCCTACTAGAGACTCAGCCACTGTGGTCTCTCCAGCCCCCAGCACGGGGCCTGGCCCGGAACAAGTGTGCAACACATGGCAGCTCCTTCCCTCCCGCCCCCGGCCTCCCAAACATGCAGGCCACCGACAATGGGACAACTGTCCTATCTTCTTGGAATCTCAGAGTCCAACCGTCTTGAGGTGGGACCAGCAACATAAGCTGCAGGAATGCAAATGAGAACAAAGTGGAAACGCAAGGCCCCGTGTGCCTAAACTATAAGAATTTCAGGAGGGTGACGGCAGCAGCGTGCTGAACCGAGCACGGGGCCCTTCTGAGCACAGGGCCCTGGGCGACTGCCCAGGTCACATGCCCATGAAGTCAGCCCTCGTTCCAGACCCCGAGGGGAAGCTTCCATAGGGCCCCTCCAAGGCCCCCTGAGCTGCCAGAGGGCCTTGTTGCTGGAGCAGATAACCAGGTCGGCCTCCCTTGCCAGCTCCTGTCCACTCAAGTCTCCGGTGAGCAGCAGTGACTTGTCTTAGAGACGTTATTCTCAGGGAGTCGGGCCCTTTCCAATGCCCAGTACCACTCCCAGCCCTCAGTGGGAACCCGTGGGCAGCTGTCAAGCCCAGCACAGAGCAGGGCAGAGGTCTGAGATGGGGTCCACATCTGCATTCTCAGTTGGTTTCTTTTTTTTCTTTTTGGCCATGCCACGTGGCATGTGGGATCTTAGTTTCCCGACCAGAGTTCGAACCCGTGCCCCTGGCACTGGAAGCGTGGAGTCCTAACCACTGGATCGCCAAGGAATTCCCCTCAGTTGGCTTCTGCAAGGCACTTACATTCACTTGCCCTTGATCTCCTCCCCTATAAAATGGGCCAGGAATAGGGCTGCAAAGACCCTTCTAGTTGTAAAAGTCCACTAATCCCTCTTCCCATGTGAGGAGTTAATCAATGTCTCTTATGGAATAACAAAGAAGCTGAATTCAAATTCATGTAAAGTATTTGTATTTTTGGAAGATGAAGGAAATGTTGATTTAATTTAAGCCTTTTATTTTTTAAGGGAAGAGCTGACCAAAAAAAAAGGGCAAATAAACTCACCATACTTTCAGCAGACAGAAATGGCATGTCAATCAAGGCATTCTTTCCTGCGAGGCCCAGCTGGACAAGACCTCTGAATCCTTCTCAACACAGATCCCTAAGGAACCACTACTAACGGGTCAGAGTTTGCCATCCCTGATTCAGTACCTCACCAAGGTCGTCACTAACAACAACTGGTCCCATTAACCGTTTGGATGCAGTCGCCACCCACACGAGACCTGAGAAACACAGAGCATGCTGCTTCAGGGCTGGCACTCAGCCCGACAGTCCTCCAAGCCCAGCTGTAGTGAGATGCCGTCACCAGCTGTTGTCTCTTGACACCCTGTTCAGGGCTTTTGAGTCCTTCTTGGCGGATCCCCCACTGAACTGATAGCAGGTTTCATTTCAGAGATCGGAGAGAGTTGCCAAATTAAGCCCCTGTCTAAGGACAAACACCAGAGTGACCCTGGCTGTCATGGGAGTGTGATAACGGCCCCCAAGATACAAGCCGAGCATATCACGTCCTGTCGGGCCAGATGGGCGAGAGCATCTTATCTCCTATTTCACATCACCATCTGGAAGGTATTAACACAATAGCCCTTCCTCACAGGCCCCCTTGATTTTTTTTCTTCCTGAATCCCCAAGTGCGCACGATCACGTAATAGGGCAAGAGCTAAGGCCAAAGACTCAGCTCAGGCTGAAAGTGAGATGCAAGCCAGAGAAAGAAAAGCGCTTTGAAATTGCTGGTTTGGAGAGCTACGTTCGGTCGACAGGAGCACCGGACAATCAGTCCCACCGAGGCCTGGGGTTTGATAAGAGGAGTCTCCGAGATGGGAGATCCTGCATCACCCTCCTCCGAGATGCAGCCGCCGAGAAGCAACAAAGCCCGAATCAGAAAGTGCCCGGAGAGGCTTGCAAACTGGCTGGCAACTCCAGACAGGCCCATCAGGTGATCTCTAGTCGCGAGGGAGATATGCCAGCCTGTGAAGAGCAGCCCACGTGAGAGTATAAATGCCACCGACCTTCAGATGTCTGGCCGTAGGCTGCCTCTGCACAGTTAACCCTGAACAGGCTTGTCGGTTCCCTCCCAGCACACTCATACCCTTTTCACAGAGCGAGTCTGTGCTCAGAGGACAGAGATGACTTTTAAGCTTGGCAGAAGCAAAACTTAAATCAGGAAGGAAAATATTAACTAAAGGAAAAGTCATAAATACCATCCCAAAACTACACGAGGCTTTGATCTGGGTTGGGTCATCCAGCACATTGATTCCCACCACTGTCTCTCCCAGTTCCTTGCATCCTCTTCCCAGGTGCAAGATTCCTTGCGTGCCTTGATGGTCCTTGGTAACAGAGAATGCAGAGCTGAGGATACCGAGGACAAAAGGAAACTGATCTCAGATATCCAAGGTTTAACTATTTATTCAGAAAGTCAAACCTACCTACTATAAGGTACAACCTACATAAAGGTACAACCTACATAAAGCAGCTTCAGAACCATGAAAAACCAAGCCACGAACAAAATCCTGTGCTAGTTTGAACCCTACGAAGCTGTGAATATTTTGACAATTGCCAATGTGGCGATTCCTGTGCTTCAACCTAACAGTAGCCAGCTGGACACCGGAAACGCAAAGGTTCTGAACAGATATGTACGTGCATCCCAACTGGCTCAGCCTGCCAGGTACTGGTTATGTAACTCTATCTCATGAGCACGTACCTTCATTCAACATGTGCCTTTTAAATGGTACAAAGGAATTCGGTTATTCAGAGAAGACTTTCAGGTGATCCCTTTTCTAAGTTAAAACAACAGCACCCCCACTTTATCCCTCGGTTTTTAACAAGGCGCTTGCTTAAATCAAGGTTCAGCTAACCTTTCTGAAGCAGTTGAACTCACCCACGCACACCCATAGCAGAAAGACAAAAAAAACTTATTGTGCAAACAGATGAAACCAAAAGAAACCACAGGATTTGGAGCAAGAGGAAAAACAGAAGCTGTAAGTCAGTATGAATTCCCTGTGCTTTCAACTGTGGAAAATCCTGAATTTGGAAACTCTAGTGAGATGATCGCGCTGAGCAGGGGCCATCCCCTACTCCTGGCGCTTTGGTCAGAAAGTTCAGCCGCCAGCTGCTGGGTCAGGCGTTTCCTACCCTGAGGAGTCATTAACAGCCAGACAGGTGAGGAGAAGAGCATCTGGACACATTGCTTTACCCAGTGGTTCTCCGATTGTGGACTCTAGACCAGCAGTAGCAGCGGCATCCGGGAACTTGCTAAAAAGGCAAAACCCTGGGTGCCTCCTCAGACCTCCTGAATCAGACACTCTGGGCTGGAAGTGGGTTATTTTGAGGCATGCTAACGTTTGGACCCCATGGACGTGAGTCAGGTGAGTAGTTTTCCAGCTGTGTCCACGGGAGACCTCAAGGTCTAAAGAGACCCCTCAGCCTGGATTCCTGACTACAGGAAAAGCACCGAAGGTTCCCAGATGTAACCAGGGTGCCCCATTTTACTCTGTTTAACAAATGGTAGTAGAGCTGGAAGGTTCCAATTGAAAAACAATTCTGCTGCTTTATTAAAAAAATAGAAAATATTGAACAGATGGGAGTGGCCACGGGCAATCTAGTCATTTGTAGAATGTTCTGGAGGGTCTGGGCTCGGCTTTCTGTGCCATCTGGGGATGTCAAAAGCCAAAGGGAAGCTCAACCACTTACAGGGGGTTCAGGGGCTGTTTCCCGAAGAGGGAGCAAGTTTGATGTCGTCCAGTGGCTTTAACTGGACAGAAGGGGAGCGTCAAAATCCCTTTCATTTTATTTGAGAATTGCTGCAGGGACGGGGGTAGCTTCTCTCTTTGTTCTCGTTCAGAAAGAAGAGTTGAAAGGGAAGGATCAGTACCAAAGAATTAGTAGCGGCAGAAAGGAGGGAGAGAGTCCTGCTCTGCTTTCTCTCTGGTGGCTTAAAGAAAATGCTCCAGCCCCACTTTTCTTGTTTTAATAATTTTTAACATATTTTTATTTTAATTTAAATTAATTTTTTAATTTAAGGTACCAACCCTGCTTCTGCGGGGCAGCAAACCTCTAGAGGATGTTGCAGGCTGCCCTCTGCCCAGGTTTGTTCCTTCCCCATCTCTCCTCACCTCTCCCCCTGCCTCTCCTGTCCCTGCTCTGAACAGGAAGTGGAGGGGGGGATCCTTGGGTGATGCTATGATCTGAATGTTTGTGTCCCCCCAAATTCCTATGTGGAAGTCCCAGTGCCCAAGGCGATGGTATTAGGAGGTGGGGCCTTTAGCAGGTGATTAGATCATGAGGCTGGAGCCCTCATGATGGGACTACTGACTTTATAAAAGAGACGCTGCAGAGCTCCCCAGACCTTTCCATCACGTAAGAGCACAAGAAGAGGTGTGCAACCAGGAAGAGGGCCTTCACTCAACCATGCTGGCACCCTGATTATGGATTTCCAGCCTCCAGAGCTGTGAGCAATAATTTCTGCTGTGTATAAGCCACCCAGCCTGTGGTATTTTGTTATAGCAGCAGGAACAGACTAAGACAGATGGGGTGGGGAGGCAGGGTCATTTCTGAGGTCTAAAAAGCCACCAGCACACACCCAGAATGCCCTTCTTAGTCACTCCCACAGAGCAGCAAGGTTAAGTACAGTTGATTCTCTTTATTCACAGTAACTATGTTCTATAAAGTCAGCCTGGACACTGAATTAGCAGACACTAAACCATTGCTCCTAGAGGAAATCTAGGGTTAGGTTCCTGCAAGCCACTGGTCCCAATAATTTTGTCAACCGATCAAAACATAGTCTTGCTTTATGTGAGTTTCTATTTAAAAACATCTTATTTAATATATAATTGACTCCTTAACACTGAATTTACAGTAGACAGCACTATAACTCACACCCAAACGAAGCTTATCTAACAAGTATTTTCTACATCAGGTACATCACAGCCTTCTTGCACTTTGAAACACTGGACAGCACTGTGCTTGGGGGCTATGTTAAACAGCAAAATCATCAACAAAATCACAAAAAGCACGGCACTAACTATACTGTGAAAGGACACTTTTCATAATACGAGAGCTGTGGCAAGAAGCCAGAGGTCGCCTTGCTCCACTTCAGCTGGGAGCACGCTCGTCAGGTGACTGAAATTTTTTGCTGCTCTACGTGTGTTCACAAATGACCATGAAAGAGCCATGAGTATCAATCTTGGGGTTACAAATAAATCTCAGCGAGGAAGCAAACTCACAAACACGGAATCTGCAAATAACTCGGATCGACCGTATTTTGTAGACAGAGTTGGTAACCAAAGCCAGACCAATCTCTGCTCCTACCAGAACTACCTCCTTCCCACCAATTTCCAGTAAAAATAGGACAATACAACTCCGGACAAAGGTCCAATCACACTGGCAAGGCACCAAAATTGCTCAGTCGGCATTGAGATCTACTGAGTCTTTCCACTGGAAAATAAAGCCAGAGAGCTGGCCAAGCTCTCAGCACTGATGAACTCAGTACTCAGCCACCGGTCCCTTCCTGCATCCTGTGATCACTCTCGGTCATGGTCACAGGTGACACAACTTCTTTACTCATGTCTTTCTCGGACTTGAGAGGCCAGTGATGTAGGCGGGACCCCGTGGCGTGGGGGGAAGGGGGAACCCGGCTCCCTGCAGCCAGTGGAGAAGCTCAGAACCAGGTTCGGTAGCCAAGCTGGACCTGCTTCAAACCCCAGCTCTGCCACTCACTAGCCACGTGTCTCTGAGCCTCTGTCTGCTCACCTGTAACACAGCAGTCGTAACAGAACCCCCTACCTGCTGGGGCTGTTGTGAGGATTTACGGAGATACACTCCGCATGGTGCCTGGAGCACAGGAAGTGCCCTAGTGGGAGCTTAAAGAGCAGACATCACGGGACTACTGTGGGGCCTGGGGCAGGTCATTCAAAATACACAGTCTCGGGTTGAGGCGCTAACTTCAGAAGCGTCAGTAACACCCCCCGGTGGACATTAGTTCTCCTGAGTCACCCAGCCAAGTCCTCCTGTATCCTCTGCTCCCACGGCCCCTTGGCGTCCCTCGAGCACTGGATGAGGATGATCTCAGCCCCACTCCTTTCCCTAAGGGAGGCTGAGCCTCTCTGGCTGCAGCTGGAGGTCCCTTGGCCTTGCTACAACGGTGGGGGTCAGGGAAGGGCCATGGGGGAGGGGAGGAGGCCGAGCACAAGGACGGAAAGGGATGCCCGACTTCACCCTGGAAGCTTCTGCACGCTCCTTGTGTGCTGAGGGCCTTGTTGCCCAGCTAGGATGCCTCTTTTAAGAAGTTAAACTCATACGTAAGAACTATGGTTGACCCCCACCTGTAACAGAAACACTCGGAATTCGACGTCAACGTGCAGCTGCCTTAGAGCATCTGTTTCTGGCCTGGAGCTTCCTGCTGTGTCAGCCCTGCCCTCACACTTCTCCTCCACCAGGCAAACCTCCTCCCAGTTTATGAAGAGGCCTCTTGACGCTGTCCCAGCAGGACAGCGGGGACGGGGCAGGAATGGACCGCCTGTCCCCCAAGAGGGCCGACTTCGGGGGTGGTTAGTGCACACTGGCCCCCAAGCAGGCAGACAAGGAGACTCACCCCCGTCTTCCCTCTAACCCCGTTCAAGTGTACTGCCCTTCCCCAAGGACCAGCCCGGGCCAGGCTGGGTACTGTGATTCCAGAGGTCGCAGCGGATTCAGTTCCTCCCTGCGAGGGCATTCGAGACAGGTAATTCATAGGGATCTGTGAAGGGCAGTGACACAGGGGGAGAGGGGTGGCTGCAGGAGTTCAGAGGGAGGCTCCTGTCTCAGCCTGGGGAGAAGGGACCCAGTGTCTGTCCCGTTCACTATGGTTCCCCAGTGCCATGCACCATCCGGCAAAAAGCAGCTGTTTTACTAATACAAATACAATTAAAATGTGTGTGTGTGTATGTTATATGAATAGAGAGAGACACATATAGACGTGTGTAGAGAAAGAGACTGTGTGTGTGTTATATAAATATAGAGAGACTCATACAGACGTGTAGAGAAAGAGACTGTGTGTGTGTGTGTTATATAACTATAGAGAGACAAATATAGACGTGTGTAGAGAAAGAGACTGTGTGTGTGTGTGTGTGTGTGTGTGTGTGTTATATAAATATAGACAGACTCATATAGACGTGTAGAGAAAGAGACTGTGTGTGTGTGTGTATGTTATATAAATAGAGACGCATATAGACATGTGTAGAGAGAGAGCTTCCGTGTGTGTGTGTGTTATATAAATACAGAGAGACTCATATAGACACGTGTAGAGAAAAAGACTGTGTGTGTGTGTATGTTATATAAATATAGAGACATTATAGATGTGTGTAGAGAGATTGTGTGTGTGTGTATGTACATATGTTATATAAATATAGAGAGAGACACATACAGACGTGTGTAGAGAAAGAGACTGTGTGTGTGTGTATGTTATATAAATATACACATATACAGACGTGGGTAGAGAGACTGTGTATGTGTGTGTGTGTATGTACACATTAAATAAATATAGAGACATATAGACGTGTGTAGAGAGAGATTGCGTGTGTGTGTATATATATGTTATATAAATATAGAGACATATATAGACATGTGTAGCGAGATTGTGTGTGTGTATATATATACGTTATATAAATATACAGAGAGACACATATAGATGTATGTAGAGAAATTGTGTGTGTGTATATATGTTATATAAATATAGAGAGACACATATAGACGTGTGTAGAGAGAGAGCTTGTGTGTGTGTGTGTGTGTGTTATATAAATATAGAGACATATATAGACGTGTGCAGAGAGAGAGCTTGTGTGTGTGTGTGTGTGTGTGTACATATGTTATATAAATACAGAGAGAGACACATATAGACGTGTGTAGAGAGGGAGATTGTGTGTGTGTGTGTGTGTGTGTGTGTGTGTGTGTGTGTTATATAAATATAGAGACATATATAGACGTGTGCAGAGAGAGAGCTTGTGTGTGTGTGTGTGTGTGTGTGTGTGTGTGTGTACAGGCGTATGAGCCGAGTCCCGAGGCTGGCTGTGAGCAAGCCTGGTTTAAATAAACCACAGGTCAAATCCGCACCCTCTGAGTCCGGGGCGAAGCCCGATGTACACGCCGCACATGGACAGCAGCGATGGGTGTGCGGGGTTCGGGGCACGCAGGGCAGGGGGAGGGTGCACGGGCAGAACATGAGGCAGGATAAAGCCCCTCCCCCGCCGCCCAGGCCGGTCTGCAGAGCAAGGCGCGGCACCTGGTCCCCTTCCCCGTGTGCTGATGCCTCTTCCCTTCCCCAAAGACAGAGAAAACAAGTGGCTGACCCAGCGCGTGTCCCGGGAAGCCAGAGGCGGCTAAGTCATTCCCTGGAAACGTATAAAGAGCACAATATCGCTCCTGGAGGGCTGCTATTTTAAATAGAGCAGAGGGGCGGGGGGTGTCTTTCTGGTGCCCCCTCAGGTAATTCCGGCGGCCCTAAGAAGAGGCCCAGCCCTGTGCAGGAGAGCGAGTACACCTGTGTGTGTGTTGGGTCTGGGGGGGAACTGCGGGACAGAAGATGGGACGGAGGACAGGAGGCAGCCTCAGGGGCCGGGCCCGGGCGTCCCGCCATCCGCCGTGGGCACCACCGCCACCATACCTCTGGGCTGTCAAATCCGGGGACACCCAGCCGCTGACATCACCGTGGGGGGAGAAGGCAGCTAAGAGAGGGTTTTCCAGGTCTTCAAGGGCAGCTGGTTCGATGACATCATCCACTACAGGTAAACTGAGGGAAGGAAAAAAACCAAGGCTCAGAAATGTTCCTGAATGTCTTAAATATGTTTCAACAGCACATTTTATCTGGGCCCTAAGCAGGGCCTCAGTTTCCCTTTTCATAGAGGAAGGGGCCAGTGTTGCTCCAGGTGTAGCCCACGGAGGGGCTGGTCCAGGAGGGGCTGTTTACTGCTCCACGATGAGACAGCACAGACACCTGGGGTTAGGGTTTAGAAACCTTTAGAGCAACACGAGAGAGTCATGTTGTCTGTTGACGCTAATAATGTAAGTCACGGCTTGTGTTTTGTAGGTCTTGATGGGTGGTTGTCAAGCAGGGGTGATTTTTGCCCCCTGGGGACATGTGGCAATATCTAAAGACATTTTTGGTTGTCACAGCTGGAGCTACTGGCATCTAGTAGGTAGAGGCCAGGAATGGTGCTAAACATCCTACAGTGCACAGGACAGACTCACAACAAAGAATTATCTGGCCCCAAATGTCAGTAGTGCCAAGGTCGAGAAACCCTGGCCTTGAGTTTTGTTTCATTCTCTAGTAATTCACTTAATTACATTTTCAAGTTTTGATCTACAGTGAGATAGAAATTAAAAACTACACTGGTCCTTCATCCACTGGGAAAGTCAGCATTTGACAACCTCCAAGAGCAGACTGGATTTGAAAGTTTGGAGGGACACAGGTCACCAGACACTGTCTCTGGTCACACACATCTGCTTACTCTGCTGGGAAACCCCTTTCATGATCAGTTATGTCTCAGTTTATCGGGGAGAGTCAAGAGTTCTTCCTTCTGATGAACTCAGCTCTGGGGCAGTCAGTACTGAGACAATTATCTTCATTCCTTGAGCAGATATTGATTGAACAACAACTCTATGTGGTGAGCAGGAAAGAGGTGGTCCCTGCCCTCATGGAGCTTACAGTCTCAGGAAACAGTCAAACATTTTTTAAAAATGCTTATTTATCCAGTAATAACTGTTGTAACTGCTAAGAAGGAAAGGTACAGATGGCTAAGAAAGCATAAACTAGGAGGTCCCAGTGGGAGTGGGGGTCAGGAAAAATGTCTTCGTACAATTGTAAGCTGAGGCCAGTCACCAGCTCAGTGATAGCGAATATGTGCTGACACTTGCTGTGTGCCAGGATCTCAGCACTTACAGATATCACCATATGGCGATCCTCACAACAGCCCTGCGAGGTCGGTGCTATCATTATTCCCATTTTACAGATGAGGAAACTAAGGCACAGAGAAGTTGAGAAATTTGTCCAAGGTTGCACAGCCGGTAAGAGGATACAAACCCAAGCCAGACCCCAGAAGCCATGTTCTTAACCACCCCACTAGGCTATGTCCCAAAGGTTGAAGAGTAAGGGAAGGAAGAGTGCCCCCAGCACAGGGAACCACACATCTGAAAGCCCCAGATCAGGAAGGAGACTGGCATTCTGGAGGAATGCAGAAAGGCCACTGCAGCTGGAACGCAGATCAAAACAACCAGGAAGGGGACAGGTGGACAGGAACCAGATCACAAGGCCAGGTCGAGGGACTGGGACTTGATCCTAAGCTGAAGAATCAGCCCAAAGCCTCTATCAAATACTCAGCCACAAAGTACTGCCCTGGGCATCGAGACGAAAGACAGGCAGGGAGGCCCAGGGCAAACTTCCCCAAACTGTGTTCTAAACATGACCGGACTAGCACACGGTCGTGCCCACACCTTTCTATTTATTCCCATGGGTCTTGTGACGCTTCCTTTTTCCTCCATGGTTCCCACCCACTAACCCAAATCCCCCAGAACGTGACCCTGGAGCCCTGTAACAACCACACCCAAGGAGCCAGGGAGAAATGGGCACAGCGTGAAGTGAAGCAAGGGGCGAGCCTGGAGGAGGGGGCCGGCAGGGACTCCGGGTGTCTCTGCTGGATCACGATTTGGAGAATCCTAAACCACAGGCAATATCGACTTTCTAAAGTCATAAAGCCTGAGCGGAAAAATGTGGCCCAGGAGTTCTGGCAACACAGATCGAAAGCCGTAAAAGACTTTGTTTTCTTTGACACAGCCATTCTACTTCCAAGAATTTATTCTAAGGAGATGATTAAGGGTGTGAGCAAAGATGCTGACCATAGCTGTGACCACAATAGCAAAAAAAAAATGGAAACAACCAAAATGTCCCACACTAGGGGACAGTTAATCAAGTTAAAGCATGTCCACAGAATGGACTCATTTGCAACCATTTTAAAAAAGAAGGTAAAAAACATAAATAATTAAAAAATAAATTAAAAAGTAAAAAAAAGAAAGCAGCTCTCCATGTATCCAGAGGTAAAGGATCCATTATTAACTGAAACTAGGTTAAAACACTATCGGCAACATGATCCAGACCTTATGTGCATGTGTGTATCGATATATACATATGTGTGTATATGTGTACACATGCATGTATGTGTAAACACCCACATAGGAAGCGAGCAACAGAGTGAATGAACGCCAAGGTATTAATGGTAATTCTTTCAGTAGTAAAGTTATGAGTGTTTTTTTCTTCTTCGTTGAATTTATCTCTATTTTCTAGTTCTATTCTGAACACATACTGCTTTTATAAGCAAAAGAAATAAGAAAGCATTTTTAAGGAAAATTCTGAGTGCCAGGGAGCAACTTCAATTCATAGTTCAGGGAAAGTTTCAAGAGACGGGACACGCAGAGCAACGCCGACTTTCCCCCACTTTTACACTCACACGTTCCCCCAGGGAGGACCCAGGCTTGTCCAAGCCTCATCTCAGGACAGAAACCCAGCCATGTCTCACTCAACAGGCACCCGTGGGGAAAATAAGGTCCTGGTGGAGAATTTTTTAGATAACCAGTATCTGCTCGCATATTCTACAGGATGGCATTTTCATTTTAATTCTTTGGGATGGAATTAATTTTCAAAGCATATTAGACACTTCCTTGATTTTTTTTGAACAGAGAATCCTGAACATAACTAAACACTTTGTCAATGACACATGATCAGCATCTTGAGCGACTATGATATAAGTGAGGAGGTATGCTACGGCACTAAAACAATTGTACACGAAGTCAAGAGGGCTGGATTCTAGACCAGCCCCACCTTGGGATCTCAGCCAGGTGACTCCTCTGAGCTGAACTTTTCCGTCTTTAAAAGGGAAGGCCCTGGACGGCACAATCTCAAGGACTCTGCAAACTCAGTCTGGTCCCTCCCTCGCAGGCTGTGAGCCAGTACGTCTGCTTCTAACTCACCTGACTCTTTTTTACTTTATGCCTTCCTGTTCTCTGCTTCTAATGTACTACAGACTACGGGTGTTAGAACAGTGTGTAAATCAAGAGTTAATAGGCTGGATAAGCCTCCCATATTATGTCATATGGGAGGTTTATAAACCTCCCATATGACATAATTTTAATAATTTTTACATATACATATATGTGTGTATACACATATATTAAATTGAACTATGTGAAATCGTTAAAAGAAAAAAACTGTCAAATTCACACTGTACCATCAGCCTCAAGATCTTTCTGTCTTACTTCGCAGGGGTCTGGTCGTGCTCCAGATGGTTAAGGATAGGGGACAGCCGACTTCTGGGGACACAGGGGAATTCTTCTCAGACCAGCTGTTAAGAGGCTATAAATGGCTTCCAAATTCTGTGGTGCTGGGACTAGGGTGACTGAAATATTTTTCAGAGAGGAAAAAAAAAAATCTGTCAGAGATTTTAACCACCAGCTGCTTCCACCAGCTGCTGGGGCCAACCCACTATAAATTTAGTCAGGCCAGCAAAGGGTTGATTTTCCACTGGAATGTCAGGGAGGGAAGCTTGTATCAACAAGTGCTTCTCCAAAGGCCGTGAGTCACCTTCCTTCAGAGGCCGAGGCAGAGAGGGCTCTGCTTCAAAGAGGAAGATATTCACATTCTAGTCTAAAAAGCCAACACCTTCAGTTCTACACATAAGACCTGTGCACAGCAAGAGCTCTGTGGCCAGCACCAAGATAAATTAAATCAGGATCAAATTAATAATAACAATAACAGTAATAGTAATGGGGTGGGAGGAAACTTTGGGAGGTGATGGATATGTTTATGGCCTTGATGGTGGTGCTGCTTTCACAGATGTATGCTTATCCCCAAACTCATCGAATTGTATACATTAAATATGTACAGCTTTTTATATGTCAATCACACCTCAATAAAGTAGTTTTAAAAAGATGGGGATCCCACGCTTCAGGGTGGACAGGCTGCTGGAGAGCAAGGCAAGTTGAAAGTCTAACTCAAGGAAAACTGTGAAGGGCGGTAATAGCGAAACAAGCTGCCGCAGAAAAATGGGCTCCTTTCAGGCCGGGGTGATCTGGGAAGGGCCTGTGAGGGGATGAAGCCAGTCAAGTGCTTCAACAGACAGACATGTGCAAAGGGCTTTCTCGGTGAAAAATGCTTCTCCCTCCCTCTCTCCCTGATGGTTTGGGTGGAAAGCCACTAGGCTTCGCTTCCCTTCCCTTGGACAGGGCAAGGAAGGAAGGGGTACCGGAGAAGGGACAGGGGCCACACTGGCACAGAGGAGGAGACTGGTGTCTTAAGGAAACTGTTACCCACCAGGAGATTAGCAGAAAAATAAACTCATCAGGGATAAAGGGAGCAGGTTCTCACAGTCAGGGAAGACTTGCATAGAATATACAAAGGTGATGAGGCTTGAAAGAACTCTTAGGGCTGGGCTGCAATCAGACATATCAGACAAGCACTAGCTGTAGATAGAGAGGGGGGTGTGTGTGTACTATGACATGTACTTTCAGCTATGTCTGCTGAAAGGGGTCACGTCAAAAGGACATCAGAACCACTTAAAGAGGCTGCCACTGGTCACATCTGGGACTATTTGGACATCAAAAAAAAAAATACAGATAGTAATAGATGAAAATCCATTGAGTAAAGTAATAATCCACGAGTCCACAAAGATATAAAAACACCATCAAATACATAAATGCGGGGGAGGGAAAGTTCCTCTTTACAGTACAATGTCAACTGGTAAATGTAGAAGAAGCGATGAAAACTGAAAATCTGCCACTTAAAAACCATCAGAGTGGTGGTGAATTCCGGCAGGAGCCGTCGAAGGACACTAAGGGAGGTGGATGGAGGTTTAAAGAAGTGAAGGGCAGTGGTGTGGTCTTGGAGTACCTTCCCACCAGATACTGATAGATTACAAAGGGGGAAATGGTGACTTAAAGGTGGAGAAACCCGGTGGGCACCGACGTGGCCAGGTGCTGACCGGGATTGCGTCCCTGGCGGTGGGTGGTCCTCACCCTATGTCACTTCTATGGGATCCCTGCCCCAAACGACAGCCAGAGTCTGGTCATGAGGTGACACGGCTTGAGGGATCTTCCCAGAATGAAAGAGCTGTACTCTGAGAGGTCATGAAAGACAGCAAGAGACGGAGGAGTTCTTCCAGACTGAAGGAGAGTCTGCGGGCATACTCAGAGTGTGACACGTGCCTTTGGGCTGGACCCTGGATCTGTAGGGAAAGGGACGGTGTGGATGGATTCGAATGGGTTCTGAAGACTGGCTGATGCCGCGACATATCCTATCGATTTCCCAACTGGATGGCTGTATCGCGTTGTGCTGGAGAGGGACCTTGCTTGGGGGAAATGATCACTGGAGTGTTTGTCTGGATGGGGACACCTTCGTGTTTGCAACTTGCTCTCAAATGATTCAGAAAAAGAGCGATGATAATGGATATATATCTGTATCTCCATCCATATGTACACATATAAAGAGGGGATGACAGCACTTGAGGTAAAATGGCGATAATTCAGGAACTTGGGCAAAGGGAGTAGGGAAGTCTTTGTACGACTCTCGCAACTTTTCTGTAAGTTGGAAATTATTTCAGGAAGAAAAGAACAAAACCATTCCTGAGTGAAGGCATGCAGGCAGCCTCTCCCCAGCACCCGCAGAGTTCGGTCTGGGTTCTGGAGGACAGAGTGTGGTCGAGACGGCAGCAGCATTGAATAGGGGCCTGTGGGCCATTCACCGGGGCAGCCGGTGGCCTGTGGGCCATTCACTCGGGCCTAAGCCAGCTAGCAGAAGGCCTCAAACGTCAGGCCAAGAACTGGCTGTTTTCCAAGGCATGGGGAGCATCAGAGATTTAAGAGCAGGGAAGCAGCAGAATATCTGGGAGACAGCCCTTACGCGGAGTAGAGAATGACGACAGGGGAGAGGAAATGCAGACGAGGGAGCCGGAGCCGGAGCCGTGGAGCAGGGTCAGGTGATGCGGGACGGAATCCCAGCAGCTGGAGCCAGGGCCAGTCATGCATCGAGCTTCACGATGTCCCCCCAACACATCGTGAAGATGGAGGAAAGCGAAACGGGGAACAATCAAAGATGATTTGGATTTTAAGCATCTGATTGGTTGGAAAGTCGCGTTAATGACTGCATGTTTCACGTATAGTACCTTAGACCCTCTGTACTATTACTTACTTTATACTTAACTTTGAATGAAGTCAGTTGTTCAAATTAAATAAAGGTACATCATTCTAGGGAATAACCCCGGTGAGTCTGCGGTTTTGATGCGCTGCTTGCACTTTTTTCTAACAGAATGAGTAATAGATAACTCACCACCACCAGGCAGCCCCCAGGCTCGGGCCAGGCCGCCCGGGAGCTGGGCACTTTGGAAAATGCTGGTGAAGCTCTCACCAACACAGCTGAAAGACAGCCCAGCGCTGCTCACGCTGGCTCAGTCCTCTTTTTTTTTTTTTTTTAAGAAAAGCAAAACCTGTCATAAATGACCAAAACAGCATACTCTGAGATCTCCATCTTGGGAGCTGTTGGCCGGTTAGGAGCTGGGCACGACCCAGCTGGCAAAGGTTAGAAGCCAGGGCCAAGGCACGGGAGCACGTGGGGCACATACGCGCATCCCTTCCAGGTGCCCCCTCAGCGTTCCGAGACAGAACCTGCATCCCCACTGTGCTCTTCCCAGAGAGGCAGGATGGAGCCGGTGACAGGAGGCCAGGGTCTCAACACCACTCCCGCAATAAAGAGCTGTGCAACCTTGTGGAAGATTTCCTCAGAGCCCAGCTTCCCCATCTGTCAGACAGGGCAAGGGCCACCCTGTCTGGAAAGGGCGTGGGGAGGGTTCGCTGAGACCAGTCATGTCGACTGGCAAAGGGCCCGGCACACGGAAGTGCTTCACAAGTGATGGCGTCAGTAACACAAAACACAACAGGGTGTGGTGTTTTCCCCAACGGAACACACTGAACGTGCTTCTTCAAAGTACCCGTGCCCCTCCTCCTGCCGCCCCTGCCCAGATGTGCTCCCTCAGGTGTGCACGCCGTCTGGGGTCATAGAACAAGGATGAGTACAGGTGGCAACAGCAACGGGAACCAAGGTTTAGGAGGACCTACTGTGTGCCGGGCACCGTGCAGGGCCTTTGTCACTGTGAGCAATGTGACAGCCCGTTTCAGGAAGAGCAAATGGAGCCCCTGGATGGAGAAAGTCACTACCCACGGCCACGCTGAGCTCAGCTCCATCCGGCTGCTCCGACCGCAAACCTCACGCCAACAGGACCCTGGTCTCAAGCGGCGTCTCTCTCAAGCATGCAGAATGAAGAGAGTGACATGCAAAGCAGCCCAGCGGGGTCCGCCTCCCCACGGAAAGCATGTGAGCAGTCCACGGGGGCGCTGGCACGGCTCTAACCCGGGGTAGCGGGCAAGACCCTTCCCCACCCAGGCTGCAGGCACGTCCTCCATAAAATGAGGGTTTGGACTGTTGGGTCTCCAGGGTCCCTTCCAGGCCACTGATTTTCTGATCTGAAAACCCCGAGGCTCTAGAGGCGCAGCCCCCTGGGATGGCTGGAAAAGGACATCTTGGAGGAGGCTCTGGGCCGTGTCCACCGTGGCCCAGCCCCAGCTGGCCTGGCACCTTGTCCAGGGGCCAGGTTCCTAGTTAGTACTTACAGATGGGAGGCGGGGGTGACCAGCTCCCTGGGAGACCTGGTGACGGGGAGGGGGCGCAGAGGGGGAACCCCCCTCTCATACACAACTTACGCACTCCTTAAAATCGGACTGCTGCCCCCGTACCTCTCAGGGTTAACGAACTCAAGGACTGGGGTTTATGCAAAGCTCAAAGGGGAGGAAGTTATTCTAGGAGGACAAGGCAGGGAGACAGTAGTCACTGTTCTTTTCAAAAGACAAAGAAATAAACCCATCCAGGTGCTGGGAGAAGCTACATGGTCAGGTAAGTGACGACGTAGTTGCTCCCCTGATCAGAGAGCACAAAGCCAAGGGGTATGCCTGATGAACAGGCCAGCACCTTGGGGTCAAGACCTCGGCCAAGGCTGCCTACTTCTCCCGAGAGCCCGTGCATGTAACCAACAGGTGCCTTGACTTCACCAGAACCCTGGGCACAGAAATCCAACTGAGTCATCCACTGGGGGGCTGAGCAGGGCAGTGAGTACAGTACAGAGAGCACAGCTCTGGAGACGGGCAGATGTGAGCTTGAAACCAGCTTTGCCATTTACTAGCTTTTTGTAGTCCTAGGCAAGTTCATTAACCTCTTTGAGCCTCAGTTTCTGAACCTATAAAATGGGGACAAATTGAATAACTTGGAAAGATTATTAAAAGAAATAAGAGCAAAACATAGATGTCAAGCACAGCGTCAATCTCACAATGGGTCCTCAACAAACAGTAGGTGTCCGATAAATATTAGTTGAACGTATGGATGCAAGGAAAGTAGCAAGGGCAGAAAGATGTTAACTGCTGCTGCCACCAGAGCTGTCTAGCTGCCACTTAATTCAGGCCAGAGCCAGCTTCTCTAACTTTTCTGAACTGAGAGCAGGCAACTCAGTTCATAATCAAGTTGAGGCCTGAACAAATGCCTTAAGTACAGACAAGGCAAAATTTTAGTGTTCTTTTTTTAAAAAAACCTCTTGGAGTTCTCCATCTCTTATAACAGTCACAGATTTTCCCTGATTCCAAAACTACACAAGTAGCAAAATTACCTCCGTAAGCTCTCTCTACCCACGGAATGCAACGAGAGGTCTAGACATCATGCATGGAGCAAAGCCTTGTACCCGCCGTTTCCAGAGAGAAGCCAAAGCAGACAGTCACTGACCCAAGAAGGAACCGCTGGACAGGTGTCCTACTCAGCACGACACTAGGCACGAGGATGCCGGGGAAATGAGGCAGGGTCTTGTCGGCACTGGAAGAGAGAGACCCTAGCACATGGCTGAGCACAAGACAACCTGGGAGCTGGAAGCAGGGAGCTGTGGAACACAGGTTCCTGGGCCAGGTAACTCACAAGGTGAGCGAGCCGCGGTCAAGGTTTGCAAGGGAACACTGGACCTTCTACTGTTTCCTGTGAAGCAGGCGCTGGAGAGCAGGCAGCCAGGGGAAGCCTGAGGGCTGGAGGGAGGGGCATCCTGACCATAAAAGAAGGAGGGAAAAGATGCTCCTCACGTCGACATGACCCATCTTCTTATCGCCTCTTTGGAATGGGCCCGCACTGGGGAAACGTCATGATAGGAAACCAACCCTGCGCCCTCAGGAGCTTAAACCAGAGGATGCTGGCCAGGAACCGTAAGCTCTCGATGACACAGACACCCACCCGGAGAGCTCTGGACCTCAGAGGACCCACTGGACGCAACCAGGCAGCGAGAGGAATTAGGACTCTAAACAGCCAGTCCTGCATAGGAGCCAGTGAAGCGACTGCTTTCTCTTTCCAGTTTTTCACCAGATTTGCTCTCTGTAAGAGGAACTGACGTGCATTTCCTATTCTTTCATTTTTACTTGTTTTCTGGGGAAAGTATAAATAAGCAATTAAAAGGGAGGGTGACAAAGCAAGGGAAGATGGATAGAAAGGAAACCTAGATAACCAGCTTCCAAATAAAAGAGCTCTGCATCGACTAGCACACCTCCCTGTTTCCAATTAAAAATAATAACAACAAAAATAAGCTACAGGAGGTGTTAGGAAATCTACCTCCTCTAATTAAATCCTTTTTAATCGTAACAGTGAAAAATATTAGCATGACTTTCCATTTGCACCGCACTTCACAGTTTGCCAAGTATTTTCATGCACATGATTTCACTTGCCCCTACAGCTCTGTGAGCCAGGCGGGCACCGTGACTACCCCCACTGTTAATGAGATGGAAATCATGATTCACAGACACGGTTAGTGACTTGTTCAAGGTCACAGAGCTGGTTAAGAGTGGGGCAGGGATTCTAATACAAAATCTCTGTCTCTGAATTTGGAGCGCTCTCTAGACCGCCTTTCTCCAAGCCACGGAAAAACAGTCTTGGGAACTTTGCTTTCTTTTAAGTGGTAGCCTGAATACATTTGCTAAATGACAGACTGAAACCATACACCAGAGTGGACCAGACAGGAAAGGGAGGGGGACGCAGCTGATACCCAATGTATCTGAAATGAAAGCCCCGTCACAGGTCATGGCTCTGTGGTCCCCCGAGAATTTTGCCTGCCCTCTACTCTATTTTTAGAGGCAATTCCCTACAAACTTGTTTCCCCAGCTCTTCTTTTTCATGGCTTCCTTCCTCTGGCATGATTTCATAATCCTTGGCCTGTTTTGTCATCACGGTGAGTGGCTGTGGAAATGGTTATTGAGGTTGTGAACAAAGGACTGTGACCTCAGCGGGGGCAAGGGAGACAAAGCCCAGCCTCCAGGACAGATTTCGCGCGCCGTGGCCACAGGTCACAGCGGGAGAGACCAGGGCACCCAGTCCTCCTCCTTAGACTTGCTTCTCCCACCAGGACTAGTCAGGGACACCACCACCAGCTTCCTAGACCTTCTCCTGGTTATGCAAAAGGTGTCAGGGCTTGCTCGACTCAAACCATAGTTAATTCAAGAACCATCTGCTTTTGGCTGTGGAACTGAGTACCAGGAGAACACACACACACACACACACACACACACACACACACACACACACACGGCTCTTGACCTCACCCTCAGTCTCTCCCAGCCTCATTCAAACCTGAAGCCTGGGGTGTAGTGAGCCCATAGATCCCCATCTCTCATCTTCCCAATTAGAACTGGTCTCTCCCAACTCCTCAAACCCTTGCAGTGTCCTCTACAGGAGGCGCTATTGGCATTTAGGGTGAAAGCGGTTCTTGGTTGGACAGGACTGTCCCATGCATAGCATCCCTGGCCCTTACTAGATATTGCCCACTCCAGTCCCTGGAACGACCAAACATCCTCATGCATATGCACACATCCCCTCCTGGGACACTATCCTCACCATAAAGTTTGCCCAGTGTGTGTCCGTTCAGGTATCTCACACACACACACACACACACACACACACACACACACACACACACACACACACACACACCCTCCCTGAGAGCAGGGGTGGCCTTACTTACTTCAACTACCATTTATCCCGACCCCCGGCCCCTCGTCACACTTGTGGAGTGGTACCGTAGCCTTCCGGGAAGCACTGTCTGTCTCCATAGAAACGACAAATGTAAATAACCACGGTACACGGCGTGAAACCAAAGAGGCCGCAGGACTTAGCTGCCAGGCCAGGTGTCTGGGGTCCTGGGTTTGAGTCCCACCTTCACATGTGACCCTGAGCAAGACCCCGGACTTCTCTGAGTCTCCCTTTTCACATCTGTAAAATGAAATCTTGATTTTTAAGTTTCCTTCCAGCTAAAATATTCTAAGTGCGCAAGCTCAGAGAGACAAAAGGGATGCATGTGAACAGAGGGCCCAGAGGCCAGTTCTGTCTAGCTCTCCCAGAGGGGACCAGGAGGGGTGCGTTGGCTCCACGAGCAGTACTGCTTATGTATGGGTTGTACTCTATGGTGCTGGCCTCCCTGAGACTTGGGAAGTTAACTTTTGATGAGGGGCCAGTGACAACGTAAGAACCAAAGAAGAGGCTCTGGGTAGCTGAGAGTTGGCTGTGGTGTCTGCACAAGGAGGGCAGTCCCTGACCTATTTCCTGCAACTCTCCTCTGAAGAGAATGCCCAAGCCCCAGGCACAGCCTATGAGAAGCCCCGTGGGAATCCACTCCCTTCCACTCACGTGCCCAGCACAACTGGCCCCATTCTCTGGAGGAGCTCCCAGCTCGACCTCAGAACAGGAAAACTGAACATTCTAAGAGGTAACTCACTCCACAATTCCCAACCAAATCCTTCCTCTGAGTTCCATCACTTGTCCAAATGGACCCCCTAAAAACACTAGTGAAGACTAACTTTGAAATATATAAGTGAATCTGGATGGATGAAAACCACAGATGAAACCCAGTCTCAGGACAAGGCCCCAGACAAAGTCATTTCTAAATACAATGGAAACAGTCTTTAAAATGAGGCCTCAATAGGGAATCCTAGAGAAATAAGAAGTTCTCCACCTAATAACAGAGCTGAACCTTCCTCTGGCATAAAACAGATAGGAAATTGCACTGGGACCCCTGCTATTCCATGTACTGTGATAGAAAAGGCTTGGGACAGACATGTGTACACATGCACGCACACATATGAAGACGTGCGCAGGCACACACACACACTCCCGCACCAACCAAACACCCTGGCTACCCTTCCCTAGGCTCAGCTTCTATTTCCATCCCCCCAGTACACCTTGGAGACACATTTTTCTCACAATGTCTATTTCACTTGTATCTCAACCCACTCCCACATTTTCCTGTCCTAGCATTTGAAGGAGGCAAAAGATAACAACAATAATAATATCACGCTGATGACGATGCCATTTAAGAAAAGACAAGCACCGAGGAGGACAACAAACGTCGCAGGAATACCATGCAACAGCTTGCAGCAGAAAGCGCTCGGAGGTCGCGGGGAAGACACGGCCCGAGGCCGCGGGAGCCAAGGACGCCAAGGAGAAAGAGAAAAAAGGAAAAAAAAAAAAAAAAAATCAAGGGCTGGTCACGTGGTGCGTCCGAGCCCTGAAGTGCACTAGCCCCGCTGACGTAACTATTCGAGAATTTAAAAGTCCCAAACTCGGAAGAAGTCCAGTGCAGAGTTTTAGGGCTAATCCACGCGCCGCTGTGGCCCGCCGGGGGAGCCCCCACGCTACCGGGTGGGACCACACCAGCCCGCAAGGACCCCAGCGGGGATGGCGCGGAGCCGGGAGGCGGGCGGGGACCCGGGCCACCGGCACGAACCCCAACCGCGGGCGGGGACCTCCACCGTGAGCGGGATCCCAGCCTCGGGCATGCGCCCCGACCTCGGGCGCGGATCCCGACCCGCCTCACCCGACGGAACGAGCTTCCCGGGCAGAAGCCGCGGGCCCCGCCGGCTCCCCCGCAGACACACTCCTCTGCCAGCAAGTGACACACATGTGTGTTCAGCCAGTTTCCTCCCCTTAGCCAGTCCCCGTTGGGGAAAGATAAAATGAGCTTCGGCTACTTCTAGCACGCCTTTGTCTGGCGGCCAAGGTCCTGGGGACGCGGGTCTCCTCCCCGACTCCGGGCGCTCGCCCTCCCGCCCGCCCTTGCCCGCGGCGCACTTACCACGGATCCGCCTTCCTTCAGGGACGCAACTGCCCAAGAGCCCCCGAGAGGCTGAGGTTTCCGAGCCCGGCGGCGGCGCGGCGCGCGGAGTCTCACGGCCCGGCCCGGCCGGGGACGCAAACTTTCCCGGGGCAACTGCGCGGGGCGGGCGCGGGGCGGCGCGGCTCCCCGAAGGGCTCGGGCAAAGTTGCAGCACAAAAGGCCAATGAGTGGGAGAGCGGCGGCGGCCGGGCCAGGCTCCTCCCCCAGCTCTCGGCGCTCCCGGCCGGCCAGCGCGCAGCCAGCTGCTCGCGCTGGGCGCCCGCCGCGCTCTCCTCACGGGCCAGGAATGCGCGGGGCCGGTCGCGGCGCGCCCAGGCCACCGAGGGGCCCACGCGGCGGCGCGCCCACTCGCCCCGCGGCCGCCGAGCGCGCAGGGGACAGAGAGACAGTCGGACAGACGGACGCGCGGCTCGGGCGCTGCTCGCGAATGCGCTGCAGACTTCCTCCAGGAGTCTCTGAGTCATGACAACTTGCTACAGCTCTTAGTTTTTACACGGCGCTTTCCACTACTCATGACAACGCGGGGAAGGCACCGGCGTGTGAACCACTGAGAAGGCCAAGTACAGGCCGGTGCCCGAACTCTGCGGTCCACGCGCGCTTCCTTCGCCTCCGCCTCCGCCGAGCCCGGGGCGGGGGGGCGGGGGGGGGGAGGTGTGGAGACGGAGGGGAGGAGGGGAATGCCGGCCCGCTGGCCTCCGGAGCCTCAGAAAGAAGCTGGGACTGATGTGGTGGCTCGTTGGTTCCGGGAGCCAAATTTTGGCCCTTCTTTCTTCACCTGCCTAGTCCTAACTCTGCTTAACCACGGAGCCTTAGAGCGCACTGCGCTCTACAGTTTGCAAAACCTGTTGCCTATGCCTTCTCCTGGGCTGATGTGCCCTCCAAATTGGGCAGAGGCTAAATCCAAACCCCTTCCCGCGGCCATATTTCCGGGAAGCATGTGAGTTTCTATTTGTGCGTTGTGGATTTCGGTTTTTTGTTTTTCTCATAGGACCCCAGATCAACTCCTTCGCTAACACAGACCTCACCCCCAGCGTGGCGCTTACCTGCCTGCACCAGTGAAACGTATCACCTTTTCTCTGGAAATTTCTGCATCTAGGCCGCAATGGAGAAGAGCCTGTGGCTATATGTGGGCGCCAGGCTTCCTATTTTAAGTTTAGTGTCAAGAAAACATTGCTGTGTTTTATATCCTCTGGGACCAAAGGGTAAGAGACTCACAAATGACTCAAGGCTTCATTTCCTCCTCTTAAAGAAACAGATGCCCAAGGCTCGATGTCCCCAAATGGGAATTCTCTGTAGAATAAAGAATTTTTAGAGCACTTTTAGAGCACAATAAAGTAGACTTTTATTGCCTTCCACTAAAATACTGTTTTTTTAAAAACACCATGCTTCTAAGAATCACATTTCTGACGGAAATTTAAATAGATTCCTCCTTCACATGCTTATCATGGGCTCAGGGGTTTAGTATTAAAGTGCCTATTTCACTAATGTGATAACTGACACTCAAATAGGCTAATTTGTTCAAATGTATACCATCAGCTGTTCGTGACATGAGAACTGGAATGCCCAGTCTTCTGTGCCCTTGTGCCCTGATCCGAGGTCATACCCACTCACGGTAAAAAAAAAAAAAAAAAAAAAAAATGCTCCACCCACCACCTCCTAAGCTTGAGCATTCCAGTTAGGCAAAGAGCTAACAGGATTTTGAGATAACATCCCTTTCAAGTGAAATAGCCCCTCCCCAGTTGCCGGAGGCATATCCTTCATGACACAGGAAGGTACCACTATGCTTTGAAACCTACTGGTGTGGCCAGGAGAATGATGCCCTCCTCAAGGATGTCCACAAAGATGTCCGTGAGTATATTAATTTATAGGGCAAAGGGGAATTAAGGTTGCTAATCATCTGACCATAAAATAGGGAGATTATCCTGGATTATCCGGGTGGGCCCAGTATAATCGCAAGGGTCCTTATAAGTGGAAGAGGGAGGAAGAAGAGAGTCAGAGAAAAAAAGAACTGATAGTGGAAGCAGAGTCAGAGAGAGATTTGAAGATGCTGTGTTGCTGTCTTTGAAGATGGAGGATGGACATCACAAGACAATAAATGTGGGCAGACTCTAGAAGCTGGAAAAGCAAGGAGATAGGTTTTCCCCTAGGGCTTCCAGAAAGGAACACAGCCCTACTGATTTTAGCCCACTGAGACCAATGTGAGATGTTTTACCTACAGAACTGTAGGAAAATTTTTTTTTTTTTTTTGCGGCACGTGGGCCTCTCACTGTTGTGGCCTCTCCCGTTGCGGAGCACAGGCTCCGGACGCGCAGGCTCAGCGGCCATGGCTCACGGGGCCAGCTACTCTGCGGCATGTGGGATCTTTCCGGACCGGGGCACGAACCCATGTCCCCTGCATCGGCAGGCGGACTCTCAACCACTGCGCCACCAGGGAAGCCCAGAAAATAAATCTGTATTGTCTTAAGCCATGAATTTTGCGGCCATGTATCATAGCAGCAATAGGAAACTAATGCAGTAGGTATCTGGTTACTACTGTGATTTAATCTCCTCCTTGAAGAATTTTATGAAAGTATCCAGAGTCTAAGACCATTCACTGCAGCAGAAACACTCTGGCTGAGAAAGACCTGACCCCAGCACCTCTCCAAGGTATCATCAGGATCAGAACAGCGCAATGATGTTCAGTAGCTAGCTTTCAGACAGAGCCGTGGTCCAGGGTAGGACACACTCATTGCAAGATGAAATAAAGGGCTCTCAACATCACGAGGGATTGATATTTAAATCCCGACGTCTGACAAAGATACATCCATACCAGAAAGTCTCAGCCACCCACACAGCCCTGGTCCTGGCCGCAGCTGGAAAAGTTGCCCTGATGATAAACTTGAAGCAATAGTAAATGTGCATTGCCTGTCTCCTCCGGCTCCAGGTCAAGAGTAACAATACGACACAGCAGGCCCCCCACATCTGCGTCTTCTGCATCTGCAGATTCAACCAACTGTGGATCGAAAATATTCAGGAAAAAAATTCCAGAAAGCCCCCAAAAGCAGAACTTAAATTTTGCTATGCACAGGCGACTATTTACATAACATTTATGTTGTATTAGGTATTATAAGTAATCTAGAGATGATTTAAAATACATGGGAGAATGTGTGTAGGTTATATGCAAATACTACACCATTTCATATAAGGGACTTGAGCATCCCTGGATTTGCCTATCCACGGGGGTCCTGGAATCATTCTCCAGGTATGCAGAGGATGACTGCACTGGTACAGAGTAGGACAGACACGTGCTTGCTTATGCCCTTCGTCTTGGGATACCTGGACTCTATAGAAGAAGACTGAATCACAGGCAGCAGGGATGTGCCTTAGTAATTGCATCCATGACAGAATCTTTACATCCTAAGGATTTCTTGGTTCTGAGTACAAGATCAAGGCCCCTGCAGAAATGTGGTCAGTGTTTTCAGCAATGCCCCAGTGCAACAGCTGTTCAACGATCTTCTCCAGAGTCCTAGGTTTCTGGAGTTATCTTAAAGGCTACTTGGGAGGCCCCTGTCACCAGAGCTGTTTCACTGAAATCTGTCATATCTTTGGGTTCCACAAAAGATTTTGTGCACGAAAAGGTTCATTTGGAGGGAAAAGGAGAAAAAGAAAACATGAATACACTGCTTTATAGAAAAGAACTTGTGCTGTTGGAATCCTGGAATCCAATCTGAGACCCAGAGAAGGAGATTGACACACCCAAGGTCAAAGGCTACATAGTGACAGAGCAGGTATCAGAAAGGGAGATTTTTTTTTTTTTTTTGCGGTACGCGGGCCTCTCACTGTTGTGGCCTCTCCCGTTGCGGAGCACAGGCTTCGGACGCGCAGGCTCAGTGGCCATGGCTCACAGGCCCAGCCGCTCTGCGGCATGTGGGATCTTCCCGGACCGGGGCGCAAACCCGGGTCCCCTGCATCGGCAGGCGGACTCTCAACCACTGCGCCACCAGGGAAGCCCAGGAAGGGAGATTTTTTTAAACTTAAGTGAAGAGAACAGTATAATGAACTTTATTATATCAAACAGTTTCAATATTATCAGATCATGGCTAACTCTGTTGTATTCACATGCTCACTTCTCACTTGTTACTCAGATTATTTTAAACCAAATCCCAGATATCATCACTGTATCAGTTAATATTCCTGTTTGAATCTCCAAAAGGCAAGGACTGGGAAGGGAATTTTGAAGGCTGACTCTGTATTCTCTTCGCTCCCTCAGCCTCCCCTCAAGAGGAGCAGCACAGCTGAAGGATGATGTACAACCTGTAAATATTAGTAGGTAACAACCACAAGCACCATGGGTCCAAAACTTGGTGCATGTCAGACCCCGGGGGTTATTTTTAAAATGTTCCCAGAAATTGTGATTCAGGAAGTCAGGAAGGGGCTCAGGAATGAGCATTTTAGCATATTCTGGATAATTCTGGTGGAGATGCTTTCCAAACCACACTGGGAGAAACTCTGAATCTGAACTTTTGTGGCAGGAGTCATGGGTTGCCTCCAAAAGTGATGTTCCCTCTCCTGTTTACTTACTTACTAATGTTCAAATAATTAGTTTAAGTATGGTCATGGGACACACCCTTGGCCAATGAAACGGAAAGGAAAGTCTGTTGTATTTCTGGAGACATTCTCCTCACTCTTCAGAGGAGATACAAGACTGCAAATCTTGTGTCTTCAGATGTCTTCCTGCCTCTCGACATTGTCATATGGGGCCTGATGCCTAGAGCTTCTGCAGCCAGTTTGAAACAATGAAGGGGAACATTAACCAGCACACTAAATTCAGGTAGAGAGGAAGATGAAAAGGGCTAATGAATTACTCAACCTTGGAAGTGCCCTGCCTCTGGATTTCCTGCCAGGAGAAATGATGGACCTAGTATTGTTGTTTTCTTGTATTGGGTTGTCTGTTACTTGCAACCAAAAGCATCGTGAAAAGGCTGTCAGCTGTGATGTTGAGAAGCTTTCATTTGGTCCATACTAGACCTAAGGCTCTAAAACCACAAAGCAAATCAAAGATTCTTTGCCAGTGGAGTCTCCTGGAAAACAAAAGGCAAATCAGTGCCTAGGAGACACCCCCAGCTCTGTCCAACGAGTACTGCTCTGTTCTGTGTTTGCAGCTTCCTTTACACTCCGTTGTGGCAATGATATTTTTCTTTGGCTGAGAGGTGGCAAGCCACATGAAAATGGGAAGCCAAACGAGAAACCCGTGTCCAAATTTGCCTGATACATAAATAACCATGAACTAATCAAATATTCACTGACCACTATTCCAAGTGCCCATGCGGGTGTAAAAGTGTATAAGACAGGACCCTGCCTGGGCAGACAGACTCATGCTGGAGGGGCAAGAAGCAGGAGGATGGGACCAAGAACACCAGCAGACACCAGGTGCTGTCGGCCTTCGGAGCGGGAAGAACCGAGGGTACAGCAGGTGTATTAGGAGAAGTTATTCAGGAGACTGAAAGGAACCTTCATTCTATCCAATTCTATTCATTCTAACTATGTGACTTGCTTCTGCCCCACTGGACCATGGGCACCCCCCTGAACGGCCAATGCCATAACTTCATACGTGAAGAAACCTGGGAAACGAGGCCAGAGCCTGGAAACATGCAAGGTGGCTGGTTAACTGGTAGGGAGTGTGTGATGCCGAAGGACAGAGGTCAAACTCTCCCTAAACAAAGAACACACTAGCTCCCTGCCGGAAGTGAGTCTACATGGAAGTTCACATATCTGCCTTGTTTGTGGGCACCCAAATGGAAGGTTGGTTACAGCACATTGTCTTCAGAGAATCCTAGGGCGTCCGCCCAGGACACCCATACGTGGCCAGACAGCACAAACTCTCCTGGACCCAAGAGGTTTCATTCAGTCTTTCAAAATCACGTATTGAGTATCTACTGCATTCCTGGCCCCGTGCAATGTCAGATGCCTCGTGGTCCCTTGCCCACTTCTACAGATGGTTCATGGAATGGCCACCACATGAGAGAAACATAAAAGCAGTATTTCAATCAGCCTCGGAAGAGGCATGGGGAGATTTTCCAGAAGAGGGAATACTTAAGCTGACTTTTATAGGGTAAGGAGGTGTTACCATAGTAAGGTTTCTCATATGAGGGTATTTTAAATAGTTATACATTTGAAGCATATGAGGAAGAAGTTCTAATTAGCACATCAAACCCGTAACTTCACAGACATTACCTAAAACAAAAGTAATATATTGAAATAAAAATGAATCGCTGTAAAGAAAAATAATAAGTAGATAATAATACGGTGGTATACAGATAGGGTAAAACTCTTGAAAGTGGTTACAGGGTGGTAGACATTGATGAAACACTGAGCCAAAAAAAGAGGGGAAATGGACGTGGAGAAGAGAAACAGAATGTTCTGGGGAGCGGGAATGAAATCTCTTCTTGAGTATAACCAGTAACTGGTTGTGATAAGGAAGCGTATGACTAAGCCATTCAACAAGTATTTCTTGGGCACCTACAATGTGTTAGCTACTTCCAGGTCCTGGGAGATAGGGGTGAACAGAAGAGACAAAACATCTGCCCTCGAGGAGAATACTTTCTAGGTAAGTATTAAGGGCCGCCTACCTTAATTACCCAATGAGAGGCGAAGACAATTAGGGCTGTGAGCTGTTTTAACTCTTTAATGCTCGTGTGCTTCCTCTTGAACTAGACTGTCAGCTCAAGGGCAGGACAGCAAGCCTTCCCCGTGCCCACCTGACAGCTGTGCTGACTCTCAGCCCAGTGCTCATCGCTCTCCTGGCAGGAGTCTCTCCTCCGGGGCCCGCCTTCCCCAGCCCTCCCTACCTCCCTGTTCCCTGAAGCCCTTCTTCTCCAATGTGGCGGCGTCTCAGGGCTTCACCCAACCCCCAGAAACCCGAGCCGATAGGGCATTTTTGCCTAGAAGATTATCCTGTCATCTGCCAGCTATGAAGGGTGGCAAAATACCACCCATAAGACAGCCTGCACTCTGCTGTCCCCACTTAATTATCAGATCAGGAAAACCAAAAGGAAATTTAAAAACTTTTTTAGGGCTTCCCTGGTGGCGCAGTGGTTGAGAGGCCGCCTGCCGATGCAGGGAACGCGGGTCCGTGCCCCGGTCCGGGAAGATCCCACATGCCGCGGAGCGGCTGGGCCCGTGAGCCATGGCCGCTGAGCCTGCGCGTCCGGAGCCTGTGCTCCGCTACGGGAGAGGCCACAACAGTGAGAGGCCCGCGTACCGCAAAAAAAACCAAAAAACAAAAAACTTTTTTAAATGACCACTCTAATATTAGCTAACATTTGTGAGCATTTGCTGCAGAGCCAGCACTCTGCTAAGTGGCTTCCATCCCTCCTCTGACTTAATCCTCACATGAGCCTATGCGGTGGGCACTGCTGTTGTCCTTAGCAGACAAAGGAGAAAACAGACTTGGAGTGGTGAAACCCCTTACCCAGGGTCCCACCAACCAAGCAGAGGCAGGTGCACACACAGGCTGCGTGTCTACGAACCCAAACTCCTAACCGGTCCACAGTGACAAAGGGCTAACTTCAGCTTATTTTTATATACCCTGAACACATCAGCAGAAGAATATGCCATGAGGAACCCAGGACCAGTGCCCGCCTCTAGCATGTGAGTTCAGCTCTCACACTAATAAGATCCACTTCGCTAGTGACTTCTGGGGATTTTTTTTTTTTTTTTAGAAGGAATCACTGCTTTGGGCTTCTGAGCTAAGTTCTCACATTCCATGAATGGCTGTCCAAGCAGGGAGGTACGTTCCTGAATTGCAACCCAGCAAAATGTAGTTGTAAGGGCAAAGAGAAATACTGGTAGGCAGGGTTCAGGCCTTCAAAATATTCAGCCATTGCCTCCACCCACGCTAAGATGAAATGTCAGCCTGAACCCAAAATACACACAGAAAATGCATGGGGCAGTCCCGTGACTTCGGAGTCTCCTCCAGGGTTTCTAGCCGCGGCCTTGGAATTTTCCTTGAGTGCACACAAAGCCTTCTTCACACAAGGGCCCGCCTCGCTTGAACGTGTACTCGGCTGAACCTGTATTTGATCTTGACCTCGTCCTAATTTTAAGTAAGTCTGACCAAATACAAAGCAAGCTCCGCTGGCTGTACCCTCTTCCTGAACAGAAAAACAGTGTTCTCGAGGAGTCAGAGTCAGACGTCTGTGTCCCATCTGACACGATGGTGGAAAATAAAGTACTTGATGAAACAACCACAGTCTAACAGGCTCCCAGGTGATGCCAAGGCTGCTGGTCTAGAGAACCACACCTTGAGTAGCACAGCCCTAGAGCAGTGGCTCTCCAGGGGCAGTTTTGCCCACCAGGGGACGTTTGGCAGTATCTGGGGGCATTTTTGATTGTCATGACTTGGGGGATGCTACTGGCATCCATCCTACTATGTGCGGGACAGCTGTCCCCAACAATTACCCAGCCCAAAATGCCAGTAGTGTTGAGGATCGGAAACCCTGCCTAGAGCCCCTAGCTTGACCTTTATGTAGGAGGCCCTCAGTCTGAGTGAATGAATACATGAATGAATGTATGATGTACAACTACAATGATTTTGTTATTGTGTTATTGAACTAACCTGGCCAGTAGATTTGTATTTCTCTTTTGAGGGAAGCACCAAACAGACCCACCCTCTATCCGCTAGACAACGCACAATCAACCTACAAACATTTGTTGAGGACCTACTATGTGTAGCCCATTGTGCTGAAGACTAGGACCAGCGCAGACCCTGCCGTCAGAGGCCTCGCCCTCAAACGGAGACAGACGTATTTTGGGTGCTTGCCTGTGCCAGCCCTGAGCTAGCACCTCCCTCACACTATCACACAGTCCTCCGGAGGTAGGTGCTGACTTCATACACACTTTACAGATGAGGAAACTGAGGCCTCAAGCAAGCAAGTAATTGGACCGATGTCCTACAGTGAATAAGTGACAAATTTGAACCCAGATCTGTCCAGCTGAAAACACCCAACCTCTTCTGCAAAGTGTGAAATCCTATACAAACTATAATGCATTTGCTTCTGTCTTAAAATTGTGGTCAGGTAACAGAAAGAACTCTCGATTCTTGGGCAGGGCCGGGGGCGGGGGTGCTCCCGGGGAGCTGGAGGGTTGAGAAGGCTTCACAGTCACTACATTCGCCTGAGCCTCTATGGTCTCATGAACCAGAGTGCGGTTCCCCAGAGGGTGGAGAAGTAGGGGGCGCGGCAAGGCAGGCAGAGGGGTCACCCAAGGTCAAGGGTGTCTGAGTCTGGCCAGCCTCTCTCAGCCATGCTCGAGTTCCTTCTGCTCATGCCTTTAAAGTCTGGGCCTGCCTCTGCCTTTACACATTTCTCCAGTTCTTACACCAGAGGAAAAGGAATTTAGAAGAGAAGACATAGAATGCCCTTCGTTAGACTTGTGAGCCAGTGGCTTTTCAGGACTCCCAGGAAGAAGCAGGGAATTGTAACACTGTCCCATTGGGGTCAGTCATAGCTCCCGAGTGCAAAATGCAAAGGAGGGTTCTGAAAAGCAAAAATGCCGCCGCTCCCGGGTGAGGCCGTTTCTACAGAATAATTTCTCTCCACTGAAGATCAAATACGAACCACAGAACAGGTACAAACAGCGACTCAACAGGGAGCCTGGTGGTTTCTAACATAAGCTTCCCATCTTCGTGCAAAAGCAAGACTAGACCCTGCAGTGATCATCAAGAGTGTTTTATCTCCCAAGGATTCATGGCCCAGCTGTTTGTAAAGAAACCTGAAACAGACTGCAGCATCGTCTGAGGGTTTCCTCAGCAAACCGCTCACATAGACACACTGGGCTGGAAGGAGGTGAACTCAAGTTTCAGCAGAACCTTCTCCGAGTTAACTCTAATCAGACTTCCCTCCCCACCAGTATCTGCACACTCCCCAAATCCTGGTGAATTAGAGAATCTGCAGCTCTTGTCCAACCAGCTCCTCATAATGGTTTTCCTGCAATCCTACTGCAAATGGTACTGGCCACAATCAAAGGAAAGCCAGGGTCAGCAGAGTGCAGAGGCTGCAGTTTAACTCATTTCACAAAATAGCTGGAGGAAGCCTGCATATGCAACTTTCTTGGATACAACCCAAGGACAAGATTACTTTAGACCACTACCACCACCTCCAGAAAACAATCTATAACGCCAGTTCATACCAGGCCCACCTGGGGTGCTTGCTGTGTACAGGAAAGGTGATGCCTGCTCTCTAGAATGGCAGCGGATTTGTTGGAAAGAGCACTGGTCTCGAGGCCAGAAGGACTGCATTCAATACGAGTCAGACCAGTGGCCCCCTGACAAGCTGCGTGGCCTTCCGGAAGTCACACACCCTCTCGAGGTCTCAAGTTTCTCACCTGTAAAATGAGGAGCCTGAAGATCCCTCTGGTTCAGTTGTTTCAGGACTACGAATGCCTGAGCCAGGCATGGGTGGTACCTGTCTCAAAGGATGAGCATCCCCGCAGCCAGGCCTCAGGAGCCAGGGACTGTGCCCCAGACATCCTTCAAAGGTGGCCCTGAAAGGCAGTCTGGCCTAAACTGAGACCTCAAGCCCAAGCTTGGCACTCTCCCCTCATCCAAATCCTCACTTTCTGACAACTCTGGCCACGCCCACTGAAATACCAGCCGCTTGGTCACCTGCCAGGAGGGGGTCTCCTTCCCCAGCTCCTGTGCTGCAGCATCTGGAAGTCAGGCGGCCAGACAACTTTCATCCCTGCCCCTTCCTCTAGGAGTCTGGGATGGGCCAGCAGCTCAAAACGTCGTACTAAGTAGTCGGGCAGTTTGACCCATAAGACACGCTCAGAGCTTGCGTTCAGCTGGTGCAGCCTCCGCTGGGCTCACCCACACAGGCGCTCCATCCCTGCCACAAATGTTAGGTTTCAGCCTCTTTGCAGCCATTCTTGGCAAGAGGTTAACCACAAAGCCCTAGCTTCCCCTAGGGAGAGAAGGCATTCCCCACGTGTGCCTGATGGCTTGACCTTGCATCAAATACAATGTTGCAACACTGAGGGCCACTCCAGTGGGGAGGATGTCAGCCACAGTTCGAGAGGTAGCTTTAATGGGTCATGACACCTTCCAAAGAATCCAGGGGAGATGCAAATGAACTTCAGCAAATTTCCAGGAGTCCTTGTGTCAAAGCACAAATGTTTACCCTTCCCCCTCCCCATATCCTCAAGTCCATTCTTTAGTAGGTCTGTGTCTAGCTGTGACAAAGTGAGAGAGTGGCATGGACATATATACACTACCAAACATAAAATAGATAGCTAGTGGGAAGCGGCCGCATAGCACAGGGAGATCAGCTCGGTGCTTTGTGACCACCTAGAGGGGTGGGATAGGGAGGGTGGGAGGGAGGGAGACGCAAGAGGGAAGAGATATGGGAACATACGTATATGTATAACTGATTCACTTTGTTATAAAGCAGAAACTAACACACCATTGTAAAGCAATTATACTCCAATAAAGATGTAAAAAATAAAAAAGCACAAATGATGATAGTAGTAAAAACAGCAGTAATAACAAAAATTACCCCTGATTAAGTCCTTACTGCATGCCAGACAGGCACTCGGCTAGGCTTTTAACACACATTACTTTTATGTGATCTCCCTAATATCTGTCTGTAGTGTAGCATTATACACATTTTACAGGTGAGGAAACTGAGGCTTAGAGTAGCTAAGGAATTTGCTTGAGGTTGGAGAGTCTAATGGCAGATTCAGAAGTTAGACCTGTCCATCTGCCTCCCGGAGTACCACCTGATCTGGTTTTCCCAGACAGAAAGCCTCCAACAGATAGTGAGTTGAGATGAATTATTCAGCAAAGGCTCACGGAGCGCCCACTGTGTGCCACGCAGAGTATCGGGTGCTGGGTAACCGAGAGCCGCATCTGCAAGTCTGACCTTCCCAAAGAAACAAGATCCTGACTTCTTCTCTTGGCCAGAGGCCGACACCCACTTTCTATAGAGGTGACCATCACCATGTGTCCCACCAAACATTTCTAGACGGGGAATTCAGGCTCATGACACCCACCTCCTGATCTAGCGTCAGAGGACACTGCGGCGCAGGGAGGGGAAGGAAGTGCAGTCGCTTGGCAAAGGCGTGAAGGCGCACAGTGAGTGGCGGGAACCAGTGAACCACCTGATCCCTCCGGAGGGAGGGTGCCGAGCACCGGGCTGGGAGTCAGCAAACCGCACGCGTCACTCCCCCGCAGTGTCTGCCCACCGACTGCCCACCTGCCGATTCACCCCAGCCCTCTATCCAAGGGAAGAGGGGTGCCCAGTGTCCTAGCTCCTCCCTAAGGGGGAGACCTTGGCTTGCCTTCTAAGCACCTGGCCTGGCTGCACACCTGCTGGGGGCCTGAGCCCGCTATGGGGATGGAGCTGCCTTTAGGAGGCCCCGCAGCTCAGGGACCTTGTCTACAGCTCTGCCGTCACAGCTCCTGGCTATGGGAAGCTGGCTTGTGCAGGGTACTCTGTATCTTGCCTCCTCGAATCACCTTTAACCTTCCTTTAAGCCCCAGGAGACATCATTGGCCATCTATCCGTGAAGAAGCTGAGGCTTGGAGAAGTGACCCAATCACCCAACAAGGCCCAAGAGCGGGCGATCAGGATTTGAACTCCAGGACCTAACGCTCCCCTCCCTCCAGCCTGATTTCACCCTCAGCCTCACGTCCTCCCCCCCCCGTCCTCCATGCCCATGTCTCGGGGCCCTGCTTCCCTCCACCTACGGGTGCTCCTGGCCTGAGGACTCAGTGCTGACCGTGTCCGCTGCACACTGCGGTCCTCTCTCTGCACACCCTGCCCACTCCCAGGGCACAGGTGCACCCCTCCCCTGAGGTTTTTCTTCCCAGACACCCTCTGACCACCTTACAAAAGGAAAAGGCATTAAAAGTCTCAGTAATCAGACCCCTTACAGTGCCTTCCCTGGAAACAAAGAAACACTTGCACGGTCTACCTCTGATTCAGCAGGCTGCTAAAATATTTAACACCTGACGACTTAACATGCTTGAGAAGAAAGGGGAGGCCGAGATGCAGTTAGCTGCGGCCTCTGACCTTGCACACCCCACAGTAAGCTTCTTTCCCACCCTGCCAGTTTCTTGGGACAAGATCGGTACAGAGACGGCAATTGGCAAACACTTCTCTGCTGTGGACCCATGTCAGCTCCCTCCCAGCCCAGATGGGCACCCTTGCAGGTGTGGCCAGTGCGGATGGGTAGGCACAGAGAGCTCTAGATTAAGTGTTTGGAGCCAGTTGACCAGGTTACCTGGGCCTCCTTACCAGGCCTGTGTGTGAGGTTGCACTGGCTTAGCCAAGGCCTCCGGTCGGCCCGGTGGTGAACATCCTTGGTTCAGGTGCCAGAGACGCCTTCTGCTGATCCGTGTCGCCAGGCGCTTGTGCCACGAATACAGCCCAGTCTCCGCTCTGCAGGCACAGCTGCCTGACTTGCCCACTGGCAGAGTCAAGGGGTGGCCAGGAGGAACCCAGCGCTCACTGAGCACCACCAGGCATCTGAGCTCTGCAAGGGCTTCACACAGAACCTCTCGGAATCCATGCTGCTGACGGGCACGGTTCACCTCTTATGTACACATGAAGGAACTATGTCTTCAGGTTGGGCTGTCCCATGCAGAGCCCGCTACCCCACGTGGCTATTTCATTTTCAGTTTTAATGAATCAAAGTTAAATAAAATTCACAGTTCAGTTCCTCCCTAACCCTAAACCACATCACCCTGAAACCGGCCCCAGATTTTCGAGTGGCCTCTTTTCAGGTGTGTAGTAGCCACACGTGGCTAGTGGCTGCCATACTGGATAGCGGAGATATAGAACATTTCCATCATCGTAGAAAGCTCCGGTGGACAGAATGTCTTAGAGGATAACCTCCCCAAGATTCCTTCTGGCTAGTAAGTTACTGATCAGGGATCCAAACATGGATTTGATGTCTGAAGCATTCTCCAGAAGAGAGGTTCCAGCCCTAGCCCTAACTCTCATTAAACCACTGGTCTTGAGCAAGCCATGTCACCTGTCCCAGCCTCCCCTTCCTCCTTTGCACAAGGGGCACACAAGTGGTACCTACTAAGGGTTAAGGTGCGGTGGAAATAAGATGCTAGATGTGGGCGTACTTTGGCCCAGAAGGAGGAATAAGTGAAAGGGAACTTACACTGAGGACTTACTTTGTGTTGGGCACTCTAAATAAAGTGGCTCGTTTAATCCTAGGTAGTATATACCCCCACTTTACAGGTGGGCAAACAGTTTCATCAAAGGTGATGCCCCCAAGGTCACACAGAACTAGAACTCGGCCTGGAACTTATCTGTAGACCTCCAGGCCTATGCTGGTCTCACACAATAGAACTCAATTCGACAGTCTTCTCTCTAAAGCCCAGAAGCAGGTTTGGGGCGGTGTGGCGGGGAAGAATGGCTCCATGCCCTGGGGCAGGTCCTCGGTTCAGCTCAGGCATCAAGGGGAAGCATATCGTCAGGGGCCAGATTCTGATTCTGGTTCTGCTGTCAGGTAGCTCCCTCGTCCCATCCCTATTCCGAGTCTCGACAAGAATGCGCCCAAGTTTCCTTCCAGATATCCAGCTAGAGTCTAAAATACCCATTTCTCAGTCACACCTACTGAAACGAACCTGCATCCTGGTCTAAAACAGTGGCGGTAATGAGAGGTTCCAGGAAGAGAAGCGGATGAGTTTGGACACATTCATTTGGAAAATCACCACCTTGCCCTGAAACTGGCCTGGGATTCTTAAGTGGCTCTTCCTGCATCAGATCCAGATTTGGCATAGCAGAGGCCTCAGGGCTGAGGGGCTCAGAAACCCAGAAGGGCTAGACCAAAGTAGTGGCGTTCCCGTCACAGGCACCTGGAGGGAGGGAACCAGCCCCTTGCCTTCAGGGCGGCTGCCCCCTTTGGTGTGGCTGCCTCACCATCCAGCTTTCCAGAGTGACTTGGCATTATTCCCAAGGACAGATTCACCTCTAAAAAAATGTGTTTTAATTGTGGAACACAAAAGCTTCAGAACATAAAGCCCACATTTTTAAAGGTCCTTTGACTTTTACAATACGATGGTTCACAATGATTGAAGCTGTGGCTCGTAATGTGAATCCGCGTCATCTGTAGAGTCGTTAGTCCTGAGGTACTTTTGAACCACGTAACAAGCTCCTGTGAGCCGAGCAGGGTTAGCAGAGCTCGCGTATGACGGAAGCAGAGGCGTAGAGAGGTCAACCGGCTGGAGAAAGACTCGTCCAGCCTCATGTCTCCCATTCCTGTGGGGTCTGTTACTATATCATTTGGAGACCTTGGGTATTTTCTTTGTTTGCTTAATTCCCAGGATGTTTTTGAATAAAGATGTTTAAAATGATAATAGTGGTTACCATTTGTATTTTACACTTACCATATATCAGGCATTATACTAGGTGGCTTTGGAAACATTCCATTTTAATCTTAATTCCAACCCTAACAAGGAAGTATTATTTTTCCCATTTTATAGATATGGAAACAGGATTGAAAAGTTAAGCAGCTTCTCCAAGGCATCACCCAGCCAGTAAGAGGTCTCTGGGATATAAACCCTCCATCTTACTCCATTGTCTCCCTTTTGGGAAGAAAATTGCTCCGAGGGAAAGAAGTGTCAGCATTGTAGCTCTGTAATAGCCCTGTAATAGCCCAATACTTCTCAAAAGGAAGTTTAAAATAATCCAAGCAATGTAACCGAAAATCGAACCCAGAAGGATGGGGGTGGGGACGGAGATCTGTCATCCTGGCTTTATCTGCTAAAAGACCTAGGCTTGGTAGCTTCTTTTCTTTTCCTTAATTCATACAGCTGTAGCCCTCCTCAAAACTTTATTCTGAAACTCAAAAACATGGTGTCACAGCTGGTAATTTTAGAAAGAGGAGGAGAGAGAAGGAAGAAACAGATCCAGTGGGAGGAAGGGCAGGAAGTCGCTCCAGCCCTGCCTTTAAGTCCAGCCGGGGCTTCCGGGACAAGATGCCGGCTGCCCCTCGCTGCTTCCTCCTTCTACCCCTCAACGCCTCAACCCAACTGCCCTTTGTGGTTTAGCCTAGGTGTACGCAAAGACCCAAAGCACCTGGGAATAATTTAATTCTCTCAAATGCACTAGTAATGGAAAACGATACCTTTCCAACCATTTCCCCAAATGGAAAAAAAAAGAGACCCCTTTAAATAAATATTCAGCAAAAACAAACTTCGTGATGTCCACGATGGATTCAGAACTACACATCTGATCATCAGTGGTGTGAAAGCAAAATGCCAAATTCTAGACTTTCCATCCACGGAAGACAGTCGTTGTATATAGAAATCCACAGCCAAGCCATCTGTCAACAGACTCCTATTTCTTAGAGTTGGGTGTACATGTACCCCTTGGGTGGAGGTGAGCAAAGCCACAAGATACCCACGGCACATCCACCAGCAGGGCCAATTTGACGTCAAAAGATGGGAAACTAAGCAGCAAAATATTTGTGCTCCCGGCATCTACCTGGATATGAGATTGGGTTATTAAACTATCCTGTCACCAAGACAGAAAAGAGACATTTCTTAGATATTGAATTTGATCTGTGATATCAGCCCCATTCAAGTTAGCAGAATCTCAAAATTCAATAGATTCAACAGAAGCACGTCACCTGATAACCAAGAGAGTAGAAAACATGGTTTTGACTTGCTTTGCTCTTCTCGTGGCAACTCAAAGCATTATTTTTATGTTGAAATACAATACGATATGGTATACAATAAAAGATACACATAAAGTTTTACAATAGAACAAGATCTCCAAATTTTTTAACTTGAAGCAGATCGCTGTGGGCTACCCAGTAGGGGGTAAGAAAGAGTTCGCTCTCTTCAGCCGTGAAGACATTTTAGCAGACAAGGAAGTCAGCCCTGGAAAAGAAAGATGGCTGGGCTGGAACCTCAACCTCAAGAAGACGAACAGTTACCGCTCAGTTCACTGCAGGAGAAAAGCCCGTGCCACAGAACTGTAATAGGATACCTAACCCCTGCCAGGGGTTGGAATGCACTGGAATTGCATTTGATCAGATATCTCAGCCCTTACTGCAACTCAGCGAGGCAAGTATAGTTGTGACCTCCCCATTCTACAGATTGGCAAACCGAGGTTAGGTACGTAACCTGTAAGGTGCACAGCTGGGTGTGAATCCAAACTTCACCACCACCCTAGCTTCTAGCAGTGTCTGCCTCAGTGTGGCCACCCAACCTCCCCCAGACCGCTGCCAAAATTCACCTTCACGTGCAACACCTCCTGTTCCCAGGACGTGCACTTCTGACCTTGGCCGGACTTTCTCTGAGGCCTGCCCAGGTCCACGGCACAGCTCCCTCCTGGTGAAAGGTCCACTGGAGCTACTGAGCCTACCCCCAAGACAAAGCATTCCCTACGTTTGTGTTACAGTAGGAATGGAGTTGCCGGGCTGAGACATGAGGGTCACCGTGGGAAGTCTTGGCCTTCTGGATCATTCGATAGCTGTGAGAGCTCTGTGAGGAGCTGGGGTGCTCCAGGGGGCAGCTACTCACCATGTGGAACTGTTGAGGGCTTGGAGTGTGGCCCGTCCAAACTGAGATGCACTGTGGGTACAAAATACAGCCCAGGTTGCAAAGACTTCATATGAAAGCAAGAATGTAGGATATCAGATTAATAATTTATATATTGATTGCATGTTGAAATGATAATATTTGGGTTACACTGGGTTACATACAATGTATTATTGAAATTAATTTTACCTGTTTCTATTTAGTTTTGCGTGTGGCTACTAGAAAATTTAGCATTGCATTTATGGCTTACGTTCCATTTCTTTTTTTTTAACGTCTTTATTGGAGCATAATTGCTTTACAATGGTGTGTTAGTTTCTGCTGTATAGCAAAGTGAATCAGCTATACATATATCCCCATATCTCCTCCCTCTTGCGCCTCCCTCCCACCCTCCCTATCCCACCCCTCTAGGTGGTCACAACGCACCGAGCTGATCTCCCTGTGCTATGTTATGTTCTATTTCTACTGGACAGAGCTGGTCTATACCTTCCAGAGACCTTTGACTGTCTACTAAGAGACAGAGGTCACCCCGCCTGGCAAGCTGGAGGGGAGGGTCCATTCAGAATTCTTTCTGGAAATCCTTAGCCAATGGGAGAGTGGCAGCCCTTTTTCCTAAGAACCCAAAGCACAGGAAAGGTCAGCCCTTTTCCATCCTCATTTCCTTCAAGGACCAGGGCAAAGCAGGTTCTGGAGCCCAGTGATCTAAATAGAAGTAGACCATGGGCCACAAATGCAAGCCCGGAATGCAAAAGCTACATAGGTAATTTTAAAAGGTTGACAGCCGCATTAAAAACAAGAAAAAAAGGTGAAATTAATTTCAGTAACATATTCTAACCAAGAACATCCTAAATATTATCATTTTAACATATAACAATATAAAAATTATTAACGATGTATTTTGTATTCTTTTTTTTTGGCCGCACTGCACGGCTTGTGGGATCCGAGTTCAAAGCGCAGAGTCCTAACCGCTGGACCGCCAGGGAATTCCCTGCGTTCTTTTCTTCACACTAAATCTTCAACCTCTGGGGTGTGTTTTACCCTTACAGCACAGCTCCATTCACATGTGACCAGTGGCTGCCAAACTGGACAGCACAACTCAAGAATCTAAAAGTCTACCACCCAACAAATCCTCCACCAGAGCGAAGCGCACAGAACACCCATTATCATGTAAATGTCTACTGCTCTGTAAACTGTGATAAGTCACACAACTCCAGCCACTAAGATTTATGTTTGCAAAGAGTTCTGATGGCAGCAGAGAAAAAGGACTCAGAATGTAAACAGGAGAAGACAGTGGATGACGCGACACTAACATAACGAACACCAGTCATCGTTAGTTGGTGTGGTTGTGGATTCTTCTCCTTTTCTTTATACTTTTCTATACCTTACGAAGTTTCTAATACTAATTTAGAAATTATAACTTTAAAATTTAAAGTGATTAAAACAAAGAGCCATAAAATACTTATTGAACTACTACTATATGCCTGGTCCTGAGATCTTCTTGTTCTCCAAGAAGGTGATAAAACATCTAGGGGGCTTCCCTGGTGGCGCAGTGGTTGGGAATCTGCCTGCCAATGCAGGGGACACGGGTTCGAGCCCTGGTCTGGGAAGATCCCACATGCCGCGGAGCAACTAGCCCCGTGAGCCACAACTACTGAGCTTGCGCGTCTGGAGCCTGTGCTCCGCAACGGGAGAGGCCGCAACAGTGAGAGGCACGCGCACCGCGATGAAGAGTGGCCCCTGCTCGCCGCAACTGGAGAAAGCCCTCGCACAGAAACGAAGACCCAACACAGTCAAAAATAATTAATTAATTAATTAAAAAATTAAAAAAAAGAAATAAAAATAAAAGAAGAAAAAAGAAAATGCATTTAAAAAAAAAAAAACATCTAGGGACTGAAGAAGGAGCTAATATGACATTTATGGGGAGGGGAGGGGAGGGGAGGGGAGGATTTTCCAGTCAGACATTGTTTCCTACGCTTTAACTGGGAATGTCAAAAATACATACGAGCAGGGGCTGCAGGGAATTTTGTGCTAAGTCAGCAGTGGAGACAAGTGTCGAATGCAGATTAAAACTGCATCTGTCTCGGCAGCAGCGTCCGTATCTCACTGGCCCAGAGTTATGAGAGTCGCTCTCGAAGGGCAGGAAAGGCAGCTGGGTGTCGGTGGAAGTGCTCAGACTCGAAAAACAGGTGATCATGCATTCTTTCAGCATGTGTAGAATATGCAATAAATCATTTACAAAACGCCTGCAGCTGTTTGGTAGGCTACACTGGCCAGCCACAGGTACTAATTTAAAGCCCAACCCCGCTCCGCTTCACACAAGCGTGTGCCTGCACACACACACAGACACGCACACGCACACATACCCACGGAGAGCTCTGGAAGAGCCAAAGATCGAAGGATGCTGCACAGCTTGGTCAGAATGTGTCTTTGCCACAGTATCTCCCTCTCCCCCAGAGGATGAAATCTCCCAGAAGCTGCTGTTGCACAACAGGGTGGCATTTCACTTAGGAAAAGAACAGGCAGGTATGCTGCAAAGTGTGAAGGTCTGGGATTCGCAGTTGCATCTATCATTTGTCCTCCTCTAATCTTTTTTTTTTTTTTAACATCTTTATTGGGGTATAATTGCTTTACAATGGTGTGTTAGTTTCTGCTTTATAACAAAGTGAATCAGTCATACATAAACATATGTTCCCATATGTCTTCCCTCTTGCGTCTCCCTCCCTCCCACCCTCCCTATCCCACCCCTCCAGGCTGTCACAAAGCACCGAGCCAATATCCCTGTGCCATGCGGCTGCTTCCCACTAGCTATCTACCTTACTACGTTTGTTACTGTGTATATGTCCATGACTCTCTCTCACCCTGTCACAGCTCACCCTTCCCCCTCCCCATAACCTCAAGTCCGTTCTCTAGGAGGTCTGCATCTTTATTCCTGCCTTACCCCTAGGTACTCAGCCATAAAAAGAAACGAAATTGAGCTATTTGTAATGAGCTGGATAGACCTAGAGTCTGTCATACAGAGTGAAGAAAGTCAGAAAGAAAAAGACAAATACCGTATGCTAACACATATATATGGAATTTAAGAAAAAAAAATGTCATGAAGAACCTCCTCTAATCTTGAGAGGGGTGTGACTGCTGCTGGTGATTAGACATTCCTGCTTGAGATTAAAGCAAAGTTGAGCCCATTTGCCTCAAAAGGTAATGAACTAGATTAGGAGGTGTCGGGCTCAGGGGGTTGGGAGTCGTGAGGTGTGCTGTCTAAGGGGTGCAGGGTTTCTTTGCCGGGGTGGGGGATGACCATGTTCTAAAATTGACTGTAGGGATAATTGCACAACTCTGTGAATATATTAAAAGCCACTGAATCGTACACCTTAAATGAGCAAATTATATGCTTTGTGAATTACATCTCAATAAAGCTGGTAAGGAAAACAAAGATAAGCTCAGATATGAAAGCAACTCACTCAATTCCTTTAACAGCAATGGATCTGGTAGTTATCTTAGCCACTGCTTTACCTGTATAGAGAACAGGAGGGACTAGGTGTTTCTTTCTTAGATAAAGACTCATATATTAGCAGTACCCTCCTTTGCAAAACATCCAGCATGTCTCTGCCAAAGGCACGTATCACGATTCTCCAAAGGCCGCTACCTTTTCACTGACCTTTCTGCTCCGCCCGCACTTCGGGTCTCGTCTGAAATGACCTCGCCCATGACAGTTGGAGCATCCTCCTCGGGAACCGAAGGTAAGGTGGATGGGCCGGGCCCAGAGCTCTTTCTGGGATAAAGTAAAAGAAGCAATAAATATTTAAAAAGGCATTTTTCTCCATGTCCTACTGAAAAGCCCATTTCCCAGTTAAAGCTTTAAGTGTCTACTTCACCAAAATCTCAGGAAAAAATTAGCTTCGGGCAGCAAATGGCTTTGAGATGCCTTGGGATCAGTTAGGTCTCTCTGCATAACTCTGCATAAATAAATCCAGATTCAAAGGCAGATGTATTTGGACGCCAGAAAAACTTCTGATTGACCATAACCTGTGACCTTATAGTGCACTGCCACCCTGTAAACATTTCATGCTTTGCGAACAGTTTCAGTTAGAAGAATTAAAAGAACACAAGGCAAGGAATAAGACACGTTAAACAGACACAGCTCCCATGCCTCCAAAGCACTTCTCACGTTTTTCAGAATCACAGCACATCCAGAGATTGTGAACAGGTAAATTTCAACAATTAGATATGGAAAATTTACCTTCTTCTAACCACCCATCTCTTTGACTGACTTTTTAAAACCAAGTGGGAACCACTTTTGAGGCTGACCCCGTATTCCCGTAGGAATTTATTCTTGTAAGTACCTCTCGGCGTCGAGCGCTTCTGGATCCAGGCTTTGCAGCTTCAGGTCCCGAATCTCGTCAGGTTCTGCAGGTGAGGAGACAGGCACCTTCCCATCGCCAGCAGGAGTGGGGGGCTCAGGCCCGGGCTGCCCCGCAGCCTGCGGGTACCCGGCCGGGCTGTCCCCGCTCGGGGCGGCTGCAGCCTCCATCCTCAGAGCCCCTTCACAGCAGCTGGGGTCCCCAAGGCTTCCTGGCAGAGCCGAGGTACAAGTCGCACCAGAGAACATTTTCGTAGTACCTGCTTCAGGCAGGTGGGCACACACACGTGCCCCGGTCTCAGCTGTGCTCAAAGTGACGTCATCCTCTGCTTCCCTAGCTGCTTCTGCTCCCAAGCCGGGCTCCGGGGGAGTATCCACCACTTCCCCAGCTGGTGGCTCCAGGGTGCTCTGGGTGCCCAGGGCGTTCTGTGTTTCTGAGATCCCAGCAGCACCTTCATGCCTCCTCTCACCCCTAAGTGTGTCTGGGGTACAGGCCTCACTGATGGCCTCGGCCACAGTCGGAACAATCCCATGGGGAGAAGATGCTCCCTGGGCAGAGGTGGGCACCGACATGTCACCCAGAGCCCCTGGGTGAGAAAAGCCCTGGGCACCATCTTCTCTGGGTTGACTGTCTCGGCTAGATGTCTCCTGGTGCTGTTTTCCAGGAGGAATTCTGTCGTCTTGAACTGCGCCCCCTTCTCCATGGCTCTGGGGAGCCACCTGCAAGTCAGCATCGGGAATCTCTGGAGAAGTCACCTGTGAAGACAGACCCGAAGCTGCTTCCTGCCGGCCGCTTTCCTGCTGGGAGAGGGCCTGGCTCCCAAGCCCCGGCCAGCCTTCCCCAGACCCCTCTGGCTTCTTGCTTTCTCTCAGCATCTGTGGAGGCCCACTCGTTTCCTTCCCCACGCTGGCACCTGGCAGGCTCTGCTCTGCAGCTGGCCGTGCCGGCCCCGGCAGCTTTTCCGGAGCTGGATCCTGGGGACCCAGATGAGAAATCTCAGCCTCTACAGTCAGCTCTTGCTTCTCCTCCTTTGACTGTATCCAGAGTCCGGCAGGAGTGGTGGGGAGAGGGGCGATGGCCACTCCTTGAGTCCCATCTGGAAGCTTCTCTGGGCTTGGCGTGGCGAGGTCCTTGCCCATCACACTCTTCCCAGCTCCTGCCTTTTCTCCCAGTGTGCTCTGGGGCCGATCGGCGGTCAGGGCTCCAAGCACAGACTTCTCAAAGATCTTGGTGATGTGCTCTCTGAAGTCAGGGAGCCCAGCGATCATACTGGTCTGCCTGGAGCTTGCGTCTACACCAGCTGATGCTCCCTTCCTGGGATCCTTGGAAGGGCCTACCATCCTCTCCCCACTGCGCTCTCTCTCCTCTCTCACTGCATCACCTGCTGTGCTCTCCTCACTGGCAAGGTGTGCCGAAAGTTCACTGGGCTTGGCACTTGCCCCGGGAGTTCTTGAGCCTTTCTGTTCCTCTGCGGTCTGCTTTCCCTTGGCCAGAAGTGGCACCCTGTCCAGGTAGGGTATGGAGTCCACAGGTCCCTCAAAGGTCGCAGCTTGGGGGCTTCCGCTGCTGGCTGGCACGGCAGAGATTTCCTCACCTGCAGCTCCTGGTTGCCAGAGGGAGGCAGGGGAGCCACACGGTACCTTCGTGGAGGAGGCATTTTCCAAGACAAGCAGGGGCTCCCATGTGGGACAAGGGCTTTCGCCAGGAGCTCTGAGGCCTTGAGGTGAAACAGCTTCCACGCCACTGTCTTCTGCCCCTTTCCTGGCAGCACCCTCCATATGCAGGTAAGGAGTGTCAGGGGCAGCCTCTTCTGGTGGCCTGGACGACAGGAGCCTCTTTGAGTCAGGGACAGCCTGGGCTGCAGAAATATCCACCTCGCTCCTGGGAATCCCACCCAGCTCTCCGGCTGGCAGCAAGGCATCCTGGCAGCTGGCGGAGGGCTGCTCAGCTTGGCAGGGTTCACCTAGGGCACAGGTAGAAGCTTCCTCCCCAGGGGAGGGGCACTGCTCTGTTGGGAGGAAGCCCCCACTCCGAGCAGCTTCTCCTGGCGCCCCCGGAGCCCGCTGTGTCCCCAGGTCTCCTCCGTCAGCGTTCCCACCAATCCCAGCAGCCCTACCACCCGCACCTTGAGCCTCGGCTGATGGGAAACTTTCAAGAAGCTTCTGGGGCTCTGCATCCGTGGCAGTGGGATGCTCCATTTCCTTGTGTGGGGCTAACCCCGACTGCCGCCTGCCCTCCTGGGTTTCATCCCCGGCCTCTCTCTCTGGGGCCTCCTGGGTGGGTGTGACTCTGGGGCCGGCAGGTGCTGGAGCTGGTGGGCAGCGAGCTGCCTTCAGGAGAGCTACTGAATCAGGCCGACAAGGCGGGGCCCCCACTGTGTTCCCACTTGCCTTCTCTGTCTCACCCAAGTCCTGGAGCGGGGGCCAAGCGTCAGCTGCTTCCGAAATGCCTGCATCCCCGAGACATGCCTCTTCATGCTGGCTGCCAGCTTTCCGCCCATCAACCAGCTCCTGCTGGGACTTGTTTGGCCCCTGTCCAGCACAGCAACTTTCCTTTCTGCTCAAGCTACATGCAAGAGAAGAGTCTTGTAAGGTGTCTGCGGCAGGAGGTGGGCCCCTGGACAGCTGACTGCCACTGCATTCCCTCCCTTGCCCGTTCGCCCCTAGTGCAGGCAACTCCGGTCTCTTTGGTGCTGACAACTCCAGCGGCTCTGTCGTACGATTCTCCGGAACCGTGTGCCCGGGAGGTGAACTTGGAGCAGCAGACGGACTGCCCTTGGGGAGCTCGCTCTGAAGTTCTGATTCAGAAGCCTGTTCCTCTGCTCCATGAGCGGGCAAGCTCACATCTTCCCGAGGTTCCACAGGTGTGTGGATTTGGGGAGAATCTGCACCCAGGTTCTTAAGCTCTGCATCACCTGGGTAAGTCTCTTTCTCGCTTTCGCACCGTTGGGACTTCTCCCTGAGCGTTTCGGAGGTGGATGCTTCTGGGTCTGTTTGGGACTGCTGGAGACGGTTCTCAGAACACAGTGAGGGCCTCTCGGTTGCAGCCACTCGTATCCCGCTGTCCCCCGGGCAGGACAGGGTTTCCTGCTGATCTAGCTCCAGGCTGAGGGTCGTGAGCCCACTGTCCACTGCCGAGTTCTCCTCCTCAGGGGGAGGTGGCCCATCGGTGTGGACTTCCTGTCCAGCTGCATCACGCCCCAGCCCATGGGCGTGGGGTGGTGTCACCGAACCCTCCGCATCACAGCTGCCCGGCCTCTGCGTGGATGGGTGGCTCCTCGTCTTTATTTCAGATTTGCCCTCCGCCTCCTGGGCTTTGGGGACGACCTCTGTAGCAGGAGTTGACAGGAAATCCGATTTCTCTGATTCTAAAGCAGGAAGAGGGTCCATTCTTCCCAATGCCCCCACATCCTGAAAGGTGTCAGGATACTTGGTCTGCAGTCCTGGCCCCTCCCAGACAGCTCCCTCGGGAAAAACATGTTTACCGGCTCCATCCGGCCCAGAGAGGGGGATGGGATCCTGCTCGTGGAGCTGGTGCAGTGAAGCAGATGCATGGACCACTTGGGCTTCTCCCATCATCCCACAGGCTGCCGAGCTCCAAGCTGCATCTTCTGATGGAGAGCCGGGCCTGTCCACGTGCCCGGGGGCCTCCCTTCTGAGTGGCTGTGCTGAGGCCATGCTGGGAAGGCTGTTGCTCTCCACATCGCCAGTTAGCTGTGAAACCTCGTCCTTTTCCCCCTTTGGGTCAGGCTTGCAGCCACAGGCTTCGGGTTGCTCTCCCTGAAGGTTCCCAGGATCTGCACCCTCGGGGGGCTCTGGGGCTGCCTCCTGTCCTCTAGGGTCGGCCCCAGGTTGTCTGCTTTCCGTAGCCACAGCTGGACCCTCGGGGGCTTTGCCTTCATCCTTTGGCCCCAGTGACCATCTGGCATTTTCATCTGATGCGCCGGGAGGGGGAAGAGGCAGAAGCCCTTGCTGGACCTCGTGGCTTTGCTCCCTATTCCAGAGCTCATCCCTCTCCTCCGGGGGTGAAGGGAGAGGAACCTCTCCGGGGCCGCCTTCGGGACCCGCTCCCTCTCCTCCGAGGTCTGATGCGTGCTTCTCCTGTCCTGCCAACCCTGCTTCTGCCCGCTCTGTAGCAACGGGCCTCTCAGCATCGGAAATCATCTCTCTGGGCTGTTCTGCAGCAGCAGAGGCCCGAGCAGCTGGCTGTGAAGTGAGGCTTGAAGCTGGGTCCGTTTCCTCAGTCGCCGCGTGTGGGGCGGGCTCGGGGCTCACAAGCAGGCCCCCCTCGGGCTGGTCACCTGCCGTCACACAGACGGCCTGACGGGGCTCAGCTCCTTGCCTCCCTGTCTGCGAGTGACCCCGAGCATCAGGGGCATCCAGAGTCTCCTCCCAAGAGCCCTTGGCCCCCGGGGCCAGGGCAGGACCCAGAGACTCCCAGGGCAGCTCTGTGGGCGGCGGATGCGCTCCCACTTGCCGCGGGCAGCTTTCCCCGGCAGCGACCTTCGCTCCTGCTCCTTGGGTCGCCCCTGGAGCACTCCCGCTGGGAGGGCAGGCCCTGAGCGCCCCCGAGTCATCGGTGAAGTCCTGAGGCGGCCCCTCCACTTGGCATTTGGGGGCTGGATCTCGCAGGGTCGGGTTCTCGGGTTCTGGGGGGGACTCTTCCAGGCCGGCTGAGCTCTCTTGGCCCGGTCGGGCTGCAGCAGGGGCCATGGGGGCTCCCCGCGCAGACTCTGGCAGGGGAAAGCCACCTGCAGCCTCTTTCCCTTGGGACTCAAAACCACCAGGCCAGCCATCCTCTCCACGCAGCTGCACCGTCATCGGCTCTCGAGGAGCAGCTGCTGAAATTCCCGGCACCTGGCCAATGGAAATGGAGGAAGACAGTTTCCGCCCCTCCTCTTCCTTCGGTCCTCTCTCTCTTCCGGCGCTGGGGGCGATTGCAACCACCCTGCGCTGAGTAGAGCTGTCCATCCCAGGGACAAAGGCTGCTGGGGCGTATCCTGGGGCATTTGGGGAAGGTTCCCTCTGGGGGTGTTGAGCCAGGGGACAATCTTCAGGTTCCGCTGCTGGGCTTGCCAAGCAACTTTCCGGGGCACCCTCAGCAAAGGGCACGGAGGCCAAGGGACTCCCCTGCTCCCAGGGCTCCGGTGGGCTGGGCAGTGGAGAATCTTCTTGGCCCGTGGCTTCCTGTGGGTGCTTCCTCGGCTCAGTCACCTCTGGGGACATGATGCAGGGATGCCGGCTGGCAGCACCTTCAGAAGTGGAGCAGGAACCTCCATGCCCGACGCTGCCAACAATGAAAACATTTATTGTTTTATCAGTTCTCATGGATGCCAAGGACAGAGCCACAGCCCAGGCAGAATCACTGCACACCTCTCCCCACCAAAGGCCACAACACACACCAGCCTCGTGCATCTCGTTCCTCTCCATGAAGAGACACCCCCCAATCCCACCCCACCTGTAACCATGACACGTGCCCTCACTCTCTGCAAAAATTAGTGCAGAAAATCTCAAACATTCACTCTGAGGCTTTCCATGCTGGTCAGTAGAGAATGGGGAAATATGGAAACTAATTCATAATTGTCCACAATGCAGGAAACTCAGAAGGTTTTGAATAAATATAAACCATGGTAGAGAATTTGGATGAGCTCTCTGTAGTTTACAGAGAGGTCCTGAACACTTCTGGGGATCCTCAGATGTTCAGGAAAAAGGCAAAAATGGGCAAAGCCAAGCTTTGAAATCAAGAGCTATTCTTGCAAGAAGTTAACTCGATTCTTTACATTCAGCGGGTGGTACTGTGAGGCATGATCCAAAAATCAATTCTATTTAGCTGTGGAATTTCTGCATATGAACTACATATAAAATTCCTGGGAGCTGAATTACCTTCATACCCATATGTGTCTCAGCTTGAAATTACTTTGCTGTACAGTGTGTAAAGGAAAACTGTGAACATGCAGGAAACTTGGGGGCATATGGCTCAGAGTCAGGGACTTGCTATAGATCATTAACTATCCAGTTACTGTAAAATAGCTTATCACATCCCATATTTAGACTGTGTTTCTCAATTCTGTATAGTTTTAATGAGGTGTATTTTTTAAATTTAAAAGCAATATACGGCCAAGACAAAATTTTGAAAATGTAGAAAAAATGCTTGCCACCTGAAGTGTTCTAGTGAATTTCCTTTTCTTCCTACGCAACTCTTTAAGGGGTGCAATTTTTGTTATTTTTACATAGCTGTGATTCTATATACTTTTATGATCATGTGTCTTTCAGTATCAAAAGAAATTGCTCAAGGCAAAGTTAACAGAAGTATGGCTTTTCTAAGGCTTTTACCATGTTCTTTGAAATTATTACAGGGAGGAAAATTTATGGCATCTTCTTGTAACTATTACATACACACACATCCACATATTCATAGACCCACAGTGTTTTGGATACGACCAGAGGAAAGATTTTATTCTACGTGTCCACTACCAAAATCCTATCTTTCCGTGCAGGGCAACGCATATACGTTCGTTTATGAGAGATGCATATAGTGGGAAGATGAAGTACATTTCTGTTCAAATTTAGAAATATGTGTTATGGACTGAATTGTGTCCATCTAAAAATCCATATGTTGAAGTCCTAATCTATCATGTGACTGTATTTGGACACGGGGCCTTTAAGGAGGTTAATTACGGTTAAGTGAGGTCGTAAGAGGGAGGTCCTAATCCAGTAAGACTGAAGTCCTTATAAGAAGAGGCAGGGACACCAGGAGTCGCTCACATAGACAAGAAGGCCATGAGCAGATGCAGCAAGAAGGTCCCATCTGCAAGCCAGGAAGAAAGGTCTCCCAGAAACCAACCCTCCAGCCCCCTAACCTTGGAATTCCCTAACTGAAAAAATACATTTCTGTCACTGAAGCCACCCAGTCTGTGGTCTTCTCTTATGGCAGTGTGAACAGACTAATACAATAGGTATATTGGGCATTTATTGTACTATCCTTTCAACATTTTTAAGGTTTCAAAATTTCCAAAATGAAAAGCTGGGAAAATAATAATGGATGAAATTTATTGGACATCAGTGCTTTACATGGATTATCTCATTGAGCCCTACCAGTAGCCATGCAAGATGGATATTATCACTGCCATTTTGTAGATAAGAACCCCGAGAACAGAGGGGTTAAGCTTGAATCTGTTGGGCCATAATCTTCTTATTCACTCTATGCTGCCTCCAAAAATAAAAACTTCCATGGAGGGGGACAATGTCTGTGTCCCCAAAATTCAAATGTTGAAAACTAATCCCCAAGGTGATGGTATTAGGAGATGGGGTCTTTGGGAGGTGATTAAGTCAGGAAGGTGGAGCCCCCATGAAGGGATTAGTGCCCTTATAGAAGAGACCCGAGAGAGTTTCCTTGCCCCTTCTGCCTTGTAAGGACGCAGAGAGGAGGCGTCCAATCTGTGAACTCGAAAATGGACCCTCACCAGACATAGAATCTGCTGGCACCTTGATGTTAGATTTCCAGCCTCCAGAACCACAAGAAATAAATGTCTGTCGTTAAGCCATCCAGTCTATGGTATTTTTATAGCAGGCTGAACAAACTGAGACAGAGGGCAAAAGTCTCTTTACCTGGCTCCATTCCAGCCTCTCGCCAAGCCCCTCACCTATGAAATGTACATGACATCACATGACATCCTTGAAGGAGGTGTGTACACATGTCACCACACTAGTTGTCCTGACTTAATGCTTGTTCCTGCACATATGACATTGAAAAAATTTCAGATGGACCCAAGAGAGAGAGTTGGCTACTATCTCAACCAGATTAGCATTTTCAGACCAAAAGCAAGGTTGACAAGAGCAAAGAAGAGAAAACCCAGAGGGTAAGTTATGGGAATCCCTCCAATCCTCACATGGTCATGAGGACGGACGCACCCACGGAGAGCCCTGGCCCCATGCTGACTGACACGTGTGAAACCACCAGGTGTGCAGGTAACGTGCCTTGGCCCGGCCTCTGCAGAGCAGCATTTCTGGAAATCAATGGATTGTTCCAGAACCAGCAACTCTGCACTCTTGAATCTGGCCATTTTCCTTTTAATAAGCACTTTACACTGAATTGTGTCCCAATCTTTAACTAGGGTGTCAAACGGTTTAGTAGCTGATGAGATCAATGGTGTGTAATTCATAAATGAAGGGCTCCTGTTGATGCCTGCTTGCTCAAGAAGCGCAGAACACAGCCCCTCTGCGCTGGTAACAAAGCAGCTGCTAGCTCAGGAGAGTGTGCGGCTTCCCTTCAGGCTGCCCGAAGTCAGGACCATCTGGGGACGAGATGACAAATTCACTCAATCTGGGCACCTTGAAAACCTGCAGGTCTTTGGAGACAGCAACCAGGAACACATCTCCCAGAGTGTGAGCATACGACTCCATTCAAAATAAGGACCCAGCCTTGGTTTATTTCGCCTAAGCTGGGCACCAGCAATCTCTGTGATTGCCCATCAGAAGCCAATTTTTAAAACCAGATTAAAGCCACTCACCAGGAGCAGATTTGCCCAAGGGCAGGAAAAATTCTAAGAACTCATCTGTGAGGGCTCTGCGTTAATGGAAGCTTCCATAATGTCCTTTTGTGCTTCAAGATTGAATCACAGTGTGTAGGATGGAGGTTCAGCTCAGAATCCAAAGGCGAGCTCTTGCGGGCTGGGCAGCGTGTTCTCAATGGAAGGCTTTCAGCCCAAAGTGGGCACAGCCTTTGAATTGAGGAGGGGAGGGCACAGCCTCCCCGGTGCCGACCAGCCGTCCCCAGCCAAGAAAGCGAGAGGCATGGGGTGCAGAGACCTGGGAGGAGGGGTGATTTGCTGCAGCGAAGGTCTAAGCAGAGGATGGAGATGCAGAAAATGTCCTCCCCACCATCCTAGCTGGAGACAATCACATCCAGATGGGTTCCTAAATGAATAGCTCTGAAGACACACACTCAGGCCAAGTAGGAATGCTTAAAAAGGGGAAGGAGGCTGGTGGAGGGAAAAACAAGCATGCCCCTGCACTACCAGGCTTTAAGGGAAGCAGCAAAACCATAAAGCAAAGTCGTCAGGATGGAGAGTCGCCGCTGACTGAGCATTTACTAAGGCCAAGCCCGTGCTAAGCGCTTCAGTTATGATTACATTTAATCCACACAGTAGCCAGGCAGAGCGGATGCCCCCCACTGCACAAATGAGGAAATATTCACAGAGAGGTTCAAGACCAGACCCGGGTCACACGCGGAGCTCCCACGGCAAAGCAAGATCGAGCCCCGCCTGGCTCCAGGACCCTGCTGTCTCCTGCTTCCCTGTGCTTGCTGGCCTCGCCTCTCCTGGACCGATGCAGCAGCCTCTTCTCCCACCCACTCTGGCCCCTGCATTCTCTTCTCCAGGCTGCAGGCAGAGCAATGGCTTAGAAATGAAAGCCTGACCCTGTCACCCTCATGGGAAGACTCTCCGGTGGTGGCTTCACTTTGCAATCAGCTGTGCCCCCAGCCTACCTCTCCGGCTTCGTCCCACACAGAGCTCCCCATCCGTACATTTTCCTGGAGCTGGAGCCCTCCTGCTCCCTGCATATCTCAGCCCCAATCTTCACTTTTCGATGAAACCTCCCTGGACTGGCCTCTGGGATCAGCTCTCCTTCTACAGCCCTACACAGTGAGGGCACTAGTCACAGCTGCCATCAGAAAGGATGACCATTTCTCCCACTGGAGTATAATGGAGACTGGGTCTTGCCTCTTTTCAATATTGTATCTCCAGTGCTTGCCATACTGCAAACATTGAATATATGAATGCATGAGTGGATGGATGGATGGATGGATGGATGGATGGATGGATGGATGGACGGATGGACAAATACAACTAAACGCAAATCAAGGATACTAGATATGCAGAAATGCTCCCAAATCCTGGTTGTTTGACTTGAAGATGAGGAAAGTTCTTTTCTTCCATACAGTCACAGCACTCTAGTGATCTATGAGTCCAAACCTCTCATTTGACAGGAATGAAGAAACTGAGGCCCAGGAAAGGCAAAGTACTTTTGTTTAAATACCTCTGCCAAAGAAATGAGGTTAAGGCAGCACTCCTCAACCACAGGTCCCTTTGCTCACTGGTGGGTCTGATAAGTTAGGGGGTACACTGCAAGGGATTTGTTATTAATTATAAAGCACAGAAGTCTGCGAATGATTTGTAATTTTCATAAATTAGCCTAATTCAAAAGATGATAAGGTGTCCCCACAGAACATCGTCTCTGTTACTCATTCTGCATTCTGCTGCAGTTTCTGGAAAAGGAAAGCATGGGGCCGAGGGAGATCCAGCAAGTTAGACCACAGACCCCGGGGACTACCTGTCCTCAAGCACGGCTAACGGCTGGGGCTGGGGTGAGGGGCACGGGGGCTGTGGGTGCCCCTCGGCTTCTGCACCATGCCGTGGCCCACAAATTAGGGGCTTTTCTGACACTTCTGAGTTCTCAGAGAAGTCTGACACTTCTGCCCTATTCTCCACTCCTTTCGGGTCGTCGCCCCAGGAAGCAAGGCTTCTCTGATTGGTTAGATGGGGAAGGCAGCCCCCCGTAGGTTCAGTCTTCCCATGGGTGGGAGTTAAGGTGTTCAGGGTCACTGAGATGAGCTCACCCACAGTGCAGCCCCTCTCCCCGCTGCCTGCCTCCCCGCCCTTCAGGGCAGCCTGCCCTCGCACACAGCCTGGCGCTGGTGGGACTTGATTCCAGGCACAGTATGCCAAGCCCCTGGTTGGCTCTTCCTCCAGTCCAGCCTCGCCAGGGATCAAGCTGGCTTCCTTCTCCCTCTCTGACTCCAGCCACCTCCTTCACAATTGATTCAGAATCTGCTGCGACCACTGACCTTTGACACCCGCTGAAAGGAGTTCAGGGCGGAGATCAGGAATGAGACCCTCTGTGCTCTGGGGAAAACTGGCAGAACAGGCCTCCAGAGACTGAGATATTTTTCAGGAGGAGGTTTTATGAGCCCATGTCTTGCACCTCCTCAGATCTAGAAAAGCACTAAGATCGTGAACGGAGACATCTGCTCCTCGTGACCAGCAGCGGCCTTCTGCTGAGACGTGCGCTTGACTGCACGCACCCCCTTCACCAAAATCCTGTGTAACACTGACCTTCCCCCCACCCCTTCGGAGCAGTTCCTCAGAGCTCTCTGAGAGGCTGTCTCCCAGGCTGTCGTCCTCATTTTGCCCCAAATAAAACCTAACCCACGGGACTTCCCTGGTGGTGCAGTGGTTAAGAATCCGCCTGCCAATGCAGGGGACACGGGTTCGAGCCCTGCTCCAGGAAGATCCCACATGCCGTGGAGCAACTAAGCCCGTGCGCCACAACTACTGAGCCTGCGCTCTAGAGCCCGCAAGCCACAACTACTGAGCCCATCCGCTACAACTACTGAAGCCCGCACACCTAGAGCCCGTACTCCGCAATGAGAGAAGCCACCGCAATGAGAAGCCTGTGCACCACAATGAAGAGTAGCCCCCGCTCGCCGCAACTAGAGAAAGCCCGCGCACAGCAACGAAAACCCAACACTGCCAAAAATAAATAAATAATAAAATAAATAAATTTTTTAAAATTATAAAAATAATTAAAAACAACAACAAAAAACCTACCCCACAACTCTCACGTTGTGCATTTTCTTTAAGTCAACAATGAGATGAATAAAAAATATATTTTTAACGTTCGCCATAACTGCTCACTTAGGTTGACTCCTGCACTGTGAGATAGATCACCGTTCCAGAGGCTTCAGTGAAGGAATTTACATGGTGAGTGATCTGTGCAGAGCAAAGACTCTCAAGTTAATAAGGATATGACAACCGCCATGCTTTAACAACTGCAACAGGGTATCTCACAGAGAAAGGCACCTCCTCAGAAACTCCTTTGTGGTCCGAGCAGATTAAGTCCAATCCACACTCACAGCCCTAACTTGTCCAAACAATGCTCCCTATATGGATGCCAGCGAGCCTGCTGACCTTGGCAGCCCTGTCAGACTCAGCTTTGTATTTTAAATCCAGTGTTAACTCTTCTCTGGCTCGTTCTGCATTAGAAAAAAGAAAGACCACAATGCTTAAGCAATCCACGCAATAAACGAAAGAAAATTATTAGTAGGTTCTAAAGAGTTATTGGGGAAAAGGGTGTGTGTGTGTTGGGGGTTGGATAAAACACCAAAGCATCCTTAGTATTCAGCCTGTACTTTGCCACATGAACTTTTATTTGACTTCAAGGTCAAGGTGTTGGTCCACTCATGAGACTTCATTAACCAGCATAAGGAGGGGAGGGCACAGGCAACTGAATTCCAAAGAAAATTCAAAAACTGTCCTGTAACCAATTTTTTTCAGCAACCCTCACGTGGGTGTTGACCAAACTGTGTGGTTCGCAGCCTCAGTGCTGGGCTTGGAGTGTGACCCCCAAGCCTTCCCTGTAGCTGGAATGAACTCGGTGTCTCCTCCTTCTGTCTGTCTGTCACTGTACTTCAAATGTATGTAGATATTATCACAAGAAAACAGAAATTCATTTAAACGCATTTCTGGCGTAATAATTACTTTTGATCATTTGGATGTTTCTTAATGATCAAATACCAAAACTAAAACTACAATCCCGTTAGAGGAGGCATCTGGGTTTTCTGTTTGTCTGTTTTTAATCTAATAAGATATTTCTTGAAGAAGATAAGTAAGATGTGATCACAAAGTGAGATTTCCATAAATGTTATTCACAATAAGTAATCAAATGTCTCTAATGTTGTATACAGGTAGTTTTTTTGTTTGTTTGGTTGGTTGGTTCGTTTTTTACATTTATATATATTCGTTTTCAGATTCTTTTCCATTATTGGTTATTATAAGATACTGAGTAGATTTCACTGTGATATACAGTAGGTCCTTGTCGTTTCCTTACTTTATATATAGTAGTGTGTATACGTTAACCCCAAATTCCTAATTTATCCACCCTCCCCGCCCCCCGGTATCCTCTTTGGTAACCATAAATTTGTTTTCTAGAGGCATCTGCTTTTATTCACAGTAAAGATTTTTAAAATTCTAATAAGCACGAATCAAGGAATTGGGTAGAGGGACTTCCCTGGAGGTCCAGTGGGTGAGACTGTGCACTCCCAATGCCCCCAGGTTCACTCCCAGGTCGGGGAAATAGATCCCGCACGCATGCCACAACTAAGAGTCCGCATGCCGCAACTAAAAGATCTTGCGTGCTGCAACTAAGACCTGGTGCAGGCTAAATAAATAAATAAAAATAAATATGAAAAAAAAAAAGGAATTGGGTAGAATGTTTAACTGAGAATATGAAGATTTCCTGAATTGTAAATTAAATCCCACTACTCATCCATGGAAAAATGCAAACGACAGTTTTGTCCATGTGCTCGGATTATGGGGGTGTTTTTATTTTATTTTGACACCACAAGGGTATTTTGGACAAGAAATAGTGGGAAACATGTTTTTGTTATATTCCTTCTTGATAAGACTTCTAACATACATTAGAATAATTTCCCTCCCTTAGTCAACAAAGTGCAAAACAGAGAACACACTGGAATTTTCCCTTGATGACTGAAAAATCTTTCAGAGGATTTGGGCCACTCTCTGAAAAAGAAGATGTTACCAATATCACCTACGTGAGACTGAGCTCCAAAATGTGACTAAGTGTCTCTTGTTAGAGCAAGTCCCAGGGATGATCCATTTTGCTGAGATCTGTCTCTCTGTGATCCCACTGGTCTACATGGTGGTGGGGGTGGTGGTGATGAGTCAACATTAGTGGTGGCCAAGCTGGTTCAATGTCAAAGACATAAAGACCATCCTAGGCTCCTTCCCAGCTCTGACCCAGCTGCAGTGACGCATTTGGGAAGATTAACTGCTGTCAAAGTTGGCATTTGAGGCTGTAAAAAGACACAAGAGACAGCAAGTGGCTGTGATACAAGCTGCTCTTGAAGAGAAAAGAGAAACAACTCTTGCCCCTAGCATCCTCTCTCTTACTATAATTTTTTTTCTAGAAGGGTCTCGCCACCTCTCCCAAAATAAATGCCAGGTGTTTTTTGCTGCATTTCCATTTAAAGAAAAAAATTTGATATGGTGGTTTTTCAAAGTTTTCAGGGAGCCAGGGTTGGAAAATTTCATATATAGAATTATTAACTAACAGGAGGTTGGGCTGATGGGGGATTGGCTTCTACAGGAGATGTGGGAAATGAAGGGCAGTGATCCCTGGAGATGGAAAGTAACAGAGTAAGCCCTGCTCTCGCCCCCGCTTAAGGTCTGGAGAAAGTGGCCCAGGGTGGGGGACCCCAGCTGGAGCCAGATAGTCTCCCTGACTTAAGGAGATTGAGCTGGGTGCTGGGGGGGGGGGGTGCTGACCAAGGCATGTAAAGTTCCCAAGGCAGAGCACCAAGAAGTGAAAGCTGGGCAAAGAGAGAACTTGGAGTTGTACAAAACACTGATCGGCACATGTATGTATGGAAACCACGTGGGACTAGGTACAGACCACCTGAAAAGCTTATAGGGAAGAATCCTTAAAGCTAACACAGAGCTGGGAATAGTTCCCATTCCTACCAACCACAGTGGAAAACCTCATAATTCATCGGACGTCTGTTAGAGTACTAAGAAGGGTCTTGCCTCAGTAGTGGAGAAAATTAACCCTAGACTAAACGCTGCTCTGGTCTCACCTTGAAAGCAAAACCCAAAAGGATTAAGCTGATCCAAATAACTGCATCCCAGAGCAAAGTTCAAGAATATTTATAGGAATACAAAAATATCCAGCATCTGAAAGCTTAAAGTCCACAGTGCCTGGCATTCAAAGAAGCAGGAAAATAGACCCAGACTGAAAAGAAAACTCAGTTCATCAAAGTCAACCCAGAAATTGTGCAGATAACAGAAGTAGTACACAAGGACTTTTTAAAAAGTAATATAACTGTATTCCATATGTTCAGGAGGCTAGAGGAAGGATTGAGCATGATAAGTACAGACATGGAAGATATAAAAAGACCACATAAAACTTCTAGAGATGAAAACTACAATGCCTGAAATGAAAAACACACTGGGAGGGATTAATAACAGATTAGTCATTACAGAGAAAAAGATTAGTGAACTTGAAGACATAGCAGTAGAAACTCCCCAAAATGAAACACAAAGAGAAAAAGACTTAAAAAAAAAAAAAAAGAACAGATCATCAGTGAGCTGCCAGACAACTTCAAGCAGCTGAACGTACGTGTAGTCAGAATCCCCAAAGGCGGCAGAGACATTACAAAAAACAGTTGAAGAAATAATGGTTGCAAAATTTCCAACTATGATGCAAACTGTAAACCCACAAATCCAAGAATCTAACTTCTAGCACAGGAAACAAGAAGAAACTTACACCAAGGCATATCATAACCAAATTGCTTAAAACCAGTGAAAAATTAAAAAACATTAAAATCAGCTGGAGGAAAAAAACAGAAGAACAAACTTAAGGATGACATCAGATTTTGGAAACAATGCAAGCTAGAATACAGTGGGATATCTTTAAAGCAATAAAAGAAAAAAAAAAACTGTCCAACTAAGGACTCTTTGCACAGTGAAAATATCTTTCTAAAGCACAGATGAAGATTTTTTTTCAGGGACTTCCCTAGTGGCACAGTTAAGAATCCGCTTGCCAACGCAGGGGCCATGGGTTTGAGCCCTGGTCCGGGAAGATCCCACATGCTGTGGAGCAACTAAGCCTGTGCGCCACAACTACTGAAGCCCGTGAGCCTAGAGCCCGTGCTCGGCGACAAGAGAAGCACCGCAATGAGAAGCTTGTGCACTGCAACGAAGAGCAGACCCCGCTCGCCGCAACTAGAGAAAGCCCGTGCGCAGCAATGAAGATCCAGTGCAGCCAAAAATAAATAAATAAATAAATTTGTTTTGAAAGAAAAGATTATTTTTCAGACATGCAAAAGCTAAAAGAATTCATCACCAGCAAACCAGTATTTCAAGAAATACTGAAGACAGTCCCTCAAACCAACAGAAAATAATACCAGAGGGCCGTCAGGATCTATATAAAAGAATAAAGAGCACCAGAAATGGTAACTATGCAGGTAAATATAAAGTCATTTTGCCTCACTATTTAAATCTCTTTTAGAAGATAATTGGCTATGTAAAGCAAAAATACCATATACTGTGGGATTTGTAACATGTAGTAGTAAAATGTATGTCCGCAATAGCACAAAGGCCAAAAGTGGAGAAATGGAAGTATACTGTGCAAGATTCTTCTAATATACATGAAGTGGTACAATACCACTTGACAGTAGATTGTGATACTTTAAAGATGTATATACTATAGATCCTAAAGCAACCACTTAAAATAACACAAATAATTGTAATAAGTCAAAAGGGAGGTAAAGTAGAATCATAAAAATAAATTTATTTTGAAAAGGAGAAAAAGGAGGAAAAAAGGAACAAAAAAATAGATGTACAGAGAAAACAACAGGACCGTAGATTTAAGCCAACTATATTAATAATCACATTAAATGTAAATGTTATAAACACTCCAGTTAACATGCAGAGGTATTCAGAATGGATTAAAAAATCAAGATCCAACTATATGCTTCCTACAAAAAAGGCACTTTGAACTTTGCTTAACAAGCACAAATAGGTTAAAAGTAAAAAAATGAGGGGGGAAAAGGTATACCATGAAAATACTAATCAAAAGAAAGCTGTTGTGTCTATATTATATCAGACAAAGTCAATTTTAGAGCAAAAAATATTACCAGGCATAAAGTAGATCATCATAATGATAAAATGTTCAATTCATCAAGAGGATGTAACCATTCTGAAAGTTTATCTAACAACAGAGCTTCAAAATACATAGTGCGGGCTTCCCTGGTGGCTCAGTGGTTAAGAATCTGCCTGCCATTGCAGGGGACACGGGTTCAAGCCCTGGTCTGGGAGGATCCCACATGCTGCGGAGCAACTAAGCCCGTGTGGCACAACTACTGAGCCTGTGCTCTAGAGTCTGCGAGCCACAACTACTGAGCACTCATGCCACAACTACTGAAGCTCAGACGCCTAGAGCCTGTGCTCCACAACAAGAGAAGCCACCGTAATGAGAAGCCCGCGCACCGCAACGAAGAATAGCCCCCACTCACCTCAACTAGAGAAAGCCCCTGCGCAGCAACGAAGACCCAACTCAGCCAAAAATAAATAAATTAATTTAAAAAATATATATATATATAAAACGCAAAAACTGATAAAAACGGAAGTGGACAAATCTACAATTATAACCTAATGGCTCCATACCCTTTTCTCAATAATTTATTCAACAAGTAGATAGAAAATCAGTACAGATATAGAAGACTGGAACTACACTATCAACCAACCTGACCTAATTGACATTTATTAAACACTATTCAATAGTGGCAGAATTACATTCTTTTCAATTGCAAATGAAACATTTATAAGACAGACCATATTCTACACATTAAAAAAAACTCAATCAATTTTAAAATATTAAATTATTCAGAGTGCATTATCTGGCTACAATAGAATTAAATTAGAAATCAGTAAGAGAAAGATATCTGGAAAATCCTCAACTATTTGGAAATTAAATAATACATTTCTAAATAGTCTGTGAGTCAAAGAACAAATTAAACGGATAATTAGAAAGTATTTGAACAAAATGAAAACACAAATATCAAAATGTGTCAGATGCAGTTAAAGCAAGATTTAGAGTGACTTTTAATGCCCTAAAATACCTATATTAAAAAAGGACTCAAATAAATGACCTCAACTTCTACCTTAAGAAACTATAGAAACACTGGTTACACAACAGTTAAGTGGTGATACCTAACACCACTGAACTGTACTTAAAATTGGTTAAGATGGTAAATTGTATGCTTTGTCTTTTTAAACCCAATAAAAAATAATTTAAAAAAACAATTAGCAGTGTTGATTAAAAGAAACCAAATACCAAAGTATACCTACCGTTCAATACCATTTATATGAAATTCAAGAACTGGCAAGACTAATCAGTGGTGGTAGAAGTCAGAATAGTTGTTATTCTTGGGCAGAGGTACGGACTGGGAAGTGACATGAGAGAATGTTCTGGGGTAATGGAAATAGATCTGGGCGTGATTACACAGGGGTATAGGCGTGTAAACATTCAACAAGTTCAGATTTATAAGCTTATGGTACGTATTTTATACCAATTTAAAAAAGGTAATAGAAAAAAAAAAAAACTATGAAGACAGTTAAAAGACTCATGGTTGCCCCTGGAGAGAAGGAGGGAGGGATGAATAGGTGGAACACGGGAGATTTTTAAGGCAGTGAAACTATGCTGTATGATATTGTAATGGTGATTACATGACATTATGCATTTTTCAAACCCATAGAATGTATAATACGATGAGTGAACCTTAATGTAAAGTATAGATTTTAGTTAATAATGTATCCATATTGGTACATTAATTGTAACGAATGTACCACACTAATGCAAAATCTTAATAATAGGGGAAACTACTGTACAGAGGAGGGAGAGATTTTGGGAGCTCTCTGTACTAAGTTTTTCTGTAAAACCGCTCCAAAAATTGTTCATTAATTATTTAAATATATTATATATTTATATTATATTTATACGAATAAGTTATTTAAATGTTTTTTGTATTTAAATATATAAAATATATGTATATATACACAGAGCTATGTATAATGTATATACATGTATATATGTATATCTGCACAGAGCCATGACAATCAATAAAGAACTAGAAAAAATAGAAAAGTCTGAGGGAAACACACTAATATTTTAAAAACAGTTGTCTGTAGACGGTGGGAGTATCAGTGACTTTCTCCCCCTCTACTTTCTACTTTTCTCTATTTTCCAAGTACTGTCTCTGAATGGAACAATGCTCCTCTTCTCCGCTTCTTAAAGGTTCTGTTGAAACCAGAGGAGCAGAAAGCAGACACACACCTAATTCAGCGCGTGACCTTCTTTTCCAGCCAGTGTCAAAAGTCAGGGAGCTCCTCCTTTTCTCCCTCCCTCCCACTCTCCTCTCCGTGTTTACTTCCTGCCAGAGATAAATAATGAGTGAGAAGCAGGACAGGCTGGTGGAAGCTGCAACCGGCGCTGCCTGACACACCCTGCCTTGCTTGGCAGGAGCCTGTGAACAGAACCCGGACTTCACAATGCTTTGTTTGGAAGAAACAGCATCTACTGCTTGGGAAACATAGGGCCCAGACCTGAAGCGCTGGCCCCGGCCACTGCTCATAAAACCGATCAGATCTTCTTGCTTCTTCTTTTTTCTGGGTCTGAGAACTGACCTTCTTTATAGGGAAATTAAACTTTGAAAACAGACTGGGGTTTGCTTTCTAATGTGTCTCTATGGAAGACCACAAGGCAAATCTTTTCAGGCACCTGTAAGGACTCAGCGTAATGGCTACGGGCCTGGGCTTTGGGTGGCATCGAACCAAGTTGGATTCTAGTTCCCACCATGCTACGTTTTGTCTGTGTGACCTGGGGCTGGTTCCTTAACCTCCCAGAACCTCAGTTTCCTTATATAGCCCCTCAGGTCATCTGCATTCATCCACACAGAGCTGCTAGAATGAGGTATGTGTTTCAGCCCTGAGTCCAATGCCCAGCATGCAGTGGACTTAGTTTGAAAATAACTGACAAGGGAAAAGAATCTGAAAAAGAATATATATATTCTGAATATATATATATATTCTGAGTCACTTTGCTGTACACCTGAAACTAACACAACATTGTAAATCAACTACACTTCAACAAAAAATAAAATAAAAATAATTTTTTAAAAAAAGCCAGTACCTTTATAAACTAAAAAGAAAAGAAAAGAAAATGCCCATGGGAGGCAAGGTGTAAGAAACATCCTTACCTGTCATTTGGAGCCCACCATTTCTTTTTTTTCGAACCGTTTTTCTACCCTTCCCTAGGTGTTCCCTACCCAAACACCAAGGATTTTTTCTTCTAAGTTTGTAGTTTTGAAAGATCCAAGAGGTTGGGCTTAATGAATGTGCTACATCTCCTATTTTCCACATTTAAAGAAGTTCTGAAATTTAAGAGGCTAGTAAGTCTAGTGCTTCCTGAATTCTGTTTCTTATAGATCTATAATTATACCTCTTCCTTCTGCCTGGGACCACCTTCTTTCCCCACAATCCCCTACTTCCACTCAGTTTTGAAGCCCCAGCTGCAAGGCCATCTCCTCTGGAGGATGCTCCTTCTTTCCTCAGCGAGTCTGGCCTCTCTCCTGTCCCTGTGCTCCCACAGAGTCTGCCTACAGCATTTAGCTTCTTCTAGAATTATTCATCCACATGTCTTTCTCTACAACTGGACCAACATGTCCTGTTCATCTTTGTACCTCTGGCCTCAAGCCCAGAGCTTGCCCTGTGGTGGGCTGTGGGTCCATGTTTGTTAAATGGACTAAGAAACCTGTCCCTCCTCCGAGGAAATTCAGGCGTTTAAGGTGTTGGGTGTTACGATTCTGCACCAAAAATTCTGAAGTGTGGGTATTTTTTCCCCACACCGACAAGCAGTTCTCCAATACTAGCTGGGAGTCCTACAATTCAGCTCCATTCTGACATGACCTGGAGGAACATTACATAGCATCAGACCACACAGGCTAAGGGCTCCGTCCCACAGGACTGCTCCCGCCACCCCAGTAAGTCCAGATTGTTACCTGAGCTTCTGACCAACTGGCTATAAATCAGAGGTTCCCATGACCCCCTCCTCGGGTTTAATTAATTTGCTAGAGTGGTTCACAGAACTCAGAGAAACATTTTACTTCCTAGATCACCAGTTTATTACAAAAGGAACAGCCCAAGGGAGGACATGCATAAAGCAAGGCATGGGGAGAGAGTGAGGGGCCTCCATGCCCTCTGAGCTTCGCACTCGCTTTGAATCCATGTGTCCACCACCCCAGAGGCCCTCTGAACCCTGTCTTTGTGGGGTTTTAAGGAGGCTTCATTCCATAGGCATGACTGATTAAAATCATTGGCCATTGGTGATCAATTCAACCTCCAGCCCCTCTCCACACACACCCCCCCACACACACAGAGGTCAGGGAGGTAGGACTGAAAGTTCCAACCCTCCAATCACAGGGTTGGTTCCCCTGGTAACCGGCCCCCATTTTTAGTGCTTTTTCCAAAAGTCACGTCATTAGCATAACAAAAGACTCCTTTATTGCTCTCATCCTTAGGAAATTCCCAAGGTTTTAGGAGCTCAGTGCCAGGACTGGGATGAAGACCAACTATATGTTCCTTATTATAAATCACAATATCACAGGTATATAGCAGGAAATGAGCTGTCCCTGAAGCGCAAAGGAGAACCGTGCTTTTCTCTCAAAGACGGTGGGCCATCCTACGTTTCCCCCAGTTTGACACAGCGTTTGTGATGGTCACCACGCTACCTTGCCAGATTGCTACCTGGTAGCAACAGGATTTCCTCCTGGACACTGGGTCTGTGACTTGTGGAACTCAGCAGATAGACCTGTTCAGGCCAGTTTTTCATATCTCAGCAAATGGCCCCCTTTACCCAATTGCTCAAGCCCAGACTTTGGGAGTCTTCCTTGATTCTTCTCTCCCTCCTTCTAAATCCCATCCATCCACAAGTTCTGGCATCTCTAGCTCCAAAATATCCAAAATACACTAAGCTGCATATGTTTCTCCATCTCCACTGTTATCACCTCAGTCCTTGCATCATCAGTGGGCCAGTATCACCCCCAGAGGGGTGAAAATTGGCTCTCAGGAGGCAGAAGAAGAAAACCATACATATTACAATGGTTCGTGGCCCTCCAAAGACCACAATACGTAAACATATGCACTGTATCTATGGTACTGAAATTTCTTGGGGAGGGGCAGGCAATCTGGAATAAAATATCTACAACGGTTCCTGTGGGAGGGCAGGGAAAGGAAGATAATGAAAACAAGGTTGGGAATCCCTGCCCTAGCTCCAGGCACCCCTTCATCTTTCAGGGACCTGCAATGACCTCTCCTCTGACTTCCTGGCCTCCAGTCTTTCTCCCTTGCATTCTCCATACAGCAACCAGAGAGGTCCTGTTTCAACACATATCGGCTCACGTCACCTAAATCTGGGTGTCTTACCATGGCCAGCCCTCAAGGCCCCGGTCTGGCTGATCTGACCCCTGCGCACCTCTCGCTCACTCATCAGTCTCCTCCTGTTTCTCTAACACACTAAATTCATTCCTCCCTCACGTCCTGTGCACCGCCTGTCCCTCTACCTGGATCTTCCCACGCCTGCCTCCTTTTTGTCATTCCAGACTTAGTGCAAATATCACTCCCTTGCTTGACCAGCTAATCCAATGGTTCTCAAACCTTAGTGTGTAACGGAACACCTGGAGGGCTCACCCCAAAGTCTGGGGAAGGGCCCAAGACTTAGCATTTCTATCAAGTCCCCATTTGGTGCTCCGCCTGCAGATCTGGGAATCCCACTTTGAGAACCACTGATCTAATCCAAACTAGTCACTCCCTTCTCTGTTCTTGTCAATCACAACTCCAGGTTGGTGTCTTTCAGAGCCGTGACATCACCTGAAAGTGTCTGTCTTCCTTCTGTTCCATGTCTGTCTTCCTCACTACAACCTACTTACCAGCTGGAGCAGAAGCCCCAGGGCTTCTGGTGTTATTGGCTGTGTTCCCAGTGCCTCAGCACAATGGATTCCCAATAGATATTTATTGAAAGAAAAACATAGATGAGAGAAAGGGAGGGGGCAGGAGTTTAACGTATGCTAATTATCCCTGATTTCTGAGCCTTCACTATAAACTTCACAGACTAGCAAACAAAAGGTAGCTACGGTTATTGGCCTGAGGATAAGCCCTGGGTCAGTGCCTCCCACACTTTATCATGAGAGTCACGTGGTCTTCTTATTAAAAACAGATTTTGTGGTCTCACCCCAAGTCTACTGGAACAGACTCTTCAAGGGAGGGGTCAGGAAATGGGGTATTTTAACACGTGATAAGGTGAACCTGGCAGTCGATCACTAGTCACGATGTCCCTGCTGGAAAGACTCACCCTGGGTGTTTATTAAAAACATAGACTCCTTGGCTCCACATCTAGTGATTCTGATGGACCAGGAAGGGGCCTAAGAATTTATATAGTTAACGGACATCCGGGTAAATCTTATGATCTGGGAACTGTGGGAAACACTGTCCCATATGATTTCATTTACTGTCCTTCACCCCAACCCCGATCTGTTCCTGCGTTCTTATTTTTTCAATTTTTTTTTTTTTTTTTTTTTTTTTTTTGCGCTACGCGGGCCTCTCACCGTTGTGGCCTCTTCCGTTGCGGAGCACAGGCTCCGGACGCGCAGGCTCAGCGGCCATGGCTCACGGGCCCAGCCGCTCCACGGCATGTGGGATCTTCCCGGACCGGGGCACGAACCCGTGTCCCCTGCATGGGCAGGCGGATTCTCAACCACTGCGCCACCAGGGAAGCCCTGTTCCTGCGTTCTTAAATATAGTTTTAAAGTCACACACACACACACACACGGCAGCACTGGAATGAGCCAACCTATCTGAGAATAACTTGTGTAAATAACTGAAACCTCCACGAGGATATCATAGCATTTGGGGCCATAAGGCTCCATCATCATGGCATTAAACTGTCACTCCTCCCCACGCCAGGGGTCAGCTTACATAAAGACCATACCAGCAGGGTTCCCAGTAAGCTTGATGGTCTTTCCTTCAATGTGCCTAAAATTGATCACAGTTTCCCTATAGCAGCTCTCACTTTGGACGTCCCAGTTTCTAATATTGGACCTTTCTTTTGGGTTCTTGGTCCAGAACCTTAGCATCTCCTTAGACTCCATCTCCTCTGCCTGCACCCAGGCCATCCCCAGGTTCTGCAGGTTTGAAACTGAGGAGGACCCTGTGGGCCCTTCCAAGGTACAAGCCCCTCCCTTGTCCCCACTTCTTGTTTGACCTTCCCTGAGTTCCAAAGAGCAGACTCAAGAAGTTAATGATTAGGACAATAGAGTCACAGGACTCCTGGTTCCTCCTGAAGGGATATAAATAACAATATCCTGGTGGAGGTTGGTGACTACATGCTGACCACAAGCATGTAGACCCCAGATTGGTTGGAACCAGAAGGTTGATGATTGAGATTCCACGAACATCACCCTGTTACCTTACCACCAACCAATGAAAAACATGTTCATGAGCTGATCAGACACCCTGCAACCCTTACCCCTAATATTGTCTTTAAAAACCCTTCTCTGAAAGCCATCAGGGAGTTTAGAGCTTTTGAGCATGAGCTGCCTGTTCTCCTTGCTTGGTGCCCTGCGACAAACACTGTTCTTTCCTTCACCACAACCCAGTGTCAGTAGATTGGCTTTGCTGCACATGGGCAAGCGGACCGGAGTTCAGTTCAGTAACAGGTTCTACCTTGGGGTGATTTCCCAGCCACCATCCTTCTACTACAGGAGCATCCCTTACTGTCCTTCCAGCCTACCTGCTCCAGCACATTAATTCAGGCTCTAAGTTCCCTTATAAACCCTTGTTTAAATACAAACAAGCCAACCACAAAGTACTTCCCCAGCTTCCTGTTACCTGCAGGATAAAATCTCAGTCCCTTCCCTGACCTCCAAATTCTCAACCTGGCCTCACTTCTCCAACCTTGTTTTTAGTGAACATCTACCACCAGGCCTGGGCTCACTTCCTGCTCTGCTCCAGAGAGGTCCAGTTCAGGAATTCTGCCCCTACCTGGAACGGCCTCTACAGCCATCCCCTTTGGTTCAAGTCCCACCCCCACCGACCCCCAGGAGACTCTCCTGTCTAACCCAGCCCCCAGCAAAGGTGTCTTCCTCTGGACCCCAACAGCATGGAGCCCCGGCACTCACACAGCTCTCTGGCATAATGCAGGGCTTCTCAAGCGCGGTCCCTGGACAAAGCAGCATCAGCGTCACCTGGGAACTCATCAGAAATTCTCATTCTCGGGCCTGGCCCCAGACCTACCAAATCAGAATCTCTAGAGGACGGGTCCGGCGACCTGTGTATTAACCAGCCTTGCAGGTGATCCTGATGCCTGCTCGCCTCTGACAGCCAGTGGAGAACAGTTAAGACTTGGCTGTTGAGTTTCCACTCCTCCTTCAGTGACAAGGGTGCCAGAAATTCACCCACGAATCACTTAGGGTCACTCCCTGGGAAAGGGCCGTCATCTCTGAAGTATCGCCTGGTGCCTCCTTGAGAGAATGAGCAAGTACGATATTGAAGCACAGGAAATGGCCACGATCTGACTTTTTTTTTTTTTGCGGTACGCGGGCCTCTCACTGTTGTGGCCTCTCCCGTTGCGGAGCACAGGCTCCGAACGTGCAGGCTTAGCAGCCATGGCTCACGGGCCCAGCCGCTCCGCGGCATGTGGGATCTTCCCGGACCGGGGCACGAACCCGTGTCCCCTGCATCGGCAGGCGGACTCTCAACCACTTGCGCCACCAGGGAAGCCCTATCTGACATTTTTTTAACCTACAAAAACAGTAATTTCCTCTGGTGCAACCTAATGGCTTCATTAACTGGGGAAAGGTTGTATGATAAGATCCATTTTGTTCTGAGGGTTTAAAAGGCAAGGGCAGCAGCAGCATAGCACAGGGACATCAGCTCGGTGCTTTGTGATGACCTAGAGGGGTGGGACAGGGAGGGTGGGAGGGAGGCTCAAGGGGGAGGGGATATGGGGACACATGCATGCATATGGCTGATTCACTTTGGTGTACAACAGGATCTAACACAGTATTGTGAAGCAATTATACTCCAATAAAGATCTATTGAAAAAAAAAAAAAGGCAAGGGCTGTTGGTATCCAAGGAGGGAAAGGCTCCGGGAGACTGGACAGTGGAGCTGGAACCAGTCCAGTCGCAAGTTTCCAGGGCAGCTGTGCTCGAGGGTGGACATCGCCGAGCAGTGAGAGGTGCAAACTCGGGCGAAGCTTGTCAGAGGAGGGCGGGGTGATACTCCCGCAGGAGCCCGGGGACTTGCGCAGGGTGGGGCACCGGGAAGGCGGGGCACCTGGGAGGCACTGCTCAGCCTCTGCACGGGTTTGGCCAATGCAGGGCTAAGTTACAACAGCGACACCGTGTGGCAACTGGAAAGCAAAGCAGCTAAACTGAGGGGACTCCCTACTGGATGAAGAGCTAACCTCTTTGGGGATGTATGAAGCCTGTTCTTGTGTGTTCAGAGGGAAGAGGAGCTTCCAGGGGGAAACGATGGACTTTTTCCCACTAGGGCTTTGATGGCATAGTGCTCCAAGCCTCGGTTTCCTCCTCTGGAGAGTAGAGATCACACCTGCGCAGAGGGACAATCTTTGGCAGTATGAACACGCGCCTTTCTCCTTATATTCTTCCCTTGCCTCCCGGCCCAGCAGGCCCACTGCAGGCCTTTCTGTGTTCTCTCTCTGGAGCTTTTCCAAGTAGAAAACAGAAACAGTTTGAGGGCAATGGGTCTTTCCATCTTTTGTAAAAATCTTTCCATCTTTTGTAAAAATCTTTTGTACATCCTTTGAAGAGAAAATGCTAGCTATCCGTTGAGGCAAAAGGAGACCACAAGTGCATTTTAGGATGATGAGGAGAGAGCATGGAAGGGTCCTAGGAAGTAGGGAACGTCCGGGACTCCCTCCCTGCTTCCTGAGCGCGTGCTCAGGCTCACGGGGGAGATGATCCCAGAGGACTGAAGGGAATGACCATGGGCTCCCAACCTCACCAAAGACCCCCATGTGCCAAGTGTATCGTGAAAGCAGCACAGTCATAGGGCCGGAGAGACAGTGTGGCCTGAGACGTGCACATCTCAGTGGTGATGGGGTGACGAGGGGACAGATGATGGCCTCGATACACCAGGTCAGGAGAGGGGTTCCCAAGGAGGGCTGACATGGGCATTCCCGCCAGCCTGGCCAAGTAAGGACTCAGAATCAGAAATAAATTGATTTAAAGAAAATAAAATTTTATTTTGCAGGCATAGAGCATTTGGCATAGTTTCTAGTGCCCGTCTGCAAAATAAACGTCAAATCCTAATCAAATGCTATCATTGTTGTGGATGCCAAGGGTGGCGTGCCCCACTGAAATAGTACACAGGGGACCCCATGCTCGCTCTCTCTTCCTGTAAACATCCTGACTCCCCGGCCTCCTCTTGCTAGTTTCTGAGTTAGTTAGTGCAGGGCCTTGCACAATAGACATGGACACGTTTACGGAGGAGAATCATGTTTTTAACTGTGAACAGGAAGTTGCTTTTTTGAACTTGCTCTTAGAAGGCACCTCATGTGCAATTTGCCTGCCAATGAGAGACAATTCTTCTTCAAGGGAAAGATAATTGATTTAAGCTGAGGAACAAGAAACGAAAGAACTTTGAGCTGCTGTTACTCCCCAGGCCAGCTGGGACACCGGCCCCAAGTAATTCCCAAACCTGTCCAGGAATCCCAGAACCTCACAAGGATGGGGATGGAAGAGCTGGACCTTGGGTCTCAGCCAGCAGTGACTTCACTTGTGTAGGATTCCAGATCATTAGATTCATATCACCGGGAGCCAGTTTAGACTGTCATCCAGTCTAGTTAGAGCCAAATATTAAACCCTTTGTCCTGCTACCCTGATAGAAAAGTTCATGAAGGTGGAGCAGCCATGGGGTTCTCGGAGGGAAAGGAAGCTCCCATTTTACAAAGAATTGAGATCAAAGGTGCCATTCAAGGCATAGTCTGTGCCTCTCTCCACAAAAAAGAATCCTCTGCCCCGCAGGATCAGCATCCTAAAGAAATCCAGTGTTCATGCCAAGAGGTTCAAAGAGCCTCTCCTCTGGAAACCGCATTAACTGAAGACCCCCGCCCCCCCCCAGAAAATGACACCAGCCAGTGTGGAAATTCCTGCCACCAGGGGCCGCTCTTACTCACCCATGACCCTCAAAGCAAAAAATATTGCTTAAACTCTTGACGTGAAAAGTGATTGCAAAGCGTTTGAGACCTGAAGTCAATGATGGGGGATTTGGGGGGCGGGGTGTGTACCACTCAATTTTGCATTTTTGCTCCTTGAAGCTTTTGTTCATTTGTTCCTTTAAGGCCTGTAACTACAGCCTCCCAGACGCTGGGCTTCAATTTATTTGTTCAGGAGGGTTTTTCTGACCAGATCATGTGCTGAACCCACAGGCAATTATTAATTGACACCAGTGTTCCTGACCAGTGTCCGTTCTGGGGACAGAATGTTCACCTCTGCTCACCCTCTGCTTGTGACTGACCCCAAAACTGTGGCTGCTGAACACTACGTGGGGAGAGTTGATTGGATTCCTTCCCAGTAGCCCTAGCGGGGAAATCAGGACCTGACTGCGGGTCAAAACGAGGGACTACTGACCAGTGGGCCGTACCTGCACTGGCCACGTTCCACTGTGGCGGTGTGGCCTTGTTGATTTCTGAAATTCATGCACAGTCTCCCTGAGACTCAGCGATTGTTCTTTGAATCCTCTGTCTCATCCTCCGGCGCCCACCTCGGCTTCCGTGCTAGAATACGACCCCAACTTTGCCACAGATTAGTCACCCCTGTTAAGCCCCTTGGCGGCCTTGATCTTGTTTATTGTAAATTCTGACAATGAGGATAAAAGACCTGGCGTGCTGTGGAATGGAAGCCTATCATTACTAATTTCATCCCTGGGCAGGAAAACATTACTTTTCCCATCATGCATCTAGGCAATCACAAAGAGGTCTAGGAACCACAGCCTGGAGCACCTCACCACCAAGGACCACATCATGGATTTTGGGGTAAATTTTCCGAAGTAAATAGAGCAAAACAAACTCTGAACAGGCAGCGAGCTGGCCATGCCTTGGGCTGGGTCGGTCCTCCAGACCTGGTCCTACCTGGGCAGATCTCTGCGGTCATTGCTTCTGGACTTCTCCTCCGGCTTCGTTTCTGCACTCTGACCATTCCCAGGCCGTTCCACGGATCCTGGACTCCGAGCCAAAGAAGTCCTCTGAGCGACAAGAAAAAGAAATTGGAAAGGAAATCAAACAAGAGTCTTTAAAAACACAGAGACTTTATCAATGGTCCACTGACCACAGCATTCCAAGGGCCAGGTTTCTGGTTTGCTTTACTGCCCATCTGAGCACCAACTCTGTGCCAGGCGCTGAGCAAGTCTTTGGGGATACACGGTGGGCAAAGCGACCGTGGCCCCTGCTCCCACCCAATGGAGGAGAAACACAGTAAACCAGAGATCTCCAGCTGAGTAGGTTAACTGTTTTAGTAAGAAACTGAGACTAGGAAACACATTATACTTTGGGGGTCGTCTGCTCCCTGGAGAAAGTGGGATATTGAATCTGAGATCTTCAAGTGTCTCGTCTGGGGCACTGCCTAGATGAAAACACACTTCCTTCCCCTGCCTCATGGTTTTGCACACCAGAATTCAGCTGGAAACCTGAAAAAAAAAAAAAAACTGAAGGAAGAAAATGAGGGACCCTGGGAACCTTAGGGCCCCTCACTGAGGTCCTGACCATTCTGAGAGTTGGTCGTCTTTTCTTAAACCCTCGCAATAAGCTTGTCTGCTGTTCAGTTGATTTTTAAAATCAAGATGCAAACATTTAGAGCACAGTCAAAACTTCAAATCACAGGACAGAAAGAGATGAGATTTTTTAAAACTCAATTTAAATTGTGCTCATTTAAGTCAGATACAAATATCAGAAATGGGGAAAGGACTTTTAGGAACCCCCAGAAGTATTCCCCAAAGCAGTGGTTGTCTTTTTTTTTTTTTTTTTTTTTTGCGGTACGTGGGCCTCTCACTGCTGTGGTCTCTTCAGTTGCGGAGCACAGGCTCCGGACGCGCAGGCTCAGCGGCCATGGCTCACGGGCCCAGCCGCTCCGCGGCATGTGGGATCCCCCTGGACCAGGGCACCAACCCATGTCCCCTGCATCTGCAGGCGGACTCCCAACCACTGCGCCACCAGGGAAGCCCCGCAGTTGTCTTTTATTTGTCTTCCCAGCAGTGTTCCTGAACCCCCCTCCCTGAAACAACACACACATCTTCGGGGCCAGATCTGCCTTCTTCTAGAGACCTGTTCCATGCATACCCTCCGTCCCTGAGGTTCTCACGGAAACGCCAGCCTACTGCTCCACACCCCTGCCTATCGGGATGCACACAAGACTCAAATTAAGAACAGGCCCTTCCTCAGGACTCCCAAAGAACAAGAGGGACGGAAATCTGGTGGCTGGTTCTGTAGAATATGAATGCAAGGGTTACCGGCAGTCTGTCCCTAGCCATTGTGGAGGCCGGCAGCCTGTAGCAGGAGAGCCGAGCCAGCAGGTAGAGAAAAGCCGAGATGAGATGCTTCCCCACCTGGTGCATTTCTCTGAACAGCTGACTGTTTGTGTTCACCCAGCTGTGTCCAGAGGGAAGATATAAAAGATGCTTCAGCTCTCAGGGACCCATATATTCCAGTGCTAACAGGAATACCACTAGAAAAATCTTCATTCACTTTTGCTGAGACAGAATGGGGGGAAAATAATAACACAACAATAATAATAGCATCTGTTTACTGAGCATGTACCAGGCGCTGGGCCAGGAGCCTTCTATTCAATCTTCACCACAACCTGATGAGGAAGATGCTATTTGTGTCCCTGTTTTAGAGCAGAGGCTTTGAGAGGTTAAGTATTTGGCCAAGATCACACAGCAGTGGAGTCTGGATGGACCTAATTCTCTCTGAGCCCAAAGCCAAGGAAAGGCATCTCTATTCTATGCCTTCAATGGAGGCAAACAACTGGGGTTGATTCCTCACCTAAGGGGGGCCTGCGGACCCCAGGCTGGCTTGATCTCCATGCTGGCTGAACCCTTCCCTGTAACGAGCGCCGCGGCCCTGTCCTGCGGGCCTCAGTCTCCTGATCTATGACTCCAGGACAGCAATCATCCTCTAGGGCAGCATCAAGACAGTACAAACTTCAAATCACGGTAAATTCAAACTCCAAGTGTTCCTGACTCTTCTGAGGAAGGTTCTTTATCTGTACATATTACTACCTTGGGGTTCATGGTTTACAATTTTTACTTTGATAACTCCAGAATCACAGCACAGAGTGAGTGACATTTTCATATCAGGGTCCTGAATTTTCAAAATTGTAACCCAGTTCCTACTTGTCTAACTGTCATGCAGGCCTCAGCTCCAAATACCTTCCGCAGCCAGGCTTCCCTTTCAATCACCCCGTTATCTGCAAATAATTTAACAGATAAATCTCCTGCTCTTTATTCCACGATCAAGGTGAAGAAATTCTGGAAACACACTGACATGTCTAACAGCTCAGACAGATGCAAACAACAGATGGAATAGGGGGGCAGCTCTTTGCTCTGACTAAAGGGGGGAGGGAACCACGTGCTGAACTTCCTCAGGCAAAGGAAGTATAACAAGGGCTCAGATCTGTCTTTGAAGAACGAAATAGGATAGACCTTTCTCACTTTTCAGGGCCACCTCTCCTTCTAATAAAGAGCTAATCTGCAGTTCTCTCCAGCAAAAACATCCCTGGATGGAGTCAAAATAAAGGCAATAGCACTACCCATGGGAATGGCACGCTGCACTTTGCAAAGTTATTTCACATCCTCTGAGTCTTACAAAATCCCTGTGTGCTAGACAGGCAGGTAAAATAATGCTTTCCATTTTTTCAGATGAGAAACAGAAGGTTAAGTGGCTTGGCCAGGTCTCCGGCCTTGAAGTCCAATACTCTTTGCACAGTAATAATGACACCCAACGCCTACATAGCACATTTTCTGGTATAACAATAGTAGCAAACTTATCACTGTAAACACTTTCTATGTGCCACGTACAGGTAACCGCTGCTTTTCATGTTTGCTTTATGTAATTTTTTTATCATAAAAGACCTGTACCTGTTTTCGCTAACCAAAAGAGATCCCAAGAGGATTTTTGCTTTTATGAAAAGAGGCAAAAAGCAAAAACAGCATTCAGTGTTTGTTTTGCAGCAAAGCCGGTATGGAGGCAGCGAGAACCCCCAGCAGAGGGGGGCCTGAGGGGCCCGCCAAGCTCCTTCCCCGGGAACCACACTCAGCATCACAGCATCAAGTCGCCATAGCTTTGAAATGTGCCTGTGAGCGTCTGTGCTTTATTCAATTTATTCTGTGCATCCATTAGCAAGAAATGTCCTAAGGTAATCGCTTCTTTGCTTTAAGCCATTTCAGCTTACAAAAGGTTTCCTAAGAATGCTCTACTTTCAGATAGCAGCAGGTAGCTGGGGAAATCTGTACCATTCTTCTAAGTGTTTAACATATTTCTAAACTCCTTCAATTCTTACAACTATCCTATTTTACTGATAAGATCACAGCACAGAGAGGTTAAGCCACTTGCCCGAAATCACACAGCTTGGAAGTGGTGAAGCCAGGACTTGGACCCAGACGGTTTGGCTCTAGAATCTGTGCCCTTGACCCCTCCCTACTTTATGCTGCCTCACCAAGCAGTGGAAATAGTTGCCTGTGATTCCTGCCATCTTCCTGCCATGCTCAGAGGAACTAAAACAACTGGACGTTTATGAACAATGTGATACAGAGGCCTAGAGTCAATGCCTAGAATAGCCCTGGCACAGACAGGCATTCTAGAAATACTTGTTGAATGTATGAAAAGTAGTTTATTCCCGTTTACTCTGGTAGCCACTCCTGCAAATCGAGGGAAGCACACTCAGTCCTTGGAGCTCTTGCTTCTGCCACGTTTCCTACAGTGTCTTAGAGTCCACCCCGCACCCCCCCCACCTCCCACCCCAAACCCCCACCCCCACCCCCACCCCACACCCCCCCACCCCCACACCCCCACCCCCACACCCACCCCCACACCCACCCCCACACGCCCCCCCCCACCCACACACCCACCACACCCCACCCCACACCCACACCCACCCACCACCCCCCACCCCACACCCCCCCCCACCCCCCCACACACACACCCCACACCCCCACACCCCCCCCACCCCCACCCCACACCCCCCACACCCCCCCCACCCCCCCCACCCAGCCAATCCCTGTCCAGTTTCCCCATCCTAGCAACAGTACTAAGCCCTGTTGTTTACAGGATTCCAAGGGGTCTGCTGTGTCAACAGGTGTCACTACAAATAGCGTACATTTCTAAAGTTACCCCTTGCACTGCTAAATAACAGCCTGGAAAAAAAAAATCGGCAGTCCTCCACGTGACAAACTGACTCTTCAAACTGCTTCTTCAAATCTTTCCTTTGCTGCCACTGCTTGAGTAAACAAACAGTCTTTCTTTGGCTCAGGAATACTCCAGAGCTCTGGGTTTATTTTAAAGCAATTTTCAAACAGTTGCAGCAACTTTCCAGTCCTGGAAAATACACTTTATCAAGAGCTAAAGTGTTTCCTCATTAAAAAAGAAAAATTCCCCAGACCTTACCTCTTAAATGCGCCCCACCTCTCTAGACCACTGCTTACCGGTCATGCTAATAAAGAGATTTAATTAACATGGTTAGATCAGGCCCAGAGTGTCTTGCCAAGTCGCCCACTCTTGGAATGAGCTTCTTGGGAGCAGTATGACTGCAGGTGAATGATGGGAAGTAGACCAAAGGTCATCCCCATGGCATTAGGAGTCGGATTTCAGAAACAACTACCAGGCTGCCAAACATGGAGGACGAACACATGTTCTGTGCTCAGGCCAGTGGGCTGCCCACCCTCCCTGCCAAGGGAAGGCAAATGCTTAGGCCAGTTCTGCTAGATCATCCCAAACATTTCTTCACCTCCCGAGCTCTCCTCACAGGCGCTTTGTCAGGCTCAGAAGGGGGAATTTTAGGCTTCCCCAAATAGAACGGTTTCTCACGTAACGTGGTAGGAAAAATGAACAAGCTTTGGAGTCAGTGAGAGCTGGGTTTGAAGCCCCACTCTTCCTTTAGAAGATGGAGAAAATAAGAGAACTGAGTTTGCACTGGGGTTTGGGTGATGCTGCCTCATGTTCAGGAAGGGCTTGGTCTAGGCTTTAGGTTGACACAGAAGATTTTAAAAGACATGGTATAAGATACTAACTTTAGGGGAAGCTGGGGGAGGAGTAGGGGAATTCTCTGGACTATCTTTGCAACTTTTCTGTAAATCTGAAAATATTCCCAAATAAAAGGTTTAATTAGAATAAAAGAGTCATGGTTCCTACCCTCATGGAACTTAGAGTTTAGTGAATGAATGAGAGATAACATTCAATAAATGATATCTACCTTCCCTTCCTCAAAAGCATCGGCATTGAAAGTGGTAGGAATTACCCTCAAAGGACCCAGGAACCTCAGAGATGCCAGAGTTGACAAGTTCTGACGTCTGGAGTTTGTGGGGAAAGGAAAACCTCTGAGACTTCAAAACCACTCTTAATATTAACATCCTGTATGTATTTAATATTTTAGAAGCAATGTGGTTTAAAGAGGGCTGGATAAGTTCAGAAAACCCAAATCATTTCACCTTTTGGAGCCTACTTATTTATTTTTTCTTTCTTTTTTTTGTTTTTGTTTTCTTTTGGCCGCGCCTCGTAGCTTGCAGGATCTCAGTCCCCTGACCAGGGATTGAATCCAGACCACAGCCGTGAAAGCACCAATTACCACCCACTGGACCGCCAGGGAATTCCCTGGAACCTATTTCTTTGTCTATAAAATGGGGACCCCAACCCCTGGCCTGCCTGCCTCAGTGGGCGATTAAAGCAATTTGTTAATATGGCAAAAAACTGTCCAAATGGAACAGAGTCTCTATGCAAAGAGTACGGGTTGTCAGGATGGCCTGTAACATCCTGTGATTTCTTTTACTTGATTGCTCTTGAAATGCAGATATAAACCTTATTTTTTGCTCCTGTAGAATTTTTCTACAACTATTCATTTTCATGCTAAAGCAGCACGAGGCTTGATTCAAGAATAAGGGCGCAGGAAGAGGGAGGGGATATGGGGATATAGGTATACATATAGCTGATTCACTTTGTTATACAGCAGAAACTAACACAACATTGCAAAGCAATTATACTCCAATAAAGATGTTAAAAAAAGGAAAAAGAATAAGGGTGCAGGAAGCTAGGTGTAGTGGGTTCAAAGCCAAGCTTTAGTGTTTATTCAGCCATTAGCCTTCTAGTATCATATCTGGAAAATGGGGGATCATATTTACAAGGTTGATTTGAAGGTTAAATAAAATAATACCTGTGAAACACAAAACACAAGGCTAGATCACAGTGGACACACGTATTCTAGTTATTATGATGATAGAGAAGAAACCGATTCAAAACTCCTTAACCAAGAGCCCCAGTGCCCATCTCAGCTTAAAGCTAAAATAGTTAATCAGATTCTTCAGAAGATGCGTCTGGCCAGACGTGGAGCCAGGCAGTTCACAAACTTCGATAATCACTCCAGCGAAAATTAGCATCAGCCCTCCGGGCTGCGCCATCAGACGTCATAATAAAGGAGCTCTCCCCACTGTCATCAGCATTGAGTTCATGCTGTTTAATTGTCTTTGTTCAATTTCTTTCTCATTAAATACAGTTAAATCATCCCAGGTGCCCACCTACCGCCTGTAGAATATTAGAGGATGCTGTATCTGCCGGCACTGGTCTGAGGCTGTCGTAATGCTGAGTTCCTCGGGTTCCTCAGGAAATAGAGAAACACCGCCAAGCTGAACTTGGGACCCCAAGCATCTGTAGATTTAAACAACCTATGCACATATTTAGGGGACGTTTATCTAGAAGCAAAATGAAATCACACAGTGCCTAAGGTTTTCTACAGACCTCAGCCTGCATGCCCAGGGACGGCTCACTCAGAACAGATTCTCCTGTCCTCCTGGTCCTCTGTCCCTTGGATGTCAGAGAAGTCCACAGTCTGAAACCACAGTGCTGAGGTCGCCTTCAGGGATGAACCTCAGGCCCAGCTGTCTCTTTAACACTGAGCCGGAACCAGAAAGACCTGCCCTGATGAGGTCCGTGCTGCAGGAGGCGCCGCACCCAGTGACCTGCCCTCAGTCGTCCTGATCTCCCTCTGGTTTCCTGCTCGTCCTTCAGCTCCCCCAAAGCGCCTTCTCGGACACCCAGTGCCACGTCAGGTGTCTTTGCGTCTGTCTTCTTGCTTCACAGCATTGACCACACTTTCAATAGTTGAAAATCCTTCCCCCCCCCTCACCCCGGGACTCAAACTACAGAAACGTCAAGACAATGGAATTGCTTTAAAAGAGTTTTTTTTAATGATTATGTATTTTAAAGTCAGGCCATTATAGTAATAGGATTGACTGTCTTTCTTTCCCTCTCCACACTGTCAGAGCCGTAAATGGGTATCATGACAACCCAATGGCCAAGGGGAAGTTCAGAGGTGGTAAAGCGGCCACCGAAGGATAGGTGTTGCCCTTGTGCTCTGGAATCCATGTGCTCAGAGCTCAGGTGCCCTCTGGACGGCTACCCAGAAACAAGCGCTCAGGCAAGAACACTGAACCACTGTCATGCCCACTTTCAGGATGGGGATGTGGGCTGACACGTCCCTTATTTCACCATAAATCCATGCAAGTCACGATGCATGAAACCCCAGAAAGGGCTCATGAAACCTCTCATTACTATGTCGCCTCCACCTCTGTTCCAAAGAGGACACACAAGCTAGGACTCTGGCACTCCCAGAGACAGCTCAGGCTCCCCTTGGCTCAGTGCTCGTCTACTGACCTCTCACTGGACTGTGCCCTCCCATGCCCAAGCCAGTCACCCTCCACAGCCTTGGTTACACATAAGACTTTCTTCTCATTTGTAGCCAACATATATGATGCCTTCAGGAAGAGAAATCACCAGGAAGGAAAGGCCTGGGGTTTGGCTGTGAGTCACCGCTGTGCATTCTAGTAACTGAGGCTGCTCTGTGCTCCCTGAGAGAAGCCCGCCCGCCAGGAGACCTCCGTGAGTCAGTCAGTGGAGGGAAGCAGCAGGAGTAACAAGTAGGACCCAGCATGCAGCAACAGGCATCCACGAGGGGGTGCGTCTGAGGTCAAAAGGCCTCAGTCGCTAAGGAACCTCCAATAAATGGATGGAGTCGGTCCAGCCTGCGTGTGTGAATTTCCCCCTCAATGACTCCTCTTCCCTTGGCAATACAGACAAGAAACCAAGGCCACACGACTAAATTTCAGTTTAAATAGAGTTTGTGCTGATGAAAGTAGAAATAACTGTGACTTGTCAGCAGGATCCAGATATAGGACTATTGTGATGTCAGTAAACTTGACTTCTTAAGGTAAAATTGGTCATTAATTAATTCGACAAATCCGTTGCTGCCAAAAAATTTCAAAAGCAAAAATCATTAAAGCTAATTTGCTGGCCCACTGCCAAGAGACTCTGACGAGAGGTCCTACCGTGCCTCGTGCCCTGGCTTCAGGGCCCAGTCTCCCCAAGTACCTGTTATCCCCCCAACTTCCATGCTTAGGACACCCCCTTCCTCATCTGACCTCATTTCCACCCCCGCACACATGCACCCCTTTCTCTGCACCCTTATCAGCCATGGGAAGAGAGCTCCCTCAGCTCCTCCCCCTCCCCCCTCGATTCTGAGGGGTATCAGCTTCTGTCTTCCCTCCCCCAGTCCACAGTGGTGGAAATGTCTCTCCTCTAAGCCCACTTCTGCTCCAATCCCATTCCCTCGCAAACGTTCAAGGTCAGCCTTCCTTCAGTTGACCCTTCTCTCATCCGTCTTCCAATGATTCCCTGCCTCTCTCCCTCAAGCCCCTCACCATGCAGGCATCTAGTATCTTCAGTCTTTAATTAAAGCTTCCATGCAACTCTCTCCACTAGCTACTGTCCCAATATTCTGCTCCCTTTCTTAGGAAAACTTCTTGGATGATGTACACACCTCTCTCTACTTCCTTATCTCCATTTCCCTCATCATTCCTTCCCCATGCAACCCGCGTCACTCTTATTCCACCGCAACTGTGCTTGTCAGGGGCCTGCAGGGCAATATGAAGTTTTCCTGGTCACCAAAGTCTGCCATATTGTCAAATCGGTGGACAGGTGTCTGCTCCTTATAGCCCAGGAGCATCTGATGCCACTGTACACTCTCTGTTTCTTGATACTCTCATGATCTCTTAGGTCCCTCATTTTCCCTTGTCTTCAGCCAGCTCCAACTCCTTCAAAGATTTTCCCACACTTCCCCCTGGGCTTATGTCTAAATGTTGGAGCATCTCAGGAATTAGACCTGGGTCCCCTTTTCCAACTCTCTTACTCTCTCCCAGTTGGTCTCATCCAGTCACATGGGTTTAAATACCTGTGCTGATGACTCAAATATACATCTCAAGTCCCATCTGTTGTGTATCTAAATACCTATTAGATCTCTTCATTGCAGCTCCCAATAGGCATTCAGATTTTATGACCAAACCAGAACCCTTCCCCCTAAATTTTCCCCTCCTCCAATCCTCCCCATCTCAGGAAATGACATTCCCATCTACTCAGTGGCTCAGGCCCAACACCTAGGGTTCATTCTTGAGTCTGCTCTTTTCCCTACCACCAAATTCAATCCATCATTAAGCCTCTTCTCTCTGCCTTCAAAATATATCCCCAGTCCAGTAACCCCCTTCCCTGCCACCTCATTCCAAGTCATAATCATCTATCTTTTGACTTCTAAATAGCATCTTAACTAATGTCCCTCCTCTGCCTCTGCCCTCTGCCCCCTAAAGACTGTTCTCAACAAAGCAATCACAACCCCCTCAGTTCATATCATTCCTCTGCTGAAAACTCTCCGGAGTACTTTCTCAGAGTAATCTAAGAAGCTGGCTTCTGGGCTATAGTCCTCAGTTTGGCTCAAATAAAACTCTTTTCTATTCTTATTATTGATTGTTTTGAGTATTTTCATCAACAGCACCAAGCAGACCTTCTGGCAGCCACCCTTGGGGTGGAGCCGCTCTTTCCTTAAGGCGAGGAACACATCGTGGGTGACTAACACTCCTCTTCCTCCTGGGTGTGCCAGGATTTCACAGCAAGTCACATTTTATTGCCTCACCCTGACCACACCCACAGCACACACCAACCTTGACGTTGTCTCCAGGAAACATCTCCATGAAAGGGATGCATAGCTCCCAATTTGCCCTCCTGTCCAGCCGACAGCAAACACTTTGAGCAGGGCTAAAACTAGGGGACTCACAGCCAGCTGTGTTATGCACAATGACACTGGCAGCACTTGGGGAATCAGTCTTCCTTACGACAGATCAGTTTTGCCCACTGGTGGCAACAGCGGGGGCGGGGAGGGGGGGGCACCATCCCATGCTCAGCTTCCGTCCAGGACAAAGGAAATCAAAGTAGAACTGTTTGGAAAGGTAAGTATTAGCAGCTGCGTTACCTTGAGCACATAAGCCTTATTCAGCATCTCAAAGCATATCAAACGAGCCAGGTCTTGGGTAGACACGCCAAAATGTTAGTTTTAAAAATCCAAACATATATTGAAGATTTCTACTGTGTTTTATCACTTATTTGAGGTGGCTGGGAGGAGGCGATGGGAGAAGGAGGAAGAGGAGAAAAACTAAAAATGCAAACGAACACAGCACACACGCCAAAAGCCTGCAACCATCTAGCAGGTAGGAAGGGGGCTGACAGCAAGCCACGCACAGCACGTCTCCCAGTACCTGCAGAGGTTCAGGGTTTGGAGGCCAAAGGATGATGTTATTCAAGCCGGAGTCCTCTTGCTGAAAGCAAAGTGTCTTGCTGTTAGGACAGGCCACAGTGAACTGTATCCCCCCCGAGTACCAGAGCGAGAGCCTAACCTGCTGGGGGTGCACCTACCTCCCCCATGGCTACCCAGGGGAAATCAGACAACAGGGGGAGAGGAACCTGAAGCCCGAGGGTGTATGAAGGAGGCAAGGACCTGGACTCGGCAGGCTTGTCTCTCATCCTTTGCACCAGTGACATGGCTGGTTCTCAACACCTGGTCCTTAATCTGTGAACAGAGGTTCATTCAGACCTGCACCTTTCCTCCCAAGAGTTCACTTGTAGGCAGGTTGCAGGCACCTCCAAGTGCATCTTTGCAGAGAAAAAGCTTCTGAGAGAGAGGGTTGGGAGCGTGGGTGGGATGGGGGAGGGGGTGGAGGCAGAGAAACTAGTTTGCAGGTGTCTGCAAGTGAGCCAGGTGTGGGGTAATAGGGTTGTGACAATGGGGATGTGGAGGAAAAAAGCGGTAAGAAAAAACTTCATGGATATGTGCTACATTTTTGTCTTTTGAGAAAGTGCTCTAAAGCCATGCTGATGGGACCGTCATCACCCAGGGCCCACGGTTCCCCTACAGGTATGGGGATGTGGCTCAGGCTGGCTAAGCAAAGGGTCCCACATGTGGGGACACAGTGATTGATTCAAGAGAGGGCACATGACAGATCAGGGCCCATCAGATTCCTTAGAGAGAGCTAATCAGAGGCCGGGCCATTAGCTGGAAGAAGCGTGGAGCTGCCTGTGGGCCTGGGGCACCTCTCTAAGGACTAGGGCATCATGGGGGAAAGCAGAGTGACATCCAGGGAGGAGAGATCTCCAGCGTCATCTTTTGACCCTTTGGACTCAGTAACTTACTACAGCTAAACCCTCTCCGCGGACTTCTCAATTCTATAAACCAGACGAGCCCCTTCTCTGCTTGTGGCCATTGGAGATGGGCTTCTGTCTCTCACAATTGAAAACAGTCCTGATTAAACCGAAATTTGGAAAGTTAAATGGCCAGTCCATTAATCAATCAATCAATCAATCAATCATAGAGTGATTTATTAAATATGGAGAATGGGAATGGGTGGAGTTAGAAGGGACCCCCAGGTTTCTGTCTTGAATGGTAGGATAGGGCCTGGTACCCAAGAGGGGGAATACAGAAGGAGAGGATCCGTTGAGCTCAGGTTTGAAGAGCTCAGGGTGACTGCGGGTCATCCAGGCAGAGATATCCGGGAGACGGTGGAAAGACAGGTTTGGAGCCTCAGCCCCGTGGGGGACTCTGAGTCCTACAGCCAAACGTACTTGTGCTTCATTTCTATTTGTTTCTCCAAGGAAGGCAAACCTTGTTCTGATTCTGGAATCCTAAAGGCACCCCCGTGATGCCCCACTGGGTCATGTTTGGCTGAAGTTGGAGATGTGAAAAATTGTGGTCTGGGAAAACCTCTCCTGTCTGCTCCAGGAGTGGGGAGGGGCGGTCTGGGGAGGGAGGCTAGGGCTGGGAGCTGGCAGGAGATGAGAAATGGGCGTAAGGTATAGTAGGGCGAGAGTTTTTAAATCTTTAAGTATTTTTACCTTTCTAATCAATAAAGATCTGAGACACCAAAATATCCATTGCTTGAAAGGATATAGTGAGATGGGCTCTCATATCCTGATGAGAGACATACAAATTGTCATCACCTTTCTGAAATGCGTTTCGTATATAGATATAGATATATAGCAAGAGCCTTTCAAAAATACTTACCACCCATTTGATGTGCCAATTCGATTTCTGTGCATCTATCCTAAATAAACCGGCCTTCAATTCTGGACAGTGTGGTTTAGTATAGGTAATAGAGAGAAAATATAACCTACTTTATTGTCTGTATTCAGGTAGGAGTTCTCAACTTAGGGAAGATACAAAAAGCACTATCTATAAAAAGAAAAACTGATATATTGTACCTGGTAGAAACTTTTCTGTAAAAGACCCTGTTAAGAGCATGAAAAGACAAGCTACCAAAGGGAGAAAATACTTGCAGACCACAATTTGACAAAGGATTAGTATCTAGACTATATAAAAATTCTCAAGATCAACAGTAAGAAAAATCCAGTTAGAAAATGAGCCAAAGACACGCACAGATATTTCACCAAAGCGAATATACGGATGGCAATAAGCATGTGAAAGATGTTCAACATCATTAGTCATCAGGGAAATGCAAACTAAAACCATAATGAGACGTCACACCACACATCAGAATGGCAACACCAAATAGTGACAGTACCAAATGAGGACCAGAATGCAGAGAAGCTGGATCCCTCATGCACTGCTGGTGGGAATGTAAAATGGTACAGGGATTCTAGCAAACAGTCTGGCAGTTCTTATAAAACTACACATGCAACTACCATAAGATCCAGCAACTACACCCTTGGGCTTTATGTCAGAGAAATGAAAACTTATGTTCACAAAAAAACCTGTACACAAACGTCCATAACAGTTTTATTTGTAATAGCCCCAAACTGGAAACAACCCAGATGTCCTTCACTGAGTGAATGGTTCAATGAACTGTAGTACATCTACGCTGGGGAACACTACTCAGCAATAGAAAGGAATGAACTATTGACACGTGCAACAATCTGGATGAATCTCGAGGAAATCATGCTGAGTGAGAAAAGCCAATTCCAGAAGGTCACCTACTGCATGACGGCATGTATATAACGTGGTATAACATTCTCTATCTCATCTCTATGGTGATAGAGAACAAATTAGAAATTGCCAGGGGTTAGGAACGGGGCACCGGAGGGAGGTGGGTGTGGCTGTAAGGGCAACAAAAGGAATACCGTCTCTGGAAATGTTCTGTATCTTGACTGTCAATGTCAGTATGTGGGTTGTGATTTTGTACTCTAGTTTTGCAAAATGTTTCCCCTGGGGGAAACTAGGTAAAGGGTATTATTTCTTCCAACAACATGCCAATCTAACCATTATCTCAACATAAAAAGTTTAATTTTAAAAACTTTAAGAGTTTTGGAAATAAAAATATGGGTTTCTGACTTCTCTTGAAGAAATGGAAAGGTCTTGTTACACTGGACCCACATTTCTACTTGGCAACCATCAGCTGGTGTTGATGGTGACTGCCTCCTTTAGACAGTGGGACAGGACACCTCTGTGTGCCACAGTTCCCACCTCTCCCTACACTTTCCCACCCAGTTGTTTAACACAATTACTGTTTCTTGTCTGCCCCGACTTTGCCATCTTTTCTTTTGATGATTCCTGTTTTCCTGCGGGAGGAAAGAAGATTGTGGAGAAGAAAAAAGCAGAGGGAAAAGGAATTGCCTTAGGCTGGCTTTAGGTCGAATTTTCTCATTCAAAGAACTCAATACCATTAATCCAAAATTTCCACTGTGTCTCAGATCAATGGGAAAGTGTTTCCCTAATTTTGTTCACCAGCGCATTGAATTGCAACTCTCAAACTTAAAATGGATAACTATAAAATTTGTATTTATTTGAATATCCCAGTATTACACACAGTCAAGCAAAACCTATTCCTCAATTGTGAAAACCTTACCTAATGTGGAAATGATAGTTCAAATTTAATCTGTTCAACATTTATAGATTTTTAAAACCACTTTTTCAGGCCCATGACTTTTTTTGGGGGGAAGGGTATGTATCCATGTAGGTAAGTAGATGGAGTGGGGGGCACAGTCCAGGAAAAACGTGCCAAACTCTCATATGTCAATTTCAAAAGCATAGGACAAGAATTAAAACTAGTTTTTATATATAGTTTATAGTTTATAAAATAGTTTATAAAATTAGGGGGCTTCCCTGGTGGCGCAGTGGTTAAGAATCCTCCTACCAATGTAGGGGGCACGGGTTCGAGCCCTGGTCCAGGAAGATCCCACATGCCGCAGGGCAACTAAGCCTGTGAGCCACAACTACTGAGCCCGTGAGCCACAACTACTGAAGCCCACGCGCCTAGAGCCCGCGCTCTGCAACAAGAGAAGCCACTACCAATGAGAAGCCGACGCACCGCAACGAAGAGTAGCCCCTGCTTGCCGCAACTAGAGAAAGTCTGCGCGCAGCAACAAAGACACAACACGGCCAAAAATAAAATTAAAATAAATTAAAAAATAAAATAAAATTAGGGCTAGACTTAATATGAGAATTCTGAAAATGGAATGAAAAATGCCTACATGGATACGAATATGCCCACATGTATCTAGCCACAATCTGAGTTTTAGTTCACTCCTTCCTGGGCAGAGAGGAGATGCTGAAAAAACAGTCTAGTCAATGTCACTCAAGAGACCCGTGTAGGTTAAGGGGAAGCCCCGTGACACCCACCTGGTTGCCCGAGGTGCTGTTCTCGTTGCCCATGGTGATTCAGGGTGCCCAGCGTCCCTTCGGATTTGATCAGTGGTGACTGGAAGAAACAAAAGGGTATATACATCTGTAAAATTGAAGAAGATCTGAGGATTTTTCCACCTGCTCATTTCCCCAAACTCAAAAGCCAGATGATGGGAAGTGTTTATCTCTGCAGTCACAACATGGAAAATTGCTTTTGAAGGGTTTTCCTTTGCGACGTGCCACCCAGCAGTACAGGCTGGTGTTTTATTCCCAGCCTTTATTCCCTTGGGTTGGCAGACACGTCTGTAAGACGAGTTTGTTGCTGAGCCTCTGACCTAACGCCAACGTGCACGTATATGTGTACCTACAAACGGAGTGACTAAAGGGGCCCGTTTGCCAAGGACAGCTTGAGGAGCACCGCTGTTGGAGTGTTTTCTGTTTCTAATTGTGTTCGGGTTGGAAATCCAGAGTGTGGCTGGCTGCCCACTGTCGAGGACAGCAGAGCTGGGTGTCCAATGTTAGGAGGCGTGAAATCCACTGCTCTTCAAAAACATGTGGTTTTCATATTTTTTTCTCTAAACACTTGTTTCATCAAATCAGTTTCACTTCTGCACATATTTCAATGAAGGCAGCATGTTTTTCTTGCTGAGGAAAATGTGTAGCTGTAGCCAGACAAGGAATACATAATGATGTAAAGCGGCTTGCTGTCTGGACACCCAGAGTCATTTCATTGGGCTTACTTAGTGACGTTGTTTATTAATCGTCATCATAATGAGGATGTTTCCCACACAGCCCACAGAGAAACCCAGGACATCTGCTGACATCGCCAACAGAGTTCCACGAGACCCCATAGCACAGCAGGATCAGGACTCTTTGTTCACTTGATCTAGGTGGAGAAACTAAGTTACAGAAAGCTTATAAACCACAGACTTCTCAGGGACTTCCCTGGCAGTCCAGGGGTTAAGACTCTGCGCTTCCAATGTAGGGGGCACAGGTTCCATGCCGGGTCGGGGAACTAATATTCCCGCATGCCACACAGCGTGACCAAAATATAAAATAAATAAATAAAATAATAGACTTTTCGATACATGCACCCCTATGTTCATTGCAGTGCTATTCACAATAGCCAAGACATGGAAGCTACCTAAGTGTCCATCGACAGATGAATGGATAAAGAAGATGTGGTACATACGCAGAAAGGAGTACTACTCGGCCATAGAAAAGAACAAAATAATGCCACGTGCAGCAACATGGATGCAACTAGAGATTGTCATACTAAGTGAAGTAAGTCAGAAAAAGACAAATACCATATGATATCACTTATATGTGGAATCTAGAATATGCCACAGTTGAACCCATCTATACCCATCTATATTCAGTATCCTATGATAAACCGTAATGGAAAAGCATATTTTAGAAAAGAATATATGTATAACTGAAGCACTTTGTTGTACAGCAGTAATTACCACAACATTGTAAATCAACTATACTTCAATAAACAAATAAATAAATAAAATAAATGACAGACTTTTCCAGCTGGAGCCTTAGAGATTACCAGTGTAATCCGGTGGGGAAACTGAGGCTGCAGAGAAGGCCAGGGACTTGCCAAAGACCCAGTTTGGGGAGGCCAGAGTTGGAAACAGAACCCAGTCTCCTGCCTTCTGATTCGAGATTTCTTCCCAGCAGGATGGCTGTCATCATAGCATTTCCTCAGAAAACTTCAGTGATGGACTTAACTCAAAATAAAATGTGTCCATTGATTTGCTTAGCCATTCAACCAAAATTGAGTGAGTAGCTACCATGTACTACGTGTAATCAACAGTCACGGGAAAATAAAATATAAGTATTTTGAACGGGCCTAATTAAAATGCCCCCAAACTGAGAAAATTATGAGTGAAGTCACTGTAGTGATCAATTCTCTCCCTCCTAACCCTTTAATCAAAAAGTTGCAATTGTTCAATCCTTTCTGCCATTTGCTGTTTATAAGATGGCCAAAAAAAAAAAAAAGGAATCATATACTCACTTACAGAATGTAAAAATTTTCATTTATTTAAAATCAATCACTTCAGTTTATTTTTTCTGTTCATTTGCAAAATTATGCCTCATTAGGAAATAATGTTGAGTGTTACAATCATTGTGCCCTCATCCATTATCATAACTTCCTTGTACCAGCCAGGCTGAACCACACGCAGCTGGAAATACATGGGATTCGATGTAACATTAATTTTTGAAACTCATTCACCAAATAAAATTCAATAATTTTCTTAAGAATCAGAACACTTGAACTAGATTTTTAAACTGGCTTTTAAAACTACTTCTGGCTCACTGTAAATTTCAAAACCCCAGAGGGAAGGCCTGGCTGCATTGAAAACTCTCTCCTGGTAACCTTTAGAACTGCCCTCCTCCGGCTTCCTCAAGACCGGAGAGGAAGTACCGCTCTGTAGGACTCTGCCATCTACTTACAGTCAGGGATGGTCTGTGACTTTGGAGGCCGAGGCCCCTGGAAAGTCTGTGTGTCAGCAACTGGACTTTCTCCTCCACCATTCAGAAGCGAGCAAGGTCTAAGCAGAGGCCCAGACCCACCTCAACGAGTTGGGAAAACAGCCCAGTCTCCACCCACGACGCTGACACAAATCAGCTGCACATCATACCTGGGCAGCGCCAGGGCAGAGCCGCAGTGAATACACAAACGTGCAATCAGCATTTCCCAGCCCATCGAGGCCAGGGCCTTTCACGCAGAGGATTTTCCTGTTAGTACATTAGCGGGGCTCCTTTCAGAAAAGGCTTATCCAAACTAAAACCGGCCCCTGTGATCTGACTGGCCGCACCTAGGGGAGCAGGACTGTCCTGCTCCCGGAGCAGGGGTGCCATGAGTCACTCGCTTGTCCTTATGCTTTAGAGCAGGAGACAAACCTTTCTTTCTAGAGAGGAGGAAAATGCTCCAAGGGCTTCCTGTTTGCACCTGGGAAAATTCTGCCGTAAATAATACGGAAAGACCAAGAAAACTTGTGGAAACATGATGACGCAGCAGTCTGGCACCTGTTTATGGTGTGGCGTGTGCAGAATGTACTTACCCAGGCGTGGCTTGAGTTTCAGCAAGTGAAGTTGTAAAAAGCAGCAGGCTTGCCCAGCTCGCTTGTAGGCAGACCTGCCCATCCAGGTGGAGGAGGCCCTGCGGCTCTCAGGTGGGACTGAAGAAAGGCAGCCACCAAAGACCCTTCTGTCAGCAGCCTCCTTCCTCTCTGGTTTCCAGTCATTAACAATTAGCCACTCTTTCTCACGAATGCAGTCCATTTCTATATATATACATATATTTTTTGTAGTGGCCGAGACTTTCATTCATTCTGCAGAGGCCTGCCACACGGTGCAGCCCTCCAGGGAAAAAAGTTAGCACTTCATCAAAGGTTTCTTGGAGACCAGATGTCCTACCAAGCTCAGAGGAGTGTCAGGGGCTCCTTGGAGGGGAACGTTGGACGTGGAGGGGGATCTCAGTGCCCCACTTCTAGTTCAAATAGAACAGAAGTGTGTATGTTTCGGCAGACAACGGATAAGCAAATTGTGATCTATCCATACAGTGGAATATTATTCAGCCATAAAAAGGAGTGAGATTCTGAGACATACTACAACTTGGATGAACCTTGAAAATATGTTAAGTGAAAGAAGCCAGACACAAAAGGTCACATACTGTGTGATTCTATTGACATGAAATGTCCAGAATAGGTAAATCCAGAGAGACAGACACCAGTGTTGTGAACGTATCAAATGCCACTGAGTTACTCACTTTCAAGTGGTTGGTTTTGTGTTGTGTGAGTTTCAACTCAGGTTTTTAAAGTGAGTATGTTTCATAGCTTGAGATTCTGCGTAAGATATTGTTTGAAAAAATAAATCTACTGGGGGGAAAAAGCTTGAAAATGACTGCTTTTGTGTTTATTAACACTAGATTTCCGTAAAGTTGAGGATTAAAGGGATACGAAACAAGAACCTTTGCCTACCCTCGCCCCCTTCCCTCCCCCCATCACAAAATCAAAAGAGAATTTTTCTAGGGAAGAGAATCTTTTCAAGCAAAATATCTTGGATGAGCCAGTTGGGAATGAAGAAAGGTCCCAAGCAAGTCTTCAACAGGTGAGCAAACATAGCAAAAAACCCTGACAAAGAGAACGAGAGAGTCGGAGGCTCACTCCTGAGGAGAGAGGCGAAGGAGGGAGACAGGATGGCCAACCACAGTGGCGGAGTCCCTTAAGGGTAAGGACTTTGAAGGTGGGGAATGTTCAGTGCTCCGTTTTCGGTTGTGTACATTTCAGCAGTGAAATGCCCTCCAGGGACCACTCCCTCGGGCAGCTCTGCAGCCTCACCTGTTGCTGCCACCACTGGCCCCTGGACCACCACTACCACGGCTGCTGAACACTGAGCATCGTCGTTGACACCTGTCTCATCACTCACTGCTGTCCTGGACACCACGGGCACCAGAGGCTGCCACTGCCACTGGGGAAGAGAGTGAATGAATACACAGACTTTTCAGCTTCCAGCCCAGGACCTAGTGCTCTGTCTCTTATAATGATAGGGTCCCCAGGCACAGGGGACAGGCCCAGAGGCCAGGCACCACGGAATCCAGAGTGTCCATATTTCTTAGTCAAGACGCCCTTTCCTGGAGGCACTGCTCTGACGGGACCCCAACAGCAGTCTTACCACTGTCCGCATGTGTTTGCGCTGATCAGCCTCATTCTCTTCATGCTGTTTTCTTCCAAGCTGGACATCCAGCAAGGGACCAGCTTTCCACTTCCCGCCACAGACGGCTAAACGCACGTGTATGTGAATTCCTTCATCTGTCTCTGGGACAAGCTCGCCTCGGAGGGAGGATGGGGTCGTGACCGCTGCCCTGTGAACGCCACTCCACCACCCGCCTGATGTATAAACTTTAGCAAATCGTTTAACTTCTCTGTGCTCAGTTTTGCCATCTTTAAAATAGGAATCAGGCACTGCCCTAGCGGCCCAGTGGTCAAGACCCCGCGCTTCCAAAGCAGGGGTTCCATCCCCGGTTGGGGAAGTAAGATCCCACATGCTGTGCGATGCAGCCAAAAAATAATTAAATAAAATAAAATGGGAATCGTAACAATACGTAACTCATGTGACTGTGGTGAGATAATTTCCATAAAGCTCTTCCATAGATTAAGCACTAGATAGATCGTTGCCTTATTATATTACTACTGGCAGTGGGTCTCTTTGGAGCTCCCAACAAGCAAATCCCGCAGTGACACAAAGATTAGGTTGCCTTCTTTTTTTGTCCCTTCAGAAAAATCATGAATTCTGATGCTACTGATTAGAAATCAGTACGTCAGCTAAACTGACTTGTGCACCGAAAGAAACAGATGTTGATGAAGACTATTTATAACATAGGCTCAATAAGAAGTTCACGGTTTCAAGAACTTGGACCAAGCAATTTACATGAAAATATTTGCTGGGCAAGTGACCCATCATTCCAATCCTGTCCCTCTACGTGGCCATTGCTGGGCATCCGATGTTAATTTAGCTAGAGTTGCTCTATATCCCCGGGCAAATGAAGCTGTACTTCTTCAAAAATGATCCATGGTTTAGGCTTCTAATTAATTCAAGGGGGTTTTCCACAAGCAACACTGAATCCACAAAGGTTTCTTCTACCCACTTGTTCTGTGTACAGAGTCCAGACAGCCAGCTAAACCTCAACCTAGTCTCCAGTAGATTCAAATATAAAATTCATTTTAAATGATAGTTGTTTGGGAGAATTTTTATTTTTCAACTGGTGTATTGGTGTCACATCATCACAGCTGCAAATATAAACTGGGACAGTCTTTGATTCATTCATTTACTTACGCGTCTATTCCATAAATACTGAGCTCTTTCTACGTGCCAAGCCTGAGGTCCCTGTGTTCTCTTGCACTTACAGCAAAGCCATGAGGTAGGTTTTTTCTTTTTTTATGGATGAACAGTTGAAACTCAGAGAGGTCAAAGCCCAGGAGAGAGGAAAAGGAAGGTGGAGCCTGATGGCCCCAACCCTGGCATTCGATGAACAGTGCAGTGCTGCCACCTTGGAAGACTTTTGGCAAGTGTTCAAAGGTAATGACTGCCTTGATCACTCGCTTACTTACCTCTATAGCAGAGCGTGGGGTTTCTAGCTGTTGGCAACTGAAGCTGCTTGGGAAGGCTCCAGCTTATGGATCCCCCTCGCTGATCTAGAAGAGGGTAGGAGGTAATGTTTGGGCTGGTGATGAACCACCGAGGCTGGGATAGCCTAATGGGGCTGGGTAGCCAGAAGCATTGCTGAGAGGGGCCAGGAGCACCGCTGGGGAAACAGGGCCTGGAGCCAAGTCTGAAAGAGGAGGGGTTGGAGCTGGGAGAACGAGCACGGCAGCTAAACTGTGCAGAGCAGCATGTGGGTGGAGGACGTGGCTCAGAACCCAGATTGTGGTGTCTGAGCTGATGCCCCATTTTACCTGCTGTGTATGGGGTGGGAGGTACAAGATGCTGCGGAAGCGAAGATGAGATCACACAGGCCCCGTTTCATCGATGGTAACACGTGGGCTCAGAGAGGTTTTGCAGCCAAACTCCCACTGTCCTGTGAGCAATCTATTGGGATGTGTTGATACATCAGACAATCTCATCCAGTTTTCTATTCAGGGTTTTTAATTCTCTATCTTAAAGACTCTTTTTCTGTACATGAGAAAAATGTATCTGTTTTAAAGACTCAATACGTTTGGATTCTTCTGCGTTGAGTCATTTCGGTTGTTAGTGCTGGAAGCAGCGCGGAGATCATCTTCTCCAGCACAGACGAGGAAGCGGAGGCCAGAGGGTAGAGATGATCTGCCCATCCTCCCACAGCAAGCAAGGGCTGGAACCAGAACTGGACTCAGACAGGCTTGCTTCCAACAGGCAGCCTCCCCTGACAAGACCTCTGCAGGCTCCGGAGTCGCCTCCAGACCGGCCCAGCAAGATCAGATGAGACCCACCTTTCCTGCACGGCATTGCTCTCCAGTCACAGTGGCCTCCAGCCGTTCAGGTCCTGCGTCAGCTGAGGATATGGGAGGCACCAACTGGGAGGTTATGCTTGCTCTGGGGGTGAGCTCGGGTTCACCTGGCCTAGCAGCTCCTTTGGCTGCTTGACAAACCCAGTGACCTAAGTCAGCTGCTGTTCCCACAGATGGCGCCAACTCTCACCCCAGGCAGGCAGGAGGCCTCAGCTTCTCCCTCCAGTGGCTGAAGTCAGTTGTTCTAACTCCCTACCTTGAACGGCTGAGCGCAGAGCTACTTATAGCTCTGCTATCATGTTCCTGTTTGAATACAAACAAACACCCGTAGCCTGGGAAAGGGATTTATCAAGAGACATTGCCTGCTTTCTGCTCCAGCAGGGGCCCTTCGTGAGCACCGTGGACGTGGCTGCTCCAGGGGGTTTAAGTGAAATGACAACTCTTCCTTCATACTCTCCCCTTAGCCGCTTGTCTTCTTTCCTCTCCCATCTCTGAGGGCACCGAGAAACTTTGATGTGAAAAGTCCACTCTCGCAGAACTTAGATATCACCTGCTCTCATGCCATAGAGATCAGACACAAGACTGCTGGTGAGCGGCCAGGTCAGTTATTAAGTTCTTGTTTCTCAGCTCCAAACCCACTATATTCAGATGCTGGGAGTCTCTGAAAACCCCATTTCTGCTTTGCCAACTGCTCCTCGTGAGGCTCTGCCAGGGGAAGGCGGAAGCCAGAGGAGGAAGGAGGAAGCAGGGCACACTCCTTCCTGGCTGCTTCCTGCTTCTGGGAGCATCACCCCCAACCTCACTTCTCCCCTGTGGCAGCAACAGTTCCCACCCAGGGCAGCAGTGGGGTCCAGTTTGCCATTCTCCCAACTCTTACAGAGCTAGCCTCGTGGACATCAGCCCCAGCTGACTGCAAATCTTTCCACAGAGGTCTGAGTTTCCCTTCTGTGGGGAACCCCCTCCAAGCTCCTAAATAATAATTCCCACTTCCCTTTGCTCTCTAAGCCCTAAGTGTGATAACTGCTTCCTGCAGTGGCTACCTTCCATCATCCTGTAGTTTGCCTTTTGCCTTTGCATTTACCTAGTTTACAATCGTTTATATTAAATTCTCTCTGTTAAAATAACTGGGACGTTTCTGTCTTCTGACTTAACCGTGCCTGATATGCTGGCAGAACTGGGATACAAATCTTCTTTCTCCTGGTTCACGACTCTCTGCATTGGAACCCAATAAATATGTGTTCAGTTAAATGAATGAGTAAAGCGAGTTCAGTCCCTCATCAGCTTTAACTTTAATAAGAAGTTGTTCAGGGCTTCCCTGGTGGCACAGTGGTTAAGAATGCACCTGCCAACGCAGGGGACACGGGTTCAAGCCCTGGTCCGAGAAGATCTCACGTGCCGTGGAGCAACTAAGCCCATGCGCCACAACTACTGAGCCTGCGCTCTGGAGCCCGCAAGCCACAACTACTGAGCCCATGTGCCACACCTACTGAAGCCTGTGTGCCTAGAGCACATGCTCTGCAACAAGAGGAGCCACTGCAATGAGAAGCCCGCTCACCGCAACTAGAGAAAGACCACACAGCTATGAAGACACAGCAAAGCCCAAAATAAATAAATAAATTCATAAAAAAAAAAAGAAGTTGTTTAGGATTCCCCATCACCAACAACAAGCTCTCACCCAATCACAACCTGGACCTTCTGTCATCCAGATGTTAGTCTCTATCACGAGCTATTAGAATTGGGAGGGAATACAGCTCTAACTTATAAGGCTCCCCAACCTTTTCACATCGTGACACACATAATACAATCACATTAATACAGACTCTGACTTGGGACAAGGCTGCTGTATGGCTCGTCCACTGCCCAGGCCCGACCTGGCCACACCAAGAGTTGACGATATTGAAATCTTGTAACCTGTCTGCCCGGCAGTGCCACTGGCTTACGGTGGAGAAGCAGTGACCTAATCTAAGGCTTTCCTTTTATAGGTGATGACTTAAGGCCAGAGAGTTTAGGTAACCGGCCCAAATGCAAAGAGCCTCGGCTGTTGGCTAGAGCGTCTCAGCTCTCCTTCATCCTCCGGCAGGCCAGCCTGGGCTTCTTAAGCCTAGCTCACAATTCCTCTTGGGAAGGAACAATCTTCATTTAGGAAAGGAACTTGATGTAATCTGTGTAGGTGCAAAGTATTGGCAGGAGCTGAAGCTCAGCAAAAGGAGCTGGTTATATTGCTCCTCATGTGAAATGAGAGTATTTGGGGTTTGGTTCCAGAGGTGGAAGGTCAGAGAAGAGGTCACAGGGCCAGAGAAAGGAATTGGGGGCTGGAGGAGATGAACCTGGGCTTTGGTGTGAGATAGAGGATGATAAGGTAAAGGGCCGGTGGAACTTCCCCTGAAATGAGGAACCGGGGACGTTTGAACAACAGCAATGCCTAATGGCATTTTGAAGTTGTTTTCGGTCCTTATAGTGCGAAGCTCTCCTCTCTCCCCACAGATCTTCACGCTACATTCATGAATGCTTCGCTAGTACTGTGTTTTGCTTTGTTTGGTTTTTGGCTGGGATTGGGGGTTTGGAACTTGAAGAAAGGGCTGCACTTTATTCTTATTTGGGTCAATACAATATGGAACAGAGACAGCATAAAGTAGGAACCTGAATGTAGAGGAGACCAGAGTGTAAAATAAACTTTGGGGAATTCACAGAAATCTGGGGGTAGACTTGGAGATCCCCAGTCATGGACTTGAGCTTGAGTGTAAAAGGTCAGGGAGACCCCATTTGACACTTGGGGTGAGCATATATTTGTAAACGTAAATAAAACCCACACAACGAAATTGGAGATCATACGTACTGTTTGTGCTCTTTTTGAAACTGCTTCTTTTTTCCCATTTAACAGTAACATATCAGAAACATTTCCCCATGGCTACAACATCATATTTAATAGCTGCAGTGGATACTAAGTTGTCTCCAAGTTTTAGCTGTTTAAAAATACATTTCTCATTTTGTATAACTTGTCTCCGCCTGGGATAGTGGAGGAAGTTATAGAGTGAGGTGGGTAGGACTTAGCATAAACCTGCCGCAGGTTAGATCAAGCAGGAAGGTATTGAAACCAGAGAATTATGAATGGGAGATGAACTTACGGGCACAATCAGGTTGGCAGGATCAGAAACGGGGGCAAGGACTGTGCCAGAGCAAGCAGTCAGGATGGAGAGCGGAGGATTCTTGTATGAGGCGAGTTTTGCCTCCCTGTGCTGCTTTTTAAATGGGGAGACCTGGGGTCTCCATTGGCAATCACGTCCTACAATGTTTGAGACAGGTCTTGAAAGGTTTCGTTCATGAGCTGGAATCTGATTCTTTGGGACAGAGGCCAGGTACCTGTGGTGGTGATGCCCTCCAGGTTTTGAACCTCTAAACCAGAACCTGTGAATAATCATGGAATCTCTGCTTGAATACCTCCAGTGATGGGAAACTCACTTCATCCTGAGGCATCTTTTCTTTTATTAGCACGATTTTTTTTTTTTTTTTTTTTACGCGGGACTCTCACTGTTGTGGCCTCTCCCGTTGCGGAGCACAGGCTCCGGACGTGCAGGCTCAGCGGCCATGGCTCACGGGCCCAGCTGCTCCGCGGCATGTGGGATCTTCCCGAACCGGGGCACGAACCCGCGTCCCCTGCATCGGCAGGCGGACTCTCAACCACTGCGCCACCAGGGAAGCTGAGGCATCTTTTCTGGAGAGAGGTGTACTGGATCACCGGAAAGTTATTTCTATTGCTCCATAGTCTAGATCCCACCCATGATTCCATGAGAGCTGAACTAACGGCTCTGGACAATAGTGACTACAACTAGGCATGGGCTGGGCAATGGCCAGTGGTGAGGCCTGAGGACCAACATGGGCGATCTAGCTGACTTTATGGACCATCATCTTAGACTGGGCTGCAAGCCTTTACTCAAGCACCAACCTAAGTTTGCCTTGTTCTGGGACTGTGTTGAATCAGCATCCTCTCTCATCTTCACGACTGATGAGTGGTAGCTGTGGTCAGCTAGCCAGCCCACAGGTGACCACAGACACTTGAGGGACCACAGCTGAGTCCAGCCAAAATTGCCAATCCACAGAATCAGAAGCTAGGTAAGTGGTTATTGTTGTAAACCACCAAGTTTTGGGGTGGTTTATTACATGGTAAAAGCTAAATGATAAAATTTCCCCTGGAGGGTCCTTAGAGCTTTCCTTCATACCAGGCTGCACCCAACTCTGACTGGCCATCTTGAAGATCTTAAAGACATCACAAAGGATGCCACATGAGGGAGGACTGACAGATGGATCAAATCCCTCTGCAGCAGTGAAATGACAATTTACAAGAACAGCCCCTTGACTGGTGGCCCCTAGTGTCACCTTGGTCTATGCCAGACTGAGTGTCATTACCCTATAGCTCTCTGAGGGTGATGCTCTGAGCACCCCATGTTACAAACCATGCATAGACCCTCAGCCCAAAATGGAAACATGAAGCGGCATATAGATTTGCAGGAATGGGGTCTCTTTTTTTCCTGCCAAAACAGATATTTGCTGATACATTTAAATATAAGGTTCCCCTTACTCACAATTTCCATATAGTCCTTCTCTGCAGACTGGATATTAGCAAAACTTATTTCTTATGAAAACAAGCTGTTGAAACCCACAAAAATTCAGACATCAGTTCGAATCCAAAAGCTGAACTGTGCTGTCATTTTTGGAAATCAAATACATCAACCTAACTGGGAACTGGGGGCTAAGGGGTGGGTGGAAGGAGGATGGAATTGGGGGTGCGGGAAGGCTGTTTCAACACAAGCAACACGACAGAGATCTTGAGTGTAGATGGGATATTGGTGCCAATCACATCAGAGCCAAAGATACTATTACGTATGCGTCATGTATTAGAGCCGAACTAAGAAACTGAAGATATTTGCCTTCTATATGACATAGTAAGAATTTGCAAATGTAATTATTAAGCTTTAGAGAGAGTTTCAGCTAACATCAGGCAATTTTATTATGTAAAATAGAAAGTAGCTTTTTAAATTTTTTATTTATTTATTTTTTGGCTGCGTTGGGTCTTCGTTGCTGCACGCGGGCTTTCGCTAGTTGCGGCGAGCGGGGGCCACTCTTCACGTGCTGCATGCGGGCTTCTCATTGCGGTGGCTTCTCTTGTTGCAGAGCACCGGCTCTAGGCGCGTGGGCTTCAGTAGTTGTGGCACGTGGGCTCAGTAGTTGTGGCTCACGGGCTCTAGAGTGCAGGCTCAGTAGTTGTGGCACACGGGCTTAGTTGCTCCGCGGCATGTGGGATCTTCCTGGACCAGAGCTCGAACCCGTGTCTCCTGCACTGGCAGGCAGACTCTCAACCACTGCGTCACCAGGGAAGTCCCGAAAATAGCTTTTTAAGGGGACTTCCCGGTGGTCCAGTGGGTAAGACTGCACATTCCCAGTGCAGGGGTCCCGGGTTTGATCCCTGGTCAGGGAACTAGATCCCACATGCATGCCACAACTAAGAGTCCTCATGCCACAACTAAAGATCCCGCATGCTGCAACTAAGACCTGGCGCAGCCAAAATAAAAATAAATAGGAAAGAAAGAAATAAAGAAAATAGCTTTTTAAAAACTCTGTTCCTCAGATAAGTTTATTGAAAATTTATCTTTAAAAAATTAAGGATAACAATAGTTATATAATTTAAAAGTCCTTATAAATAAGACTTTGTTAAGTACCATTCTTTCAGCAAGAACAAAAAGAACATCTTAATCATATTTTCCTGTTTTTAAGTTAGCTTTGGTGGTAGCTAAAAACAATAGAGGCATCCTAGCCACCTGCCTCCCAATATTTCCTCCGCAAACGAAATAAAACAAGAAGGAGAAAGAAAATGTACTCAAAACCCAGGCCCTCGGTAGAAAGAAAGACAGAGACGCTTAAGCACTCTTCAAAATAACTGTGAATAAAATGAGAAAAGTCAGGCAGCCCTGGAGCACAATTCCTCATGCTCCCACCCTCACCCCACCACAGAGCTTTGTGAAAAGCGCAGACGGACGTAGTAACCTAGTGAAGAAATAAAAATTCAGCTTTTAAGGCAAGATAAGAAAAATTTAAACATAAAAATTTCTCTGTCCGTTTGGGCCTCCTGCCTCCCCTCTGGTGTGCATAGTACATCTGCACTATGCCTTAAGCAGGCCCTCACCCCACAATGGCAGAAAACCTGCTCAACCATAAAGATCAATTTTTCTCTTTCTGGCGCCACCCATGTAACTCCTTAGAAGATAACATTCCTTTGTCAAGCCTGTAAAGGGTTACAATGACCCACCACTGGCCTTGTACGTGTAGACATCTTTGGTGAACTTTATGTACAATGCGATATGTCATTTCCCTTAAAGAGAGAGATTGGTGCAGAACAGACCGGTCAGAGTTCCTGGGGAGGTACTGGGCCACACCTAATGGAAGTTCTTATCTTAAATACTTAGTTAGGACCTTATTAATGTCACTAGCTATATTACTTGTATTCTGCCTATTTTACAAGATTATTGTTTCTTGCTTTACCAAATGTGTGACTGAACCTCAGATAAAATTAACGATGATTTGGCGACTTGAAACAATTGGCCGAATATATAGTTCTATAAGACCAACGGTTGTAATAGTCTAACTTCTAGATATGGGAAGAGGCAACAAGAGGGAACCGTCTCCTGGACCATAACAGACTAGCAGGACAGGCGACCCAGAGGTTTCTGGCTACTGTTAACAGGGCCCAGTCCAGTAATAGAGAATTGAGTGGCCTGTCAACAAAATCCTCGCCTGACCTAGGAATGAGCATTCCTAGTGCAGTGGGACAAATTAGTCACGAAATGCCTAATTTGGGAGGCATTAAGGTGCTTCCAAAAGGGAAGGGATTATAAAATAAGAAACATTGCCCACCGTCCAGTTCTACAAGAATCATTAAAACCTCAGTCACTGACCTACGTACAACACGACCTCAGTCACTGACCTACGTACAACACACCCTGAAAGGAATTCAGGGCAAAGATCAGGATGAGGCCCTCTGTGTTCTGGGGAAACTGACAGAACAGGTCTGCAAATAGTTAGATATTTTCAGGAGAAATTTTTTATGAACCTGGATTCTTGCATCTTCCCATACTTAGAAAAGCACTAAAACCATTAACTAAGGTGTCTGCTTCTCTGGCTAGCAGCAAAATTCCACTGAAATGTGTGCCTGATTGCACATACCTCCTTCTCCAAAATCACATATATGTTGGCCTCCTCCTTTACCTCTTCGGAACAGTTCTCAGAGCTCTCTGAGAGACTGTCTCCCAGCTTATAATCCTCAGCGTGACTGGAACAAAATTTTCCATTTCTTTCTCAGATTGACTACTGATTAGCGTTTTCATCGATACTAGTAAAACGGTAGAGAAGACAGAAGAAGGAAGCTTAAGTTGATCTGAAATTATTGTCAGAATGATTAAGTCCACCTTAAATCAGAAAATACAAAAAAAAGGTGCCTGAGCAGGTCAGAGCCTGGACTACAGGGGCAGGGCCTCAAAGCACAGGACATCTAAAGAGACAGGTATGATTCATTGCACTTCAAAATGCACTGCTCTGGGGCAGGCAAAAAAAAAAAATCAAAAACCACAGGAGAAGCACTCTGTGGCAGCTGGGTATTGAATGGGGAAAAGAATGAAAAAGAGAAAATTTAGAGCCTGACAAGAAAAAGAGAACCACAAAATCAGAGGACTCACAAAAACTCCCCCACCCTATCCCACCAAACGTGGACTCTCTACAGACAGAACAGGGCACTATTAACCCAGGAATACTGCAGAGCATCCTGATGCTATAAAAATGGACAAGAGGAAGGTCAACAAATCTATACAGGGCTATTGCAAAAACAAAAAAATCAGGAGACAACATTTTATACATATCACCTGGGGAAAATCTTTCCCACACCATCAAAAAACTAAGTAGAACTAAATTATAAGTCAATACACTAAACAGAATTAAATATTCTTAAATAAGCATTCAAGCATATGTAAAACACCTTGAATCAGAAATTCAAGAATGCAATGAACAAAAATCAGGGAGAAATGAAAAGACTGTTGATTGGACTCGGGAAAGAAATAGAAAACAGTTAAATTACCTCTGAAATAAATAAGTCACAAAGCACCCAAGAGAGAAGAGATTCAAATAAAAATTTAATAGAGGGTATTGAGGAAAATCAGGAAAACAATGAAGAGAATGAGAAATGACATAAGAAAGAAGCAAATAGGGTCAGAGAGAAAATATGGAAATGGGAGACAAAGAGGGAATAATATCCCTATTATTGGAGTCCTTGATATAAAAACAAAAAAATTGAGCGGGGCTAATATTTCGAACCTTTAACCAAGAAAACTTTCCAGAAATAGGAAAATACCCAAATCTACACACTGAAAGGACTCACTAAATACTTGGGAAAATATACCCAGAACAATCAATTCCAAGACATATCCTGGTAAAACTATTAGATTTCAGAGATAAAAGATAAAACTCTCATGACCTCCAGAGAGAAATATCAAATAACTTACAATGCCAAAAGAATAAGATTCGTATCATATTTTAAAAAATCAATACACAAAGCAAGTAACGATGGAGTAGCATTTTAAAAAACCCAGTGAACTACAGCGTGCATGAAGGATTTTATATTCAGCCAAGCTGCTCTTCATATATCAAGGCGAGAGGAAAATGATTTTCAACATGTAATAACTTACTGAATTCTATTTCCATCAGATTCCATTCCAGGGTATCTCCTAGAGGATGTATATTTCATCTAACCCAATGATGACTGGGAAAACTTTAGCAAAAGGACTGATGATAAGGATTTAAAAATACGTAAATAGGGACTTCCCTGCAGTCCAGTGGTTAGGAAGCAGTGCTTCCACTGCAGGGAGCCCAGGTTCGATCCCTGTCGGGGAACTAAGATCACACATGCCTTGCAGCATGGCTAAAAAAAAAAAAAAATTAAATATACATCTAAGACTAAAACAAAGATGGAAGGGCAAGGATGGAAGACTAATGTACAAACGTTATTTGATTTAACAAAGTAGAAGTAATGCATCTAAAAAACTGAAGAAGACAGAAGGGGAAAGAGGAAACTAGAACAAGCTCATTGCTATAGGTTAAGAGGTGGGCATTAAAGGCTATTGGGTGGGGGGTGTTGAGTCTTCATATACCAGAGAGTGAAAGTTGAAGTAAGAAAACAGGGATGTATTTAAAGCAGGGGTCAGAGGAAAATTCATTGCACTAAACATATTTATCAGTGAAAATAAAAAGAGGGAAATAACAAATTAAATTTCCAAGTCAAAAAACTAGGAAAGGAAAAGCAAAATAAACTAAGGAAAGTACAAAGAAGAAAATAATACAGACAAAAGTAGAAATTAATGAGGTAAAGAATAGAAAAATGAACAGCCTAATGAACAAATGAAAATCATAGTTGTTTAAGAAATTAATGAAATAGGGCTTCCCTGGTGGCTCAGTGGTTGAGAGTCCGCTTGCTGATGCAGGGGACGTGGGTTCGTGCCCTGGTCCGGAGTGGGTGCCCTGGTCCGCGGAGTGGCTGGGCATGTGAGCCATGGCCACTGAGCCTGTGCGTCCAGAGCCTGTGCTCCGCAATGGGAGAGGCCACAACAGTGAGAGGCCCGTGTACCGCAAAAAAATAAATAAATAAAAAGAAATTAATGAAACAGAAAAATTACTAGCTAACTTGATCAAGAAGAAAAGGGAGAAAGCACGAATATACAAAACAAAAAATGACAGGAGGGAAATAACCATTGTAACAGAAGAAATTTTTTAAATTATGAGACTGCTTTGCAGACCTCTTTGCGAATGAAAAATGCATGAAATGGATAATTTCCTAGGGAAATTCAGGTTACCAAACTGACTTCATTAGAGTTAGAAAACTTAAACATACCAATTTCCATACAAAACAACAAATTTATAAAGAACAATACCACAAAAAAGCACCAGGTTAGTTGATTTCACAGAGGAATTCTACCAAACCTTCAAAGATCAGAGAGTCCCAATGCTCTATAAAATTACTCCAAGGCATTGTAAAGGCAAATAAAAAACTCTTAATTTTTTTTATGAATAATAAACTCATTCCTAAACCTGATAAAAAATGGATCACTGCAGGAGTGCTGCATATCAATATTACTCATGAATATTGTTGCAAAAAATTTTAAAAAAAATACTAGCAAACAAACTCTAGCACCACATTCAGAAAATAACATACTACAAACAAGTGGGATTTCCAGGAACTGATCAAAAAGAACGACTGCGATGAGTTGAAACACATCCAATATGTTAATTTCCATGAATTCATAATGATACTCTTCCTTCCCTAAACAAAGCTCATTGGTCACCTTTCAAGAATTCGAGGCAATCAAGCACAGAACCTGACTTTCCAGACAGACTGCATTTCAGGACATCCAAATAGTTGATGATAGAAACTTCTTTATAGAGAAATCACAATTAATAAATGAAGAAGGAGCAATTGAATTACAAAATCACCATTTGCCAAACCTTAATGAAATAATACATGTAAGGCAATATTCTTCCATGCAAACAGCATTAAGTGAAAAGCTGATGGGAAACTTTATAAAGGATGAGAATATCTGAACTCATTGATCAATCTCAACATAGCAAAAAAAGAGACAGCTAGACATTAAATGCCACCTGGTGTGATGCTGTGGGATGTACAGAGCATCACCTATGAAGTATTCTTGACAAAATAAAAAAGCATCTGATCAGGCCTCTGCATCTAAGGAGCTAAGTACCGCTTTACAGGAAATATGGGGAATAGAGAAATGTCGCCATAGGGATGCAGTCAGCAAAACCCGAAGAGTGGGAAAGCCTACAGGAAGACGACCCAATTTCCTCAACAAATAACTGCAAGGGAAAGGGAGATAGTGCGAGAAAGAGAGAAGAACCTCTATGTTTAGAGATTAAAAAGCACTTAAGAGCATATTTAACCTGCTTCTTCTGTGGGGGCTCTCCCCAATCTATTTGATAAATGGGGGCCAAAACTGAAGCAGAAATCTGCACTGTTGCTAAGTTGAAGAAACGGAGTTTGAGCCTGCCAGAGAAGCTGGAATTGAGGGGGCAAGCTCTTAAAGGAAGAAGCCACAGAGGGGGAGCCCCCAAATTTGCACACAGATTCCCCTCAAGTCTCTGGTTGATTCCTAAAATGCACATCCTCAGGGTGCACTCCAAGGAGCTCAAGAAAAAGAAATGGCTGGAAGCTGAAAGCTCTGAGAAGTGGTTTCAGCAGCTGCCTGGTGCAGAGAAGGTAGTTTGGAGTTCAAGTCCCATGGAATTAGAGGGGCTTGGTAAATACCTCAAGCTTCTCTTTGAAACCCTGGAAGAACCACACCTTGAGAATCAGGACTATATTTCAGGACTAAGGATTACGCCCTGGGAATAAGGGCTAAATCAAAATAGACCTGCCTTAACAAGGTCTAGAACTAAGCCTCCACAGGATCCAGGCAATCTCCCAGTAATTTAACTGCCTGTAGAAGAAAATACAATACTATTTAGAGGAAGAGGATAGACCCTAGTGCCTACAGGTGTCACTACAATACCCAATACACATTAACAGACAACTAGGTATGTGAGGAAGCAGCAAAACAGGACGAATAATCAAGAGGGAGAATGATCAATATAAGCAGACACGTAGATGTCCTAGAAGTCGGAAGTAGCAAGCAAGGACTTAAAAATAACTCTTAGAAGCAAGACAAAAAATATAGAGAGATATAATGGTGGAAGACAGGAAAATTCTGGAGGACATATATAGCAGACGATATAGGAGGATTATGGAAACCTGGGGCAGGGGGTTGTGGAACAGAAAAGTGCCTTAAGTGATATATCAACCCAAAGAAATGTACGGTTCTTGTTTGGATCCTGATTGAAATAAATCACCTTAAAAAATGAGACAATCAGTGATATTTGAATACTGACAGGGTTTTTAATATTAAGGAATTATTGTTTATTTTTTAGGTATGATAATAATGTCATCATTATACACATCTTAAAAAGAGCCCTCATCATTTAGAGGTACATACTTAAATATCACTGATTAAATGATGGAACGATTTGCTTGAAAACAATATCACTGTTGGGGGAGGGGCAGACATTAATGGAAAGTAGAGTAATACATGAAATAAGATCGTCCAGATGTAGATAATTATTGAAACTAGTAACGGGTATATGAGGATTCTTATAATATTCTCCTTATCTTTGTGCATGCTTGAAAAGTCCATAATAAAAAGTGAAGGAAGGGAAGGAGAGAGAGTGGGAGGGAGGAAAAGAAATCCTTCCTCCTTCATGTGTTACTGGGGTCCACTCCAGTTCTCCAGCCAGTCCTGGCTGAGCCAGTCTCTGCCCTGTCCATGGTCAGCTTTGGAATCAGGTCATCCCTTCCTAAGCATGCGTCAAGTTGACCTGCCAGTGATTTAGGCTACTTTTGATTTGCATTTTCCAAACCAAATTTCCTTGTTGAACTTCAAATGTGGACCCAGTGCCTCCAATGGACCTCTAAGTCCTAGTGTTCTTTCCCAAGTCCTAGTTCAGCCCTTCTCTCCCATCCATGGTGGGTTGGTTCCTAGTATTGTGTATCTGATCACTACCTGGCTTCCAGAACCTGGGCTTGAGGACCGACCTTGCCATGTATAAACACATCTGCCAAACTTCCTAAATTTCCTACTGCTAGGATCCGCCCCCCGAACAAGAAGCTCTGGTACTAATAATCGTCCGTGGGCGTTGCTCCTTCTCTATCTAGTTGTTTCTCCAAGGTTCACATCTGTAGTTGGGTCATTTTCCTCAAACACGTTGACCAAGATAAGTCCACCTGAATCTCTTTGTCTATGTTAAATGAGAAGGAGGCATTTGCAAAAACATCTCAATCTTTTGACAGTCCTGGGGCAGCAAAGCCAGCTGGTACTGGGGGAGAGGGAAGCACACCCAACAAATGTCAAATAGTGACGCTCCCACCAGGTGATGCAAACAACAACCTCACCAAATGTTCTTCAAAGAACTGGAACACATAAGGGGATAATCTTGTAACTGATGGGATTCAAGAGTTGTCTCATCTGTTTGCTATGAAATACGAGATGCAAAATAACATTGCCAGATCCTAACTTGAAACTGAATATGTTTCAGCAGAAGCATAGTCATAGGAATGGTTTTAGGCGTGACCAAAAGTGAATACAGAGCCATGGGTTGTTTTTCGTTTTTGCTTTTTGGTTTGGTTTAGTTTAATTTTTTTTTTTTTTGGCCCCTCCACGCGGCTTGTGGGATCTTAGTTCCCTGACCAGTGATTGAACCCAGGCCCTTGGCAGTGAAAGCGTGGAGTCCTAACCACTGGACAGCCAGGGGACTCCCAGAGACATGTTTTTTGAACCCATAGAGTCACTTACAAAATTATGTCTCCTCAAAATGAGAAACATGGCCCCACTTATAAATGATCGCTCTAGCTTCACCCACATCCAAACCCTTCACAGTCCTTTCACACAAAAGCGGCACAACCAGGATGAAATAATCTTTCATGGTCTAAGTCTTGCAACTCAGGATTTGATCAGCACCAAAGGCAACTGCTCAGAGGATGGCTGGTCCTTGCTAGAGCCTGGACGTTTCCTGGGAGCCCCAGAACACTGAGACACAACCAATTTGAGTCATTCTGGAACTTTATACAGTTGGAAGCAGCTTGACTACAGAAAGTTAGCTCTCTTCACTAGAACAGCATCAGCCTGAGCTGCTGGCTTTAATCTCTTTATAATTCTTTGGTACCACTTCTGGCACAGAGCTCAGCCAAGGCTGTTCCCTGGCTTGAGTGTGGAGCAGAATTTCCCCTTTTTAGGTCACAAACTCAGAGCACCCACTCATCCCAGAGACTCTCTCCACTGTGTCAATTTTAAACATCTTCATTAACATTTAGGAAACGCTGGCAAAGTGGTAACTATCCTGAGTTGCCCCTGCTGTACAGGGGCATTTCCCAAGACTGAAACACATGCAGAAACTTGCCTACCAGGCTAGGATTATAAAAGCACACTGCTATCCACCTCTTCTGAACACAGCTGAATTAAGAGCCCTGGGACAAGGGTCGTGGGCTGTTCAGTGATCCTCGAAGGGCGCAGACAAGCCGCAGCGTGTCGTCTTCCTGTGTTAGTTTCCTGGTCGGCGTCTGGCTGCCCCTTTGTTTTTGCACCACGTGGAGTGTTGTTCCCCACGCCCTGCCTTTGGTGTCGGGATGGGACCTCTTGCGCTCAGATGGACAAATCTCACCTGGGCTTGTGATCTCCTCAAGAATCAGAGCATCAGACCAGGGTGAGTATCATAGTGAGATTGGCTTTCTGCTGGCCAATACTCCACAATCCGGTCGATTGCATTTGTCCTGCAGCCACTCCCAGCATGCCTTGGCCCATTAAATCCACATCCTTGCCTGCAGGTGGTAGCACTCATCACAGCCACCCAGCTTTCACTTCTCTACTCCTGTGAAATCACACACTTAAGCAGGCAACTTTCGAGGGTCTACCTTTGTCCTTTGCTGTGAAAACTACTCTTCCATCATTCTCCCCTCCTTCCCACCCTCCACTGGCTGAGCGGTCTTGGCCCACCACACACCAACTCACCTCCCAGACACTGTTAATTGGACTAGGGCTTGGTTCTGGCTTAAGCTGGGCCAATCAGATTTTCTCTCTTGCTATTTGATAGGGGCTTTGAAGTCAATGAGGGAAGCCACAAGCCACGAGGTAATGAAGAATGGGGGCTTAGATCAGTGCCAGAGACCCCCCCCCAGAGACTGCGTGTGCTGACCTGAGGGGGGAGGGGGACTGGGAACCCAGCAGAGACTGGTCCACCCTCAGACCAAAATGAAGCAGGTGGTAGCTGAGAAGTAGGGGTGAAAAGAGTTGCTACAACCTGGAGCTGTGTCTTCTCAACTAATCCCCCCTTCTCTTTTTTCTTTTAAGAAGATGTTGGGGGTAGGAGTTTATTAATTAATTAATTTATTTTTGCTGTGTTGTGTCTTTTGTTTCTGTGCGAGGGCATTCTCTAGTTGTGGCAAGGGGGGGCCACTCTTCATCGCGGTGCGAGGGCCTCTCACTATTGCGGCCTGTGCTCCAGACGCGCAGGCTCAGTAGTTGTGGCTCACGGGCCCAGTTGCCCCGCGGCATGTGGGATCTTCCCAGACCAGGGCTCGAACCCGTGTCCCCTGCATCGGCAGGCGGACTCTCAACCACTGCGCCACCAGGGAAGCCCTCCCCCACCTTCTCTTTTTGAATGAGCTTCTGTTTCTTGCAGCCAAGTGTTCCCTGATTGAAACCACACTCAAAAGTCACCCATGACCTTTACACTCTGGCCTCTTCACAGTCCTCATCCTCCAGCATTTCCACAGCACCTGACACTGTCACCCCACCCTCGTCACAAACTCTCTCCACTTAGGACTTTTCTAAAAGGTGCTGCAAAATCTCGTTCTCTTTTTACTTCTCCGGTGCTTCTCTTCCCCTCTTTGTAAAGGCATTTCATGAGATTCCGGATTTGGTCTCCCGGCCTGGCCTTCCCCTAGGAAGATTCTATGGGTTCCCATAGCTTCCTCCACCGAGCCCAGGCAGAGCGCTCCAACTCCAGACGCCAGCCCTGACTTCTCCCTCCTATCCCCACCACGTTTTTAACTCTCTGATGGATATCTCTACTTGGATGACGCACAGTCACTCAAACTCTTAAAATGCACATTTGATACCTTTCTTCTTCAAGCCAGCCCCTCTCTTGACTTTCCCATTTCCACTGAGAGCATCGTGTTCTTTCAGCCGCATCCCCTGGGACCCTCACGGTAATTCTGCACCGCATGGTGATTGCTTGCTTAGTCTCTGCCTCCCCTCTAGCTCAGAGGCTCCACGAGGGCCTGGGTTATGTGACTGGAGTGTACAACGATTCCCTCCTTCCCTCCGCTATTCCTAGGGTCTGGTACGTGGGGATCACTTAAATGTTTGCTGAGTGAATTGGAAGAATGGATGGTTACCTTTTATTTTTCCCTCTGCCTCATTCCTCTTGTCTCTCCGATATATACTCACCAAGCCCTCTGGGTTCTTTCTTCCTGCTGTCTCTTTCCTTGTCCCCTTCCTCCCCATTCCCTTGGCTTCCAGGCCAGACCCTCATCACTACCGGTTAGAGGTCCTGCAGAAGCCAGCTGGTCTCCCTGATTGCAATTAAAAACCTGCCAAGTAGAATTCTGGGAAGATGGCGGCAGCAGAGTTTTAAGATCTTCCCAAATCCCCTCCTATAAACAGACAGAGCAACTGGATAGAAAAACTGAAAACCTATGGACACTCACAACGAAACTGGATAATAAGGTTTTCCCTGAACCTCAACCAACAACAAGACCCACCTGCTTTTGACATCGGTGCAGCAAGAGGCAGAGGGAAGAAACGGGGCACTGTCAGCTGGACGTGAGAGCAGGAAAAACCCCAGGGAGCCAACAGGTATCCACTGGAAGGGACGGTGGGCCAGTATGGGAGCAGCAGCTAAAACCGGGAGGAGCTTTGCGCTCGCCATATACACAAACACAGCTATTACACACTAGACTATATGTGGTGTGAGTGGTATAAAGAATTTCAGTCTATGCATTTCTGTTGCACGGAACATGTTATGAAATAGGACACACACACACACACACATACTCACACTCCCACTCCACTGTGTTTAACTTCACTGCTGGATTCTCTCACGAGGCTTAGCTCACTGCCTTACTTCAGTGGGATCTGAAGATTCGGTTATAACCGACCCCAAGTCAAACGCAGAAACACTCAGTTTTTGTCGAGATCACATGGCAGCTTAAGCTGGCAAGCACGACATCACAAAGAGGTCTGAAAAGGTACTTGTGTGAGTCTAGAGAAACACTGTGCAAACATGTCAAAATCAACAGCATCGCCAGTTTTAAAATAACTTTTTGCCATAAAGTCTTGTTGTCTTAGGCCCTTAGGGCTGTCTTAAATCATCGTTCCACAGACTCATAAATACTTGAAAGTCCAGTTTGCCGTGGGCAGAATCATCACAGAAGCCAGAAGAAATTTCAGTAACCACCTAGCCCCAAACTTATTTTACAAGGGAAGAGACGAAGGTCTAGATTAATGGGGACTTATCCTACCAAAAGCAACCAGTAACTTATTGGAAAGAAAAACTACAGTTTATGTGGCTTAGGAGACAATCAGAAGGGGGGAAAGAAAGAGCACAGGTGGGCCTTCCATTTCCCTTTATAAGGTAAAAGAAAGAAAGAAACAAATGCATTTATCCCTCTAATCTCAGTAGCCAAACCAGTTTAAAGTACATGTTGCTCAAAGGAATAAAGCCACCAATCTGAGTCTTACTTACCTAGTATCCTCTTAGCATGAGGGGCAGAGAAGGGGGAAAGGCCCTCTCTTCCCGATGTTAACGACTTTTCAGCACTGCCCTCTGCCCGCGGTCTGTCTTCCCAGGATCACATGAAAGTGTTCTATAAATGTGCATTGGCTTAAGGTTGGGAACGCTGGCCTGGGAGGGAGCAGTGTGTAAGCAATCTGACCCAGGCCAGGCGGCAGCTTTCCAGAAGCCTCTGCAGCCCAGAGGGAGGGCAACAAGGGGCAGAAAGCTTGCAGGTACCGGGAGCCTGCAGCTCTCTGTTTTGCTAAGTTTATCTGGGATCTGAAGCCAGTCTCTACTGCCTCGGGCTGCAGTTTAATTAACTGGGGGCAGTTCTATATTTTGGCTACTTTTCAAAACAAAGCAGCCTTAAAAAAAAGAAAGAAAAAAGCTATAAAATTAGAAGTGCTTTTGGTAAATGGGGACAGGTCATCATCAGATTCTACCGACCTCATAAAATCAAGTTGTCTTTTTTGAAAATGTCAGTATGCTCCCTCGGGAAAGGGGAAATGAGCAAAGACTGTTAAGCCAACTCTGAATGGCAAAGCTACCTCAAAACTCCATCAGTATTTAATGAATTAAACGTGCAACCATACAATGGCCAACTAAGCAACTCTTAGAAAGGATGGGGAGCTCTTTTTGTACCAACACTGAAAACTCTCCAAGATACATCATTAAGTGAAAAAAATTAAGGTGCAGAACAGTGTGTCTAACATGCTACCATTTGTGTTAAAAAAAAAAAAGAGGAGGGTATAAATTTGCGTGTGTATACATTATGTATAGTATATAAATTCTATGTCCTGAGAAAATCATACTATACTATATTATGATATACAAATTAATGACTCTTTGGAAATTCACAGGAGACAGTGCTTGCCTCCAGGGAGGTATGGACCAGGGAGGGGCGGAGACTCTGGGCGGGGTGAGGGAGGGAAAGAGGAAGATTGTCTTCTCACATATTTCCTTTTCTCGTCTAGGAATTTTATCTCATGTGAATAGTAATTTTTCAAAGAAAATTTCAAAGGTGATCTAATTTTCATTAGCAATATTTAATTTTCAAAATTATTCTACTATTCAGAGCACTGAATTCAATTGACCATAACGCCAACTTTTCACATATTTAAATATTTTGATCGGATTGGGAAGGATATTCTTTAAGAAGGCAGAGTTCTGCGATAGATAAAATCCTGTAATAGCAAAGGACCTGAGTGAGTTTTGAATAAGGGGTCTGAAGCCTGGATGTTTAGTCCTGATTCATCTTCTTTCTAGCCAGGGCTTGGGTCAATTGTCCAAATGCCACATGCCTCGATTTTATTAGGTATAAAACGGTCCCACACCCCACCTTCTCCACAGGCCCAGCGTGGCCCAAATAAGACGATGTATATAAAAACCCTCTAAAAGCGGAAAACCCTTACTCAGGAATAGAATGGTTCAGGGCGATCACATTTTATAATGTTTTCCTGAAGTTCTTGTGTAATTCAACATTCAAATAGTTTGTCAAATTTTCCCATAAGACCAAGCATAAAAGTAAAGGGCATAGTTTCAGAGGGCCTGGATCTACAGTTATTGTGGTTAATATTCATCTTAGGACTATTTTTAATTTTCTCAGCATCACCTCCCATTATTACGGGATGCCTTCTTCTAAACAAACCTCCCGGCCTGTCATCGTGGGCTGTTTTGGCCTGCATGGTTTCCTATCACATCTAAGTTCTGTTCCCGGTTTATTAATTATTATTATTTTTATTTAATTATTAATTTATTATTATTATTAATCCAGAGCAATTTTTTAGTCTTCACATTAGAACCAAGGTATCATGCGTTGGCGAAATTGCCTTGAAATACAAAAAAGGCTTTTGATTACACTAAAATCACAGGCCAAAGTTCCAATGCCTGTGAACAGTGTGGTTCCCACAATCCTGATGAAAAACTGCAGACTTGTCTGCTTACCAGCGGAAGTGGCGCCACCATGTGGCAATAGGGACAGTTCAGTTTTTACCATTTGTCCAGTCAGCTTTGAAATGATTCTTGACCTAAAAGCTAATTACTTAATCAACAAAAGGAAAAAAACATTTTAATTTGAGCATATCTGACATATTTCAAAATTTTCTTATAAAGTAAGGTCTTATAATATTTTTATTTCATATTACTTATTTGCCCAATTCAAATTCATGTAAATGAGGACTTGCTGAAAATTACTAGCATATGGCGGAGAATGCAAAGAAAACAAAACATTTCCCAGGCAATGCTTAGAACTGCTGATTATTTAAAAATTCTGGAAGGAAAATAAATTCAAAGTAATGTTTATTATGACAGTAAACAGGTGGATTTATGAAAATAAAAAGATAATGTTTAAGGTTCATCAACTCCTTTCGTGGCAAAAAAGAAACTCCTGCTAAGGAAGCAAACAGAACACGCAAATTTAACTCCTTGCTCCAAGAGACTTCATTAAAGTGATCACAAAGGAATGTTCTTTTTCGTTTTTTGTTTGTTTGTTTTTTGTTTTTGTGGTACGCGGGCCTCTCACTGCTGTGGTCTCTCCCGTTGCGGAGCACAGGCTCTGGACGCGCAGGCTCAGCGGCCATGGCTCACGGGCCCAGCCTCTCCGTGGCATGTGGGATCTTCCCGGACCGGGGCATGAACCCGCGTCCCCTGCATCGGCAGGCGGACTCTCAACCACTGCGCCACCAGGGAAGCCCCAAAGGAATGTTTTTTGTTTTCAAGTTTGTTGGGACAATAACAAAGCAAACTGGCCGGCACATCAGCGGACAAGAGATGGCTCCATGTTTGTGGATAACAGGAAGTGGATGGAGGGCTGATCCTGGAGGAATCAGGGCTGAGCAGCCTAGAGCTGGGGTGAGGGGGCGATGGGGCTTTCGCCCAACAAGACCCTGCAGACCCAGGAGAGGCTCTGAAACCAGGAATGCTGGAGGGAGCAGAACTGGGGCTGAAAATAAAAAATAGGTGTAAGTGAAGCTGACTCTTCCACCCCATCCCACCCCTCCCCTGATGCCTATCAACTAGACAAAAGCAAAATCGAAACCCAAAACCAAACCTCCAGTGTATTCTGGAAACAACAACAACAACAATAGAAGGTTGAAGGTAAGCTCTACAAAAATCTAAGAAAATAGAACTAAAGAAAGGTTTAAAATATGAAAGCATATTAGAGGCTTAGAGAGTCAATTGATGAAGTCTCACACCTGATTAACAGGAGATCCAGGCATGGAACAAAAAAGTGGAAGAAAGAAAGTATCAAAGAAGTAATAGAAGAATATTTCCCAAAGAGAAAGGAGGTGAATCTCCAGATTGAAAGGACCCAGTAGGTGCCTGGTACAATAACTAAAAATATCTCGCACAGTCCTGTGGGTTGGCTGGGCTCAGCTAGCCCGTCCTCATGTTGGGGGAAGGCTCTTGTGTGGCTGCAGTCAGACAACAGGTAGAACGAGAGTTAGCCAAAGGCTCAGTGGGGCTGGGTGTTCAAAATGCTCACTCCCATGCCTAGCAGGTCACACAGGCTTTGGCTGGGAGCTCATCAGTGGCCTACGTATGGCTTCTTCACATGTTTCGAGCTTCCTTACAGCATGGCAGATGGATTCCAAGAGTGAATGTTCCAATAGACAGGAAGTAGAAGCTGCCAGTCTCTTAAGGCCTGAATCCAGAAACAGGCCCAGTGTCACTTCTGCTATATTTTATTGGTCAGAGAGTCACAGACCCCAGATTAAAGAGGAGGAGACACAGATCTCCTACTTCAGTGAGAGGAATATCAAAGAATTCCTGGCCATCTTCAAGTCACCACCAATCCCGAATGCTTCTAGAAATAAAACAAGATAGGTCACTTACAAAGTAATGAGAATCAGAACCAGACTCGTTTTCCAGCATTTTCTCCCTTGTGTACCATACTCCAGCTACATGTGCCAGACTCATTTTATCCTCGAAGTCTTTCCTTTGCCATTGGCTCCGACTAGAATACGATTTCCCTGCATCTCTGCGTGACTCATTAGTTCTCACAATTCAAGTCTCATCTCAAATGTCACCTTCTCTGAGAAGGCATCCCTGCCCATCATATCTAAAATAGCATTCCCAGTGAGCACTTATACCCTTATAAGTGCTTACCCTTATTTAAATTCTTCATAGCACTTACCATTACCAAGTCTTTTTTCTTGTTTTTGTTTTTATTTTCCATCTCCTCCCTGAGAGTAGGGTCTTTGTCTTATTCAACATTGTATCTCCAAGGCCTAGAGCAGCACCTGGAATGTTTGTTGAGTGGATATTGAATCAGAATCCATCTCAAGCAGACAACGGAGCAATGCCTTTAAATTCCTGATGAAAACAACTATTTTCAACTCAAAATTCTACGTTCAGCCAAATCATCCTTCCATTTGGTTGAATCGTCTTCAGCCAAATGGAAGGAGAGAACAGAGACATTTTTCAGACTCATAAAAATTTCCCCTTTACAACTCTTCTAAGAAAGTGTCTCCACAAAATCAGGGCATAAACTAAGGAAGGTTTTGGTTTTGTTTGTTTTGTTTTTTTGGCTGTACTGCATGACTTGTGGGATCTCAGTTTCCCCACCAGGAATCGAACCCAGGCCCACGGCAGTGAAAGGGCTGTTCTAACCACTGGATGGCCGGGGAATTCCCAAGAAAGGTTTTTTTTTTTTACCCTTTTTTTTTTTTTTTTTTGCGGCACGCGGGTCTCTCACTGCTGTGGCCTCTCCCGTTGCGGAGCACAGGCTCCGGACGCGCAGGCTCAGCGGCCATGGCTCACGGGCCTAGCGGCTCCGCGGCATGTGGGATCCTCCCGGACCGGGGCACGAACCCGTGTCCCCTGCATCGGCAGGCGGACTCTCAACCACTGCACCACCAGGGAAGCCCCCAAGAAAGGTTTTAAACATGGAATCCAGAAAGCAAGGGATTTAACAGAGGAAAGCAGGAAAGGGAAGCCTCATGGTGACAACTGTACAGCAAGACTGGAATTGCAGCTCATCCAAATTGAAGTGGGCACATAGAGGGTGCTGGGGATGGAAATCTCCAGAACAAAAGGGGGAATTTCAGTAGAATAGTTGACTGAATGAAGAAGGTGGAAAAAATTGACCATATATTTCTTCAAATGGTGCAATGAAAGCAATCAGAAACTGTAGGAGAAAGCAAAAGTGTAAGAAAAAAATGTAACCAGTAATTGTATTGATCACTAGCTCCTTATTAAACAATATTCACAGAAATCCAATAAAACATTGCTCATTGATTTTCAGATTTGGAAGTCGATCTATAGACAAAGCACAGATGGTTCACTTAACAATTGCACTGCCACCCTCTACCAGAGACAATCTGTGTGCCACCTGCCACCAGTGACGGTGTCCTCAGTGTCGGGCAGGCAGGTGGTCCAGCTCCCAAATTCCACTTCTGCTTCTGGGTATTTATTCAAAGAAAAAAACCCACTAAGTTAAAAAGATGTATTCACCCTTATGTTCATTGCAGCTTTATTTACAGTAGCCAAGATATGAAAACACTCTAAGTATCCATCAATGGGTGAACGAATTTTAGAAAACGTAGCACATATTTACAATGGAATATTATTCGGTTATAAAAAAGAACGAAATCATGTCACTTGTGACAGCATGGATAGACCTCAAGGGTATTAAGTGAAACAAGTCAGAGAGAGGAAAACAAATACCATATGATCTCTCTTATATGTGGAATCTAATATATACACATATATATGTATTTTCAGCTAATAGATGCAGAGAACAGATAAGTGGTTACCAGAGGCATGGTGTGGAGGAGTGGGAGAAATGGGTGTTGCTTTTTTAGTTTCATGAAATCGAATTATTTATTTATTTATTTTAAGATTTAATTTTATTTACTTTTGGCTGCGTTGGGTCTCTGTCGCCACGCATCGGCTTTCTCTAGTTGCGGCGAGCGGGGGCTACTCTTCATTGCAGTGTGCAGGCTTCTCGTTGCGGTGGCTTCTCTTGTTGTGGAGCACAGGCTCTAGGCGCGCAGGCTTCAGTAGTTGTGGCTTACAGGCTCAGTAGTTGTGGCTCATGGGCTCTAGAGCGCAGGCTCAGTAGTTGTGGTGCACGGGCTTAGTTGCTCCACGGTATGTGGGATCTTCCCGGATCAGGGATCAAACCCGTGTTCCCTACATTGGCAGGTGGCTTCTTATCCACTTCGCCACCAGGGAAGTCCTAAATGAAACTTTGTAAAAAAGAAAAAAAATCTTTACAAATTTCAAAAAAAATTCCAAAATAAAACGTGTATTTTCTGACCCAAATTCAGTGAAACTAGATGCTAATTTCAAATGATGACAAAAGCAAACAAACAAAATTTTAAACAACAATTTTAAAAATTTTATAACAACACCCCCTAGGACACTTAGCCAAAAAAAAAAAAAAGAAGGAAAAATATAAATTAAAATTGATGCCTATTTTGAAAAAAATGAAATAAAAGTACTACCTCTCAAATTTAAGGTGTCCAGAAGAAAACTGACACCATGAATGAATTTACTTTAAAACAAGGAAGAAAAACAAAATGAGGAAGACTAAAAATAAACTAAATAAATGTACTCACGATATTATAAAAGAAGAACAAAATTAACCTTCAGAAATTAGAAAGTAGGAGTCAATGAAAATAAAAGCAGAAATTAAATTTTAAATTAAATAATAAATTTAAAAATAAATATTTATTTTAATCTAAATTTAAAATAAATAGAAATTAAACAAATTTTAAATAAATTTTAAAACAAATAATGGTAATTAAAATTTAATTACAAACAATATTTACAGAGAATAAAATAGAAAAAGTCAGACTTCAAAAATTTAGATTAAAAAAAGGATAATACGTGTTCCTAACGTGATTCATTTTTTGCCTCTTCTCTACTTTGCAGAATTTCTTTTCTTTGTTGCCTTTGATCCATTTTCATGAAGATTCCCTGGATATTTGAAAGGTGTGTGTTTTCCTGCATGCAAAGTTCTATATATCAAATCAAGTTGCAAACTGTCCATTTGCATACAGGGTGGTCAATAAATAATAGTAAAGAAGAACAAAAACTGCTCTATTTTGAAACCCTTTATAATATGCCTTAGACCAACTTTCCTAAGCTAGGTTCCAACCAGTATCAAGTGCAAATTATCCACTCCTATTACAGCTTCTTAATCACCTCACATGTTTATTTTTCCTCCTTGCCTGTTTTCATTCATATTTCAAAACTAACAATAACAAAAATACTTAAGCTAAATATATATGTATTTCTCAGTTTGTGCTAAGAACTTTATATAGGATAATACTGACTGATTTAATTTTTATAGCAACTCTCTGATGCAAGATTATTGTCCCCATTTTAGAGGTAAGGGCACTAAGTCTTAACACAGTTAAGTAATGTGCCTAAATTAGGAAGAAATGAGCTCAAGACTGTTTTACCGTAAAGCCTGGTTAACCATTATGCCTATAGCCTCATCTGCTTCATTTGTCCAAGAGAAGATATCTCTCCTCCGATGCTTGATAGCTTTACCCAGAAGGGAAGGAAAGAATGTGCTGTTCTTCCATGGTCAGAAAAGCAAATCAGCTAAAGAAGTGTGTGTGTGGTTAAAATTGGAGATCCAGCATATCAACCTGAATGAGTGTTCCCAAAGAGTACGAGAATGTAATGAAAATTTCATCCTCTTTGCAATATTTTCAATATTAATTTCAACCACTAATTTCAATGTTCAGAGCTTTGCTAAAATGCATTACTCTTCATATCTTAAAATACATTTAGTGTCATGTTTGGTATGCGTTGTGTAAATGTTGGTTTTTAAAAGGGTTCTGTGTATAAAAATAATAGGACAGGGCTTCCCTGGTGGCGCAGTGGTTGAGAGTCTGCCTGCCGATGCAGGGGACGCGGGTTCGTGCCCCGGTCCGGGAAGATCCCACATGCCGCGGAGCGGCTGGGCCCGTGAGCCATGGCCACTGGGCCTGTGCGCCCGGAGCCTGTGCTCCATGGCGGGAGAGGCCATAACGGTGAGAGGCCCGCGTACCGCAAAAAAAATAATAATAAATAAATAATAGGACAATAGACTAAAAAGAAGTTGATATATACCATGTTTCTGATTTGGGTGAGATGAATGTAATGAGAATTTCTGTTTATGAGGAAATGACTGTATTTAGGTAAACGTTTGCGCTCTTTTACACAATTAAGACCAGTATTAATATATAAACCAAATACGTTTTCTTTGCCAAGGAAACTTTTGAAAATTGTCTCAGTTATGCTTTGAGACCGTGGATATTTAAATGTTAGCAAATATTATTCATGAAAATTCATTAGTAATAAAAATAATAGTAATTTTTAGCATTATTAACATCCTTATTATGAGGCAAAATAGCATAGCTAAAGTTGATTTTTAAAAAAGAAAAAAAGAATAGTGATGAGTATATTGAGAGGAGGAGGAGGGCATAAATGAAACATTAACAATTGACCATACAGCTGGGACTTCCCTGGCGGCCCAGTGGTTAGGACTCCGAGCTTCTACTGCAGAGGGCATAGGTTCGATCTCTGGTCAGGGAACTAAGATCCCGCAAGCCACACAGCCAAAACAATACAAAAACCAAAACAAAAAAACAATTGACCAAATGGCAAGTCTCTGCACTCTTCTTGAAATGCCTATAGGTTTGAAATTATTTTAAAACAAATTACTTTTTGTAAATGGTGATACTTGTGCTCTCAGGCCACCTGATCTAATTATATTAAAACCAAGTGAGGCGAGATATCAGAAGTCAGGATTGGGAGGGACTTCCCTGGCGGTCCAGCGGTTAAGACGCCGCGTTTCCAATGCAAGGGGCGCAGGTTCAATCCCTGGTCGGGAAGCTAAGATCCGACATGCCGCATGGCACAGCCAAGAAAATTAAAAACAGAAAAGAAAAGAAAAGAAATCAGGATTGGGAAAGTATGCCTCTAAAGGCTGCCGGCTTCTCTGGGCAGATGCAGCTATTTCTGGAAAGTTCCAAAAAGCAAAACTTGAAATTGCCATGCACTGGCAACAGTTTACGTAGCATTTACATTGTATTAAAGCTATTTACATAGCATACATTGTATCAGGTATCATAAGTCATCTAGAGATGACAAAGTATATAAGATGAGTGCAGGTTATCTGCAAATGCGGTGACATTTTACACGAGACTTAAGCAAACTCCGATTTTCGTGTTCTTGGGGATCCGGGGACCAATCCCCCCTCGGATGCTGAGGGATGGCCGTATACACCTTTCTCTGGGTTCATGCATGCATGTTGCATATCTGAGAACAAGCAGCCCCTCTGCTCTCTAGCCAAACTGCATCAAAGTAGGTGCTTCCTTTGCTGTCTGTGCCCAGGTGGGAATTGCTAAGGAGCTGTGCGTACCCTTCCCTCCTGCATTGTCTTGTGTCTCGGGCACCCTGACCCAGAGGTCTTGACAATAAAGGCAGGCGTGTCCCAATCCTGGGCTCAGTTTCCTCTCAAAAGCTTTTGGATCAGTGTCTAGGCTTAGGGGAGATGCTAGGGAAAAAAAGAAGTCTCTAGATCTGAAAAGTTCTACCCTGCCCCCCAGAACTTTGAATGGCTGTTTCCTTCTCATTATTTAGTTCTTAACTGAAATGTCAGCTTTTCAGAGGGGCCTTCCCAGACCCCAGCTAGAGTAATCCCCTAGACCCCTCACTGCCTAATCACTCTTGGCCAAAACACACTTTTTAATTTCCTCGTGATACACCATCTGAAATTATTTATTTATTCCTTGTTTATTGTCTCTCTCCCTGATAAGCTTGCCCGCTGGTGTCTGCACTGAACAGCAGGGATCTTGTCTATCTTGCTTATGCTGCAGAGCCTGACGTTTAATGGGCACATGATGGCTTCGAGCTGAACTGCCACCGTCCAGCCCTATGCCTCTGCCACCTCCGAGCTCCCCTACAGCCACAGGCACAGTTTTCCACCCCAAGTTCCTGGCATTTTCCCTTTTCGCGAGTTTTAGCTCTCTTTTATGTTCCTGCAGAAACTTCCTTTGTTTTTTGTGAGCCTAGCAGGGCCATACAAATTATAGTGTATACAGGATCGAGTTGTTTTGTAGCAGGAGACTCTCAGAGTGTCTGTTCTGACACATCTGTGATCATTTTTTCACCTTTGCACAAAGCAGTTCCCAAATACCAAGCATCAGGCTTTGGGCTCTGATGCCCCAGCTGCCTTCCTCATCCTATCCTGACTCTCATCCTGTGCTTCTTTCCATCTCAGCTGAATGACCTTGACTGCCATGGAGGTCAAAATTCTTGCCTGGGTCCTCATCCTTTCCTTCCTAGCACTTGACACAGCAGCAATTATACAGTTATCTCTGTCTTCATTTTCTTGATGTCTGACTTTCTCCAAAAACTGTAAACTCCACGAGTGCAGGACCTTGTCTGTTGTCTCTGCTACTCTATCTCCAGTATCTAGCACGTGGCTCAGCACATGGTGGGCACTCAGTAAACATTCATTAATAAATGAAGCACCAGGAAAAGGGGCAGATTTTCATCTCAGATTCATGTAACTGGCAGCACAGCAGGAGCTGTGAAAGAACCAGGGCATTGAAAGTTTTCACTAACTTCCCACTTTGCCTGGAAGCCTGGCAGAGTAGGGGCACAGAGATTTCCTGGACAGACATACCGAATATCGAACAACAGCAAGTGACACGTTTATGACGCCAGCCCTAAACAACACGTTGTTGATGCTCCAACTCAGCCGCGGCTGGACATACACGGCCACCAAGTCCAGAGTTCCTGGCACCAAATCAGATCTCACCAGGAGGATCTCACCTGTAGTTGGCTGTCTTCCTGAGAGGTGATGTTGCCAGAACCATTACAAACTTTTTTTCCTACCCGAGAACGTACATGTTTTCCCATTTGATTTGCAAAAAGGCTGGTAACAAGCTACAGCCTGGAGGAGAGTCCATGCCACTAGGGGACCCATTGTCTTCGTTCCTGCCCCACCTTTGATTCTTTTCCTGCATTGCCCCTCTCTGCCTGGTGTTCATCAAGTCCTGGTTACCAGATAGCGCCCCCTTTTGTCTACACCTCATCTTGCAGTTCCTCATTGTCGTGCCATGGTCTTTGGGAGGGTGATCCAGAGGCTTCATCTCCAGGAAGAGAGGACGGAGTCCACACGGCTCTTCTCACCACACTGTTCTCCACCTCATCATCTTGAAATACTCTTTGTTCCTGATTATCATGTGTGACCTTCTGTGCTACTCAGGCTTTCCTGTTTCAGGCACAGTTCCAACTTTCTGAATCCACCTGCTGGCATATGTTAGGAGTCTCTATTTTTTGGTACTAGAATCTAAACCAAATTGGCTTCAGTAGGAAAGAAATGCATCACTTGTACGGTTTTGTCTACACATAACAGAACACCCGATGAAAAGCGGTGTAAGCAGTGAGGACATTTATGACTTCCCGGAACAAGACGTCCAGAGGAAGGGCAGTTGCATCACTGGTTCAGCAGCTTGGTTATGTCAACAAGGACGTGGACTCTTGCTGCTTGTGAAGTTAATTTGTTAATTTCTTCTCACATGGTCACAGGATGGCTGCCACATTTTGAGAAACACATGTGGACGTGATACTTTTGGCTAAATAGGAACATTTCCTCTTGGTGTTTATTTTTATTGTGGAGAAGACATTTTTGAGAAGACCTTCCATAGGTTTCTCCTTAGTCCCATTGGTCAAGATCGGGCCACATTCCATCACAGGTACCAAGGAAGTTCGGAGGAAAGATGAATATCTGGTTTTTATTTTTTTTGGCTTCTATGGTGGAAAATGAGCTCCGACAGTAAAGAAGAAGAGATGGGGAAACAGAAACAGAAAATGTTTCCCAGTGTGCATTACAGTTAGGTCGGGCCATGTGACCAGACCTAACCAATAGACTGCAAGCAACAGTGACGTGCCATTTCTGGTTGAGGCAATGAAGCCAATGCTTACTTCAAGACTTCTAGTTTCACAAGAAAAATTATACCTATTTGGTTAAGGCACTACAGTGGGGTTTCTATTATTTTTAGCTGAACAGACGCTGATACACCATTTACCCACCAACCTGGTTATTGTCCTTTTGTCCTCACCCCTACCTCACATCCATCCCGATCTTCCTTGGCCGTGTTCTTCGCAGAGACTGATCTATGGACTACATCACACAGGTTCTCTTGCCCTGTGGCTTCATGTTGGCATCAGCCAATGGGAGGTAAGCACAGGGGAGATGTTGAGAGAGAGAGATCAGGGTATTTCAGCTCCCACTTCCTCTTTTCCTAGCACTTTCTCTTTTCCTGGCATAGCTGCATCCCTCTGGGACCAGAGCTCCTGTCTGATGGACCCTTCTTCGTGGCTTTAGCCCTCATGGGGCTCTGCTAACACTGCTTCTTCCTCTGACCTGCCAGGCCCAGAAGTGGTAATGACTTCCCAGTGTCACTCATCCTGGGTGCCTGTATAAGTTTCCTAGGGCTACTATAACAAATTACCACAAACCTGGTCTCCAATTTGTCTATTTTTTCCTTGGTTGCTTGAGCTTTTGTTGTCATATCTAAGAAACCATCACCTAATCCAAGGTCACAAAGGTTTACTCCTATTTTGCCTCTAAGAGTTTCATAGTATTAGCTCTTACATTTAGGTCTGAGCCAATTTGAGTTAATTTGTGTGTATAGTGCAAGGGGCAATCCAATTTCATTATTTTGCATATGGGTATCCAACTGTCCCACCACCATTTGTTGCCAAGACTATTCTTTCCTCTTTGAGTTGTCTTGGCACCTTTTTAGAAAATCAATTGACCATAGATGTATGGGTTTATTTCTGACTTTTAATTCTATTCCATTGATCTTTATGTCCGTCCTTATGACAGTGTCACAGTCTTAATTACTATAGCTTTGTAATAAGTTTTGGAATTAAGTGTGAGTCCTTCCAACTTTGTCTCCTTTTTCAAGGTTGTTTTGTCTATTCTGGGTCCCTTGCATTTCCACATGAATTTTAGGATCAGTTTCATATCTGTCTCCTGGTGAGACCCTGGAAGGCAAAGACAAGTCTCTCAGCCGTCTTTGTAACCTGCTTGGTTTGCTGAGTGTCTGGCCTATTAATACACATCAAAAGCTTGTTGAATTCAATGCAATGTTCCAGGGATTTTTGTCTGGAGTGTGGAACAAATTTCCACCTGGAAGAATGCTAAGTATTTGTTTCAGTTCCAACGCACTGAGCTGCAAGTAGCAACTACAAAACAGTTAACGGCGGCCTAAACCACAGGATATTTGTGGCTTACTTAACAAGGAGTCTGGAGGTAGGCAGACTCCAAGTCACTCAGCAATTCAGCCATGTCCATCCTTCCTTACAGTGTCCCCAGTATTCTGGTCTTTTCTCATGCTTGTCATGTCATCAGTAGTAGACGGTTGTCATCGTGCAGGCTCCATTTCCTCATGCCAGCATCACAAAGAAGAGTGAGGATGGGGGTAAAGGCTTTCTTCTCCGGAGGCTTTGTGTGTCATCCAAATGGGAAGCTCCCGCTCACGTCACTGTCCAGAACTGGATCGAGTCCTATCCCTGGCCCAGTCATTGGGGAAGGGGGATGAGATTACCATGATTCATTTAGGCCAATCATGCTTCATCCAATGAAGCAGGTGCCAGCGCATACCTTTCCTGAAATCCAGGTGAAGCAGGTGTGAGGTGAGACATATGTGTTGGGCAGCAATGAATAGTGCTTACTCAAGCTGACTATACCTGATTCACAAAATGGTATTTTTGTAGGCTCATGTAGTAACTCAACTTATAATGTTGTTCCTTTGAGAAAGTGTGTTCTCAACACCGAAGAGAACACTTGAGAATTGCAATACATGGAATGAAATTCCAAAATACATGCAATGAAATTCATCCATTTATCTTTAAAACTATAGGAATATAATTTCATCGTTCTTAGACCCATTTGAAGGTATTTTAGAATCTTTTAGTTTGAGGACCGATTATGAACATAAACTGTCAAGGTGTAGATATTTAAAAGCGATGGTTAACAGAGTTTACTATGAGAAAACCAAAAAAACTTGTGAACTTTTTGTTTGCTCATTAGTTCTTCTGTCCTCAAAAAGAGTGGGATTGCCAGCTGTTTATAAACCCCATCTGGTCCCCCCAAGGATGGCTCAAGGAACTAAGTTCACAGATAGTGGCAGAATCGCCTCTCTTATCTCCAGGTCCACCGCTCATCCTGCTTAACTGCAGGAGCCTCGATCAACAAACATGGGCTGCGTGCCCATGACCTGGAAATAAATGTCCCAGGTATTTCTGTCTGGCGCTTGGAATGAATTTTCACCTGGAAGAATGCTAAGTATTTGTTTCAAGGCTGTGGCTGTGTCCTGGAGAGCCAAAGAGACCCTTTCCCAGTCTGTTGGGGCCGGCACGCGGGACCAGACAACCAAGATCCTAAGCACATTCCAGTGTGGAGTAAGTGGGATCTCAGTGTATCAAACATCAGGGGCGCGAAAGGTCAGCGGCCTGCGTTGCGCCCGGTGCCGGCCCGGCGGCGCTCTAACCACTGCGCCCCCGATCTCGTCCCCGCCGTCGGCCTCCAGCCACAGGCGTCGCTGTGCTCTCGCGCCGGCCCGGGAGCCGCGTTCCGCAGGGAGCAAGCGCTCGCGCAGAGCAGGGGTTTCAGTTTCTGGCGCGAACTTCCGCCGTTGCGAAGTTGCAGGGCGGCTTGGCGCGATGTCTGGGGACGGCAGCGGCCGCCGGTCCGAGGGCCGGGGCCGGGGCCGCGACCCGCACCGGGATCGCACCTGCTCCCGCTCCCGATCGCGCTCCCCGCTGTCGCCCGTGTCCCGCCGCGGCGCCGCGCCCGAGCGCAGGGAGGCCCCGGAGCGCCCGAGCTTGGAGGAGACGGAGCCGTCGGATTCCGGGGACGAGATGATGGACCCGGCGAGCTTGGAGGCGGAGACCGACCATGGCCTGTGCCGCCAGATCCGCCATCAGTACCGGGCGCTCATCAACTCGGTCCAACGTAAGGCGGGGCGGCGCGGGCGCGGGCGCGGGGCGGCGCGGGCGCTGGGCGGCGCGGGCGGCGGCCGGGGCCAGCCCTGCGCCGCCTGGCCGCGCCTCGATTGGCTTGCGAGGCGCTCGCATATCCGTCGTGCGGATATCGCTGCACGACCTTGGCCGGGGCGCGCAGGTCCCAGAGGAGCAGGACGGCACCGCCGGAGGCCAGGCGCGGGCGGGCGCTCGTGCGAGCCCAGGTGGTCGAGAAGGGGGAGAGACGGCACGCGGAGCCTGGGCTCCTTCTCTTGCATCCAGCGGTTCCCAGCGAGCGCTCGCCCGCCCGCGGCAGCGTCGCCCGTGAACTGTCAGAAATTCAAATTCCCGGACCGCACTCCAGACCTATCCAGTCTGAAACTCTAGGTGGCCCAGGGGATCCTGTGGCTTGCAGAGTTTGAGAACCACTGTTAGCAGCGCTCCTCAGAGGCTGCAGAAGGAGTGGAGCCTTTGGGTGAAGTTTAGGGGGAGCCAAGTGGGTCCCCTTTTAAAGTTCATTCTGCTAAAGGGGTACAGTCCTTCTCTCGCCTGGCCGTTTTGGTTAAAGAGATAAAACTGTTGGAAGTAATTCCCCCGGGGAGCAGGGGGCGGGGCTTGGCTGTGTTGCTGCAGCTGGTCACTTTGTCAGCCATTTGTCAGCGAATGATGAGCACGCTTCCCAAAGCTTGTATTTTTTTAAATAGAAAACCGGGAGGATATATTGAATGCCAGCGACAAGTTAACAGAGGTCCTTGAAGAGGCCAACACCCTGTTTAATGGAGGTAATTCATTATTTTATGTATGGAAGCTTTGTGTTATCATATGTTTTAGGATAATTTTCATTAGTTCTACATAAGCGAATTATCGACATCAGACAACTCCCACATTTATAATAGTGCGTAACTAGTTTTGGAATCTTTTTCACTGTAGCACTACTTCTACTTTTATTGTGCACTTACCATTCCCTAAGCATATAGTAAGGACTTTACATGAAATTTGGGGAGGTGGGGGGCTGTGTCTGACAAAGCCCCCCAGGTGGTTCTGTTGCTTGTTCAAATTTGAGAACTTTCTGTGTATTATCTTTCTACTGTATTGACTGCTGTATCCCCAGAATGCATTGGTTGAATGGATGAATTAAAAAGAAAGGACTGAGCTGGACCTTGACGTCCTGTTTCTTTCCCTGTCCTCCCGACCTCCCCTCCCTCAGCTCCTTCCTCTTGGTCCACCTGTAACCCAGTAGGGGTAGCCATGTCTACAGGTGGCCCTGTTGGTCTCTGATGGGGGGAGGGGTGTGAGAAAGAGAGAGAGAAATCTCAGCACTGAACTCTAGACCTGTGTTGCAGAAGGAGGAGGCGCTAACAAATAATCTTGGTTTGAATGAAAAGCAGCAGCAGTGTTAGTGGTAAGAGCAGTCTGTCTGTCTGAAGACAGAGGACAGGTCAGAGAGGCCCCTGATGTGGGCACTGGGTCACAGAGCCCTAGGATGAGTCCCCAGACCACTTTTCCCTCCTAAGTCCATTGGGAGCGGAAAGGGAGGGTGCAGGCAGACGCGGGTGAAGAAGCCGGCAGAGCCGGCCGCTGCCCGGACACCACGATTCCTCATGTTCTTTGAAGACCAGAATGTTTATTTCTGGTCATTCGCTAGTGTGGCTGATGTTTAAATGTCACCCACTTGCACATTTTCTATCTGTACGCTTTCAAATCTGTGTCTCTCTTGCTGTGACTGCCGCCTCCTTACCATCCCCCATCTTGGTCTACTTACCATCCCCCATCTTGGTCTACCAGTTCACCTAATTTCCGCAAACCTTCCGGAAGCCAGCCTTTCCTTTTCACCCTGTGAAATCCCTCCTCCACCCTCTAGGCTTTTCTTCTCTCCCAAGCCTAGACCCCCCCAGGCTGGCTCCTCAAGGTTACTCTTGACCCCTTCACCCCCTTATTATTATTATTCACCCAGCTTAAGAGTTGTCGATCAACAGATCGTTTCCCCCTCAGCCATTTCCACTGTGCTGGCTGGGTCACCTCTTTAAGGCAAAATTATTTACAACTGACTTGGGAGGTGGTCAGCCAGCACAGAACTCTGCATCCCCCGTAGACGTGGATCTGATGTTCTCAGTTTTAACTCTTTAGAGGCTTGGATCCATCCGTGAGAGATCTGCACTTTCCTCAGTGTGCGCTGTGACAGTGATGTGCTGGGGGGTCTAGAGCAGCCCAGGAACCCGCCCCTCTAGCTTCTGCCTCTGCCTCGTTCTCTCACTCATTGTCACTTTCGCAGTAATTCTCCTAAATTAAAACTGAGGAAAGGGACTTCGCTGGTGGCAAAGTGGTTAAAAATCCGCCTGCCAATGCAGGCGACATGGGTTCGAGCCCTGGTCCGGGAAGGTCCCACATGCTGCGGAGCAACTAAGCCCGTGCGCCACAACTACTGAGCCTGCGTTCTAAAGCCCGCGAGCCACAACTACTGAGCCCCTGTTCCACAACTACTGAAGCCTGTGCACCTAGAGCCCGCGCTCTGCAACAAGAGAAGCCACCGCAATGAGAAGCCCGCACACCACAACGAAGAGTAGCCCCTGGTCGCCACAACTAGAGAAAGCCCGCGCTCAGCAGCGAAGACCCAATGCAGCCAATAAATAAATAAATATTTTAAAAAATTGTGATAATGTTAAAAAAAAAAATGAAAATGATGTATAAATACAAAGCCTGGAGTCAGTAAGTTCACCAGCCTGAGGAATGTTCGGGAAATAGTAATTCAAACGAAATGGCCTTGGGGAGTGAGCCAAGCAAAGGTATTTGTGTATTTGTCTCTTCTTGGGTGTCTTTTCCATTTGCCTTTGCCGGTGTTCCTGGAGCGCTTTTTACACACTGCCTGTTCCCTTCGGAGTCTGATTAAACCCATTCCTCTCAGCCCTGCTGTTTCCCCCAGTGGACCCTTCCCTCACCTCCCCAAACTTCCTCCTCGGTTTCCCTGCCCCATTCCCTTCTTCTGTCCTATTTAAATCTTTTTCTGCCTATAGCTTATCTTAAATCCCATGCCCTCTGTCAAACGTCTTGGGATCGTCCATCCTCAGCGGTCACGGCCCTGCTGCCTGTAGACTGTTCATTTGGTGGTGCTCGTGCTGCCAGGTAGAGGCTGCATCTTCCGCTGCCGGCCCCGCACCTAATTTCACCTGAGGCTCCTTGACCACTTACCTGTTGCTGGTTGGCAAACCACCACGCCCAGCACGGTGCCTTACACATAGCAGGCATTCAGTTTGACTTACATCATCAGCGCGGTGTTAACAGTGGCTGGGATGGATTGCTGGAGTCAAAGGGAAAAGCCGGTGTTGGAGATGATGGAGGTTTTGTTAAGCTGGGGTTGTTACGAGATTGCGGTTCAGTTCCCGGGAGTAGGAAAAGTGCAGAGGGAGCTGGCTTTTAGGAAGACTGGTTGGCTTTGATTTCAGGTTTTGGTGAGCTGGGCAGGGGAACCAGTTTTTAGACGGACATGAATGATGTTTGAGATTTTTTTGGTCCTGTGGGAAATGCGGAGTAAGTGTAGTTGGACGTTTTGGGAAAATACCTGTGGATAATGTGTATGTTGTAATGTGTGTGTTTTCCTTCTTTTTTGAATAGTGTCCCGAGCAAGAGAAGCAGTCCTAGACGCCCACTTTCTTGTTTTGGCTTCAGATTTGGGCAAAGAGAAGGCAAAGCAGCTGCGTTCTGATCTGAACTCGTTTGATATGTTAAGATATGTCGAAACCCTAGTAAGTTCAAAGCTACAGAATCTTAATAAAAAATGCTTCATCTGTCACATATTGTATAATTATCTACTTTGCTTATATCCATATGCAAATGGTTTTCACTTCATTTTTCCTGTTTTGGGCCTCAGATTCCTCCAAAGAGATCTTACCAAATTAAACAGATGACAGTCGAGCTCTGTGGTGGAATCTAGGTTGGCAGCTCAGAGCAGTTTGAAAATCTCCTAGCCTTCTAAGACTCTGGGCGCTATGTTTATTTCAAATGGCCATGTTTTTCCTCACTCAGCTGTCAGTTCATAAGTGTTCCAGCTTATTCTCAGTGACCTAGGACGTTTGTCCCAGGCTGGGCAAAAGCCCACACTGCAGGTGGCAGAGTTCAGCTGGAGATGACAGGTCTGGTGGAGGGGCCATGTTTTGATTTGTCTTTGAGAATATTTCAGAACCATCCGAATATGATCGGGGTTCTGCTTTTGGTTTTTTTTGTTGTTGTTGTTTTGTTCACCTGTCTTTGCCTCTTAATACGTTTGAATGGCTGTTACCTGAAATTTGGAAACTTTTCCTTGATGGATTTACCAAAAAAAAGCACAAGGAGACTAACTTTGTACCTTACTCTGTTGTCCTTTTTTCCTTGGTTCTACTTTGAGCCAACCTGTATCCTAGCATTTCTGCTAGGACATTGATTTTCTGACCAAATGTGTGTTAAAAGGTTATTAAAATGATTTAGTACCATGAGACCTGACCAGATAAAGTATTTTGTAAAGGTATGAGGCAGACGAGGTTTTCGTTGTTTCTAAAACCTTAGATTTTTTTAAAATTTAAATTTACTCTACTTAAATTTTAAACCTTAAAATTTTCTTTTTCAACAACTTTTAAATTTTGACGTATCATGCATTTTGGAAAATGCACACTAATGTATAGCTCAATAAATAAAGTTAACTATGTATTGGGTAATCTTTTTAAAAATTACTTTTATTTATCAGGGTGAGCTTTGTACTTTAAATAACATATCAAAATAAATTCCAGAAGTCTTAAAGCAGTCCATATAAAACCTGAAATTAATAGCTGTCTAGTCTCTGGGAAGGGAAGATCTTTTCAAGTATGACACTAAATAAAAAGACTATAAAGAAAAGATTGGTAGATTGGACCAGACAGAAATTGAAATGTGTTCCTCCAAGCGTGCGGCGGTGGGACAGGGCGGCAGGAGGATGGGGTGGAGCTGACCACGCCTCTCTGATCGGGTTCTGGCAGTCTCCTTTCTTCAAAGTTTAACTGCCTTTAACGGGTGAAGCTCTCTGAGGGTTTTTGATTACTGTTTATATATGATACTACCATTTTAATTTGATAATCTCTAGGCATTTCATAATTTTATAGTGTAATAAAAGTGTACTTTCATAAAAGCAAATTTAATGCAATACACTTTCTGTAAGATAGCTTCAGGTAGCAGAATTATTAGACTTCCGCCAACTCTTCCCAGGAAGGCGGTTTTAAGATGAACGATTCTCTCCCTGACGCTAGGCCCCTGCTCTCTGGAAATGCTGAGATACGAGCTGAATAGAGGTCTCCAGGAGGTTGGCTGAAAAACGAAAATCCAAAGCCAGCTAAACTTCCCTGTTCTGTCTCAGACCTTTTGCTTGGGGATGTCATGTCATATTTTTATGCTAATTCAGCTTTGCTAATACTTTAAAAGTGAACTACGGGTGATCGGAAATTCCCAGTGGGCTTAGTTCTGGTCCGTCTGCCCCTCAGCCTGCAGGGGGCCAGAGCAAGGTTTCTCAGGCTGGGCACGAAGGACATTTTGGGCTGGCTGAGTCTTTGTTGTGGGGGCCTGTTGTAGGATACTGAGAGCATCCTGGCTTCTGCCCACCAGCTGCCAGTAACGCTGCGCTCTCCGCCTCCCCCCAACCCAGTTGTGACAGCCAAAAATGTCTCCAGACATGAAGCCAAAAGACCCCTGCAGGGGCACGGGGGGTACAGAATCACTCTGGTGAGAACCATTGGTCTGGATCATCTCGCTTTCTTACCAAAAGGTTCTGAGTACATTGAGGAATATTTTCTGCCACAAAGAAGGTACCTTTGAAAATAGGAATTTATAATAAGAAATTTAGCCAACGTGTTAGGACAGCAAAAACAGACTTTGCCTCTGGCCTGTTGTTTAGTGATAGAGACGACTGGGTACGGTGAATGATTGCTTGTGGCTTAACTGGGGTTTTTGTTTCCCTTCGTTTTTGTAGCTGACACATATGGGTGTAAATCCGCTAGAAGCTGAAGAACTCATCCGTGATGAAGATAGTTCTGATTTTGAATTCATAGTCTATGACTCCTGGAAAATATCAGGCAGAACAGCAGAAAACACCTTTAATAAAACCCATACATTCCACTTTCTGTAAGATTATTTTAAAAATCCGACACACCAGCCATTTGTAAACCTTAAATTGTTTTTTATTGTAGGGGCAAAAATTCTTTGGTATTGTGGAGGTGACGATCATGATGACGTTGTTTGGAGACTTTCTAAACTTTGATTTAAAAGCCCATAAAATCTTGATGTGGATGGACCCTCATCCTGCTTAATTTAAGGAGGAAAGGCCGTGGGCTGGTACCTCCTTACCAGGGCGCCCTGCTGGCTCCTTAGCTTTCTCTCTTTTATTTTCTTTTTTATATTTATTTATTTACTTACTTATTTGGCTGTGCCGGGTCTTAGTTGCTCCTCTGCTTTCTGGCGTGGCAGACTTTGGGTCTGTGGCATAATGTCTGGCTTTGTTTTATCATCTTTAAAGTCCTTATCAGGTAGGAGGATGATACCTCCTATGAAAGATGTCTTAAAATTCTACCAGTATATGTAAAGTGCCATTTATTATATATAGTTTCCTGTTAGATGATCTCTGACTTATGTCTGAAGACTGCTTGAGTCACTATCATATAAACTGCCTAGTTCAGTTTTTGGATACAACTCTAATCTTGAAAAGCTTTTCTTTATACTCAGATGGAATTGGCTTCTGTCTTAATTTCCCAGCTCAGTCCTATGGAGAAGCTAAGACCAGCTCTTGCTGGTTCTTCTGTGAGACAGCCCTTAAATACATAGTAGATAACTGCTCTGGGGTAAGCACCCAGGTGGGTTCTTCCTTAAGTGGATAGCTCCAGGGCATCTGTCTCTTCTGATTACCCTTCTAAACCTTCTGAGATTGGTAGTGTCTGTTAGAAGGCTTTGGAGATGCAGATGTGGTCCGTCTGGGGCGTGGGGCCCGGCATCTGTTTTTAACAAGACTTCCCTTAACTCAAGTGCCCAGAACCGCTGTATATTACAGCAAAAAGGTCAAGCTTCCTTACTATAGGAAAAGTCCAAGTCTTTTTTGTTGCTGAGTTCTAGGCTGTGTCATAAATCCTAGGATCTAAAGATAGCCTTTTGTTGTGTGACTTAACCTTTATCTCATGATGTAGCTCGACTTGCAGCCGCAATGATTTATGTATGGCTTTGCAGCCTTGCACTTGCTGTTTGTTCCCTTGGCCTGCAGTGTCCTTTCCCCTTTTTTTTTTCCATCTGGTAAGGTTTACTTCTCCCACAGGCACCAGCTTGGAAGCCTCCAGTGACTTCTCTAGACAGAGGTATCAGTGTAGGATCAGTTTTCCCAACCAGACCCCTCCCGTGTCTGGGTAGATCTCTCTGTCCAAATGCTCTCATAGCACTTGAGTAACACTTCACTACAGCACCACAGGATCTACCATATTATGTGGAAATGGATCTTTGTGCGTGAATATTTATCTGTCCATCTCTACTGTATACTTTGATTTCCTCAAGTGTAGGGACCACATGGGTCTAAATTCTCTGGGCCTTGGTTTCTGCATGGTACCTCTGTAGGGCTTTTTTGGAAGGTGGAGGGAATCCAAATGGGAAAGGAATCCCTTGGCCTCTGCCTGACCTGTTATCTCCTAAGACAGGTGTGTTCTGGATTCCCAGGCTGTGGGCCTCTGCCCTGGCACCCCCAGACCAAAAGGCTTTTAAATTTTAACCCCAGTGGAGCTGTTCGTTCCTTTCCCCTGATCTCTGAAGTTGGCTTTGTGAAACAGACAACAGGCTAGCTGGGAGGACCACAGGCATATTCACCGGCTTACTGTTCAGAGTAAAATACGAACGTGTTGAGGAGGTATCTGGGATTGAGGCGAGCTCCTAAGAATTCTTTTAGACACACAGAGGGAGCAGAAAGGTGTTACAAACCTGACACAAGAGTCTTGGTCTGATGTCACTCATACATCACTGATGCCTGGTTGCGAATTTGACTATGCCATGGGAACTGCTTTCAGTTAGTGAAATTAGTTTGTTTTAAAAAGAAACAAAAGGGCTTCCCTGGTGGTGTGGTGATTGAGAGTCCGCCTGCCGATGCAGGGGACACGGGTTCGTGCCCCGGTCCGGGAAGATCCCACATGCCGCGGAGCGGCTGGGCCCGTGAGCCATGGCCGCTGAGCCTGTGCGTCCAGAGCCTGTGCTCCGCAACGGGAGAGGCCACAGCAGTGAGAGGCCAGTGTACCGCAAAAAACAAAAACAAAAAACCCCCCAAAAAAAGACATGAGAGCATATTTTTCATTAGGTTGGGTTCAATACAAGGAGAGTGCCCTGTTCCAAAGCCACGAACCGAGCGTTCCAGAAAAGTTCGGATGATAGAAGAGCAGCAGGCAATGCCTGACGAGGTTTGTTTCTTCACATGTTGCTTTTTAATGCACCTAATTTCAAATAGCCATGAATACGATATACATGTACTTTGGCCATCTTTTCTAAGCTTTAGGGTCTGGAGTCAGGTTCTGTCACTTAAAAGTAATCATTTAATGTTTGAATCATTTTTGACATGTTTAAGCCTTTAAACATTTTATTGGATTGACCCCTTGTCTTAGTTTTAACTCATTTCTATAGTTTGGATTCGTTCTCCCAAACCAGGGTTTCTTAACCTCAGCGCTGTCAGCATTTGGGCTGGATAATTCTTGGTTGTGAGAGGCTGTCCTGTGCATTACAGGATGTTTAGCAGCATCCTTGGCCTCTTCCCACTAGATGTTAATAGCATCCTCTCACTCCCCCTGCCCCACCCCAAGTATGACAACCAAATGTTAGCAAATGGCCCATCAGTGGGGTGGGGGAGGGGTGGTGCACAGTCACTCCCGGTTGAGAACCACTGTTCTAAAGTGTCCCTTTTGTATTTTGCTATTTTATGTTCAACCTGAAAATGGTTGATTTGGTAATGCTACTCTTCTATTAGAAAATTAATATGAAAATGTTACTAAAACCAGAAAAATCTTTTTTAACTATTAGTTGTAAGATGGGGATAAAAACTGCTAGCAATCCCAGATAAAAGATATTTAGAGGAGTTTGGCCATGTAAGAGAGCAGAAAAGGTTAACAGGCAGACAAATAGGTCAGTCTGCTTGATAACGACTTTATATTTTCAGTTAAAAAGAATGGAAGAATCTCATCAAGAAGCAACAGAAAAAGAAGTAGAAAGAATCTTGGGATTGTTGCAAACATATTTTCAAAAAGATCGTAAGTATGATACCAAGCTCAAAAGGGAGCAACTTGTATTTATCAGGCCTGTGTCACTTTCAGTGAGAAGTTATTTTTATTCAAAAGGCATATATGTAATGTTTGAATCATTTTGATTCTTTCTTGACGTACGTCTTTAATGAGGCTTCTCCTCTCTAGAAATTCCATGAGAACATTGGTGTAGTAAATTCTCATTTTTATCTTTAGAAGGTGGGATATTTTTTCTGTTACAAAATAATACATGCCATAGAAGTGAGAAAAGTAAAAAGTCAAGTACCTATTCTACCTGTCCTCACTCCCTAGAGGTTGCCACTCATAAAATGTGATGTGTATATTTTCAGATTTTCTTATGTTTATGTCATAATAAATATGCAACTAAGTAGGGATTTTTTTTGTCGGTTTTTTGCTTTTTTCAAAGCTAATCATAATATACACATTATTCTGCAATATGACTTCTCCATGTGGACATTTTCCCATATCAATACATAAGATCCCGCTTATTCTTTTCAGTGATTCCCACTGGGTGGCTGTATCGTAAATATATTTAACAAACCCTCTATTAGTGGGCAAGTTCTTTATAACATTTTACTCTTGTGTAAACTGCTGGAGTGAAAAATCTTGGCACATAACTTTGCGCACATGTGCTAATATTTCTGTAGGACAGCTTACAGATTTTTAACAGGTACACAAGATTGCCCTCCAGCAGGGTTGTATTGATTTCCATCCCACAACAGGATGAATGCCCATTTCCTTCCTCTGGCTGACACTAGAGAGTATTGGTCTTAATTGATAAGCAAAAACAACTTTTCCTGTACTGAAGCATTTTTTCCTCTTTTGTCTGTAGCTGATACTCCGATGTCCTTCTTTGACTTTGTGGTTGATCCACATTCTTTTGCCCGAACAGTGGAAAACATCTTTCATGTTTCTTTTATTATAAGGGTAAGATTTAAAATTATTTCTCTAATTGTTTTTATATGCTTTTAAAAGGGTAAATAATAACAGGTATAGATGGCAGCTGGCAAAGGAATTTGTACTAACCAATAAGTGTTTTAGACCCATTGTAGCAAAACATTGACAAGTCATAGGCAGAAGGAACTAGCTAAAAACTTACATGCTTGCTTTTACATTATAGAAATTTTTTAGAGAAAGAATTGGCAAAATTTGAATACGGAACTTATAGATTAGATAACTGTATGATGTAAATGTTAAATTTCCCAAACTTGGTAGTTGTCATGTTATGTACGAGAATATTCTTGTTTTCAAGAAACATACACTGAAGTCTTAGGGAAAAGGAACAGATTGTCCATCACTCATAAAAATTAATATATAGAGAGAGAAAGCAATAATGTAAATATGGCAAAAGTCAAACAATTGGTGACTCTGGGTAAAGGATATCTGGGAGGTCTTTACAGTAGTCTTGTAACTCTTAAGTTTGAAGTAATTTCAAAATAGATGGTTTAGGAAAAAAATAAAAGTACTCAGAAATGTACTTTGAGAATTTGCTCTAGGCTGTCTTTAGTCTTCTGTCAGGTTGCATTCCTGCACTTGTAAGATGAGTTTGATTTTCATCTTACGCAAAAATCTTGTATTGACCAAAGTATTTTTCCAGAAATGATAACAAAGGCATATTTTGTCAATGGTAAATGGTAGAATTATGCATTATAAAATGTGGATATTCAGGAGTTCCCTGGCTATCCAGTGGTTAGGACTCCACACTCTCACTGCTGAGGGGCCCGGGTTCAGTCCCTGGTGGGGGAACTAAGATCCCACAAGCCAAGTGGCACAGACAAAAAATAATAATAAAAATAAAAAGTGGAATATTCAAAAAGTATGAATCAGTCAAAGAGTCAAGATGGTTACAGTTTTATTTAAGAGCTCCTCGGGATGCGGTTGTAAAAGAGCTGATTAGAACCTGAGGGATACCCCGTGTCGAGAAAGACGTTAGAGGAGGCTTGTCCATATAAACTCCTCATTGTTACGGTACACTTTGATTGTCTAAGGTTTAGAATTTTCTAATTGAGTAATTTTTTCATCCAATGGTTATAGGTTTTGAATCTAAATTTTAGTCTTCTCCTAAAATCACATTTGTGTTTTAGGATGGGTTTGCAAGAATAAGACTTGACCAAGACCGACTGCCAATAATAGGTAAATGATTCTATGTTCAGAAAAATTAGTTTTAGAGAAAGTGTACTTGTTACTAGAGTTTGTGAAATGTATTTTATTAAATGTAGACTAGTTTTTATTTTAGGTAACAAACTTTACAATGCTGTGTCTTCTTCAACTAACTGAAAATGTTGAAAACTGAATCATAGTTTAAAACCTATGGATTCATCTGTGTCATTGATTGAACATCTATTGCTGTGAAGACAAACAAGAAATTATACAATTTCCCTTAAATTTTAATTTAGAAAGCTTGTAATTGCAGTTATTTTTGTAGTTTCCTTCTTTCTATTTTAACCCTAATGCCAGCAGCTCGAATCTTTAATTCTTTGTTGAATGATTCACACTGTCCATTACTCTTTGCCTTCTAAGGTCTCCTGTAGAGAATGAAGTTCTTTCATTGCACTTATGTCTTCCTTTAAAAGTTCTTAATTTCATGTTGGACCCACTAGGCCTTAGCTCTGTGGTTGGTTCATAGATATGCAGAGTTTTTCAAATGATTGGAATGTGTTATTCTACCACATTTTTTTCTGAATGGAAGCAAACGGAACTACTTGCTATTGTAATAACACAGCACAGTAATGCATGAAATCCTAATAAATATGTAATATTCTAAGTATCTTGTCGATACAGGTTTCATTCCTATTATTCATTGGTTTCTGTTCAGATTACCTCTTCTGACTTGATAACTTTTGAAAACTTTGTCTTTCAAACAGAGCCTGTTAATATTAACGAAGAAAGTGGAGGAATTGACCAAAACACTCAAATTAGGAATCAGGGAATTATAGCTTTGAGTTACCGTGACTGGGAGGTAATGCTCTGCATGTTGCCTTGGGCAGTTCGTCGTCAAGAATTCCTTTGCTGTAAACCCAGTGCCCAAATGTTCTTTGTTCTCTGCCAGGAGATTGTGAAGACCTTTGAGATCTCAGAGCCTATGATTACTTCAAGTCAAAGCCGGCAGAGGCTAAGCGCTTGACACCAGCTGAAGGTAACATTTCCTATGGGAAGCTGCACGTATTTATTAGTTTTTTTTCACATTCTGGTGAAATTTGGATTTTGCTTCCCTCTAGTGCCCCATTTTTAGAACTGTGTGTAACTGCTGAAAAATGCAGAACAGGACCTAGAGGTTGCAAGTTCCCTTCTTTGGATTGATTACTTTGGTGTTGTTAAGACTTGCCGTTGAAAGAGACAGAGCAGGGGTTGTTCTTGGTTTGGCTTTTTTTACGCCCAAACAAATGGATAAAGTAGATAAGTGGAATATTGAATCCTCCCATCAGTTTTGTTCATTGTCCCATTAGGTTCGCTTACTTTATAGGTACGAAGTAGAAAAGGAGGATTAAGACGGAATTACCTTGGAATGATGTTGGTAATGGGCATTTCTGAAATTTGAGTTATGCTTTTGAAGTAATTCTTCATCTTTATGGAGAACATTGCTGGGAGGAAATCTTAGTAATGATCTGTACTGCACACAGCTGTGGATGGGAATCGGAAGACTGGATTCTGTTGGCTCTGCCCCTTTAAAATGTTGGGCAGGTCAATCCAGCTTTGTTTTTTCCTTCTCTATAAATCTATCTATAAAATGGGGGGATTCTGAATTAGATAATTGCTAAGACTTTTTTTTGTAGCTCAAATTTTCTATGATTTGGAGAATTAAAATTAGCTTTTTAGTACTTAATGTAAACTTTTTTTTTTAAGGAAAAATAGCTTTCTTTTTAAAAGAAATCAAATGTCTACTGAAACTATACATGAAACAGCATCTTTCACTTAAGCCCTCAGCTTGATTATGTATGCTCTTTATTATATTCCAACGAGATTTTGGAATTCAATTTCAAAGACAATAACATTTATTATTAGATATTGAAGAGAGCTACTGACTTTGAGGAAAAAAGTTCAGTAACTGTTTACCTACCCTAAGATACTCATCCCCACAATATACTGGGGATTATTTGAGCATTTAAAAATTTAACAAAATATTTATCTTTTCATTGCATCCATCAATACGTTAAATTCTCTGCTACAATCCAAGTAAAATGATGGTGACCAGTGTTTTCTGATACTGTCCATGATGGACAGAGTAAAATCACAGCATACAGAGTAGCCAGGAATTTATACTGTAAACGTTATCTGGGTCCAAACATCTTGCGACAATTCGTGTAAACTCTTAACATGTGCTTCAATTAATTGAGCTTCTTTTGTTCCAAGATAATTGAAGGAAAGGGGAGAATTCATGTAAGATATATAATGTGTGTTTACTTGGGCCCTCCTCACTGAGGAGGGGCTGGTTGTTAGATTTCTTGTATGCATCTTGAATGAACTTTTATCATTTATAAACTGTTAACCAGCTATTTTCCCCCTTTTTTTAGGACTCAAGTGGATAGCGAAGTCCAAAAAGGAAAGCAGCGTATTGTATTGTACATACTGTATGATTAAACATTTTTAAAGACAGATTGTTTTTAGTAAAGTGTAGCTTTTGATAGTTAATGGGTCGTCTTTGATTAAAGGAGGTTCACTGCCATATTCACAAATAATTGTAGTTATTCTTTATTTTCTGTCCTTGGGAAGAGTTTCTCCTTTCTCCAGTCCTGTCCCATTAGAGGTTTTAGTTAGGTTGTTAATGGCCTAAGGATCATTATGGTTCTTCGTGCATCTTTTTAGCTGTAAAGTTAGCTAGTCAAGTCAACAAATATTACGTGGCACCATATGAAATTGTTGGGTTTTTTAAGTAAAATACAGTCAAATGTCAGCAATTTGATAGGATTCAGCCTGTGATTTACACACAAGAAACGACTCAGTCCTCTTTCAAGCCACGCCAGACCGCTTTGGATCCATCTTACCAGCAGTCCTCGCTTTGAACTTGAGGGCTGCTGACTGCGCAGAGAAAACCCGAACGACAGGGTGGAGAGACGCTGCTCCCGTGGGTGCAGGGCCTTCAAGTCTGTCCTTGATGTTCTCTGCGTCCTAGTTGCTTCCTTTTCCCATTCCCACACTTCTATATCCATCCTTTCTCACTCTTTCCCTCTGGTGTCAGAGGTAGAGGTGTCTCTTCTGTGGAGGCTCTGGATCTCTGCATCCTGGGATCTCTGCCGTCAGTCATTCCTTCGCTGTATCTAGCACTTTCCCTTCAACTGCGCTCACCTCTCATCTTAAAAAAATTACTGTGACCCTTCTCAAGTTACTGTCCTGTCTCCTTTTAAAATAACAATCACTTGCTGCCTCCTGTCAGTCCTCACACCATGCTGTGTAGCACCTCCTTTCCCACCATCCTACCAAGGCTCTTTATTGGTGATTCCCTTTCCAAATTGTTAAATCCGATGGATAAATGCTGTGCATTTAACACTTGAAAATTTACTTTTTGAAAACTCTACATCCTTATGCCTGATGCTTTCCCTGGTTCCCCTTCTACCACCTTACTCTCATGATTTATATCTGTATCCTGGACATTCCCGAAAATTTATCTGACTAAACTCTGCAAAGCTACAGATGCACGTAACCAATGGCTCATTGGACAGCATGTGTGGGGGCTGTTTTAGATGTACGTATAAAACAGCCCCCAAATTTGTTTTCCCTGTAATTGCCGTATGGGTACTTTTACTACCGTATTTTCTCAGAGAGAAACCTAGGATTTTTCTTTTACTGCCACAGTCTCTACCTTTTAAGTGGTCACTAATGCCCGTATGGTCCCTTGCTGCCACAGACTAGCCTCTGTGTCCCCCACTTCCTGTCTGTCTTCAGATCGCTTCCATATCTTCAAAACCACTTGTCAGTTTCTCAGCCATCTCCCCACTGCCTTCAAGATTTGAAACCTGAGCTCTTCAGTGATGTTCAAAGCCTCGCAGGATCAGGCCTTTTGCCTACATTTCCAGGCTCACTTCCTTCCCTCTGAACTCTAGCCCTTGCTTTCATTTTGGTTAAACAGCTCTACTGAGATATACTTCACATACTATTCTATTCACCCATTTTAAGTGTATAATTCATTGTTTTTTAGTCTGTTCATGGGCTTGTGCAGCCGTCACCGCAATCTGGTTTTAGAACATTTTTGTCCCCCCAGCCTTGGACCAGTAGCAGTCACTCACCCCTCTCCATCCAGCCTCCAGCCCCTCGGCCTAAGCGACCCCTAACCTGCACTGCATCTATAAACGTGTCTGTCTCTGTCTTCGTAAATTTGCCTATTCTGGACATTTCACATAAATGGAATCACACAGCATGTGGTTTTAACATTTGGATTTTTCGAGCATGTGTGTTTAGAGCTGATTTTTCATTCATCTGCTTTCTACTTGTTTCAAACTCTCGTCATTAAGAAAGTTAAAAGTGGTTACCTTCTGCAAACCAAGGAGGCAAAGCTGTTCTTTGCATTCTGTACCTTTCTGTAATTGAGTTTTCTAACCATGTACTTTTTCATTATTTTAAAAAATTATCAACAGACGTTATTTGGACAGGGCGATTATGGGCCACTTTAACTTCTTTAAATGTCTGAATAGAAAGAAAAAAAACCAACTGGTATGTTGTCTCTTAAAGACCAAACGCATGTAACGTCCCCAAAGCCTCTTTTCCTGCAGAGCGTTGTGTTCTAACAGCGCCTTGTGCTGACCTCAGTTATTAGGTGCTCCTCACCCTGTCTGTTTGCAGTGGAGTTCCCGCACTGGAACCGAAATAAGTCCGTGCCCCATTTTTGCACCGACGGTGGCCAGCAGGAGGTAGGCATTGACGTTGAGTTTCTCCTAACTGCTCTGCCTGCCCGAGGACGTATTTTCCAAAATGCATTCTCAGGCCCCCATGTCCCCCATAAATTGCTGCTACCCTACTCTCTAGTCCATATTCTCAGTATAGCTTTTCATACTACAGAATTGGACATAGCTTTGTTTTACTTCTTCTGTTGTTCTCTTCCCCCAGTAGATTGTAAGCCCTCTAAGGGGCTACGTCCTGGAGTCTTGGATCTCTGGCAGGGCTAGGGCTTAGGCACATGATATCCCATTAACTTTTAGGTACATTGGAGAATGCAAGACAATGTGTTGTCTGCATAATAATTGTAACAGGCTTTTACACTGTCTGTCTATATTTATAGAGAGGGAGCCAGGGCTCGTTAGTCAAGATAACTCAGAAGCTGTGGAATTGCAGGTTTCTTTGTATAACAATATTTGTTCTTGTGAGCAGTGTTCACATAAAAGAACAATGAAAAGCATAAGGAAGGATAGAGGTGTGTGATAAAGAGTTTTCAGAGGCTTGGAGTGGTAGATTAAAACACAGCCCCAAGTATTTTGTTTTAAATTTTTATTTATTTATTTTTGGCTGTGCTGGGCCTTCGTTGCTGCACGCGGGCTTTCTCTAGTTGCAGAGAACGGGGGCTACTCTTCATTGCGGTGCACGGGCTTCTCATTGTGGCCTCTCTTGTTGCGGAGCATGGGCTCTAGGCGCACGGGCTTCAGTAGTCGTGGCACATGGGCTCAGTAGTTGTGGCTCACGGGCTCTAGAGCGCAGGCTCAGTAGTTGTGGCGCACGGGCTTAGTTGCTCCGTGGCATGTGGGATCTTCCCGGACCGGAGATCGAAGCCGTGTCCCCTGCATTGGCAGGCGGATTCTCAACCACTGTGCCACCAGGGAAGCCCAGCCCCAAGTTTATTTGAGAGAAAGAGTCTGTTTCTCTCCCCTTGAATGTGGGCTGATCTTGGGTGGCTTGTTTGATCAGTGGAATACAGCAGAAGTGAGCATCTGATAGGCCTCCCAGAGCCCTGAGTCGCCATGTAGTAAGTCCAACTACCACGTGGCCCTGAAACTACCTAGAAAGGGGAGACAAGGCGAAGGACCAGCTAGGCTCAAGCCTCCTAGCCATCCCTGCCAAGCCATCACCTGAATGTTCCCAAGCATTTCCAGTGGTGCTGCACGGGGCAGAAAAACTGTTCAGCTGAGCTCTGCCTGAATCCCTACAGAACTGTAAGGTAAAATGAAATGGTGGTGGTTTTAATTCACAAGGTTTTAGGTTAGTTATAGAGATAGCTGAAACACTTGGGAATGCTGTGCTTGTGGTTTAACTTTTTTTTTTTTTTTTTTTCAGTGTGATGCACTTAGAAACAACATTAGGGGATATAGGATTTTACTGCACCAACATCTATGAAGGTATGCTAGCCTAAAAAAGAAATACAATCTAGAAAATAATTTAAACTTTCTGCTTTTCTAGTTGACTTCTCAAAAATGGTGGTATACTCAAGAGCTCTCTTCGGAGTGGTTTGCAACTTTATCTTCTTTTTTTTGACTTTTCCATCAGAATAGTCACTTCCATAAGTGCTTCCTGGTAAGGCTGGACAGTTGGATAGGCTGTGACCCATTCAAATTCTTTTACTTCCTCTTTCTCCACTTGAGATTTCAGTAAAGTGGGAGCTTGCGTAGAGAGTTTCTGAGCACCTCGTCGACCATTGCTTTGCTCTGTGAGTTCTCTCCCTCAAGTCATTTGATCTTGATGCCCCTTTGTTTCTTTGCCCAGGCCACCCTGTGCTTTTTGGTCTTAGTTTTGTGTGTTTTCTGGATATTTTCAGTGTGTTCATTCTTCTCCAGTGTTAATACTTTGGGGGAAGGGATTTCATTTGAGATTTCTTGACGGTGTAGTCGACACTTGTGGTCTCTGAGGCCTCTGGCTTGTTCGGCTCAGTATACATGTTTCCGTATCTGGTTGTCCTTTATTGTATATATAGTCCATGGCACAGATCTCAAGTGGCTGTTAGCCCTGCAGGGCACTCTTACACCACGTCCCAGCTAGGGTCTCGTAATTGTTTCATGTCTTCCTCTTCAAGCCTCTTCCCCTCTCCTCCCCCTGCATTCCCTCCTAGTTGAAGACTGTGCCTTAGACATCCTTGTAAAAACAGAAGCAGCCCCTCAGGAACACCGTCCTCTTCCCACTGCAGGAACAACCCCGTGCATCTATCCTGGACTCTGCCCTCCTGCCTTTACGGTGGAAACAATGCCCCTTGGCCCATCAAAAGCCAGTTCTTCCACCTGTGCTCGCGGAACTTCAAGAACTTCAATTTACCATGATCAGATTCCCTTTCCTGCTTCAAAATTTCCTGCCTACTGGATCGCTCCATCAGCATAAAAATACACTTCAGTATATATCATCTTCAAACAAAAAAGGAAAACTCTTCCTTTACTGCACATCCCCTTTTTTACTCCCCTTCACAGTGTAACTTGAAGCAGTTGCCTCTCCACTTTCTCGCCTCACGTTTTCCCTCAGTCCTCTTCAGTTCGGCTTTCACCCCCATCGCTTGTCTGAGACTGCTCTCATCTAGGTCACGAGTCATCTCGTTTCTGTCCCTGTCATACTTGACTTCCCAGCAACATTCTACAGTGGTGACCACTCTCTCCTCCTTGAAATACCTTTCTTTCTTCTGGCTTTCAGGCTATAGCCAAGGGCATGTGACTAAGGCTATCTTGGACCCCCTACACTCTTCCAGCCATTAGCTGAATGTCCGCGAGTAACTGAATAGCCCCTCATTCTCTTCCTGCCTCATGGCCACCCCCTCCACCGGCTTTGCTGGTTGCCTTTTAAATGTAGGAAGATGCAGCAGAGAAACTGTCGCTTAAGATAGAGCACAGTCACACTCAGGCTTCCTTGGACGAGGACAGCCCTGATCGTTCAGGAAGTGAAGTGCTGTGTGTCAGGCACCGGTTTGGAGTGGGAGTCAGGGATGAGCGAGCCAGCCGGGCACACAGGCTGCCCTGTGCTCGCCTCAGCTTCGCCTGCCTGCTTGGCATCCCTGCTCGACTCTTCCTCCAGATCGCTTCCTTCCGTTCCCCCTTCTCAGTCCTGTCACTTCTCAGTTCAAAACGCACCCCCCGCCCCATGGTAGCAGCCTGTAACTAGCTTCCCTGAATCCACACTTTTCTCCCTCTGTCCCCAGCCCCATCAGACCGATCACACATACAGCAGCCAGAGCGATCTCTGTGTTCCATAAATCTGAGCACATCGCTTTCCTGCACAGAAACCTGGGATAGCGTCTTACTGCTTTCGGGAGAAAATCCCCAATTCCAGTATGGCAGCCGTAAGCTGGTTCCTGTCTGCGTCTCCAAACAGGCTTCTCAAGCCGACTGCTCCTTCTGCTGCAGCCACGCTGACTTTTCCTGTTTGAGTATTTTCACATGTTCTTCCTTTATATACTCCCAAACACATAATATAGCAGCTCTGACTAGGGTTTTTTTTTTCTTTTTTTCTCTTTTCTTTTGCGGTACGCGGGCCTCTCACTGTTGTGGCCTCTCCCGTTGCGGAGCACAGGCTCCGGACGCGCAGGCTCAGCGGCCATGGCTCACGGGCCCAGCCGCTCCGCAGCATTTGGGATCCTCCCGGACCGGGGCACGAACCCGTGTCCCCCACATCGGCAGGCGGACTCTCAACCACTGCACCACCAGGGAAGCCCCTGACTATGGTTTTTAGGTTTTAGCCTGTGTCACTTCTTCAGACCTTCTACGTACTCATTCAAATAAAATCCCATCTTTTCATGACACTTCTCACAATCTGTGGTAACTATTTAATGTCCACATCCCTCACTAGACTAAGCCCTAGGAGGCTGCGGGTGTTTATTTTGTTCAGTGCTGTCCAGTCAGCACCACTGTTGCTCAGTGAACCAAACAGTACAAGCAGAGCATGCTCCCTTGAAATACCTGGGCCCTTTTTAACTTGGTGATAAATTCTTACGATTCTATTACTGGCTCCAGAGCTCATGGTAAATGTATTTCCTCACCTTCATCTTCTTTTCTCATGGGGACTGGGAACCTACTGCAAACCGAGGGTCTTGAGTATTTTTTTGGCCCAGGCCAATCTAGAGGAGCAAAAAGAGAAATTATACAAGGATTTGGAGAAAGGTTTTGGGAAACGTGCTCTGGTATGAATGGTAATGGGAGTTGATTTGAGACTCACTTTTCATTATGTAGCAAAAGGCATTTCTGTGCTTCAATAGGCAGGCCTCCACAATATGTTTAACTTCTTCTATCTTTCCTTGAACCAAGGAAGGAGGCTGTCTGATAAAAGCATAAACAAAGAGCCAAATTGTGTTTGAGGTTGAGGCTGTCCTCAGTACATTCATTTGAACACTGGAGAGGGGAGGCTGAGTTGCTATTTCAAATTCCACACACCACGGTAGAAAAAAGAACTTACCTTTGATGAGAAATTTGAGATTCCAGAGTTGGTAAGTCCATTTTAAGTTCAGTTATGCATAAGGTGATTAACGATAAATATAACTGATAAGCTATCATTAATTTCCAATAATAGCTATCTAACTATAACATGTTTCATGATTCTTGTGAAAGGTTTACATTTTAGATAGATAATAAAACAACTTGACAGCAAGAAAGAGTTGTGGGGTTTTTTTCTTAATTTAATGCAGAAGAATAAAGCAGAGACATTTATCACTTAAGACGGAGCACAATCACATGTAGGCATCCTCAAGACCTCATCTCTTAACCTGCTCAGTTAGCAGATAGGTTCTCTGTTTAGCCATCTGGGTCATAAATATTGTTGCTCTGACTTAGCAGCAGAAGGGAGGGATTTTATAACATGGAACTAGAAAAAAACAAAACTATATTTGCTGTTTAGGTAAAGTTAATTTCTCCAAGACTCATATTTCTGCTTTCATATTTTTCTTTCCTAAGCAATTCTTATATTATTTCCACAGCAACATTTATAGAGTTTACCATACTCTAGGCATTGCACTAAGAACTCAAATGGATTCTTTTACTTAATCTTCCAAACAGCCGTATGAGGTAAGTACTTGTTATCCCCCATTTCATAGCAAAGTGGACTGAGGTCAAGAGAGGATCAGTGACTTGCTGAAGGTCCCATGGGTTGGTTTCAGAGGCAGGATGTGTGCCTGTGTGACTCCAGAGCACATAATTTTCTTTCCTGTGCTACACCCATTCCCAGATAGGTGAATCTTCTCCTGCGTTTACTCAAAATGTAAGGAGAGTAATACCGACTGCTCTTCTGCACTCAGATCCAGCCGTTCTGAGTCTGTCGCCAAAGGCGGGTGTGAGGGTGGGATCTGCACTGCCGGTTGATCCTTCCGCAGCCCCCACTGCCCCTTCTCCTCGGAGCACCTGTGGCCACTTCCGCGGCTCTTAGGGCCCCATGCTGTTTATCTCTGGTGTCTTCTGTTTCAGCCATCGCCCTATCAATGGCCAGTTTCACAAAGCACATCTCTGCCCTTCACTCTCTTCCTCTCAGCACGTGCTCTCCTAAGCTGCTCTCCCAACTCTCATCTCTCATTCTCTATTCTGCCAAGTCCTGTTTTCCAGCCATTAAAGTTTCTGGCCCTCTTTCAGTCTTTCAGCTACCTACTGTGGATCCTTCAGGATGCCTTGGTTTGATTTCTAGGGCAACCAGAAGTAGTCACAAGCTTTTCTGTATGTGTCATCACTATCCTAGATTGAGACTACTGGAAGGTCGTAGGTGAAGACATCTTCTGGCTGGCAGGGAATGAGCTTCAGCGTGAGCTGGGCTAAACGGCTGCAGACAGAGAGCAGAAGGGCCTGTGCTTCACACGCACAGGTGTCCCAGCTAAAGTGCAGTTAGAGCATCTTCCAAGGCAACGGGAGCATCCTTTTTTTTCTTTTTGGGATATATATTGTGTATCTTCCATGGAAATGGAACCCTGGAATCGGTGGAGAACCCTGGAGCGGGTCCTGCACACACACTCACAGTAGTGGCAGGAGGTCGGACAAGTGTGCAGGTGGCCCAGTCGTGGGGTCTCATCATTACTTAGCTGGCGTGTCACTCAACTAAATACTGCTCCTGCTATGAAGTTGTGAGCTTTGATACTGTTTAGTATACTTCTATACTATATAATTATGTTCATAACTGGTCATTAAGCAAAAAATACACCAGTGTTGAAATCACATTAATGAAAATGACTGCATATTCACATCAGGAAAGCCTGTTCACCATACATGTGAGCGGCATCCACTCGAACAAAGTGCTCACATAGCCCACTATGATGTCTCTAGTTCTTTAAAAAAATGTGAAAAGGAGAAAATACAGTGATTAATTACAACCTGGCTTATTTAGTAGGAATAAAATCTACCCCTTCCAAAATGTGCTGCTTGTGGAGACGAGCTTGAAGCTGTAGCCCCAAACTCAAATTCAGAAATAAATGAGTTATAGAAGTAAATATGGGTATTTTATGCTTAAAAAAAAAATCAAAGAATTTCAAACATCAAGTCATGACAGTGGTTTCTATTTTCATACCAAAGCACTGAATTCTCTTTTTTTTAATACATCTTTATTGGAGTATAATTGCTTCACAATGCTGTGCTAGTTTCTGTTGTACAACTCTGTGAATCAGCCATATGCACACATATATCCCTATATCCCCTCCCTCTTGAGCCCCCCCTCACCCTCCCTATCCCACCCCTTCAGTCTACATTTTAATATCAGGTGCTTCCCAAACCAAACAAGATACCATTTTAAAACTGATCAAAAGTCATGCTGCTCAGACGTGAAACTTATGGGATATTAATTCCGCCAAAATGTTTATAACACCTGGGACCTGACAGCATCATACTACCCCACATTCCTAATAGTCACTGACTATGAGCCAGGCACTATGTGAAGGACTAAAAGTCAATGTCTTATTTATCATCCCATGAAAACAGAATAGAAAGCCTCTTTTTTTTTTGATAAAGAAAACTATGCAATTCTTAATGTGAGCCTCTCTTTAAGTAAGGAATCAGCTTAATTAAAACACACAAAGACAATCATGTGGACCTGAAAGTACTTTTGAGTACTATGCTGTAAAGTTTCTCTTTCCTGATAAGAGAAACTGGGGGGATAAAGAATATAAGCCAGGGAGATAAACAAAAACCTCTGATAGCCAGTTAGGTTGAAACAAATGCTGAGCAAGACTACACTTAGCCCAAACATAAGCAAAGATGGCTTGAGTTGTGTTTCTCCACGACAAATATAAAAAGGACACTTTGCTAACAAGTATCTTCTTATATACCTAAATTTTAACCCTTTGTCAAAAACCACGAAATATGTTTAAATAGTTATGAGAAGTCCTAGCTGGAGGAGGAGATGATGATGCTTTCTGAACTGAAATGATTGTGAAACCACTTCTCACGTCACTGAGCGTGAAATAATCTTCACAGTATAATCACAGATTAACTGCTGGCACTGGAAGCAGCACCTTGCCTGCTGTCTCCATTTTGCAGGAGTTTGAAAACAAACTAAATAAAAGTGCCTCTGACAGTATCTGAACATAAAATATGGACATTCCAACCACACCCTTGAGGTAATGTTATTATTCTCCCCATTTTCCAGGAGAGGAAATGGTGGCTAAGAGAGGTAAGAAATGTGTTCAAGGCCACACAGCAGCCAAGTGGGAGGCTGAAACTTGAAAGCAGATGTCTAAACTCAAAGCCTGTAGTCCTAAGCACCTGCCATACCACCTAACCTTGGAATACCGGAGAAGTAGAAACACAGTCCATACCTTTGTAGACTTTACAGTCCAATTAGGGAGGCAAGAAATGTATGCAAGAGCACACGCGTGATGTAGTGGTATAAATGGGATGCTTAAGTGTGGAGGGAAAACAAAGGGCAGGAGTCATTAGCATGAGATGGGGTGCAGCAAGGAGGGCTTCTTGGGGAGCACATTTTGAGCAGTGGCAAAAATGGAAGACACTCCTGAGACCAACCAAGCAAGGGTGAGTCAATCAGAGTGGTTAACTAGAGGAGGTTGCACAGGCAGAGTACAAGATGGATGCTGCGGGCCAGATATAGAGCACAATCTGTGGTGAGGAACGCAGTGGCCAGAATATGACGTGGAGGAATTTTGATGATTTCCCGAAACATATAGAGAACTATGAAATTTTGTTAACAGGAAAGTGCTTAAGAAGAAGTGGCACTAGAGAAAAGATCCTGAAACTGTAGGGACTAGAAGCAGAGAAAAGTAGAGAATTGAGTTGGTCCAGTGAGGAAGCACTGTGCAACAAAAATAGAATGTCAGTCAGAGATGTAATTTAAAGCCATCTAGGAGTCACATTTTAAAAAGTAAAGAAACAGATGAGGTTAATTTTTGTGATATGTATTTATCAGGATGTCAGGATAAAATATCTCCAGGATATATGTACAAAATATTACATTTCTACACTTAATCAATTTTAAAAGCTTTACACTGCTGTTTTTTAAAGTAACAATTTTTTTTTAGAGCAGCTGTAGTTTTACAGAAATATTGATCAAAGAGTACTCTTTTCCTCCAAGTTCCCCCTGTTATTTATATCTTGTATTAGTGTGGTATACATATGAATCAATACTGATACACTATCATTAACCAAAGTCCATAGTTTACATTAAGGTTCACTTTTTGTGTTGTACATTCCATGGATTTTGACAAATGTATAATGACAAGTGTCCATAATTAGTACACCATACAGAATTGTATCACTGCCCTAAAGCCCTGGCAACCACTGATCTTTTTACTGTCTCCACAGTTTTGCCATTTCCAGAATGTCATATAGTTGGAGTCATACAATATGGCTTTTCTTAATACTGTAAAGGCTTTTTCAGATTGATTTACTTCACTTAGCAGTATGCCTTTAATGTTCCTCTATGCCTTTTCATGGCTTAATAGCTCATTTCTTCTTATTGTTGAATAATATTCTATTGTATGGGTGCACAGCCATTAGTTTATCCATTCACATACTGAAGGACATCTTGGTTTCTTCCAAGTTTTGGCAAATATGAATAAAGCTACTATAAACATTCGTGTGTAGGTTTTTGTGTGGACCTAAGTTTTCAACTCATTTGGGTATATACCAAGGAGCACGATTACTGGATCATATGGTAAAGGGTATGTTTAGTTTTGTAAGAAACTGTCAAACTGTCTTCCAAAGTGGCTGCACATTTTGCATCCCCACCAGCAATGAATGAGAGTTCCTGTAGCTCCACATCCTCACGCCTATTTGGTGTTGTCAGTGTTCTGAATTTTAGCCATTCTAATAGGTGCATAATGGTATTTTATTATTGTTTTAATTTGCAATTCGCTAATGTGACATGATGCTGAGCATATTTTCATATACTTATTTGCCATTTGTGTATCTTCTTTGGGAGGTATCTGTCCAGATCTTCTGCCCATTTTTAATTGGGTGGCTTGTTTTCTTATTGCTGAGAATTTTAAGAGTTCTCTGTATGTTTTAGGTATCATTCCTTTATCAGATGTTTTGCTAAGATTTTCTACCAGTCTGTGACTCATCTTTTCATTCTTTTAACAGTGTCTTTTGCAGAGCAAACATTTTTAATTTTAATGAAGCATGACTTCATTTCTTCTTTCATGGATCATGCTTTTAGTGCTCCATCTAAAAAGTCATTGCTAAACCCAAGGTCACTTAGATTTTCTAAGTTATCTTCCAGGAGTTTTTAGTTTTGTGTTTTACATTTAGGCTTATGCTCCATTTTGAATTATTTACTGCAGGTGGGTGCCCAGTTGTTCCAGCACCATTTGTTAAGACTATCCTTTCATTGAATTCCCTTTGCTTCCTTGTCAAAGATCAGTTGACTATATATAACTGTGTCTACTTCTGGGCTTTCTACTCTGTTCCAATGATCTATTTGTCCACTCTTTCACCAATACCACACTGTCTTGATTACTGTAGCTTTGTAGTAATTCTTAAAGGCTGGTAGTGTCAGTCCTCCAACTTTGTTCTCCTTTAACACTGTTTTGGTTATTGAGTCTTTTGCCTCTCCATATAAATTTTGGAATCAGTTTTTCAATATTCACAAAATAACTTGCTAGGATTTTGACTGGGATTAGAATGAATCTAAAGATCGGGTTGGGAAGAAATGACATCTTAACAGTATTCATCTTCCTACCAGTGAAGATGGATCACCTCTCCACTTATTTAGATCTTTGATTTCTTTCATCTCAGGTTTATAGTTTTCCTCATACAGATCTTGTACATATTTTGTTAGATTTATATGCAAGTATTTCTTGTTTTGTTTTTTTTTTCTGGTGCTAATGTAAATGGTATTGTTTTTACTCTCAAATTGCACTCATTAATTTCTTGTATATAGGAAAGCAATTTACTCTTATATATTAACCTTGTATCCTGCAACCTTGCTATAATTGGTTCTTAGTTCCAGATTTTTGTTGTTGTTGATTCTCTGGGATTTTCCATTTGGCTAATCATGTCATTTGTGAAGAAAGAAAGCTTTATTTCTTCCTTCCCCATAGGTGTGCCTTTTATTCCTTGTTTATTGCATTAGCTAGGACATCTGGTATGATGTTTAATAGGAGTGGTGAGAGGTGGCATCCTTGCTTTGTTCCTGATCTTATTGAGAAAGCATATAATTTTTCACCATTAAGAATGATGTTTGTAAATGTTCTTTACCAAGTTGAGGAAGTTCCTATATATTCCTAGTTTGCTGAAATTTCTTTTAATTGTCATAAATGGGTATTGGATTTTGTCAAAGGCTTTTTCTGTATCTATTGATATTATCATATGATTTTTCTTTTTTTAGCCTAGTAATGTGATGGATTACATTAACTGCTTTTGTCATGTTGAACCAGCCTTGCATACCTGGAATAAGTCCTACTTAGTGGTGGTGTATAATTCTTTTTACATTGTTGGACTCCATTTACTAGTATTTTGTTGAGGATTTTCACATTTATGTTCAATAGAGATATCGATCTATAGTTTTCCTTTCTTGTAATGTCTTTGTTTGGTTTTGGTATTAAGGTAATGCTGGCCTCATAAAATGATTTAGAAAAGTCCCTTTGATTCTATTTTCTGGGAGAAACTGTAGAGTTGGTGTAATTTCTTCCTTAAATGCTTGGTAGAATTCACCAGTGAACACATCTGGGCCTGATGCTTTCTGTTTTCAAAGGTCATTAACTATTGATTCTATTTCTTTAGATACAGGCCTATTGAGATTATCTATTTCTTCTTGTGTGTTTTGGTTGATTGTCTTTCAAAGAATTGATCCATTTCCTCTAGATTATCATAGGTATGAGCATAGAATTGTTCAGAATATTCCTTTATTATTCTTTTAATGTACATGGCAGCAGTAGTGGTGTCCTTTTCTCATTTCTGATACTGGTAATTTGTATTCTTTTTTTCTTAATTAGCTTCACTAGAGGTTCATCACTTTTTTTTATCTTTTCAAAGAACCAGCTTTTGGTTTTATTGATTTTCTAGATTGATTTCCTGTATTCAATTTCATTTATTTTTGCTTTAATTTTTGTAATTTTTTTTTTGCTTTAATTTTTGTAATTTTTTTCTGCTTATTTTGGGTTTAATTTGCTCTTCTTTTTCTCATTTCCTGAGGTAGAAGCTTAGATTACTGATTTGAGGTCATTATTCTAATATATGCATTCAATGCTGTAAGTTTCTCTCTAAGCACGGCTCATGGCTACATCCCACAAATTTTGTTAAGTTGTATTTTTTCATTTAGTTCAAAATATTTCTAAATTTCTCTTGCAACTTCCTTGACCCAAGTGTTATTTAGAAGTGTGCTGTTTAATCTCTGGTATTTTGGACTTCTCCAGCTACCATTCTGTTATTGATTTCTAGTTTAATTCCTTTGTGGTCAGACAGCATAGTTTGTATGCTTTCTATTCTTTTAAATTTGTTAAGGCTTTTCTTTTCTTTTCTTTCTTTCTTTTTTAATGGTCCAGAATGTGGTCTATTTTGGTGAATGTTCTGTGTAAGCTTGAGAAGAATAGGTATTCTGCTGCAGATGAATGAAGTATTCTATAGATGTCAGTTATATCCAGTTGACTGACGGTCTTCAGTTCAATTATGATCCTGCCTGTTGGACCTGTCAGTTACTGATAGAGGGGTGCTCAAGTCTCTGTAATAGTGGATTCTTCTATTTCTCCCTGCAGTTCTATCAGTTTTTGCCTCACACATTTTGGAACAGTGTTAGGTGCATACACATTAAGGACTGTTATGTCTTTTTGGGTGCTTGACCCTTTATTATTATGTAATGCTCCCTCTACATCCCTAATTTTCCTTGCTCTAAAGTTTACTTTATCTGAAATTAAAGTAGCTACTCGAGCTTTCTTTTGATTAGTGTTAGCACAATATATCTTTCTCCATCCCTTTAATCTGTGTTTTTATATTTAAAGTGGGTTTTTCTGTAGATAACATATAGTTGGGTCTCATTTTTTAATCCAGTCTGATAGTCCTTTTTAAAAAAAATTAATTTTTGGCTGTGTTGGGTCTTCGTTGCTGCGCGCGGGCTTTCTCTAGTTGCGGTGAGTGGGGGCTACTCTTTCATTGCGGTGCACGGGCTTCCCATTGTGGTGGCTTCTCTTGTTGCAGAGCATGGGCTCTAGGCGCACAGGCCTCAGTAGTTGCGGCTCGTGGGCTCTAGAGCGCAGGCTCAGTAGTTGTGGCGCACGGGCTTAGTTGCTCCGCGGCATGTGGGATCTTCCCGGAGCAGGGCTCAAACCCATGTCCCCTGCATTGGCAGGCGGATTCTTAACCACTGAGCCATCAGGGAAGCCCAGTCTCTGTCTTTTAATTGGTATATTTAGACCATTGATGTTTAAAGTGATCCCTGATATAATTGGATTGATATCTACCATATTTGTTACTGTCTTCAATTTGTTGCTCTTGCTCTGTTTTTTTGTCTTCCACTCTTATTCTGCCTTCTATGGTTTTAATTAAGCATTTTATGATTCTATTTTTTTCTCCTCTGGTAGCATAGCAATTATACTTTTTTTGCTTCTTTAAATGGTTGCCCTTGAGTTTGCAGTACACATTTACAACTAATCCAAATTCTTTTCCAAATAACTACTTTACAGGCAGTGTGGGTACTTTATAAGAGTATTCCCAGTTCCCTACCTCCCACCCCTTATAACGTTGCTTCACTCATTTCACTTATCCATAAACTTGCACCCTGTACAAGTTGCTGTTATTAAACCATCTGTTATCTGTCAATTAAGAGTCTGAAAAATTTCATTTTACCTCCATTTATTCCTTCTCTAATGCTCTTTTTATAAAGTAGTTCTGAGTTTCTGACATATATTACTTTCTGTCTTTCTGGAGAATTTCTTAACATTTCTTGCAAATCAGGTCTAGTGAGGACAAATTCCCTCCATTTCTGTTTTGTCTGAGAAAGCCTTCTCTTTCACTTTTGAAGGATAATTTTGCTGGATACAGAATTCTAGGCTGGTCTTTTTTTTCTTTCAATACTTGAAATATTTCACTTTCCTTTCTTCTTGTACGGTTTCTAACCAGAAGACTGACGTAACTCTGATCCTTGCTCCTCTATAGCTAAGGGTTTTCCCCCCTCTGGCTTTTTTTTCAAGATTTTTGTTTGTCTTCGATTTTCTGCAGTTTGAATATGATGTGCCTACATGCAGATTTTTTGGCATTTATCCTGCTTGCTGTCTATACTGCCTCAATTTAAGAATTCAAGTAAATTTAAATAAAAGTTGTTTCCCTGTCATACTATTCACATTTTATGTGCTCAGTAGGCACATGTGGCTAGTGGCTACCAAACCGGAGAGCAAAGGTCTAGACAGTGGAGGAAAAGGGTCTAATCTGAGGTCTCTTGGCTGTGAGTGCCCCACAGAGGAAAGCATCTCCTAGGACTCTACCACCACCACCAGTACCTGAGACCCCTGGTGCTCCTATCTACCTCCCTGCCTCTGCTCATAACACAGCTCTTTCCTAGTGTGTCCCTCTTCTCTGTATTTAACTGTCCTCCCCACCACCCCCCAGCTTACTATCTACTCACAACACGTTCTTCAGAAGGAAAGAGAAACACATTTCACTTTAATTCAAGAATCACGGGCCTATCACCATGCAGAGTCCTTCACATCATCAGTGCCTAGGACTGAACCTCACTCTTAAGCTTTGCAAACTCAACTTCACATTCAGTTATATAAACTATGTTAATGGAACCAAACATGCTAGTGTTGCCAGCATTTTGTCAAGAATGAAAATTAAAAACAAAGACAACTATCTATTACTGGCAATTTCATAAATAAAAGGATGTTCTAATAGTGCCCTCTTACAGCTCCCCCCGGCCCCCAAAGATGGAAACTAAATGAAACTTTGCACTATTTTTCTCATTTGGGCCTGGAAGATGAAAACTTTGTGCCTAACCTTCAGCAAAATAAACACATCTAGGAACTATTGCCCTACCCATGTCCAAACCTAGTATTTGTTGATCTCTTTTCTTCTTCTTCAATTAATTTTATTTTTATCACCTTTTCCCCCGCCTATTTGTCTCTTACTAGTTGTGTGATCTTAGGCAAATTATTTGGCTTCTCTGGCCTTTGTTTCCTATGTTGTCCAGGAAAGCACCAGAAATAGTCAAATCTGTTATAATGAACAAAACGGATGAGGTCTGTCTTAAGAACATGGGTACTGAGATCTAGTAAGGGGCCTTTAAATCTAAGGATTGTAGGAGCTGGATAAATCTAAGGTCCTCCAGCATGCTACATAGCTATCCTTAGGTTCTTTCCCATTGTGTGAGGCACAGCTGATGCTTAGTGATATGACAGGTCACTCTGCCACCAAACCTCTTAAATAGGCACATATCCAGCATAGTGGACCTTAGGGTCAAGAATGTTGAAACTGACTTCAAAAGTTTACCTGCTTCTCCAAGTTACATGATTTCACTTTTTTAAACATAAAAAGATAATCAGCTTTATTGTTGATGGGAAAAAAATATAAGGACAGACAGGCTTAAATTATCTGTGCATACAGAATTAAAGAATAAGGAATATTACCTTGTTGGAGGTACTCACTGAAAGAAATCTTTAAGTCTTTAAGAAATCCCCTTTAAAATAGTGGTTGTAAATTGAAGGCTCATGCGCTGAATTCAGCCTATATAAATGTTGTTTGACATGTACAATTAAAAAAATTCTTTTAAAGTAACATTTCAAAACTGTACGAAAAAAAAAATCTAATTTCTAGCTTCTTTTTTTTTTTTTTTGCGGTACGCGGGCCTCTCACTGCTGTGGTGGCCTCTCCCGTTGCGGAGCACAGGCTCCGGACGCGCAGGCTCAGCGGCCATGGCTCACGAGCCCAGCCGCTCCGCGGCATGTGGGATCCTCCCAGACCGGGGCACGAACCCGTGTCCCCTGCATCGGCAGGCGGACTCTCAACCACTGCGCCACCAGGGAAGCCCTCTAGCTTCTTTTTAAAAGTTAGGAAAGTCGCGGGGGGTGGGGTGACGGTGGGATGAATTGGGAGATTGGGATGGACATGTATACACAAATATGTATAAAACGGATAATTAATAAGAAACTGCTGTATAAAAAAATAAATTTCAAAAAAAGAAGTCGTAAGATATGGTGGCACTAGGAACAAGGCAGCAACTGGCTCTGACACTTGTTTCCTTTAAAAGAGTGAAGTGTTCAATTCACTTACCCTGCCATCCACAGAATGCATGTGTACTCGAACCTACGGGACATTTAAGTGAGTGCTTGCTGGTTTGGAAGAAGCTAGAATTGGCTAGGACGGCCTGAAATGGTAACTTTGGAACTGAGACCTGCAGGATCTGAAAAGAGGGTGATCACAAGCTCTGTGCCTCAGTCTCCTTATCTGTAAATTAGGGCTATCAACGCGCAGTTGTGGGAAGGACTGGCGATGAAGTAACGCAACGGGTTGGCTCGAACTCGGCACCAGAGCGCACGACTACGATCCACTAATCCTGGCAGGCCCCCGGACCCAATACCGACCGGGCCCCCCAGCGCTGCGACGCACCGCGCCGGGCCTCGCTCTCCACTCCTCCCCGCCGCGGACCCCAGCGCTCCGCAGAGGTCGGCCCCGGGGCGCCGAGAGGCGTGGTCGGCCTGCGTGGACCTGGCGGCAGCCATGGCCTCGGTGGTGGAGTACAAGGGACTCAAGGTCGGCTACTACTGCGGCTACTGCGACTCCGAGGAGGGCAAAGCGTCCTGCGGTGAGTGGTCCGGTCGATGGAGCTGGTGCGGACGCCTTACGTCCAAATCCCCGCACCGCCCGCCGCGTCCGGGCCCTCGCGAGGGAACACCCAGGCCCTGCTCCCCAACTCCCGCTTTCCTTTCCCACTCGTTTCTTCCCAGACCGTTGTCCTTCACGTTTTGTCTCTTGGTCTCATCCTCACCGAAGATGGCGGTCCTTCTCGAAGAAGGAGCGGAAATAGCGGAAGGCTGCTGCCCTAGGTTAAGATGGCGCGGGCGGCGTCAGCGCCGAGGGGCTCGGGCGAGGGCCGGGCTGTGGGCGCCCGGGCGGCGCGGTGCATTGTGGGGTGGCGGCGGCTTTGGGCTGGGCCGCGTAGCGTTTGGAGGGTCGGGGCCATGGCTTCCTGGGCCGCGCTTTCGCCCAGCATCGTGGAATATTTCGAGGGCGAGGATTTCTACCGCTGCGGCTATTGTAAGAACGAGTCGGGCAGTCGCTCCAATGGTAAGCGGGCCGGGCTGGCGGGCGGGGAAGGTCGCCGCGGCCTCGGGGCTCGGCGTCCTCGGGGGTCGCGGCGCCCCGGGCCGACTGGCTGGAGGGACGCGCCCAGCCCCTGCCCAGCTGCTGTCTCGTGGAGCGAGTGCGGAACGCGGCTCCCCCTGAGTGCAGTGGCTTTCGGAATTAAAAACGGACCTCACCTTTGATTGAGCAGGGAACCTTCTAGATGCTCATTCTTCGCACAGGTGCTCGGACGTGAGAAATAATTATTGTCTCGCAGTAGCCAAGTGTGGAAATAGGTGTCCATCATCAGTAGGAGACGGTTAAGTACCTGGTGGCACGCCTGCTGGGGAGCGCTGTGGCGTGGTCGGTTACGGGGGCTGACCTGTAAGTGCTGATGCTGCTGTGAGGGTGTCTCCGAGGGACGGGGCAAAACGCGGGGTGCAGGACAGTGAGTGTCGGGTGGTGCTATTGGTGTAGAAAACTGTGTGTGTGGAAAACACACGTGCGCGGGCATCCGTGGATAAAATGTCTCTGGAAGAATATAGAAGAAACTAGTGACCGTAGTCGCTGCTGGCGAGGGGCCCTCTTGGTACCGAGGTGCTTGAAAATTTTACCAGGTGTTGGGGTGCCGTGTCATTTCTCCACCCACCTCGATGACGACGACAAAGCCAGCCTACAGTACCCTTACCCCCCATGATTCAGTTTTCTTTCGGAAGATTTCTTGTTTGTAAACAGAACATCATGTTTATTTCCTGCCGTGTCGTGTTTTGGCAAAAGTAGACACTTATTTTAAAGAATAATCTAGCATTGTGGAAAATGGGATGTCTATGAAGATGTAAATTGGGGTGGTTTCCGTATTAAAAAAAATGTATGTCCTACCGTAGGGGAATGATTTGGGCGATTATGGTGTGTCCGTTTACTCGCTAATTAAAAGTGTTCATTAGGTGCATCTTGTGGGTGAGCGGGGGTAGAGTGTAGTATAACGCAGTCATTAGTGACGGTGATGAAGATGAGTTAACGTGAAAAAACAGAGTCTTGGGTTAAACGGAGAACATAAGCAGGATGCAAATAACATATGTGACACGGTTACAGCTCTGGGAGGAGAAAAACCCAAATGGTGACAGTGGTTGCCTTAGGGTATTAGAGATTTTTCCCTTCTCTCTTTCAGAATCTTAGTATTGTGATTATAATATATATGTAACAAAACTTTATATTAAACATGTCTAAAATAATATTAGGTCCTTAATTATTTTCTAGTAATTTTAGTAAGAGAAAATCGATTAATATAGACGTTCTCTAAGTTCTGTGGAAAAAACCTACTTTCAACCTTTTCACTTAGATAACTGTAAATTTCTGTCATCTCGATTTTAATAATAATCTCTACTCTAGGGCACCCCACCTATTGGGTAGGTAGGTTTTACTATTCCTATTTTACAGATGAGGAAATTGAACCTCATGGAGTAACTGGGTGTTAATGGGTCTCCACCAGGCTTCTGGACATTTCTGTTGTACACATGCCTGTGCTTTTCTCATGACGCCCTGCTCTATCAAGCCTATCTTTATCTTTACATACTGCTGGTGCAGTTTACTGTTTACAAGAATAAAATTCACTTTTCTTTACCATTAATTCAGTGTTTTCTCATAGTCTTCATTGTTTTCATGGTTGCATAATTATTTCATCATATTGATAACATCATAGTCCCTGTAATCAAGTTTCTGTTCCTAGGCATTTGGATTGCTTTCAGTTTTTATACTTAAAAGGAACATTGCTGTACGTATACTTTTGTTCAGTGTGTAAGACTATGGTGTAAACAAATAAAAATCAGGAGAATTTATATGCACAAGAAAACATTTGCTTTCTAATTCTTCTAAAGAGACCAGGTTATTAAATTATTGGGGATATTATTATGACTTAAAGGTGTGATGTAATTTGATTGCAGTGAGGACCTAAATCTATGATGTCATAGAGACTGTTGACTAATCCTGAATTGCATGTGATCGCTTTGTGTGCTTGATTTTTAAACTTAAGATAAATACATCATGTATTTCGTTTGTGTTGTGTATTGTGTCAAGCTAACAAGTATGAAGTATGTGCAGACTTTCATTTCTCCAATATGAGCTGGATTTTTTTTTTTTGCTTCAGTTTTCATATTTTAAAGATAATGCTTTGGATTTAAAAAAGTAAAAAGTTCCACCTGCTGTAATTAACATGGCACTTATTTTTCAGGCATGTGGGCACATTCCATGACTGTACAGGATTATCAGGATCTCATAGACCGAGGATGGCGAAGGTAAAGGTCCTTAATACAAAGATACTTCTTTTTTTTAAAAAAAAAAAATTATTTATTTATTTATTCATTCTTTCGTTCATTCATTCATGGCTGTGTTGGGTCTTCATTGCTGCACGCAGGCTTTCTCTAGTTGGGGTGAGCGGGGTCTAGTCTTCGTTGCAGTGCGCGGGCTTCTCCTTGCCGTGGCTTCTCTTGTCGCGGAGCATGGGCTCTAGGTGCGTGGGCTTCAGTAGTTGTGGTGCACGGGCTTAGTTGCTCCGCGGCATGTGGGATCTTCCCAGACCGGGGCTCGAACCCGTGTCCCCTTCCTTGGCAGGTGGATTCTTAACCACTGTGCCACCAGGGAAGTCCCCTCTATGGTATTTTGTTATAGCAGCTCAAGCAGAATAAGATACTCCCCCCTTCCCCTCGTCCCACAAGATTATCTAAACCAAATTGCAGATATCATGTCATTATACCTGTATTAAGTATGTGTTTCTAAGAAGGATTTTCTTTCTTACCATCTCCACAATATCATTACCATACTTTCCAAATTTAATAATAATTATTTGACGTCACCAGTCACCTAGTTTTGATTAGATTTTCTGCTCATCTCAAAAAATTCTTTTTTATAGTTGGTTTATTTGAATCGGGATTCCCTTAAGTCCACACGTTGCCTTTGATAGCTGAGGTTTTTGGGCAGCTCTGTTTATGTAGATGATTCTAGAATAGCTATTAGGTAAGGTTCCTTACGTAAGTACGAGCAGTGTTAGGTGCCCTGTGCCAATACTCCCCAGAAGTCATGGGATTGAGCACAGTAAATGAAACTTCACAGCTTTCCCTAAACGTAATAATGGGGCCCAAAATGAGGACAGATATAGGCCAGATGTTGAAAGACTTCGTGTGCCATGGTAAGGAGGTTTTGTGGGGTTTTTCTAACGGTACAGGGGAGCTATTGAAGGCTTTTATGTCAGAGAGAAAAGGGATGGAATTTGTGATTTGGAAGTGATCATTCAGATAGAGAGGTGTCTGAGCGGGTGATTCTGCAGGCAGGACCATTAGTTCCAGAGGTTATTGCGGTGTCCATGTGTGAGGTGGTGAGGACCGCTGTCATGGTCAGTAGCAGTGACTGTGTATCAGGAGATGGATCGGATGGATCATAAGACACATTTTTGAGGCATCTTGGAAGTAGAGCGCTTGCTGGCAGGATATGGAGGTGCATTAGACGGAAGAGTCTAGGAGGACTCGCAGGTTTTCGGCTCGGGACCTGAATCATGTGTGTTTGCTAGGGCTGCCTTGACAAAATACCACAGATTGGGCAGCTTGAGCAAGAGAAATTTATTTCCTCACAGTTCTGGAGGTCGGAAGTCCGAAATCCAGCTCTCTGCAGCTTTGGTTTTTCCTGAGGCCTCTCTCCTTGGTTTGCACCTGGCTGCCTTCTTGTGTCCTCACACGGTCCTTTCTCTTTGTGTGTGCATCCCTAGTGTTTTGTTTATTGTTCCTTTTTGTGTACAATTTCCTTTTCTGATAAGGATACCAGTCAGATTGGATTAGGGCACATTTAAATCTGGACAAAATTCAGCTCGTAAATGTATGACTCTGCATTAACTGAGATCCAGAAGGCATGGAAAGGATTAGATTGGTTTGGGGGTTCATCGTGCTGGTGCCCATGGAACCCCCAAGTATGGATGTCATAGGCAGCAGCACACATCAGTCCCACAGCATCCTGGGCAGTTTTCTCTGACTGCCCTTTTGCTATTGAGGGTGGGTGGTAGATCGAGGCATGGAAGGGACTGCAGATGCAGGTGAGAGGGTAATTGAGGTGATTAACCATGGAATACATATGTAAACGTTCAGAAAAGAAAAACCTGGACTCTGGTCCTTGGTATACCCACGTTGCAAGATCATTTAGCTTATGAAAAGTAACTAAACCTAAATGTTTTTACACTGTTGATTAGATTTTTACCCTAATTAATTTTGTACTCCTGTACTAATCGACTTTGCTACATATGAGAAATGTGTACAAACTTAACAAAACTATTTTATAATTTTAGAAGTGGGAAATACGTGTACAAACCTGTCATGAATCAAACATGTTGTCCTCAGTACACAATAAGGTAAGAATTTTGATTAATATAATATATTCTATTAATACGAAGATTGTGTATAATTTTTTAGTAGACTCTTGCTTTTTGAAGTGCCTGTTTCTGTCTAGGTAAACATTCTTCATAAAGAAAAGCAAACAGATTTTTTTCTACATACTCATACTATATTCCTGTGCCGATCAATAGCTTTTAATAATACTGTTTGGTTTAGATATAAATATGGTATAAAAAATACACTATTTAGCAGTCTAGTCAATAATACGTGAAATATTGGGAGAATATTGGCAAATACTTAAATTAATTTTAGATATCAAATTTTTATCAGTTTAGCTTATGGCTTTGCAGTTCTCTGGTGTGTTGACAACAGTTGTTTCATTCAGGTAATGCCACAGGATCCTCTATAAGGGGGAGGAGGGCTGACACTTATCTGCGTCTATTCAGAGTCTAGTTTTCTTCACTGGAAAACTTGAACTAAAAGTCTGTTTTCCTACAGAGTGTTTGCTTGATTTTTCTTAATGTTTTGTGTTTCCCCTGTGCCCCCCTTACTCTGCCCTAACATGGGAGGATTTTTCCCTTCTCTGATTATGAAGGTCCTCCTCTTCCCCTCCCTCTTCCCCTTCTTCTGGTAGAAAGTAGGGAAGGTACGTTAACATTGTGAGGCATATGTCTGCAGTTTCAATGTGTATGTACACTCTAGATAAAAACACAAACACAGTTGTGTCCATCATGCTTGGCATGTCCCCACAGCTGTCTCCCTTAATTACTCTTTTTTTTTTTTTTCCTTAATTACTCTTAACTTGTTTTGGGGTTGTAGACTGTTTTGAGAATTTGATGGTTGCAGATCCTCTCTGCAGCAAAACAAAACAAGACAAGGAGCTGTATAGACAAAAATAATGTAACATCTAACATATTAGTTTTAGGGTGATCACTGACTTTGAATAATTCACTGCTTCCTGGTTAAGAATCCTTTCTCGTACATAATTGGTCAAAGGACTGGTACAGTAAGGAGAAAAGATGGATGTCTGGTTTGCTGACAGCATCTCATTTAGTATAAAACGACAGAATAGCTTTTTCAGCTTAGTGTTTATGAAGTGGTGACATCTTCAAAGACAAGTCATTTTCCTTCTGGTAACAATTTATTACTGGATTATGGCTGGGATTTTGTTGAAGTAAGTCTGAAATTGATTGGCCTGAACCCTGAGGATCTCTATTCAGCAAATGCCAATTTCAGTGGGTTAAAGAAAAAGATAAAAGCATTTATAATTTACTGGGTGCCTGTCTCATACAGAGCACCATTCCAGGTATGTTGCCTTTATGAAAAGGGATTCAGTTAACATTGCAAGAGAAAGTAAGTATAAAACGTGACTTATTTACCAATTTTACACGGAATCAAACATTTTCTGAATTGTTATGCTTTTTTTTAAACAATATACACAAGAGTGGAAGCTTTATTTTATTTTATTTTATTTTTACATATTTATTTATTTGTTTGGCTGTGCCGGGTCTTAGTTGCTGAGTACTGGCTGGATCTTTAGTTGCGGCATATGGGATCTAGTTTCCTGACCAGGGATCGAACCCAGGCTCCCTGCATTGGGAGCACAGAGTCTTAACCGCTGGACCACCAGGGAAGTCCCTGATCGTTATTCTTTATACAACTTTGTTTTATATGTTGATCTCTTGGAGTCATTTTGCATACTCTTCTGGTTATTTTACTTTGTTTACTGCAGTAGTTGCAGTGAGGCCTTATGTAAAGGCAAGGTGGTCTAGCCTACAACTTAGCTTCTTGTTAGGCAGCTGCTAGGACCTGTCCAGTATGTGAGTAAAAATGAGGACGAACTTCCCTGTCTATGGATTTTTTAAAAAAATTTTTATCAGTGTTGTATATGCTAAGAATTTAAAGAATCAAACAGTTCTGTAAAGCTTATTCTGCAAAAAGCAGTCCTCTGAAACCCTCCCGCCTGTCTCATGTTCTGTTTTCCCAGTTCAGTCACTTTCAGATCATTTAACTGATTCTTCTGGGTTTTCATCTCTATCTTTAAGTGACATGCTTATATAATTATAATACTTGATTTTTAAAAAATTGGTTTTCTTCATTATCTCTGGGCTTCTCTCTTTGAAAGATAAGGATTTAACTTTATTTCAGCCCTCTTCCCCTGTCACATTCAAGCTCCTGTTTGTCCTCGTCCCAGACTTCCCAAATTAGAAATATTATCGTTTTGGATAGATGTAGTCACCTCATTATGGCTGTGTAAGTAAGCTTCGCAGCTCAGCCCTGTAGTAGTCCATGATTACTTTCTTTCTCTTTCCCTGCACAAGTTTTTACTTTCCTGGTGTTGATTATTGTCATTTTTGTTTGCGTAGTCTTCTAGGTTCCTATTACCAGTTTATCTAAAAATGCTCCCTGAGAGGTGTAAATTTCCTCTTGGTATGTTTAGATGCTTCAGGTACGCTATCATTTTTATCTTCTTGATGAAAATGTCTTGTGGAATCTTCTGACCTGCTGTGATCTGGACAGGTTGCCTCTGTGCCTGATGCATCACTGTCATCCTAGGATCCCTTTTTTACTGTCATCTTGAGGATTCTCTTTGGGTCTTGATTTGGATCTTATCTCTTCTACCCTCTTTCTTGTATGTATTATTCCTTCATTTTAGTGAAGCACATCTTCTAATAGCTTCTTGAGAAAAAGTGCATAAGAGGTAAGTTTTTTGAGACTTTGTCTGAAAATGTTTTCATTGACTACTCAAACTTAACTTACGGTTTAGCTAGGAACAGAAGTGTAGATTGAAAATAATTTTCCTTTAGAATTTTGACAGCTTTGCTCCATTGTTGTCTTACTGCGGTTGAGCAGTCCAGTGACATTCTGACTCTTGTTCCTTTGTCCAAAACATGTTCTTTCTCTTGGGAAGTTTTTTTGTCTTCAAAGTTCTGATGTTTCATAGTACGTTTGGCTGTGAGTCTGTTTTCATTCATTGCATATGGACTTGAGGGACCCTTCTTATCTAGGGGCTCCTCCCATCATGTCCTTCAGTTCAGGGAAATTTTCTTGTATTTTATTGATCCTCTCCTTTCCATTAACTTCTTTCTCTTCTCTAATGTCTTTATTCAGACATTGGAACTTTTAGACTGGTACTCTAATTTTTTTTTTCTCTTCGGTTTTCCATGTCTTTTGGGAGATTTCCTCACCTTTATTTTCCAAGTCTTCTGTCTTCTATTTAACTTTTAATTTCTTCTCATTATATCTTATTATTATATTTTTACTTCTAAGAGGGATTTTTGTTCTTGGACTCTTAAATTTTTTGAGATTCCCTTCTTCTTGTATACTGTATGTCTCTATCCTCCAAGTTACTTTCTCCAGGTTTTTGGCACCTATCTTTGTTTTAGAGGCCCTCCTCAAGTGTCTGGTGATTCCAACCTTCCAGTGTTCCACTGGAAATTTTATGTACCCTGGTGGGTCTCGTTTACTGTGGGCTTTAAGTAGGGTAATCTGGCTAGCCTGTTCTTTGGGAGAATCTCTGAGGTCAGTATTTTTAGTTCTGATCACATTCTGGAAAGAAAGTATCATCTACTGATGTTCTGGGGCTGGGCTGGAGAAGTGGGTCTTGGAGGTCTCAACATTCAGCATGTATACTTCCGTTTACGCTTACTGTTTGCAGTACACTTCCATTCTTTTCAGCTGTGCCTGTATCCCTCAAGTAAGAGGCCTTATTTTCCCCTTTTCTGAAAAGTTTGCAGTTTTCTGCTGGGTTGTGTAGAGAGTCATATGTGCAGAGTGGGGGAGAGTATCAGATATATAAATCGCTTCCAAAACAGACTTTCAAGGGACCTTCCTATTTTCACTCTCATCTCCCAGGGTGTCAGGTATGGCCAATCCCTGAGACTTTTAGGGGTAACGTAGAGAAAATTGGATATTTTTTTGGCTTTTCCCACTTTTGGCTTAGGATTCAACTTTTCTTTGGTCTGCTAAGTCAGTTATCACTTGTACATCTGCTTTCTAGCTTCCAACATTTCTCCCATTATTTTTTTTCCTAGTGGTTTATGTCTTTTTCTTTTTTTTAATAATCCTTTAACTGTATTTTTGTGAGATTTGGGGTGGGATTAGAGGCTACATTAAACCCTGTTCTATTATTCAGCACTGATTTTATTTCTTCACAGTTTGAGTTCACTTTTTAAATGTTTATTTTGCTTTCCTAGGTGCCGACCTTTACAGTTTCAGCCATCAAAATCTCACAAGAAGGTTTTGAAAAAAATGTTGAAATTTCTGGCTAAAGGGGAAATTTCAAAAGGAAATTGTGAGGGTAAGATGAGCTGGGGGTCTAAAAACTGTTTACCTCAAATAGATGTTTCTTTCCAAGGTTCTCACTTTCAGTCATTTCTTAGATAGGGGAAGGAGGTCCAATACAATCAGGTACTACTGTTACCCTGATGATGATGACTGCTCTTAGCACTGCTGTTACTGTTACCACTGGCCCCCAAATCAAGGATATGGGGAATATATGCCAGGGAAAGTCTAGCTTGGGAAGAAGAAAGGACCATTTTAAAGATGTGATTTCCTGGAGTTTATTTAAATTTTAGTTTTCACAATTCTTCGAGAACTCTTAATTTTATTTGATCCTAATAATACCCTTATGAAGTAAGTAGAAAGTGATACTGTCTCTGGAGAAATAGATGCTTATCTGCAACTCACACAAGATTGCATAATCACAATGCTGAGTGAAGCTCAGAGTTTCCATGTTTGAGTAAGGTTTTTAGTAAATTATATTGCCTGAAGTTGTCTCTTATTTTCAGATGAATTCTGAATTGTGAGTGGATTTCCTAAAAGATCATTAGTAACATTTAATTAACTTGGGTTACAGATACTTTGCTTTTTCAGTGTTTTTGCTGCCTTTTTTTTTTTTTTTAATGTTTTCCTATAGGCACTACCTAATACATGACCATAAGAATTGGGAATGCCACCCATTCTTAGAGCTCTTTCTCACTTCTGCCATAGGAAAGGCCTAACTCTGGGAGCCTCCCACCCCTGTCTTAGCTTGTTACTTCATTCCCCAAGTATGTTTTGAATGCCTGCGATGTTCTAGTCCCTCTTTTAAGCACTGGAGATACAGTGGCCAGCAGAGCAGGTTTGTTCTTTGCCCTCGTGCACTGTGCTTAACAGAGCAGAATTCAGGACAACTTGGAGCCGACTTGGCAGCAGAGAGGCCAGAAGGCTCTGGGTCATACTGGAAACGTCAGAATTCTGGTGTAACTCTGTTTAGTGTTGTCAGTATATAACCTTAAAGGTTAAACAGATTTTCGTGGTTAGTCATTATGCAGTTTTTTTCAGCAGCCAGGAATCATGTTCTGAGTTCCAAAAATTAATACTTAGATAAGTTTTGAGGATGCTGTCCATTAGTACATTGAGGATGGCCTGTTTTTTATGTAGCTTTTACATTTGGTTTTTTATTTGACTTGTTGTAGGCTTCTGAATTATTTATGTCTGCACTCAGTTCATAGGAGTGATGTACTCATTAGGGTAAGAGACTAAACAGCTGTAACAAAGAGACACCAAAATGCGGTGACTAAAAAATGATGGAAGTCTGTTTCTTTCCTCACATAACAGTCCAGTGTGGGTGTTCCAGGTCGGCCTGCAGCCCTGCTCCCCCCCTCCCCACCCCCACCCCCGCCATTCTGGGATTCCCTTCAACATGTGATTTTCAAGATTGCTCTGGTTTTTACTAATCGATCCAGTGGGGAGGGGAAAGGGTGGAAGGTCAGGGTTACAGATTTCCTTTAAAACAAGTGAGGCAAAATTGAACATGTCAGTTTGGTTCTGTTCCATTGGCGAGAGCTTGATTACACCTTGTGAAGGGACTGACACGCTCCCTTGCCAGGGTGCCACAGTCTTAACCGCAGCCCTGACCTTGGGAGATGGGAGAATGGATCTGGTGGACACGCAGTCGTCTCTGCCACATTGGATAAAAGGGGGCTTTTTCTTCCTGTGTGTATTTTAATTGTGTCAAATGGCCTGGCTGATGGACTTTGATCTGTTTTGATTTATAGATGAGCCCATGGAGCCCACCATGCCCACCATGGAGGATGCCGTTGCCAGTGACTTTGCATTAATAAATAAATTGGATATACAGTGTGACCTTAAAACGCTCGGTGATGACCTCAAAGAGAGCGTAAAGAGTGAAGAGAAGAAGAAAGGAAAGAGCTCAGAGAGGGAAGAATCTAATGAGTTAATCCAGTCACAAGATATGGAAGAGAAGTTGGACTCTGGTGAACCATCACATTCAGCAAAAGTGCATACAGCTCCTCAGCCAGGTATTGAAAGTTTGTTATCAGGCCACATTAAAGTCGTATTAAATAATTTTCTTTGTGCTTGAGACATTGTAGTCCCTGGGTGCTCTCATGAGCTAAAAAAGTGAATTACTCATGAAATCTGTGAAATAGATCCCTGTTTTATATACCTTATTATTACCTGGATTTAGGTGAACAAATTGTTTAAAAAACCTGAAATAATAGCCTTATTATCCCCTAACACAGACATTCTAAAAGAGTTCCATTTATTTTTACTACCTTAATGCCTTAGAGGTTTGAGAATAAAATTTTTGTCAGTGAGAGGGTATGGTGCTAAACATTTTTATTTTTAGTGTTAAATGAGACAAAGTAAGTTTTAGATGTTATGTCTGACATATAGACATTGTGAAATTCTTCACTTTATCATTAGATTTCTTTATGCAATCAAAATTAATTTTAGTTTGAAAACTTCCAGATTAAAAAGAAAAATTTCCAGGGCGTTCCTTGGTGGGCTTAGTGGTTAGGATTCCAGGCTTTCATGGCCGTGGCCCAAGTTCAGTCCCTGGTTGGGGAACTGAGATTCTGCAAGCTGCTCAGCCAAAAAAAAAAAAAAAAAAAAAAAATTTCCACATGTTGCTATTTAATCTCACCTTTAATAAGGTGAGACTTCTTTCTGTATTATCACTTATAAAAGAATTTATCCAGCGTTAAATGGATTTATTATATATATGTGTGTACATATGTATGACTCTTTCAAAATTATTTCATTAAATGTAAATTTGCATAGTTATTCTTCAGTTCTTGAGTTTGTTCTTATATTTATTTATTCAAAATCCAAGGGAGAGACTTTTTAATATTATTTTAGTTTTTTGTTTAAAAGTTACATGTGTTAAAGCACAGAAAACTTTGCGTTTTTACTGAATAGTTTTGTTTTTTTTTTTTGGTGGTACGCGGGCCTCTCACTGTTGTAGGCTCCCCTGTTGCAGAGCACAGGCTCTGGACGTGCAGGCTCAGCGGCCATGGCTCACGGGCCCAGCCGCTCCGCGGCATGTGGGATCTTCCCAGACCAGGGCATGAACCCATGTCCCCTGCATCGGCAGGCGGACTCTCAACCACTGCGCCACCAGGGAAGCCTGCCCTTTTTTTTTAATCTAAAACTCTCATGGCATTTAAATTGTTTGTCCGAGATTTCATTCTAATTGATAAGAATAGTCCAATAAAATATTTTGAATGGTTTAGATCGTTTCTTTCAACTCTTACTCTCTTGGGCATTAGGGTCGGTCAGTTTGTTTACCATTTTTAGTTGTTATTATAACAATTACTTATAGTTTATAAAATTTGAAAAACCTTCATTTTGGAGAATTTCAGAGACAAATGTAGACTGAATATTGTAATGAATTTCCAGGTACCCTTCCCTCATTTGAAACAATTATTGACTCATGATGTCCACTCTTCTTTTTTCTTCTGGTTTTATTGAGTTATAATTGACATAACGGCACCGTATAAGTTTAAGGTGTACAGCATAATGATCTGACTTACATCGTGAAGTGATTCTCACAGTAAGTTTAGTGAATATCCATCGTCTCAGATGGGTACAAAATTAAAGAAATAGAAAAAAAATTTTTTTGTTATGAAGAGAACTCAGGATTTACTCTCTGAACAGCTTTCATCTATAACATACGGCCGTGTTCATTATATTTATCATGTTGTACATTACATCTCAAGTAGTGATATTATCTTACAGCTGGAAATTTATACCTCTTGACTTGACTTCATCCAGTCTCCCCCTTGACCACAAATCTGATCTCTTTTTCTATGAGCTTGTTTGCTTGTTTGTTTGTTTGTTTTTGAAATGATTGGCCATTCTTACTCTTCCGGTATTGTATTGAAGCAAATTCCAGACATTATATCATGCTGTATTTCAGAATGCATCTCTAAAAACTAAGTACTTTAAAAAACATTCACAATACCGTTATTGCACCTAAGTAAAATTCCTGAATGTTGCTGAATATCCATTATTTAAATTTCTAATTTTTTTTGCAGTCTTTTTTTTTAACTTTTATTTTATTTATTTATTTTTGGCTGCGTTGGGTCTTTATTGCTGTGCGGGCTTTCTCTAGTTGCGGAGAGCGGGGGCTACTCTTCGTTGCGGTGCGCGGGCATCTCATTGCAGTGGTTTCTCTTGTTGCGGAGCATGGGCTCTAGGCGCACAGGCTTCAGTAGTTGTGACTTGCGGGCTCTAGAGCGCAGGCTCAGTAGTTGTGGCACATCGGCTTAGTTGCTCCGCGGCATGTGGGATCTTCCCGGACCAGGGATCGAACCTGTGTCCCCTGCATTGGCAGGCGGATTCTTAACCACTGCGCCACCAGGGAAGTCCCAGGTGTACTGATTTTATACTGATGATCTGTTTTCTTTCTGCTGAAGGAATTTATTGATTTGGGGAAATCTGTATCCCCTAAATAAACTGAAATCCTAATTTGCTGCCCATTGCAGTTTGCAGTGTGACAGTACATAAATATAGTGTGAAACAATCACGGTAAGGATTGCTTAGTCCAGTGAATTAATTAGTGTAAAGATGACATAGGTGGTCTTTCATTAAAATACTGAAAAGTTGTTTCTCAGTTCACTCTAGATAGTTTTATAATTTGTTCATAATTTTAAAACTGTGGTAGGAATGTAGTTTTGAGTAGCTGTTAGGAAATGCAGGTATTTTTCCTTATTACTATTTATGGGATGTTGATAGGTGAAATGAAACATTGTTTTAGGTATTGCTGATACATACAGTAGCTAATAAAAATAGAGGACCCTTTTTTTTAATTGGAGTGTAATTGCTTTACAATGTTGTGTTTTTGCTGTGCGATGAAGTGAATCAGCTATATGTATACCTACACCCCCTTCCCTCTTGGACCTCCCTCCCCCTCCACCCCCCATTCCACCCATCTAGGTCGTCACAGAGCACCGAGCTGAGCTTCCTGTGCTTTATAGCATGTTCCTGCTATCTATTTTACGCATGGTAGGGTATATATGTCAATCCTAATCTCCCAATTCATCCCACCCTCCTCTTCCCCTCGCTGTGTCCACATGTCTGTTCTCTACGTCTGTGTCTCTTGCCCTGCAAATAGGTTCATCTGTACCAAAAAATAGATGACCCTTAATTGAACAGTGGATATAGTTTTATGAGCTGCACATGCATTAACACATTTAATCTTTAGGAACTCCACCGTTAGGACTGGTTATTATCTTTCTCGTACAGACGAAGAAACTTGCCCAAGGTCATCTAGCCAGGTGTGACAGAGCTCACCTCAGGTAGCCCATGTCAGCGTGTGTGTTCTTGACCAACAGGCTGTTGTGCCTCTCAGGACAAATTTGAGAAAAGACGCATTCCCTGGCCAAAGAAAGTTAATTCTCTAAGGCAACAGAGTGATGGCTAATTATGGAATTAGTTTTTTGTTATTGGTTTATTAGACTCATTCAGAGTTTTTTTTAATAGGTAAATTTTGTTTTTAGTTGGAAAACATGTAGTGAAGTTGTATTATATGGTCTCACTATCACTGTTTTCTCATCAAATTAGTTTCTTTTGACCAGGTCTTGGTCTCTGACAAGTCCCTTAACACTCTATGTCTTAATTTTCTTCTCTGTAAAATTGACTTTTATATGATTTGTGAATCCTGTTTCAGGATCCTAAATTTTTAAAAAGCGTTTTTCTTTATTTAATTAGTGGCTTTTAAAAAAATTACAAAGTTATGTTTAGTGTTAGAAAAATTGGAGAAAAGAGAACACTACAAAAAAAAAAAGGAGGAAAGTCCTTTTTTTTTAAATTTCTAAACCCAAGTAAAATGACTGTTAACATGGTGATATATTTCTTTCCAGGTTTTTTCCTAAATATTTTAATTATATATATTTATACATAATGTTTTCTTTTTAATAAATTTATTTTATTTATTTACTTTTGGCTGCTTTGGTTCTCTCTTGCTGTGCGTGGCTTTCTCTAGTTGCGGCGAGTGGGGGCTACTCTTCGTTCTGGTGCGCGGGCTTCTCATTGCAGTGGCTTCTCTTGTTGCGGAGCACGGGCTCTAGGCATGTGGGCTTCAGTAGTTGTGGCTTGTGGGCTCTAGAGCGCAGGCTCAGTAGTTGTGGCGCACGGACTTAGTTGCTCCGCGGCATGTGGGACCTTCCCAGGCCAGGGCTGGAACCCGTGTCCCTTGCATTGGCAGGTGGATTCTTAACCTCTGTGCCACCAGGGAAGCCCATGTTTTAACATTGAATAATGACAAATCCCCTAAAATTTCTACATCATTTAAAATGGCTGTTTGATATTCTGTTGCTTGTTTTAAAAATTGTGTAATTCTATAATTGAGCATTTAGATTACTTTGAGGTTTTCATTTGTGTTCATTATTTGCCTCTATCTCTTATGATTTTCTTGGGATAGATTCCTTGAAAACAACTTCCAAGATTGAAGGGTACTCACTGAAATTTGTGGTTTATAATAGTAAAAATTGTTATATTTTAAAGGATTATCAGTTTGATATTTGCTCTTTTAATTAAAACAAAACTCAAATTGGAGCAAAACTAATGAGACACCCCCCCCCCCCCCCCCCCAGTTAGATAGAGAAGGACACAAATATCTTGAACTAAGCAAGGATATTTTTTCATTAAAAAAAACCTGCCGGAGTATGTTCTGGGATCAGTCCTCATTTACACCGGGTTCCTAAGCATTTATCTCTGTCACCAGTGATAAATGCTTAGGTTTCAGAGAAATGTCCCTCAGAAATGGGCTGGAGACAGCAGTGTCGTGAAGCAGAAGGTATTTGATTATGTTCCTTTTACAAAGGCAGAGAAGTGGATGAATATGTAAAAGAAAATGTTTCAACAATAAGAGCTGCCTGAAAAGTTTCTGTTACTATTTACTTTCTCTGGCAGTTCTTCTTTGAAGGTAGAATTTAAAGATCAACTTAGGGGTCTACACCATGAGCCTCTGAAATGTCTACCCGAAGCTAACCTAACAGTTGGAACTGTTTGTACTGATTTTGTGGAACCTTTGAGACCTTTAAAAAATATTTCTAGAGCCAAAAGTGATTGGTCTAATATTTTGAAATTCTTTTTTAGGCAAAGGGGCAGATTTGAGTAAGCCTCCATGTCGAAAAGCAAAGGAAATCCGGAAAGAAAGGAAAAGGTTAAAACTCATGCAGCAGAACCCAGGTGGAGAACTGGAGGGTTTCCAGGTTCGGTGTCAGCCACCGTCTTTGTTCCCACCAAAGGCTAAATCCAACCAGCCCAAGTCACTTGAAGATTTAATTTTTGAATCTTTACCAGAGAGTGCATCACACAAGTTTGAGGTACTTTGGAAGGTGTTTTTTGTTTGTTTGTTAGCTACTTTGTTTTTTTTCACTTGAGATCATACGGTTGATGTTTTGCTGTTTATATAATGGGAAACTAAAGTGAATTGGGATGGAGTGGCATTTATATTTACTAAGTTAATTGGTACTTTAGAAAAACCTTTTTGTTTTTCTTTAGGATTTAAAAAGTAGGCAATTGGCTACTAAAGTTGTGAAAATTCTAGTTTTAGTGTGTTGTTATTTGAGGTACTCTGGCTTTTTGTATCTCTTGATTGAAATTTAGTAGAGTGAAAAATAAAAGATACTGTTTTAAAATTTCATTTTGGCAGCTTTGGTTTAGGTAGTGAAAGAGAATAGATCACAGTAGGCAAGTCACTGTTTCATCCATTCTCATTTTATGATCTTGATCAAGGCAGCAAATGGTATTACATATGCAAGCCAGCAGTTAGGAATTAACTAAACAGTCCTAAATGTACTACTATAATCATCTCATTAATTCCCCCCAAACCAATTTAGGCATAGTGTGAGTATGCCTAGTCTTAAGAGTATTCCTCTTATTTTTCCCAAATTGATTTATATTCCAGGTGAAGTCTAGATTTTTCAGTATTAGTTTGGTATATTTATAAAATTTTTTTCTAAAACATTAGCCATAATGATTTTATTATATTCTCCTACCTGATTAATAACTGGTCAGCCTTTGAATTTACAGCTTAATATAATCTAAGAGCATCACTTATCACTGAAAAACCTGATATTAAACATTTACTTTGGTGCAGTTTAAATCTTAGGACAATATATATTATCAGATATAAGTGTTAACAACTTTGACTATTATAATTCCTTGGCTACTCTGTTTTGGTATTGACTTTCTCCTTCCCAAATTGTAAGGAGAATGGAACATACTATTGAATACTTAAAATAGTTTATCAAGAGGTTTTTATCTTTTGATCAAATAGTAATGTATTCAGGGCACCAGGCACACCTAATATAACAGTTCTTCAGTAGGCACCTTTTACTTTTTTAATGTAATGATATCCAGGATGGATAGATTTTTGTTATCCCCTGGGTGTCACTCTTTCATGAGAGCAACTACTTCTCGTGGCACAAGAAGTTTGCAGTTGGAAACAAGAAGTTTCCAATTACGCCTTTCTACTGTATTACATTTGATTTCGTGTTTTACTCTTCTATTTTGCTAACATATTTTAACTGGTTAGTAAATAACGTTAAAATAAATGTTAGCCATTACTATGTACAATTACTGCTTTTAATGCATCCTCATTTTAGATATGAGGAAACTAAGGCGCAGAGAAGTTAATTTATTTACTTGACTAAAATGGTGCCTTTAAGATTTGAGTAAAGGGAATCTGACCTTAGAGTCTTCATGTTAAACTATGCCATGAAATAGGAACACTTTTGGAGGGTTGTCTTTTACACTTACAGAAGAAAGTTGTAAGTGTAGAGTTAATGATGCATGGAAGAGTGTCCAAAAAATATATTCACATTTTCAGTCTTTTGGATTGTTTTACTGAAGGTCAGTTGTGTACAGCTAATATTAAAGAGTATTTATTTGTGTCTGTGTCTTGAGTGCCAGAAGTATTCTACTGTTTTACAATAGAGGCAGTCTTACATAATTCAGTCAGTCTAAGAGCTTAGTCTTAGAATTTGGACAGGATCCTCTGCCTTCTTAATGAGTCTATAATTTGGAGAAATAACTTCTTTTCTTTATTCACTAACTGGTTGATTTTTAATGTTAAAATATTGCCGTTATATGTTCATGCTTTAATATTTATATTGGAACTTTGGGGCTTTTTTGGGTGGGAATAACTTAATGCATATTCCATGGAATAAATAAATGAATTAATGAACATTGTTTTTTAACTCCTTCTGAAGGTGAGGGTGGTGAGATCATCTCCACCAAGTTCTCAGTTCAAAGCCACATTTCAGGAGTCTTACCAGGTCTATAAACGCTACCAGATGGTTGTTCACAAGGACCCACCTGATAAACCAACTGTGAGCCAGGTCAGCAGGCCAAGTGTAATTTTTCTGTGCAAACGCAACTTTCCCCTCTATTTGATATCACTGTGTGAATTCTCGGTTTATTTGTGGTACATTTTAATTTATATTCAATTTGCAGTGTATCTGCAAAGAGATAGGACCATGGAACACTGGACATTCTGAAAGTGCAGATTTTACCTGATGCCATGTTAAGAGCCTTTCATGTATAATTTCAGAATGGAAAGTAAAATGAAGTATCTCTATTTAAAGTCACTGTGTTTAGATGCATTTATTTAAGAGTTAGTGAAAAGGCGATCTCTAAGTTAAAATATTTATGAGAAAAAAGTAAAAAAAAAACACACTATATAGTAGGCATACTTTGTACAACACAGTTAATATGCTTTATCTCCATTTAAAAGTCGTGTAGAAAAAGTTCATAACAAATAAATTACTCTTCGTTGATGTACTACCCATACACAACTGAGTGGGACTAGAAAAGTAAGATAGTAGAATGTTTTAATTGAAGTCCTCATATACTTATAATTTTACAAATCAAATTACCCAAGAAAAATCTGGAAGGGGAAAAAGTTTAAAACCCTTAATATAAGTAGAGGTGACACAGGTAGTGGCAATTAACATGAGGAGCAATATTGACTCTGCTGTATGCAGAGAACCACAACAGGTAGATAGAGAAAAAAAAAACAAAAAGAAATTGTCCCGGCCCTTGTGAGTTTAAATTTTTCATGAATATTGGTGCACAGTTCGTGCTTCACGCTCCGTGCTAGTCAGCCTGTCCCTAGGTTTATTCGTTTTATAGAAATTCCAGCGCTGAGCTTTGGAAGTGGATTTGCGGAGATCTTACTCTAGCCTCACCTTCAGAAGCATATCATCAGGTAGAGGTGTTTCAGTAGCGTTTGCTTGTATCTTCCTTGCTCTGAAGGTGAGGCTAGTACCTGTCTCCTTTGAGGACCCCGAGTTCAAGTCGTCCTTCAGCCAGTCATTTTCTTTATATGTCAAGTATCAAATGGCCATACACCAGGACCCGCCTGATGAATGTGGGAAGACCGAGGTACCTTTTGCTAAATGTTTTTTTCCTATGTTGATGAGGTTGTCTATGAAGAAGCATAATATCAATATATAACCTTCTTATTCCATTCTCTTATCTGTTAAGTAGAGTTGATGATGCTTACCTTGTGTACTACTGAACTTTTGTGAAAACAAGTTATACATGTGATCATTTTAAATCCCTCAGAAAAAAAGATATGTTTTTACTCAGTGTTCTCTCCAGGAACCTGAGTGTATTGTGTTTACACATCAGTCATTGGGCTAAGACAGCAGACGTCACTGAGTGCTCTTTGTGCCAGACTGTGCCACAGCGCACAGGGAGGAGTCTCTGTCTTCAAGGAATTGATGATCAAACGGGAAAGACGGACCATAAACAAATATATCTTAAGAAGAAGCATGTGGGAAAAAGCTGAATGTGTTGAGGTTACATAGAGCATCATTTAACATGCATTTATTGAGGGCCTGTATTTTCCAGCTGGAGATATTTAGATGAATAAGAGATTGCATACTTTCCACAGTCGGACAGTGATGTTTTGGAAGAAAGATGACAACAGATGCAGAAGGATTGAAGTTTTGATTTTTTGGTTTTTTTTAATGACATAGGATGTGTTAGCTTAAAAGAGATGATTAATAAGGCAGGAGTTAATGCTGCATGTTCCCTGAGAGAATGCTGACTTCTGGGTCTCGCAGAGCCTTTCTCGGTAAAGTGGGGTCTGCAGACCAATGGCATCAGCGTCACCAGGAATGCAGACTCTCCTGTCTCCCCTCAGACCTACTGAATCACAATCTGCATTTTGAACTAGGTCTCCAGGTGATACATGTGCACATTCCGATTTGAGAAGTGCTTCCATAAGTTCCCCGTTGAGACCTATAGCTGTGGGTGGTAGCATTTACAGGTAAGGATTCTGAAAGGTGCAAGAAGTTCCCTTTGATATTCCCAGGAGGTCTTAATTCCTTTCTGAGCGTGATTCTTTCCTACTACCCTTGAGATTCTGGCTTTGTGCCTGCCTGCTTACCAGGTGTGGATAGTTGGGCCAAAACACCCTGACATGTTTGATGTGTTCCCGGGAACCCCCTCACCCCCTTTTGGGCTTCAGGCCTCTGGTGGAGTCCATTCTTGCAGACCTAGTTCAGTGCAAAAGTTCATAGTCGTAACTGGGGAGACAGATGGGTGAGCAGTTCCAGTGCTGTTGGATTAGTAAGGAAAGCCACCTTAGTGTGGGACTGGAGGTTAGGGAGGTTTTTCTGAAGGAAGTGACATCGGAGCCAAGTCTGAAAAGATGAGTGCCACTTAACATCTGGACAGGCTCTAGGGCAGTGTTCTGTATTTAGGCATAAGGTATGATTGAGGCTTTTTAAAAAAGGCTTAAATTTACATTCACTATCATCGGTAGTACTGAACTCTGGGTACATGATTTGACCTTGTGTTTAAATAGAAATACATAATGGATTTCTTTATTGTAGCCAAATAGTTCTGCTTTAATGATTCATTTTATAGTATCACATGCTTATAGCAAATTCATACAGGTGGGAAAGTTTGTATAAACTATCATAAACTTTCCCACCAGTATGAATTTTCTGTGTTTAGTACTTTGATTTCATACAAGTGAGTATGTTTGGCTTTGATCAATTCTTTTACTTTATTCATAGCATTTTATTTACCTGACATCTAACTGAATTCATATGGAGTTTTCAGAGACATTTGAAATGATATTGTTTTTCACATGGGCGAATTTGTTATCTCACTGAATGTAGTTTCTAAGAAATAACATGAAATAACATTTTGTAAGTCAGGACTCTGTACTGTGCTTTTTTCTTTATATTAGCCTTATTGAGGTGTAATTCACATGCCATTATAAGTCACCCATTTAAAGTATATGATTCAGGGGTTTTTAGTATATTCACAGAGTCGTGCAACCATCCTCACTAGCGCCAGAGTATTTTCATCATCCCCAGAAGAAGCCCCATTCCCACAGTGGTCACTCCTCGTTTATTCCCCAGACACCCCAGCTCCAGGCAGCCATATTCCACTTTCTGTCTCTGGATTTCCTTAGTCTACAATCAGTATTGTACAGTTCATATAAATGAAATTGTACAATGCTGGTCTCTTGTTGACTGGCTTCTTTCTCTTAGCATGATGTTTTCAAGGTTCATCCATGTTGTAGCATGTGTCAGTACGTCATTCCATTTTATGGCTCAATTAATATTTCATTGTATGGCTATACCAAATTTTGTTTCTCTTTTCATCCATTGATGGGCTTTTGGGTTGTTTTCATTTTGGGGCTTTTATAGAAAGTTTTGCTATGGACATTTGTGGACAAGTATTTATGTGGACATATGTTTTCATTTCTCTGGGGTGTATACCTAGGAGTGGAATTGCTAGGTCATAGGGTAACTCTGTGTTTACCTATTGAGGAAGTGCCAGCCTGTTTTTCAAAGTGCGACACCTTTTTAAATTCCCATCAGAAGTATGCAAGGGTTCCGCTTTCTCCACATGCTCGGCCACACTCGTTTATTCCTTTATTATTATTTTTTTTAAATTTTAGCCATCCTAGTTGGTGTGAAGTGGTTATCTCATTGAGGCTTTTTTTGGTCTGCTCTGCGAGGCTTGTGGGATTTTAGTTCCCCGACCAGGGATTGAACCTGGGCCACAGCAGTGAAAGCGCCTAACCCCTGGACCACCAGGGAGTTCCCTCATTGAGGTTTTGATTTGCAGTTCCCTGATGGCTAATGATGTTGAGCATCTTTTCATGTGTTTTTTGGCAATTTGTGTATTTCTTTGAAGAAATGTCTATTCACATTTTTTGCCCATTTATATAATTTTTTGCCTATTTTTTAAGGGACTAGATACAAGTCCCTTATCACATATGTGATTAGAAATATTTTTTTCATTCTGTGGATTATCTATATCTCTAGTAGGATTTTTTATTTTACAATCTGTTTTGTCTGATATTGGTATAGCCATTCCGTCTTCTTCTGGTTCCTGTTTGCATGATACTTCTATACCATCCTTTTTATCTTCAATCTCTTTGTGTCTTTGAGTTTCAAGTGTGTCTTTTTTAGATACCATATATTTGGATTTTTTTTTTTTTAATTTGGAAGGAGAACAGTCTCTCCCACTTAGTTGAAGTGTTTAATCCGTCCATATTTAATGTTGTTATTGATAGAGTTGGATTTATGTCTTCATTTAACTTTTTTTCTATGTTTCATGTCTTTGTTCTTTTATTTCTTTACTACTTCCTTTTGCATTAAATGAGTATTTTCTAGGGTAACATTTCAATTCCTTTAATGATTTTTTCACTATATATTTTTGAGGTGTAGTAGCTGCTCTAGGGCTTACCGTATACATCTTGACTCACAGGAGTGACTACAGGTTTATACTAACTTGATTCCAGTGAGGTATAAAAATGTTACTCCTGCTGAGCTCTAGTCCCCCTTTTTGTGCTATTTATAACATACATGTTATAAGCTCAATATATGTTATAATTATTACCTTATATGATTTTATGTCTTTTATAAAGCTGAGAAGAGGAATAGGAACAGGTGTTTGTTTATAATTTGTTAAAATTAACCTGACTTTCCATTTCTGGTTCTGTTCATTTGTTCCTGTGGATCTGAGTTACTATCTAATACAATTTTCTTACTGTAGTTCAGCTTTGTTCCCATCCACCTTCCTTATGATGCTATTGTCAAATATCTTACTTTTCTATATGTTATAGTACCAACAGTACAATTGTACACATATTGTTTTGTACAATTGCTTTTAAAATCAGTTCAGAGAAGAAAGAATACACACATGTGTTTGAGAAGCTTCTGACGTCACGCCCTTGGGCCTCAGCCGTGGTGGTTGCACAGTCCCCCTGGGATGACGGTGGTCTTACTAGTGTTCTCTTTGTCACCTTCCCTGATGGCTCTGTTAAGGTGTTTTAGCTCTGTTGGTTTCACATCCAGCTCTTAGGCTCCACTAATTGCTGACTGTTTACCGTATTGTTTTCAGCAGTGCCCCAGGGCATAAATTGCTCCATAGTTTGATTTATTAAATTTAGTCCCCTTTGCAGCAGCAGTTTTTGAGGCCCATCTTTGAGGTTTGTTCTGACCCCAGGAGGGCTCTTCTTCACTGTCTCTTTTCCTGTTTCTCTCTGGTAAACCAGCTAGCCTACGGTTTAGCTTGTTGCCCTCATGGAGCTACTAGCCTCCTCTTAGATGCTTCCACCAAGATCTCCATTGTTTTCAAGACTTCCCCTGGGCTTGAGCTTCCCTCCGTCCCAGCTGCAGTCCCGATTGCTGAGGAGGTCTGTTCTGTGGCCTGCCCTCTTGAGCCCCTTTGTGCCACTGCTCCGGAGCTGCGGGCAGGGACGGTGGCTCACTTCCCTTGGAGGGACCCCTCTGCTTCATGAGCAGCGCTGGGCAGGAGCTAGGCCCTACTTCTGGTCTTCTCTGGGTAGATGATTAAGCTTTGGACTCATTAACAGGGAATTTTAAGGCCTGTGAGCTGCCCTAGTGATAGTTCTGTGTAGGGAGACGGTCACTGCTGTAGATGAGTCCTTCACCTGCCATGTTTTCATCCTAGAAATTCTTTCCTCACTTGGCAGACTCTTGCTCGCAGGTAGAGAGTAAGTGCTCTGTCCGTGGGGCTGGCTGCCTAGACGATCTGATTTGGACATGCTGCTTTGCTTCTCAGGCTCGAAGTGAGGCGTTTTATACTGAAGGGACCTAATTCTTGTCATGGAGTACAAATAGTAGTTTTCCCTTGTACCTGGCTACAGTTTCTACCTGAGGAACCAGCCAGTGTTCCTGTGCTCAGAGGCAGAAAGAGAAGCCAAAAAAGTCCTCCTTTGAAAAGTTCAAATGATGTCCCGACCTGCTTTACGGGCTCCATGCAGCAGCTCACTGTGTTGTGGTTTTGTCAATATAATGGGCCAAACTAATTTAATTATGATCAAGATTAAGAAAATCCATTTTTGCTTTTGTTGTTGTAAACCATTTGAAGTAAAAAACAGTCAACATACTAACTTGGGAACTTTAAGTAACCATATCAATGCATAAAATCCATTTTTACTCTGTTGGTGACCGTAAAATAAAATCGTTTAAACACCCCAAAAAGTAGTTTATTCTTTGAGAGATTTGATGAGAATATAAATAAATATAGATTGCTTTGATATGCAGAATAGCAAGTCAGTTCTTTTTAGTAACATCTTTACAAAAACAGCACATAATTGCAGACGGTGAGATGGCATAGGATTTAGTAAATTATTCTATATGTTTGTTTCTATTACTGTTTTCAATCATTCAGGTAGATGCCAGATTTTCAGAAAATAATACTATCTAGATAAAATAAAACAGGAGTAATTTGTCACCTATCTTTTGTATAATACAGTATAAAGCCAGCATTTAATAATCTTTGTTTTTCAAAATATCAGTAATTCCATATGATATAAACATGGGATTTTTAGCTGAAATTTTATTGTTATATTTTAGAAAACAGCGTTATCTAATAATGTTTATTAAGTGCCAGTTGATCTCAGCTCTTCTAAACTATTTGAAGAACCGGCTGTAACCATAGCTCCAGTAGTCTCATCACAATTCTGAGGCATCGACTAAATTGTTTTCCAAATTTTATTAAGGACTTTCAAACATAAAGGAAAATTGAGAGAATAGTGTACTGACCCCCTGGTACCCATCACCTGGATTCAGCAGTGGTTAGTTTCTGTGTTTGCTTTATCTTTTCTTGTGTGTTGAATCATTTTAACTTAGATTATGCATCATGACGTTTTACTCCTAAAGTCTTTAGCGTACGTCTCTGAAAAACTAAGATGTGCTTCTTCAAAATGCAATGTCATTATCACATGTAAGAAAACTGATGATTTGTAAATATCATCTAATATCTGTCTCATTTAAAAAAATTTCCCAGTTAAAAAAAATCAGTATCCAGTCTAGGTTCGTAGATTACACTTAGCTGTATATTAGTTTATATTTTTCAAATTGTATAACAGCTTCTGTCTTTCAACTATTTTTTGTGATATTGACTTGTTTTTTCAACTTTTTATTTTGAAACTTCTGAAATTTATGAACAGAAAAGTTGAAAGAATACAGTGAACACCCACATACTGTTCACTAAGGTTCACTGGTTGTTAATAACTTCTGTGAAATTTGCTTTGTCATCTTTTCTTTACTGGAACCATTTGAAAGTAAGTTGTGGGTATTATAACACTTCACCTGTAAGTACTAAGCATGCATCTCCTAAAATAAGTATATTCTCATGTAACCACAATGTTTATCATTCCTAAAAAATTAACAGAAATTTTATAACATCATAATCCATATTCAGAAGTTCCCAATTATACCCAAAATACCTAGAAAGCTTTTTTTAGAAAAATACTAGATCCAGCAAGATTCCTGCCTTGAATGCAGTATTATATTTATGCTGTGTTTATAATATGGCTGTTACGTTTCCTAAGTCTTTTTAAATATTTTTCTTCCTCATGACATATTTTACAAGAGCGTAGGCCACTTGTTTTTAGAATGTCCTTTATTCCGTATTTGTTTCTAGTGATCAGATTCAGCCTACATGTTTTTAGGTGTAGGTGATATGTACTTTCTAAAAAAACCCTTTTATTGAAGTACATAGTTTCATACAGGAAAATACACATAGGTGTTCAGATAGATGAATTTTCCTAAATTGGACTCACCCTTGTTCAGAGGCGCTCAGATCACGAAATCGACTACTGCCAGCCCCTCAGAGCCCCCTCTCGTCCTTTTCCCGTCACTGCCAGTACTTTCTTGACTTGTAAGACCGCAGGTTAGTTTTGCCTGTTTTGTACTTTTAAGTTGAATCACGTGTGTACTCTTTTGCTTGTGGTTTCTTTTGCTCAACATTATATTGAGTGCAGTTCATCTGCATTTTTGGGTGTTGTAGATTGTTCAGTCTCATAGCTGTATGCTGTTCTAGTTATGAATATACCATAATTTATCCATTTCTACTGTTAATGGGAATGTGAGCAGCTCCTGGTTTGGGGCCACTATGAATAGTGCTGCATGTGTACATCCTTTTACATGTCTTTTGGTAAACATATGGGCACATTTCTGTTGGGTATACACCTAGGATAGAATTGCTGTCATTAGGTATGCAGATGTTGAACTTTTAGATATTGCCAGTTTTATCTAGGGGTTAGGCCGGTGCTTTTTGTCCTGCGGTATCATATCAGGCAGCACATAATGTCAGGCTGCCCTGTATTTGTGCTGCCAGGTCTGCTCGCTTAGATGGATGGCAGCCATCAGATCTTTTTATTGTTAAGTGCCATTTTCACCTTTGTAATTAGATCTTTCCATTGTAAAGGCACATTACTCGCTATTTAAAAAGTGAGCTGTGGGATGATATTGGTATTTTTGAGAGATTTTGAAAAATCTCTGTCCCAATTACCTATCGTCCAGTCATTTTATCATCCTTTGGTGTTTCTTGCCTGAATGAGTTAGGGGAAGGTGGGAGGGGCTGCACAATGGTGATTTATCTAATTGTTTTATTTTCTTCTACATTTATTATCTGAAATTACGTATCTTCTGTAAAGAAGAGCTTTATCTTCATTTACCTCCCCTTCCCCCGCCCCCCATCATTTTTCCTTCTGGTATCACTGTGGGCTCATGGATTTAAAAATTTTTCGATTATAATCCATTGCTATCTTTTTTTTTTTTAATGCTTAAATTGTACCAAATTTGGCCAGTAGGATTCCCCTCAAGGGAGTCTTTAAGTATTTATTCCCTTTTTATCTGGTTCAATAAGATGTTCCAGACTAATGTGTTTTTCTTCTCCGGGGTTTGGAATCAGCCTTTCTCCAATGAGTCCTAGCTCCTTTTAGTGGAGAATGGTGTTTTTGTGCCTAAATCGGGATGCTAGTTATGCTCTTTAGGTACATGACAGTGGCTTCTGAAAGTCCAGGCCAGTTATCTTAAAGAATGTCCCACATTCTGTATTTGTCCGAATCTTTCCTCCTGCTCTAATTTAGCTTCTTTGTTGCCCAGATTTCCTGTAGACTGAAAATTAAGTCTAAACCTTGATTCAGGTTAAACAGTTTTGACAGATATGCTTCATAGGTGATTTTGTGTACATCGTATCATGTCAGAAGTTATATAATGATGGGTTGTCCCAATATTGATGCTAATTTCAAACACTAGGTTAAGGAGGTAACGTCTAGATGTCTTCATTGTAAGGATAAGATTTTCCCTGTGTTTAGCAAGTTATCTGTAGGAGAGTTACTTCTGCACAGATGAATGTCCCCTTCGTCAACAGCCTTTCATCTCGTGGTTTTAGTATCCACTGATGATCTTTGTTTTTTTTGTTTGGTACGCGGGCCTCTCACTGTTGTGGCCTCTCCCATTGCGGAGCACAGGCTCCGGACACGGAGGCTCAGCGGCCATGGCTTACGGGCCCAGCTGCTCCACGCCATGTGGGATCCTCCCGGACCGGGGCACGAACCCGCGTCCCCTGCATCGGCAGGCGGGCTCTCAACCACTGCGCCACCAGGGAAGCCCTGGAGTTGGCTTCTTAATTTAATTTTAGTTTTTAATAGGTGATACATTTACATAGTTCCAAAGACAAAACTACAGAAAGAGAGATTCACTTAAAGTCCCCTTTGCAATATCCCCTCTACCCTGTCCCCTACCCTCTGGTAATAACCATTTTGATTAGTGTCTTTTTTTTTTTTTTAATAAATAAATAAGTTTATTTTTGGCTGCGTTGGGTCTTCGGTGATGCACGAGGGCTTTCTCTAGTTGTGGTGAGCGGGGGCTACTCTTTGTTGCGGTGCGCGGGCTTCTCATCTCGGTGGTTTCTGTTGTTGCAGAGCACGGGTTCTAGGCACATGGCCTCAGTAATTGTGGCTCACGGGCTCTAGAGCGCAGGCTCAGTAGTTGTGGCGCATCGGCTTAGTTGCTCCACGGTATGTGGGATCTTCTTGGACTGGGGCTCGAACCCATGTCCCCTGCACTGGCAGGTGGATTCCTAACCACTGCACCACCAGGGAAGCCCCTAGTGTCTGGTTTATCCTTCTAGAGTTTTGTTTGTTTTTCCAAAAATAAACAAATACATATGAATATGCTTATTTTTCCTCCTTTCTTTCACCAAGAAGAGCATTCTGCGTACACTCTTTGGCACCTTTCTTCTCTAAAAACATATCCTAGGGATTCCTCTCCTATGATATCATAGAGATCGCCCTCATTCTTTGTTTTTTCAACCACATATTTTTTCTTGAGTGGACATACGATAGTTTATTCAAGCAATCTCCTATTAAGATTGGCTTGTTTCTAATCTTTTGCTGTTATAGGTAGTATAATTTTGCATTTGTGTGAAGGTGTACTTTTTTGCTTGATCTGACATAGTGCATCAAAGGACAAAAGCTCCTAGAATTTTGCTAGATATTGCCACATTTCCTCCACAGTTGTACTCTTCTGTGCTCCAGAGTATGAGAGTGCCTTTCTCCACAGCACCCCCAAAAGAGCGTGGTATCAAACTTTTGTGGTTTTTTTTTGTTTTTGTATCCTTGATTAATTTTTAAAGTATTGAAAAGATGTTAGGAAGAGTGTCTTATTTTGGATAACTTCTGTGATCATAGGCTGAAATGTGTATAAAGTATTTTGTTTTGTAGTTTACTTTATATAGTTTAATGAAACAGGTGAGAGACTGATGCTGGTGGTAACACAGAAGTGGAAGGGAGTAAGCAAAAAGGTTCTAAGGGGTGATGAAGATGACGTACTGTTATTATCCCTAATAACCAGGAATATTATTAACAACGCAAATTATGAGGCTTAAAAATGATCTTTCTGAGAGTATGCTTAATGACTCATCACACTTTTCTCAATGAGAATATGAATCTTCCTTGTTAAATTTAGTGACTGAATCCAGGTTATTGCCTTAATAAAATATTTAAGCAGCGAGAAATTAGACCCTGTCTGGTCTATAAGAAGTCTGCTTGCACTAAAGAGGCAGACTTACATGCCCCTTTTTCCTCATTGCAGAATAAACATGTTATGTGATTTTGTGTGTATATGTGTGCCTATCATATCATAGTTGCATTGTTTTAGAATTAAAGGAAATTTGATTTAAATTTTAGAGAAATATATATTCCTATCTCTCCTTTTTATGTGAGGTCGAGTCTTTTACCTGAAACATAGTTAAGGGGTATAGAAAGTAAACCTGGCTTGAGTGCTGTGCTCGTAAGTCACTGTGTGGCAGTGTATTGGACGTGTCTAATGTCATGCAGGGAGGGCCCTCTGGTGGCATCATTGTTACGTACCCCCTCTTCATTGCTGACCACCCCTGTGGCTAGGGTGAGGGCCTGGGCAGCAGCTCTCATGGGCTGTGACTCCTCTGACTTTATTCTTCTTCCATTGTGTTGACAAGAACCCTTCTTGAACTGTTTGTTCTGTGGCTTTGTTATCTGCAGTGGACACCTGCCTACTTTTAGTAAGTCCCTATTATAGGTCTGTACTACAAAGGATTTCCTTTTGTGAGCATGCCGTTCTCTATCTAATTAAACAGCGGAGGTTCTCAGGCTTCATGGTCACCCGCGTTCCGTGTTTTCATTTTCCCTTCTACTATGTCACACATTCACAAGTTAGTGACAAGAAAACATAATCATGGGAGATGAAAATAGTTTATCACCTGCTAGATGTCTTTGTCAACACTGGAGCCACTTTTCTGGCATAGATTACAGAGCCCATCATCTTAGTTTCTGTTCAGATTGTTTAAAACACAGCAGTCTTTGAATCCATGGATGAAGATAGTGGAAGTGTTATCCTAGGCGACAAGTACTCAATTGAATAACGCCAGACAGTTATTCTCTGTTTGTTTGTAGATAGTCATAACATTGACAGTGTTACTTACCATTTACTGTTTTTTTTTTTTTTTTTTTTTTCCATTTACTGTTTTTTAAAGAAATCTTTAAAAGGCTTCTTTAAAAGAAAAAGATGAACAAACTTTGTTTTTTAGAGTAGTTTTAGCTTAAAAGGCTTTTTTGGAAAGAAGTTCACATGTTATTTGAAAGACATATCACTAGGATTAATAAATCTGAATTTTATATTTTTACTTTAATTTTCTAAAAAAAACTTTTAAATTGAAAGTTTCAAGCGTTCATAGGGTAGAGATAGTAGTTTAGTGAACTCCGCATGCCCATCGCTCAGCTTCTGCACTGTCAGCACTTAGCCTTATTTCCCCTTGCCACTTTGTTTGTTGTCCCTGAAATTACGCTCTTTTACCTATACATACTTTAATTTCTCTTTGCTTATTCCATCAGGTGATCTTGTATAAATTTAAAAATTACAGTGATTGAGGTATTTCAGGCTACTGTGCTTTCCCAGAAAGCACTGTTTTCTAAACTGGTTCAGAGAATTTACTGTGAGAGACTCACATATCAGGAGACCTCTACTTCTGAGGGATATTTATTTTGGGGAAAGTTATCTTATATTCAGGCCTAAATGATTAGACAGTAAGTGTGGTAAAGAAAAGTTTGCCATGGGTCCCTCTGACCCCATGGAGCAATGAAAGGAGGTGGTAGAATACCGGACTGTTGTCTCACTCCAGCCACCAGGTGGTGCTGTAGATCTGGAACAGGTTTGTTCCTTCGTCCAGGCTCAGTCCTATCCCAATGTGGGATGTGTGTTTACAGCCTATGAAGTATGGATAATGCTTTTCTTCTGCCATTTATAAGAATTAGTTTGCATTGAGGCATTGAATATGATAATTACAAGTGATTCTTTGCTTGTTAAAGATTTAAGTATTTTCTGGAACTTAACCTAGAGAAGCTTTCAGATTCATTTTTCCTTCTTAATAGCCTTACTCTATGTATATGAAAATATTGAATAACAACTTATATTTAGAAAATTATTCACTGTATCATGCTGACCTCTTCCTTCAATTACGCAAAGAAACCAGACAACCATGTATAGGATAGGCATATACTATTTTATAAATATCTGTCATAATGAACAGAATTTGAATGATGGCTAGGTGTGAGCATTTTGAAATTTTTAAGATACTTTTTAAGCCTATTTTCTTGAGTAAAGTAGAGGGCCTAGGCAATATTTGTACAGTTCAATCAAAAAAACCACTTTTTATGAGCAGCTCTTAAGTCAGGGCACTTTCGTATTGTAGTCTGTCTTAAGGTATGTTGCATGACATTTGTTACTAATAGTAGTTAAATTACCAAGATTTCAAAATCATTTACTTAAATAAATTTAGAGAAGAGGCCACAGTTTTATCCTCATGATAATGTTAATTCTGAGGGAGATGCAAAGGGGTAGAGTTAAACTAACGCTGGGGACATTTTTTCTTAAAGTTTCTTTTGGTTAATAATTTCCAAAACTTGTCTCAGATCAGATCATAAAATCGTAGCATCATACAACATTAGAGACGGAAGGACCTTTGTGATTGTGTAGATGGTATAGATTCACTTCTCTTACTTAGAGAATTAATTTGTCTAAGATAATATGGGTGGTTAGTGGCAGAGCAATGATTCCAAATTTAAGTGCTTTTTACACTAGACCGTGGTGTTGTCATTTGAAGACGTAAAAGTGGGCCTAAATAGTTAACATAGAATAACTGACATCAGTGAATGAAATGTTCAACATAAGCAAATTTTCCAAATAATTGAAACATTTTTATTGTTAAAATTTTATGTCCAAATGTATTGTGTTCTTCCCTGCCTTCTCACACAGAATACTGAGCAGGACTTGTCTTGATAATGACTTGCATATTCCCTCCGGAGTGTTCTGCTCTTACAGTACTTCTGTGTACCACATGCCCTCAGACTACTGCTTTTTTCTGTAAAGTTACTCTTTTCATCTTTTTCTGCTCTTCTTTTTCTTTTTTTTTTTTGCGGTACGCAGGCCTCTCACTGTTGTGGCCTCTCCCGTTGTGGAGCACAGGCTCCGGACACGCAGGCTCAGCGGCCATGGCTCACAGGGCCAGCGGCTCCGCGGCATATGGGATCTTCCCGGACCGGGGCACAAACCCGCGTCCCCTGCATCGGCAGGCGGACTCTCAACCACTGCGCCACCAGGGAAGCCCTTTGCTCTTCTTTTTGCTGTCAGTTTTTACTGTGTTAGTTTGTCTGCTTTTGGCATTCTTGCCTTTTCTAATTTGTGGTTTCTTAATGTGTTTGTTAAAATATTTATTGAGCATATACTGTGTGCCGGGTAGTGTCCGAGTGGCATTTGCTACAGTTAGCAAATGAGTGGATAAATCAGATGAAGATCCCGTGCTCTTGTGGAGCTCACATTCTCGGGTGGGAAGGAGTGGCCAGAGATAGTCATTAAAGAGTAAGCAGCCTGGGGGCTTCCCTGGTGGCGCAGTGGTTGGGAGTCCGCCTGCCGATGTGGGGGGCATGGGTTCGTGCCCCGGTCCGGGGGGATCCCACATGCCGCGGGGCGGCTGGGTCCGTGAGCCATGGCCGCTGAGCCTGTGCGTCCGGAGCCTGTGCTCCGCAACGGGAGAGGCCATAGCGGTGGGAGGCCCGCGTACCGCCAAAAAAAAAAAAAAAAAAAAAAAGAGTAAGCACCCCGAATGAGCAAATTACCCAGTAATGTTAAATGTTAAGGAAGAGAAGAGCAGGTGTAAAGGGAGGAGTGGCTGTATTAGTTACTGGCTTGGAAACTAGATCACCAAGTTTATTGCTTGTAAAGTAATAGTCAAGGGGAAAATGGCAAAGGGAGTTGGAGGGATTCTTTTGCAAGTTGGGAGCATAAGCATTAGGACATGCCCTTTTGAGTCCTCATTTTAACCTTTATTGCTTTCTTCTGGGATTTGAATGTCTGAAATTCTAGAGTAGTTTGATAATTGACCTCTAGTTAAGGTATAACAATATAACAGTAACCATTATAGTTAATATGTACATATTTATATTGTCTTCTGGAAGCTGAGGAATGAGACAATGAAGCAGGATGTTTGGTGTCAAATGGAACGTGTGGCACGAAGTGGACGTTGATACTTGATTAACCAGCTGCAGTAGGAGAGATGAGCCCTGTGATGAATGATCTGGTTTGAACAGTGTGAAGATGACACCAGTACTAGGAGACAGCGCTTGTGTGTTTATAATTCTAGACATTTTGGGTAAGAATACTGATGACAGGAAGGCTGAGTAGCATCACGTGTGACGTGTGGACTCGGATCAGGCGCTCTTGCCTTAACTCTCATCTTTTCCACTTATTACCTGTGCGGCTTTGAGCGGGTTCCTGCTCCCTCTGCTTTCTGATCCTCAGGTTCCTCATTTGTAAACTTGGGGGGAACATCACATGGGGTTTGTTGTGAGGATTAAGTCAAGGTAAAGGTGCTTGGCTAAATAATCTTTGACTAAACTTGAGATGGTAGGATGGGGATGATGATAAACCATTAGGAAGCATCAGAGACACCAAGGTCAAGGGCAAACAAGTGATACTTCTGGTCCATCCAGCCAACATTTGCAAATTAAATTTTTCTTTGTTGTTTGTTTTTCCATTTAATTCTTATATCTGTTTGAATTAAAAGATCTTATATGTTTTAAATTTTAATATTAAATTAGAATCGGTTCTTTCAGAGGAAAAACGTAGTAATACTCAAAACCGTTCAGTTTGGTTCATCAATATGTGATTTTAGTCTTTAAAATACTATTATACCACATAAAATCTATAAAACGTGTTATTTGGTGAAGCTATATATGTATCTTTCTTGATCGCTTTGCTGAGAACTGGAAACAAAGGAACTGTGGACGTTCCTGTGCCTTAACTCTGGCGATGGAGCTCCTTGCTTATTCTGTGACTAGAGCTCTCCTTTTGAAAAATTAGCTATATTGTATTAAACTACCATAATCTGTGGTATACTTTGTGCTCTAAACCAGCTTATAAAATACTCTGTCAGAGTCAGAAGGAATATACAATTCCGAGTGCCAGGAATGGAGTAGATGCCTAGTGAACATTCATTGAATGAATGGGCAACTGAGTTGACTAGTTTTAAGAAACAGCTGGATGGAAGCAACCTAAATGCCTATCGACAGACGAATGGATAAAGAAGATGTGACACATATATACAATGGAATATTACTCAGCCATAAAAAGGAACAAAATTGAGTCATTTGTTGAGACGTGGATGGCTCTAGAGACTGTCATACAGAGTGAAATAAGTCACAAAGAGAAAAACAAATATCGTATATTAACGCATGTATGTGGAACCTAGAAAAATGGTACAGATGAACTGGTTTGCAGGGCAGAAGTTGAGACACAGATGTAGAGAACAAACGTATGGACACCAAGGGGGGAAAACCCTGGTGGGATGGGGATGGTGGTGTGCTGGATTGGGCGATTGGGATTGACATGTATACACTGATGTGTATAAAATTGATGACTAATAAGAACCTGCAGTATAAACAAACAAACAAACAAAAGAAACAGCTGGAGGGCTTCCTTGGTGGTGCAGTGGTTAAGAATCCGCCTGCCAACGCAGGGGACACAGGTTCGAGCCCTGGTCTGGAAAGATCCCACATGCCGCGGAGCAACTAAGCCCGTGCGCCACAACTACTGAGCCTGCACTCTAGAACCCACAAGCCACAACTACTGAGCCCACGTGCCGCAACTACTGAAGCCCGCGCACCTAGAGCCCCTGATCCATAACATGAGAAGCCCACGCACTGCAACAAAGAGTAGCCCCCGCTCGCTGAAACTAGAGAAAGCCCACACGCAGCAACAAAGACCCAACGCAGTCAAAAATAAATAAAAATAAATACATTTTAAAAAAAGAAACAGATGGAGAAAGAACTCAATTTTTGCCAAATGGAAAACTGCAAGAAAGAAAATAGCGTTCTTGAAACTTGTGATGTGAAGCCAAAAGAAAATTCATATGATGTCAAAGCTCTTGACAGTGGTCCTTCTATAAGAAGTAAAAGCTGAGAGAGTGTTGAGAAATTGACCCCTACGAGTTAAGCACATTTTAGTGAGTGCAAAGCTAGTGTGATAGGGATCATCTTGTTGTGGGCACCATTGCCGTTTGTCTTTAGTTTTTGTATTTTAGGTCTGCTTTTTCCATTAAGCCTGAGGAGCTTCAAGTTTTATGACCTCCTGGTAATGACTTGACAAGTGAACAGTGTCACCTATTGAGGACTGGCCTAAACAAGGAAAGTTTGTGTTTTTGCTGTGGAAATTCATATGATATGCCAAATAAGTTTAGCTAACTGCTTGCATGATTAAAAAGCAGTTGATTTGCTTCTAGTCAGTAGTTAATTATAAAAGTAAATGTATACATTATATATGTGATTTTTAAAATCCAGAATATGTAAATGTGTAAAAAAATAGGGGATATATTTGTGTATGTCTGTAAATATTGTCTGTAAAATAACATACATGTTGGCTTTTCTGCGACAGTCATTCTAGAAATAGCTCAAAGTTTTACACTTGGAATGCTCCCATGTTTCTTTCTCCTGGGCTGTGGAGGAATGTGATTCTTCTATTCAACCAATCATATAAATATTTAATTCCTTGCATGTTCCAGTCACTGTGGTAGGTCATGGGGATGCATAGATGAATAAGACACGGTCCTCTGCACATTTTAAAAAATGAAAAACTTCTTTTCATAAGTTTGCATTAATGTTTAAAATGTTAAAATCCCAATAATATTAAAGAGTAATGGAAATATATGTTACCTGGCATGATGTAGAGACATTTGATCTTGCCTGGGATCAGTTGGTCTGATAAGTATGCAAGCAGTACCTATAACCATTATTCATGTGTTAATATAATCGAGTATTTTCAATAATAATTAAATTGCTGATAATATATTCAATTTCTTAGTACTTTGACTAGAGAGCTTTTAAAATAAATTTTGTTTTGACTGTGCTCTCCTGCTAAGAGACTTTATTTCTAAGTTTTGTGGTATTTTCTGCTTATCCCTAATTCATGTCATTCAGATTTTTGGAAGACACCCAGTTTTTCAAGGTCAATTTGGATTCTTTTACCAACTTAGTGCCATTTAAGTGTTACCTAGTTTTGTCCTCGGTAATCTTTTGAGTAGTTGCTCCTCAAAAATAATACTGGAAGTTTCCCTGCAGGAAATTAAAGGAGTGTATTGAGGACATAGGTGTTCCTGAGGAGAGCTGATGAGAAGGGCACAGGCTGTTTCTTCACAGATACCAGCTCTTGGTTACTGGTGACTGCTTCTCTCTGTTTGTGGCATCTCACCTCGACCAAATGACACAATTTTGCAAAGTAGCCAGGGGCCATGAAGACACATAGGGGAAAAGAGCAGAATATGGATATTCATTTATTTATTTATGAATTGATTAATCCAATTCACAAATGAATGAATGCATCTAGGCATTTAAGCAGCAAATATTCGTTGAGTCCCTACTATGTGCCAGGCATCATTTTAGACTCTGGGTAGTGAACAAGAGAGAAACGTTCTCAGTCTCAGGGAGATTATATGCTAGTGAGGAGGATGAATAAACAAGTAAGTATGCAGTATAGTGTCGGTATAGTACACGCTAACAGGAAGAGTGAAGAAGCGGTGAGGGACAGAGGTGGTGGCGATAATTATATGAAGACGTCAGGAGAGGCTCTGAGGAGAGGGGCTGCTTGGCAGACACCTGGATGGAGAGCATGCACCTGTGCGTTTCTTTGGGAGGTACATTTCAGGCATGACGTGTTCACAGAACAGCAGGAACATTGGTGAGGCTGGAAAACAAGGCGTGGCGCATCTCCTTTCTTATCTGTGTCGCTCATGAGTGTTCTGTTTTTTTAATCTCCTCTTTCTTTTTGCCATTCATTGGCTGATTTTCATTATCATAAAAATTTATATGTTTTGTTATAGACTTGTTACTTTGTTTCCTTGTTACCTGAACACCTATATATCACCACATTTTAGTGTTGTTTTATAACACTGAGACTTGGTATCTTTGGGCTTTATTGCCTCCTTGGTGAATTCTGATTAATGGTTGTGTTTAGTCAATGATATAATGAAGGGAAACGTGGATTGGAAAAAGCTTCTAGGTTCTAATCCTAGTTTTGTTGCTAACTGACTGTAAACTAATGTAACATTTCTGGACCTCAGTTTATCTAGATGTAAACTAAAGCTGTTGGATTAGATAACTACCAGGATTCCTCTTAACTATAAAATTCTGTTGTTTCAGTGATTTTTAGGAAAAATCCCCAGGAGAAATACAATATTTTTTTTCTTTTTATTTCCTTTTTTAAAATTAAGGTGTGCAAATCTTGGATGTACAGCTTATTGAATTTTCACATATGTATGTACTCTTTTGGGAACTTTCTGGAATTAAAAAATATATATTTTCCAGCCACGGTTGGTTGAGTCTGTGGATACGGAACTTGGAGGGCTGCCTGTATAAGTATATTCCAAATACCTTTCCCAATCTGGAAATACCTATACTCAATACCTAAGAAAATATTATTTTTAGAAAAATGCAATTTTAAAGTGTTTCCATTTTGTTGCATTCTTTTTTTAAGTTTATTTGTTTTTGGCTGCGTTGGGTTTTCGTGGCTGCGTGTGGGCTTTCTCTAGTCGTGGTGAGCAGGGGCTACTCTTCACTGCAGTGCGCGGGCTTCTCCTTGTGGTGGTTTCTCTTGTTGCGGAGCACCGGCTCTAGGCGCGTGGGCTTCAGTAGTTGTGGATTGCGGACTCTAGAGCACAGGCTCAGTAGTTGTGGCACACGGGCTTAGTTGCTCCGTGGCATGTGGGATCTTTTCGTACCAGGGATTGAACCGTGTCCCCTGCATTGGCAGGCAGATTCTTATCCACTGCGCCACCAGGCAAGTCCTTCCATTTTGTTGCATTTTTGAACACAGTTTATAGATTAAGAAAGCAACAGATTTAAGGATTTCTCTTATTACATAAAAGTTTGGTCCCAATGTTGACTTTAAAGAAATCTTAAGGTACTTTTTCTTTTAAACACACTTCAGAAATTATTTCCACACTTCTTAAGAGATATTTTAATATTTTGGGCTGGTCCTTAACTTATTTGATGTTGTAAACAGGCAAGTCTTTAGGTCATAGGGTCCCGTGATAGAATGATTCTCCCATTAGAGAAGCAAACAGTTCTGTTCTCAGCACATGATGTCACCAGCACTTGAGTCTTTCTTTAGTGGGTATTCCTTTTGGTGACTTTGCCAAGAACTCCTTTTCTTTGCATTTTGATGTGAACTCTGTTCATGGTGATTTTGTTCACTGCTGGTAATGTTGAAAAGCAACAAAATTCTTTTAGATTCCGGTTTCTTTGAGTATAGCTCTTCAAGCTATAGAATTAGGGCATTGTTTTCTAGATTTATAGATTCATGTTTCAAATTTAACCTTTTAATTTTAGAAACAGGAACACCAAAGTTGGAGGTAGTAAATAATAAGTTCAAATGTATACTACTTGTGTTAATAGATACAGAGCCACTGTTTATAAAATATACAGTTATTATAGTGAACACATGAGGTAGGTGTTAGTGAGTGACTTAATTATAGCCCAAATCCCTATTGCTGTTAGAAATTGGGGAGAGCATTGCAAGGAGTAAAAGGATATGCACTGAAGTAGCTCACTAATTAGGATGTGCGTTAGCAAACTGGATTCAACACTATGAGCAAAACATTTATAGCTCGCTCTGTGTGTTAGCGTTACGGACTTTTGTGATTCTGGGCCGATGTTAATCTTTAAAGAGGCATTTGTTACAGTTCCTTCCATGGTGTGGGCTTGAGCATTAGTCCCTTCACCAATCCAAAGTGCTAAATATTGCAAGGATCCCCTTGAGGGATATTATTGGGTAGGGACCATGACTTTTAAAGGGGGGAGAAGAGCCATTGATTCATTGATAGTTTATATTAGATTTTTCTGACACTGTAAACAGCCATACTGAGTATTTTCAGTGAGCATTTCTATTAAGTATAGATTGGGGAAAATGATTCAGAGTTGGCAGGGGCCAGTGTTTCTTAGAATGAGTTTTGTGGAATATTGGTTCTGTGGAATGTTAATAAATGTTACATGAAATTAAAACCCAACCAACCAACCGACAGATCTCTTTGGTTATGAAATTTTGGAAAGCACTAGATTAAATGAAATTGAAGGGTTTTTTTTTGTTTTTCTAACTATATTGGGATATAGTTATGTAATGTTGTGTACCTTTAAGGTGTACAACATATTCATTTGATATAGGTATGTTGCAATATTGTTACCACCATAGAGTTAGCCAACACTTCCATCATGTCACATAATTACCATTTCTCTTTTGTGGTGAGAACATTCAAGACTTACTCTCTTAACAACTTTCAAGTATATAGTACAGTATTGTTCTCTGTAATCACAATGCTGTGCTTTAGATCCCCAGAACTTATTCATCTTCTAGGGTTTTTTGTTTGACTGGGAATTCTCAGGGCCTGTAATTTGTCAGTATACCTTGTACTTCTCTAAGATGAAGGGGAAGTGAGACAGCAATAGTACGCAGCATTTCCCAAACTTATTGGGCTATGGAATCATTTTTTAGAGAGTGTTTTGGGAACTTGACATGCCACAGGATACAACTGGTGAAAGTGATTAGGCTGAAATCATTTTGTAGATAGAAAACTAAGACCTAAATAATGTAAGTACTCAAGTAGCTAGAGCTGGTGAGATTGCAGACTAATTCTTAGATCACTGTTCTTTCCATCAGCAAAAAAGGAGATTTAATGGCTCAGAAGACATAGCTTTAAATATGTTAGAATGTAAATTAGGTTTTCATTGTCATCTTTTAAGATTTACTGAAGCTTAATGTCCTGTCCAAGGTTCTGGGTCTAACCAAAAAAGGTAGTACAAGCGGTCATTTCTTTCAGCTGCATTGCTAACAAATGGAATAGGGAATAGATGTAAAAATGAATTTACAGAATTACCTGAATCAGCTCTTTTTACTAAAATTAGGATAAACAGGGTCTTAGTTCTCAAACCTTAGTTTTGACTTGCTATTAAGTACAGATTTAATTTTCATTCTGTTGATGACTTTTTAAATGGGGTGGAGAGGGAGTTTAACTTAATGTAATTTAGACTCATAATTAAAGCTTCCAAAATCTAGATAGAAAATTGGGAGATTGGGATTGACATATATATACTACTGATACTATGTATAAAGTAGATAACTAGTGAGAACCTACTGTATAGCACAGGGAACTCTAGACAGTGCTCTGTGCTGACCTATATGAGAAGGAAATCCATAAAAGAGGGGATATGCGTATACATTCACTTTGCTGTACAGTATAAACTAACACAATATTGTAAAGCAACTATACTCCTTAATATTTTACATTGAGGTATGATTTAGGTTGATCATTATAAAATTTTAAATAAATTTAGGTTATAGACTAATGTTAAATTAGTTAATTATTTGATTAATTATTAGATTATAGACTAATGTAGTCAGACTTGTCGTCTAACAGTTTGTAAGAAAGTCCGTGTACTAGGGTGAAAGGCTGAGGGAACAGGACCAGCAGAAGTATTTGTTAATGCAGGGAAATTCTGGATAATCTATAAGAGCAGTTATGAGACTTAGAATTCCGCTCTAACACATAGGTGTACCTCACTGACGTTCTTTGGTTTAGGGGAAAAAATTGTGGCTTATTTTGAAAAAATGCTGTTGGGTGTTCCTTCTTCTTTATATAGGAATTTAACATGGTTCCTTATTAAATAGAAAAGCCATTTCAGGAAGATATTAGCTTAAATTACTTATGTGTTGAATATTTTACATTACAAAGATAAGTGGTTGATTATAGTTTTACTGGGATATTTTGACAAAATTGGTAGTGTGTATTCTTCTCTCCTGTTTATTCCCCCACCCCACCCTGCCCCCAGTAACTGGCATGGTTAATAACAAGTCTTGGAAAAAGAATTTACTGATTATAACTGACAGGAGGTTTAACTACAATTTTGTGTTCTTAGAAAACTGTTTAGAAAATTTTGGTAAGCATTAGTTACTTCTCTGAAAGGAATGAGAAGGTATTATGAGACAGGCTACTGATGATGAATAGAATAATGGTACTAGGAGGGGTGAGTAAGAATGCTGCAAGAGAAGCAAGGTCAGTAAGTGACTATATAGCAATAGCATTGATCTGTGTGTATCCCTTTTCTCTTTTTATTTTTTATTAATTTTTTAAAATAAATTTATTTATTTATTTATTTATGGCTGCGCTGGGTCTTTGCTGCTGCACGCGGGCTTTCTCTAGTTGCGGCGAGCGGAGGCTACTCTTTGTTGTGCTGCATGCGGGCTTCTCGTTGCGGTGGCTTCTCTTGTTGCGGAGCACGGGTGCTAGGTACACGGGCTTCAGCAGTTGTGGCTTGCGGGCTCTAGAACGCAGGCTCAGTAGTTGTGGCACACAACTTAGTTGCTTCGCGGCATGTGGGATCTTCCCGGCCCAGGGCTCGAACCCGTATCCCCTGCATTGGCAGGTGGATTCTTAACCACTGCACCACCAGGGAAGCCCCTCTTTTTATTTTCTTCCAGTTTTATTGAAAAATAATTGACATACAGCACTGTATAAGTTTAAGGTGTACAGCATAATGATTTGACTGACAGCATCATGAAATGATGATCTTAATGAGCTTAATGACCATCCATCATCTCATAAAGATACAAAATTAAACAAATAGAAAAAAATTTTTTCCTTGCAGTGAGAACTCTTAGGATTTACTCTATTGAAAACTGTCATATATAGCATATAGCAGTGTTAATTATGTTTATCATGTTGTGCATTACAACTCTAGTCCTTACTTATCTTATAACTGGAAGTTTGTACGTTTTTTGTTTTTTTTTTTGCTGTACGCGGGCCTCTCACTGTCGTGGCCTCTCCTGTTGCGGAGCACAGGCTCCGGACGCGCAGGCTCAGTGGCCATGTTTCACGGGCCCAGACGCTCCGCGGCATGTGGGATCCTCCCGGACCGGGGCACGAACCCGTGTCCCCTGCATGGGCAGGTGGACTCTCAACCACTGCGCCACCAGGGGAGCCCAGAAGTTTGTACTTTTTAACTGCCTTCATCCAGTTTCCCTTCCCCCCACCTCTGCCTCTGGCAACCACAAATCTGATCTCTTTTCCTATGAGTTTGCTTGTTTGTTTTTGAAGTATAATTGACGTACAATGCTGTGTTAGTTCCTGTTAACACAACACGTGATTTGATATTTTTATGCATTTCAAAATGACCACCATGATAATTCTAGATATGGTCTGTCACCGTACAAAGGTGTTACACTGTTACTGACTGTATTCCACACACTGTACATTTCATGCCTGTGACTCATTTATTTTGCAACTGAAAGTTTGTACCTCCCTCACCTCTCCTCCCTCCATGTTCCTCCCCTCTGGCAACCAACTGTTTGTTCTCTGTATCTATAACTTTTTCTGTTTATGTTTGTTCATTTGTTTTTTAGGTTCCACATATAAGTGAAATCATACTGTATTTGTCTTTCTCTGACTTCTTTCACTTATCATAATACCCTCTAGGTCCATCCATTTGTTGCAAATGGCAAGATTTCATTTTATTTTAATTAAGGCTGCACAGCTTGTGGGATCTTAGTTTGAAAGATGGAAAGGGATTGAAAGATTTCATTTTTTATGGCTAAGTAATATTCCATTGTGTGGGGACTTCCCTGGCGGTACAGTGGTTAAGATTTCGTGTTTCTACCGTAGGGGGCGCAGGTTCAATCCTTGGTCAGGGAGCTAAGATTCCACATGCTGCATGGTGCGGCCAAAAAAAAAAAAAAAAAAATTCCATTGTGTGTGTGTATGTATGTGTATGTGTGTGTACCACATTGCCCTATCTGTTCATCTGTTAATGGGCACTTAGGTTGCTTCCATATCTTGGCTATTGTAAATAATGCTGCAGTGAACATATGGGTGCATATATCTTTTTGAATTAGTGTTTTCTTATGATAAATACCCAGGAGTGGAATTGCTAGATTGGATGGTATTTCTATTTTTAATTGTTTGAGGAATCTCCATACTATTTTCCATCGTCACTGCACCAGTTTACATTCCCACCAACAGTGCACGTGGGTTCCCTTTTTGCCACATCCTTGCCAGCACTTGTTGTTTGTTGTATTTTTTATAATAGTCATTTCAGGTGTGAGGTGATATCTCATGGTGGTTTTGATTTGCATTTCCCTGATGATTAGTGATGTTGAGCATCTTTTCATGTGCCTGTTGTCCATCTATATGTCTTCTTTGGAAAAATGTCATTTCAGGTCCTCTGCCCATTTCTTAATCAGGGTATTTCTTTTTTTGATGTTGAATTGTATATTTTGGGTGGCAACCCTGTATCAGATGTATTGTTTGCAAATATCTTCTCCCATTCAGTAGGTGGCCTTTTCGCTTTGTTGATAGTTTCCTTCTCTGTGCAAAAAGCTTTTTAGTTTGATGTAGTCCTATTTGTTTATTTTTGCTTTTATTTCCCTTGCCTGAGGAGACATACCAAAAATATATTACTAAGACTGATGTCAAAGAGTGTACTGCCTGTGTTTTCTTCTAGAAGTTTTGTGGTTTCAGATCTTACATTTAAATTTAAGTCTTTACATAGAGAAGAGACTTGTGGTTGCCAGGGCAGGGGGCGCGGTGGGAGGGGGAAGGACTGGCAGTGTGGGATTAGCAGTTGCAAACTAGTATATAGAGGATGGATAAACAGCAGGGTCCTACTGTATGGCACAGGGAACTGTATTCAGTATCCTATGATAAACCATAATGGAAAAGAATATGAAAAGAATATATATATATGTATAAGTGAATCACTGCTATACAGCAGAAATTAACACAACATTGTAAATCAACTATATTTCATAAAATATCTTAAAAAATAAATTTAAGTCTTTAATCCATTTAAAATTTATTTTTGTGCATGATGTGAGAGAGTAGTCCAGTTGGATTTTTTTACATGCAGCTGTCCAGTTTTCCCAACACAGTTTATTGAGGAGACTATCTTTTCCCCATTGTATATTCTTGCCTTCTTGCCTCCTTTGTTGTAGCTTTATCTTTAATTTTTGCCATTTTAAGTATGGTGTGTCTTTGTATGGTCTTCTTTGGGTTGATCCTGTTTGGGCTGTCTGTGCTTCCTGGACTTGGATATCTGATTCCTTTTCCAGGTTAGGGAAGTTTTCAGCTATTATGTACTGACATATGTCCTCTGCGCCTCTCTCTCTCTCTCTCTCTCTCTCTCTCTCTCTCCCCTCCTTCTGGGACCCCTACAAATGAGAATGTTAGGACAAGTGATGCTGTTACAGAGGTCTCTTAAACTGTCCTCATTTCTTTTTTTTTCTTCTTTTTCCTGTTTAGCTTTGGTGATTTCCACTGTTTATCGTCCAACTTGCCCATCTCTTCCTCTGTATCATCTAATCTACTCTTGATTCCTTATAGTGTATTACTGTTATTATTTTTTAAAATATTTATTTATTTGGCTGCGCTGGGTCTTAGTTGCGACGCGTGGGATCTTCCTTGCAGCATGCGGGATCTTTAGTTGTGGCAAGTGAGCTCTTTTAGTTGTGGCATGCGGACTCTTAGTTGGGGCACGCGGGATCTAGTTCCCTGACCAGGGATTGAACCCCGGGCCCCTTGCATTGGCAGCCTGGAGTCTTATCCACTGGACCACCAGGGAAGTCCCATAGTGTATTATTTATTTCAGTTATTGTACACTTCACCTCTGTTTGGTTCTTTTTTATATTTTCTCTTTGTTAAAAACATCCGACTCCTCACTCTGTTCATCCATTCTTCTCCCGAGTTCTTTGAGCATCTTTATGAGCATCACCTTGAACTCTTTATCAGATAGATTGCTTATCTCTACTTCACTTAATTCTTCTTCTGGGGTTTTATCTTGTTCCTTCGTTTGAAACATTTTCCTCTGTCACCTGATTTGCTGTTCTTATTTCTATGTATTTGGCAGGTTGGTTACATTTTCCTCCTCCTCCAGATACAGCAAGGGAGACACCCTTACAAAATATTTCCATTACTAATGTAAATGTTTTCTTGCAAAGGGGCAACTCCTACTTGGTTTTCAGAGTTTTCCTGAATTCTCCCGTTTCTTAGAAAATAACCAGTTTAAGATAATATTCGAAAGAGACACATCTTGGGGTGGCAAATTCTGCTCCCCTACATTATAGCAGGCTTTACTTTTTTTTAGAGAAGTTTTAGATTCATAGTAGAATTGAGCCATTTTTGGTACTGATCTAACATCACGGTGGTATTTGTTAAAAGGTGTCTATTTCTGTTATCAATTTCAGTGTATATACAAAATGTGTTTTGCAGTTATATTTGCTGTTTTATGATTATTGTTTTTCAAAGTATTACCTTCTTTTCGACTGAATATAATATGCGTCATTTCACTATGAAAAAATTTACTAAGTAATTAACGGAAGGGAAAGCAGCAATGGGTTTTTCTGGTCCACTGAAGTAGACAAAGCCTTTTTCAGCCTTTTTCGTGTCCTGCGAATAGGATAGTGAATGTGTGCCTTGTGATTTGTTGTTCTGTTTTACTGCTTTGCTGACTGAGAACTGTATTTATATAGTTCATGTTTTGGCAGCTTCAAACAGGAAGAGAATTTTTAGGTCTGTTTTGAAAAAAACTGTGACAGGAATGTTACATATGTACATGACAAAGATGTATGTAAATTATTGGAGCTTCAAGGAGAGACAATAGTTTTCTTGGAGAGTGTATGCTACTCTGTCATTATTTAAAGTGACTTCTGTTAGATGAAATATTAATCAGTCCAGTCAAACTAAGAAAGAAATGGAAAATTTTATTCAGGCTAAACTGAGGATTATAACCTGGGAACAGCCTCTCAGAAAGCTCCAAGAACTGTTCTGCCCGTTAGAAGTCAAAGCACAATTACAGAAGTTTTTTGACACAGGGGCCTGTACATTAAATGATGTATTATTGACTTACACAATCCAGATCTGCAAGTACAAAGAGATGGGTTGTGTGACCCCTTACAAGATCAAGATGGAATGTGATCTTTTAAGGAGTTGTCTTATTGGTGCTGGGAGAATGTTGCGCTTTATTGTTGAGGAGGTTTGGTGGATGCATAACGCAGATACACAGTGTACATTAGAGGGGAGAGAGGAGGCCAAAGGACAGAAAAATTTTTTATGTTTAAAATTTTCTTATCTTGCCATAAAATATGAATCTTATTTCACACTTCCATCATAATTGATGCATTAAGTACGACTGAACCAGAAGTACTTCTAAATTCTAATGGAGTATGTATAATATAGTTAACATGCACATACTGGAGAAAAGCACGGAAACCCTACATTGGCAAATTTCTCATTTTAAAATAAAAATGCACCATGCCTCATTTTTCTCCACTATTAAAACTGGGTAGTCTTTCAAGTATTACTTTTTATTCTTGGGAGGAAGGGCAGAGATTGTTTATGTTAGGCTAATGTAAAAAGAATCCAAGACCACAAAGGTTGCACTTTAAATTTCAATAGAATTATGTGCTTCATATCAGCATTATGAAATTTTAAAATTTAGTGTATCTTGCACTTTCAGAAATTTCTCCTCTAACAGTTAATATAATTGAATTGCATATTAATATCATTTAAATTAAGAAAAAAATCTTACAGTGCCTTTATTTTAGTATACCCTGTCATCTAAGGCCTAGATGATACTTACTAGTTAATTATGTGGCTTTGGTATGCACTAGTAGTCTTTTAGGAAAATATTTGCTTTAGTTTTGGGGGGAGGAAGTGTCTGATATATTTTTTAAACTTTATTATGAAAACTTTAAACATTCACAAAGTAGGGAGAATTGTATAATGAGTCCTCATATATTCATCTCCTGTCCTCACTAGTTTAATATAATGACTCTTCTTGTTTTATCTGTGCATTCCCCACCATTACTTTCCTCCCAACCCCCCAGTGATTTTGAAGGAAATCCCAGACATCATGTAATTTCATTGAGAAATATTTCAATGTGTACCTCTAAAAGCGAATCAAATTATTTGTATTCCCAGTGAGTACTAGCGAGCTTTGTTGTGGAGAGGAAGTTCAAGAGTGCTTGGAAACAGACCTGCCATTGCATTTTATTATAGTTAATTTGTATTCAGTAAGATCCAGAGTTTACATTACTTGGCATTTTTTTATTATTACAATACATCTCAAAGGATTTGAAGTGTTGATTTTGTAAATAACATCTAAGAAAACATTATGAATTACCATCATGAATATGTATGAAGCAATGTGACAGTCCTCATTTCAGAGCTAATCTGCGATTTGCTTTGTCATTTTTCATGGCTCCTCCCCAGCTCCAAAATTAGTTTCTTTATTTAAATGCTGAGAGACAGTCAGCATGTAACACTTATTTTCAGATGAAATTTATAAGGCTCTATTTGTGTCAGAGAAAGAGCAGAGAGAAAAAATATGCATATGGGGCTGAAAAAAAGAGGAAGGGGCAGAACAGTGTAAACATCACAGCCTGGGTACCAGAGAAATAACTTCCCCTTTCCTTCACTCTCACTCACCCAACCTCCTCTCTTGGTCTTGACTTTTTAATTTCTCTCTTTTCTTGGTGTCCCCTTTGAGTTATATCTTTTTCTTCTCTTGGCATTTACCTAACTTTGCCTGTGGCATTTATGATTAGGAAGATTGCTGATTCCTCCCTTGGAGAATGTTTTATTATATAGGGGTTGTGAGATAAAACTTGAAAAAGCAAAATATTTTAGGACGAATTTGTTGTGCTTTGTTTTTATACAGATTTTGAAAAATGTTTATTTAAACTCGTTCACATAGTTGGGTACTTACTATGGCCTAGATTGAACTTTTCTGTAGTCTGTGAATGAATGATACAATGTATGAAACGTTAACTATATATAGACATTCAGGTTTGCTTTATGTGCTCTTTTTGAAAAATTTTGTAATAATTTTTCCTTTTTTTGTGTGTTCTCTTTTGCTGCTCATTTATTGGATGAAACTGATTTTATTCAAATGTGACTCTGCAGTTCACAAGATTCCTTTGCAGCTCACCTTTGGAGGTAAGATTACTCAATGACCTTGAAATGAGAATTGCCACTGGTATCTTTTGTGAGGCATTTGATAATTTAAGACTGATCATTTCGTCATGATGTATTCTTCAATACCAGCAATGAGATGAATGAAGACTTTCCTTTATAAGAATTCCTATAAGTTACAGAGCTATCCCGGTAAGTTACAGAGCTCTGTGCAGGCAGTGACCTTCACAGCAGGTCATTGCCGCCATTTTAATAGGTAGAATGAAGTCAGTCCATTTTAAAGAGCCTTGTTGTATCTCCTTACTCCCTTGCCGCTCTCACATTGGCCTTATCCTCTGTAAACTGCCCTGGTGTTAAAGGAGACCTGGAGAAGTCTGGGCAGAGGCTGTCATCAAGCAGGTTTCAGTTAGTTTGAGAGAACCTTCTAAAATCCATGAATTGATTAGGGAAGAGCAGAGGCCTTCCCTTGTACTGAGCTTCATCGTGACACAGCCATGATTCTAGGTGCCAGATTCGCTTTCTCATCTGATTCTCATAATGGTTCTGCAATTTAGAACTGAAAGTCCAGCGATAAATTGTGAGATAAAGAAAACTCCTAGGGACTTCCCTGGTGGTCCAGTGGGTAAGATTCCATGCTCCCAATGCTGAGGGCCTGAGTTTGATCCCTGGTCGGGGAACTAGATCCCACATGCATGCCGTAACTAAGAAACCCACATGCAGCAACTAAAGAGCCTGTGTGCTGCAACTGAGACCTGGCACAGCCTAAATAAATAATAAATATTAAAAAAAAAAAAAAAAAAAAAGAAAACTCCTAGATAATCAGAGAACCAGTTATCAGTGTGAGCTGTGGTTGATAAGGAGTTGATTACTTGGAGAAGATGGACGAGGCTTTGGGAAAGGAGTCGGAAAGGGGAAGCAGCTGGGTGTGTGGAGGGACATTGGACTTGGTACCAAACCTGGGGTTAAGGTCAGGTCCTCACTTACTAGCCATGTGGCACTGGGCAGTCGCAGCTTCCCTGAGCCTCAGCTTTCTCATATGTAAAATGCAAATAATTTCTACCTCTTGAATGGAGCAGTGGGCAGGGGAGCGGTTTTTAAAGCGCTCTTCACATGTTACTAATATTTTGTATTCTTCTCTCAGGCTATGATAAGACTCTGTCCCTGCCTTTCATTTGTCCTTCCTTTTGCCTCTATTTGTTTACTTCACTCTGTGAAGTAAACTCACTTCTCTTCCCCACTCCCAACCTCTTCAAATCATATCCCGCTTCAGGGTGAGCGTAGATGCTGTGTCCTCTGTGATGCCCTCTCTGACCACTCCACATAGAGGCAGTTGTTCCCTTTTCTGCTTCCATAATGTTGCATTCTGTGCTTATTGAAGCTACTATTGTTATGTGATATGGCCCAGCCTCCTGGTGGCCTCCTTGAGACCTCGTGGTGGCCAGTTTGAATGATTTCCAGGGGAAATTGAGCAGACCACAGTGGGTAGTACCATCCAGGCTTGGTTACATTTTCTAAATGTCCAGGTCCAAAGGGGAAACAAAGCCTGGAAAGATCCTGGGTTTTGAAATGAGAGATCCTTGGGTGACCCATGAGTAAGTAATTTCATCTTTCAATTAATCTAAAAAGTGGAGTTAATAATAATACTTAACTTACAGGGTTATTAAAACGAAATGAGATAATGTGTGGTAAACACTGAGTACAATGCCTGTCACACAGAATTTTAAATAGTTTGGTGTAAAAACAATAAAAATTAAAACTGTACTATAAGAAACTTAAAGACAGTGTAAACTATATAGTCAACTCTTTAATCGATAAAGCACTTTCTAAGTATAGAATGGGAAGTATCACAAAGGAAAGGATGGAAAAATTAGATCTGATTTTGTAAAAAAAATCCATGATTTGGTTCATGAAGACATACGGAGTTAAGAGGCAATTTGGGAAAGTGTAATAAAAAGATTATTATACTTAATATAATCTCTTAGAAACCGTTTTTAAATGTAGTGTTTTCTTTTGCATAATATTTGGTTGGATTTTATCAGATAGTTGATCAGCTGACATACAAATGGTAATATGTTTTTTAAAGTTTAATCTTATAAGTAATCAAAGGAATGCAATTTAAAATAGCAGTTATATATAGTTTTTTAACTATCAAGATATCTTTTTTATTTTTAAGTGAATGCTTGGGATGATGTGATGAGATGGGATGTTTTTAAACTTCATCCTTTATAGAAATCAGTTTGGTCATATACATTAAAGATCTTATAGAAATGCATACCTTGTGGTTGAGTAATTCTTATCTAGGAATCACTGCCAGAGAAATAAAGATTGGGACAAAACTTGCTTAAATATGTTTGTTACAGCATTATTTATAATGGCAAAAATTTATAAATAATTTAAATGTTCAACTGTAGGAAAAGGTCATATAAATCATGGTGCAGCCGGCCATGTGATAGAACACCCAGTAGCCATTAAAATAGTGATCATGCATGTATGTTCATGCGTATATATTGATGAAAAATAGCAGTATAAAATACTTCTGCTTGTACTAAGAGACAGAAGCAGGATGCAAAATTATACATGCAGATCTCAGTTTAAAAACAATTTAAGTAAAACAACGACAATTTAAGTATACAGAAATTAGTTAGGAAGGAGATACACCAAATGTTAGCGTTAACTACAAAATGCTAAATTATTTTACCTCTTGTTCTTCCACGAAGGAGTCACATGGGGAGAATGAGGTACCTTGGTAGGGTTTTTTTTTTTTTTTTTTTTTTTTTTTTTGGCGGTACACGGGCCTCTCACTGTTGTGGCCTCTCCCGTTGTGGAGCACAGACTCCGACGCACAGGCCCAGCGGCTGTGGCTCACGGGCCCAGCCGCTCCGCGGCATGCGGGATCCTCCCGGACCGGGGCACGAACCCGTGTCCCCCGCATTGGCAGGCGGACTCTCAACCACTGCGCCACCAGGGAAGCCCTCCTTGGTAGGTTTTTGATGATGGCTCTTATAGTCAGTGTTTGACTGAGATGTACATCAGGGAAATCTCTAATTGATGTGGAAACAGGGTCTAGTCTTGGGGAAAAAAAGGGATTGGCAGGAGCTTAGATGAAGAGTTAATGTTGATAATGCTTAATTAAGGTTGGACTCTCATTTAAGCAAGAGCTCAGAGGAATAACCAGGAATAGGGGTTTTGAGCAGAAGGCAGTAAGGCTGGATTAGTTTACCTGCACAGGGAGTAAATAAGGAAGCTGGAGCTTGATATCTGCTTCACTGGGGCAAAGCAGCAGTTTGGATGTTACTAAACAATGGCAAGGATGCGTTTAAATAGCCCTCACTAACAGACTTTTCTCAAATGTAAGCTCAATGAGAAAGGACCATGTTTTTCTTGTTTCCTTGTGTTTCCATGTATTGTTAAGTACTATATAGGAGGCACTGAGTAAACATTTGTTGAATGAGTGAATAAATAAATAAGTAAACTAGGCACAGCTAAGGCTGAGAGTAGCAAGCTTTCCCCCATAATCTGGCAGGACTGGCTAAGAGCACACAAGGTCTAATATTTATGTCTCAATATGGTTAAGTCTCTCTTCCCAGCTAGATTGTAGCTACTTAAAATCAGGATCTTTGTCTTTTTCACTTTTGGATCCTCTCAGGTATAAATAGGGCTTGGAATGGTACCAACCATATACCTAGAGTTGTACCAAACAAATATTTTAAAAATTACATCTTATTATTCATGTTAAATATTGGGAATCGTTGTGTAGAAGCTTAAATCTTTGGCGAAAAGTAGAAGGGAAAGTATCATCATCAAAGTTTAGTGATAGTTTCTGTTATTTTCTGTCTAATCTGCTTTTTCCATTTAATGATCTGGAGTTATATTTTTACCTTGGCTAAATTGATCTTTTTTCTTACTGGGCTTATGGACATGGAGGAGGCAAAAGAATCAAAATTAAAGATGACCAGTGTGCTTTTCTTTTCTTGAAGTGTTTGGGAAATACTTTGAGGACATTCTGTTGATACTTTTCTAGCTTGGAATTTCACAGGGGCCACCTGACGGCACAGTTAGTGGCTGCTGCCCCTGAATTTCCAGCAGCACTGAGCTCAGGGTTCTGTTGCTGTGCTGCCTTGCAGAACTTGAGAGCCAAACAAAGCCAGGGCAGGAGCATGCTGAGACTCTCTAAATGTTTAATTTTGCCACTAAGCTTATGCTTCAGGTGGAGAAGGAAAATTGCAAATATGGGTAATACCCAAATATTGATAGCTTACCTAATTTTGAATAAAAGAAAAATAGTTCAGGTGGAGACAGTAAAATACATGAGGTTTGCAGCTGAAAATGGAGGAGACTTTAAATTTCATTCTGCCTACAAAAACTAAACTACTATGAATGAACCATGTCCCTTTGTTATAAGTCCTAAACAGTTAACTGCCACATGAATCTAACAGAATTGTCAGGTTATAGTAATTACATCAGTAATTTGATCTGCTGTCATTTGAATGGAGCCATGTGTGGAGAGTCAGTTCTTCCCTCTGTGGGGCTGACCCTTTTACATTTCTGTAAGCTGAAGACTAACAGAGCTCATTAAGCTTTATGGGAAAAGAGCTTTTGTCACCTCGTCAAGTCCGGCAGCACATTTCCATTCTATTCCTGATTTCGCGTGGCTCTGTAGCTGCTGGTGTGCATTCCCCTGCTAGGTTTACATGGGATCTCTCCCTCACAGACATTTTTATTGACATTTCTAAGCCTGAATTACATTTCGTGTGGCACCACCTACAGATGTCTTCAATTAAATGTAGGTAAATAAAAGGGATTATGTATCAGAGGCTAAAAGATTCTTCAAATTCTCTTCTAAGCCATACTTTGCCAGCCAATCCAGTAGCATGCAGTCTCAGCATCATTTTGGAGGTAGAGAACTACAGAAGAGGCATTTGTAAGAAAAGTTAAACCATGTGGGAATGTGGGTCACTTAGGATTCTCTTTAAGGATGTCCTATTCCTTCATTTCAGATCAATTAAAATCTTCTTTGTTAGCAGTTAGCATAATAATTTTTCGAGAAGTTAGCAGCTGTAGTGTATTGGGCACTATCCTAAACTCTTTGCTTACATTATTTTAATTTTTGTAGAATGTCTATATGGTAGTTATTTCCAGTTTCCTTATGAAGAAAATTGAACCTAGAGAGGTAGTTTAGTTGAGTTCAGTATCACAGCTACTAGTGAATGGCAACAACATGCTTAAAATGTCTTATATTACATGAAGTGATGATGATATTATTTGAAGGAAGACAGTGATAAATTTGAGATGTGTCAACCTTGGCACTGTTGACATTTTGGGTTGGATAAATCTTTTTCGTGGCACCATCTTGTGCATTGTGTGATGCTTAGCAACATCTCTGGCCTCTACCCACGAGATGCCAGTAGCACCCTTCCCCGAGTTGAAACAAAATGTCTCCAGATTTTGCCAAATATCCCTAGGGGGTAAAATGGCTCCCTGTTAAAAACTACTGCCCTAGAGCAGCCTTAACAAAAAAAGAACAGAGAGTTAATAATCCAATAGCGATGATAGTAGCAATGATAACATGTTTTCAGTCTCACCAAAGGTGGGAAAAAGGACAGGTGAACAAAGGACAAGGGAGACAAATAGAAAACAAATAGCAAAATGGTCCACTTAAACACAACCATATTAATTATTATATTAAATATTAATGATCTAAACCAAAAATCTGCTCTATGGAAATGTTTTATATCTGTGCAGTGGAAAACATGTATGTAGTCAATGGTCATACATAGTCACTGAGCTCTTTAGGAACTGAATTTAACATTTTTTAAATTTTAGTTATGTAGCCACATGTGGCCAGTGGCTATCCTATTGGACAGTACAGGTCTAAACACTCCAATTGAAAGTCAGAAATTGTCAGACTAGGTAAAAGAGAAAAAGCAAAATCCATCTTAAATATGAAAGCATGAGTAGGTTAAAAGCGAAAGACAAGAGTAAACTATACCATGTAAATACTAATCATAATAAAAATGGAGTGGCCGTATTCATACCTAACAAAATAGACTTCAGGGCAAAAGCTCTTACCAGAAGGAAAGATGGACATTTCGTAATGATAAAATAGTCAGTTCATCAAATGAGGACAGTAATCCCAAATGTGGTACACTTAATAACAGAACCTCAAGATACATGAAGCAAAAACTAACGGAACTGAAAAGAGAAACAATCAAATCCACAGCTATCGTTGGAGACTTTAGAACAGCTTTCTCAGTAATCGATAGAACAACTAGGCAGAAAATTACAAGCAATTTAGAAGATTTGGACAAAACTATCATACAGTTCCACTTAGTTGACATCTATTGAATGCTGTACCCAACGACAAAATACGTATTTTTTCAAGTCCATAGGGAATATTCTCCAAGACAGATCATATGCTGTACCATTATACAAATCTTAATAAATTTAAAGGGATTGAAATAATCTCTGATCAAAGTGGAATTAAATTAGAATCAGTAACAAAAAACTGTTATAGTTTAGCAATAATAGGACAAACAACCTAATTTAAAAATAGATAAAAGACCTGATTATATATTTCACCGTGAAGACATACAAATGGCTAATAAGCACATGAAAAGATGCTCACCATCCATTAGGGAAATGCAAGTTAATACCACAATGAGATACCAACATAAACTCGCTAGAATGGCTGTAATCAAAAGATAATACCAAGTGTTGGCGAGAAGTGGAGAAATGGAACCCTCATACATTGCTGATGGGAAGTAAAATGGTATACCCCCAGTCTGGCAGTTTCTCAAAATATTAGACTTAGGGTTACTGTATGACCCAGCAATTTCACCCTTAGGAATATACACCTAAGTGAAAGGAAAAGGTTCAGACAAAGGCTTGTATGTGAATGCTCATGGCAGCATTATTCCTAACGGCCCAAAGCTGGAAACAATTCAGGTGTCTGTCAGCTGGTAAATGGATTAGCAAAGTGTGGTTTTTTCATACAATGTAATACCATTCAGCAATAAGAAGGAACGAACTACAATACGTGCAACACATGGATGAACCTTAAAAACATTATTGGAGGTGAAAGAAGCCAGGCACAACAGAGTGCATGTTGTGTCTTTCCAGCTGTATGAATTATCCCGAAAGGGGGACTTTATAGAGTCAGAAAGCAGAGGAGTGCTTGCCTGGGATAAGAGGTACGAGCGGAGGACCGACTGCAAGTGGACTTTTGAGAATTTTGGGGGGGGTGGTAGAAATGTTTTCAAATTGGGTTATGTGGTTTCACAATTCTGTGAATTTGCTAAAAATCACAGAATGCTGTGCTTAAAATGGGTGAATTCTATCATATGTTAAGTACACCTCAATAAAGCTGTTTTAAAAAAAAGCTTTTATCATTTCTTCATCCTTTAATTTCTCAAAATGTTGTGGAAAAGGTCTGACTCAGCTTGGCATCTTCCCTAGTTGTGGTCTAGGTGTTTACACAGTTTTAGCATTTGCCAAGATAGTGTTGTGTGTTGAAATAGATGTTTTAATTTAAATATTAACTAGTTAATACCCAATATTAAATAAAGTTAGCCATTAATATTTATCGGTAGCTTGCAAAACCAACTTTCCAAGTTTTTTTTTTTGGTGGGGGGAGTCGGGAACTACTTTGCTCTTACTTGGAACTCTGTGGTAGACTGGGATCATATGTGTATATTTGGTTGTGTGTATGTGTATGTATGTGCACTGATTGCAAACTGCAGGTAGCACGGGTGGGGATCTGGCTTTATAGCCAGTGGTAACATTCATTCATTTTGTTGTCAAGGAAAATAAAGGACTGTGAGAACCTAACATCTCTTCAGTCTGTCAGCATATGAAAAATATCATTCTTTGGAATGGCTCTGGCAGATATCAAGATATCTCCAGTAACCAGAATTTGGAAGAGGGAATGGCTCTTACCTCAACTGGGTCCTGTAGAAATGAAGGGAGCTTGCAGAGGTAGCAGTGGGAGGGGTGAGGTAGGTGGAACGTTGAGTTGCTAACCTTGAGAAGGGAGTTCAGTTTTACCAAATAAAGAGCACACTGAGCTGGCCTGAATTGGAGAGCTGTGGAAGGCTAGGAAGAGGGCTGAGCTGGTGAGCTGTGGGAAGCTGTTACCTGCTGTCTGGTATAATGCTTGGGAGGACCCGCAGTGCTGAAAGAACTGGGGGCAGGGCAGACAGAGGTAACTCAAGAGGGGCCGGATCTTCTCAGAGAGTGGTTGTCCGTCCGCTGTTTGTTACTGACTAATCAGAAATGGAAAACTGGGCAGTGGCTTGATCCACTGGGCAAAAGTGGGAACATGAGTGAAGATCACTGCTTTTCTAGTTACGTGGCTTGAGAAACAGTCATGCAGTTTTCAGGCTGAGCCCTGTGCTGTAGAATCAGAAGTCGAATAGGCAAGGTGGTGTTGGCTGAGGCACCAGTTAGAATTCCGGAGCCACGTCCCCCAAGTCGTTGGGACTGTCATTTGATTGCTCTCCCTTTCAGCTGAGTCTGAGGCCTCTTGGGCAGTTCTGGCTGGGGTGAGCCTGCCGACGAAGAACCGGTTGAACTGAAGACGTTATTCCTTCCCTCGGTTCATTGCAGTAATGCTTGGACAGCTTTCACGTGATCGTCAGAATAGTGTTCCCTGGACTTACGGTGGCATTCAGCAAACGCTGGTTGAGTTCATAAATGAACTTATTCTCAGTTAGTTTCTGGATATCCCATGATCGTTGAGCCAGTGTAAGCTGAAACCTTATATTTTGTAGTGAAATTATATCAGCTGGAAGTCTTTTCCTGGAAACTGATCTCACGTGATAAAAACTCAAAATTCAGAGAATAAAAGAAAGCACACTAGAATAGAAAACCAAACATGAAATAGAAAAATGCCATAAATTTCCATGTTGAAGATTTTTCTGCATGGGACTTGGATTAGTTTAGGCATTTAAGTCCATTCAAGATACCTTTTTGCCAGGTCAGCCTTCCTTTAGCGAGTAGTGGTATTCATCCTTACTCTGAGGATCTTTCAGCTGTGTTCACAGTTAAGGTCATCTGCCTTGACGATTTTCATTACCCACTAGATGTGCATGAATGCTTCGGAAAATGTTTGAATGGTAAATCCTGGCATGGATTAGTTTCCATGGGGATGTCAGTCTTGTTTGATGTTGGTAGTCATTGAGTTCTAAATAAAAATATCAGTTTGGGTTGTCACCGTGGGATGTTTTTCTCTTCTATCAGAAAGATTGGAAAAGCAGGATGCTCAAATTGAACCGACAGTAAGTAAGGGCTCACATTAGGTTAGTCACTCTTGTTTCTAAGGTGTTTGTTGTAGTGCCCAATAAATACTGGCTGATAGGTAGAAGTGAGAAGTTTGGGATTCTACTGCTTTTCCTTTTGAGCGTTTAGATAGCGCCTCATAGAAGTCTTTTTGTTGGATGATTAGGATTGAAAATATAAAGGAAAATATAAATAAAATATAAGGAAATGTCAAAGTAAACAACGGATGAACATCTTAATTTTTATCTATTTGTTCTGTAGTAAAAATGCAGAAATAAATTCCTTTTTTATTTCTGTCACATTTATTAAAAACATTTACTGTAAATCTTTTCTCAGCTACCTATGCTTAAAGTTCAAATTTTTGTCATTACAGTGTTCTCAGTTTTAAGTTGTAAATGTTAGGGTAAACTTTTTTGCTTTCTTTGAAGCATTTTAGTTCCTAAGAATTCTGTCATTGAGACACACATTTCTTGATTCGTACTTTGGTTTAGTAAATTGCTGAAGTATCTGCATTCATTAGGTTGAACAGGGCACGTTAATATATTTTGGGTGTGTTTTAGCATGGTGTGCCACAGAAGCAATGTCCGCTGAGAAAAACATTGAACTGAAAGTTGGGAATTCCATATCCTTCTTAGCATTCTCCTAAACTGGCTGTGTGACCTTGGGCAAGTCCCTTAATCACCTTGACCCTCACTTTTTCACTTGTAAAGTGAGTAAGAGTATCTCAGATGAAGACGTCCCTTAAAACTGAGTGAACTTAGCCAACATTCTAACGTGTTTTATAGCTTCTTTTCTGACTCGGGTATTTTAAACCAGGCAAATAAAATAAGCTTCCCCTAACCTACAGCTTGCCGTAGTTCTGAAGCAAGTTGACATTTTACTTAGAATGGTTCTACTCACTTCTTTCTATAAAAACAAGTCTTATCCTGTTAACTTGCATACCCAAATATTATTTCTCTTATTTTTGTCCTTAATATGGTCTCACTCGTACATGTTAATTATATTTTTAATAAAGTTATAACTTGTTTCGTAGAGAAAACTTGAGGTAGGAAATTGAGAAGTACCTGTTATAGATAAGCATTATAGCAGACCGAGAAAGTGCGTAAATACAAACATCACAACTTTCTTACAGATCCCTTTTACACCTTCTCAAAGTGGCTCCTCTCTAATGACTGGATAATCTTCACCAACTCAGGGATTCTGATGAAATTGAGGCCTTTAGATGTTTAACTAGCGTAAAGTACTGTACTGCAACCTGAGAGAATTGCGTGAATAGGAAGAGTGAATGAATTCTTCCTAATCTGCAGGCTGTAAATGTTACGTCATTTATATTACTTAGTAAAATTAACTTTTATATATTTCCTTTGTGAGCAGAGGAAATGTTGCTTAAAGTAGAATAACAAAATATTGTTACTTTTACATGTACTTTTTTTTTTCTTTTTTAAGGATCATTTAAACTTAATTGCCTTTGGATTGAAATATAGGTGATGATAGGAAATAATCACATTAGAATAAGCCTGTATAGGCTAAAATTTTTGGTGCAGTCTTATTACAGAGTTAGCATTATCTAATTTATAAATATATGTAACTAAGGTAATTGTGTGTTTTGAAGGTTATGATCAGTAAATTTGGCTCCTGTAATATAAAATGGGCTGTAAAACATTGATATCTAGTGTCATATCAAATCAGAGTACTTGCAGTTTGTGTTAACTGTCAGAATCAGTGAAGAAAAAAATAACCTCAAAATGCAAAATATTCCTTGCCGATGGAGATTACAATGAATATTGGCAGCTAAACATTAGGTAACGTTCCTAACTAGTTCAAGGCTATAGTTGTCTTTTTCAGGAGGTGGGATTTTGCCAGGGGAACAAGACTCATTTAATAGCAGATCTTTTGTTCTAATGGAATGTTCCTAAGTGGGAACTACGTGTCCAACCACCATATATTTTCTCAGAATTGGCCCTTAATTTCACATACTTTGGGTATTAACTGGAAACAAGGTTGGAGTCTTTGTGCAAAGCTATGTGATATATTAACCATGATATTGCTATTTGCATTTTCCAAATTAAATTTATTATTATTTTTAATTTCTTATAGACTATATTGTTTCACATTTTTAAATTTAGTTTTTGGGTCTTTTGTTTTTTTTGTTTTTTAAAGAAATCATGTAAATTTTGATGCCATACTGGTATAGCACACCTTTGAGTTTTTTTTTTTTAAATTTTTATTGGAGTATAGTTGATTTAAAATGTGTTAATTTCTACTGTGCAGCGAAGCGAATCAGTTATACATGTACATATATCCACTCTCTTATTTGATTTTTATTTTTTTAATTAATTAGTTTATTATTTATTTATGGCTGTGTTGGGTCTTCGTTGCTGCACGCGAGCTTTCTCTAGTTGTGGTGAGCGGGGGCTACTCTTTGTTGCAGTGCACATGCTTCTCATTGCTGTGGCTTCTCTTGATGTGGAGCACGGGCTCTAGGTGCACGGGCTTCAGTAGTTGTGGTACACGAGCTCAGTAGTTGTGGCGCACGGGCTTTGTTGCTCCGCGGCATGTGGGATCTTCCCGGCCCAGGGCTCGAAACTGTGTCCCCTGCATTGGCAGGCAGATTCTTAGCCTCTGCGCCACCAGGGAAGTCCCCACTCTTTTTTAGATTCTTTACCCATATAGGTCATTACAGAGTATTGAGTAGAGTTCCCTGTGCTATACAGTAGGTCCTTACTACTATTTGATATATATCAACAGTATGATGTATATGTCAATCCCAGTCTTCCAGTTTATCCCCCCCTTCCCCCAGTAACCATAAGTTTTTCTACATCCGTGACTTTATTTCTATTTTCTAAGTAAGTTCATTTGTACCATTTTTTTAGATTCCGCACATAAGTGCTATCATACGGTATTTGTTTTTCTCTGTCTGACTTATTCACTCAGTATGACAATTTCTTGTCCATCCATGTTGCTGAAAATGAAATTATTTCATTCTTTTTTTATGGCTGAGTAATATTCCATTGTATATGTATGTACCACATCCTTTTTATCCATTTCTCTGTCGATGGACATTTAGGTTGCTTCCACGTCCTGGCTATTGTAAATAGTGCTGCAGTGAACATTGGGTTGCTTGTATCTTTTCAAATTATGGTTTTCTTTGGGTATATGCCCAGGAGTGGGATTGCTGGGTCTTATGGTTAATTCTATTTTTAGTTTTTAAGGAACCTCCATACCGTTCTCCATAGTGGCTGTACCAATTTACATTCCCACCAACAGTGTAGGAGGGTTCCCTTTTCTCCACACCCTCTCCAGCATTTATTGTTTATAGATTTTTTGATGATGGCCATTCTGACTGGTGTGAGGTGATACCTCATTGTAGTTTTGATTTACATTTCTGTAATAATTGGCAACGTTGAACATCTTTTCATGTGCTTTTTGGCCATCTGAATGTCTTCGTGAGTTTCTGTTCTTAAAATGAATCTGAAGTTTATTTGTAGTGTTTCATGAAACTTAACAAAAGGCAAAATAGTTGCAGGAATAAGTTATTTTCAAGCAATGCACTTTTAATCAGGTGCTTAAAATGATTACCTTTGGGATTCTCCATAAACTCTTGTTTAAAAAAAATTCAGGACATCAGTTGGCAAATCGTGGATTTTTATGTGAACAGGTGTGTGATTTTGGAGAGTTACTTTTGGATGCTTTAGCAGGGAGGAGAATACAGGTCCTGCTCTCTTACAGCCCCTGAAGACTTTCACTCTTCCAGTCTTTGAACCCATGAGTAAGTCCCTCCAATGCTGTCCCTGGTGCCTGGAGTATGACTCCCCCTTTGCCTGTTCCTTTGAGTCTTAACAGTTGTCTGTTTTAAACATAACTGAAGCACATGGAGGCAGGTGGGTCAGGAGACAGGTGTACCTTATCAGAGTAAATATACACCCATTTTGGAAACCATTTAGCTGGAAGTCTGAATTGGTCCATTAATATCGATGTCATTTCTACAGAGTACCTTTGGTATTGTACTGCATAGCTCATTAATCACAGAAGCCATGCCATCCTTCCCCAACATTTAAGATGTGTTTTCTTTTGTATAGCTAGCGGTGAGCTTTATTGTTAAATTTTTCCTGTTGTCAGCTAAATTCTTGAAATAGAGGAACTGCTGAAAAATAACTTCGCTTATTCTTTCAGTTATCTAAAACTGTGACAAACTGTGGGCATGAGAAAGATAAACTATTAAATGTTGCTAATCACATTACTGACTTGTGAGGAAATTGATAGCTTCTGTTAGTTTATATAACTTTGCTATTAAATGAGCTACTGATATAATTTCATAGACACAATCTTTTAGGATGTGTCATTCAGACCCCTTAAAACAAAAACAAAAATGGACTCAAATTTGCTCATACTCTACAAAGTGTTTGTACGTTGTCATTTGTTTCTCACAGCTACCTTTGAGGGTGCTTACTAGTATGATTCCTGTTTTAAAAATTCAGAAATTGATACTTTTAAAAGTCAAGTTATCGTCTTGCTAAGATAAAATAGCCAGAAAATGTACAGTGAGTGGAGTTAGGGCTCAAATCCAGATATCTTGGTTCCGAATCCTGGCCTCAAGTCACTATAACCTGCTCCCTTTCTGTTTGCAGTTTGCAGTGTATAGACTCCTCTTCCTACCTTTAAAAAATACATTTATGCGAATGTTCTCAGAAGTGTGGTCCTGCAGCCTCTGGTGGTCCCTGATGCCTTTTCAGGGGCTTCTCAAGGTCTAAATTATTTTATAATTAGCCTTTTCCTCTCTCGTTCTATTATGAGTGTTTGGGGATTTTTTCCAAAGGCTACAAATTAAATGCAGAAGCATGTATGAGAATACAGCTGTCCTCTGTAAGCCACACATTAAAGAGATTTGCAGAAACGTAAACAGTGCCATTCTTTTAACTAGATTTTTTTTTTTTTTGGTTTTGGAAAATAACAGTAATTTTTAAACAAAATATGTTAATTTTACGTGTATTGGGTTTATTGTTATTTTTAAGCGAATTAACAAGTACATATTTTTGAAAGGCTCAGTTCTAATATTTAATACAGTAAATATCTACAGATACAGCTCAATAAGTAAAAGTTCTTTGGAGTCCTCAGTGAGTTTTGTAAGTGTAAAGGGATTTTGAGACCAAGAAGTATGAGAGTCACTGATTTTCGTGATGCCTGTATCATTGAGGCAGCACCGCTGTTACTTTCCCTTTCCCAAATAGTGTGTGTATTTTCCTGCATGATCTGTGATTATCTCACCTTTTGTGTTTATAAACGACATTTGAAGAGTATTAACCATTAAAAGGCCTTAACTAAGTAAGGGGTTAAAGAAATGTAGCAATCCCAAGAGTTGAAGTAGGATTCTCAAAACAATCAATAGAGACTAGTCAGTGACTTAGGAGGCCTCTCTAATACTGGGGGACTGAGCCCCTTGGTGAGTTAATTGAAGGGACAGACTGATATGGCTCTTTCGAACCTAGTGGAGGTGAAGGTGACAAATCTATGTTTGTTGATGGTTTAAATTTACAATAAAGACAATTTCTAGTTGCTACTCATGAACACATTTGTAATCAGCAGGTATCCAGATGATAGCACGTTGAAGCACATGGCATATGGTGACGTTCAGTGAGTCTGGGTTTTAAGGAGATTGTTGAATGACTGGAGATCCAGCCCAAGCGTTCTGCTGATTTCTGATTTCACAGATCTAACTGTTCTTTCTGTTTTTATCTCCTTTACTCTGTCCCTCAAACTCTTGTGTTTTTTCCTTGTTTTAAAGTATTACATAATTTGAATTAAGGGATTATGTTTGAGGGAAAGAAATTGTATTACGGCAGTTTTATGCCAGATGGAAGGATTCAGCAAATATGTGTGTGCATAGACAGACGTCAAGCATGTTAGTTAGATCAGCTTAGTGTATGGTGTTAGACACTAACTTTTTTTCAGACTTTCCCAGCCAGAAGTGAGTGATCTGGGGGCGCTGGCTATTCCAGCTGCAAAGAGGGCTAAGGGAATCAGTATTTCAGGTTCACTTCCAGTCCATTTTCCACAGCTGCCGAGTACTTGTTGAAAAGCTTGAAAGTATTGATTAACTTACCAAATTGAGACTAGCAGATCATTGTTAACCAGCAGTGCTGATGTTTCAGATACAGTTTTAGGAAAATAGCTTCTTATCTCCCTTTACTTGGAGCATCTTCCATTTTTGAAATCTGTTTTTAAAAGTTAGGTCAGTGAGGACCCCACAAGGGAGAAGAGGAAATCATTCATATTTTAATTGTCAGAAAACATGATGGAAAGAAAAGGAGTACAGCAAAGCAGGTTTTAAGAAAAAAAATTTTAACCATGCATTGAAACACTTTGTTTTTCATGCTGCTTTATTTACTGACTTGGATAGATGAGGGATATTTGAAAAGTGAGTTTATTTAGAAGTGTTTAAAAGTAGCTGATTTTCTTATTTAGCATTGACTTAGGGGCTAGGAGGCCAGTTTGTGTGTCATTTAATAACTCCATGGTTTTATGATCATTTTGTTGCTTAATTGACTCCTGGATTTCTGGTTTCCTCAGGTGATGGGATGGGGGTCAGAGTAGATGCTTATATGGCTTATTCTCTCCTAAGTGATTATAAAACAGCGCATATCTATATGAAGTGCTTTGCAGATGGGGACGACCCCCAACTTTCACGTGAATTGGAGAGATGGGAATAATGCCTGTGGTAGGACAAGGTGGTCATGACTGGACTCATACGAGGATGAACCAGTGAAGTAAATGGAAGCAGGTTATTAAATGGGAGGTCCAGGGAATGAGAGAAGTGATGAAAATTGGCAACTGAGAAGATTATTGCAGTTTGAAAAAAAATATTTCAAGCTGGTACAACAAGTAGGACTGATTTGTATTTAGGGTTAGCAGTATATTGGTTATTTATTGAGAATATGCTTATTGAGTCCATACTTACTATGTCCTTAATAAATACATTTTAAATGAATGAACGAATACACTCATTTGATTTAATGAGTCCTAGAATGACACACTAAACTGAAATCATGGAAGAATTTAGATTAATTCAGGTGTTGTAGATTCAGCAGGTTAATATCCTTTCTATTTTCCTTTTGGGTAATGCTTCTGTTTGGTTATCTGTTCTGCTCTTCAAACTGTATGTGTTTCTAGAGAAACAGTAATGATTTTTTAAAGAGCAGTGCTATATGTGACAGTGAATGCTAAACCCAGGGTTTGACATAGTTTATTATTATATTAGTAGTTAGTGGAAGCTCTTAAAAGGTTAAAGATGTATTTACTACCCAAGCACCATTTTAACTACAGCAGTGGACGTTTTAGAAATCAGTGATGCTGCTAGCACCTTAGTAAATTTTCTCTTGTTATTGTTTACCTGGATCACCCATGCACGTACTTTTCCCCCCGCTTTCCCACACCGTATTTTTGGGAAAGAAGTCACTGTGCAGCTCACACTTAAGTAGTGGGGAATTATGCTTCCCTACCTTTAGGCAGAGTATCTGCATAAACTTTTGGAATTCTGCATGGGAGATTTGTCTCTTCTGCCTCATTTATTCGTTTATCCAATTATTTATATCAGTATGGACTCATGGACATTTATTTTGTGTTTTGGGTTATAATCCAATACTACTTTCTTTTGTTGCTCATATTGTTCCAGCTTTTGCCATTGGGAGCTCTTTTGGTTGACTCCTGTGCCCCTTTGATATACCTCCAGCAGTGTGGGTTTGCTTTCTGTTTTTGTTTTTTTGTGCACGTCCTTATTTTCTGGCACTATGAGGTGCTCTAGGCTTATCTTGTATATTTCCTGCCCCAGCCCTGGAATCAGCCCTTTCTCCAAGCAGCCCTGGTTCTTTTTATTGCAGAATGATGTTAGAAACCAAGATTTGTGTGTTAGGTATGTTTGTTGCTACTGGGTTGTTGTTTTTTTAGGTCTTCTCATCTGAGAAAGCAAAGAAATAAATGTGCATATACTAACCCTTGTATGAATATATCTATGGTATATGCATACCTATAAATATTTCTTTATGTAACCATCTGTGCCTATATTAAGCTAAACATGAGTTCGTACTCATGTCTCCAGCTCTAATCCATTGCCCCATGGATCATTCTAGCCTCTTCCCCTTGCTTATCTGTAAATTTCCATTCCAGTAGTGAGTCTCTTGGTTCCTACCATCCGCTGTCCGTTTACTTAGTTGTTCAGTTCCAGTATACATGTATATCAGTATCAGAATTGTTAACCTTTGGTTCTCGTGGTAAACAACTTTATCAGGTAGAATACAATGCTTATGTGCAGATTTCCTTTTGGCCTTCATCCTTTTTTTTTTTTTTTTTTTTTGCGGTACGCGGGCCTCTCATTGTTGTGGCCTCTTCCGTTGCGGAGCACAGGCTCCGGACGCCCAGGCTCAGCGGCCATGGCTCACGGGCCCAGCCGCTCTGCGGCATGTGGGATCCTCCCGGACCGGGGCATGAACCCATGTCTCCTGCATCAGCAGGCGGACTCCCAACCACTGCGCCACCAGGGAAGCCCGCCTTCATTCTTATAGACCCCCAAAAGTTTCTTAGGTCAGCACATTTCCCCTCCCCAGCCTCTTTCAGTAAGATGTTTTCATGTGTATACAGGTAGATTCTCTTGTCACCATCTGCATTCCTTCTTGGGATCCCTTACCCTCCTAATTTTCTTTCACTTTGCATATATTAAAGCTCACTCTTTGTGTTGTAAAATTCTGTGAGTTTTGACAAGTGCATAATGTCATGTATGCACTACTACAGTATTATACAGAACAGTTTCATCCTATAAGTCCCTTGTGCTTCTTCATCTATTCATCCTCCCCCCAAACCCCGAAATTCTTGGCAACCACTGATCTTTTTACTGTCTCAGTAGCTTTGCCTTTTATAGAATGTAACTGGAGTCATACAGTCTCTGTAGCACTTTCACACTGATTTCATTCACTTAGCAATATGTATTTAAGGTTTCTCCATTTTGTGTGTGAGTTTGGCTTGGTAGCTTATGCCTCTACCAAAGTGTCTGTACCATTTTACATTTCCATCATCAGTGAATGAGAATTCCTCTTGTTCTGCATCCTCATCAACATTTGATATACAGGTTATTGGACTTCAGCCATTCTAATAGTTGTATAGTACTCTCATTGGTTTTTATTTTTTTTATAAATTTATTTATTTATGTATTTATTTTTGGCTGTGTTGGGTCTTCGTTGCCGCACGTGGGCTTTCTCTAGTTGTGGCGAGCAGGGGCTACTCTTTGTTGTGGTGCGTGGGCTTCTCATTGCGGTGGCTTCTCTTGTTGCGGAGCACAGGCTCTAGACGTGCAGGCTTCAGTAGTTGTGGCACACGGGCTCAGTAGTTGTGGCGCACGGGCTTAGTTGCTCCGCGGCATGTGGGAATCTTCCCGGACCAGGGCTCGAACCTGGTCCCCTTCATTGGCAGGTGGATTCTTAACCACTGTGCCACCAGGGAAGCCCTCTCATTGTTTTTTAAATTTCAGTTTCCTAACAGCAAATGATGTTGGGCATCTTTATTTTTTTATTCTTTTGAGCATCTTCTATGCTTATTTGCCATCTGCACATCATCTTTGGTAAAGCATCTCCTTAGATATTTTGGTTTTTAATTGAGTTGTCTTCTTATCGTTGAAATTTAAGAGTGTATGTTTTTGAATACCAGTTCCTTATGAGATATGTTTTGCAAGATTTTCTCCAGTCAGTGGCTTGACTTTTTATTCTCATAACAGTGTATTTCACAGAATCGAGGTTTTTAATTTTAATGATGTCCAGCTTGTCAGTTGTTTCTTTCATGGATTGTCCTTTTTGGTGTTGTGTCTTAAAATTCATTGCCAAACCCCAGGTCACCTAGATCTTTGCCTGTTTATCCCCTAGAAGTTTCATAGTTTTGCATTTTACATAGTCTATGATCCATTTTTAGTTAATTTTTTTGAAAGAGGTAAGGTCTGTGACTAGATATTGCTGTTTTTGTATTTGGATGTCCAGTTGTTACAGCACCATTTGTTGTATAGACTGTCCTTTCTGTCTTGGATTATCTTTGCTTCTTTGTCAAAGGCCAGTTGACTGTATTTATGTGGGTTTATTTCTGGGTTCTATTTTCTGTTCTGCTGTTTAATTTGTTTGTTCACCAATATCACAGTACCTCGATTATTGTAGCTTTATAGTAAGTCTGGATATCAAGTGGTGTCAGTCCTTCAACTTTGTTCTTCTTCAGTATTGTGTTGGTATTCTGGCTCTTTTTCCTTTCCATGTAAACATTAGAATTAATTTGTCAATATTCACAAAATAAGTGGCTGGGATTTTGATTGAGATTGAATTAAATCTGGAGACCTACTTGGGAAGAGTGGACACCTCAATCGAAATGAACATATAATATTTTCCATTTGTTTACATTTTGATTCCATTTGTCATAGTTTTGTAGGTTTTTTTGGCGTATGGATTCTGTATGTATTCATATTTTCTTAGATTTATACTTAGGTGTATAATTTTTTTGGTGGTTTTGGTGAGGATTTTTGCATCTATGTTCATGAGAGATTGTTCTGTAGATTTCCTGTCTTCTAATGTCTTTTTCTGGTTTTAGTATTAGCAAACCTGCTTTTTCATTTTCCTTTATTTCCTTCTAGCTTTTTTTCCCATACACACTCTCTGTGACTTTAAGTGTGTGAACATGATACACAAGTTTTGTTGTATTTGTTCACTTAAATTGTTCATCTCTAACATTCATTCAGTCTCTAGCAAAGCATTTTTTATGGTGCTTCATAATTTTCATTATAAGGTTTTCTTTTAATAACAGTTTCATTTAAATTCATGTTGAACTTTAAAATGAGAAATATCATTCAACTAACTATTTACAGAAAATGGTTACACTGTGAAATCTCTAGATACCTGTAGCAAAAATTTGTGGGATTTTCTTCTGTGGGATTATAGGTATATTAAGATAATGATAAGGAAATAACTTTTACTTTCCTTTGGCTAACAGAGAGAAATGTCATAGCACTCACTTACACAGGAACTCTTACCTAGAAAAAATTGTGAGCTCATATGCCTTACGAGTGCAGGGGTGGCCACAGATCAGGCCTGGCTGGCAGCGTAGGGATAGTTCTCCTGTTCGCACTCAACCCTTGCCTTTATGTTCCCCATCTTTCTATCGTTTACCATTTCTTTCCCAACTTTGGTGTGGAACAGAAGAACAGAGTTTAACAGTGCTTACTTATCCTGTAGATTTTATATTTCCTACGGCAAATTTTAAAGCAAGTTGAAAAAAATCTTAAGTTGGTTTTTCTCTATTCTTTTGTTCCTTCAGCGTTTCTACACCTAAAAAGTTTTGCAGGGTATGACTCTTCTGAGAGCCGGAAGATGATGGCAACAAAGAGGAAACTTTAGGACTTACTAACCTGAGTAGAATACAAGTAAAAGAGGTTAATTATTCAGATTTTTAATATAAAGAGAAAAATGACAAACTGTTCATGTTTGTGTGTCTACCTTTTCTCAGGCAGAGAATCCCCCGTATGGACCAGATTGTGGTTATGGTTCCTTTCACCAGCAGTATTGGCTTGATGGAAAGATCATTGCTGTGGGGGTGATTGACGTCCTTCCATACTGTGTCTCGTCTGTATATTTGTACTACGATCCTGATTATTCGTTTCTGTCTTTGGGTGTCTACTCTGCACTCCGGTAAGATTGCTTTTGACAATTGTAATGGTCATATACAATTTCAAATAATTCTTCATTTGATTATATTTTATTATAAACAGCAGAAATCCCATTGGATAGTACATAATAATTTGTTGCTCTAGTAGTCTCTTATATATTGATATTTAGAAATACCACTTTTAGAACTGAGGCCACAGTGTCTGATGGTAATTCCCTAGCTTTTTAAGGTATCCATCTGGTCTAATGTATGAGAAGTCACTGTGATACTTTTGTTGTTTAGTTTATGCATTTATTTAAGCTCCCCTGTCAGAGCCACATAATGTTTTTTTAAAATGTTACATTATTTATATATTTTCTCTTGTCATTACTATTGTATATATATTTTTATAATTAATTAAAGGTTACGTGAATCTGGTGTAAACGAATTAAAGCAATGGCAGTCTGTTGGAAGAAATATACAGTTATATAAAGTATATAGAACAGGACCAGAGAGTCCCTGATTGTCCACTTGACTCTATGACCTCATTGAAAGATGATTTCCTTTTTATGTCCATGGCTGCAAATATATGCAACACAGCACAGATATTTTTAGGTGCATTATCCTAATAATGAAAATAGTGGGGTCTTGTTTCATGAAAATATTTGTTTTTATTTTTATTGCTGCTTGTCTGCATATACATGTGGTAGAGGAGGAAGGAGCGTTGAGAATTATTTTTATGTTGTTTGGGAGCTTGAGTCTCTTTCTTCTCCCTCTTTATCACTTTTTTCTCTTTGCTTTTCCCATTCTTTGTCTCTGATGGTCACGTTTTTCACATCTTGATAAAATATACTTTGAGATTATTTTATTTACTGTGTGTGTGCTTTTCTCTGAATTATAAAAGTAGGAGAGTTGATTTTTTTTTAAATCACTAGTTGATTAAAAAAAAATATGGTCCATAATTGATATTTTTGTGTTTTTCAGTGGCACACAATATTGATATTTTCAACATGACCTATCTTAATGCCAAGTTACATAGCAAATTAAAAAATATACAATGTTTACGACTGATCCTTATAATAATCTTTTATTTTTCTTATGTATTTAATTACATTTTATATAAACTAATTAAAAAACATCCATGGGGCTTCCCTGGTGGCGCAGTGGTTGAGAGTCCACCTGCCGATGCAGGGGACACGGGTTCGTGCCCCGGTCCGGGAAGATCCCACATTCCGCGGAGTGGCTGGGCCCGTGAGCCATGGCCGCTGAGCCTGTGCGTCCGGAGCCTGTGCTCTGCAACGGGAGAGGCCACAACAGTGAGAGGCCCGCGTACCGCAAAAAAAAAAAAAAAAATCCATGATTCTTTGTAGTATCTTTTAACTCTTTGTGAAATTAGAACTGATAATTTAAAGCATTCACATTTTGTAACTTTAGAAGTGTGTATTTCAGAAAAGATACTTGTTCTTTGTATCAGAATCAGTCAGTACTTTGAAATTATTACCATTTTCTTCTTTTATTTATGTATCTCTCACTTTACAATGTGTAGGCATGGATTTGTCTAGATTTCTCAGATAAATGTTAAGAATGATATTTATTCTTAGATAATAAATCCCAGCCTCTGTATGAAATATTTCATTTTTCAATAAACAAAGAGATATAGAAATCCCACTGCATTTGAGATAGCAAATAATTCCCAACAAAATTTGTTCCCAGCAATCTATTTGTTGCTTGGTATATCTCTGGAAAGTTCTGGAGCTGGAGGGCTTTGAGGAGGTAGTAGAGGAGCCTGAGAGCACGAAAGTTGGGGTCAGTGGAGAGTGAGGAGATTGGCACCGCATCTGTTTCCGTGCTCTTGAGAATCTGAATTGCTGAGTTTATAGAAGAGGAAAGGCAGCCAGGAGACTGACATTATGAAGCAAAATTGGGGAGAGTAGGTTACAAGTTGCCAGTTCCATTCCTGATTTTAATGTATTTCAGTGAAGCCTGTTAAATTTTTCCTCCATTTCTTCAGTTTCTTAAGCAATCGTAGAATCAATAAAGAGTTTTTATATTTTAATCTGTAATCAAGATTACAGATTACTAGATTTTTACGTAATCTAGTCTACAGATTTTAAAAATGTTTGAATTGGGGAGCATGAGCATGGAATTTATTTCCTTTCTTTTTTTTTGTTTTTTTAGCAAGATGAATTTTAGAAATGTAATTGATTTGCTTAACAGATGTTTATTTGAGCACAGTCTGTGTGTCCTGGAACTATTTGTAGATGTGCATAGGACAGGGTTTCCAGCCTTGTCAAAGCAGACAGTAAATTAGAAAACTGACAACACAATTTTAGAGACTCTGTTGTGCTGTGACAAAAATGAAATTATGGTAGTAGGCATGAGGCCCTTTTTATATAGGGTGGTTAGGAAAGACCTCTCTGAAAAGCCAGGAGAGAAGAATAGGAGCCAGCTATGTAAGAATCTGAGGATAGACGTCCAGGTCAAAGGTAGCAAGTCCAAGTGCCCTGAGGTCATTGGAATGAAGAGAAGGAAGGCCTTATGGGCTAGGAAATGGGGTAGGACCTAGGCAGTGCTGTGCAAGGATGGCAGCAAGGCAGGTGGTGTTGATGAGGGGACAGATGGAGAAGGGCTTATAGGTAATGGTCAGGAGATTGGATTTTATCTAAGTGTGATACCAACCCAGTGTGAGGGTGAAGGGTTTGGAGAGGTTACCTCACCTGATTAATATCGTAAAAGACTACTTAGACTGCTCTGAGAGGTTATGGAGGGGCCAGAGTGGAAACTGGAAATCTATTTGGGAGGCTGTTAGAGTCGTCTAAGGGAGGCCTAATGGTGGCTTGGACCAAAATACCTGAGGTGGAGGTGGTGAGAAATGGTCAGATTCACGGTATATTTTGGAGATAGAGCCAACTGGACTTGTTGATGGGTTGGACACAGGGGTGAGAGGGAGAGAACAATTAAGTATGGATCATAGGCTTGGGGCTTGGAGTGGTGCTGGTGGTGGAGTGGTGCTGCAGTTAGCTGAGATGAGCAGGGCCGAGTAGGAGGGCCAGTGGGTATTGCCGTCCTCATCAGAGCTGGGTGGTCCTGCATTGCTTGCTGTATCATTGCGTTCTTCCTCAGTTTGAACCTTAAGAGTGGGTTAGTTCTGAGAATAATAGAATCTATTCTGTTTTAGCCTAATAATGTTCAATCTGTTTGGATTTAGAAATACTTTTGTTGTAAAGATGAATTTTTAGGGTAACGACCCTTCAATGCTTTAAATTTGAACTTGCAAAATGCACACTGTTCCCTTAAAAAATAAATCTCTCCTTGGATTTCAAGCATCCATTGCTACTAAAAACAAAGAAAAAGAAAAGGAAATTAAAACCTTCAAGAAACAAACATAAAAACAAAACAATTTTTCTCATACTTTAGAAATGTACCGAAGCTTTGCTTAAAGCTCTCGAACACAAGCGGTCATTCAGTTGGACAAGTAGGATGAAATTCTGTGCCCAGATTTATCCGGATGCAAATTAAAACCACGTCGAGCATAGGCATTGCTGACAGCTTCTTTTTTCAGTTAATCCTTGCCTGTGCCAACAAATAGAGAAAAGGCAGTGAGATAGCACGGTTTTCCCCCCTCTTTAGTTTTAGAGAAAATAAATATTAAAGTAGCATCTGGACATAGAGAGTAATATGTCATATATAGTTGAAAGTGTTTGCATGTAAATGGTCATAGTAGTATTCTTCCTGAAATTTGTTGGTTTTTGAGCTTTCTAAAATTTGTTGTCCTGTTTTTAACCTGATAAATCCAGTCTTTGAGAACTCCAGGTGATAATGAATAATAAGGAATTGTATTAAATAGATCTTTGTACTTTTATGCTCTTTGAATTTGAGATACACTGCTATGCCCAATAAAGAGTAAAACCAGAACTTTGGTGCATTTGCTAAAATAATATACTTTCCTTTGGTGTCTCTTTAGTAAAAGTCATCTGAAAGTGTTTTTAAAATTGTTTTTCTTTCAACACTTGGATTTTTATTTTGATAGCTTAATGTCAGATTTTATCAAATATGTGTTACCAAATTGTACAGTACTTTGAATTTTGGAACTAAATTTAACTGTACCTTGATCTTTATTCTTCTTTTGGCAGAGAAATTGCTTTTACTAGGCAGCTTCATGAGAAAACACCTCAACTCAGCTATTACTATATGGGTTTCTACATTCATTCATGTCCCAAGATGAAATACAAGGTAAAGTTGATTTTCACACGTTTGCTATAGAGTCAAGTTATGAAAATTAGTGCTTTTGTAGTTTCTAATCACATTAGTTTAACATGCTTGTACATTTTTATGTAAATCATGAATTATTTTTAAATGTCTTAAACTTTTCATAGAATCTAACTTCTTCATTGCCTAAAACAGTGCCTGACAAAATAGGCACTTAATATTTGTTTAATATAGGTTAATCTGTAGGAATTCACTGAATGTATCCCAGCTATTCTAGAACTTCAGTAGGGCCCTGCTTACTTGGGATAGTACAGTAGTGCCCATTAAGAAATCTACCTTCTTGAGGTGCATCGTCACCCTCTCCCCCCTCCATTCCTTCTCCCCCCATTCAGTTGTAGCTTTGTTTCCTTTGGACACAGTCACACTCCAGAAAAACTGGAGCTCGGTGTAAGTAGTAAGATATTTTCCATAGCACAATATTTTCAAATGTTTGTAAGGTTTTCATTATGGGAAAATGAATCTTTAATATGATTTTTGTCTCAGAGCACAGAATTTGGAGTTTTGAAAGGGTTTGAATGGGTTAATTAAGGAAATCTGTTTGCTGCCGCAGAAATGAAGCTTTCTGTAATGAGAATTACAGTCTCCACTGTTCTTACTTTGTAATTCATTGTATTATTTTCAGATTTAAGTATATTTCAGAATTTCCCTTTTAACAAAAGGTCTTACCATTTATGACTCTCTTTATTTTTATGTTATTGTATTTTTTTATTATTGAAGTATAATTGGCCTGCAACACTGTGTTGGTTTTGGGTGTACAATATGGTGATTCGACATTTCTGTACATTACAAAATGATCACAGCAAGAAGTCTAGTAATTATGTGTCACCATATAAAGCTATTACAATATTATTATTATTTTAATTTCCAGGCCTAACTTTATTATATTTTTTAAAATTTTAATTTATTATTTATTTATTTATTTTTCTTTTGTGCTACGCGGGCCTCTCACTGCTGTGGCCTCTCCCGTTGCGGAGCACAGGCTCCGGACGCACAGGCTCAGCAGCCATGGCTCACGGGCCCAGCCACTCCGCGGCATGTGGGATCTTCCCGGACCAGGGCACGAACCCGTGTCCCCTGCATCGGCAGGTGGACTCTCAACCACTGCGCCACCAGGGAAGCCCTAATTCTTTTTTATGGCTGAGTAATATTCCAGTGTGTGTGTGTGTGTGTGTGTGTGTGTGTGTGTGTGTGTGTGTGTGTGTGTGTGTGTGTGTGTGTACACACATACATACACACCTGTCTTCTTTATCCATTCATCTATTGATGGGCACTTAGGTTGCTTTCATATCTTGGCTATTGTACATAATGCTGCAGTGAACATAGCAGGTGCGTGTCTCTTTTTGAATTGATGTTTTTCTTTGGAAAAATACTTAGAAGTGGAATTGCTAGATTGTATGGTGGTTCTATTTTCAATTTTTTGAGGAACCTCCATAGTGTTTTCCATAGTGGCTATACCAATTTACATTTCCACCAGTAGTGCATGAGGGTTCCCTTTTCTCTACATCCTCGTCAGCACTTGTTATTTGTTGTCTTTTTGATAATAGCCATTCTGACAGGTGTGAGGTGATATCTCCTTGTAATTTTGATTTACATTTCCCCGATGATTAGTGATGTTGAGCATCTTTTCATATGCCTGTTAACCCTCTGTATGTCTTCTTTGGAAAAATGTCTGTTCAGGTCCTCTGCCCATTTTTTAATTGGGTTGTTTGGTTTTTTTTGATGTTAAATTTTATGACTCTCTTTAATGAAACCCTTTGATGTTTTCCAAGTATTAGTAGCCCACTGTAAAAGCTCTGGGAAGCATAGAGCAGTATAAAGGGACAGACTGCACACATGCTGCCGTAATAACAGTCGCCAAATACCTCTGGTCTGCTCAGAGCGCTGCTTTAAGCTCTGAAGACGTGAAAAGGTTTAAACATGAACCTTCTTCTTAAAACTTGTAACATAGGTGAAGATTGGGGGTGTTTTACGTAAAATCAGGTCAATACAGTGGTCTGGTAAGTGGCCTAGGAGGCAGTGGGGTTGCTGCATAGGGTATGGAAGAGGAAAGGGTTTAATTAAAAGGGAAGAGAGGCCTCAAAAAAGAGTAGGTATGACAGGGAAGCACATTTCATGGAGAAGGAGCATTTAAATAAGAATGAATAGGTGACAGTGCCATGCATATTCATATAAAAAAGGAGGAGGAGGGCAGTCACCCTTCAGTTAGTCGGTCTTCTTTGTAGCTGTAGCCGTGTTATGTGTTTTGTGGCCCTATCTGCTGTTTACAAGGTACGTAACAGTGTAAATATAATAAATATTATTCACTTTATATATAAAGTATATTAATGGTGTTTCAAGGGATAACTTAGAAGCAAAATAAGATCATAAACTGGTAATCTTAATTTGTAGTTCTTTGTAGTGCTGTTAGCATGGTAAGAGACCCAAATGTTAGGTTATTAGAAATAGTACCTAGTAATGTTTGCTGGCAGTTTCCAGTGTTTTAATATTCTTTGTAGCCTAAAGTTCTTCGTAAATACAGGCACACCTCAGAGATATTGCGGGTTTAGTTCCAGACCACCACAATAAAGCGAATATTGCAATAAAGCAAGTCACATGAATTTTTTGATTTCCCAGTACACATAAAAGTTATATTTACACTGTACTGTAGTCTGTTAAGCATGCAATAGCATTATGTCTAAAATACAGTGTACATACCTTAATTAAAAAATATTTTATTGCTAAAAAATTCTAACCATCATCTGAGCCTTCATCAAGTTGTAATCTTTTCACTGGTGGAAATAGCAAAATGTGACACAGAGACACAAAGTGAGCAAATGCTGTTGGAAAAACAGTGCTGATGGACTTGCTTTTGACTCGGGGTTGCCACAAACATTCTATTATAAAAAATGCAATATCTGCAAAAAGCAGTAAAGCAAAGTACAATAAAACGGGGTATGCCTGTATTACTTGAAATGATATTTCTTATTAAACAATTTTTAATTACTCATACTAATGAGTAAAGAATATGAAGAATATTGGAAGTATTTTAGGAATAACTTATGTTTTCAGGAATCCCACGTTCTCATTTCCAAATCCCCAAAATTTAATATCTGTTGGGAATTTGGAAACACTATTAAAACCTGTAAAACTAGGTTGCAGCCCAGAGTGGAAAAGGTAGGTGGAGGGGAATACTCACTAACCATTTAAACAAAACTTTAAAAATTTCCCAATATGTTATATCATATTCACATTATATCTTCTTGGGAAAGACAGTTCTGAAAATCTGTACTATATTTCGTGACTTTGTAAATATTCGTGAGATAAGAATGATAAAATATTTGAATATTAAGTTAATTTTGTAAAGCCAGCATTTTCCTGGCATGGTGGTTTGAATACTTTTGGATCTTCAAGAACATGTTGTTCTTAATTTTTGTATTGTTAGTTTAAGAAAATTGTTTTCATTGCATCATGATTGAAGATACGTCATTTTTAGGTCACTGAAGAGTAAAGATATTCTCATTTCAATTAAGGATATTTTATTGTGAGCAAATGAGAATGCTCAGTTTTGGGGGAATAAAACAACTGCTTTTAAACATGGGAATTTTTAACTGGAAAATGTGCCGTTTGAAATTATAAGCTGGATATTGGTCCAAGTATGAATGTTTCTCATTTCAAGTTGAAGGGCTAGAGCTAGAGACCAATAAAAGATAGCTCACAGAAAGTGAATTGTACACTATTAAAATTTTTCTCATTTTCAAGATTGAATGGGTAAATTTAGCATATGAGTACAATAATAGCTAAAATTATATCTTCTTTCTTAGTGCATAACTGCTTCAAGCGTTAGTAATGATATATTTTTGCCATATTGTAAAATATACAATGGAAAAATCTACAAAGTATATTTTTATCTGATATTAAAGAAAGAAGGAATATATTTTAAAATAGGAATATTTTTTATAACTAAGAAAGAACAGTCTCTTGGGTACCTGGTATGCACTAGACACTGGGAATACAGTTGTAAGCAGTATAGATATGGGCTCTGCCCTAATGGAGGTTACATCTGAGGGGGTACATAATTGTAATCCAGTGCATAAAGTGGCACCAAGTGACTGTACCTGTAACTATGACAATGTTTCATTTGGATTTTCTGGTGTAGATTTAGACATATTAAGTTACAGTCTTCACCATATTGTAAAGCTTTTTTAACATCTTTATTGGCGTATAATTGGTTTATAATGATGTGTTAGTTTCTGCTGTATAACAGAGTGAATCAGCTATACATATATATATATATCCCCATATCTCCTCCCTCTTGTGTCTCTCTCCCACCCTCCCTATCCCACCCCTCTAGGTGGTCACAAAGCACCAAGCTGATCTCCCTGTGCTATGCGGCTGCTTCCCACTAGCTATCTAGTTTGCATTTGGTAGTGTATATATGTCCATGCCACTCTCTCACTTGTCCCAGATTACCCTTCCCCTCCCCGTGTCCTCAAGTCCATTCTCTAGTAAGTCTGTGTCTTTATTCCCATCTTTCCCGTAGCTTCTTCATGACCTTTTTTTTTTTTTTTTTTTTAGATTCCATATATATGTGTTAGCATACGGTATTTGTTTTTCTCTTTCTGACTTACTTCACTCTGTATGACAGACTCTGGGTCCATCCACCTCACTACAAATACCTCAATTTCATTTCTTTTTATGACTGAGTAATATTCCATTGTATATATGTGCCACATCTTCTTTCCATTCATCTGTCCATGGACACTTAGGTTGCTTCCATGTCCTGGCTATTGTAAATAGAGCTGCAGTGAACATTGTGGTACGTGACTCTTCATAATGATCAAAGGATCAATCCAAGAAGAAGATAGCAATTGTGAATATTTATGCACCCAACATAGGAGCACCTCAATACATAAGGCAAATTTTAACAGCCGTAAAAGGGGAAATCGACAGTAACACAATCATAGTAGGGGACTTTAACACCCCACTGTCACCAATGGACAGATCATCCAAAATGAAAATAAATAAGGAAACACAGCTTCAAATGATACATTAAACAAGATGGACTTAATTGATGTTTATAGGACATTCCATCCAAAAACAACAGAACACACTTTCTTCTCAAGTGCTCAAGGAACATTCTCCAGGATAGATCATATCCTGGGTCACAAATCAAGCCTTGGTAAATTTAAGAAAATTGAAATCGTATCAAGTATCTTTTCCAGCCATAACGCTATGAGACTAGATATCAATTACAGGAAGAAAACTGTAAAAAATACAAACAATACACTACTAAATAACCAAGAGATCACTGAAGAAATCAAAGAGGAAATCAAAAAATACCTAGAAACAAATAACAATGAAAACATGATGACCCAAAACCTATGGGATGCAGCAAAAGCAGTTCTGAGAGGGAAGTTTATAGCAATACAATCCTACCTCAAGAAACAAGAAATATCTCAAATAAACAACCTAACCTTACACCTAAAACAATTAGAGAAAGAAGAACCAATAAACCCCAAAGTTAGCAGAAGAAATCATAAACACCATATAATACATTTATAATGTAGAGCAAATTAAAGTAATTAACAGGTTGAAATATACAAACTCTTTTATTGAGTAAACTGTCATGAAGACATATTGAAATGAAGAGTCTATCTTTATGTGTAGGAAGGACCATCATTTGATAGATGATTCCCAGAGCTTTCCATCATCAATTCCTCTTACCCTGTACCCTGTTTGTGTGTGCTGCTCTGTCCATCAGAGGTACATTCTGTTTCCCTCAACACGGATTGGACTGGCCTTGTGACTTGTGCTGACTAATAGGATACTGTAAAAGTATGTCTGAGACTTCAGACAGGCCCAAGCCTTAAGAGGGCAGACAGCTTTTGCTTCCTTTGTCTTTGAAGCCAGTCATCATGTAAAAGGTTGACTACCCTGCTGGCATGAGAGGCCATGTGGGAGGCCTCAGGCCATCTTGGATGTTTCAGCCCCAGCCAAGCAGCAAGCTGAATGCAGCTGTATGATTGAGCCTAAGAAAGATGGGCAGAAGAACCACCTAGCTGAGCTGTAGCCAGCCCACAGAATCATGAGGAATAATTAATTGTTGTTTTTTTAAGCCTCTAAGTTTTCGGGTGGTTTGTTAACTCAGCAACAGATGACTGAAACACATGTTGTAGGATGGAAATCACTAGATACAGTTGTAGATTTCCACGTCGATGGAAATCATTCTGTGTTGAGCTGTGCAGACTCATTTCCTGAATTGAGCTGAACTGATCTGTGAAGTTGTTGACAGCTCAGTGTGAGAGAGTTTCGGCAAAGTTACTTAATTTGCCTGTGTGGTCATACCTAAAAATATGCCCACTTGGCTTACGAGAATTCATCTTTATACAGCATTTTATTTAATACCCAGACTTGGGCCTACGAGGCATTTGTTAACATAATGACACATTTTGATTTTGCTTGTCTTGCTAATGTTGAGCACTGCAAAATGAAAATCACCATGTGGTCATTTTCATAGTTTCTTTGATCACATGTGTTGCAGTAGAGCCTCCTAGCGGTTTGCTAGGTGATAGCAGTTATATTCTTGTGCATAATATTCCCTAAAATTCATTTTTACCGAATTATTTTGGTTTTACTGTTCTTTGTGTGTGTGTTTTAAATAAACGTTGATCTGTATAAACAGTACAGTCAGCTAGGTTTTCTCTGTGGCCATAGTCTTAGATTAAAGCAAAGGGTAATCACAGAGGAATTTAATGAGAGCTAGAAAACAGAGTCATTATGAAAAGAAGTCATCTTGATTTGTTGTGTTGTCGTTGCTCACTTTAACTGTTAACCATAATTGTGACCATTTTAATGGGACTTGGTACTGTTTGGCCTAAATCAGTACTGATTTGCGGACTCAGGAACTGGCTGAAATGAATGGAAATTGTATTTTCAGCCTGGGAGCGTTTCTCTTTGGAGAAGCTCTCCTGCCGAAGCGGGAGCAGATAGTATGGCTTTCTGGCTGACGTCCTCAGTGGATGCTTGTCCTCTTGGTCTGCTCCTCTCACAGTTCCAAGGTGGTTGCTGGCCTTCAGGCGTCACAAGCCATCAGCAGTAGCTAGAATCAGAAAAGTATAAGATTGTCTCCTGTGTCTCTTTTTTAAAAAAATATTACTTTTAATTGTGATAAAATGTACATGACAAAATTTATCTTAACCATTTTTAAGTGCACAGTTCAGAAGCGTTAATTAAGTACATTCACGTTACTGTGCAACCATCACCACCGTCCATCTCCAGAACTCCTTTCGTTTTGCAAAACTGAAGCTCTGATCCCATTAAGCAATAGTTCCCCATTCCCCTCTGCCCCCAGCCCCTGGCAACCACCATTGTACTTTCTGTCTGTCTGAATTTGACTGCTCCAGGGACCTCATATAAGTGGAATGGTACAGTGTCTTTCTTTTTGTGACTGACTTATTTCACTTAGCAGAACGTCCTCAAGGTTCATCAGTGTAGTAGCAGGTGTCAGAATTTCATTCCTTTTTAAGGCTGAATAATACTTGGTTGTGTGTATATGCCACGTTTTGTTTATGCATTCATCCATTGATGGACACTTGAGTTGCTTCCATCTTTTGGCTATTGTGACTAATGCTTCTGTGAATATGGCTGTACAAATATCTGCTCAAGGCTCTGCTTTCAGTTCTTTTGTGTATATACCCAGAAGTAGAATTGCTGGATCATACAGTAATATTTGTGTAATTTTTTGAGGAACCACCATACTGTTTTTCATAACAGCTGTACCATTACATTTGCCAAATCTTGTTATTTTCTGTTTTTTTGTTCATTTGTTTTGACAGTAGCTATCCTAATGTGTGTGAGGTGATTGCTGTCTTTTTTTTGAGATCAAGAAAAACCTTACCAGGAAGCCTCCTAGCCTACTTCACTCATTTCATTGTCAGAGTTGTGCCTCTTCTCTGTGCCTGAGTCAGTGGCTGGCAAGGGGAATGGAGCTGGGGCGGCTGTGACTGGGGATGGGGTGGAGGTACTTCCGGAGCACATGCCACTGCAGAGGGCGAACACCTGGACAGGTCTGTTTTTTAAAATTCTGCTTAAAACCCAGTATTTTTAAAAACCGAGCTGTTGGTTTATATTTATTTATTTTATATATAGTTTATATACATGTTATGTATCAATAGTTTGTATATATATGTATCGTTATTATATATACATAAAAAATTCAGCTATGGCTTTAAGTATATTTAGTTTTCTAAAGCTTTTTTAAAAATGAATTTTCCTGTGCTTTCAAAATGTTTAATATTCGCATGTAAAGCTTAGTTTATATCTGTATTTTGACACCTTCTCATACATTTCAAAACTGTTCAGTTTCCTTTCAAAGTGAAAATTGGAGTATATAGAAATGGGGTTAGGAATAATTTTAAAAATTTCTTCTTCGTGTTGTCTCTCAGACTGCTGCTGTAAGGCCATTCTGTGATCTGAAGGAGGTGTTTTGACTGAGCTCTTTATCCAGACTTGTATGCAGGCCAAAGTAAACAGTGATCCAGGCAGTCTGCTTTGGTATCATGACATGGCCAGACATCAGATAGCTGAAACATCAGAAAGGGTTTAGAAATGTCAGAAAAGGAACAAAAGGCTAATTCATCTGTGATTAATCATTCTTAAACTCAATGCCTCAGCTTGATTGTGGTCAAACCGCCCCTCTGGAATTCTGCAGGAGTTTCCCTAAAAGAAGGTAGTTGGCATTACTGTTACAAAAGCACCTCCCCCCCAAAAAATTGGGGTTTACAGAGCTGCATCTGCAAAATCCTGTGCTACTGAAATCCCCGGGCTCCCAAGCTTTTCAAAGTTTCCTGACTAGACAAATTAGCCAATGTTATTTTACTACAGTCTTGCAACCCAGGGTGATGCTTTTGGGTACATGTGGTAGTGACTTTGCTACTGCTGGTTTGAAAGAGATACAGATGATCTCATCAGTTACCCACAGTACAGAACAAAACACTCGAGTTTTTAATTCAGCATCTGTTTTTCTTGATGTTAAAATAAGTGACCCGTGAATTAGACATGGTCAGTAGAAAAAATTACCACAGAATAATTGTAGTAAGGGATTTTTGATGCCTCCTACAGGCAGTGGGAGGTAAAGGAATAACATGCTCATCACATATTCTTGTTCTTAAAATTGTCACATGTGGAATTTTGCCACATCAGAGTCAAAAGTGGGTCATGTGTTCTAAGCTTCTCATTACAGATGAGAAAATTAAAGCTCAATAGGTTCTTGCCCAGAGTTTGCATTAACTCACATTTTAATTTTAGCAACATGAAGGAGAGTCTGAAAAATTGAAATTCATATGAATGGCATTGTTTATCAGATTTATGATGAGGTATATATAACTTTTTATTTTGGAGAAACCTAAAATACTTGCACATTAAGTAAAAGTAAGTGTTTACTGGGCTATCAGAGCATATTTAATCAATCCCTTATTTTTCCCATCCTTCTCCTCATGTATGTTTCCACAGTGAAATGGAAGGCTTGGTATAGAACGTGATTCCTAACCTTTGAAAAACCTCAATCATCTTTGGAGCTTTTGAAAAATACTCAGATCCAAGCTCTGCCCTGACCTACTGAAGATGAAAGTTTGCTGTCCTCCTTTACACAGCCCCGTTCGCTGACTGCCAGACATTGTTTTATGTACCTTTGAACTGCCCTTCCTCCCCGCCTGAGCCTGAGTCCCTCCCACCTGAAAGGGATCTCGCTCATCCCTGCGTGTACATGTCCAGACCCAACGTGTGCACCGCTCTTCAGTGCACCGTTCTCGGTGTCTCCCACTTCGGCCCCCGCCCATTGCACTCCCCCTGTACGGAAGCTGGAGCTGGCCTCTCTAGTTCTGTGAACGCTGGTCCTTTCTAAGTGCTTCCTCTGTAGCTCCCCTTGCTCTCTGCTGTTGTAGCTGTGCTCATCAGTTAGCGCTGATGGAAGGCCCACTCTGTACAAAACATCACGCTAGGTGCCGGGGCAGGAGGAAGATGATCACACGTGGTCCCTGCTTGTCAGTTCCTTGAGCAACCGGCTCTTACCTGTCACTGTCTCCAGGGCCCGGCAAATTCATTGGCAAATAGAAGGTGCTCAGTGAGTTTATTGATGCGCATGACATGTGGAAGGCAGGCATCCATCTTCGTGGTTAAAGCCGGGAAGTGGAGGAAAGTAAGTGAAAACTGTGCAGGGAGCTGGCCTTCTGTGCAGGCCGCTCTCATTGAGACACTGGGCTTAGGGAAGAGTTAAGAGTCCCATTTCAGTAGTACAGTTTATATTTTCCGTGAATTTCCTCTCTGTAGTTGTTTCTTTTTTTAAGTAAACTTCTTATCAACGTGTGCTCTATATACAGAAAAATGTACCATTCGTAAGCGTAAAGCTTGACAGATGGTCACAAGGTGACTACACCTGTGCAGCCAGCACCAAGATCAAGCGCAGAACACTGCAGCCCTCACAACCCTCTTCATGCCGCCCGCAGATATCCGTGAACGACTAATCATGCCTGTTTTAACCCTTCATAAAATGGAATCACTTAGTGTATTTTATCTTGTGACTGACTGGTTTCACTCAGCAGTACATTTATAAGATTTACCCACATGCTTCTGTGTACGTGGATGGTTCATTCTCATTGCCTGTCTGCCCATTCTACTGTGGATGGACTGTTTCTAGGTTTTGGCTAGTATAAGTACAACTGTGAGTATTTCGTGCGTGTATTTTGGTGAACATATGTGTGCATTTCTGAGTCATATAGACCTAGGTGTGGAATTACCAGATTATATGTTGTGGGAATATTCAGGTTTACTTCATACTGCCCAACATTTTTTTAAGTGATTATACTAATTTACACTGCCACTAGCAGCAGACCTCCTGATAGGTGTCTAGCAAGGATGGTGCGTTGTGGGTTTAATTTGCATTTTGCTGTTGACTGGTGACGTTGAGCAACCTTGTCATTTGTCTGTTGGCCAAGTGTAAAGTGTCTGTTCCAGTCTTTTGCCCACTTATCTCCTGGGCTGTCTGTGTCTGTTATTTGTAGAAGTTCTTTATATATTCTGGCTAAAATTCAGTGTTGTATAAATATTTTATAAATTTCTTCTTCCACTTACTGCTTACCTTTTCTTTCTCTTAACGATATCCTTTGATGAGCAGAAGTTTCTAATTTTCGTGAAGTCCAGTTTATCTTTATTGCTTTTGTGTCTTGTTCAAGGAAAATCTCCCTACCCTATGGCCATGGAAATGTTTTCTTATATTTTCTTCTGAGAATTTTATACTTTTACCTTTCACAATTCAGTAATCTATCTGAAATTGATTTTCGGGTATTGGTTGAGCTAGAGGTTAAGACTGAATTTTTTTTTCCCAGCTGTATAATTACTTTCAGTTTCTTAAGGGTACTTCCCTGCATATACTAGTTTAATAAATATGTCAACTAAATTATTTCCGTGTCATTATATTTGTGTTATGGCAAAATGTCCCAGCTTCCCCTTTTTCAGACTTAGCATTGATCCCATTAAATGAACAAATTCCTCACTTAACTTGAGAATTACATTGGTCAGTCTGTTCTACTGGGAATGCTTGATTTAAGTACTGAATGATGTGCAGATAAATCACTTGCTCTTGTACGTTTCTTCCAAATAACTTCAAAAAATAAAAGCTGTGGAGAACCTCTTTAATTTAAACAGGATGATATGTTTTGTGGAAATTCAGTTAAGAGAATGATTAAAACATAATGAAGAGCTCTTTATTAACAGTTGTAATATCAAACATTTAGCATTTGATCACATCCCATTTTGTCGTATTTATGTAATCATACAGAGGTTTTAATTTTTATGTAGCCCAAATTATTAATCCTTTTCCGCTATGGCTCCTGGCTTCTGTATCATGCTCTAAAAATTATATCTTCCCTTTATTCCTTTTCATCATCTCAGGTTTGCTTCCACTCTGAAATCCTCCCTGACTCTCCTACGTATATGTTTCCATTGCAGCTTACACGTTGATATCTGACATTTCTGCAGTTTTCCTGTCTATCTCTTTAGAATCTAAGCTTCTTGAAAGATGGAGTTTGAGCTCATTTATTACTTATTGTAGCAGCAATCCCTGATTTATAGTAAATGTTCAATAAATCTTTGAATGGCTGGATGGAGATATAAGAATAATTTGATTATTGGTTAGAGGGAAAGTGCATATCTATGCCAAATAAAGTGGCATCATTTGCCATTTCTACAGGATAGATCTTTTTATATTTTTGGCAATATTAATCAAATATAAGTTATTAAAATGTTTACTTTTAGAGTAATGAGAAAGTTGTTATATTTGAATTGTCAGATGAACAGTGAAGATACTCTTGCATTTGCTTTTTTCTTCAAATTGAAAAAGCATTGCAAATAATTTAGAACATTTGTAATTTTGATGATAGTGCTATATAATATGTGGTTTATATTTGAATTAAAGGTTTATTTTTAAATAGGTTGATTTAGAAATGTATCTAGTTGAATAAAGTTAATTATCTGTAAAATCCTTGAAATAGCAGAATACAGTATAAATAATATTTTTCTAGGGAGTATAATTATAAATTTTGATAATTGCATAATGTAAATGTATAACCTAAATACTATTTTAATTAACATTAATTTGTTTCATGACCTAACATTGCCTGTGGCGGGGCAATGAAGGGGCTTCTCACGCTGAGTTCCTGTTCCCGCTTATCCTAAAATAGTGGTTCTCTATCAGGGGTAATTTTGCCCCTATCATCACCCCATCCCATTTCTGGAGTCCCTTTTGATCATCACAACTGGGGCAGTGGGGGAGGGGTTTGTATGTTACTGGCATCTAGTCCGTAGAGGCCAGGGATGCTGCTAAACGTTCTGCAGTACACAGTCCCCAGCAGCAAAGCATTCTCTGGCTCAAAATGTCAGTAGTGCTAATGCTTGAGAAACCTTGTTTGAAAGGGTTACCTACTTGCCATTGACATCTGTAGGGCTTTACAGTTGCTGAGTTACCGCAGGTAATTTGACGACTGTTGTCAGAAAGGAACTGCCATGAAAGATTAATTTGGGACTCACCATAACAATTTTGAAATAAACTATCCGGTATGACACACCAGAGAGAAGTTTCTCATGTCTAATTCATGACCCTGTGCAGCCATAAACTTATTGATGACCCCAGGACTGTCTTAAATTTTCTTTGGGGGCTTATGTGTGGCCTTCATGTCAGCGTAAAGGTAATTTAATGTTTTTGTACAATGAGATATATCCAGCAAATTTGAGGTCTCTTAGAAGGAGCAGCAGAAACAACAAATACGGTTAAAATTTCCAAACTGTGAAGCTTTGTTTTTTTAGTTCTGATGTGCATGATAGGGTCTGTCTGTAGTATCATAAAGGATTCTGTTTTCCTTGCTTTGTAGAGATAGAAACTTGGCAGCTTATAATAACCAAGTGAATTGAATTACTCTTTCCTTAGCAGCTAAGTTGGGTTCATCTATTTTAGCACAAAGAGCACAGTGTTGGCGCATTCATTTTAGGATGGGCAGTCATATAGTCCTTTCGGCTTTGCTGGCACAGGGATGTTCGGCACATCCCTTGCTCATGTGCTGCAGCTGAGCATGGTTGGAACTAAGCTGTTTTAGAGAAGCGCAGGCACGTGTGTTTATTGTTTTTCTTGCCTAGTATTCTGCCTTGATGTTGTTATGAGAATGAAACCAGTTCTCACCCTTCCCCCACGCTAGGACTCCCCATCACAGCTCAGGTCTTCTTTCCTTCTTAAATTTATACATGTTCTTTGGTTCTTATATCTTCATTCTGTAGAAACAGGCAACTGTAAGATTTTTATGTTTGACACTTTCTTTCAGAAGCCTTATTGTCTAAGTTTGTGGCGTTAGCTAAAGGAAAGCAACCTTGAGGAGCATGATTATCTTGGGTATACAGCAGAAAGGTGACAGTGACAACACCGAGAAGCAGAGGGAGCCCAGTGTCCACGGCTAGAGGACCTTCCCTGTCATCACCTCACTCTCTTCCATCCTGTGTTCAGCCTCAACCAGTGGAATTGTTCAAGGCTGATTTACATTGTGTGAGAATTGTTTTGCTAGGAAATCTGTAGCTTCTCACATGGTTCTCTTAGATCCACATTTCTTTGCTTGGTCTTCAGGGGTTCCCTTTCCTTCCTGATTCCTCCCGGTCTGCCTTTAGACATACCTTTGCCGCCCATTTTTTCTGTTATGTTTGTCCTATACAGAGAAGTTCATTGCAGTCAGATGTCTGCCATGCCCATACTTTCCTGTAGTCTCTGCTAAAGGAAATGCAGCCTTCGAGTTTAGGTCACCATGCTCAGTTCCATGTGACCCCCCCCCCCCATCTTAATTGCCATGAATTGAACTAGGCATGGGTGCCTGACCCAGGTGCTCAATCTAGGGTAGATTAGTATTAAGGCTTGACATAAAAGCTTTGCCCACTGAATGGTGGATGACCAGACCGTTCAGATCCTGTCTTTTAAGGAAGTTTGGGCTAACAACAAGGGAGGATCAGCAGTTAGTGGGGGCGGTCATACAGAACCACCGGACGACAGTAACACCAGCTCAGAGTTGGCTTAGGGCTTCATAAACACAGGACCATGAAGTTTGAATTGTAGGCAAACTTCTGCACACAGGGACATTTATCTTGAGAGTAGAGTTCATGGATTTCTTTCATCTGGTTTTCAAAGGAGTCTGAGAATCAAAAGATAGCAAGGTGAGAGAGCGGTGAGATGGTAGGGGGAGTAGAAGCGGAGACAGCGAATAGCAGATGAAAATACAGATTGGGGTCTCCTGCTGCTGAGGGCGCAGAGATAACCTCTTGTTAGACCTACTTGCCAGCTCTTAAGTTATAATCTGTTATCCACGAGGCCTTCCTCTAGCCTGGCTTTCCTCTTTTCCTTGGATAGCCTGGAATTCTCTGGAGCCTGACCCTATGTGGGTAATATTTCTGCCCTCATTTTCTTTCTTTCTTTTTAATTAATTCATTTATTTTTGGCTGCGTTGGGTCTTCGTTGCTGCACGCGGGCTTTTCTCTAGTTGCGGTGAGCGGGGGCTACTCTTCATTGCGGTCTGTGGGCTTCTCACTGCGGTGGCTTCTCTTGTTGTGGAGCATGGGCTCTAGGCCTGTGGGCCTCAGTAGTTGTGGCTTGTGGACTGTAGAGTGCAGGCTCAGTAGTTGTGGTGCACGGGCTTAGTTGCTCCACGGCACGTGGGATCTTCCCGGACCAGGGCTTGAACCCATGTCCCCTGCATTGGCAGGCAAACTTGTAGCTCCTGTGCCACATGGAAGTCCCTTAATTTTCTTCTATGATTTTTTTTATACAGCAGGTTCTTACTAGTTATCTATTTTATACACACCAGTGTATACATGTCAACCCCAATCTCCCAATTCATGTGCCCCACCCCTGCTTTCCCCCCTTGGTGTCCATACGTTTATTCTCTACATCTGTGTCTCATTTCTGCCCTACAAACCAGTCCATCTATACCATTTTTCTGGGTTCCACATATATACGTTAATATACGATATTTGTTTTTCTCTTTCTGACTTACTTCACTCTGTATGACAGCCTCTGGATCCATCCATGTCTCTACAGATGACCCAATTTCGTTCCTTTTTATGGCTGAGTAATATTCCATTGTATATATGTACCGCATCTTCTTTAGCCATTCATCTGTCGATGGGCATTTAGGTTGCTTCCATGACCTGGCTATTGTAAATAGTACTGCAGTGAACACTGGGGTGCATGTGTCTTTTTGAATTATGGTTTTCTCTAGGTATATGCCCAGTAGTGGGAGTGCTGGGTCATATGGTAATTCTATTTTTAGTTTTTTAAGGAACCTCCCTAGTGGCTGTGTCAATCTACATTCCCACCAACAGTGCAAGAGGGGTTCCCTTTTCTCCATACCCTCTCCAGCATTTGTTGTTTGTAGATTTTCTGATGATGCCCATTCTGACAGCTGGGAGGTAATAACTCATTGTAGTTTTGATTTACATTTCTCTAATAATTAGTGATGTTGAGCAGCTTCTCATGTGCTTCTTGGCCATCTGTTTTTCTTCTTTGGAGAAGTGTCTGTTTAGGTCTTCTGCACATTTTTTGATTGGGTTTTTTTTTTTTTTTAAAATATTGAGCTGCATGAGCTGTTTATATATTTTGGAAATTAATCCTTTGCCCGTTGATTCGTTTGCAAATATTTTCTCCCATTCTGAGGGTTGTCTTTTCGTCTTGTTTATAGTTTCCTTTGCTGTGCAAAAGCTTTGAAGTTTCATTAGGTCCCATTTATTTATTTTTGTTTTTATTTCCATTATTCTAGGAAGTGGGTCAAAAAAAAAGACCTTGCTGTGATTTATGTTAGAGGGTTCTTCCTGTGTTTTCCTCTAAGAGTTTTATAGTGTCCGGTCTTACATTTAGGTCTCTAATCCATTTTGAGTTTATTTTTGTGTGTGGTGTTAGGGAGTGTTCTAATTTCATTCCTTTACACGTAGCTGTCCGGTTTTCCCAGCACCACTTACTGAAGAGACTGTCTTTTCTCCACTGTATATCCTCACCTCCTTTGTCATAGATTAGTTGACCATAGGTGTGTGGGTTTATCTCTGGGCTTTCTATCCTGTTCCATTGCTCTGTATTTCTGTTTTAGTGTCAGTACCATATTGTCTTGATTGCTGTTGCTTTGTAGTGTATTCTGAAATCAGGGAGTCTGATTCCTCCAGCTCCATTTTTTTCCCCTCAAGATTGCTTTGGGTATTTGGGGTCTTTTGTGTCTCCATATACATTTTAAGATTTTTTGTTCTAGTTCTGTAAAAAATGCCATTGGTAATTTTATAGGGATTGCATTGAATGTGTAGATTGCTTTGGGCAATATAGTCATTTTCACAGTATTGATTTGTCCAATCCAAGAACATGGTATATCTCTCCATCTGTTTGTGTCATCATTGATTTCCTTCATCAGTGTCTTATAGTTTTCTGAGTATAGGTCTTTTACCTCCTTAGGTAGGTTTATTGCTAGGTATTTTATTCTTTTCATTGCAGTGGTGAATGGGATTGTTTCCTTAATTTCTCTGTCTGATCTTTCATTGTTAGTGCACAGGAATGCAAGAGATTTCTGTGCATTAATTTTGTATCCTGCAACTTTACCAAATTCATTGATTAGTTCTAGAAGTTTTTTTTTTTAATTTTATTTATTTATTTACTTTTGGCTGCATTGGGTCTTCGTTGCTGTGTGCTAGCTTTCTTCAGTTGCGGCAAGTGGGGACTACTCTTCGATGCGGTGCACAGGCTTCTCATTGCAGTGGCTTCTCTTGTTGCAGAGCACAGGCTCTAGGCGCGCAGGCTCAGTAGTTGTGGCTTGCGGGCTGTAGAGTGCAGGGTCAGTAGTTGTGGTGCACGGGCTTAGTTGCTCCGTGGAATGTGGGATCTTCCTGGACCAGGACTCAAATCTGTGTCCCCTGCATTGGCAGGCGGATTCTTAACCAATGGACCACTGGGGAAGTCCCTCTAGTAGTTTTCTGGTGGCATCTTTAGGATTATCTGTGTATAGTATCATGTCATCTGCAAACAGGGACAGTTTTACTTCTTCTTTTCCAATTTGTATTCCTTTTATTTCTTTTTCTTCTCTGATTGCCATGGTTAGGACTTCCAGAACTATGTTGAATAATAGTGGCGAGAGTGGACATCCTTGTCTTGTTCCTGATCTTAGAGGAAATGCTTTCAGTTTTTCACCATTGAGAGTGATGTTTGCTATGGGTTTGTCATATGTGTTCTTTATTATGTTGAGGTAGGTTCCCTCTTTGCCCACTTTTTGGAGAGTTTTTATCTTAAGTGGGTGTTGAGTTTGGTCAAAAGCTTTTTCTTCATCTATTGAGATGATTGTATGGTTTTTATTCTTCAGTTTGTTAATATAGTATATCACATTGATTGATTTGTGTATATTGAAGAATCCTTGCCTCCCTGGGATAAATCCCACTTGATCATGGTGTATGATCCTTTTAATGTGCTGTTGGATTCTGTTTGCTAGTATTTTGTTGAGGATTTTTGCATGTATATTCATCAGTGATATCAGTCTGTAATTTTCTTTTTTTGTAGTATCTTTGTCTGGTTTTGGTATCAGGGTGTTGGTGGCCTCATAGAATGAGTTTGGGAGTGTTCCTTCCTCTGCAGTTTTTTGGAAGAGTTTGAGAAGGATAGGTGTTAGCTCTTCTCTAAATGTTTGAAAGAATTCACCTGTGAAGCCATCTTGGTCCTGGACTTTTGTTTGTTGGAAGATTTTTAATCACAGGCTCAATTTTATTACTTGTGATTGGTCTGTTCATATTTTCTGTTTCTTCCTGGTTCAGTCTTGGGAGATTATACCTTTCTAAGAATTTTTCCTTTTTTTCCAGGTTGTCCATTTTATTGGCATAGAGTTGTGTGTAGTAGTCTCTTAGGACGCTTTGTATTTCTGTGGTGTCCATTGAAACGTCTCCTTTTTTGTTTCTAATTTTATTGATTTGAGTCCTCTCCCTCTTTTTCTTGATGAGTCTGCCTAAAGGTTTATCAATTTTGTTTATCTTCTCAAAGAACCAGATTTTAGTTTTATTGATCTTTGCTATTGTTTTCTTTGTTTCTATTTCATTTGTTTCTCCTCTGATCTTTATGATTTCTTTCCTTCTACCAACTCTGGGTTTTGTTTGTTCTTCTTTCTCTAGCTGCTTTAGGTGTAAAGTTAGATTGTTTATTTGAGATTTTTCTTGTTTTTTGAGGTAGGATTGTATTGTTATAAACTTCCCTCTTAGAACTGCTTTTGCTGCATTCCATAGGTTTTGGATCCTCGTGTTTTCATTGTCATTTGTCTCTAGGTATTTTTTGATTTCCTCTTTGATATCTTCAGTGATCTCTTGGTTATTTAGTAACGTATTGTTTAGCCTCCATGTGATTGTGCTTTTTATGTTTTCTTCCCTGTAATTTACTTCTAATCTCATTGCACTGTGGTCAGAAAAGGTGCTTGATATGATTTCAGTTTTCTTAAATTTACTGAGCCTTGATTTGTGACCCAAGATGTGATCTATCCTGGAGAATGTTTCGTGTGCACTTGAGAAGAAAGTGTGATCTGCTATTTTCAGATGGAATGTCCTATAAATATCAGTTAAATCTACATGGTCTGTTGTGTCATTTAAAGCTTGTGTTTCCTTATTATTTTCTGTGTGGATTATCTGTCCGTTGCGTAAGTGAGGTGTTAAAGTCCGCCACGGTTATTGTGTTACTGTCAATTTCCTCTTTTATAGCTGTTACCATTTGCCTTATGTATTGAGGTGCTCCTATGTTGGGTGCATATATATTTATAATTGTTATATCTTCTTCTTGGATTGATCCCTTGATCATTATGTAGTGTCCTTCCTTGCCTCTTGTAATAGTCTTTATTTTAAAGTCTATTTTATCTGTTATGAGTATTGCTACTCCAGCTTTCTTTTGATTTCCATTTGCCTGGAATATCTTTTTCCATCCCCTCACTTTCAGTCTGTGTGTGTCCCTAGGTCTGAAGTGGGTCTCTTGTAGACAGCATATAGATGGGTCTTGTTTTTGTATCCATTCAGTGAGCCTGTGTCTTTTGGTTGGAGCCTTTAATCCATTCACATGTAAGGTAATTATCGATATGTATGTTCCTATTACCATTTTCTTAATTGTGTTTTCTTCTTTTCTTCTTTAGTGTTTCCTGCCTAGAGAAGTTCCTTTAGCATTTGCTGTAGAGCTGGTTTGGTGGTGTTGAATTCTCTTAGCTTTTGCTTGTCTGTAAAGCTTTTGATTTCTCCATCAAATCTGAATGAGATCCTTGCTGGGTAGAGTAATCCTTGCTTTAGGTTCTTCCCTTTCATCACTTTAAACATGTCATGCCACTCCCTTCTGGCTTGTAGAGTTTCTGCTGAGAAATCAGCTGTTAACCTTATGGGAGTTCCCTTGTATGTTGTCATTTTTCCCTTGTTGCTTTTTTTCTTTTCTTTTTTTTTTTTTGCGGTACGTGGGCTTCTCACTGTTGTGGCCTCTCCCGTTGCAGAGCACAGGCTCCGGTCGCGCAGGCTCAGCGGCCATGGCTCACGGGCCCAGCCGCTATGCGGCATGTGGGATCTTCCCGGACCGGGGCACGAACCCGTGTCCCCTCCATTGGCAGGCGGACTCTAAACCACTGCGCCACCAGGGAAGCCCTCCCCTGTAGCTTTTAAGAATTTTTCTTTGTCTTTAATTTTTGTCAGTGTGATTACTATGTGTCTTTGCATGTTTCTCCTTGGGTTTATCCTGCCTGGGACTCTCTGAACTTCCTGGACTTGGGTCGCTAATTCCTTTCACATGTTAGGGAAGTTTTCGACTATAATCTCTTCCGATATTTTCTTGGGTCCTTTCTCTCTCTCTTCTCCTTCTGGAACCCCTATAATGTGAATGTTGTTGAGTTTAATGTTGTCCCAGAGGTCTCTTAGGCTGTCTTCATTTCTTTTCATTCTTTTTTCTTTCTTCTGTTCCGCAGCAGTGAATTCCACCATTCTGTCTTCCAGCTCACTTATCCGTTCTTCTGCCTCAGTTATTCTGCTATTGATTCCTTCTAGTGTATTTTTCATTTCAGTTATTGTACTGTTCATCTCTGTTTGTTTATTCTTTAATTCTTCTAGGTATTTGTTAAACATTTCTTGCATCTTCTCGATCTTTGCCTCCCTTCTTTTTCCAAGGTCCTGGATCATCTAAACTATCATTATTCTGAATTCTTTTTCTGGAAGATTGCCTATCTCTACTTCATTTAGTTGTTTTTCCTGGGGTTTTATCTTGTTCCTTCATCTGGTACATAGCCCTCTGCCTTTTCATCTTGTCTGTCTTTCTGTGAATGTGGTTTTTGTTCCACAGGCTGCAGGATTGTAGTTCTTCTTGCTTCTGCTGTCTGCCCTCTGGTGGATGAGGCTACCTAAGAGGCTTGATGGGAGGGACTGGTGGTGGGTAGAGCTGGCTGTTGCTCTGGTGGGCAGAGCTCAGTAAAACTTTAATCCACTTGTCTGCTGGCTGGTGGGGCTGGGTTCCCTCCCTGTTGGTTGTTTGGCCTAAGGCGACCCAGCACTGGAGCCTACCTGGTCTTTGGTGGGGCTAATGGTGGACTCTGGGAGGGCTCACGCCAAGGAGTACTTCCCAGAACTTCTGCTGCTAGTGTCCTTGTCCTCGTGGTGAGCCACAGCCAACCCCCGCCTCTGCAGGAGATCCTCCAACACTAGCAGGTAGGTCTGGTTCAGTCTCGTATGGGGTCACTGCTCCTTCCCCTGGGTCCCGATGCGCACACTACTTTGTGTATGCCCTCCAAGAGTGGAGTTTCTGTTTCCCCCAGTCCTGTCAAAGTCCTGCAGTCAAATCCCACTAGCCTTCAAAGTCTGATTCTCTGGGAATTCCTCTTCCCGTTGCCGGACCCCCAGGTTGGGAAGCCTGACATGGGGCTCAGAACCTTCACTCCAGCGGGTGGACTTCTGTGGTATAAGTGTTCTCCAGTTTGTGAGTCACCCACGCAGCAGTTATGGCATTTGATTTTATTGTGATTGTGCCCCTCCTACCGTCTCACTGTGGCTTCTCCTTTGTCTTTGGATGTGGGGTATCTTTTTTGATGAGTTCCATTGTCTTCCTGTTGATGATTGTTCAGCAGTTAGTTGTGATTCCGGTGCTCTCGCAAGAGGGAGTGGACACACGTCCTTCTACCCTGCCATCTTGAACCAATTTTGCCTGTGCCCTCATTTTCTTATGTTCCTCCCTAAAATATTCTTTTCCTCTCTACCATTAGTACTAGCAACTTAGTGGACCTGAGTGAATTTATTTTGGTTCTTTAACTTAAAGAGCCAAACTAGTAAGCGTGCCTGTGAGCAGCGTGGACGCGTTAGAGGAGGCAGCAGCTGTGCCAGTTCCCTGGGTGCTCAGTGTTACGGGAAGTACCTACATAGGTGTGTCCACGTGAATGAACCACTTGCCCATCCAAGGCTGAGATGAAGAATAAGGAGAGAAAGAGCTGGTAGAGTATTCTGTATAAGCTGGACTTGATAAAATTCCATATCATAAGTAGTTTTTACTCTTTGCAATCAGTGGGACATTTCATCTTCTATTTCCAAGATGTTGTCCTTAGGATTATCATGGAGGGTTCACAAGAGTGGTTGATTAGTCATGTTTGTGTCTGGGCTTGTTGTAGTATTTAGTGAGATAAATGCTACACAAAAAACATTGACTTAAAAATTAATGTGAGTAGATGGAAGAGAATATTATATTATCTGAAGTTTTAACATACTGAAACAGATTACTGAGGTTGAGAATTTTTTTCCCTGAGAATTTTGAGAAACAGAATGATGACAGACATCTTTGTTGCCATGAAAGAGACACATGACTTTCATACCTTGGCGACAGAGAGAGGGCCGTCTCAGCTCTTTTGGCCTACATCTGTGGAAACTGAGAACAAGGTGGCGGTGATAATGAGTTTATAGATTTTCCTAGGAAATATAGTAGTTGCTTTTGTAACTTGGAACTACCCAAGCTTCACTTATATTTAATTTTTCCAGAGTTTTGCTGCTTCGTATTGCATGTTTGGCTACGCAGTCTTGAACTTGTTTTTCAAACCAAATTATGATAAAGAATTAAAGGGAAGGGAGGGGCATTGTCATAGAAAATTAAACAGAAAATGTGTATTTTCTTTTTTCTGTAATTCCCCAATAAAGTTTTTAATTCTTTCCATTAATAATTTTATTAAGGGGCAAAATAATAAGTTGAAACAGTGATAGTCAGACATGTATAACTCATTTAAACCAAGTAGCTGCATTTCTTTGCATTTCAAGGTGGAAAAAAATTTTCAGTGCTGCACAGCCACCTTGATGGGCCAGGAATCATAAAGACTTAGAGGGAGTCTTAGGAAAATAAGGATTCTTTTTTTTTTTTAAGAGATCCGTTTCTCCCCTCTTTGTTATCATTTATTTATTTTAATGTAAAATAATTAATTCTCTTCCTATCAGTTTTAGATGAACTGAGGAAAAATTACAGAGTGCCCTGGGAGTGCTTGTATTATGGAGTCGCATAGACTGTAGCTACGTATCTCAGTTAAGAATTTGGAGTAAAGCTTGTAGAGGGGAAGTTTCTGTCCTCTGTGTATTCAAGGTCTCATATATTCCAGTACAGCACCATGTTGTTACACTGCTCCTGGCTCACGAGGAAAACATCATGAGAATGGTAAAAATACTTTCATATTTTTGGTTACAGAATCTTAGAAAGAAGGATCTAGAGAGATGCTAAGTATTTTTATTGCTTTAATTCAGATTAATTGTAATAAACTCATTCCCAGAGGCTTTGCTGAATAAATTCTCTGTTGGAGTCAGCTTAGTAGGTTTGGTGAGTGAGTCTTAGATGAGAGTCTGGCAAGCAGCTTTACTTGTTTTCTGAGCACAGGGAGTGATAGTTTTGTTAATCCCGCTCTGCTTTGGAAACCTTGCCATTTCCAGACATGGCCTGAGGCCCTCAGTTAGTATTCTAAGTGAGATAGTAAAACCAGAGGGCTCAGTTCTATTATTGTATTATAATTAATAGTCCAGTGGTAGACTTTCTTTTTATTTATTTAACTGTTTATTTGGAAGTATTTTCAAGCTTTCAGAAAAGTCACAAGAATAAGAATGATAGAAAGAAAACATACGTACCCTCACTCAGATTCACCTCCTTGTCTCCCCCTAACCTCTGTATATACATAGGTATGTGAATGTGTGTGTTTATACATTTACACACACATTTTTTTTAACTGTTTGAAAGTAAGTTGGTTATACTATGTGATTCTTCACTCCAAAATACTTTGCTTACTGTATGCCAGGTACATTTTATGAATACATGTTTTGTAATTATTAGCTCAGGTGCAACAGTCCTAGACAGAGGTGTTATTTTTCCCACCATTTTATGAATGAGAAGTCTGTAACTAACTTACAACTAGTTAATGTTGGAGGATTTGCCTTCAGGTAGACTGAGGCTAAAGCTGTGCTGTATTGCTGCCCTCGTAGGACAGTTCCAGTGTGAAGACTTTCATGTAAGCTTTAAAAGCACTCTGGAGTTTTCACAGGCTGTATAAGTCCAGAGTTCATCTGTTCTAAAACATGCATTTTGTTTTCTCTTTTTCACATTAAAAAACCTTGATGTGTATCTTACAGTGTATGGTGATGTAGTTGACATTATAAACGTGTGTCCAGACTTGGTTGTTAATTTTGGTGGTGCACTTCTTGACACTCAGTCACAGGTAGCCACTGTGTGTGTTTATGTATATGTGTTTTCTCTTTCCCACTTGAAAGGGAAAATGATATTCTAGGTTACCAGCTCCAAGGGGTGGAGGAGCTGTTGCATTTTATTTAATATTGTGGCCTTGCTTGAAGATCAGACATGCTTAATTTTCACGAGTAAAATATATAAATATTTCTGAAAAGCATCAAAAATCTCCTTAACTGTTTGAAGTGGTGTCACTTCTGGGGGTGTGAGAATTATTAGTTGATTGGGTGGAGTGATTTGTGCAGTTGCAGAAGTGCGTTACTTGAGATGATTGTTACCTTCTTCTGTTTGCCCTTCCCCTACTCTATTGTTTTATTTTTAATTTTAAAACTAATTCCTCTTGTGGAAGAGGGAATAAATAAGGGGAATGTTCAAAATAAAAATTGCCTACAGTTCTCTCACCCAGGGCTAATCACTGTTGACATTGTGCTGTATTTCCTTGGGCTTTTGCAAATATACATGCATTTCTTTTTCCCTCACAGTTGTTAGATGATGTATGCAGTGTTCTTTTCTACCTTTTTCCACTAGTTTCATGAGTATTTTCCTAATTTCCTTGAATCTTTCATATCCCTCAGATTTTAAGTGGCTGTAAATGTTCTAATAATGTGCCACAATTTATCTGGCTATTACTATACGTTTAAGTTCTTTCCACCTCTTTTTGTTATAAGTAACTCATGGCGAACATCTTTTTGTATACTTCTTTTTGAGGCATTGTCACGGGATTCATTCTTCTGCACATTCATGCTGAATGTAAGAAATCCGCCCATACTGAGTATCTATTCATTTGAGACATTTTCTTCCAAGGAGAGCAGAGGAACATCATATACTAGAAGCTACTTAAAATTAGACGTGTAAACATACACAGGAGGATAACAGGATACTTCCTGTTTTAGGAAAAATAAACCAATTGATTTTGTTTTAATTTTTCTGTTTTTCTTAAAATTTTACATTAAATTAATTTTACATTAATTTTACGCTAATTTTAATTTTTCACTTGACTGCCTTTAGTTCTTATAAACTGATGAAATGTAAGTTTATTTCTCTGTTCCTACAGGTTTCTGGATTTATTTAGGTGCTGATACATTTTATCCTACCTTTTAGGAGTCAGTAGTGCTGGTCTCTTGTGGCTATTTTAATTTCAAGTTGAAGTACTAAAAGGTTGCTTTTGTTCTTTCAGTACTTCCCAGCCTTAGTCTGCAAGTTCTCAAGAGGATTATAAGAAAAATTGAGTAACTCAGTGATGTCTGGCCCCTTTGTAATAAGGGAAATAAAAATTCTCTTTTCAAATTTATTTCTCTACATTTTAACAGAGAAGATGAGGGATACCTCAAAGCATGTGACAGTAGATAATCGTCTTTTGCCATTTTTTTTTTCCTTCTTTAGCTGTATTTTCTTAGGCCATCTACAGTGCAACAGTGGCTCTGTCCTGACTTTATTCCGCTTCTTCCTTTCAGCACCCACGTAGGGTCACCTCATCTTCCTGCAGCTGCACCTTTTCAACTTTCACCCTCAACCCCCAGAACAAAAGAAGTCCCTAACTGTGCTGTGGTGGATCAGCATTGTGTCCGGGTTTAATAGCTGAGGCTCTGGCTCCTCCTTGCCCAGTGCCTTGAATCTGTTCCTTCTGTGTTCAGTTTATCCGCTGATGCTCTTCCATTCGTTCCATAAAACTCACCCAGTGCCCTGGCAGTCTGAATGATTATGGCTGGTAGACTGTAATTTAATATACATGCATGTCTGTTTCCATCAGTTTTCTATGCGAATTTTACTAGTTATGGTAATGAGACAGTTTATTTAAATATTAAGTAAACTGCTAAAAGATGCTTTAGTTACTTGCGTTAAACTTAATTTGAGTCATAAAAAAATTGCTGCTGAATTAGTTGTGGATGAGATAAATAAAAGCGTTTAAGGTAAAAAAAAGTCCATAAAAATCTGGAAAGATTCTACAGTTTCCTAAGAATATGTTCTCCCTGCACTTTAAAGAACCAGTAACCTAAAGTCACAGTGATGCATCCTCAAAGAAAAGGCTTGGTGCTAAATCTAAGAATGGCCAATGAATGTGCAGTTATATATTTTACCTTAAAGTGTTAAAGGGATATATGTTTGTATGAATCCCCCCCGCCCCACACACACTGTAACGGACGTTTTCAGTGAACCCACCACTACTAGTCCTGTTCACTTTGGGTAAGATGCCTTTTGCTATAAATGATTCTATAAATTTGCTTTATCTATGTAAATATATCTTTGCTTGAAGATACTCAAATTGTGATTAAACAGGTCTAATGAGTAAATATTGCCATATAGTTACATACAAGCCTTCAATCCTGGCATATTAGTAGGATTTGAGAGTCACTGAATGTGGTTTTGTGCTCATACACTTCCATAGTTGCCACTTAGGTGTTAACTCAGAGCCATATTAATTTGCCTCACTCTTCCAGTCCTCCTAGATCCTGGAATCTTGCTCTTAAACCCTAATCCATGTTTGTGTGTCTGTTACTGAAGTCGGGGCCTACTGTCACTGTCTACTTGCTTGGGCTATTTTTAGTTTTCTGGAACCTTCTCTAAATGACTTGCTCAGGTCGATCTTTGTAGTTTCCATTTCTGGCCAGCCATAGTCTGGACTCTTTGTCACAAATCAAACCCTGGTTCTGACAATGGCTTTAAAAAAATCAATGTTTTACATGTTTAATTTTGGAAACATTGAGGACGTTATATCTTTCTTACACCCTGAAATTCACAATAATAGGTTTTTTTTTTTTAAAGAAACCTTTTTATTGAGTCATACTACACATATAGAAAAATTCACAAAAGTGTAGCGCCCCCATGAAACTCACAAGATAAACACACCCATGGGTCCCCATTGTCTCCTGGAAATTGAAATTTCTCTCGCTGGCAGTCATACTGTAAAGGACCAAATTGTAAATCTTCAGAGTTTCAGGCCATGCGGTCTGCCGCTGTAGTGAACGCAGCCGCAGAAGTTTTGCAGACAAATGGGCGTGGCTGGGCGCCAGGAAAACTTTATTTATGGACATTGAAATTTGAATGTCATATAATTTTCACATGTCATGAGCTATTACACTTCTTTTGATTTATTTTCAACCATTAAAGAAAGTAAAAACCATTCTTAGGTTGTGGGCCGTATGTGAACAAGCAGCAGCCCAAATTCGGCCCATTGCCATGGTTTGCTGACTCCTGCTCTCCGGGGTGCCACTGACCTTCCACTTACTCCCTGCTGGCCCAGCCTCTACAGTCTGAATTAGCATTAGTATCATCTTCATCATCCAGCACATTATAGCCATTCTTCTACAATCAGGAAACCCAACTATCAGAGCAATTTGCTGTGTGAAGTTCAGTGGTTAAGTTGCCCTCATGTCTCTAGAATACACATTACTAACTTGGGATACAAATTTTAAAATGGATTTTTACCTACATAAATTTAAACTTATACTATATGAGGTAATAAACCATTAGTTATTCCATAGTGGTTTACAGACTGAACGTAATGGTGATTGATTACTTCATTTACTTTTCCTTTCTTTTTTATTTAACTTTCCAGATACTTAACAGTTTAAACATTGTTCTAAGTTTAAATGATTATATAGTATAGTTTATCAGTCATGAAATAACTCTGTTGTGAGTGCCGTATAGTATTGTTAAAAACCGTTTATTGTCACCACTGTGGTGGTATCTTGGAAAAAGCGAATATTTAATTCAGCCAGCATTCACTAGACCTGCTAGTAAATGAGGCCCTTTGAGAACCTGTAGTAAGTTACTCTGCTGGTGCTGATGAATGAGATATAGACCCTGTCTGCAAGGAGCACTTGGACAGGATAAACATTTACAAAATTATCCTGCAAGATCGAATATGGTAGCTTCTAGAAAAAAGGAGCAGAATACTATAGGAGCACAGATGAATGATAGAGAGAAGTATGTGTTTTATTAAATCTGATTTTTTTTCCCCAAATTTTGAAATTTCAAACCTACAGAAAAGTTGTATAGTGAAAAAGAATAGTATAGTGAACACACATATACCTTCACCTCGAGTCACCAACTATCTACATCTTGCCATATTTGTTTTAACTCTTTGTACGTATGCATGTGTTTTTTTCTGCTAAACCATTTGAACATAAGTTTCAGAGATTATGACATTTCACCCCAAGTATCTATCGTACGCCAGCATGGCTCTCCTAAGAACAAGGATATTCTCATACTTAACTATGATACCATTATCACGCACAAGAGATCTAATATTCCTACAATAATACAACCCAATATATAGTCAATATGCAAATTTTCCAGTTGTCTCAGTAATGTCTTTTATTATTTTCCCTCAGACTGAGATCTTATCAATGATTATATATTCCATTTAGTTTTATGGGTTTTTAAAGTATCATTTAATCTAGAACTATAACTTGGCTGTTTTTGCTCTCACAGCATCGACATTTTTGAAGAGTTTAAGGTCTCATGATTTGAATTTGTCTGGTGATTTCTTCATGATTTTATCCAGGTAGGACATTTTTGGTCAGAATACTACCCAGGGCATGCTGTGCAATCTTAGGACATCACATCTGGAGTCCCTTGAAGTCAGTTTGTCCCATTGTAGGTGTGGTTCAGGTGGACTCTACCAGACTTCTCCACTGTAGAGCTGTTTTTATTCCCTTTGCAATTCGTAAGTCATCTGTGGGGTCCTCCTGTGAGACTGTGAATAGTTGTTCCTCCTTTTTCCCAGTAGTAGAATCTTTTTCACAATTTCTTCTGAACATTAGGACCTTAAAAACATATTTCATAATTCCAGTTGGTTGCAGACATTTAAAATTTAAATATTTATGCATTCCTTTAGTGAAATGCTGCTAAAAGTTGGCCTATAAATATATTTCCTTGTAGAATTTAAACATTAATTACCATTTCATCAGCAGAAAGCAGAGTTAAGATCAGGCTTCCAAAGATGAAAAAGCTGAGTTCAAAGCTTGGTTTCATGACTTATTGTATGTACAGACTTTCTAAGCCTCAATGTCTTTATCTGTAAGTTGGGGATAATCACCACTCCTTATAATACTAAAATTATTTCTTTAATTATATATAGACATAATCTTTACTAAAAATGGGTGACTTCAACTTATAGAAAGAAAAAAATTAGACATTTATTTAGTTCTTTATTCAAATTTGATCTGAAAATATAATAAATTTCCTTTTTTTGCACCCAGTGCGTTCGATTTTTTCTAGTTTTTAGATATTTTTTATATGCCCTTCATTTAAAGCTAGGTATTTGCTAAAAGTGCTTTGGAAAGCTCACGTTGCGTCTTGTGTGATTCTTCGCAGTCATCTGGTAAGTGCTTCCTGCTGTTACAGGAAGGAGACTCAGATTCTCATAGATTATACTGTTCCCCAAGACTAAAGTTAGGTAACTGGATGAAGGCTTGATTTATTTAGTGATAGATTTTCAAATTCACTGCTCAGAAACAAGCAGTGAAGATTGAGGATAGTTAAAATTCCTTTATTAATCAGTCTACGTGAAGATAAAATGAAGTCTGCAAGCATGGAAGCTGTCATAAACTACTAGGGTTATGTCGGAAGCTCTCTGGAGCCAACTTAAATTGACTCCCACTGGCCAAAATACGAACAATTTGAGCATCAAAAAGGATAACTGCAGTGGATTGAAGCACATTAAATATCTTTAGACCTATGAGCTCATAATGATACTGAAGAGTCATTGCTAGAGTTTGTGCTACGTACCACATTGTATCACTCAGATGCTACATCACCAGAAGCCTACAGATGGCATGCAGATCAGAAGCTTCCAAATATACTCAGTGCTCCACACTTTTAGGCTGAAAACCATAGAGATAGCATAGTTTCAGGCTCTGCATAATAGTAACTTCTCAAAAAATATATTTTCCCACATCTGGAAGTTGTAGATTTCAGCTTCAATTTTATTTATACTATTTCCAGAGAGTTCTGATGTGGTAAACTGGCAAGATAATTATGATACTTTGATGTCTCCAAACTGTTACTGGGTGGAAGGGTGATGATTGGCTCCTTTTTGTTTAATATTTTCTTGGCCGTGTCGTGCGGCATGTGGGATCCTAGTTCCCTGACCAGGGATTGAACCCGTACCCCCGGCATTGGAAGTGCAGGGTCCCAACCATTGGACCGCCAGGGAATTCCCAATGATTGGCTCCTTAAAATTTTGAGATGATGTATTTTTTGTGTAAGTCAAAGATGATATCATTATTGAAGAACTTTATTTTAATGGTGTAGCCATTGAAAACTTCCTTTCATATATTTAAATTTTTAAAATACATATGTTTAAAAATTAAGTCCTAAGTAACACTTTAAAACCATGCATACAAATATTAAAAATCCTTACACCAAAAAGATTTTTTTGTGTTTGGTGGATATGTGGTTTTGTAATGGGCTAAAAAATGGATAAAAGTACAACGTTTACAGAGACATTCATGTTACTGTGATCCTAAGTATCTTTGTAACTATAAATTCTATTCTAACAACATTGAGTTTGGACCAGTATGAGATTTTAGGATGGATGTCTTAAAAGGAATGAAGAAGTAAGGTTTTTCAAGTTGTCATCCAAGATTATTTTGTGTTTGTAACATAGTAAATTCATCTTAATAATTTATCTAAAATTCTGTGAGTGGACTTGAGTTGCTCACCCTTTGAATAGCTATGTTTAAGTTTAAAGTGATTGTGTCCTTCATAATTACATAACTGATCATTTAGAAAGGAAGGAAATAATGTATTAGGTATCTTTTTGGCTTTCTGAAGTGAAGGTACTGCACAAAGCTGTTACATTAACCTTCTACCAAGCCCTTTCTTGCAGAGACACACGCAATACTGATGACATTCAAGGGGATAGGATGTAAATTCTACCAGGACTCCTACTGCTACACAGTTGAGGGGGAAAAGGTTATCCTTAACTTGAAGCATTTAAGTCATTTGTGATGAATTTTCCATCAGGCAGAAGAAAAGGAATGATTAACAAAGATCACACCCCTGGGATAAATATGAGGTTATAGCTAACTTCTTATTTCCCTCAGGGGTGTAATTAAACAGACTTTTACGATTAAGGGTTTTAGGCATTGAAAAATGTTTACTGGCAAAAAATAAGAGCTCCAGTTAGAGACATGATCAATCAGAGACAGCTTACTGACTTTATTAAGCTGTGGATTTGTTGTGAACTGTTTTTTAGCGTTTGTTTGACTCAGGGCATATCAATTGAAAAAAGAATGTTGAAAAAAAAACAGCCAGTAATATGTTTCTAAAAGGTCCAAATCCTAAATAATTTTAATTAGGCAAATTTTCATAAAGGGGTACATAGGATATTGCTGACACACTTTAGGTATTCATACTTATGTTTGGTTTTAGCTTGGGAATTTTAACAGAAAAAGAATAAAGAGTTTGAGCTTCTAATCTTGGCTTTACTAATAATTGGCCTTAAGTTGCTAAAACTAGCCCCCATTGCTGCCCCATCTTTTAAATATGAAAATGAAACTGGATACTGACTAGGGAGGTCTGAGGCCCTTCTAGTTTTAAAATGATCTGATTCTCTATTTTTAAGGAATATAAGTTGACACAATTTTGTTTAATTCAATAAACATTCAGTAAGTATTTTTTGAGAACTCAGTCCATTGAAAGAATTCCGCCAAGTCACAAGAAATGCAAAGAAATGATGTATTCCCAGCTCTTGGGAAACTCCAAGTTGGGATTATGTAGGAGGGAGGGGTATGAGAAGCACAGCCTGTGAACAGACAACTCCAATAGATTGTATTAAGTTCTACGATAGATTTCTCTAGAAACCCAAAAGACACCAACCCTGACCCTCCCAATCTAGATTAGATTTCCCTGTTATACTATCTGATGTGCTTTTTTTCATAGTATTTACCATACTTTGTAATTATGTTTCCGTATGATTATTTCCTTAAATTCATCTCCCCTTCTAGACTAAAAGGTGCCTGAGAACTGAAAATGGCCATGTTACCGTTCACCATGGCATGCCCTGGACCTTAGCATGCAGCCTGGCATGGTTGGCATTTCATAATTACCTGCTAACTGCAGGAATGAGAGCTCAGTTGGTGGTGAGGTCAAGCAGAGTCCAAGGAAAGCTTGCTAAGGAAGCATTTAGTTTCGGTTTCAAATATGCAGTAGTCATTTAGACCAAATTGGAAGTCACCCCAGGTAGGACGGCCTGTGCCTCAATGTGAGTGCCCAGGGTGAGGATGCAGGGGTAAGAGAGTAGACTGACAGCGGGCCTTGTGCCTTAATGCTCAAGATACTTGATGTCTCTAAACCAGGGAGCTTTCACAAGAAGTCTGTGAATCCATGTGCACAGTGTGGATACAGACTAATAAACCTGTGAGTATGCTGCCATCATTCTGCAAACATACAGGTTCTGTTGTGATTAGTAACATCCAAACTCATTTAGAAGCATTAATGAATTTGTAGTGGGTTTTTATCTTGTGTAATTTCTCACCAAGTGAAACTAATATTACATTATCTTATAAAGGTCTGTGAAATTTTTTTTGCTTTAAAAAGGGTCATCTACTTTACTGTAGATTTGGCGAGCCAGTAAAGCATTTTGAAAACAGAGAATTTACAGAGTCATTTCTCCCTGGTGTCAGTAGGAGGGTAGCTTCAAGAGGGAGAACTTGAAATCAGCCCTTCTCACTGTTGTCCAGGTAAGGATGATTTCACCTTCGATAGTGGCAGAACCAGTGATTCTAAGTGCTGTTTTCCAAGCAATAGCCTAAAAAAGCAAACACCCAAGTTGATTCTTCTTACCAATATGGTGAAGGCCAAGTTTAATATGACATACATATACGTCTACATGAATATTCATGTGGATATTTAATCTTTAACAGATATTAAAGAAGCTTTGTTTGTGTTTTACTTTTTTATTTTTCCCTTACATTATTGTCTTTGTCTTCATCTTGCATTCTATCTTTTTTTTTTTTTTTCCTTTTATCCTTTTCAACTTGTGACCCTTCGGTTTGAAATTAAATTTGTGCTGTAAGTTGACTCCCTGAATCTTTTCTTCACAAGCTTTCTTTGTATTTTCTAGAAGAAAAAAAGATTAACCCAGGGTTTCCAAAATAAAAGCAAAGCTTGTGATTAAAACTGAATTAGAATCTTTATTCTCTGTTATTTGCTAATAGTAAAATAAATAGCCCAGTCTTAAGGAAGATTTGAAATAAGTCCTGGAGCCTTTGTGAACTCTTGGATTTTAATTAAAGAAACACAGAATACCATCACTTTCTGTTTGTCAGTGGAAAAAATATGTATTTTTAAATTTTCCAAGCTTGGCCTGGCAGCACATGGAGTACATCTGTGGGCTTTCAGAATTTGGGGAACACAAATGGACTCAGATGTTTAGGCCCTTTGTCTTCACTGGTCTCAGCTCACCTCACCAACTGAGCATGGCACAATCCAAACACAGTTTCTGAAAACAGAGCAGCTCGAGTTCCTTCTCAAGCACTCTCCTGGGGACTGATAAAGTCAATCTCTGTTTATATAACGAAATCAGGGAGCAAGGGGTCTGCTGCAGTACTTTGTGGATGGGATTCCATTGGTGTTGTCTTTCAGGGAAAAGACTGGATTTAATAAGCTCTATTCTTACTCGCTTTCTTTGCAGGTACAGCCCACTCTAATGGATTATTTTGAACTATTTTTGTTTATGTAGTGCTAGAACCTCTCTTTAAGCTATTGGTTTTAGTAAAATCAATAGGTTTATTGTGGAAAAATGGGATACTGATAACAACTTTACCTGATAAAAGACTTAAATGTCTAGTTAATCTTTCTTTCTTTCTTTGTTCAGTGCTGTTGGTGTTCACTGTGTGTGTGTGTGTGTGTATTTAAATAATATTGTCTTTCCAGTGTTCTTACATTTTAATTTAACTTGAACTTTTAAAACAAACTCTGCTGGTTTATCCTCAAGTACTCATGAAATCCTTCCTATTTTTCAAAATATTTATAAGTATTCTTGAGAGTGAAATCTCATAAAGATCTTTGCTTCAGGACCAGAGTTCAAAGGAAAGTCCGTTTGGTTTTAATTTGAAAACTGTAAAAACAGAATACCCTCAAAATGGCAGGGTGAGAATTGGTAACTTCAATTTTATTGCAATCTGCCAAGCCCATCCCCAGATGTTTCCAATTAAAAGCCGAGAATGCTAACTTGGGTGAATGTCATATGAAAGCATTTCTTTACTATTCTGATTTTTTCTAAGAAAAATAACAGTCTCAAATCCTTTAACTTTAATGAAAGAAATAACTTCTCATCTGCATGTTTTTTAAACTCATACAAAGACAAATGTAATATTCAAAGAGATTTTTCTGTGTCATATGTAGTCCTGAATGCATTGGGGTTCACATATGTCTTTTCAAGGTCCCCCTTAAAAAAAAGCTTTTTGAAAGATAATAAAGCCCTTTAGAAACTAAAGTCATGTATTTCTGGATTTACTATAATCAAAAAGTGGACCTGTTAACATGGGGAATTTGTTTTAAAAGGGGTGTTTAGTAATTTCATTGCTTTCTTCAGGATTGTTACAGGGTATTTTTCATTATAATGTAAATAATAAGTTTTTCTTTTATTTTTGATCAGTTGTGCATTCCATTCTAAGAAGTACTTCTATAAGAATCTAGATAGGATGAGATAAAAGAAACCAGAATATAATTTTAAAACCATGTGTTTCATACTATTTCTCCAGATAATGCCAGGTTACAGTAGGATCCATTCATGGACTTGAAAGTTACTTTGAACACATCATTCTGTAGTAAAAAGAAAGATACCTACTGGTAATAAATTTGAATTTATGGAAATTGGCATTTGTTCAGAGAGAAGATGGAGTTACTCTTTATGACTAAACTAATGTTAACATTTTGAATGTAAAGCAAAAAATACATTTATTTTTGAAGCTTCCCAAACCATAGACAAGGACCACATACTGTCTGTAGAGCTGAAACAGTTGTTTCTCATTTCATTTCCCGTTTGGCGAAGTTCTGACAGACATGTATTTGGGAACTCAGTGGGGAGACATGGTCTCTGCAGGGCTTGGGTCTGCCTACATTTGCTGTTGGTAAGTGCCTGATTTTTCTTTCCAAACATGGTGCTACTCAGAATTTTAGACACACTGCAGAGGACTTCTGAGGAATCTCCAGAGAAAGCTAGTTGTTTTACCTTTGTGTTCTACCAACACCTTGCTTGTGGTCCTTGGTGCCCTTTTCAGAGTTGTGGCCCACGCCGGGCTTCTGTTGCAGCGTCTTGTGCTTCCTTAGCATCTTGTACCCACCAGCCTGCATTTACCACTGGCTGCGAAAGTCACTGGAGCACAACTGCCTCCCTTCCCCTAGCCGACGGTGAGTGCCTCCCTGGGCTCGTTTCATCTCATCATCCTCCATGCTGAGCGGAGTCCCTGTGCATATTGAACTGTTGTGATTGTTAAGATTTTTTGAAGTTATTTTGAAAATACTTTAAAGAATTGTGAATATTTTTTAATCTAGGTATAGAAAGAGAATGGAAATCAGAACCTAGCTCTGAGTTCACCGCTACCATTTAATGATCTTATGTTTTATCTGTGCAATAGAAATAATGTCTATCTTCATTACCTTTTTACGTCATTATAAGATTTAACTTGGATGATATGCAAAATCATTATGAGGGCTGTGTTCTTTTTTTTTTTTTTTTTTTTTTTTTTTGCGGTATGCGGGCCTCTCACTGTTGTGGCCTCTCCCGTTGGGGAGCACAGGCTCCGGACGCGCAGGCTCAGTGGCCATGGCTCACGGGCCCAGCCGCTCCGCGGCATGTGGGATCCTCCCGGACCGGGGCACGAACCCGCATCCCCTGCATCGGCAGGCGGACTCCCAACCACTGCGCCACCAGGGAAGCCCGAGGGCTGTGTTCTTAACAAACACAGGAAGAACTCATTGTTATTGTCATTACCAACCAAAGTGATATGGCTGAACTCTTGAACAAAGAGGCCTTTTTTTTTTTTTTTTGAAGAGGCCTTTTCCCAAGTCACATTTTCTCTTCCTTTTCTTAAAATGAAGCTTAATGTGAAAAGCTATACTTTTCTTTAAAGGAAAGTGTATGCCGGTGAAAGAAGGGAAGAAATATTTTCAGCTTTGGGGGGAAAAAAGCCAAATTGACTTGAACTGGTAGTTTCTAACCTTCTTGAGTATGAGAACTCCTTTTTAATTTCAGTAACTCTTATAGATTCTGTGATGATAATGTTCTTATACTTTTAATCCTTTCCCAAGGGTTGAGAACTAGTCTTAGTGAAAATATGGTGGAGGTGCATCATAAATACAAATTCGGCAAATGTTGATTGGTTCGTGTGTACCTTGTTAATGTGCAAAACAAGAGTGTGTTAAAGTAATATCTACTGTGTTTAGAGAAAGGAGGAGGAAAGGGACGGGCGGCGTGTACTGGATTCATTGTTCATCCAGCTGTTACTTGGAGCAGGTTTGGGGATATACATCAGGGAACAAATCAGACTGAAATCCCTGCGGCGTCATTGTAGCTAGGAGTTTTCTATAGATACAGTAAAGAAAGTTAACAAGGATGTTAGAAGTCCTACGGAAGAAAGACAGTAGAGGAGATAGGTGGGTTTCATTGAGCAGGTGACAGCTGAGCAAAACCTTAAAGTGGATGACAGAATTAGCCACGGGAATATCCGTAAGACCAGAAGAGAGAACAGTCAGTGAGAAGCCGTGAGGTGGGAGCAGGCCTGAAGTGTTCCAGGACCAGCAGGAACCTGTGTGGAGCCTGTGTGGCCAAGGCGGAATGGTAGAGGAGGAAGATGGTAGAAGACAGGCTGGAAAGGTAACGAGCGCCACGTCGCTTAGGGCTCCCTAGGCTGTGACTTGGGTTTGGCCTGTGCTCTGCCTCGAACAGGGAGGATGGGAATGCAGACGAATACTCCGTTTTAATGGATTGTCCGTAGATTTAGTGGTTGCTGGGGCTTTCAGGAAGAGGGAATGGCGAGCCACTGCCACTGCCACTGCCAGTGGGAACAGGGTTTCGTTTTGGGATGATGAAAATGTTATGGAATTAGATAGTGGTCGTGATTACACAACCTTACAAATACCCTAAAAACTACACTTTGAAAGGGTAGATTTTATGGTATGTGAATTACGTATCAATAAAAATGTTGCAAAAAAATTGATTGTCAGGGCTTGATAGAACCTTTTCATTTTTTTTTTTTTTTTTTGCGGTACGCGGGCCTCTCACTGTTGTGGCCTCTCCCATTGCGGAGCACAGGCTCCGGACGCGCAGGCTCAGCGGCCATGGCTCACAGGCCCAGCCGCTCCGCGGCATGTGGGATCTTCCCGGACCCGGGCGCAAACCCGTGTCCCCTGCATCGGCAGGCGGACTCTCAACCACTGCGGCACCAGGGAAGCCCACTGGAACCATTTTTTTGCTCCTCTTTCAACTAGTTAATACCGCCTTTGCCTTGGAAAATTTAGATTTCTAACTAGTTATACCTTAACTGAGGGAAAGTCTCCTCGTGTTGTTGGCTGTGTTTTCATTAGAAGTAAAGGGTGTTAATCTGTTTTAAAATATCTCTGCTGAAATTGTTAATGACTGTGAAATCACATTTTTCTAGATACCCTTTTATATGCTCTTTGGCTACCTGTGTTCCCTGTTATTCAGTAAGATGTGACAGTGAGGTGTTTTTAACCTCTGGCTATCAAATGAATGTAATTTTTAGGCCAAAATTCTTATATTTTGCTAAACTAAGCTATTCTACGTATAATTTATTTTGTGATTCTTTAGAAGTGTAGAAAATTAGATCAGCATAAGATGCTCTTCAAATTATGGTCTAGAGCATGGAAGTGAAAAGAATGCCAATTCATTCCATTGACCAAAAACCAAAATCGTACGCTCCCCTCTTCCAGAAGAAGCCGTTATTTTTAATAGAAATGGATCAGGACATGTATTTAGCTAGGTTTTTTTCCCCCTAGTGTTTTAGATTTAACTTCTGCATTTCCTCAAATTTTAATCTGTGACAGCCTAGTAAAGTTGATTGAAATATTATGACTATATTTTAATGTTTTCTTCTTTTCCCCGTGGGGGAGGTGTAGTATAATTTGTGTTTTACAAGTAGTCTAAGTAGTCTTCTTTAAAGAAAATAAAATCATTGAATACTACAGTTGTACTCTGAGTAGAATATTCACTCTTGTATGGCAGCTCAAAATATAGAGGCACTTTGTTTTCCACTTCTAAAACAGTGCCAGTTTGTAAACAGCTCCAGAAGTTACAACAGGTGGTGAAGTTATAGATCACAGAGTTTGCTGAACTTACTTCTCTTTGAGGACTTTGACTTGGGTAGTTACACCTCACCAGAAGTGTTTAATTAATGATGAAGCACATGCATTTCCTCCTCTACATTTAGGCTTTTTAGAAGACAGCTTGTACCTTTTCCAGGCATCTTGTCTTGAACTACATTGTCCTCTCCTGTGGCCTCCCCTCTTGAAATAGGTGTCCTTGCTTGGTAAAACTTCCCTCTGGTGCCATCCTTCTTGAGTGGGCTTCTTGGGGACAGCGTGGGGGGAATCTAGAGTTCATCTTCTAACATGTAGATCAAATTGAAAGAAAGTTCTGAACAATTGTAAGATAAGCCCTGTCAGACCAATCACATTTTCAAAATTTTGAATACTTTAGAAATCTGTGGTAACTCCGATTTCTTCTTATTTACAAAAAGTCAGCACCCTAGGAGAGAATTAATCTGCTTTTACCTCATTGTTCCAGCATGAATGAATGTACTTAGAGGTTGATTAAATATTTTTCCTTCTGACCATGGGAAAGTATGTCCAAATCCTTAAGTAATTACATTCTTAACACAGACCTTTCTCATTTTCTTAGCTGGAAAGGCAGGGCAGCTTTCAAGCCTCTGCATTTTTCATTTGTGTGATGGCAACTTTAAATTGAACTGCAAGTAGTTCGGTCACTTAACTCTCTACCAGCTAAGCTTAGAAAGCGTAACATTTCAAAGTGGTTTATTTCATAAAACTCCTTGCATTCTTTGATGGCTTGAGACAATATTTAAAGCACTGAAATAAGCCTGTACTGAGGAGAAAAATAATGTTTTAACCTAATCTAAAATTTGATTTTGGATGATCAGAAGTTAAAATGTGTACATGTATGGTTTTTCAGTGAGATAACCTGAGTATTTAAAGAGTTAACAGTAAAATATTAAGTACCGCCTTAAAAGAACATTGTGAAAATTTAGGAACTTTGGACAGTTGTGCATGATCACACTTAATATATTCTCATGTGTGCTTTATCTTTCTCCAGGTCAGTCACTCCCAGTAGACTGTGAATTGTCTAGAGACGTGCATTTGTTCATCTTTTTTTCCCAGCACCTAGTGCCTGTCGCATAGTGAGGAGTCATTTAATGTTCATTGACTGAGTATTTTTTATTGTCAGCATCATTGTTAAATCCAGGCCCTGGATTCAGGTGGCTGCTAATGAATCAGAATGTCTGCATGGAATGTATCTGTTTTTATCTTAAGAGACTCATAGTTGATGGCTGATTTCCCCCCTCCTCCCCAAAATTTGGTCTGTGCATCTTAGCCAGTCAGCATTTAGTTCTATCTTAAATTAGAAAATGATGTCGTTTATACGTTTTGGGTTTTATTTTGTTTTTTCTTGTTTTTTTTTTAACTTAAGATGATATGTTTCCCTTTTACTAGACATTCTTGGGATTCTCTTCTTTTATATGCTGCCATCACAATAGACAAGATACACCATCCATTTTTATTAGTTTCCTTATTCATATTGGTAATCTTTTTGTATTAAATGCAGAATCATAGAATAATTAAGCAAGAAGAACCAGAAAATTCTGCAGATGAAGAGCAATAAGGGGGGTTTAGCTCTACCAGATATTATATTAAAATATAATATAAAGCTTTAATATTTAAACCTATATGGCACTGGTACATGATTACACAGACAGAAGAGTAACAGAATAAATAGAAAGTCCAGAAAGAGATCTAAATATATTTGGAAATTTAGTAAGTTATCAAAAAGACATTTTAAATTTTAAATCAGTGGGGAAAACGATAATTGTTTAAAAAATGATGTTGAGGCCACTTGGTAAACATCTGAAAGAAATTAGGTTGGATCCTTTTCTTCTACCTTACACCAGAATAAATTCCAGATGGAGCATAAATGTAAATGCAAAATTGTGAAATCATAAAAGTACTAGAAAAAAACCATGAAAATGTTTTTATAATCTTGGAGTGAAAGTGACCTTTTTAGTTATATTACAAAGCCCAGATGCCATTTTAAAAAATGATAAATTTGACCATTTACCAGATTTCTACATGGTAAAAGAGCATGGCACACACAGTCGAAAGACAGACAAACTAGGAAAGTACAACATACTTTACAAACTAAGGGTTAATTTCCTTAATATATAAAGCATTTTCCAATTACCAGGACCATAAATCTAACAACAAAATGGGCCAACTTTATAGGAAAAAAAATGCAAATTTCTTTAAACATATGGAAAGATACATAGTGCAAATTAAAACCACAATGAAATGCCATTTCTCAGATTGGCAGAGATGGAAAGTTTTGATAGTACACTGTCGATAAGAATGTGGGCTAAGTAGCACTTGCATACATAACATTGCCGATGGAAATATAAAACGGCCCAACTTCAGTGGAAAACAGTTTTGTGCTATAAAACTTAAAACCCTTATACCCAGCAATTCCAGTCCAAGGAGTTTACCCTAGACATATGCACAAATGATGTGTATACAAGAATATTTATCACAAATGGTTATGCCATTTTAAACCAACACAAGTTCTAGATGGTCCAGATCCTTGCCAGAACGTGTTTATTCGTCTTCTAAATTTTAGCCATTCTAGTGGGTATTCAGTGGTATCCTATTATAGTTTTAGGTTGCATTTCTGGTAACTGATGTTGGGTTTCTTAGGTATTCGTATATCTTTGGCAAAATTTTTAAGTCTTTTGCCTTCTAAAAAATTTGGATTGTTCTTACTATTGAGTTGTTAAATTCTTCATATGTTTTGGATACAAATATGTTGTCTAATACAACAGGTTTTCTTAATATTTTCCCCAATCTTTGGCTTGCCTATTTATTTTCTTAGTAAGTTTTTGAAGACAGTGTAATTTTGATGAAGTCCAATTCATCAATTTTTTCTTTTATGGTTAATGCTTTTTGTGTTCTAAGAAATCTTTGTATACTCCAATGTCAAGAAAATTTACTCCTTTTTTTTCCCCTAGAAGTTTTATTTCTTTAGCTTGTATATTTAGCTTCCGCCACTCCCATTAGATTCTCAAAATAGTCCATAACCAAAAAGTAAAAAAAAAAAAAAAAAGATTCAGAACCACTGCTTTAGACTGCTATCTAGTGTTCAGATTTGTTAATGTAGACAGCACCGCATCATACTGTCTCTTTTCCCAATAAAATACTTCCCGAATTAATGGAGAGAATGACATTGCTTTTGAGAAGGTAGATATCAGTGGAATAACTGGCTTTATTACACCTCCTAAGTAAATTATTAATTCATTTCTAAATAACCCCGTGCTTCGAATTTTAATATTAGATGAGTGTGTGGCCCACCTAGACCTGCCCCTTCTAGGTGACCTTTATTGCTCTAGGACAGTAAGGCATCAGCAATGCCGTGAACACTGCAGGAAGATCAGAGTCAGAGACCTGAGTTCTGGTCTTCATACTTTCATGCCTTCTGTCTCAGGCAGCAAGCATTCCCGTTTCATCTAGAATAAAGTCCAAAACATGATATCTGAAGCTGATCCCCAACCTACCTTTTCATTTCTGCAGTGCTCTGCTATTTCACGTTCCCCAGAGTTATCTTGTACTAGGCCCAACTCTGCATCTTTGTTTATGCTGTAGTCTTCGTCTAGATTGTTCTCATTCCTTTTCAGCCTGCCCCAGACTTAGCCAGTGAATCTGTTCCCGTTAAAACTCCATATCCTCCTTGAACTCTTCTGCCAACCTCTTGAAAGGAATTGATTTGTTTTCATGTGTTTTATGTACAGTCTCTCCATTAGCTTACAGATTTCTGAATGTTTTGAATGCTGGGAGGGTGTGGTGTTCATTTTAAACCTAAGTGATGCTTTACCAGTTGCTCACACGTGGTAGGCTGGTTATAGAGCACCTTTCTGATATGAAGCCGTGTAACAGTGCTAAGCCCTTAAGCAGCAGTATTCGTTGTCATGGGGTTTGCACTAGATAGTGTTTTTCAATCTCTGAGCTTGTGACCCATTTGCTATTTATGAAAGCAATTTTGGTGTTAAATAGTCCAAGAGCATCATTTTAAAAAAATGAAGTAGAGTAGAAAAGAAAGGATTACATAACATGGGTAAGCATTCTATAGTAAAAGATTTGTTTCTAGTTTTATATTTGCATATAGGTTTACTAGGTTGTAATGCAAAATGTATTTCTTACTATGGGTTGTAGGTTAAAAAAATTGAAAACTAATGTTTAGATTTAACCTCTATGATGAATTTTGAATTTTAAAATTTAGAGAAATGTGGAATTTTAATTAACTGATATGTCTAAAAATTTTCACTAAGTGATTTCACATAATTTGCACTATCCTCTGTTAATTGGCTACCAAATTACCCTTAGGTGAATGATTTTTTTCTTCAGTATCTGTTGTATAGTCTTTGTTTTATATTTGGGGTACATGATGGGGTTATAAATACATAAATCATTTTTCCTAAAATAGAGTGTTTGAAGAAACTTTAGAGGATTATTATCACAGATATTTCCCTGAAATTTTTGTAATTTAAAATTTTTTTTCTTTCTTTACATTTATCAGTCTAGATTGCTCATGGAAGCATGTTGACCAGACAGTACTTTTTAGTACATTAGAATGGAAAGAATATTATCAGCTGAGCTTACAAATTTAAAAAATTCTGACTAAGGATAGTGAAATTCCATTTTGGAAAGTGTTTATTTCATGTGTAAATTATAATGCTGTCAAATGTGAGATTTCACTGTGTTATTAACTGGCACTTAAGAGACAGCTTGAATTTGACACTGGGTATTCTTAGCAGTCAGCTCAGCAGGAATCATATGTTGAATATTTCTTCCAAAAGAAAGTAGAAACTCAGATCTTCCAAATGAGCAGAGGCATCCCAAATGGTGATACACTTGTTTGAGAGCCTTTTGATCAAATGTGCATTCTTGAGCTGGGAAAGCAGTTACTAATAGGGTTGTTTAGTATTTACAGTAAAGCTGTTTCTGGTTGACTTCATTTAACGTTGTGATTAAAACTTTTCCTGGAATTCTGGAGTCTAGTAACTAGGAAGTTACTGTGTTAGTAATGCCTGTGCCTTTTTCCTTCACTTCTCTTTAGGGTCAGTATAGACCGTCTGATTTGCTGTGTCCTGAGACATACGTTTGGGTACCCATTGAGCAGTGCCTGCCTTCACTTGAGAACTCCAAGTACTGCCGTTTCAACCAGGACCCAGAAGCAGGTATGTTTGGAGCAGAGCTTGGCCGGAAATCATTGGCCTTGTTTCAGAATCCGCTTGCGTGGTTGTGACCCTTAACAGGGTCTGGTAGCTTTTTATATATTGTGGAGTGTGCGTGAGTACCTGCGCACGGACATGCGTGTGTTTGTCGGATAGAAGGAGACGCTGCGTGTGCATACACACACAACACTCAGGCACACAACACTCACAGTCATGGTTTTGCAAATAAATGCTGAAGCCTCATGTGCTTGTGCTACTTACTGACACAGCTTCTTCCGTTGGGTTAGTTTTTGCATGCTTTGAGGGCTCACACTGTTCTCCGTTACTTTTACAACTATCACAGTGCATAAAAATTGTTCACTGGATCATTTAGCCAACGTAAAGAAGATAGAAGTATCGACCAATTGGACCAGATAAAGTTGTGGAATGGTTTCGCGAGGGCCAGCCGGCTGTGATGGGTTTTGTGATGATACTTCCTTGACTTCTTGCATCCCTGGTGCTTCTTCTTTTCTGTCCTTTCTTCTATCTCCTGCCCAGAATAGCCCCAGCCATATTTTATCTCTTATTATTCTCCTTTGGATACTGTGCACTGGTAGCAGGTACAGACACTAAAAGTATAGCCCTGGAGCCAGACTTCCTGCATTCAGACCCTGACTCCATCATCAGCTGGTAAACTGGGTCCCCTTCGGCAGTTTAATAATCTTTCTGGCCTCAGGTTCCTGGCCTTCAAAATAGAGATAATAATAAGACCTTTCATATTGAGCTATAATGAGGATTAAAATAAAACAAACACATTGAGAATAGCCCCCTCTTATTGTGGTGTTGGTGATTGTTCGGCAGGTTAGGGGGCTGCATCCCATGTATGCCACAGGTTTCTTCTGCATTTGCCTTTATGTGCCCTGATCCCTCTCTCCTAGGAAGCATGCAGATCTGTTGCCCTCCCTGTCATCTGAGTACCACTCACCGTTTATAGCAGTTCTCCTCTGCACGGCCCTCCCCACCCTCACCGTGTTCGCTGTGGCTTTGCTCGTCAGGCGCAAGTCCTAATGCTCTCCTGCCCTGTGATGAGTTGCATGAAGTTGTACTGCATGTCTTCCCCCAGGCTGAAGTTCCTGGGTGTTTCCGTGGATGCTTTTTGACCTTTCTATCTTCACAGCCCACCAAAGGAGATGCCCAATGCATAAATTCTTAAGAACACAAACATTTTCCTACTAGCCACCTGTGGTTTAGGCTAACTTTAGGAAAAAGAAGGAAAGAGGAATGGAAAGGTCAGGGGAAAGGAAGAAAGTAAATGGACAAATCAAATAGGAAGACAAAGAGGACGAGGAAAGAAACGCAGTTATTTCTTCTGTTCTAAGATGTGCATTTTTTTCCCCACAAATCAGGTTTTCTTTCATTAAAAAATTGGTTCATGTACCTTTGTATTTTGTTATCTCCTGGAAAGGCTGTTATGAAATCAAGAGTGGGCACTTCTTACACATGATGATACCTTAGAATCTGATGAAGAGTGGCCATAGGGGCCCACGTGCCAGGCACCTCGAGGTTAGCTCCAGGTTTTCTAGATATTTGGGTTTCGTAGAGCAGCCAGAGCTTTGCATTCCTGTACCTTAAATTACTGATCAGAGTTTCATTCTAAGCTCTACCTCATTAATTAAATAGATTTGTTGCTTAAAAACAAACGTATTGAATTTGTCAGTTAGTTTTGGAGTCAGGCTCAAAAGGCAATAGTATTTTAGAGGAAAGCATATACGGTTGACCCTTGAACAACTTGGGGGTTAGGCGCCAGCCCTCCACTGAAAATCCATGTATAGTCGACTTAGAGTTGGCCCTTTGTACCTGCAGCCTCAGATTCAACCAACCCTGGATCGTGTAGTGCTGTAGTATTTCCTATTGAAAAAATCCGAGTGTAAGTGGACTTAATGCAGTTCACCCGTGTTGTTCAAGGTCAACTGTACTTAACCACTCTATCCTCTCAAAAGAATTTTTCCCTTTATCTTTTCTCAAGGTCAGGTCAGAGCCAGTCCCTGTGGTGAAAATTGTTGAACATCTTAGTACATTGTTTGATGTTCACATGTAAAAATTTGTCTTTATAAGTTCCTTCCAACTGAATAATAATATGATCTCAAATTGGTTCCGACTCCCAAACTTATGACACAATTTCACCTTCCCTTTTTCCCTCTTGATCTATTTTCTTTAAAATAGATCTGCTTCTCTTCTTGCGTATACTTGGAGATTAAAACAGTCACAGGAAAAAATAATAATAAAAGTCACAGGCTCTCCCTGTTTTATAAAGTTGAAAAGGTGACTGCATGATTTCCATGTACTAAATGGACATTCAAGTAAAGATTCATTCATGTTAATACATTTTGAATTCATTTTCCAAAGTAAGCACTAATGAGCATTTCATGGCAAAGAAAATTTAGTCTCATACCTGCAGGTTTTGTCCAGGGTGTACAACACCCTGGTGAGTGAGGAATATACAGCCTGTTCATTTCCTGTAATCTAAGTTCCATTTCTTATGACAGTAGCTTTAGCTCTTAATATTCATTGTTTAGGATTCACTTACAAAAGCCAGAGGAGTTAATTTCTTTGATAATAGTGCTTCCAAGAAAATGAAGGTCCTTTTCCATATGCTGGATCGTTGGAACTTCGAGGAGGACACCATACAGTTTTATCAGTATTGAATATCACAGTCCAGAAACTATTTGAAATCACACTTACATCCTGTGGTTTTAGGAAATTAAAATGCAGTTACATGCTGGAATGCATTGAGCATGCTGTGAAACATGGTCATTTGAGTTTCAAATGGCAATCTGTGAGAAACTGCTCTCTTCTCTGGGGCCAGTTTTACTCTTACTTGACCCAAACTCTGACTTAGAAAATACAGAGCTTAATATGGGCAATATTGTTAGTCGGCATGGTGCTTTTTTCACTAAATCTTGTTTCTCCTTTCAGCTGTTCAGTAGTTAAATTTCTCTGCACAAGGCACAGCTGATCACCATGGGTGTCGGTAAAACAGACTTTGGTTACAAGGTGCATCAGTGGCCCTTGCAGGAAAAATTACATTTTCCCCCTGTCCTGAATTGCTGAGAACGTCTGGAAATCCTATTCTTCCCTGCCCTCAACCCATGCCCCGCAGCCCCACATATTTTGGGGATTCGGGTTCTATGGTTGTTTGCTCAGCTAAAAAGTCTGCCTCACAATAAAAACCTATTGTTTTTACTGCTGTACGGTACCATGGGGGGAGGGGCTGGCAAACTAAAGTAATTCGGAGAATTTTAAAGAGATTCTTTTGTTCATAAATAGGTCTTTTGTTTTTCAATTCAGGACCTCTGCCTACTCTAAATAAAGGATTTCAAAAGTTCCTCAAATGATTTTTAAGTAAACGTGTGCTAGGTTGCTTTTTAAATTGATGGTTAGATATGTATAGATTTCAAAAATTCTGCGTCACAGCTACATTGTACTTTTTTGGATTAAATTATTTTTAAAAATATTTACTGGAAACACTAGTAGAAAATTTGTTCAAATGCATAAAACCGCTACTAAGAAGGAAATGAAAATGATTCACATTCTCGTGGTACAGCAGTAACATCATTGTTAATTTTTTGATGCTCTCCTGATCTTTTTTTCCTGTGCATATAGCTGTGTGAATTTTTTAAGAACAAAACAAGAAATCATGCTTCACACTTTTGTTATCGTTCTTAATACTTTGTGTGGCTTCTTAGTTTTAGTAAAGTAAAAACTACTTGACCACTAATATGGTCAGTCATTCAGCAAACAAATGCCACTACTTCTGTGATAGAACCTAATACAGGTATTTTACAAGCATAAGATCCACAAGAGGCTCACGAGGGTAACCGGACGTGTTGGAGCTGGTTTTATAGCCATGGTAAACTGTGATTTGACTTGACCCTTAATGTTGCACAATATTGTACTGCCAACTAAAAATTGGCATTAGCCGTCTGCCTCTATAAGGATTAAGTCACAATCGTCTGTAGCTGCCGACCTCCCACACATCCTGAAAGGAGTTCAGGGTGGAGATCAGGAATGAGGCCCTCTGTGCTCTGGGGAAAGCTGGCAGAACAGGGCTTCAGAGAGAGATTTTCAGGAGAAGGTTTTATGATCCCACGTCTTGCACCTCCTCAGATCTAGAAAAGCACTAAGATCATGAACGGAGACATCTGCTCCTCGTGACCAGCAGCGGCCTTCTGCTGAGACTGCTTGACTGCACGCACCCCCTTCACCAAAATCCTATGTAACACTGACCTTCCCCCCACCCCTTCGGAGCAGCTCCTCAGAGCTCTCTGAGAGGCTGTCTCCCGGGCTGTAGTCCTTCCTCATTTTGCCCCAGATAAAACTTCACTCACAACTCGCACGTTGTGCGTTTTTTTTCAGTCGACAGTACTATTTTTGTTGGTAGTAAAATCCTTTTGGTTCCAGTTTTACAAAATATTAAAACTTCATTAAGCATATGGTATTTCCCCAGCGCCATTCTGTGTTTTCCCCTATGTTACCTCAGTTTATCCTCAGAACATAATTGAATGCTTCATCATTGACCCCTCAGATATTATTTATTGCAAAAATAATAGCTAATAATGGCTTTTAATCAGAAATGTAAACTAATTTTAATTTAAATATTGCTCTATAATATTTTTATGGATACTTTTAGTATTTCAGAGGAGATAATTAGAATAAGCTTTATTTCTATTTCTACTTATAGAAGTATACATTTTACCACAGATTAGTCTAGATTTCACTCTCTCTTTTCTGTACATACTTTGAAATATTTGCAAGTAATTTCTTAATTTGTCTATAATATAACTAAGTCATAAATTATTAAGGTATTGAATTTTAATTTACTATTAAAAAAACAGCACCTAATTTTGGTTTAGTGCTTTATGTACTTAACCCAGGTTAGAGAATTTCTAGGACACCTAAAATCTTGCCAGCAGCTGCTGAAAATCTAAACTAGTGTAAGATGGTTTTTCCTAATTTGGTCCCCATCCCGCAAAACTCTGAGCCTCCAAACTATGTTATTTTATGTTGTTTCATTTGCCTCTTTTCTTCTTTCTTTATTCCGTCCTTCTTTTTTGCTGGCATGGTTCCCTGGCATTTTTTCTATACTTCTGCAGTTTCTGTCATACATGCCCACAGAAAAACCAAGTCGCACTCTGATTGTGCCTTTGTGTGTGAAATAACCAGGTTCAGAAAGAGCTCTGGCCTATATTGGCTTGCTTGGTTTCTCCAAGCCTGGTAGCACGTCCCTCAAGAAAGGATGTACGTCAGCTATAATATCATCTTAATCACTGGGAAACAGTGCCTGATAAGAAAGCAAATTTACCGAAACTCCCTAAGGCCCCTAACAATGTGCTGCAGTGATAACTTACAGTTAAGTGGACAGTGGCCTTCTGAATTATTTTAGATGTAGAATTAAGTTGTTGTTCTTTTAATTCTCCTCGGGGTAAAAATTGTTTCAAGTCTAGATTTGAGGTTGACCTACCCATTTGAAGTTGCGAAATGAATAATGTTGATTGTTGGATACTTAATAAACGTAAATTCTTTGTTGCCAGTAAAGATGGTGCTATTGGATATAGCCAGCTGGAGATAGAATTAACATGTAGCCTACTGCGTGTCATAAAGAAACCAGGCATCAAACCAAGAAAATATCTTTGGAAACTTGGCTCTTATATTTGGTGAATTGGAAGAATGTGGGTTTTTTAAGATTTTTTTAAAAATAAATTTATTTATTTATTTATTGCTGCGTTGGGTCTTTGTTGCGGTGCATGGGGTTCTCGTTGCGGTGGCTTTTCTTGTGTTGTGCAGAGCACAGGCTCTAGGCCTGTGGGCTCAGTAGTTGTGGCTCGCAGTCTCTAGAGCACAGGGGTCAGTAGTTGTGGCGCACGGGCTTAGTTGCTCCGCAGCATGTGAGATCTTCCCGGACCAGGGCTTGAACCTGTGTCCCCTGCATTGGCAGGCGGATTCTTAACCACTGAGCCACCAGGGAAGCCCTGAAGAATGTGTTTTGATATGGAAAATGTAGAAAGTTACAGTCTCCTAATTTTTTCAATTTACCCCCATCCACTTAAAAATACCACTTTATTATATTATTACTATATTTTCCCACTCACCTACTTTTCAAAGATATGCTTTTTAATCCAAATGTTATAGTGTAGTGCTAATATGACTCCTGGTTTAAAAATCAGAAGCTAGATTTCCCTAGTTTGCATGGGCTTTTGATGAGGACACTATGGAGCAAGACAAGAAGTCCTTCCTACATTGTTTATGCGTAAGAGTGAAGCAGTGTAATGTTTTAATATTTGCGTTTTCTATTAAGAAATGTGAAGCCAAGACTCATTAAGGTAAACTTCAACAGTTGTAAATGACTGTTGTCATTTTTAAAGGGTGTTTTAAAAAAACCAGTCTTACAGAGAAATTTTTAAAATACTGTTTTACAGATCTTTACCAGCCAGTCTTTGCGCAATAAGGCATGTATGTGTGAGCAGTAAGCCAGAGGCAGACTGAAATACCACTGAAAAGTTTTGAAAAGCAGACTGAAGATTTCCATTTAGCTATTCAAGAAATATTTCTCTGATCTTTCTTTTTGCTTATGAAATAGAAACAATTTTTTAAGTAATTCCTTTTACAGTCATTCACCCAGTTTTCAATGTAATTAATCCTATAATAAATAATAAAAATGATTCCAGCATCACGATAGCAGGCTCAGAATTATCGTGATGCTTCAAAACATGTCTATAAATGCTAGTTCTGCCTGGTTCTAACGTGTGGCATCTTGCTGTGCTACTTTCTTTGTTTCAGTGAAAACTGACATTTCTGATGTCACGAAGGGGTTGTCCAAAATATCAGTTAAAGAATAAAAGTAAGGCCCACACCTGCTGTTTAAGTGCTGGATGAACTGTGATATTCTGTTGAATATGAGACATCATCAATTTTAAGTGCTTTATTTTAGGTACCACTAAGAAAAAATGTTGCCAAGTAGACTATGACTCCCTAAGTTGTAAGATACATTTGGGTTTCAGAAACGTCAACCACGTAAAAATGTGAATCTTAACATAGAGGAAGCAGGCTTCGGTCTGTGCCCTGTAATAGCTGGCAAGGCTGTGCAGTGTTGAGGAGACTTGCTTTTATGTGTTAGAGAGCTTTGTGGCATCTCAATTCTAGGCCTTAAATATGTTATAGGTGGAGTGTGCACTTAACGTATCAGAGTTGGAAGACATTGATTTCAAATGCTTTTATATGCAAATCAGATTACTGTCACTGATGGTAGTAATAGAGTTCTTTGAATACTCTGATCTCGGTAGTTTAGAAAATTTGGTGAAGACATGTAACTACTTTACAAGGATATTTTATTGTAATAAAAGTGAAACCTTTCTACTACCCCAAATCATCAAAATTCTATAAGCATTGTCCATCTCCATACATTCTGGATTAAAACAAATTAAAAAAAATTTTTTTAAACTTTGTCTGGTGTTGGAAGGCAGCAGTAAAAGTAGAGAATTTAAAAACTGCTTAGCCAATAATTTTAGTGATCTCTGACAATTGGTGGAATGCTTAAAGATTAAATAAGTAAAGAAGGGGCAAAAGATGATATCCCAGGATGTCATCAAGCTTGTCATCAGCCCTAAAATAATTTGCAGTTGACTGAACATTTTCCTACCTTGTGAATTATCAGTAAATACTCTGTATTTTGGAGTCTGCATCACTTGATATTCAATACAGTGCCTATTACCTATTGGAGAAACTGACCCAAAGACAAATGTAACAACCTGAAGGTTTCCAAAATCATTCACACCCAACTTCAGTGTAAGAATGGAGCCTCTGCATCTGCTTGCAAGGTATTTTTAAACTGTTTAGATTCTGTTTTGTGGATGTTAATATTCATTCTCTCTGCAGAAAAATAAGCAAGCTGTAACATGAAGGTACGAAAAAGTCTGTTTATGAGTGGTCTTTTAGGTGATGCTGGCAAAATGTTTTTAATATAAACATGGAAACTTGGGTAGAATTCCTGTTCTTGTAAGAAATGTATTTTCCTAGCTGCCATTCATTTGAAATAGACATCATAGGGAGACTTGACTTGTTCATGCTTCTGTGGAGTGTTCACTAATAATAAAATGAAATTTGTCTGTAAATAGGAAGGACAATGTTGACAGTAGGGAAAGAATTAAGTTACCTGCTTTACTAACCCCTAGCAAAATAAGAAAGCAAGAATAAAAATCTGAGCACTTCTAATGCTAAAGAGACTGTCTTAGCCTGGTTTCTTTCTGGAAGCAGATCCTGAAACATGGGGTTGCATTCAGATGATTTGTTTGAGAAATTGTCTTGGGGAACGGAGTGGGGGACTGGGGAGAGTGAACTAGGGGAGGGGGAAAAGAATAGAAGGATGTGTTATTGTGTGAGCTGCCACTTTAAGGACTGGATTTCAGTCCTTTTGAGAGACCTTCTGGTGTGTGTCTCAGAGTTGGCCACCCAAGGGACCAGAGGAAGAAGTACTTGTCCACTGGCTTCCTCTCCACTGGCCAGTGGTTGTCTCATTGGGTGTTAACGCCGCTGCACTTTCACTTTGTATCTGTACATTTGCAGAGCAGACTCCTGTGGGCACTGCAGGCTGTTGCCTCTGAAAGGCAGGAAGCAAGAGAGACAGACCTTGCCAATCTGTCCTGATAGAACTGTACTTCATAGTGTAGCATGAGTTGGAAGTGAGGCCAAGGGGATATAAGAGGCAATCCCAAGAGGTTTCTAATATAGGAAAGGTATAGAATGAGGTGGCATGTCCCTGATGTCAGTTGACCATGTCAGTTGCATTAGGGCAGATAGAGTAAGGACCGCAAACGTGAGAAAGTAGTGGACTCTTTTAAAAAAGACAAAAGCTAGCTTAATTTTAAATAGAGGAGCCAACGCAAGAATTAGAAACCTAAATTCGAAGTCATAAATTCATTCATTCAACAAGTATTAAGCCAGGCATTGTGCTTTATGATGGGATGTAAATTACTCATCGTGGCCCTCAGGGAATTTAGCAAAGGACACTCTGACAACTTCAGTAAAATGTGATAAGTAGCATACTGGGGGTAATAGAAGATGCAATTAATTCACATAGGAGGGTCCTCAACCCAGATTTGGACAGGGCATGGGAGGGCAGGGAACACTTGTTGGATGAAGTGATCTAAGTTAGAATTTAAAGGGACAGAATTCAAGAGCTCTAGGCAGAGAAGACTTATTCAGAAGGTCTGGGGAGCAGAGAGCACTGCTAGAGTTTAGAGTGGGCCTGGGCTAGGAGCGGGGAGATGTAGCTGGCCAATGCAGGACTTTGTAAATCATTGTGCGGAGTTCAGCTTTTTCTTCTGAAAGCACTGGAAGGCCATGAAAGGGTTTTAAGCGCTGAGTGACATCAGCAGATTGTCATTTCTACTCCACATGTGGAGAACGAATGGGATTTAGTTAAGACTGGAGGTAGGAAGACCAATTAGGAGGGTTTTGCGTACAGTTCTCTAAGCAGAAGATGATGGTGGCCTGGACTAGGTTGGGAACAATTGGGAACAGAGAGGGAGTGAAAGGATAGTAAAGCTATTCCGGAGGTGGGGTCCACAGGACTGGCTGGTTAATTGTGTATGGCGATGGGGGAGAGAGAGTTGTCAAGAGAGTTTTATGGGTTCTGACAGGAACTGAGTTAATGCTGACTTCATTTCTGAAATGAGGAACGTGGAAGAGGAGCAGATTTTTTGGAGAAGAAAAAGAATAGTAAGTTCTGCTTTGGACCTGTTGACTTAAAGGTGTTAGAAGACATCCAGTAGAGGTGTTGGGAGGCGCCACTGTCCCTCTTCCTCACTGTTGCTATCAGAAGATTAAAAATTTTTAAAAATAAATTTATTATTTTTAAAATTTATTTATTTTTGGCAGCATTGGGTCTTCGTTGCTGGGCGTGGGCTTTCTCTGGTTGCAGTGCGCGGGCTTCTCATTGCGGTGGCTTCTCTTGTTGCGGAGCACAGGCTCTAGGCGCACGGGCTCCAGTAGTTGTGGTGCGCGGGATCAGTAGTTGCGGCTCATGGCATGTAGAGCGCAGGCTCAGTAGTTGTGGAGCATGGGCTAATTTGCTCCGTGGCATGTGGGATCTTCCCGGACCAGGGACCCGTGTCCCCTGCATTGGCAAGTGGATTCTTAACCACTGCACCACCATGGAAGTCCCCAGAAGATTAAAATTTCAGTTTTAGTTTTAGGTGAAGCCAAGTAGTTTCAGATAGTGAACTCTCCACTCTAGGCCACTGCTAGAAATGCACTTTACATTGTGACATAATACACATTTCCTGGAATACCTGTGTACACGCACGTGCTCACACACACACACACACACACACACACAGCTGAAACAAAAATATGCTGAACAATACTCACCGTTACTCAAATAATGCACTCTAGTGTTTTTGAATTTGTTGTAGTTTTTTTTTTTTTTTTTTTTAAGAAATGCTGTTCAGGGCTTCCCTGGTGGCGCAGTGGTTGAGAGTCCGCCTACCGGTGCAGGGGACACGGGTTCGTGCCCTGGTCCGGGAAGATCCCACATGCCGCGGAGTGGCTGGGCCCATGAGCCATGGCTGCTGAGCCTGCGCGTCCGGAGCCTGTGCTCCGCAACGGGAGAGGCCACCACAGTGAGAGGCCCGCGTACCGGAAAAAAAAAAAAAAGAAATGCTGTTCACAGTCGATTACATTGATTTCCTAACCATAAATACCACCCACACTCTGAAAAACACTAGTCTGGGAGAACTAAGAGATGAGGGGGCCTGGATTGTCACTCCAGCTTTTCTGCTTCTTCTGTTTTTGGTAGAAGTAGTAGTGGTAAGCAATGACTGGTATGGTTAATATTTCCTGGTCCAAGCACTGTGCTAAATGCTTGTCATGTATCATCTTCCTTCATCCTCACAACGCCTCCTCTCTTGCTCTTCCCCCTAAATCAGTATTCATGAGGCAAACAGCTGGTTAGAGTCAGAAAGGGGTCAGGATGGGGAGCACGTATTAGAATGTTCCTGTCACTGGAAAGACCTGTATAAATGACTAACTAGACATCTCACGGTTGTAGTTAACGGGAGGCCTCTGCTTAGTGGTGGATATTGTCTGTACATATCGGGTACATCCAGCCCATTGCCCTAAAAGCCGAGGTTGGACCAGGGAATGTGCCAACACAAGCGAGTTACTGTCCTGATAGGCCGTATTTGAGGGCCCAGTTACAGCCCTGCACAGCTTCAGCGGAGGGCTTCCAGATCAGATGTTTGGAGTCTGTATGGTGAAATTCAAGTGTTAGAAATAATGGGCTCACTCATTAAAAGACTGAGGAAAGCTTTGGCCCTAGGCAAGGACTATATAGGCAAGGGAAAAAGAAAATAGTACAAGTTTAAAGCCATTTTTATTTAATTGTAGCTGTACCTCTCTGGGCTTTCCTTGTCTGTTGCTAACAGGCCTCTTCTCTGTTTCTTAATTCTAGTGATATCAATAACTAAGATATCAATTTTTCTCATGGTTTTCATTTTGTGTTTTATTCTTAGGTGTATACACATACATGAGCTTTGGGTAAGAAATGTCACTTGTTTATTGATGGGTGACAGGTTGTTTTTTTCCCTCCTCTCCTCTGTTACAGTAGATTTAGACTTAGGACTGTAGCACAGATTTTTACATTCTTATAGAGGAGTCTCCTGTTAATCTTGGTCAATATTTTAATATTTTTATATTTTACTGGGGTCTAATTTTGTAATTTTATTGATCAAGTATTCCAAAGATTATTAACTGAAAACTGTGCGGAACTAAACAAAATTCTATTCTGTGGTATCACACAATAATATCATTGTTTATCACATATGTTTTAGCAAGCTACACAGTCATATGCCTTATTTTTAAAATAACTCTTCACTTTTCTTTTATTTGTAATGTAACAGTCTTTGTTTACCAAATGTCTGGATTCTCCAGACGCGTCTGCCTTTTGAGAAAGATGTGACCTTATAGGCTTGACTCCTTGGACAAACTCTGGACTGAAATACTACACATGATGATTTTATTACACAGTCAAAGATGGTTTTTAAAAAATATTTTACTCTAAATAAACATTTGAATATGCTAGGGAAAATTTAAATAAAGACAGTTTGTGTTTTCTTCTCTCAATTCCTTTTTAGCTCACTGTGTCAAGTTGCATAGTTAATGTCTTCGCAGACCACAGCAGAGTCATTTAATGCGGTAGTCTGAGCCTTAATGTCCAGAACTCTGAGTTCTAATCTCACAATTAGATCTAAGTTAAGTTCCCTTCTTAAAGAAGAAAGTCTCTCTCTTCCGAAGAGTAGGTTGTGAAGTGTGACAATGCTTATGAGAGAATGTAATGAAAGTGCTTCAAAGAGCTGTGAAATAACACTTGTGCTGGTTAAACTTTCTCATCAGCATTTTTCTCACCTGCCATCTGTCCCAGCCTTATCAATCCAAAGCAAATTATTGCTCTTATGGGAGCTTTGATCTTCATTTTAAAGTAATGCCAGGTAATTCCTCCACGCTCTGAATAAAACCAAAGAAAATTTTTCCAGGTTAATAAGTTAGAGGGTATGGGGAGGGAAAGAAAGGATTAGATACTCTGATATACTGACTAAATGTAAATAAGTTATGTTTGAGCTAGTTTACTAAATTTGCAATATCCTTGTCCTTTAAAATAATGAATAATGTTTTCAGAAAAAGTCTAGTGATTATAAATTGAATTATATTTTTAATATCTCTTTAAAAAAACACCCTATTGTTATATCCATTTTATGAATCCTTTGATAATACAAAGGCTCTTTGCAATGCAGTTAGTCACCATGTTATATTGTCATTTTAAAAATTAGGATTTTTGAAAATGTTTCCTTAAAGCACTTAAACTGCATTCAAGAAGGCAAGTAAAAGCAGAAGGGACCATTTAGTTTATTTGTACTTTTTGAATTTGCCACTGGTGCTAGAGTTTGTTTTGAGAGATAGTCCTGTCTTTAAACTACAAACTGCAGCTGTTTCTTTTATAACTATTTAAATCTGAAACTGATTTAAGACTTATGAAGAAGTACTTGGATTATAGGAAGAGTTCTTAAAGATTTATTTTAAACTTTAAGAAACTAGAATTTACTTTAGAAAGTCTCAACTTTTAGGGACTGGTGACTGTGTGTGTAGCTGAGCAACGTGAAGACAAGAGTTCATGTCTTGTCAGAATCTGTGTCTGTGTCAGAATCTGTCAGAGCTGAGGGGGACACAGGAAAGGGGCCCAGGAGTGGCCTGAAACAAAACGGCGTTTCTTCTCATGCTCCTGCCGTCCAGAGGTTTTCTACATTGATGGTAAAATTTTGCCGTAACTGACTTTGGCTGCTGGTTAGCTTGCTTATTTAATGACAAGAAAGGAGTTTTAATGTTCTTATTATATATAGCACCCCCTCCACCTTTTCATTGTTAAAACATTTTGCTTCAAAGTAGGCATTTTCAGTGCAACGTAATGAAATGAAAACGAAAACCTAGAGCGTTAGGTCATTTGGGGACATTTGACTCAGCAGGTAACAACAAATGGATTCCATCCTAGCAGATGGGAACTAGTGAAAGCACAGCAGAAGCTCTGGAGGTGCATGGAACTGGACTGGGAGCCCCAGAAACGGTTGGGAGGGTCTAATAAAGGTTAAAGCAAAAACACCAAAACCTGGGTAGCTAGAGGAAGTTAAAAGAAAACATTTTTCCTCTGAGCAAGACGATAATATACCAGAAGACACGTGGCAAAGCTTATTCAGTGTCGTACTTCATGTTTATCACCTTGGAGAGGGGGAGTTTGCTTTGTGGAAGTACGTTGCATGTTCCCATCTAGTATCCGGAGATAATAGAATTAAAACACTCAGGTGGGGCTTCCCTGGTGGCCCAGTGGTTGAGAGTCCGCCTGCCGATGCAGGGGACGCGGGTTCGTGCCCCAGTCCGGGAGGATCCCACATGCCGCGGAGCGGCTGGGCCCGTGAGCCGTGGCCGCTGGGCCTGCGCGTCTGGAGCCTGTGCTCCACAACAGGAGAGGCCACAACAGTGAGAGGCCCGCGTAGCGCAAAAAAAAAAAAAAAAAACCACTCAGGTGATTATGGGCATTGAACTGGGGACCAGTAACCAACGGGGCTTTTGAGCAGCAGCAAAGCAGTTTGTAGCTCGTGGCGGTCTGAAAAGTATCTGTAAATTCTGGTCAAGCAGTTGACTTTGGCTGTGATTCACTCTTGGGTTTGGGCCCAAACTCCTCTCTTCATACAAATCATCGGTTAAGCTTTGCCAGTTACTGAAAGATCCGGAGCATGGGTGTCCTCTGCACAGTGTCTTTGTTTCTGGAATTCTCGGCCTCTCTGGAGAAGCGACATAGACTAGTCCAGGATGTGAGGCATGAGGCATGAGACAGAGCCTTTCATTCCAAATAAGCCAGGGGCATTTTTGACAGGTTGTTTGCATTAGCATCATTTCCTTATGTTTTATTGCGGTTAATTAACAGGAGTTTTATGAAGATTTCAGGTACCATTCTTGTTCTAGAAATGGATCAGCACAGCACAATTTAAAGCCATTGTGACCTGATTAATTTTAACATTTATTACACATTCAAAAATGGAGAATAATCCAAGAATGATTTAATTTGAGAATTCAGACATTGAGTAATAAACATGTGGTACTAATGAACATGAGAATTGATAAAAGGCGGGGAGCTGCTCTGAAGATAGGTCTCTGTTGCTCGTCTCTGAAGGGTGTGAGATGAGGATCAGCACCGGGAACCCCAGGTGCTTACTTGTCGTCTACGCGGCACTGCGCCTCATACGTCTGTGTATCGCCATAGTTCAGGGCAGGTGGTGTCTGGGTGCTGATTCAGTTCCCACCCTTGAGGAGTTTACTGTCAGGTTGGGAAGGCTGTCCACATATAAACTGATAACGAGGAACTAGAATATTGTTCCTATAAATAAAAGGTGGTTTTTTCCTGCATTAAAAAGCACCGTTTTTGGTGGATGTGTTAAGTGGCTTGATCGTGGGGTGCCTTACACGACGTACACATATGTTGAAACCTCACGTTGTACACCTTAGTACAGTTGACCCTTGAACAACGCGGGTTTGAACTGGGTGTGTCTACTTACGCGCGGATTTTTTTTCAGTAGTAAATACTTCAGTACTGCACTCTCCAGGGTTAGTTGAATCCGAGGATACGGAAACGCGGATACAGAGGAACCACGTATATGGGGGGGTGGTGGCTATAAATTACACTTGGACTTTTATGTAGAGGGTCAGTACCCCTAACCCCCACTTTGTTCAAGGGCAACTGTATATGCAATTTTTATTTGTCAAATATGCCTTAATGAAGCTGGGGGGAGAAGCACCATTTTTAAGTGGTCATAATTAAGGAGAAGCAGCTAAGGTGACATTAAGATGGCTTACAGGAACAAATTGCTGACATTTGTAACTGCGTTTTCCCAAGCGAAGTTGACAGAAGAATAAAGTGACGCTGCGTGTGCGTTCCTTCTTGCTGATTGTTTTCACATGTGGTGCTTATTGCTCGTTGCATTTTGGTCTCTAAATTGTGAGAACAGTTAGAAATGAATGAAACTGTAAAGTCTTCGCATTTTTTACAGAGGACATATGGGTTATGTTTTCTCTAATTTGTTTGCATAAAAGATTTTGGAAACTTGTACTGTCGCCATTAACTCTGTTCATTGGCCTTTGTACTCCTACTGTTGTTTGGCATTAAAATAAAACCCTGAAACATGTTACGTCTTGAATAAGAAAAGCTTTAGAATCCTAGATAAGCTGGATTATGGCTGGTGAATCTGGGGCTGGGAGAAGAGCTCCCTGTAACCTTGCTTCCTAGGTAAGTATACCTGTGTTTGTATTAAACATGGTTCATAACCTAACCCAGCAGGCCATCATTATTTTGGCGTTCAGAGAATCACTATTTACAGTGGGGAGAAGAGATGGCTGTGTGTAACTTGGCTTTACTTAACCTTTTGTGAAGGTTTTTGAGGGATCTAATTTGATGTTTTGTTTTGTCTGTTGGCTTTTTTTTCTGACAGCCTTGGTATCATTTTGCTCATGTTAAATATTCCTTTTATTAAAATTTTTTTGGTAAGCCTAACCTAGATAAGTGCTGTTCTTGAGATATCTACGTTTGCCTTAAAGGTTTGGGTGTTTTTATGTGTCAGAAAATTTAAACATTTATTCATTTGTTCATTCATTGAAAAGATACTCTGAAATGAATGTGTAAAGTCTCATTTTAAGATTGCTCTTAATTGCAGTGGATAAATGAAAGGTCCTGATAAGATTTTTTTTTTTTCAGTTAAGGAAGTATCTTATAAATCCCCCACTCATCTTGAATAATAAATTATTAAAAAATCAAGCACAGTGAGTTATTAAGTCAGATCAGACTTATTATTAAAATTTGGCTTTATTGATCAAAGTATTTATTTTATAGCATTGTTTGAATTTTAAACCACAAAGAAGTAATTGGTCTTTAGGTTCAAAAGCAGACAGTCTTAAACAACATGATACATAATGAAACCTGGAATATTTTAAATTTGTACATAAGGTGCTACAGTTTTGCTTTGGCTTATGAAAATCAGTAAAATCTTGAAATACTACCTTTGACCACTAATCTCAGAGGTTATTAGGGACTTTTCTGCTAAAATAACTACACTATGAAGACTTGGCACAATGAGAACATCCTGGGTATTTTACTCTGTTGCCTTTGTGAGTGCGCGCTCTCCCTTTCTCTCTGGGGGCGAGGGGGGGGTGGTGGTGGTGTTTCTTTCTTAATGTATCAAACAGTCCATTCCTTCTTATTGCAGCGCAGTGTTCCATGGTGTGGATAATAGATGTATACCACGGTTTGTTTAACCATTTGCCTATTGAAGGACATCAGGGTTGTCTCCAATTTAGGACTGTTACCAAAAAAACCTACTATAAACATTTGTTATACAGGTTTTTGTCTAGACTTCAGTTTTTGTTTCTCTGGATAAATGCCTAGGAGTATAATTGCTGAGTTGTATGGTAAGTTGTATGTTTTTAAGAAGCTGCCAAACTGTTTTCCATTTAGTTACCAAACTAAATGCCAGGCATTTCCAAAGTGGCTGCACCATTTTATATTACCACTAACAAAGTCTAAAAGATACAGTTTCTTCACATTCTTGCCAGCATCTGGTTTTGTTACTATTTTTAAATTTAGCTGTTCTAATAGATGGGTAACGGTATCTCACTGTAGTCTTATTTTGTGTTTCCCTTATGGCTAATGATGTTGAACACCTTTTCATGTGCTTATTTACCATCCAAACATTCCCTTCGGTGAAACGTATCCTCCTGTCTTTTGTGCATTTTCTAAATGGATTGTTTGCTTTTATGTTGTTGAGTTACCAGAGTTCTTTATATATTCTAGATACAAGTCCTTACCAACTTGTCTTTTCATCCCTTTAACAGGGTCTTTCACAGAGCAAAAGTTTTAATTTTAATGCAGTCCAGTTTATCACTTTTTTATGTGTCATGCTTTTGGTGTTATGTCTAAGAACTCTTCACTAAGCCCTAGGTCTCAAATATCTTCTAAAAGTTTTATATTTTTACATGTAACATTTAAATCTATGATCCATTTTGAGTTAATTTTTGTATAAGATGTGAAGTATAGGTCAAGATTTAATTTCTTGCCTATGGATATGCAAGTATTCCACCACTATTGAAAAGGTTCTTCCTCCGTTTAATTGATTTTTTTTAGTCAAAAATTGGTTGGCCATACTTGTGTGGGGCTATTTCTGGATTCTCTATTCTGTTCTACACATCCATATGTCTACCCTTTGCCAACACTATACAGTCTTGATTGCTGTAGCTATATAACAGGGCTTAGAAATTGGATAGAGTGATTCTTCTGCAACTTTATTCTTTTTCAGAATGGTTTTAGCTCTTCTAGTTCCTTTGCCTTTCCATATAAATTTTAGAATAATCTTGTCTATATCTATAAAAATACTTGTAGGGATTTTGATAGGAATTTTGTTAAATCTATATATCAGTTTGAGAAGAATTGATATCTTCACTGTAAGTCTTATAATCCATGAAGATGGTTTATCTCTCCACTTATTTAGATCATCTCTGATTTCTTTCATGAGCATTTTATAGTTTTCAGCATGCAAGTCCTGTACATACCTATTAAAGAATTAGACTTACACCTAAGTGTTTTTTTAAAAGCAGTTATAAGTGGTGTGGTGGTTTTTATTTTAGTTTCCATGTGTTTATTGTTAGTATATTGAAATACAGTTGATCTTTTAAAATGAATTATTTATTTCAATTGTAAGATATACAGAGGATAACATTTACCATTTTAGCCATTTTTAAGTATACAGTTTAATGGCACTTAATACATTCACATTGTTGCACAACCATCACCCCTTTCATCTCCAGAACTTTTTCATTATCCTATACTGAAACTGTGCCCCTTAAACAATAACTCCCCATTCTTCCCTCCCCCAGCTCCTGGCAACCATGATTCTAATTTTGGTCTCTATGAATTTGACTGCCCTTAAGTACCTCATATGAGGGCTCTCAAACAGTATTTGTCCTTTCTGTGACTGGCTTATTTCACTTAGCATAATGCCTTCAAAGGTTATTCCCCATTGTAGTATGTGTCCAAATTTCATTCCTTTTTAAGATTGAATAATATTCTTCCATGTGTATATACCATATTTTGTTTATCCTTTCATCTGTCAATAGATATTTGGGTTGCTTCCACCTTCTGTTAGCTGTGAATAATGCTGCTATGAACATGGGTATACAAGTATCTGTTTAAGTCCCTGATTTCAATCCTTTTGTGTATATATCTATTTCTCTTCTTTGGAGAAATGTCTATCAAGTCCTTTGCCTGTTTTTAAATCGTAAACTGGGTTTTTGGTTGTTGACTTTTAAGACTTCTCTATATATTCTGGATATTAATCCCTTATCAGATATGTGATTTGCATTACAGTATATTTTTGCATGTTGATCTTGTATCCTGTGTCTTTGCTGAACTTACTTACAGCTCTTGTTTTATAGAGTCCTTGAGATTTTCTGCATAGACTATTACATCATATGCAAGTAAAAACAGTTTAATTTCTTCTTTTCCAATCTGTATGCCTTTTAGTTCCTTTTCTTGCCTTATTGCATTGGCTGGAATGTCCAGAGCTATTTTGAATAAAAATTGTGAGAGCAGGCATCCCTGCCTAATATTAGAGGGGAAAGTATTCACTCTTAATCAAGTTGAGGAAGGTCCCCTATATTCCTAGTGTCCTGAGAGTTTTTATCATGCATGGCTGTTGAATTTGTCAAGTGTATTTTCTGCATCAGTTGATGTCATCATGTAATTTTTCTTCTCTGTAGTAGATTATATTGACGGTTTTCGAATACTGAATCAGCCTGGCATCCCTGGGATAAACCCAACTGCTAAATTCTGTTTGCCAACATTTTGGAAAGGATTTTTGCATGCATATTCGTAAGGGATACTAGTTTGTAGTTTTCTTTTTTGTATTGCCTTTGTCTGTTTGGGTTCACTCCTTTTTTACTTTCTGAACGAGATTGATAAAGTTGGTGTTAATTCTTCTTTAATTGTTTGGTAAAGTTCTCCAGTGAAACCATCTGGGTCTGGATATTTCTTCTTCAGTGATTAATTGCAAATTCAATTTCTTCGCTAATTATAGGGTTATTTACATTATCTATTCCGTGTTGGGTAAGTTGTGGCAGTTTTGTGTTTTTTGAGGTTATTATCTAAAAGTTTCCTTTCTTGCTAGGCTGTCCCTTTCCTGGTCCTTTGGTTAGATTGAGAAGGCTTTTCATGGTACTTTTATGTTTTTGGTCTGTATGTTGGTGTTTTAAGTTTCCAGCTTTTCCAGTATGCCATCTGGAATAAAAGGGCAATAAGAAAACACAGGGAGCTCACCACCGTGTCCTTCCTAGGGTCTCAGAGACCCTACTGGGCTCTCACCTTCTCTCACCTTTCAGTGTCTTCTTATGTTTTATATATGATGCCAAGCGTTTTCAGTTGTACTTAGTGGGACAATAGGGAAAAGTAGGTCTGTTTCATCTTCCTGCAAGTGGAAGCCCTCTTGTCTTTTATTTAACTTTTAAAAAGTCCAAAGAACGATTTTTTACTAGTTAGGAATTGTTTAAACTATCACGTTTGTTTTAGCTGTGCGTTTCTGACTGTGTCTTGAAAAATATTAAACATGTTACAGTTAGTTAATGTGTGGTAAATGGATGATTGAGAAAAATCTGTAACTTTATTGCCTGGTAAAAATTGAACCTGATAAAATCTGATCCAAGTTTTATAAAGGGCTTTTTTTTAATCACTCTACTATTCCTTCCTATATTAACTTTCAGAGTGGTTATAGCAACCAGTTTTAGGTTTAAAAATTCAGAAAAGAAAATCAAGTTTTAAAAGAGTAGATCTGTGACAATAAGCACAGTTCTGATAGATGAAACTTTAACCGAAAGTGGGATCCAGCTGCTCACCGCTCAAAAGCCAATAAAGAGGCCAGGTTTGTGGAAGGGAAAGTTTGCTTTACTTTGGATGCTGTCAACAGGGGGTGGGGGAGGGCGAGGGCGAGGGCGAGGGCGAGGGCGGACGCCTGTCCAAAGGCCGACTCCCCCTCCCCCGACAATCAGGGGGCAAGAGCTTCTATAGACAGGGAGGGGGCTGCATGCAGAAACAGCACAGCCAGCTCTGACAGTCATCTTGAAATTGGTCGTCGGTGGTCTGACCAGCGTCATCTCGATTGTTTTAGGTACAGTTAATCTTCAGTTCCAGGGTCGGTTTGTTTCCATTTCTTAGAGGCCAGTTCTCGGAATTGTGGCAGCTTATGTCATGGCTACAGTCTGGTCACCATGTAGTTCACTTCTTCCACCTGGCGGGGGTTTCAGTATCTATTAGACAGCTCGCAGGATGTGGCTCAGAATGTTACCTGTAGCCCTTGAGGAGGAACTAAAGGTCCTTGACTATGCTTAATGACTAAACTATTATTATTTGGTCTCCTTTGACTGTTTTCCTTTGTTTCTGCAGTTTCTCACTTGTCTGATTAAACTTATTCTTTGGCTAAAATTTTTCCACAGACAAAAGGCAGGCCGAGGACATGGGGAGGCAAGGACCATAGGGTCCTGCTCCATTTTAATACCACTGTGACAGTCCGTTACTCCTGAGGTTTCGATGTTCTTAAATGTACTTTTAAGGGACCATTAATTTCTCTCTCTTTTTCTCATCTATTGTTAATATATTAGCTTTTTAGTCTCCACAGATTCACTTTATCATATAACAAATAAAATTAAATAGAAATCTGCTATCTTCTAATACAAAAATAGTGAATCAAAACATTCTTGTACTAAGATATAAGATGACAACTGAGGTTCGTTTTCTCTGTGCTTGTTTGCACTATTATTAAGGCACACCTGAGTGTCACTGTCTCCATTCTGAAGCTTTTAATGGGAGCAGAAATGAAAAATGGCCATATGAATGTGGCTGTATAGGATTTTTACTGCTACATCCTTGTGGGTGTTTTGTTTGTTTTTTAAAGTAATCCTCTGTCCTGAGCACTATTTTTAAAGCCAAGTGGCAAGAAATTGTTAATGCACCCTTATATTCATACACTGATTTTTTTAAGGTGTCATCTATATCTGATTGTATGATGAGGGAATTCTTCATCATTATCTGTAGGCCCCACTTCCAGATACTGATGATCCCACAGTGTATCCTGAGTATCAGAATTTCTTAAAGCTTCCCAAGTGATTCTAACGTGCAACCAAGGTTGAGAACCACTGCACTAGAATTTAGCTTACTGTATTTAATGTGTTTTCTTTGAGAGTCTGCAGTTTCCCCTATTGTTAATATCTTAAATTTTTCTTACTTTTTTATTAATAGACTTTTTTTTAAAAGCAGTTTTAGGTCTATAGAAAAATGGAGTCTAAAGTACAGAGTTCCTATATGCTCTCCAATCCCCCACTCCCAGTTTCCCCTATTATTAACATCTTGCATTAGTATGATACCTTGTTATAAATGATAAGCCAACATTGATCCATTATTATTAACAAAAGTGCATAGTTTACGTTAGGGTTCAGTCTTTGTGGTGTACATTTTATGGATTTTGACGAATGTATAACAACATGTGCCTACCATTACGTTATTTTACAGAATTGTTTCATTGCCCTAAAAATCCCCTGTGCTCCCTCATTCATCTATCCCTCCCCTCCCAATCCCTTGGCAACCACTGATCTCTTTACTGTCTCCATGGTTTTGCCTTTTCCAGGTTGTCATATAGTAGTGGAATCTCATACAGTCTGTAGCCTTTTCAGATTGCCTTCTTTCACTTAGTAATATGCATTTAAGTTTCCTCCATGTCTTTTCTTTTCTTGATAATTCATTCCTTTCATCACTGAATGATAGTCCATTGTATGGACGGACCACAATTTGTTTATCCATTCACCTACTGAAGGAAATCTTGGCACACATTTGCTTCCACATTTTGCAATTAATGAATAAAGCTGCTATAAACATTTATTTGCAGGTTTTTGTGTAGACATAAGTTTTCAGCTCCTTTGGTCAAATACCAGGAAGCACAATTGCTGGGTTATATGGTCTAAGTATGTTTACCCATTCCTTTTTAATGGTTGCATACTATGATATGTGTTATTGATAATAACCCCCCCCCCCATTGATGGACATTTAAGTTTTAAATTTTTTAATTTAAATTACAAATAATGCTACAACAGAGTTTATACATCTTTTTGCACACATACTGATATTTATGTAGAATGGACTCCTAGAAGTAGGATTGCTCTGATCAAGATAACGTGCATTTGCCCTTAGCCACACGTAGTATTATCAAGTCTCCTGAGGAAAAATTTTGGCTGGACCTGAGGATTTGGAGGTCAGACTTAAAAATGGTAATTGAATCCACAGACATGGATGAAATTTCTGAGGGAGAAAATGTAGAGCAAGAAGAAAGAACAACCTAGAACAGAACACTAACTCCCAACATTTAACAGTCAAGTAAAGAATTGCCCTGGTGGTAAGAGAATAACCAGGATAAATGGTGTCAGGAAAGTGGAAGGCAGAGTGGATTTCAAAGAGGAGGAAGTGGTCCTCTGAGTTTATACTTTGCTGAGGGTGGTAAAGACTGCAATGTTTTTTTCGTGTTCAATGTCAGGGAGACCCTTTGACCTTAGTGAATAGAATGAAGGTGATTGGACCAAGATACACATTGAAATAGCCTGTGGAGTGAGTGGGGAGGTGAGGAAATGGCTGTTAATATAAATGCTCTTTAAAGGAGAGAAAGAGTAAGGTAACTGGAAGAAAAGATAGGGGTCACAGAGAGTTTTATTTGTGCCAGATAGCAGAGTCTTCAGCTTTTGTGAAAGTTAGTGGAAAGGAACTAGTAGAGAGAAAAATTCCAGAAAGTTGCGAAAAGCAAAACTTGAATTCGCCACTTGCCGGCAGCTATTTTTGTAGCACTTACACTGTATTAGGTATTATAAACGATCTAGAGGTGATTCGAGGTACACAGGAGGATTGCATAGGTTGTGTGCAAATGCTACAACACTTTATATAAGGAATATGAGCATCCTCGGATTTTGGTACCTGCTGGGGGTCCTGGAACCAATCCCCCGTGGATACTGAGGGATGACTCAGTATGCAGATGGAGCTGAGACCAAGAATGAGGAAGAGGACAGGTTTCTGGATCGAGACCTTTGGCAAAGAAAAGTGAATTTGTGTTTGCCCCTATGGTAACTACTGTAATTTCAACTTGTATTTTATGAGGATTTGAAAATTTCCCCAGGAAATTTTCAAAAGTCTTTGCTGCTTGAAGGTACTTTTAGAAGTCTCTAGCTTAATTCCCTTGGAAGGAATCAAAATCAACCCAATACCAGATTCACTCTTTGGAAATTAGTATTATAGCTAACTTTTGTTGTATTTGGGAATTTGACTTTGTGACCAGCAACATCATTACCATTATGGTAATACCTTTCATGAGCTATCAAATATGGTGGAATTTAAAGGTATTGATTTAGAAAAAGCTAATTTGTCAAACCAAGTGAACATCATTGATCCTAAAATGAACTGATTCAATGTATTTGATAACTAAAAAAAAATTATTAGCTATTCATGTATTGACTTACAGTATTACCTTTTGCTTTTCCCTCTTTTCAGAACTCTACTTAAGATTTTTATTCTTACCTTGATAGCTAAATTTACAGGTACTCTGAAGCTGGTAAGGATCTCTAACTTGCCAGAAGAAAAGAAACAATATGAAAATACCTCAGTAGGCTGGAGTGATGAGAATATGTCAGAACAAAATTTAACAATTGAAGAAAGTACAAATGTAATGCTTGGGTTCCAAACACACACACACAAATAGGAGGGAAGATGGGACGCTGAAGAACATAGTTTAGCATTTGTTAATTTTTTTATTTGAAATAATTTCAAATTTACAGAAAAATTGTAAGACTAATACAAAGAACTTGTTCATATTCTTCAGCCAGATTCCCCAGTTGTTAATGTATTTCCACATTTGCCTTATCATTTCATCCCTTTTGCTCTGTATTTTTTTCCTCAACCATTTGAGGGTAAGTTGTAGATATATTGAGCTATTATCCTTAAATATTTCAGTGTGTACTGCCTGAAAACTGGAACACTTTTGTACATAATCAGAGTACAGCCATCAAAGCCAGGAAGGTAGCATTGATATATTACTACCATCTAATCCACAGACCCTATTCATATGCCACAGATTTTTCCAGTGATGTCCTTTATGACACAAAACCACACACACATACTTACAAACCTACTTTCCTTTTACCTTCTTTTCTTTCTGATCCAGAGTTCAGGTTGGGATCATGTGTTGCATTTATTGTCATGTCTCTTTAGCCCCCTTTTCCCTGGAACAGTTCCTTAGCGCACTCCAGGTTTTTCATTACCTTGACATTTTTGAAGAATACAGTCCAGTTACTTTGTTGAAAATCCCTTAATTTGTGTTCATCAAATGTTACTTCATAACTAGATTCAGGTTATGTAGTTTTGGCAAGAATACCCTGGAAGTGATGCTGAGTTCTTACTGCGACATCTGAGGAGGGGCACACGCTGTCGATTCATCTGACTGCTGGGGACTCACTTCGTAAAGTGAGATATGCAGGTGTCACTGCTGTAAAGTTAATAAGTATTTTGTATATGTTAGTAAGTAAATATTTTGTAGGGAGATACTTTGGGACAATGTAAATACCTTTATCAAACATACCTATTAATTTTTACTTTCATTGATGATTCTTATTTGGATCATTTATTACTGAGATAGCTGGCAAATGATTTTTCTCATTCAGTCATTCCTTCTACTTTTCTTAGTTGGTATTCTACTACAAGAAAGAGCCATCCCTTCTCCGTTTGCTTATTTATGTCAGTGTGGACTCATGAAATCCTAACATTTTGGTCAATGTATTATATAATTGATTACTCTCATTATTTGTTTTGAATGCTCAAATTGTCTCAGACTTGGCCAGCAGGGTCCTTTTCAAGGTGACTCCTGTATTCTTTTGATGCATCTCCAACATTTTTTGAGCATTTGCTTTCTGGCACAAAGTATTCCAGGCTCACCTTGTACTTTCCCTGACCCAGCTCTGCATTCAGGCACTTCTCCAAGGAGCTCTAGTTCCTTTTTGTGGAGAGTAATATTTAGCAAACAAGATCTGGGCAATAAGTATGCTCATTGCTACTGGGGTTTCATTGCTTCCAAGCCCTCTCAACAGACAGATCTAGGAAATGCACTCACGCACTTATATCTTCTTGTGTATTTGTATGTTGATACAGTGTATAAACACCATGAGTTTTCACCTGTACCTCCAATTCTGATCCAACACAGCAGAACTTATTCTAGTCTTCTCCCTTTCTAGCCCTTCTCTGGCAGAGAAATCCAGCTCCCATTTTTCTCGGTATATTTATTTATATGATCAGTTCCTCTGTATGTAAATAATCTCTTGACCACACAAGCCAGGAAGGGCTTAGGCGGCTCTGGACTCGAAGACTGCCTCTTTGGCCCCAGCCCCTACACACATCAGCAGCTGCACAAACCAGCTTCCTTTGTCTTTGAGAAACTCTGTAATGGTAAGTTTTACGTGTTTCAATTTACATTTATTATATTGTTACAAGTTTTTAAGTGTAGCCTTTATTAGGGTAAACATTGGTGGTGAAAAAGGAAGTATTTAAGGATCAAAACACATAGAGTAGAAATTTGAAAGAATACAACTCTTATTCATCATCAGGAGGGGTTTGCTATTAGCATTTTACTTAGGTAACCAGTAACCAGTATCGGAGTAGAGTCCTCACGGCAGTGAGCTGAGGCAGGAGGTGAAGTTGGTGTGGTTTTTGCACGCTGTAGACGATGAGTCTGGCATTATCCTGTTTTCCTCTGGTGACCTTTTTACAGGGCTTTGATGCCATAACGTCAGAACTAATCTGGAGTTCTTTCTGATAAGAATCATCTTGATGAATTAGTTTGATATTATGATTTCTGGGAGTCAAGAGGTTTTTTTAATTACCATCATATCACGAGTTTGACAACATTATGTAGTTTTTTCCCTTTAAAAAGATATTTCCACCAGGACAGTTAGGCAAGAAAATGAAATAAAAGGCATCCAGATTGGAAAGGAAGACATAAAACCATCTTTATTTGCAGATGACATGATCTTGTATATAGAGAATCCTAAAGACTGTACTAAAAAACTATCGGAACTAATAAGTGAATTCAGCAAGGTTACTGGATAAAAGATCAACACACAAAACTCAGTTTTATTTCTGTATACTTGCAATAAACCATCTAAAAATGAAATTAAGTAAACAATTTTATTTATAATAACATCAAAAAGAATAGAATTGTTAGGAACAAATTTAGCAGAGCAGTGAAAATTTTATATTCTGTAAAATACAAAGCACTGTTGAAAGAAATTACAGAAGACCTAAATAAATGGGGGGGAAAATTCCATGTTCATGGATCAGAAGACTTAATATTAAGTCTTCAAATTGACCTACAGATTAAATGCAATCCCTATTAAAATAGCAGCTGGCTTCTTTGTAGAAATTGATTGTTGATCCTAAAAGTCACATGAAAATTAAAGGAACCCAGGGCTTCCCTGGTGGCGCAGTGGTTGAGAGTTCGCCTGCCGATCCAGGGGACACGGGGTCGTGCCCCGGTCCGGGAAGATCCCACATGCCGCGGAGCGGCTGGGCCCGTGAGCCATGGCCGCTGAGCCTGCGCGTCCGGAGCCTGTGCTCCGCAACGGGAGAGGCCACAACAGTGAGAGGCCCACGTACCGCAAAAAAAAAAAAAAAAAAAAAAGTAAAGGAACCCAGAATAGCCAAAACAATCCTTAAAAAGAAGAACAGAGTTAAAGACTATGTGATTCTGGTATATAGATAGACATATGTATTAGTGGACTAGAATTGGGAGTCCAGTAAGAAGCTCATATTATGGTCAATTGATTTTCAAAAATGATACCGAAGACAGTTGAGTGGACGAAAGCATAATCTTTTCAACAAATGGTCCTGGGTCAACTGGATATCCACATACAAAAGAATGAAATTGATTCCCTATTTCACATGATATACAAAAATTAACTCAAAATAGATTGGATCCAAATGTAAGGGCTACAACCATAAAACCCCTAGGGAACAAAAATAGGAGTAAATCTTCATGACCGCGGATTTGGTGATGGTTCTTAAATATGACACCAAAAGCACAAGCAACCAAAGAAACAAATTCGACTTCATCAAAGTTAAACACTTGTATACTTCCAAAGACATCATCAACAAAGTAAAAAGGCAGGTCATAGAATGGGAGGGTGTATTTGCAAATCATATATCTGATAAGGATCTAATGCCCAGAATATATAAACAACTCTTATAGCTCAATAAAAAGCCCAGTTTAAATGATTTGAATAGAAAGAGGATATATGAATGACCAATAAGAACATGAAAAGAAACTTATCATCATTAGCTTTGACCCAGTGCAAATCAAAATCACAGTAAGATGCCACGTCATACCCACTAGGATGGCTACAATAGGAAAAGCAGATAAAAACAGGTGTTGATGAGGATGTGAAGAAATTGGAACTTCATACACTGCTGGTAGGAATGTAAAATGGTTCAGCCACTTTGGAAAACGTCTGGCAGTTCTTCAGTAGGTTCAACACAGAGTTACCATAGGACCCAGCAATTTCACTTCTAGGTATATATCCAAGAGAAATGAAAACACACAGAAACTTGTACACAAATGTCCATAACAGCATTATTTATAGTAGTTTAAAAGTAAATAACCCATATGTCCATCAACTGCTGAATGGACAAATAAAAATTGATACAGTAGTTCCCCCTTAAGCCTCAGGGGATATGTTCTAAGACCTCCAGTGGATGCCTGAAACCATGGATATACTGAACCCTATATACTATGTTTTTTCCTATATACATACCTATGATAAAGTTTAACTTACAAATTAGGCACAGTAAGAGAACATCCGAATTGCCAACATCACTACCTTGCACTTGGAGCCATTACTGAGTAAAGGAAGGGTTGCTTGAACACAAGCGCTGTGGTATTATGACAGTTGACTTGATAACCAAGATGGCTACCAAATGACTAACAGGTGGGATACACTGGACAAAGGGGATGATCCAAGGGGTGGGATGGGGTGGTGCGAGATTTCATCACACTACTCAAAGGAGTGCACCCTTTAAAACTTATGAATTATTTCTGGAATTTTCCATTTAATATTTTCGGACTGTGGTTGACCACAGGTAGTTGAAACTGAGGAAAGCAAAACTGTGGACAAGACGGGGGAAACTGCTGTGTGTCCCTACAATAGTATATGATTTGGCAATAAAAAGGAGTGAAGTGCTGATGCCTGCTGTAATGTGGATGAGCCTCGAAAACTGTGTGCTAAGTAAATCAGTCACAAAGATCACATATTGTCTGATTCTGTAGAGAGATTGGTACTGCTTAGGGCTAAGGAAGTTCGGGACAGTGGGGAGTGACCGCTAATAGGCATGGGGTTTCTTTCTGGGTTGCTGAAAATGCTCTAAAATTGATTGTTGTGATGGTTACACACCTCTGTGACTACACTAAAAACCATAGATTCGTGCACTCTAAATGGGTGGATTGTATGGTGTGAGAATTGTTGCTGTAGAGCTGTTGTTGCGTATTCTGTCACAATAAGCTAAGTTTAGATTTGTTTGCTTAGTTTTCATTTTTAACGAAAAAATATTCTGAGTGAAATGACTAGCCAACAGTATTCCTTACAGAATACGAAAATGTGTAATTCTCCCTGAGGGATTTCCAAATCGATTTTTGAGTCTCCCACCAAATGGGCTTGAAGACCTCACTGATTGAGCTCAGTTAATTTCTGTCATAACTGCTGTGTATTCCCTTGCCTTGCCCTTTGCTTTCCCATACTAAAAAGCTTCCTCTCAAATTCTCTCCACCTTCCCCATACACTCCCCCATGGCAATTAAAACATTTGTTAATACCTCTTGTCACTTTACAGTGTTCTAAATCATGTTTGGCTTTGAACTTGCCAGAGTTGAGTTTGGTTTCATAGTTGGGTTCCATCATGTATTTATTTGTTCAAATTTTCAAATTCCATTATATCCCCGTTTTGCCCAATGATATTTAGCTTCGTTAATGTTACCGAGTCTACCATTTATACAGCTATCTTTATGAGAAACTGTATGTAACAAGTATGTAACTTGTTTTTATGTTTATGTTTTCATGTTCTTGCAATGCTGTAACAATAAATAAAGAAGTTAAGAAAACAGACTGTTTCATCAGTTTCTGGAAAGCCTAGAAGTTACAGAGTCTCTTTAAGAATAACGAATGAGTTAAATCCCCGTAAGAAGGAGAGGTAAAGCTTTGATCTCTAGGTTTTTTCCTTTGAAAGCACCCGTGATGTACAGTTCACCTCCTGTGAATAAAGAGCTGGGGGAAATCAAGCAGCTGCTGCCCACCAGAGTTTTCCTTCAAGATTAAAACATCACAGAGTTGACAGCATATTTGTATCACTGGAGATCAAATGCTCATCTCAGAAAAGGGTTTGCAGGATTGCCTTTGGTTTTTATTTTATGAAATTAAATTGTGATACGTTAGAGAAGGGAAAGATGGAAGAAGTTCGTGTTGGCGGACATTTTTAAGACATCTCAAAATGAGCTGGCAGCTTCCCGTAGATGAGATGACAAATCGCCTTTAACCTCAGAATGGCTTTATTTTTCTAGTATCTTCAAGATCCCCTCAAGAAGAGGCCTGTTGTGCTGTATCGGTTTAGCTGTGTAGCTTTTTGTCTACAAATGCTGATAACATGTGTCAGGCAAGCAACACACATGATTACAGGAGGGTTTTGTGAGGATCTTTGCTTTTTTTTTTAACTTTAGTAAATAAATCAACTAATTTTCAGTGTTTTAAGTGTCTGGTAGAATTTTTCTTGTTTAGGTTTTAAATTTAAATTTTAATACTAATTATATAGATTCTACTAAGAATCAGAATCTGCCTTCATTGCAGATGAAATTAATGGTTATAAAACTGCAGACTGCTAATCCCAGAAAACACAATTGTAGTTTGTATAATGATAGTCAGTGGTTTCTGAAGTTGATGCAATACCCATCGAAAGGGTAATTGACTTGATTTTCTGGCCGTAATGTAAGATGTGGCTAGAATGTAATCCAAAAGACTCTGTATTTAAATCTTTAAATGCATCTTATGGAATTGTTAAACTCTGAGAACGTGGATGGACTATTTGGGGAGGCAAGGAGGAGAAGGGTCGGAGAGAGGATTGTGTGTGCGGGCCGACATCACTATTTCTGTATTATTTGAGTTCTTAAAAAAGCATTACTTTTATGGTTTAAAAAGATACAAAATAAGAAGTGGATGTGCATTTTATTGAGTATTCAGTAATTTCATTGATGACTAATTCCTAGAAAATGTTAAGGTTAGTTCAGGTTATTGAAATATCAAGTTTTAAACATTTTACAGTGTATCTTTTCTTTGTTTCTCTTACACTCTGTCTTGTTGATCTGTTTCCTTTTTCAAAAGTACTGGCGGTTTTAGATTGATACTTTGGCACCTTTGGGTAGGCAGAATTCTAAGTTTACATTCCAAATTGGAGCTGCAATTTCAGTGTTTTTAGGTGGGGAAAGATGTGCTTGATTGCTACTTTTTATCTCTATGATGTTTCAGTACCTTTTTTTTTTTTACAGTCAAAGTGTGATAATGGGAACATTTAAGAATTGGGGGCAATTAAGAAAACTAATTTGTATTTCAATACATTTATAAAAAGTTTCAGTTAAGTCTCAGTATTTTGGTGAAATGGTGATAGAATGTCAGGAACACAGCATTTGGAATAGTAAACAAACAACAGCAGTAACTGTAACTACAGTGCCATGAACTTCCGAAGTATTTGAGCACTGAGACCAAATATATTTGCGTCTCCCATGACTTGGATATATTAACATTGAAGGCAATGAGGAGAGGATTTTACAATTCATTATTACCACTTTTTGTGGTAATTACATGTGATGTTAAAAAATCAACAGCTGGTTGATATCTACTTTTTGAGTATATTAAGCATTTGACTACTTTAATCCAGAACAAAGGCCTCAAAAGTATTTGGAGTAAAAAGAACTATTGAACTTGATTGATTTCTTTGCTATAAGGTTCTCTAAAAATGCTATAAATTAATTGAGAATTTTTATGAAAATTAGCTATATAAGTTAAACGATAGACTCAGCACATCACAGGCCAGTGTGTGTTTCGGTGGTTGAATCTTAAAGCTTTTCCTGTAATCTTAATAAACAGAAATGAAATATATTTTTTGACAAATGAAACAATACAAAATTTCCTACTCTCTAAGAGGAGTGCACTCTAAAATAGTTGATGTAAATTATACATAATGGTGGGTTTTTCCTAATCTTCTGTTTTCATTTTTATATGTCATACTAGAAAAGAATAAAAATTAGAGGGTGGCATTTCATTCTAGATAAAATAAGATAATGGCATATCAAATCTTAAGTTTTTATTTGTTAAAGTGTTCCATTCATTTGAATTTTAAAGGATGTCTGTCCTAAACTATTTTAGGATAAAGGTTTAAACTGTGAAACATCATTCTGTGTAGTTAAATATAGACATGCTTTAAAATGCCATTTTAAAAAGTCAGGGTTTTAGATTTAGCCGGTTTTGTGCAATTTTGCCACTGTCCTTGCTTCTCTCCTTTGCTCTTCTTACTGATCTTTTCTATTTGTATTAGTTTCTAAGCATAGTTGAATCTAACCTTTTCCTACTAGTAGCATTTATAAGCAGGTGATGGAGATTTCTGTGTTGCAATCCATGTGCTTTAAACTGTCAGAAACTGACAGCAGGAACCAGGTCCCTGCCTTTTCCTTTGCTTGTCATTTACCCTGGTAAGGGATGTGGTAACCTAGTAAATGTCAAATATTTAGTTGTTTTAAAGTATGTGCATTTTCTGCTTCCGTTGGATAAAGTAATTTGTAAGAAACAACACATATTTTGAAGTCCAACGAGGTACACCAAAGCCACTTGAAGTATTTACAACAGAGAACATTTAATTCACGGAATTGGTGATAACAGGCAGTGGTATTGCTGAGAGTCAGGAGCACAGAGATGTGACCCAGAGAGTAGCAACAGCAGGAAACCACTGCCACCCCTGGGCTGAAGAGAAAAGGGGCTCAGGGTCCAGGGAGGGCAGCCAATAGAAGCTGGGTAGTTCTAGGCAAAGGGAACAGTTAGAGATAAGTACTGTTAACAGGTTAATGTATGTTTGTCCAGATCTTTTTCTATGCATATACTAGGCTTTTAACACTGAACCTATTTTTTTTTCACTTAACAATCTATTTTCCTTTGTCTTTTTAATAGCTGTATAACATTTTACTGTATGGATATACCTTAACATGTTTATTAACCAGTTCTCCATTATGGACATTTATGTTGCCTCCAGTTTTTTAGTATTACAGAGAGTATTGCTGTAAATATCATTACACATATATATAAACACTGGTGTGTTTGTTTTTCTAGGACAGTGGTTCTCAGTCCACCTCTTAGGCTTAAGAAAATACTGATGCTCAGGTTCCATTGAGACAAGTTTTTAAATCAGGATCTCTGGGAATAGGATCCAGGCTTTGGTATTTTTTAAAAACTCTTCAGATGATTCTCATATTTAGTCAGCTGTGGGCTGATTCTGAGCACTGGTCTTGCTGAGTCAATGATTTAAAAAAAAAACATTTTAGTAGATGCTGTTAACATTGTTTTCTGTATTAGTTAGGATTAAGAGCAACTGCCAATAATAGAAACCTAAAATAATTTGTCTTAAGGTAGTTTTTTTCTGTTTTATGTAGAATTCTAGACAGAGGCAGTCCAGGGCTGGAATGGCCGTTTTGTTCCACGAAGTTCTCAGGTACCCAGGTTCCTTCTAGCTTTTGTTTTTGCTGAACCGAGAGAAAGCTGCAAGACAGAGGTTAGAGCTCCTACTGTGATATTTATGCTCTAAGCAGCAGGATGAAGGAAGGGCTGAAAAAGGAAGGAGGCAAAACCCTGGGCCAGCTGTCCTACAAAACCCTTTACTTGTATCCTGTTGGCCAGAACTTGGTCACAGGACCACACCCGGCTGCAAGGAAGGCTGGGAAACAGTATGCCCTGCTAAAAACCAGGAGTTCTTCTATGTGGAAGAAAGGAGAACCGATAGTGGCCGTCTCCGAGAAAGCTGCAAGCATCTGCCCTCCTGCCTGCGCAGCACGAGTGCCCATCGCCCCAACCTGGCCAGTTCAAGTCAGCCCAGACTGCTGAGTCAACAGAAAGCCTCACTGCAGGGATGGAAACTTCACACAGTGAATGTTGGCTCTGGGAGAGGCAAAATAAATTTAAATCAGACTCAGGAAAGATGCTGGAGAGCTGTAAACTTCATCATGTATGAGAAAATAATAAGGACATTGAAGGCCATTTGAAAAATTGCATACAATTCCTTGTCTGTCTCCCTGATGTTTCAGCTCTTTTTGTGGAGGGAATTTACTGTCTTTCAGCAAGGCATTTGTTATTTATTAACATACTCAAGTTAGTCTTAATACTGCACAGTGTCATTTGAACATACTGCTCAGAGAAGATATCTTAATACGTAGTACATAATTTTTATACTTCAGTTAAACATTCTTAAATTAGGAAATGAAACGTGATTTGATAGGCGCTGGTTTTAATCCATATTTTTTGTTAATGCAGTGGATGGAGATCGCAGTCAGGAGCCTGACCGCCTGCAGGTGTTTTACAAGAAGGCCATAATGCCTTACGGTGTGTATAAGAAGCAGCAGAGAGACCCGAGCGAGGAGGCCGCCGTGCTGCAGTACGCGAGCCTGGTGGGGCAGACGTGCTCCGAGCGGATGCTGCTCTTCAGAAACTGAGTCAGCTCAGTCGCCTCTCTGCCCGGGCACTCCTGCCAGCGTTGTGCTGCTGACGTGTGCAGCAGTGCAGGTTCATTACCTGGGGGAAACTCTGTAACCGTCCGCAGATTAGACTTTTTAATTTTGATGGCTATATAGCTTTTCTAAAATATTTTGTGGCAGTGTATTTGTGAGAATCTCATGGTTAATATAAAGATTTTTAAAATGTGTTATGACCGAGACTCATAATCGAGGTTTATCATTTCGGAAGTCTGTTTTATGAACAAGAGACGGTAAACTTCTCTTGTTAATATTAAAACAAACTGTTTCCTCAGAGCCATTTAAAACATTCGTTTATGCTGAAAGACCTTAGGTGTGGGGAAGAAGTGGGAATTCTGTGTCATCACTTAGAAAATGTCTTCTCAAGGCAACAAAACTGAGCTGTTACTCAGTGTTCAGTATTACATTACTGCCGAATGTTATACTATGTAGTTTAATAGAAAACTTGAAGAAAAGGAAATAGTACAAACTTCCAAAAACGGTTGTTTGTTGTGTTAACATCGGGTGTCTCTTTACCCAGGACAGTCCTATTCGTGTCTGCTGTCTTGGCACAGTTATTTTTCCCAGAATAATTCTTACTCGTGCTCCCTTTTACTCTCCAAAATATCCCAGTTTGGACAATAAAATACGTGATTACCGTAGCTATATGTTATATTGTCGAAACTGGGATACTTTGCGTTATTTCTCAGATCTAAGAAGTGCAGTTTTTTTTAGAAAGTTGTTGGCTCCTGCCTTGACCTAAGCCCCATCAAAGGTAAATATAGACTAATTTTTGTTTCCTTAGAACTCAGGACACTTGTTTTTGGTTATTGATTAAAAGTTAGTTTCTATCTGACTGCTTTTATAGCTGTGCCACGCATTGCATTCAAGTGAAGCAGGAATCATCTTGACCTCTGTTCCGGGGCAGGAGGCGAAACCACCCGGTTCTTGCCCTTTGATTTGGGGGTCAGAGAGGAGACACTACACTTACTAGTCTGCAGCAGAGGCGGGTCCTTCTTTCCCTCTCCCTTCTCTTAGTTGGTCCTTCACTCATTCAGCAGATGTCCCTTGTCCCCCACCTTCAAGGTGGCAGGCACTGTGCCAGGAGGTGGGAGGGGGGCAGGCGAGTCGAGCTGTGCTGGAGGTGGGGAGGGACAGAGGAGGCTTACTCTCCTGTGCTCTTTCTCAGCTGACCACCACCTGCTGCCACCTGCTTGGCCACTGAGTCCTTTTCATTTCTCATTTTGCCCATATTTTCATTTTCTGTTGATTTATCTTTTAAAAAACCGTGTTATAAAACTTAGTGGCTTGAATCCCACTACCGATTTTTAAACTTTTAAATTCACTGAGTTTAGGTATAAAACATTAGAAAATAATTTCAGCTAGCTAGAATAAAAGGAAGGATCATAAAACAATGGTTTTAAAAATCAGATGTCTAGAAGTTCAACATCCAAATAAATTGTATTTATTCATTCAGAGAGAGAGAGAGTGTGTGTGTGTGTAGCACCTACCATGAGCAGGTACTTAGCTAGCTGGGGATGGAGTAGTGATGGCATGGATTTTGCATTCTCTGGAATTTTGTCCTTCAAAATAGTCTCCCAAGAGCATTTGATAGACTCTTATTTAGAACTGCCTTCAGAATCTGTAGAACATATAAAAAAATATTTCCCTCTAAAGTGAAGATAGCTTAATTTTTTAATTTATGAAAATGATACTTTAAGCAGCTAAACATTAAGCAAAGCATAAATAAGAAAGTAAGAATGACCTGAAATCCTATTGAGTTGAAAGAAATTTCAAAATAGGACTTCAGAAGCGTTGTGAGTAATCTCAGTATTATTAAAATAAGTAGGGTGGGTCCATACCTGGTACCCTTGGCATTGGCATGTCCAGGTTGATGTCATCAGGTGCGTTACACAAACTTTCATCTTAGTGTGTAGAATGGAATTCATTAAGATCACAACTCAAGTATCAGATGAAGAGAAAGCTTGGATCTTACTTCTTACCACAACTCTGGTGTTTTCCTGCAGAGTTCAGTTTAGGATCCCTTCAGAGGAAAAGGATTAAGCCCCCTCTCTGGAACCGTGGTGCTCTCCCTGTGCGTGGCTTTCTAGGTTGGCTCCATTGAAGCTCCAGAGAGAGGTGGGGACGAAGATTCTTCTACTCGGTTGCTATTTTCGTGTGTTGTTTTTCTGAGAGTAGACAGTGTGTTGATCCTCATGAACAAGGTGTCTTCAGAAGACGGTTATTTGTTCTTTTGAGCCCTGCTGAGTGAATGTTGATAGTGGGCTAGAAAAGGACAGTCAAGGAAAGTGACTTGGCTCGGTCAGGTGACAAGCAGTCTAGCTGAGAAATCTGATTTTGCATGAACGGCTTTCATCTAAAGCAGGATGCATGAGAACCTTTCAAAGATAGTTTATATCTTTTCAAGGCTGGAAGCTTTGCATTTACAATCTTAGTGCTGCAGTCCCTTTCTGATTTCAGGTAAATTTATATGCCTGCCTCCCTGTCTTGGGAGCAAAAATGTAATAAAGATTCCCCATGCTGTCATCTTTATTTAAATTATTTCAGTTCTGTGAGATTTTTGTTATCTTATTTTTTTTTAAATGTAATCTGAGCACTTTCTTTATATTCTGAAAGACAGAGGCTATTACGAGATGAATATATTATTCATTTGATTAAAATTATTTAGAGAAGAAGTTATTACTGTTTACGTTTGCTTTCAGATATTAGCTTATTCTAATTTTTATCCATTTTTCAAAATATCAGTTGTATATGATTTCTTATGTTTTGGAATTTATTATGTAAATGAATCTTTTCAGATTTCCGGACACTATATGGTTTCATTTGGTAAAGCTTTATATTATTTCAGTAGAATAAAGATGAGAAAGATGATGATCAGCTACTTAAAACGTATCTACTGTTGCTCACTTTAGAGAAGGAAATGAAGTGGAAACAATTGGGAAGTGTTTGAATTAGGCTCTAGTTACTCAAATGTGGATTATTTTCCAAAAGAAAACCAGTGACTGTAAGACAAAACACGTTTGGTTTTTGCATGTGATAGTTTTTGCTCTTGTATATGCTTTTTGAACAGTCCATTTGATAAAGCTGGAATGGAAAAAATAAAACTCCCTGTCTGCAGCGGCTGTTGGTGGTCATTACTGAAAGGCCAACGTGTCCATCTTTCGAATTCTTGGCACATTTCACCTGCAGTGAGTATGCAGGAAGCTGAGGTCGCCACTGGCTACGTGAATGACAGTGTTTAATTTGCAGTAATTGGAATCTCAGATCACTTAGTCACCTAAATCAAAGCATGATGGATTTCTTTCTCAGGAATAAATGAAAGTAAAGTATTACCTTTGGGTAAAAGAATGTCTGTTCCCTAATTTTTCGCAAGATAAATCAGGGAATAGACATTCTTTTACCCAGAGGGACTCGAAATAATATTTAAGTAGCAAACGCAAGTATAAATTTCTCTTAAAAAGTTTAGTTTTCAGAGAAATTTTCATAAATACCTCACAAAGCAAAGTATGCTTTCATCCTTCGCAAGAGTCCACAGCATACTTCTAGAATACATTTTGAAGTGTTTTGTCTTTTTACGGTTCAGGGGACCCTGGTGGGTTTATGATAAAATGAATCCTGTTTCCCAAGTGATTTGAATATTACTTATAAATCCCACTGATATTTTTTCCAGAATGGAAATAGCTTTATTATTTTTCTTATTTGAAATGGATAGTGTTCACCAGAAGACATTTAGACAGTATAGAAAAGTGTACCAGAGAAAATAAGTCACTTACAATCCTGTCACTATTACTACTGTCATTCACATTTTGGTGTGTGTCCTTTCAGACTTTTTTCTACTTACATTTATGTATATGTTTTATTTTGAAATAAATGTGAAATTACGCCATGTATATTGTTTCATAATTTTTTCATCTATTTATTTTTTTGAACATCTTAATTTACTGTGAAAATGAAAATAGATTGGAAGAATAGTCATTTAAATGGCTGTATAATATTCCACTGTGTCTATACTCTTTTGAGACAGGAGGTTTAAGACTTTAATCCCATCTTATGGGTGACAGGAGTTGTAATTGATCGGCATTAATTGTTTTTCTCAGTTCTTTGTAACACTTGGCAACATTGTTCTTATTCCTCATTGCCTGATTCCCTTTGCCTTTCACTGGACAATAGGAATTTTCTCCTTACTTGAAGTTTCAGAAAATGTGTGGCTTTTAAAACTTAGTGCCCCTCCTCTCATTGTCCCTCAACTAAATATTTCCTGGGAGACCTACACTATTGTTTTTACAGTTTGCACACCTCTAAAATTTCCAGTTAGAAAATGTCTTATTTAAACGCTTAAAGTTATTTAAAACCATTTAAGCTTCTGATTCATTGATTCTTTGTAGAACAGAGGTCTTTAAAATGCGTGCCTGGAAAGGGTGGATAACCATACCACTATTTTTAATTTAGCTCAGTTTTTTACGTTTAAAAGTATGTTGGCTGTTTAAGATTTAATTCTAAGTAAAACTGCATTTTTCATATCCAGTTAGTGTCAAGTTGGTGTCTTCAATCCAGTCCTATCCAGAAAATATTTTCCAATTAACTGTTGCAGTTAGACCAAACATTAAAGTTGCTGAATATGTTTTGCATGCCAAACTTTTCTTCTTTTAGACTCCAGAGTAGCTTGGAGATTTGTATAGCTTGGTTTCCTCGTCACATCTCTTCACCTGCAATGTGAAGAAGCAATTCCAAATAGAAGTGCTGTTTTTTTTTTTAAAACAAAACAAAACAAAAAACCCCTAGCATAGCACATCTTATGTTATGTGGCACTTGTGATTTTTAATAGTTAATTACCTGTTAATATGACACTCAAAAGTAAATGTTTCAGCCACCTTGGAGGCAGAGAAAGATATCCCTCACTTGTCTGGCAGGTATAAAGCAGACTGTTAGCAACGACCACAAATATCTTCGTTTCTTTCATCGTTACAATTTTATTGAAGTCAGTATGCAGAAAGTGGTTTTAAAACATTTATTTATCATTTATACGTTGCCAGCTAGAGCGATTTGTACCAGAACGGTATAAATATTGTACTCCCAACTTGCATGATTCAACTCTGTGATTTTGGATCACACTTGCCCCTGAACCTTAATTTTTCATGCTTTTGTCAGTCTCTGCCAGGGTCTTAAAATCATTTAACATAGGCCTTTTTTTTTTTTTTTTAATTAGCATTAAATGAGAACTCATGAATACTTCATGAAGTCCAATTCATCACTTTGTTAATTCGGTATTCAGTGAGTCTGAATAGCATCTCTCAACTAATGGAGCTTTTTGATCATGAAACAAGAAAAACAGCATTTTAGGCTTGTGGATTCGGTGCTTAAGGCTCTTGGCTCAGTTGTATGTGGACAGTTGTATGCATTTTTCCAGCTCAGTTTAAAATATTGAGAGATGGCCAGATTGTAAGTTGGAAGCTAACCGTTACTGATGTTATTTTATTGACCATTAAAGCAAAGATTGTGTGTGTGTGCGCGCGCGCGCACGTGTGTGTGTGTATATTTATGTATATATATTGGGTCGGCCAAAAAGTTCGGGTTTTTCCGTAATAACACACAGTGAGAGAGAGTGTACTTAATTAAAGCATGCTGGTGATAGTATGATTTATTCTCAGTTTTCATTCAAAGGGTCAATTTGATAAAGGGTTTGGATATGTAAGACTGTTGTAGGGACTCCCCTGGTGGTCCGGTGGTTAAGACTTCGCCTTCCAATGCATGGGGTATGGGTTCGATCCCTGGTCGGGGAGCTAAGATCCCACATGCCTCAGGGCCAAAAAAACAAAACATAAAACAGAAGCAATATTGTAACAGATTCAATAAAGACTTAAAAAATGGTCCACATCAAAAAAATCTTTTAAAAAAATAGACTGTTGTAGAAGTCATACAAACTGATAAAGCTGTTCTGTCCAATAACAGCCTGTAGCCACATGTGTCTATTTAATTAATTAAAATTAAAATTTAGTCCCTCAGCCTCACTAGCCACATTTCAAATGCCCAACAGCCACATGTGGCCCCAGCTGTCGTATTAGTTTCCTGGGGCTTCTGTAACAGGTTACCACAACCTGGATGTCTTAAAACAACAAGAATTTATTTTCACGCAGTTTTGTAAGCTAACGTCCCAAATCAAGGTCTGGCAGGACCATGCTTCCTCTGATGGATCCAGGGAGAATCTTTCCCTGCCCCTTCCAGCAATCCTGGGGGTTTTTGGCTGGCAGCTGCGTCCCAGTTTCTGGTGGTTCTGCTTTCGTGTTCACGTGGTCATCTTCCCTCTGTGTTTGTTTCTCTGTGTCTTCTCATCTTTTAGAACTCAGTCGTATTGGATTTAGGGCCCACCCTAACCCAGTATGACCCCATCTTAATACATCTGCAAAGACCCTGACTCCAAATAAGGTCACATTCACAGGCACTGGGGTTAGGACTTCAACATAGCTTTTGGGTGGGAGGACACAATTCAACCCAGAGGAGCTGCCATGTTGGACAGTGCAGATACAGACCCCTTCATCATTGTAGCAAGTTCTATTGGACAGTGCTGCAGTAAGGCGATTTTTAAAACTTTGTCATGATTTGATACTTTTTTAAGGTTTCTATATGGCAAAACACCATGGAACTACTACAGCAAAACGTTTGGGGCAACTTATTTTGACACTTTCTGGTCTCTCTTAATTTCCATTGTGCAATCTATTCCATCTTTGATTTACATGCATCTATGCATATGTATGAATTTGTGGTATCTCATCACCCTGGGGCTGTGTCAGTTTCCTAAGTTACCTGCCATGTCATGATTTAAACTATGTACAGAGATAGTGTTTCTTTAAGAACAATTTGAATGGAAGATTAATTTAGAAATGTACAGGATTCCTGCTATTTTATTATTTCCATTTTTATATTGCATCTTTCTCATTGTTCTAGTTACATGTTAATTTTGATCAAATAGAAAAAATTTATAAATTTGTCAAAGTCTGAATCTATAGCAATAAAAGGATCTAAATGCATCCCCCAAAAGCAGTCTACCAAAAAATTATGCAGTGACTAACTTTGCAAAAGGAAAGTGGGAAAAACAAATGCTCATCATATCATCTCTCTCATACTGTTTAATCTACAGCTGGTGGTTACCTCACGTGCATAAGTGGACTCAGAAGACAGATTAGATTGATTTACAGCTCTGCTTTTTAAAGATTTTTTTATTCCTTTATTATTATATATTTCAGGGTAATTTGGCTAGCCTACTTCTAGCCAAAACTGTGTCGTCAGTGTTCTCAGCATGAAGCTCTTTAGGAATCTCAGTAGAGGCATGTTACTTAGATACGGAGAAGTTAGTTTGGAGGTACTTCACCAAAACCGCTTGCAGACCCCCGTGAGCAGAGCTGCCAGTGGTGGGAGATCAAAGGAGCCTCCGAGGTCGGTCACGGGCCACTGGGAGCTCCACACAGTGTGAGGGATGATGTCTACAGAAATGAAGAATTACTGTCTCTAGTCTCCCTGGTTTTCTGCCTATTCTTGAGAGCCACCGTGGTTTACCTAATACTATTCCATACGCTGATTTCTTAAGAAGGCCAGAAGAACATCTGTGCGTGGCCAAGCTGCATCTACGACAGCTGGTGGCTCGTGCTTGAGGTCATTAACATCTGATAATGTCACCAAAGATTCTGTTGGGAAAGTTTGGAAATAAAGGAACCAAGTCTAGAGAAAAAAAATCTCGAGAACAGTTTGAGCTTATTATAACGAGTGCTTTATTCATTTCTATTAGCCTTTACTGCCTCCGTTAAGCTATGGAAACTGTTCCATGTCAGCATTATCGGTGAGTGATGATGAGTCGTGGGCCTTGCTTATCTGCAGGTTGCTTATCTAGCCACTTCCCCATCTGGAACATACATGGAGAATCAAAATGTAAGGTTTGGAAACAAAAAAAGGAAAGAAAACTTGCCTCTTAGCAGCTAAAATGGGCTTGAATCCAGGTGCTAAAGTTCATGCCTTCCTCCTAGGAAAGCCACTTGGGCCGTGTGGTGTAAGGAGAAGAAAATTTGGGTGCTCAAGTAAAAGGATAAAGCAATCTGGAAATGACACGTGAGTGGAAGGAGCCACATCATCTTGCTGTATGTGCGGCCGACATTCAGCACAGCCCCCACGGACAAGGGAGACTGGGCGTGAGGAAGGAAGGTGGACCAGGGGTGGGGAGGTGCTGATATCAGACCTAGAGCAACCTTCCGACCACAGTCCACTAGCGACTGGATCCTTTTATAAGCCTAAAAAAAAAAAAAAAAAATAGTGCAGGGAACCTGGACTCTACAGGCAAGCCGGCTCAAGTCCCAGGATCACGTACTAATTGTGTGACCTTGGGCAAAGCCCTGAGGTCAGCAGAGCTCAGCCTCATCAGGAGCGTGAATTGGGGCCCGTGTAGAAGCCTAAGTACACTGCCTCTCTGCCCCACTGCTCTTCAGCCCATCACACCTTGCCCAAAGCAGATGTCACCAAAAAGAAAGGTAACAGAAATGAAGTTTTAACAAAATCTTAAGAAAAAGAGTCAACCCTACTGATCCAAGGCAGAAGACCCTAAACATCTCACCAGACGCTGGGCGCACAGAGCTTCAGGCCGGCTGTAGTTGACATTGGTAATGGCAGTGCTGAATTTGTCAAGGAATTGGTCAAAAGACATTCATTATACTCTAATATAGGAAAATGTAGAATCATTTAAAATATTGCTATTCAAAATTGTTTTAAAGCAATAAAAAAGATTCTATTCCCGGGTAAATTACGGTTACCTGCCAGATTCACAATATTGGAACAGGTCTTCAAGACCGTGGAATTAGAATCCATTTAAAACGCCTGTTCAAGGGATGTCCTAATGTTAGGAGAGTGAAAACTTTCTAATGGCTGCCTTTCTCTAATAGAATGTGGAGCAACAATTATTCATAGGAGCCCACGGAGAGAGCCTCACTCCAGTGGCGCCCCTATTCAAGATTTCCTTGGTATAATGGGAGAATAAAATGGGTTTTGAGGCCTGGTACAATCATGCGCATTTTTGTTTGTTTTGTTAGAGACAAAACTAAACAACAGGGTATCTGGAAAGCCAGCAGCATTTCGTGGGCTCCGCTGATGGCTGCACACAGCGGGCTGCCTTATCCAGTTACAGTCTAACTGATAATGACCGGGCTGTTTTCACCTCGCCCCCAACCGCTCCTGCTTTTCTTCCTCCTTCTCCTGCATGATTCTATGCATGAAGGCAAATTTGGGAGGAGGCATTACACCTTAAAATTAGCTTTGCACAGAGCCACAGGTTAGCTGAAGAGCATCATCAGATAGGTCGGGAAATCAAAAGCACATTTTTTAGGATGGAAAAGGGGTGACATCGTGTAGGACCGGGGATGCTGCCTGGGGGGGAATAGCGAGAGGAGACTCAGAAATCGATTTGTTAGCTTTTACCCCCGAAAAAGTATTTCTATATTAATGGCAATTTTCTCTAGCCTAACTAAGAGCGGATTCTGCTGTATGCGGAGGCGGGTGCCCAGCCCCTGGGCCAGCGCGGTTTGACTTGGAGGCCCGCCGAGCTGTTTCCCGGGCTTTGTCAGAAACGCTCTGCTCGCAGGTCACGTTCTAGCAAACTGCTCCGAGAGCCCCAGTGGAAGCAGGGTCAGCATCTCAGCATCTCAGTGGCCGAATCTCCCATCCAACCGGGAGGTGGGCAGAGCACCTGCTCGCACTTATCAGAGGATGTTGGCGGTGGTCCCACCCCAACTCGCCAACCTCAGGCAGGAAGTGAGCTGTGTCGGGGAAGGTCTGAAGTGTCTAAAGGTCTGAAACGTCTGTTCTTATTTAGAGTGCTGTTTGCACAGTTGACACTGAGCGCCAAGTGGAGAAATTGGTCCCCTTTCCTTTCTGCCCTTTCTGTTAAGTTTTCCAAAAGCCACCAGGGGGCAGAAAGAAACTTCCTTGCCTTTTTCTTTTTTCTTTTTCTTTTTTTTTCCTTCTGATTATACATGGAAAGGTGAACTTTTTTTCTGGTCCACGAGGGCCAGTGTTTTTGATATAAATTATGCTTCCCATATCTGTGATTTTTTTTTCAGATTTGGGATGTGTTTGAATTGTTCCTTCTGCAACTAAGGCGATCGTGAGGGGGGAAACTGCACATACACAGCATTTTATATTGGCTAATGATGTAGTTACACGACCTCCAGGCCTGACGCAGTATCCGAATCTCTCCTTTGTTATCCTCCGTGTTTCCAGCCTCACGGGGCTAGTGCAGGCCCTCAGTACCTCTTATCTGCATTACTGCAAAAGCCTTTCAGCCAGTCTCCTCCTGGCTTCCTCCAGTCAGTTTAACTGCCCCACGCAGCGCCCATCTGATCCGGCCCTCCTGGTCCCACGTCAGACAGCGCCTCATTCCCTGTCAGCTGAAGCCTAAGCTGCCCCACCCGTGTGCCCCGACTTCTCAACCTTTCCTCCTGTATCCCCCTTCCATCAGCTCCAGTCCCAACGCTTTTCTTCCGGTGCCTTGATCGCTGGGTCTGCTCCCTCACCAGTCATGGCTAACCCCTTCCAGCGACATACATTCAGATCTTCAAGGTCAGATCAGGTGCTACCTCCTCACGAGAGCCTTGTCTACAATGTCTGAATTCCATCTTCATTTAGCAATTCTTTCTTAAGGCTCGAGAAAGCCAACACAACTGGGGCCCTAGGAATGATGCATGTGGCTCTTGGTAGAGGCAGCAAAAGACTGGCCTCGTTGGGGAAACCTCCCCGGAGAACGTGTGCTGGTGTCATGGGGCTGCTGAGACCCAGCCTCCAGGACGTCAGGCGATGGGGCTGCTGAGGCCCAGCCTCCAGGACGTCAGGCGGGGTCTGCCCCTCAGAGTTAGTTTCCCAGCACAGGGTGGAAATGGGTAGGAAGCCCTTCCAAGAAGCAAGTCCAAGGTGGACCATATGAAACTTTGCAGACTCTTAACACATATGAACAGTGAGAGAAAGGAATGCACAGAGGACCCCGTGAACAACTAGGGGTTGACATGCCTCAGCAGGGAAGGGCACGTGAGGGCACATCTGGCTGTTGGTAGAATGGTTGCTTTGTGTAATGCATTCCTGGCCTAATGGGCATGTGGGTCCCAGTCCCTGGGGGCAGGGCCTGTTTTGGTTTAGAGCTCGCACACCAAAAAAATACAGGGTGCACAACATGAGTTGAAAATTCTTAAAGGAGATCAGTGCAATCCCTGTTTAATTTGGTCTTTTCCTCTTAAATTCACTTCACATATGGGAAGACATTCTTGCAATGGACACAAAGGCATTTTTACACATGCTGAACACTCTTCACCCTGGGAGAAGTCCTTGCACCTAATTGAGATGCTGAAAGGGGAAAAGCCTTGCAAACAAAGTTCTGCCAAGTACAGAAAAGAGTTCTCACCACCATCCAGGTGGCATTTGTAACACGTCTCCTCTTCAGGGTCTCACTCGTCCCTGGATTCCTCCACTGCATTCGGGTGGGGGTGCTGAAGTGCAGCTAAACATAACTTGTGAAGATTTCATTGCTATTTACTTCACTTGGTCTTAAATTCACGAACTCTTCCCAATTTTATGAGGTGCTGCTTTTTCTTGAAGCTCATGAGGCCTTCAAGGACAGGCCCGACCATGTGAGGCATGTTGCTCAAGGCATTTGGACCATGAGCTGCTCAAGAGACTCACGCACAGTGCCATTTGTAGAGAATCACCACGCCTCCCACTAGCAGAACATGTGCGTTACGCCTGGCTGGCCAGGAGAAGTGCTTCCAGGGCAAGCGGCCCAGCGCGTCCTGGACCTGCAATGCAGCATCTCTCCTGGAGGCCCGGGGCTCCCAACCTGCTTGCTCTTGGAAAGCCCAGTGCAAAACCCACATCACATACCTATACTTCATTCGTTCACTTCTTGACGGATATATCCATCCAACAACTATCTGAGCACCTGTTCTCTGCCAGGTGGTGTGCTTGCCACTGAGTGAACAAGACAGAGGGAGTTCCCATCTTCCTGGAATTACAGTCTAGGGAGAGAGACAGATAATTTACAGGTAAACAAGTAGACAAGATTGCTGTATTGTGCCCAGCTGTACAAAAGGCCACTTTAAATGGGGTGGTTAGGGAAGGCCTTTTTGAAGCAGTGACAATAAATGTGTGTGGACAAAAAATTGTCACTCAAGGGAGAGAGGCATGGACATATATACACTACCAAACGTAACGTAGAGAGCTAGTGGGAAGCAGCCGCATAGCACAGGGAGATCAGCTCGGTGCTTTGTGACCGCCTGGAGGGGTGGGATAGGGAGGGTGGGAGGGAGGGAGACGCAAGAGGGAAGAGATATGGGAACATATGTGTATGTATAACTGATTCACTTTGTTATAAAGCAGAAACTGGCACACCATTGTAAAGCAATTATACTCCAATAAAGATGTTAAAAAAAAAAATTGTCTCTCGCCGTCTGCCTCTGCAAGGTCACTAGCCGCTGCAGTCGCTGACCTTCAACACTCCCTGAGAGGAGTTGAGGGTGGAGATCAGGAATGAGGCCCTCTGTGCTCTGGGAAAACTGGCAGAACAGGGCTTCAGAGAGAGATTTTCAGGAGGAGGTTTTATGAGCCCACGTCTTACACCTCCTCAGATCTGGAAAAGCACTAAGATCGTGAACGGAGACATCTGCTCCTCGTGACCAGCAGCGGCCTTCTGCTGAGACGTGCTCTTGACTGCACGCACCCCCTTCACCAAAATCCTGTGTAACACTGACCTTCCCCCCACCCCTTCGGAGCAGCTCCTCAGAGCTCTCTGAGAGGCTGTCTCCCGGGCTGTAGTCCTCATTTTGCCCCAGATAAAACTTCACTGACAACTCTCACAATTGTGCATGTTTTTTTCAGTTGACCGTGTGTTGAGTGTCTGAAACTGTGATCACGTGCACACCTGGAGTTCATAGAGATTCAGAGGTGGGACAGTTGCTTCTCGGAGGGTTAGCCTCAAAACCAGGAGGTGGAGAGTGAGCCCGACTAAGAGCACAGGTGAAGCCCAGCGGATGTCCTTAGGAAGAAGATCGAAGGCAATCAGAGTGGTTTCCTGAGAGAGGTGATCTCTGCCCTGCTGTCAGTTTTAGGAAAGGAAGATCAAGGTGGTCCCAGCAGAAGGAATGGTTTAGGATCCCGTGCGGAGGCAGAAATACAGGGCGTGTGTGGGAGCAGCATGCAGTTTCTGCTGAAATACAGAGAACTTGAAAGAAAGTCATGGCGCTACAGCTGGACAGGCCGAGGGGACATGTCACGATGGGTAGACTCGGACGTGCCGTCGTTGGCAAGCCCCAGGGGTCACTTTCAGTGAGGTGAGAGTGGCCATGGCTGGACGGACGGATGGCCTGTGAGGAGTCTCCCTGGCAGAGAGGAGAGGAAGCCACGGCCTCGTCTCCCAGGATAGAAATGGAGCCCACCCGCGCGAAACCCGCAAGCCCAGATTCTCTCTTACCATCAGCTAAACTGGCTTGTTGTTTTTACCAGGAGGCCTAGTTTGGAATATTCGAGAATCCCGAGCCTCTCCTATAGGGAGCACCCAGTGTGAGGGGGCGGCCGGGAAAAAAGGCAGAGACTCTGACAAGAACAAGCTCCGGAGGATGAAACTGGGTGATGGCATGACCAACAAATAGGATTTGTCAGAGGAAAAAAGACAAAAATGAGAAAGGACTAGAGGAAATCTGAAATTATGCATATACTTGCTGTTAAAAATATAGGCATTCTCAGCTAAGGTCACTTCAGAGTCATTTTCTTTGAGAAGATATATGGATATCCATTTCAGATCATTTTTTCTTCTTCTAGAAGTATGGAAACATGATAATCAAGGTGACTGGTTCCTGTCTTAAATGATAAAGAGAAAGCAAATATCCATTTTATTTAAATTGTGGCTTTGGGTTTTTTCCCTCCCCTTTGTAAGAGCAAAACTGGAAAGTCCCCACCTACACCTTTCTTATGTGTAAGGTGACTTTTGTCTCCTGCCTGGGCCTTAACTGTCCCTGCATCTGTTTGGTTGAGGCCTCCGTCTCCCCACCCAGAAGGGCCCAGCAGCTCTAAGACACCAGACAGATGCTCCGCCCACACCCCACTCACCTCTTTTATGTGCTCCCATTAGATACATAATCGAATGGATCTAATGCAACGTCTCGGGGGGATGGGTAATCTAGGAAGTCACCCATATCAAGACTCTAGGGGCCCGGTCTGGAATAAGACACCTTGTTGGATGTTGTCCTGGCTACGAAATCTGGTACTAGCGCCCCATTTCCTCAGGGGGATGTGGGACCACACGTTCCAGACCCTCACAGAGCTCCCACGGACTTTAATAAGAGACAAGCGGCTGAAACCACATGCCATGCTTGGAAAATGTCTGGGCTGCCCTGCATCCCACCTCTGGGGGAAGGGGATCTTTTACTGCTCCTAGAGCCAATCAGGGACAATGAAAACCAAATGTGTCCCCATTGCATGCAAGCTCACAAAGATATATTCACACACACACACACACACACACACACACACACACACACACGCCCCTTGCAAATATTATGTGTGCAGGTCGAGGGCAGTTACTGCAGCTGAAATGTCAACTGTTGACAGGTCTGTAGAAGGCAGAATGCTCAGGACTTGAATCATTCTCTCCACCACGTTCTTTCCTCCCTGCTATGGCTGAAAAACACTGACTTTGTCACCAAACTGTATTCTGTGGGAGAATGGCTGCTTCCATATGCAGTTGACAAAATGTTGTCTGCATCGAAGGTAGCTTGTATTTCCAACTCTGCAAATATTCTTCATATTTTCTTACACCTCACCCACAGGACCTGTCATCGTTGCTCCGCTGTCAGAGAAGGTGCAGGGCTTTGCGTGTCCCCCGCGGTCAGGAGCTGTGACTGACCCTCTAGCAGAGGCAGGGGATTCCCACTTCTGAGAAGTGCTCTGGTCTGCAGCGCCCCTGTGACAAGCAGATTTCATCTTGCACGATGAAGAGCTGAGAGTCGCCGCACCCCCTGTGACTGGGAGGCAGGGGTCGGGGGAGGGTGACACCTGCTCATGGACCCGCCCAGGACCCCAGCCTCTCGGTATATACATGCCTTCGCTGGAACGTTTTGGCCAAAGTTGGAGAAGGTTTTTGGCCCCGTTTAGGGTGAAGGAGTTGTCAGTACACACCATGTGGGACAGCTTAGTAAGTATTCCTTTATTCCGGCAACAGCCCCCGGTTTCTGTCTCTTCCAGCAGTGCCATCCATGCTCGTGGGGTCACCTGTCATCCTCTCCTGTGCTCCCAGCTCCACTTGCTAACGCCGCCATACTTGAGCTCCTCCAGTGTCACTTGGTTCTCCACCACCAGCCCCTGCTTCTTCCCTCTGGGCCCACGAATGGCATCAGTTCCCCCGTCGTCCACCTTGCAGCCTCAGTGACCTGTCATTGACTCCTCTCTTTTGTGTCCAACATGGAACCACTTGAAAAACACTGTCAGTTCCAACTCCAGTGTAGTTATAGCATCTTTATCCTTCCGTTCCCTTGACACTGGTTAAGTTTGCTCTCAGCTCATCTAGTGCAGTAGGCTCCTTACTGGGCTGGCTAGCTTCAGTCTCCCCAATCCTCCTGATGTCTTGCTAAATAACAAGCAAAGGACATTTCTTCCTAAAATAAGATAATGCCTTCCATGTGTTTTCATTGATTCCTGATATTTCTTTGAGTTGACCTCTTATTGTACAATTAAATGCTAACCTTAAATTTTTAACCTCACACCCGTTAGGATGGCTGCTATCAAAAAGCCAGAAAACAACAAGTGCTGGCAAGGATGTGGAGAAATGGGAGCCCTTGTGCACTGTCGGTGGGAGTGGTGCAGTTATGGAGAACAGTATGGTGGTTCTTCAAAAAGTTTAAAATAGAATTACCATATAACCCAGCAATTCCACTCCTTTCTGTATATCCGAAAGAACTGAAAGCAGGATTTCAAAGAGATAGGTGTACACCTAAGTTTATGGCATTATTCACAATAGCCAGAGGGTGAGGGCAGCCCAGATGAACGAATGAAAAAAATATGAATACATACAGTGGAATATTTTTCAACCTTAAAAAGGAAGGAAGGAAATTCTGACATATGCTGCAACATGGATGAAACTTAAGGATATTATGTTGAGTGAAACAGGCCTGTCACAAAAAGACAAAAACTGTTTGATTCTATGTGTATGTCTGGAAGTCAAATTCTGGAAGTCAGAGAGTAGAATGTTAGTTGCCAGGAGCTGGGGGGAGGGGGAAATGGGGAGTAGTGGCTTTGTGGGTACAGAGTTTCAGTTTCGAAAGATGAAAAAGTTCTCGATATTGGTTGTACAACAACGTGATTTCACCTAATACTACAGAACAACGTGATTTCACCTAATACTACAGAACTGTACACATATTATGTGTATTTTACCACAATTAAAATTTTAAAAAAATTAAAAAATTTTTTACATTATGACATAGCAGCCTGGTTGTCTTTTGTGCTGTTTCACGAAGATGGATTTCAGTATTTGGGAGAGGTTAACTCTGAAACTACATGGAATTTGTAGAGTAACAAAATGTAAATTTTAAGGGCAAAAAGTCCTCTCTTCTAAGAAGGATGAATTAGATTCATGCAGTAAATGTATAATATTTATAAGCTTCTTTTAGACAAAGCTTTCCAATCGAAACTTTGTCCTGCTGTTGCCATGACCAAAGGCCAGTGTTTCTACTTAGCCCAGCATTTTCAGCAAGTGTAGGTAGCTGAGGATCCCGAATCTCAAGAGGGTAAATTGTGGGAGTTCGTTCTGATGTTGAAGCACAAAAGGATGTGAGAGTTACACAGACCTGGACCGTGCCTCTGACCATTTATCGGGAGATTTTCCATCCCCATTTCAAAGGGAGAGAAAGAATAATAAGAACCGGTGTCCAGACCATTTTAATAAATACAAAGTTCCCCAAAAGGCCCACCATTCCAGACCTTACGTCTCCTGCCAAATCCTGTAAAAATAAAGATTAAACCGTACAGCATATTTGTTTTGTTCTGATTGCTGTTATTTTGTTTGGGTAATAGAAGTCCCCTGGCATCTGGCCTAAGAGTGTGCTGACGGCTCCGGCTTTGATACCCTCCGCTCCTGCCCTTGAAAAGGAATCATTTCTTCCTTGGCCGAATAATACTCTCCTTTCCTGGAGTGACACACTTGGCATCACTCAGGGGGAGCAGGACAGCGCTAGGCTTTCACGTTGAAGTACTGGGTTCTAGTACCAGCCGGCCCGGGGCTCAGATTCTTCATCAATTCTCAAGATTTTGTATTTTTAAGTAATTTCCAGCTTGCGGAAAATTTGCAAGAATAGAACAAAGAAGCCCTGCAAACCTTTCACCCCGGTTCTTCAGTGGCTGACACTTTGCCTTTCCCTCTCTGTGTGTCTCGTATGATCAGAGGGCCATGATCAGAATGAGGAAATTAACCATGGGCACAACAGTATCTTCTACGGCATGTCTGATCTCACCGATCTTCCCAATAATGTCCTCTATAATAGTTTTTTCTTTCCAGTCTAAGACTGCTCATTGAGTACATTTAGGCAGTAAAGACGCATTCATTTTTGACCACCAGTTAAGCAAGGCAGCCCTTCCCCGTCTTTCCCACTCTCGAGGAGAAAAAGAAGTCAGTGATTACAAAGAATTGGAGTAGAACAAGATTCACTTAGTGTTTCCAGGCTATATGAGTCAATTATAGTTTACTCTTTAAAATAAGATGAATTTATAATATGACTTTATATTATCAATATATATTACTCTATAATATAATTGAAAATGGCCTAAGATAAATGAGAATGTTCATTTGATTCTACGTTGAAAACTCCTTAAATAGTAGTTTCACAGGTAGCAGTCACCAAAAATTGTCCCTCTGCGGGAGTTATGACGCAAACACTTTAGTCATAGGCATAGTCTTGTCTGTAGGCTAAAATTACTGCTGCATCACTGTGTTAACCAAACAACTCACAAGAAATTGAACAGTAAAAAGAAAGAATAGAGAAAATGGTCAGAAGAAAAGTTCATAGACTGGGGGTGGGAGGAGGGCCTCTGATGATCCTGTGAGGGCCACCGTCCCTTGTCTACACATCCAAGTTCAGGCTGGATTAAACCTCTTGGAAAATATTGCCTGTGCTGTTACTCTGTGAAACATACACTCATTTCTCTAGGAATGAAGCCTCTCAAAGGAGGAAATGTTGAGTTTTCAGAATCTGATGGTTGGAAGGAGGGAGTTATAATAATTGTCGTTATAATGCCCTTCTTCCCTGCTCCCCGTCCCAGAGGCTAGTGGGGGGGGGGGGGCGATGTGGGCATGTGTGTAGGGAGGTCCTTCTCAGGGTATCTTTGGTCAGGATATACTTCTTTATGCCAAAGAGGCTTTCATATAAGAGGGAACGGCAATAGTGTGTCACATAGCAGGAATGCCGAACTTCCGAGAATTGTGATTAATCGTTTCAGATGTTATTAATTTATCAAGATTATTGAAAGGTGTCAGTGGGTCATTAAGGGTGCTTGGTATCAGATTGGAAAGGAGAGACTAGAACCTTTGGAAAGTATGGGTTATTCCATTAAAAAAAGAAAAGAACATTTTATTATGGAAAATTTCAAGCATACAAATTAGAGAGAAGAATATAATGAACCCCATGTACCTATCACACAGTAATCTCATGGTGTTTCATCTACTGCCCTTTATGCCGAATCCCCTCCCCTATGCTGAATTATTCTGAATAAAACTCTGATATCATGTCGTTTCATCAATAAATATTGCAGTATGTACATTTAAAAGATATAAGCTTTAAAAATAATTAACCACAAAACCACTAGCATCACATCATCCATTTTTGCAATCATCAATAATTCTTTAACATCACTGAATATATCTTCAGTGTTCGCATTTCCTCAATTATCTTATCAATTGTTTTACAAATTGTGTGTTCAAATTAGGATCCAAATTAGGTCCATACATTTCAATCAATTGATATGTCTCTCAAGTTTAGTTTAATCCGTAAGTGCCTTCTGCACATCTTTTTCCCTTGGAAGTTATTTGTTGAAGAAACCTGGTCATTTGTCCTGCAGAGTCTCCCAAAGTCCAGGTTTTGTTGACTGCATCCCCATAGCGTCATTTAACTCGTTCCTCTTTCCCCTGTACTACTAGTAAATTGCTGGTTCTATCTCAAGCCTTAATTAAATCCAAGTGTTTTTTTTCTTTTTCTTTTAAATAAGACTCCTTCATAGGTGATGGTGTGTTCTCCCAATAAGAGTCAAAAAATGACTTGTTATGTCTCTTTTTTTTTTTAATTTTTTATTAGCAGCCATTGGTCATCATTGCCTAGATCCATTATTTAAGTAGGGGTTGAAAATGGTGATATTCTAATTTTATCATTCCACCTTCACTTTTTATCTATAGAGATAGCTTACCCTCATCAACTACTTGGCCCCAAAGTACAGTTCAAATAGAAAAGCTAGGTAAAGTGCTTCGTTTTTGCTCTTTATTTAGCAACTTTCAAAATAAGGAGTTGGTTTCCTAGTGTATTCCAAAGATAACCATTGAGTTTCTTTTAAAATATCGTATGAACTCATGGATTTAAACAGAGTTGGTGGGTTTAATCCATTGTAGTTATTATTCTTAAATGATTACTCAATTGTCCTGTCTTTGGGAAATGGGAGCCTTTTCAAGTTTGTTGCTGTGGTCTTTTGACAGGACCCCAGGAGTCATTGATAGCTTCTTTGATTTTTGGTATGACAAGTTGCTCCAAGCTCATCTTGCAAATTTCTGCCCATTCCTGGAACCAGCCACTTCTCTAAGGAGTCTTAGAGCTTTTTAGAGGGAAATGGTATTTAGACACAAACTGGATACTAAGAACATTCATTGCTACTGGGCTGGGGATAACTTTAGGCCTTTTCAAGGGACAAGCCTAGAAAACACTTTTTTAAAAATAAACTATATCATGACTTCATAATGATATTTCCAATTCAAATGTAGGACTCTAGGGACTTGACTTAAGCACATCAATCTAATATGTACCTACTTCTCTTTTCTCCATGTTGCAAAATCCCAGTTCCCAATGATACCAACATAATTACTCATTGAATTTATCCTGCAATACACACACAGTAGTTCAGAATACTACTACTAACACTATCACCAACATATTACTTACTGAAATGGTTCTTCAATTAAGAGCACACTTCGTGGGGATTTGCCTGAGAGACTTAGATGCTCAATTTCTATTTGGGACATTGCATGTACACAGAGAATTAGGCTCTCCCTTAGGATTCAGCAAACAAAACTATGACTCTGTGAAGTTTGAGTAGCCTCATCCATGGCTGCAAAGCAGGTTTTGGAAACTGTCAAGTCTAGATGAAGTCGGTCTACAAGTATCCTTCTTAAATGGCCCATTGCCATGACTAGAGTCTTTGGTCACCTGTTGTCAGGTTTTCATGTTAAACATTATTCACCTTCCGCATAGTCTGTCTTCCTTTTAGGCCTAAACCTAATTCTGTTTGAGCTCCTGGTTTGCAGGAACAGCTTCATAGGATGTTGGATCTAAAACGAACTGCAGATTCAGGGAACGTGTAGTTCAACCCTCTTATATTACAGAGAGGGAAACTGGATCTCAGAGCTGGGTGGAATGCTTATGATATGTTTTTTTTTTTTAACCCCACGTTTGTTTATTTATTTATTTTTGGCTGTGTTGGGTCTTTGTTTCTGTGCGAGGGCTTTCTCTAGTTGTGGCAAGCGGGGCCACTCTTCATCGCGGTGCGCGGGCCTCTCACTATCGCGGCCTCTCTTGTTGCAGAGCACAGGCTCCAGATGCGCAGGCTCAGTAGTCGTGGCTCACGGGCCTAGTTGCTCTGCGGCATGTGGGATCCTCCCAGACCAGGGCCCGAACCCGTGTCCCCTGCATTGGCAGGCAGATTCTCAACCACTGCGCCACCAGGGAAGCCCGATATGTTTTTAATGAATGTGCAAGGTTACTCCTCATCAGGATGTTGTTGATGTGTCATTTAGTAGAAAGAGTTCTGAGCTCATCTTTCAGAATTTGAGTGTTCCCATCTGTAAAATGATGGGACTAGACTAGATCTGATCAGACCCTAAGCTTTCTTCTTGATTCTGGGTTGAAACCCGTCAAGGGGACATGGCCAATTTGGTGTCCTTTCAATGGCAGTCCCGCCATGGAGTGACAATCATGGTACCTCAGCATGATCCGCATGTATGGGCAGTCACTTACAGATGCATATAAAAAATCATTTAATAAGCTATAATAAGGCAGACACCCCTGTAAATCCCAGGCAGGTCAAGAAATAGACTTGTACCAGTTTCCCTAGAAGCCCTTCGTGTACTCTGTCCTGTTCACAAATGCCTTCCTCCCTCAAAAGTAAGTACGATTCTGACTTTTATAGGAATCACATCCTTGCCTTCCTATACTGTAGTTTAGAATTCCCTCCCATTACTTCTTTAGATGTTTAGAAATCTATAGATGTTTTAGAAATCTATAGATTTCCCTCCCACGTTTCTTTTTCTTACAATTTATCTGTTGAAGAACACGACTTGTTTGCAGTCGCACACGCACGATGCAACCCAGGCTGTCTCTCTGTGCCCTTATTTCCTGCAGCCTGGCAGCTAGATCCAAAGGCTTCTTCAGACTCGGGTTCTTATAACGTCTTGTGTCTGCTTACGTGATGTTAGTAACTTTTAATGCTCTGTGTCTGGGCCCATTAATTCATTGGGGGAGGGTTGCAAAATGGTGACAGTCTATCATTTATTAGCTATAATTATATTATAAGGAAATTCTCTTCATCTACTATTGGGTTACCCTTGTGGTACCTGTCATACAGGAAATTAAGGACGAATGTCTGATCTTTCCTTTTATTTACTAGTTTTCATGATAATAAACTTGCTCCTTATTCTCTGAAGGTGACTGAGAATACACACACACACACACACACACACACACACACACACATCTGTATATAGATTATGAACTCGTGGATTTAAACAGATTTAACATATTTGAACATATCCGATGAGTTTTAATGCTTTGCAATTACTAACCTCATTGAAGCTCCAGGAGTACCATCGTTGGCCAGTGGGAGGTTAGCAAGTTCTTCTTGGTAATAGATCATTCTTTCATTCATTAGCTCATTTGCTCATTCATTTAACTGAGAGTTTTGTGTACCTATTATAGGCAAGACATAGAACTAGACAATGTAAACAGTATAAGACTAAATAAGATTTGGTCCCTGTCCACTAAAGCTTGCAGTCTACCACGAGAAATAACAGAGACAGATTGCAACTAGAAGGTTGTATCATAAAAGATATAGAAAGAAGGATGTGTTGTAGAGATTTGGAGGTAAAGCTGGTATGATATGTTGCATGACTGTCAGGTAGCCAGGCCTCTTCTTTGCTCTGCCGTCCTCAGCATGTGATCTAAGATGGCTCCTCCATCTCCTGCCACAATGCTCACATCCAGCCACCAAGAGAAGCGGAGAGGGAAGGGGAAAGCAGGCTCCTGCCTTTTAAGGTCAGCACCTGAAAGTTGTATATATCACTTCCCTTCTACCAATGGCCGGAACTTAGTCACACGGCCGCACCCAGCTGCAAGAGAGGCTGGGGAATGTAGTCTTTAACTGGGTGACCATGTGTCTGTTCACTCTGCTATGTGCAAACTCTGCGTAGACCATCAACTCTCCGAGTTTAATGTGCATACAAATCACCTGGGGATCTTGTTAAAATGAAGATTCTGGTTCAGTAGGCATGGGTTAGTGGGTGGGGATGTTGGAATTTTGCATTTCCAGCAAGCTCCCAGGTGGAGCTATGCCACTGGTTCTTGGACCACATTTAAGTACCACACTTAAAGGGTGCCCATGACTGCACCGGGGGGACTGTCTGCTCTCAGGGCGGCTCCACCTTGCAGGCCACTGTGGTCTTCATTAATCTGTCACTGCTGCTCCTGTAGCTACTTGGGTAAATACTTTTGGAGGATGTTGAGTATTTGTATTAAATACCCAGATAATGGGCCAGTGTAAAAAGTGTAATTAGAAGGTTCTTTGCCCAAAGTAATTTGTAACATAGCTTTTGTTTAGAATTTGGAGTTTTCCCTTAGGATTAGCACGTTTGAGTAATAGTATTACTAGCATAATAATTTTTTAAATGAGTTATTTTCTAAGTAGAAAACAAATCACAGTCGCACACAGATTTCTTGGCATTATAAATATTTAGATCTGTGGCCTTCATCCAATTTTCTTCAAACCCTTTTGAAAGTGTAAATAATTATACTTTATGCCAGCATAAATACCATTTTTATTCCTAGAGGAATCTAAGCACTTCAAGGCCCTTTAAGTATGTTATCTTTTACATTTCGTTAATAAAAACAGAAGAAGCATCCCTGGAAGCGTCCCTTGCCTCCCTGGGGCTGGGTGAGTCCCCTCTGCCCCGCCGTCCCCTGCACCCTCCACCTCCCCAGTGTGGCCCTGAACTGTCAGCCCCAGGATGGCAGGACCGTCTCACTCTCGTTCACCTCTGCGTCCCTTAGCCTAGAACATTCCCGGTCCCCAGGGCTAGAGTTTGAAGTTCGGATCTCTGCGTTTGTTTTGTCCCCAGCAACTGGCCTTTCCTGCTTGACCTGGCAGTGCCTGGCGTAGGAGCTTTGATCTCCCTCCAGCGAGGCGCAACCAGGGCTTATCAGAATAACCCGGGGTCGTTAGGAGGATTACAAGAGCGAAGGTAAGTGGAAGCATTTTGTGAATCACAGCGTGTTATACAAACGCAATAGAGCATTACTCTGTGTGATGATGATATATTACTATAATTTCTGAGCGTTTACCGCATGCCAGTACATAATGCTCTCCTTTAATTATCATCTCATTTCACAAATGGAGCAACTGAGGATTCAGTAATTGGGCTGAGGTCGCTCAGCCGACTGGCCAGAGCCAGGACTCTCACCCAGGTTGTGGGTCTCCAAAGCCTATGCTCTTAATGTGGACACACTTAAATCTGATTCCGTTATAAGGTGAGAACATATTTCGGGATGCTTTCAGGCTTGAGTCTGGATTTTTCAATCACAGTTGTATTTCGTTTCTTTTCATATTCCAAAGTGTACCTTTACCTACCAGAAGCGGCTCGTGGCACCTTTTTTTTTTTGCGGTACGCGGGCCTCTCACTGTTGCGGCCTCTCCCGTTGCGGAGCACAGGCTCCGGACGCGCAGGCTCAGCGGCCATGGCTCACGGGCCCAGCCGCTATGCGGCATGTGGGATCTTCCCGGACCGGGGCACGAACCCGTGTCCCCTGCATTGGCAGGCGGACTCTCAACCACTGCGCCACCAGGGAAGCCCGCTCGTGGCACCTTTTAGTTCACGGTCTTTATCATCTTTCCTTATATGTGCATCAGAGGCGCAGGGCTGTGTATAAGGTGTGTGTGTCAGCACCATGTTTGTGGGAGATCTAAGCCTCAGTCTGTATTTTTGGTTCGCCTAATAGGAGGAGAGGAGACCAGGAACATGGGCATGAAAGAAGGAAGGTAGAGAAGCACAGACTAACAGATGCCCCCCACCCATCCGTCCGAGGTCCTGCAGTCTATCTGGACTCTTATCTCATCCTGTTCTGCATGTTTCAGTTCAGATAACGTTATTTCCCTCTCCTCCCTTCAACTTCTAAAATCACTTGTCCTACAGTGTATAAAATAGGGATGCTGTGTGCTTTAGAAAGATACACAAAAATGGAAAGGGAATTTACCTTACCTCTTCTGGGCATCTCAGTGAGCATTTTTAAAGGTGCTTAATGAAGCATGGGGCTTCTTTAGAGCAGACTTACGTTCAAGCTGCAAGCTTTGGTTTTCTTTCCTCCCCCATCTCATCTCTCTCTCCCCCCACCCCAGCTCCAAACAGCTCCCATCTACCACCCCCTAACCAGGGGGCAGATATCCCGAGGCTCCCTCCCCCAAATCAGCGCTCAGGGGGAGAGAAAGCGGCTTTGAGGAGTGACCTGAGTGATGAGCTTCGGTGGAATGTGCACAATAAACTTCTATCTGGACTGAACTCTTCTGTGAAGTGGCAATCACTTCCCAGACAGACAGGCCCTGGAGGACCCGCCGTTCTGCATCTTTTAATCACCGTTGCTATGGAGAAAGCCACTATTTCATTAGAGAAAGCGCCTTAACGCAATTAACACATAGTTCAGTTGTTCTCCATCCCTTGTGGGCCCCGGAATGGAGGGGGTCCTGGGGTATTGCTTTCCCCGGGGGCCCGCAGGAAACCACAGGCCAAGCAGGGCAAGGAGGGTTCCCAGGAAGTAAATTCTGGGCTGCACCAGACTGGACTGTAGATTAAGGGACGTCAAAAGGAAGGTCTGGCTTAAAATTAACAAAAAACTCAGGATGGGGATCGACTCAGTGTTTCAGAGCAAAGTAAAACAAAACAAAATAAACAAAGTCTCTGCTGGCTACTTGTTGAGTTTGGAAGTATACTGAAAATCTCCACACATCCTCTGGTGAAACTGATTTTTCTACTCTTTCTTATTTCAGTTAGGTTTTCCCCCAGTACTGGGACAAATCAGTAGCGGGGCTGGGTGTGTGACCGCTGCCCCTGAGCCCGACCCTCCGCCTGGCCGCTGTTTTAAACTCTCTTTCACAAGCTTATTTGCAAACAGGGAAGATAATATTTTCTACTTAACTGGGCCATCATAAGGAAGTTTCCCCAGGGTGCCTGCCTGGCTAGAAAAAGGAAATGCTAATAAAAATGATGGGTTTTGATGGCTATGAAATGAGCGCTTGGGGAAGAGTTTTCTAAAGTTACTAAACTCTGGGCATTTCCCAAGAGAAGGGCTGTAGCTTCATGCCCCTGTCCTTGCTTTTCTCTAGCTGTGTAAAGTAAAAGACTCAAGCAGCCATTTAACTCTTAATTAACGGTATTAAAAAAAAAGAAGAAGGTACACTAGGAAATCCATCTGGAGAAAGAAGGGCAGTCGAAACGGTGGCCAGCGAAACAAAGAAGAGCCACATATATCCTGTATGTAGATGTTTTGCATCATCCCTAATTAGCTAATGTATTTCTTTCCACATACTCTTGGAGGAATTCTCAAGCGTGTCCCCTGCCGCTCCTGGAGACCACAGAAAAGCAAATGACACCGAATTTTCCCTTCTTAATTAAAATGTTAAACAGGGTTAAGATGCCAAGTTTCATCAGCGATATTTGCTCCCCTGGTGAACTCTTAAGTCCTGCTGGGGTTCAGTTCAATGGGAGTTATTTGAGTCAACACATGTTATTAAGTTTCCAAATGTAATCAGCCCAGATATTTTAATGGAAACTTTCTCCTTTCTTTTAATAAGCATGTGGTTTGGTTATAAAAGCACTTGGGTTGGGTGCCCTGTGTTGCCCTTCCGCAACCAAATCGCCATAGCAACAGGCAGCTGGTCTCTACAAAGCCTGGCGGGCGCTGCGAGGGGGCGACCGCAGGAGCCCAGCCCCCAGTGGCCCTGTTTGGCCAGGCATAAATATCCTCAATGGGATTAGAATGTGTAAGGGGCTAAAGGCTGTGGGAAAACTTTTGTCTGCCATATTTACGTCTTCTGCTGTTGCGTCTTAACATTTCCACTCGGGGTACCAGGGGGTTAAAAGTAAGAGCGAATGTTTTGATGGGTTTATTTTGAATTATGAATTCATGGGTCTGCATAATCGCCCGTCAGCATCAACCCGCTTTTGACTGTGTCTGCCCAGGGCCAGAGCTGGGTGCGGGGAGAAGGCAGTGGGAATCTACACCCGGGAGTAGCTTCAGCGTGGAGAATTAATTACATGGGGTGAGGGGAGACGCTTTTCTCCCTGGGTGGACACTGTATCTTGGAGACAGGCCTCAGGCTCACAGCCCTGCTCCTGGGGTAAGGACGATGCAAGGAGCAAGCCTTTTTTTCTGGCCAGTTGTTTATTATGGGGGGAAGAAAGAACTGGGAGGCAGGTGTTTCTGTCTCCTGGTCCTCAAACTCTACGTAAATTGGATAGGATGCTGTGTTCAGGACTGTGGACAGTATTCCCTTGTTATGGGCTGAAACGTGTACCACCACCACCCCCCAAATCCATATGCTGAAGCCCTAGCCCCTGGCACCTCAGCACATGACTGCATTTGGAAATAGGGTCTTTAAAGAGGTGATTAAGTTAAAATGAGGTCATTAGGGAGGGCCCTAGTTCAATCTGACTGGTGTCCTTATAAGAAGAGGAAATTTGGACACACAACGAGACACCAGCTGTGCACCTGCTGAAAATGGAAGACCGTGTGAGGACACAGCCATCTGCAAGCCAAGGAGAGGGGCCTCAAGGAAACCGAACCTGCAAGCACTTTGGTCTTGGACTTCCAGCCTCCAGAGCCATGGGAAAACAAATTGCTGTCGTTAAAGCCACCCAATCTGTGGCATTCAGTTATAACAGCCCTAGCAAACTATACATCCCCCCCAAACGATTTTCCAATTCTACTAGAGATGTTGACAGCCACATGTTAGAAGAAGTAGGTATGATGACCCAGCAAAGACAACCTAGGCCACAGGTCAAAATCTCTCTCTCTGGATAGAATAAAACAATGTCATGATCATTAAGCAAAGACCCTGCTATTAAAGCAAATTTAGCATGTGCCTCCGTCAGCTCCCTTGCAAGTGGCCCACCGTTTTCCCCTGCAGCAATATCCCTCTTCAATGTTATGTGTTATTGGCAAGCTTAATGGAGCAGATATTGAATTGTTTACATTATGTTGTAAAACTTCTCTGCTAAATATGATCAAAATGATACACCCATTCTTTTCTTTTTAAAATTTATTTTATTGAAGGATAGTTGATTTACAACGTAGTGTTAGTTTCTGGTATACAGCAAAGTGAGTCAGTTATACGTATATATATTCTTTTTCCTATTCTTTTCCATTATGGTTTATTACAGGATATTGAATATAGTTCCCTGTGCTATACAGTAGGACCTTGTTTATCCATTCTATATATGATGGTTTGCATCTGCTAATCCCAAACTCCCAATCCATCCCCCGCCCTGCCCTTGGCAACCACAAGTCTGTTCTCTATGTCTGTGAGTCTGTTTCTCTTTCGTAGATAATTTCATTTGGGTCATATTTTAGATTCCACATATAAGTGATATCATATGGTATTTGTCTTTGTCTGACTTAACTTCACTTAGTATGATAATCTCTAGGTCCATCCATGTTGCTGCAAATGGCATTATTTCATTCTTTTTTATGACTGAGTAGCATTCCATTGATACACTCATTTTTATGATGCATCCTGGGAACCCCAGTGGCTGAGGGCTCAGGAACATCCCCACATGGATCCTTCGCTACCTTCCACCCAGCCACTCCCACTCGCACAAGTGAGCAAGGGAAACGCAGCTCCATCCGCCCTGGAGGATGTGTGAAGTTTGAAGTGGAAGCGGGTAGGCAATGCCCCAATTGTAAGCAGACCTGATGTATCAAACTTGGACTTGAAAACAGACAAATTTAAGGACGATGATTTACATTGCTACAAAATACACGTTGCAAAAGTATGTGTGTGAAGGATACATTAAAGAACAGACTCTTTTTTGGCGTTTAGAATTGGATTCAATGTAGAAAAATCTGATATGTAGGGAATTTCTTTCAGAACACTTGTTTAGTAGCATAAGTCACTGATAGGTAACCAAGATTGCTTTCTTAAGCTGCTTTTGGTCAGGAATGGGGGTACTACAGGCAGACTGGAAGGCAAGTACAACATAAGAGATGAATATATACACACAGGAACATACATACACATCTACACATTCATCTGTAGATAATCTATATATACACACATACGTATACATAATACATATATATGATTATACACACACACACACAATTCCTTGCAGTTGATGCCTTCTTTCAAGAATTACTTACTGAGTGCCAACTCTGCTGTCATGCGAGGTGCTTGGAATACAAAGGCTCTGCTCTCAGGGGGTTCACAGTCTACTAGAGAAGTGAGACATGGAAATAAGTAATTATAAGCCAGGTGATCTGAACATGCAGAAGTTCATGCAGCCCCGTGGGGGTATTTGTCAGCCACATATTCCCAGGGTCATATCCAGTTTGTTGTACTCTCACACCCACTGTTTGTGAAGTCCAGCCTCAGTGTGTCAGGGTGACCTGCCACGTCTGCCCCTGGCTTTAGGGAGAGAGAAAGGAGAATTCTGTGCCAAGGTATGGTCATGTATATACTCACCTGGTCCATTAGAGGTGATAAAAACATGCAAAATTAATGAACTATATTGCAAATTTGTCTTAGGATGGTAATGTAGGTTTTTCTTATCTGAAATTGGTCTCAAAAGAGAATCTAAAAACCAAACAGGAGATAGTTCAATTTTTTTTTTTTTTCCAGCCCTTAGAACCCAAAGCTTTTGCCGGCCTCCTGCTGTTGAAGTTTGGGATCACAATGTTTTATAGCTCCCTGGGGAATGTCCCTGTTTCACTCACCCACGTTCCTCCTTTTACCTAACCTCCGACCACCTTCCTTCAGATGTCCCTTACCTTCCCCCGTGGAGGCTGTAGGAACCCTACGTGCCTTTGGTCACCCTACCCTGCACAATTGCAATCTTGTCACTTCTCTGATCAAAGCCTCAGCATCTTTTCATTCAGGTGTGCTTAATGTTTCCTAGCTGCCATCCATATGCTAGCTAGAGAGTGTGCACGTGTGTGGCTTATGGAACAAAGTCCCAACCTCGAAACAAGGCATTCAGGGAGCTCCCCGGCCGGGGTCTGCCTGTCCCTCAGAGGCTTCGGTCCAGCTCTGGAGCCTGCTGGCATCCAGTGCGCCGCCTTCGCTCTACCCGCCACCCACACCTCTCCTCTCACGCCCCACCCAGGTGCTCTTCCCACCTGGGACAGTTTATGATAAATGAAAAAGAAAGTCATGAACACGTTCATAGAAAAGAACAATTCTTGTGTGATAAACGATAAACAAACCAACAAAGCTCTTGTTCAGAAAATAATTTTGGAGGAAGAGACACTAAAATATTCAGAGCGGCAGTTTCTGGGTAGTGGGGTCGTGCACATATTTTTTTCTGCTCTCTACTTTTTGTGTTTCCCAAATTTTTAATATCAAATACATCGTGCTTTAATAAATGAAATAAAAGTATTTCAAAAATAAAACCTACATCATATTCTTTAAGACCTAGCTTGGGATGGTAGAAAATTCTTCTTGACGTGGTAGAAAAGAGCATGCATTTTTAGTCATTCAAGCTTAAGTTCGGACCTTGCTTCCACTACCTAGTAGCTAGTATTAGCTGTGCGGGCTTCAGTATATGTATCTGTAAAATGGGATAATGTGTTTTTCATAAAATGTGAGGAATAAAATATCCTGTCCATAAACTGCTTAGCACATTGCTGTGTACTAGGGGTTAATGCATTTTCATTCCCTCCCCTTTCTCACCCTTCATGAATTCTAAAGCCCTCTCGGGAAATACTAGCTCACCTTTGTGCGTCTATCATGGCCCTGCCACTTGCTGTGATTATTTTGTACGTTTAGTAACTCCTCAACCAGATGGAGAAATCGAGAACAGGAAGGGTAGTCACCTCTGCATCTCCTGCAGCCCCTCTTCCCATAATAGCCACTTAATGAATATTTTTTGAACAGAAGTAAATAATCAAAAACTGTATTGAAATGAAGAATCTGCCAGAAGAGTTCTGAGAATCCAAGATACAATGAAAAACAGACACAACCAGAACTAGAAAACCAAATGAGAAAGGGTAGCCATTGTAAGCTCACTTTAAAGTCATAACTATCAGAAAATTCAGAATTATGACTCCCTCTCCCGCTATAACCTTTTCACATCACACATATGTAATAGAGGCCATAAAAGTTAACACAACGTTCAGTAGTACACGTTACAAACAGATCACATGATGTGGTTGAGTTACTGTGGCGATGGGAATCATAACTTTGAATTTCCTCACTTTTATGTATTCGTAATAGTATCAACCGTTACTGTGCATTAGCGGCCCGGTTTGCCCCTCAAGCCTAAACTGTATTTATACCTGGAATAAAGGGGAAAGAAGCTGCTCTTCACAAGGTCCCGAAACTGCCCTGATCTCTGCGGTCTACAGGTCTTTAGGCAAGTTTTCCAAGTGACCATTTTCCAGAAAGATATTGGAGTAAATGGAATATTTTCCTCTTAACAGAGCATTTTGCTTGCGTTTACCAAACAGTATTTCTTTTCCATTAAAACAAATGCTTTCAGGCAAGGGCTGCATCACCATGGCAGTGGCTGTAGACCGAGCCACATGACGTAGCTTGCAGTAGGAAGCTCTGGGCTTGAGTAAAATTGGGACGTCACAGGCCATAGGAATGCTGGGTGCCCATTCAACCCCTGTCCTCCACGCTTTCAGACACTTTGTAACGTCACCTCAAGAAGAAGCCACCGAGGAGATGCCAGACATGAAATCTTGAGCTGGGAGGTGAACTGGTTTTCTGATGTCACAAGACCCTTCAAGACCCTCAGCTTGGATCTTACAAGACCCTCAGCTCTGTGCCCGGGGGAGTGGCCTACGTTCTTTAAAAGATGGGCAGGGAATGAGCAAGGGCTGCCTTTCTGGTGCCCTGCCCCTCGACTAATGATTCCACGGGTTAGGACATTATGCCTTCGTTGTTCCCTTAATTTTTCATTCTTACTCCAAATCCTTTATTGTGAAGGTCTTCTCCCAAGGTGGAGAATGGACGAGACCTCTGTCTTCTCAGGAGCCTTCAGAAGCCTGCAGGTTGCAATGAAGGTTTCCTTCACTCTGTCTTTGGTCTAAATCACAGCAGACCTTAAGCCTTTCTTCCTATGTCTTGTTTTCTTACCCTTTTATCAGCCTTGTCATTTTCTCCAAGCTGCTCCGAGGACTCTGCTCTCTGGGACATAAACATAGTCACAGCTGAGTAAGTGTCAGCTTAAGGACTGAACTCTAAAATAATTTTGAGTCCAAGGTAGAACTTGTAATAGCTCCCAGGAAAGTTTTTTTCTTTTAAAGTACTCGTCCAAATTGATAACAGCAAAACAAAAACAAAATCACACACACACACACACACACACAGATATTCAAGGGTGGTGAAGAGACTGTGATGCACAGGGAGCTATTTATGTATTTATGTGCTTGTTTCTTCCAGGGACAGTCAGCTCATGATAAATGGTCAGGGCACTTGAAATGTTTTAAGCTCCTGAATTTTATTTTTTATTTACTTTACTTTGGTGACTGTCTTTTGGTCATTCCTGTCAGGGTTGCATTTTGGAAAATTGCAAACACCTTCTTGACAATACTTTAGAGGAAAATGCTAGGCATACCTCAGGGTGAGGGCCAAGTATTCTGTCCCTATAAATGAGACAGTGAGGTCAGTATGGTTTTTTTCTCCCCCCGCCGAGGGGAGACGGAGGGGTAAAATTGTTCACTAAAATAAAATGCCCTTGAGGTTTGTATGAAGTTTCAGAAGTGCAGAAATTCTTTCAGTAATCCAGAAACAAAGGGGAAATGCCAATAGTTTTATTCCTTTTGCAGGTACATCCGGATATGTGATTCTTTGGTGAGAGAAGGGTGAGACTGGGAGAAAGCTAAGGGTTTTGGTCCCACCTATAAAATGACCTGACACCAATCTTCTTTCATTCTCATGCTTGTGTGGTAGCACAAGCAATGAGTGAACATTTTCTACAGGGTTTATAAAAACGAGATGAAAGTTTAACATCTGATGAACCTCAAGAAATCTGATGAACCTCAAGATTTCTCATTCATCTCATCAGGGGTCTTTAAAGCACAAACACTAAATCTATTAAAAGTGTCTAAACTTCTTGGCAAAGATGATTTGCTTCTGGCTGGGGACAGAGTGATTATTCTTAATAGGCTCTGCTCTATTCCCTTCCTCTGGAGGGACCATGGAAACCTTTGAGCTAAGAGGGCTTAAGCTCTTGTACCCAAGAGTCAAAGTAAATGGACTCTTTTTGCCTGTTCATTTTTAAGTATTTCCAATGCTACTTTTTTTTTTTTTTTGCGGTACACGGGCCTCTCACCGTTGTGGCCTCTCCCGTTGCGGAGCACAGGCTCCGGACGCGCAGGCTCAGCGGCCATGGCTCACGGGCCCAGCCGCTCCGCGGCATGTGGGATCCTCCCGGACCGGGGCACGAACCCGTGTCCCCTGCATCGGCAGGCGGACTCTCAACCACTGCGCCACCAGGGAAGTCCTCCAATGCTACTTTTTAAGACCACAAACATTTCTGAAGGAGAATTGTGATGGTTGCGCTCAGGGTGAAGGATTATAATACTGCCAAGTGGGTTTACCATTTACATCCTGTTTACAGAGTTTGACATCTTGAAATAAAGGCATGTGAGAGAGAGGAAAAAAAAATGTCAGAAAGAGAGATTACCAGTCACATAGGGGAAAAGGGGTCCTGGTGGTTGGAGATGGTTCTATCAGGAAAAATAGAAAAATGGGGCAGGATTAGATTTGACTGTGAGTCACAGTAATGTCATTCCACAGTAAGGTAGACTTATATGAGAAAGGAGTTTATTTCCTTCTCCTATTAGGGTCCAAGGACAGGCAGTCTAGGCCGAGATGGTGGCTCCAAGATTGTCTTGGCTCCTTCTGTTATACCTCTCTGCCAACCTTAGCTTGCACCTCATGGTCTAAAATAGCTGCTCAAGCTCCAGCCGTCACATTCACCTACTAACCAGCAGGAAGCAGGAAGAAGGGGAAGGCAACACACTATTTCCTCTTGCATCCTATTTGCCAGAAGTTAGTTTACCTGGTTGCAAGGGAATTAGGGAGATATAGTTTCTATTCTGAGTAGCCATGTGCCTAGCTAAAAATCAGTTCTATTTTTTTAAAAAGGGCCAAAAGGTAGTCTGGACACCCATTCATAGGAAAGGGAAATACTTTCCTGAAATTTATCTGTAAATTTTTTTTTTTTTTTTTGCGGTACACGGGCCTCTCACTGTTGTGGCCTCTTCCGTTGCGGAGCACAGGCTCTGGACGCGCAGGCTCAGCGGCCATGGCTCACGGCCTAGCCGCTCCATGGCATGTGGGATCTTCCCAGACCGAGGCACGAACCCGTGTCCCCTGCATCGGCAGGTGGACGCTCAACCACTGCGCCACCAGGGAAGCCCTGGTATCTGTAAATTATAACCATACTAGAGTACATTCAATTAAAATTGGAGGTTAATAACAATATTGGTAATTTACCCATTTTGACTTACTCAGAGGGGATGGCTTTAAGGACTGGAAACATGTCCTTCAAATGGCTGACCTCTGGGCTCCCCTTCCACTCCCCCTCGGCTGATCTGCCCCAACAGGGACGCTGTCCTGGGAACTAGAAACCAAAAGGCATCTATTCTTCACAGCTCCCCTCAGCCCCTGGCTGGCACTGTGGCCTTGGGCCAACCCTCCTTGCTGTCTGAACCTCGGTTTCCTCCTGACTAGAAAGTTCACAGTAATGCCAACCTCAAAGGTGAACTTTCAAGCACACCCGAGGGACCATGGTGGTGGATGTGGCTGTTCTCTGCCCTGAGCCCTCACGTCACCCTCAACCTAATGCATGCAGGGCCGATAATAATAGCAAACACTTGAATCCCTCCACAGGCTCTGTGGCAAAGCCCTGCACGTAATGCACCTGATGGTCCGCGTTTGATAGAAAGGGAGCCTGCAGGTTAGAGTGGTGAAGGAAGGTGCTAGTGCCCCCCCAGCTGGGCAGGGGCAGCCAGGACCTCAGCCCGGCTCCGGCGATTTCTGCAGCCCAGGAGTTGACCTTTTCGGCTGCGCTAAAAATAACAAACTCGGGTTAAAAGTCTCCTCTCGCTTTTCAAGCCTCTAAAAAATTTCAAAACATTCACAATTTTCGACGTTCCCCCAGAGCACGGGGCAGTACCTGTTAATGGGTCGGGAGGGTGTGTTTATAAACTTGACACCGGGGAGTAGATGAGGATAATAACCGCTTCCTTTTGTTTGTGCTTTAAACTACTAATTAAGGATACGCAGCCGTTTTAAAGAGAACCTGGGTCTGGTGCAATTTTTTTCCAACTCCACTGGTGGTTTACAGACATCAGTCAGAGAATGCAGGTTTTTCTCATGCCCCTCAGGAATCCACGTGAACGGGCCATTGTCCCAGGGCTTGTGCGAGCTGCCCGGCCTGCAGAGCCTGCTCTCCCGCACTCTGCCCTCTGCAGCAGGCGCTCGTTCTGGTCAGCGTGCTATTCCTCCGACGCAGACATATCAAGGCATCTGCCTTCGCTTTGATCACTGGTATCTTGCTAGGACCCGAAGCCTCAGAGGGAAATCAGAGGGAGACATTTCTCCCTACACCCATTCACCGTCCAGGCACATCATTCCAACCGATCTCAGAAAGCTGGCTGCAGATGGAGAACGTGGGCCCCGGGGCAATGGCCCGGGGGAGAGATAAAAGGCACCCAAGTTGGCACGAATGAGTCTATGAAGCAGAAACTGCTTGCTTGTTCCAGGCCAGATGGTTGTTTCTTTCGCGTCTGTTCCAAGATGCTAAGCCCCAAAGGCCATGGGGCTCCGAGGAAGGGCCGGCCTCTTAGCTGGTGCCCTTTAGCTGAGTTTTCTGCCTGAATACAAGAAAATAAGACAAAGAAGAGGATTTGTCTTTGCTTCCTGGGTATGGGACCCACAACTTTCTCAGATACGCTTTGGAAATAAAGTCATCCAGGCCCCAAGGACACCTCAGTACCCCTTCCTTCTAGCTACCTCCTATTCTTAGATCCTGCGTTTCTGACGATTGGGGTAAAGTTCTCAGCCAGCGCAGCGCCCAGATCCTGCGGGATGTCTGGCGGCACTGAACTGAGGGTGTAGTGGTCTCTAGCAGGCCATGCCCTGCAGAGGAGAACTGGGCAGCTTTCATCCGGGCGGAACCTCTGTCTCAAATTTCGTGAGTGTCTCTGTATGGGGTTCTAGACATCGCCCCCTCCACCTAGACACCAGCTTCTGCCAAAAGGCAACCATGTCTTAACAGTTGGGCTGGATGTCTGCTGCAAACTTTTGGCTTCAGAAGAAGACGAACTATTTGCTGCATTACCTTCCCAGCTTTTAATGAGAGGACTGTCCCTATTCTAGGAGTCCCGTGATAGCATCATCTCCAGCCCAGGCTCAAGTCCTTAATAAGCAAGACTCAGGAGAGACGGGTGACCATGCTCAGTGATGGTAAAACCAGCAGAGGGCTCGCTCAGTCTCTGAGGCTGGATGAAGGACCATTTGCTGCTCCCTGCAGGGCACGCTGCCCCACCCCAATGCCCAGCTTTCCCAGTCCCTAGCCGAGTGACCTGGGACAAGTTAGTGACTCTCTCCTCTACTTAGTCTTGGTCTGTAAAATCAACAGAACCCATCTAATAGGTTGCCCAGAGCAGAGGTCCCCAATATTTTTGCACCAGGGACCATGGAAGACAATTTTTCCACAGACCAGGGCTGGGGGGATGGTCTCGGGATGATTCAAGCGCGTTACATTTATTGTGCACTTTATTTCTATTATTATTACCTTGTAATATATAATGAAATAATTATGCAACTCACCATAATGCAGAATCAGTGGGAGCCCTGAGCTTGTTTTCACTAGCCACTCACTGATAGGGTTTTGGTATGAGTCTGCAAACAATTGATTTGTTATGGTCTCTGTGCGGTCAAACGTCTCTGCTAATGATGATCTGTATTTGCAGCCGCTCCCCAGCGCTAGCATCACTGCCTCAGCTCCACCTCAGATCAGGCGTTAGATTCTCATAAGGAGCGCGCAACCTAGATCCCTCGCATGCGCAGTTCACAGCAGGGTTCGCGCTCCTATGAGAATCTAACACCGCCGCTGATCTGACAGGAGGCGGAGCTCAGGCGGTAATGTGAGCCATGGGGAGCGGCTGTAAATACAGATGGAGCTTCGCTTGCTCGCCTGCTGCTCACCTCCTGCTGTGCAGCCCGGTTCCTAACAGGCCACGGACTGTGAGTTGGGGACCCCTGGCCCAGAGGATTAAACGAGTCGATGCATATAAAGGGCTGAGTGCTGTGCTTGGCTCAATGACTATCTGTTATGATTTCTCTGAGAATCCATAGGACATCAAGGTCTGATTGATTAGCTAGAGATATGTTTAGCCTTGACCATGTTTTCTTAGGAATTAAGGACACATGCTTGAGCCAGTCTGGCAGAATCTAGGACTTCAATCCCTACTAAGCACCAGAGGGAATGATACATGAAAGAGAAAGTATAGCACAGTGGTGGTGCCTGGGGGTAACAGAGCAGGATGAAGATTAGGAGCGGGACTAACCAGTCAAAACTTGTATGATTCTCCATTCATTCATTCATTCACTTATTCATTCATACAACAAACATCTACTGAGCGCATATTGGGGGGCCAGGCCAGGCGCTGTCCTGGGGATCCCGTGACGAACCCAGATGTATTCATGGAGCTCATGTCCTAAGGGAAGATTGCAGGGGGAGGGGAGGCAGGTCATGGGAAGAAAACAAACACCTGAACAAGCTCATTTCAGATAGTGGTTGGTTATTCATTGTTATTCATTGCTGTGTAGCAAATGACCTAAAGGAAAGTGTCTTAAAAACCATCATCTGTTTGCTCAGGATTCTGCCACTTGGGCAGGGGCTGGTGGGGACAGCTCCTCTCTGCTCCGCATGGCATCGGCTGGCTCTGTCCCTTGGCGGGCCAGCTGTTGCTAGCTGTTGGCTTGCAGTTCAGCTGGGGCTGTTGGCCAGGGGCTTAGTTTTCCTCCGTGTGGGCTCTCCATGGGGTTTGGTTGGCCTTCTCCCAGAGTAGTGACTGAGGTCGGTGAGGGAGTGAGCTAAGATGAGTGGTGAGAGGGATGGAAAACCACCAAAGGGTCCAGGCAGGGGAGGGATGCAACCTGACTGAGCAGTTGTAAAACCTCTCTGCCCCTCTGTTTTTTCATTCACAAAATGAGAGACCTGCCTGAATTGCCTCTAAGGTCTCTTCCAGCTAATTTTCCCAGAAGAGAACCAGTACTTTGGTGGCTACAGTTTCTGGATTTGGGTCTTCTCTGCTGCACTGTCTCACCTGTAGAGCAATGAGAAGCAGAAGAAGCCTTCCTGGATGCTTTATGAGACAAGACACAAACTTATTAAAGGAGGAGTCCTTGGTCCATTCTTCAGGCTGTTTTGTGAGCCGCATCGTCAAACACATGCTTCATGCAATGGATGTGAAAGGTAGATGCTTAAGCAAAGGCTCTTTTGAGCAAGAAGGACTGTCAGCCATCAAAGAATTTCAGAAGGCACAGCTCCTCGAGTCCAGACAAGACCAGCAAATAAACCGAATTCCAGAGAGCTAGTGTTACCTGACGCTCGTTGGTCTGGGGGGGTGGGGGAGGGGATCGGAATAGAAGTTTTCTTTGGAACTTAATTAGATCGACATGGTTGATATGCTCCTTAAGGTGGGAGCTGAGCATTTAAAATTATACCAAAGATATTTTTCCCCAGGTCTCTGTAAGTGGAGACGTGAACCTATCAAAATGTGCGATAAGGGAGCTACATGTGTCGTTCTAAACCAGTTCAGACCAGCTAGGCTGCTCCCTGCTCTGAGCTGCTGGCTATTAGCTGTCATCCAGCCTGGATGTGAGACAAGCAGGTGGATAAGAGAGACATCATCTCGTTAGGACTTGCAGGAACAGGCAAGCAGGGAGCCTATCAGCAGCGCACATCTCCAGGGCAGGCTTGGGCTCCAGCGCGAAGCACCATGGTAGATGGGCTTTTCATTTCAATGACATTTTTTTGGGAAAGATTCAAATTCAATCCTCTTCCAGGATAGAGTAATTTCAGTTGCCACTGATCCTTCCGATAAATGAGACAGGGTTTCATTTTTTTCTTGCTACCGAGGTATCTAATTTTATAAAAGCCTTCAACAATGCAATAATTTACTGTAGCAGCAGGATGGCTACGAGTAAGGACTTGTCTTCTTTTCTGTTAATTTTCTGAAGGAATCTCTTCCCTTCACCACTGAGAAGCTGTGCATGCCTTTCTCTGGGTTTCGTTAAGACTGTTTGAAGTCATGATGGCAAGATCATTATGATGTTTTTGAAAGATAGTGGGTTTCAAAGAGTTGTACTCAAGAGACTTAAAAAAGCTTCATCAACTTAATTCCCGTCCTCGGCTACTTTTTCAGAGCTATGATCTGGATATGCCGTAATTGGTATCATTTTCATTACAATCTCCTCCCCACCTTTTGTTGTTCTCATTACTACTTCTCCTCTTCTGAAATGACACATGTAATACACAATTAAAGAATAAGTCAGAGCCTAGAATCCTCCATGGAATTCAGAACCAATGTAGAAATGGCTGAAGGAATCCACATGCACACACGCACACACACACACGTATGCACAAACGGGGTTATTGGACACATCCTTACAGAGGAAAACTGAGGCAGAGGACCTTTGTGATAAGGAGTCTAGCTTAGAGATAGCCGTTTCTTACAGTCGTGCCATGGCCATGCCAGGGGTAGGGTTGGTGTGGTCATAAGTGAGACCAGTACAGGAGTTAGTGAAAACATTTAGAAATGTCCCCAGCTTCAAAGGATGGGGACAGAGGGAAAGAAGGAAAGAGGAAGTCCATTCTGAGCCTCAGAGGCAGGATTGGGGCTTTCTGTTAAGACGGAGGGCAGGGAAGGCAGGTAGGAGCTGGGCAGTTTGGGGAACGAGGAAATAATTCTCACATGTTTCTAAGTTTGACCTTGATGTACAAGGAAGTGTTGTATTTGCATTATAATCATTTCAGCCTGTGATTGAAACCTCTAAAGCTTCCGTTTTGCAGAGAAGTTAAGTCAGGACCCAAAGATGTCAATTAACTTGTCCAAGCTCATAAGGAAAAACCATAAATTAGGATGAAAGTCATGATATTCCTAGCCTCGGCGTAACCGGCTGGGTTTTTCTGCCTGTCCTGGTGGGTGTTAGAAAAGAAAAAGGGGGTTGGTGGGGATTGCATCTCCTTCCTGGTGGCAATGTGTTCATCATATCCAGGTTCTGTACTGAATGTTCTGGTGGCTGAGCCGTGTTTCACACCCAGTTCAGGGCCTGTGACTTCATAGGTTGGTCTAGACCTAGGACTTTTGATAGTAGAGTAGATATGGCTCCCCCAGCCAAATGTCTCTTACTGATTTCTTAAAAGCTGTGGGGTGGGGTGGGAGGAGACAGCAATATGAGTGACATGGTACAAGAGCTCAGTCTCTTGTAGAAAAACAGTATTTTCCACAAAAGGCAAATGAATCAAAGATATTACAGAGAAATTTCCTATTTGCTGCTCAGGAAATTTTTTTTAAAAAGTTGAAAGTGGGGGAGTGTTGTAGGATAATGTAGCTGAGGAAGAATGTCTCTCCACCGTGCAGACTTCTTTTTTTTTTAATTAATTAATTTTATTTTATTTTGGCTGCGTTGGGTCTTCATTGCTGCGCGTGGGCTTTCTCTAGCTGCGGCGAGCGGGGGCTGCTCTTCATTGCGGTGCACGTGCTTCTCACTGCGGTGGCTTCTCTTGTTGCAGAGCATGGGCTCTAGGCGCTCAGGCTTCAGTAGTTGTGGCGCACGCGGGCTTAGTTGCTCCGCGACACGTCGGATCTTCCCCGACCAGGGCTCGAACCCGTGTCCCCTGCATTGGCAGGCGGATTGTTAACCACTGAGCCACCAGGGAAGCCCCCAGACTTCTTTAAAAATGTCCTGTGGGGCTTCCCTAGTGGTGCAGTGGTTGAGAGTCCACCTGCCGATGCAGGGGACACGGGTTCGTGCCCCGGTCCGGGAGGATCCCACATGCCGCGGAGCGGCTGGGCCCGTGAGCCATGGCCGCTGAGCCTGCGCGTCCGGAGCCTGATGTCCTCTGCCCTTTCTGACATGCAATCTATTGATGTTGCTAACCCCACCCCTCTCAGCCTGATTAACTGCTTGTACACCTGAACTCCTCTCCGAGTGATTGTTTCGTTTGATGAGCACCGCAGCTACGCTCCGCAGTGGGCTACATGTGTAGAGCTGCTTCCCTAACTGGCTTTTTGCAATCCGCTTTTAGAGCCCGCGGCTCCTTAGTCAAACCCTGCGTTCAATGCAATGGTCTGGGATTGCCCCCACCCACCCAAAGTGGGTGGCCATATGCTTTTCCATTTGGAAAATAGCTCCCTTATTTTAGATGATAGGCTCTGGAAAGAATTGTTTTTTTGAATGAGAGAGAGAAGTGAAAAATACTATGTTGTGAGGTACTATTTTTGCCTTTAAAAACATACACTCTCAGACCCACACAGCGGACCGTTCTGGTAGCATATGAGCTCAAGTCATAGCCAAGGTCTCTGCTGGTAGGAGCCCTTCCTACCCTAAAGGGACTGCTTGTTAATAGCTGCATTCATGGCAGTTTAAATTTTTGTGTGTTGATGTAAAGCCAGCGTTCCCCTCAGGGCTATTTATTTTAAAAGTCTAAAATAGTAAGGGGTTTGCAGCATATGCTGTAACGTAAGCGAACTGGGGTCTGCACTCCAAGCAAAGCCTTCTCTGTGCTGACCTCTGCGCTTTAATGCCCTCCAGGAGGGCGCTGGCAGCCCCTTGGCTTCCCCTTCAACACATGGCAAGCTCAGGCAGTTCTCAGAATTGCCTACAAAGGCAGTTGTTCAAGATTTTCATACCTGGAGGTAATGGCTGTAATAAACAGTGCTGGCCCTGATTTGCCACCATAGGACGGAAGGGAGGGGGAAGGGGAGGTTATGGCAGAATCGGTCCTGCATGTGGAATCACTTCTCCTTCAGGGTCCAAGGTTGAGATGGATGCTGTGCTTTTAAAATTGTTTTAACTCACCAAATTTTAAAAATTAAAAGTAAATATAAAAAAGTAAAAAAGGAGGAGGAGGCCACTTATTTATTTGTTTGTTTGTTTTTTGGCTGTGTTGGGTCTTCATTGCCGCATGCGGGCTTTCTCTAGTTGCGGAGAGCGGGGGCCACTCTTCATTGCGGTGCGCAGGCTTCTCACTGCGGTGGCTTCTCTTGTTGCAGAGCACGGGCTCTAGTCGCGCGGGCTTCAGTAGTTGTGGCATGTGGGCTCCGTAGTTGTGGCTTACGGGCTTAGATGCTCCATTGCATGTGGGATCTTCCTCGACCAGGGCTCGAACCTGTGTCCCCTGCATTGGCAGGCGGATTCTTAACCACTGTGCCACGAGGGGAGTCCCCGAGGAGGCCATTTATAATAATGTCAATAAATAAAGCTAGGAAGTGGCACATACGAAAATTTTTTAAATCTAGATTTTAAGAAGAAGTAGCAGCAGCAGCACCGGGCCTTTGTCTCCCCAGTGCCCTTGGTTGGAGTAAGCGAGCCTCCTTAAGATGCCTCTGAAGGATCCCGAAGCCATTTCAGTTATGGAATAAGCAGCACGAGCTGTGGTGGGAAGCAAGGTGGGTCTAGCATAGACGCTGCCCCTGCAACCCCAGGCAACCCCTCCCTCTGCCACATAGTTACAGGAGGTCTTTCAGACTTGCTTCTCACTTGATTTCTTTTTTCTAAAATTTATTTTTAAATTTATTTATGGCTGTGTTGGGTCTTCGTTTCTGTGCGAGGGCTTTCTCTAGTTGTGGCAAGCGGGGGCCACTCTTCATCGCGGTGCGCGGGCCTCTCACTATCGCTGCCTCTATTGTTCTCTGCGGAGCACAGGCTCCAGACGCGCAGGCTCAGTAATTGTGGCTCACGGGCCCAGTTGCTCCGCGGCATGTGGGATCTTCCTAGACCAGGGCTCGAACCCGTGTCCCCTGCATTGGCAGGCAGATTCTCAACCACTGCGCCACCAGGGAAGCCCTTCTCACTTGATTCCTATGCTTGAGCTTTTCATTTTACCCAGAGGAACCCTATACAGATAATGAGAAGGCTTGCTTTTCCCCCTTCGCAGAAGCAAGTCATGTTTACTTCTCCCTTTGAAAATATTCGTTAGGAAATTTAACAGATGAGGGATTGGGTATGAGGCAGTATGAGAAGAAAATATTAATAAGTGTAAAGTGACTTTCTCCTGTTGGTGAGAAGATTATTTCATTATTTTCTTGAAGAATTAGTAATAACTAAAGTCCTCTCTACCTGTTGATTGTATCACTCAATTGCCTTAGAGTGTGGATTTCTACATTATCACCCATGGCGTCTCCATAAACTCCTCTAGCAATGCACCCACGTGGAGGCACTGTGTTTGCATAGACTGGCCACAGCCCAGGTAAAGATATGCACGAAGAGAAAAGACTCTCCTGGAGTGACAGGCTCTACAGAACCCCAGCTTGCTGTCCGTGTTTTATCCGGGACTCTCGAGGTGGGAGGGAAGGAAGCAGCCTTTGCGGTGGCCGGGTTTTCCCATCCTTTGTGCCTCACTTGGGATCCATGAGTAATTGGTGCATTGTACAGGGAGCGACCTCTGCTTCTTTGGGCAAATTGAACCAAGTTGGAGCTGTAAAAGCAGGACCATAAATCAGCTCTGTTACAATGGCAAAGTTCTTGAAAGCACCTCAAAGCCCTGTATGCATTCCTCCTAGTTAATGAGCAGCAAGGTAGATCCTGAGTCGCTGGCTTGATGGAGGCCGAGTTAGAACCAGAAGATGGATATGCAAAAATCGGTCACCCAGAAAAGTCTAAGCCGCCCAAAGAAACACAGCGAACTTCAAAGGCCTCCTATGCTTTCTCCTATACAATGCTTTCCTGGCTGAATAATTTGTATAAAAAACAGCTGGGTCTGCCATGGAACCAGCTGTTAGGTCGCATTTTGTGCGTACTCTATCAAGGGGACTTTCTCTTAAAAATTGTCTTTAAATCTCCTTGAAGTGTTGTGCAGATTCCCTATGATGTGATGGAAAGGTGGTGATGGCGTCCTCTTGCCAAGGTTTGGAGGCCCTGAGCTTCTCTTGTTACTCCTTTTCTATGACTCCCAGGTGTGTTCATAACAACTTGTTCCTTCCTTAGCCGTTCAGGTGGGGTGAGACCCCGCAGGTTTTCGTGGTAGTTGAAACTGAACTAGATTCTTGCTGATGGACTGAAACTCTGTAGGAGTTTTTCTTTCTTTATGAGATGATGTGCCCCAAGCCTCTGAAACAGAAGAAAAAGGGAAAATGAAATTAAAAAGTCAGTGTCCAGGGACTTCCCTGGCGGTCCAGTGGTTAAGACTTTGCCTTCCAATGCAGGGGTTGCGGGTTCGATCCCTGGTCAGGGAGCCAAGATCCCACATGCCTTGCGGCCGAAAAACCAAAGCATAAAACAGCGGCAATAATGTAACAAATTCAGTAAAGACTTTTAAAATGGTCCACATCAAAAAAATCTTAAAAAAAAAAAGTCAGTGCTCAATCCATTTGATCTTGGTGTGTGTGTGTGTGTGTGTGTGTAATTCTAGTTTATTGGTCTTCTTCTATCACATTTTTGTGGGCTTACTTATAAACCATGTAACTTTAAATTCTTTCCCTCTTCTTTTTAGAATGAATTCTTACTCACTAATTAATGTCTGGGCATAACACATACCGCACATGTCCCCCAGTGCCATCAATAACATGGGGACACATTAAACAATGACCAAAGGTCCATATAGGTTTTTTGTCTCTTCAGAAAAACAAATCACCCCCCGTCCCAAATGTATGGATCACATTTGAGAGAAAGCATTTACCTAGAGTGGTATTGATTTAATGACGTAAAGAAAAAATGAGTTCAATAGTTTTACCTTTTGAATTGCAAAACTCTCATCATGTCTTCCTGTTTACTAAAAGAACATGCTCTTAGCGCCCCCCAGAAAGTGCCCACGCAGTTCCGTGCTGCAGGTGACACGCACAGCCGGTCGCTCAGTGTGGTTAGTTGCAAGCCATGATGTTTCAGTTTGGGCCACACCCTGGCTAGCGGGTACTGATGGTTCGGGCCAGGGCCGCTGCGGCTGTGGGCTGTTCTCTGAGCTGCCCTTGCTTAATCCTCAGAGCTCAAGCTTTGCTCCTCCTCTCTTAACCCTCACGTCAAATCATTCTCAAAACCCCCTAAGAAGAATCCAGCTTGGCTCACACAGGCATTCAGGAAAGGCTAGTTCCCCTAACAGAAGGATACTTAACCTGGAGTCCCTGGACCCTGGAAAGTCCATGAATGGGGTTTAGAGCTGCAAATCACCCCATGAGATTATATGCACAGTTTCGTATGTGCAGAGATTCTTTTGAGGTGAGGGGGTGGGCTTATAGGTCTCCATGGATTCTCAGAGGGGTCTGAGTCCTGCCGAAACTTCACTGCCATCACTAACTGGTTTCCTACCTCCACTTTCGTTCTCTTTCCCGTCCATCCTGTATATTACATGAGTGCAATATGTAAACCCTGTTTTTCATGTCTGTCCCACAAGCCAAAGCTTCCAAGGCTCCCCTCACCTGTAGGGTGATGTACACTGTTGCCCTGGCTGCCCTCCTGATCCCACCTCCCACTGTTCTCCGCACCTTTTCCTCTGGGCTGTTCTACTCATTATTTCCCCAACGTGCACACGTATTTGCATCCTCACCTGCCTTCTCTCATCCCTTCCCCACATTCTGATCCTGCAACTCTCTTTAAAGTCAAACTCTTCCGTTAAGATTTTCTTCCGTCAACCAACCACCTCACTCCTGTCTATAAGCTTGTATCATCAGCCACCTTTTAATCCTAAACTCCCTTTTGCAATTTGACTTATTTCACACTATTAACCTTTCATGTGTATGTTTTGCCATCCAAACTGGATCCTGAATTTCTTGAAGACAAAGGTTCATTCATTCTTTCATTCATTCATTTGCTCAGCAGACATTTATTGGGTGTCTTCTATTGATGGGGCCCTGAGCCTGATGTTGGGTTTGGACTCCCACTACACCTGGACCACTTCTACACACAGAGAACATACTCAGCGAACAATGAATGAATGAATAAGTGAATTGGGGTTAAACCAAGCCATTTCAGGAGTGCTTGAGAACCTCTGAAAAGAATACACAGCCGGAGTTTCTTCTGGTTTCTGAAGCCAAAGCAGAACACTCAGGCGTGGTGGTTCTTAAAATGTAACCCTCTGGAAGGGCTAAGTCCCGAGCAACAATTTCTTTCCGCATCCTGCTGACTCTGCACCATTCATGGCAGGTTCCGGGCTTCGCTGGCTCTCCTTGACTTTTCCTTTCCTGAGGACAGCAGGGAGAGAGAGTAGGATCAAATCCACCCTTTCATAAGAGTTTGCAGCTTACCGTGGGGAAAGAAAAAGAAAACATGAGTCCGTTCTACCCACCAGAACTTTCTAGCATTCTTGCCCCTTAGGGCCTGCAGCTAAACTAATATTTCTGACAGTGTTCCTTCCTGAAGAAGCCCACCTCTGGGAACAGGGGACGGGAGTCGGGAAAGCATCATCTGTGCAGGTGGTGGGTCGAGTTTACACACCTTTAGGTGGGCACGGGAACCGGGTGCTGGGTGCACGTGGCTTTTACAGCTGCTTGGAAAGCCCTGGGTGTTTGTCTTGGCCGGTTCCTGAGGCAGCTGGCATCTGCCACGAGAGCTGGCCAGGATTTTAGTTTGGTTTCTTTGGCCTTCCATCTTGGTTTGGGATGGGTTCTGCTGCCCTGCTCCCATCGAAGAGGGGACATACCCCTGAGACTCACAGGTAGTGGCGAGCCTGAGTTCTGCAAGCCACGTCCGGAGGTTTGGGGGCTGGCCTCTGTCGCCTGGGGTTCTGTTCTCTTTGGTGCAAACCAGAACCAGAGTGCTGGCTCTGCTCAGGAGGCCCCGAAGTCCGCTGTTATTCCTTTCCACCTCCTGCTCTCTGCTGCCAGTAAAAATAAGGGAGTGAAACGACTTGGGTGCTGGACCTCCCTCAAGGCAAGCGTGTGCCGGGAGAGAGAGAGGTTGTGTGTATGCATTTCACCATATCTTTTACTCCTTAGGCCTTAGTTCTCTAGAATTTTTTGCACAAGTCCCCTGCGGAGGTCCTGAGCAGCTACCTTCAAAATAATATATTAAAAATACACTGCATCACTGTGGGGCTGGGACCACTGACTGCAAGTCCCATGCTGGAACGGGAAGAAGTCACCTTTCACTCATTAGAAAATGGATCGATGTGAATATGCACTCGGCTACCTTTTTACTTTATTGTGGTAAAATACATATACTCTAAGATTTACCATCTTAACCATCTTAGACTGAACAATTCAGCAGTATTTAGCGCCACCATCATCACTATCTATTTCCAGACATTTTCACCCCTAAGGGAAGGCTGGTGCCCATTACGCAGTCACCACCCCACCCCCCCGCCCACTCCCTGGCAGCCACCAGTCAGCCTTCTGTCTCTGTGGGTGCCCCTCTTCTGGATACTTCATAGAAATAGAATCAGACAATATGTGACCGTCTGTGTGTGGCTTCTTTCACTGAGCATAATAATCTCTCAAGCTTTATCCACGCTGTGGCATGTGTGAGAATCTCATTCCCTTCCGTGGCTGAATATTTATCCTGTGTTTGGGGGTTGAAGTTATTTTCTCTCCCTTGAACTTCCATTCCCACTCCCACCTTCACTCTGTCTCTAGAACTTCTGAAGTCATGACGTATCTGAACTTGATTCCTCCCAACTCACTTCCCTCCAGACTGGCTGGTAACCCCCAACCATACCTGACAACAACCTGCACCAGGGCCCCCTGAAGGGCGGGTCAGAATCGCAGCTTCCAGCCCCACTGCACACCTACTAAGCACACTCTCTGGGCGTGGAGCCAGGGAACCTGCATTTCTTCTATTTATTTATTTATTTGGCTGTGCCGGGTCTTTGTTGTGGCACGTGGGCTCTTTTAGTTGTGGCACGCGGGATCTAGTTCCCTGACCAGGGATCGAACCCGGCCCCCTGCTTGGGAGCGCGGAGTCTTAACCACTGGACCACGAGGGAAGTCCCTAGGGAACCTGTATTTCTAGCAAGCTCCCTGGTCACTCTGATGTACACACGTGGGCACCAGGGCTGTGACACAGGGCTGGCCAACTCCCCTCAAACCCCAGTCCAGGACTCCTGAGTCAACTGCTGTGTCTGGGCTTCATCTCCATCTACACCATGGAAACCCAGCTCAAATGCCACATCTCCTGTGATTCAGGAAAGCTTCCTCAACTCTTGGCCTGAAACCATTTCTCCTAGACTGTGAACTCCCTGAAAGCAGAGTCCAAGCTTCTCTTTGTATCCCTTGAATAATCTTCATCCCCAGAATAAGAACATTTATTGAGTCCTTACATGCAGGTACTGTCCTAGGTGCTTCTAATCAATCAACTAATTTTATCTTCACAAGGTACAAGCAAAGGCAGTGTCATTATCCCCAAACACCTGGAAGAGCTACCGTTTCCAGGAAACGCCAGAGTGTTTCTGCTCAGCGGCAGACAGAGATGGACCCCTCAGTCTAAATCCTGGAGTGGTACACGGATGAGTAAAGTTGGTGGAAAAGGCTTTCAAACTCACTGGGAGTAAAAAACTGTCAGGTGGTGCTGGTAGGATTATAACCATGTTAAAACAAGTATTAGTAACAACCACGGAATAGCTGTGTCCACGCTTTTCATCCCTGGCAGAGGACCCCCTCTGTCCCCCACTCTGTGCTTCCCCCAAGCCTGGGTGAGTTCCTCTGTGTCTGAGGTTTCCTGCATGGAAGATGTACATCTTCCCTCCTGCCTCACCTTATTCACTTTCCTCAATCATCCTGCACTCAAAGCACGAGGTATGTGCCCTTCACTGTGATAAAAGCACAAGTTAATTCGTGTGACTGAGCGCCAGCAGCATGTGACACGTGACACATGGCTCATGTGGCTCCTGCCCAGTGGACTAGGACGGGTCTTAATCTGTACCAAGAAAGTAAAGCTTTGAAGAAAAATTGCAGGGACTTCCCTAGTGGTCCAGTGGTTAAGACTCCTCGCTTCTACTGCAGGGGGAGCGGGTTCAATCTCTGGTTGGGGAACTGAGATCCCGCATGCTGTGCGGTACGGCCAAAAACTTAAAAAAAAAAGGAAAAGAACAGAAACATTGCCGCTTTTCTTAACCACATGAGCCAGCAATTCCACTCCGAGGTATGTCCCCCAAAGAATTGGAAACAGGAACACAAACAGATACTTGTATATCTGTGTTCATAGCAGCAGCTGCTTTGACAATAGTCAGAAGGTGGAGACACCCACGTGTCCATCGAAGGATGAATGGATAAACAAAATGTATCCATAGAATGGAATATTATTCAGCCTTAAAAGGAGATATCGACAACTGCTACAACGTGGGTGAACCTTGAAAACATTATGCTACGTGAAATAAGCCAGACACGAAAGGACAAATATTGTATGATTTCACTTATATGAAAAATCTAGAGTTGGGCAAATTCATAGCAAGAAAGTAGATAAAAATTTTACCAGGGCCTGGTGGGAGGGAGGAACGCAGGGTTATTGCTTAATGGCTACAGAGTTTCTGTTTGAGGCGATGAAAAAATGTTGGAAATGGTGATATTTGCACAACAGTGTGAATGTGATTAATGACACTGAACTGCACATTTAAAAATGATTAAAATGGTAAACTTTATGTTACTTATATTTTACCAAAAAAAAAAAATCTCAGCTTTCCTTTCCAGCCACTATAATAAAATAAAGAACCGGGGATTTGCCAGATTCTATTATGGGACCGTTGGGTCTTAGGTATCCTTTGAATAGGGTCCATTAGAGCTCCCTGCTGTTGAAAGCATAATCTGTTTACCCTCGTATTTCCCTGCCCCAGCTGCTGTGGTCTGGGGAAGAAAAGATTTCTGGCTTTCTCTGAACGGCCCCAGGGAGCACGTAGCCCAGCCTAGAGGGTAGCCCCTGCCCCAGCAGACCTTCCAGTGAGTCTCAGTCTGCAGATGTGCCCCAGGGCACCTCCGTCCTGGGATCAGGGTTCTGACTAATTGTCCTGCGATGGCCACCAAAAGGGATTGTCATTTCATCGTTAGAAATTCCCCCAATAACATTCAGGCCGTGTCCTTTTCAGGCCCTGTGGAATTTCTAACGACGATATGAGGAAGTATTGAAGAAATATTCAGGTTCACCCCAGCCTTGGGGATACACCTGTGGTGACTCTGCAGACCTGGTGTGGTTAGGTCTTACTAATCCCACAAGCGGGGAAGGCAGGGACCAGGACTGGGAGAAAATCATTCCTGACCAACAAGGTCGGTGGTAGGGTTAATGGCTGTTCTCAAATACAACCACTGTTCAGAGCGTGTGCTTAATAATCTTCAATCAACTCCAGTTTATTTGCATGTCAAATCGATTTTACATGCAAAAAGCATCCCCCGTATAAATTAAATGCTCTGTCAAAGACCTCCGTGCTTCCCCAAAGCCTCAGGCACTCACTCCAGGCTCTTGGGAAAAAACTTAGCTCTAGCTTAGGTTTCCTGTAAAGTTATTTACAGATATTTCATTTTAATTTTTATTACTAATTTATCAAGGACATATGTGGATTTATTACATGCCAGGAATGTTCCAAAATTTTTACTAGTATCACTTCACTGATTCCGCTTAACAATACTATGAAGAAGGTTCTGTTATTTCCCCCATTGTGCAGATGAGAAAACTGAGGCCCAGGCCACTCTAACGGTGATGGCACAGACTGCAAGGACATTTCCTAAGAGGGCAGGTAAGACACCAAACAACCTGCTTTTTGTGAGGTTCGGCACCCCATTTCCTCCTGTTGATTATGTTCGTATAAGGTCCAGGGCAGTCCGCTGAAGGATGGGGCAGGAACAGGTCCGCTGCCTGGCTCTGTCTTTGACTTCCCCTCATCTCCCTGGCTTCTAGGGAAACTGAGGGAGAGAGAGAGGGACCAGTGTCTCCACCTACCCTAGGAGGCTTTTGTCAGGAAAAGATGGCAGAGGGCAGATGAGAGTTTTCAGAACAACCATGGCGCTGGGACCATCAACTTGAGTGTCAAATCATTTTTCAGAGCAGCCCTGAAATTCCTGGTAATACAGTATTTGAGAGCCACGTCAAGAGGTGACTACAAGGCCATTGTTTTAGGTTTGAATCGGGGCTGTGGCTTGTCCCCGTGCTGGTTTCCTGGTTTGGATGTGGTACTTTAGTGATGCAAGATGTTATCGTGGGGGAAGTGAGGTGAAGGATAGTTGGGCCCTCTCTGCGCTGTTTTTGCAACTTCCTGTGTGTCTATAATTATTCCAAGATACAAAGGTTTTCTAAATGCCATTGTTTAAGAAGCCAGGGAACTGTAGCTACTTCTCCAGCCGTGCTGTGTGTTTCCCTGTGCTATGAGCTCATAACCAGCAGACCTCTATGATGGACTTGTTGTCAGTCTCAGGGCAGAGCTCACCTCTTTCAGAGGCTGGCATCAGTCCCCCTTTTCCCTAGACGGGGGGGTTCTCCTCTCTGCACTGGAGCCGGGACGTTGTAATACGGCTTCCTCGGGCACCGCCAGGAGGCTGCAGCACCTTCCCCGAAATCTCAGGCACGTTCAGCCCCGAGACTCCCCTCCCCTGCCCCACGCAGAGCCTGCTGCCCCTCCCACCCCCAGGTTCTTGCGAATCTGCCCTACAGTCCCCTGTGGGGCACCTGACATATGCTGTTTCATTCATTTCTCTCAACCCCAAGGAAGGAGTTTGCGAAGTGTGGGTGTCTGTGGGAGTCCCCGGAGGTGGGACCATGGGGACTGGTGTGAAATAGATCTTCTACAGGCCAGCACAGAACATTCTCTTCCCGGGGCCACTGCAGTCGGACCATCATGCACAGGGTGGTGTTGCAGTAAGTGTTCTGGGGCCGGAGTCGCGGGCCTCATGGTAAATATGGAAACAAAATTCTCAGGCAGCAGTAAAACCGCCTGCCGTCCTTCTCCGTGCTCCAAGCGCAAGGGGCTGTCATCTTCTGTGGGTTCTGAGAATCCTGTGAAATATTCCTAGTTCTGGGGCCAGGCTGCAGGAGGTGTACTTACAGACCTCGCCTTACAGACTTAACTACCCAAGACTCTGGATCCTAATTTATTTCTCTCCCCAAAGCCTGGCATTTGGAGGTGGACCTCTTCAGGGGCAGCAAAACACAAGGGCACATTATGACACCAATAGTGAAATCCCTAAACCTGCAGCACAGAGGTTCCACGTGGATTCGATCTGGCTAGAACGCCTGGGAATTAGAGGCCATTTGTCACAGGCCTTTCTGGATTAGGCCCCCAGGGGTTGAGAAGATGAGCCTAGGAATTCCGAAGCGGGGCTGTGGGTGTTGGGGGGTGTGGGGGGTTGGGCAGGCAGGGTTCGGGAGGCGTGTCACCTTCCAGTGTCCCTTCTCTCCCTCGCACTTCAGAGTTTAGGGTCTGCTATTGCTTCGGAAAACCTGACACCCCAAATTCCCGAGGCTTCGTCCCCTGTTGTCCTGAGGGGCCAGGATGACTTTCTCCCCAAAGGAACACTGGGGTCCCTCCCAGCAGCCCCACCTTCTCCCCTGGAGCCTGTTTCCCTGTCTTGTCTTCTCTCTGTCCTTTGATCAGCTGATAACAGGATCCTCCCTCCAGCCCAGCCTGTAGTCTGTGTGACTCCTTCCCCGCAGATGGCCAGGTAGCTTTCACAGGCTGTGGTTCTGAATTTTGGCCTCCAGTTTGAGCTTTGTTCTCACGTAGCGTGGCTGCTTTAGGGACTAAGATGGGTGCTGTAATTTTCCCCCTGAGAGGCTCCTGTCTTAGACCCTAAGCTCCCTGAGCACAGGGAGGGCGGAACCTCCCGATAGGAGCTAAGACACACCCTCTCTGGGTCTTGACGGAGGGAGGTGACCCCAGCGCTTCATCAGGGAGCAGCAGCTCGACCCTGGTCTGGAGCTTGTCCTGGGTGCTCCCGAGGCCTTGCCTTTTTCTGAGGATCTATCACGTGCCAGGCAGAATGCTAGACCTGTTAAGTGCCTTCTTTCCTTTGACCCTCTTGATATACTACCAGGCCAGAACTATTGCTCCTGTTTTACACGTAAGGAAATCAAGGCACAGAGAGGTGAAGTAAGTAGTCTGGGGTCACACAGCAACTGTCAGTATTTACCCAGGCTGTAACTTTCATGCTGAACAGCCTCCCACATGGGTAGGCACATGCATCTCAGGCTGGTGGGCATGTGAGTAGCCTTGATGCTGGAATATGGGCATTTGTGCACCTTCAGGACTTTTACAGAGAACAAGACCAGATTGTCCCCCACCCAGGATGCACAGGGAAGAGCTAAGAGACTGAACAAGCTGTCAGGCTCAGTCCTGTGGCAGAGGGTAGGTCTTTGGCGAACAGTGGAATCCGAATTCAGGTCGTGCTGGCCCTGGAAGTGCCCAGGTGGGCGTCTCTCTACTGGTGGGTTAGGCTACAGAAGGGCCAGGGCCTTCCTGGTTTGTCCTGACCCTCTATCTCACTGCCCTGTGCTGGAACCATAGCGAAGCCTCCACCAGGTCCTCTCCCTGACCCTTTCCTTCCCACCGCCGTGCCTTTGCTCATGCTGTCCCCTCCCCCAGATATCCTTCCTCTCCGATGTTTCCTCCTTATCCGTGCCTCAGGTCCCAGCCACAGGCCACCTCCTCCTCCAGGCAGGCTCCCACATTGCTCAGGGAATGAGCAGATCTAAATGGGAAATGGACAGGGGACCAATCAGACACCACAGACCTGGAGAGCCGTGGTGCACACGGACAACTGTCTATTGTTTTGTCTAAGGAAGTAATGAGCCCAGCAGAAAAAAACTACAGTCCCAGGCTCTCCTGCAGCTGGGGAAGCCACGTATCCCACTTCTCACCAGTAAGATGGAGACAAAAGCTTGGGTGGGGCTTTGGGGGGGACTGTTTAAATGGGAACAGAATCACGGTGTGCAACCCTCATGATCGTAGTCATATACTAGGGATGGATGTGGGGAAGGGCTGGACGGAGCCTGGGCCCCTGAGGGCTCTGGGAAGCAGCCCTGCCCATCCTGGACTCGTTTTGTGGGACAGATCCACGTTTCATGAGGCCTGAGGGTTTTGCAGTGTAGGAGACCTTCTCTGAGAAAAAGAATACAAAATAAAGTGGCTGGAACTTGGGAGAGGTCTGGAGGTTTCACTGTTCCTCTGCGGGATTCCAGTTTCTGCACTTCTCTAACATGGAACAGCTCATGTTAAGCCCAGTGCCCAGAGTCCTGTTATTCGGAGCCGAACATGATTCCGAGCCAACGCCCCACTGCCTTGTCAGGAGTGTCCACCAAGCGCCCACTGTCCTGTCAGCTTAGATCCAAGTCCTAAACCTGCTGCAGGTGACCAGCACCTGAGAGGCATTTACAGCCCTGCTGTGGGTTGAATCGTGTCCCCCCCCTAAATTCACGTATTGAAGTTCTAACCCCAGTACCTCGGAATATGACCTGTTTGGAGTCAAAGTCTTTAGAAAGGTAATCAGTTTAAAGTGAGGTCATGAGGCTGTCCAAACTCAGCATAACCGGTGTCCTTATAAAAGGGGGAGATGTGGACAGAGAGACTGGCATAGAGGGAGGATACTGTGAAGAGCCACAGAGAGAAGATGGTCAACTGTAGAGGCTTCAGGGAAAACCAGCCCTGCCAGCACCTTGATCTTGGACTTCCAGTCTCCAGAATTGTGAGAAAATAAATTTCTGTTGTTTAAGCCACCCAGTTTGTGGCGTTGTGTTACCACAGCCCTGACAGACTAATACAGGCCTGAGACCCAGGTCCCACCCAGAGTCTGACTAAGCGGTCTAGGGGGAGCTCAGATCTGTGAATGTTTTAAAAGCCCCTGAGATGATCTAATTTGCGACTTAGAGGATTTAAGAAAGATTCAGAGGGTAGGTTAAGTTCAAATGGGTCTTGACGGATGAATAGGAGTCCAGTGGACAAAGAAGCAGGGAAGGTGTTCAGGCGGGGTAACCAGCCCAAGTGTGATGGAGTTAAAGTGCAAGACCGGGTCGCGGGCACTAGGCAGGAGACCGGAGGAGAGGGCAAAAGGGTGGTCTGCACGGGGTTAGTAGGGTCTCATGGAGCACATGGGGAGATTTTCAGGGCAGCAGGTAGTAGTGAAGTCTGCAGACCGAGGCCTGCTGTCATCAGAGCTGCTCTTAGAAAGGCAATGCTCACTGCTTTCTCTCTGGAGTCCGACTTATCAGGTGTGTACTGCGTCCGCTCCAGTGTAGCACTGACCTTCAACAGGTCTGGTCCTGAGCTTGGTGACAGTGCCATCCACAACCTGAGCACCTTGGAAGGTGATGCCAGGGAACAATCACGAGCTGGAATCAGCTGCCTTTCCTTGAATGAACCTAGTGGACTTTCTCTTGCTTTCCTATTGTTGAAAGCCCTTTCCCCCTTGCCCTGAGGGCAAACTCCTACAGCACCCTCACCACCCAGCTCCCATCACCTCCTCTGGACAGCTACCTGTCTTCCCTTGGAGGCTGCCGCTATCACATCACCCACTCTGGTACTTTCCATGCTGCATTACTATGGTTTGTTTATACACCCCTCCTCACTGGTCTGTGGATCCCTGCAGAATAATGACTCTTCTCTCGCATTCATTCAAAAATGTTAATTGAGCAACTACTGTCTGCCAGACACTGCATCCTGTAGCAGTGAGCATAACTGATGCTCTCAGATACTGACTGGATTGATGGAGCAGGAAAAAAGACATGTGAGGGAATTGAAACTAAAGGAACAATTTTGCATCATGTCAGCTTGCAAATATGTGTGGATTTGGGTGGCCAGGGGTCTGTTTGTATTGCGGGAATTCAGTTAACCACTTAAAACTCTCCAAGCTAGTTCCCCATTTATAAAGTGAGAACGGGAATCAGCTATGTATGCAAATCTCTTCAAGGAAAATCCACTAAATTAACTATATTCTATCGGCATTTAAATTCCTTCTCTGGGGCAAGTGGGACAGGAACCTGGCACTTGACTGGTCATTTATCTTGTTGTATCTCGGGCCCTGGGACAGCCTGGCTGGCTCCTTCTACCTCTAGGTTTCTGGCGCTGGTAGAATGTGGACACGTGGAATCTCAGGTCACACCTGCCCTTGTTGTAACTGACCATCCCACCCTTCCCCACTGATGCCTTTACTGTTTCCCACAACTTAGTGGGTTAAAGTTCAACTTCTCCCCTGCAGCCCTGATACGTTGGCTACAGCAGCCAGTGCATTAAAAGGATAGAGAAGGAGAAAGAAAAGCCAGAGGCCTGGCTGGCAGAGAGCAAGAGAGGCAGGCAGTCTTAGCATCCTCAGCAAGGAATCCATTCTTTAGGGCGCGTCTTATTAACGTCCCCCAGGACTTAAGTCCTGAGCTGGTCTCTGCTCAGGTCCTGGAGACCCAGGGATGCAGATGACAGCTTTGCAGAGGGACCAGTGCGGGAGGGAAAGGCTCGGCCTTCTTCTGAAAGAAAACCAGGTGTTCTTAGAGGAATCCTGCCATTCAAGAAATGATAAATGCCTCCTTGGCATAAAGCCTGTTGCAAAGGGGAGTGGTTGCTTGAGCAAAAATTCACAATTAATAGATATTTCTTTGAACCCAGCCCTTAAGTTACAGCAACAAGCTTTCATTAAAGATCATGTTGACCCTAATATTTGGCATTTGCTTACTCGGGCCAGCCCAGAGCCACCAGGCTGCTGGACACTGAGGCAGCCCAAGCAGCCCACTCTCTATCTGTAATGGTCCTCTCCCCAAGGTGCAGAGACAGCCGCGCTTAGAGACCCATTAGATGCAGTTCTAAATATTTCCACAACTTGAAGCAGAGAGGTGTCTCCAGCTGCTTCATGCCTCGACTACCTAAAAGTCATGCACAAAAGACTCTAATGGGCTATTTTTGTGGCGGGATGAGCTGCTGTTACATGTCAGTAAGCAAGGACTCACAAAGTTGGGAGACAGAGTTGGGGGAGAGGGTGGGGTGACGGGGCCCAGACCTGCCGCCTGTGGGGACCAGCAGGGAATCCTTGGAAAATGGTAATTTAGGTGCTCCAGCCCGGCTGAATGCAGCAAGTGGGGACACCGTGTGGAGGACAAGGGGGCCATTGTAAGGCCTGCTCTGCAGACCCACCTGGACCCCTCACTGACCCCTGCAGATCACTGCGTGGAAGCCCCAGTGTCTTCAAGGGCTGCTTCCTGGAGGGAGAAGGTGGAGAACTGGGGCACACTGAAGGGCAGCCCTTACCTTCCTCGCTCCTCCTGGCGGCCAGGTTGGGGCAGACTATTAGCAGGCTCGGAAACTCTGACCAAACGCTTGCTGTGGACCTGTTTAGACCTGGGCCCGGGCAGGGCCACCCACAAGGGGTGGCCGTCTAGTCGGAGAGCCGGGCCGGCCGAGCCTCGGCAGGTGCAGCGGGGGAGCAGAGGCCGCTTGTGGCCCTTCCATCCTCTCCTCCTCCCGCCAAACCTGTCACTTAAATCACGGTTCAAGCCCGCGCCTCGCCCACCTGGAGCCTCTCCTGGGCTCCCCGCTCCTGAATCCTGGGCCTCTCCAACTTTCATCCTCACCTCCTCCCAGAGCTCCTGACGGCCCGGCAATTCTCCGCCCTTCCCGCGCTTCTCCCGTCCTTGGGTCCTCGACCGCCCTGGCATTTGGCCGCGGCATCTTCTCTGCCTGAAAACCCGCCCACGCCCTCGGTCCACCTCAACCTCCGAGCCCCCAAGTCAGGGTCATCTCTCCGTGTCCCACTCTGCCCCGACCTCTGCAGCTGTGCTCTCCACCCCTCCCCTCTCCTCCACGGCCCTGCCGAGTCCTGCACTGACTAATTATCCCAGGCAGCTTTCCACACTAGCGCTTCAGATCCCTCTGTCCCACTTAATATTGACCCCCAAAGGGCAGTGGCCATATAAAATAAGCCCCTGGTTCTCAATCTGACTGCACATTGGAACCCCCAGGGCGCTTTAAAAGAACACTGATGCCTGGGGTCCCAGCCCAGAGATTCTGACATAATTGGTTTCCGCGCAGCCGGGGGGTGGGGGGGGCAGCTGTTTTAAACTTCATTTTTTTTAATTGAAGTACAGCTGAGGTACAATATTATATAAGTTACAGGTGTACAATGTAGTGATTCAAAATTTTTAAAGGTTGTACTCCATTTATAGTTATTATAAAATACTGGCAGTATTCCCCGTGTTGGACAACATATCCTTGTAGCTTATTTATTTTATACGTAGTAGTCTGTACCTTTCACTCCCCGCCCCTTGTGCTGCCCCTCCCCCCCTTCCCTCTCCCCACCGGTAACCACTGGTTCGTTCCCTGTATCTGTGAGTCTGCTTCTTTTTTGTTTTATTCACTGGTTGGTTGTATATTTAGATTCCGCACACAAGTGATATCCTACAGGGTTTGTCTTTCTCTATCTGAATAACTTCACTCAGCGTAATGCCAAGAGGGGGGTTTTTAAGTGCTTGACAGGCGATTCTAAATGCAGGCACGTTCTGAGAGCATCTTTTTATTCTCAGTGGTATCCTGCACCTCAGGTATTTATTGAGTTGAACAGAACGATTGAAACTTGGGGATAGAGGTGGTGAACAGGCTGTAGACCAGTACAGACCAGTGGAACTGTAGGAGCCACATATGTAATTTCCAGTTTTTAGTAACCATGTATAAGAAAGTAAAAAGAAACAGTGAAATTAATGTTTATACCTTTTATTTAATTCATGCATGAAAATTGTATCTTTTTTTTGCGGTACACGGGCCTCTCACTGTTGTGGCCTGTCCCGCTGCGGAGCACAGGCTCCGGATGCGCAGGCTCAGCGGCCACGGCTCACGGGCCCAGCCGCTCCGCGGCATGTGGGATCTTCCCGGACCGGGGCACGAACCCGTGTCCCCTGCATCAGCAGGCGGACTCTCAACCACTGCGCCACCAGGGAAGCCTCAACAAATTGTATTATTTTAATATATAACCAATACAAAATTATTAATGAGGTATTGTACTTGTTTTATATTAGCTCTTCAGAATCTGGTGTGTATTTCACGCGTACGGTTCATCTCCGTTTGGATGAGCCACATTTCAGGGGCTCAGGAGCCGCGTGCAGCCAGCGGCTGCTGTATTGGATGGGGCAGTTGTAGGCCAGAAACCAGTAGAATCATGATGTCCCTGTGCGGAGCTGGCCTGGAGGGCACATGCACGCCGCCGTCCTGGAAGAAGGAAAGGTGGCTTCTGTAGCTGCGAGCTGAGAGATCTAACACTCTTAGCCCCAAACAGCCCCTCCCTCCCTTTCCAGTTAAATCACAGCACCTTCTTATCTTGCCTCACTCCCCGCTCCTCCCACCACCCCGCCCCATCTGGGTCCCATATCCAAAACAAATTTCCTCCCACCCTCAGCCTCCTGTGGGCCAGCTTTCCAACACCCAGCTGTGGACCTGCTGTGTTTCCTGTCCTGGTTGCTCTTTGGAGAGCTGGCTGCCTGTCCCTGCGGGAGGGGAAGTGTGGGAGTGCACCTGGCTCAGAGATGGGGAGAGATCCGGGAGAGTGTGGAGTGCGTTCACTTTCTCTCTCACTCTCCTTTGCTTTCTCTTGCTCTCTCTGCAGGACAAATGCTAAGCCACTGGCCACCCCTCCCCGCCCAGGCCCTACGGCCCTCCCCAACCCTTAAGAAACTCTGTAAACTGAGCGGCTCTCCAGGTGAGAGTCACCTGGCTATTTGCCAACCTCCCCAGGGGCAACCGTGGTGGGCACATTTTGATGTGCAGAGCTGGCAAGAACAAGACTATTATGAGGCCTTCCCCCAGCATCCCAGTCACCAGCCACATGACTTGGCCCTTTGATGTCACACTGGGGGCTTCAGCCCAGCTCTTTGCGACGACTAGTATAGTATTTCTGCAAATGCTTTCCCACTGGCACGTACTATCATTGTGCTCTCAGTGATTATCTTTTATTTCCAAAGGCAATTAATCTTCTTTGCCATCTTTTTTTTTTTTTTTTTCCCTTGCATGTGGCCAGTTCCCAGCCTTTGTTGCTGTTTCGAATCTGTGAATTGTTTGGGAGCATGTGGTACATTGGCTTTTATGCTCTAAGTTTCTGCTGAAAGCTGAGATGGCGGGGATGTGTAATGAGGAATAAATTTTTTTTTTAAGTGCTGTAATTCTTAGGCATGTAGCAAGCGGTCTCACATGAAAACTTGGAGAGATTGACTGTAGATGACCCAATTTCATGGCATTATAAAGTGCTTCAACATGACTGGTTCTGCAGCTCAATCATCAAAGGTTTACTGAGGGGCAGCTCTGCCCAGGGCACGAGATTGGTTCCTGGGAGGTGCTACAGGGACCGACAACACAGGCCCTCCCTGTTGAATCTAGGATATAAGACATAGGGTGCAGGTAGGTAGAGGGAATAAAGGTGACAAGGTCGTGTCTGTTAAGTGGAAGTTCAGAAAGGCAATGTGACACACCTAAATGCTGCTGTGGGTGTCCAGGAAGGGGTGGGGTGATCAGAAATGATCCCAGAGGAAGTGGGTGCTTCGGCTGAACAAAAGGGATAGGCTTGTCTTAGTACGGCAGCTGGGGGGACATCCAGTAACTCTGGCAAGAGGCTCTGTACAAGTCCAGAGGGGAGTGGCAGGCTTTCTCCATCTCATGGCAAAGGTGGTGATTCTAGGAGTCAAGACCATTAGGTTCTCTCTCCAGCTCTGCTGCTGACATCCTCCGATGACTCTGGCCGGTCCCATAACCACCTCAGGACTCCTCCTAGGACCGACAGTACTTGTCACCTTGATGTGCTGTTCAAGAAAGATCAGAGGTTGACCGTTCGTCCGTCATCCATCCATCCACACATCCACGCATCCATTCATCCATCCATCTACACATCCGTCTGTCCATAAAAACATACAGCCATTCATTCAGACACCTATCCACCCACCTACCTATCCACCCACCCATCCACCCACCCATCCACCTGTGAAGTCATCCACTTATCTGTAAACCAACCGATCCATCCATCTATCCATCCATCCACCCCCTACCCATCCACCCATCCACCCATCCATTTATCCATCCCTCCAGCAAAGCAGCTGTGCACTTGTTCATACATCCAGTCCTCGTTTTCTAAGGACCTACTCTGTGACCATCATGTACTAAGTGCTGAGAAATGCAGAGGAAAAAAAGCATGGTTCTTGCCATCCAGACAAGTCCAGGTTGGCAATGACACATACACAAGTATTTATACTCAAATGACAAAGTTGCTGCCATAAGACAGCAGTAAGTAAAGGCTGCCAGGTTAGAGGGAAAAGAGAGCCCTGAGCAAGCGCTAACAGCGTGGGACTCACCTCCACCTGAGCACTGACCTTACGGGATCAAGATGATCCGTGTATCTTCTCCGTTAGACTCAAAGCTCTTGAACGGGGACCATATTTTCAGTACCACCCTTAAACCCAGGCAAGAGGGATCCCTGTTCCAGGGCCCCCGTTTCAGGGCCCTGCTCTGACCCTCCCTCCTTCAACCATGCCCCCCTCCACAGGGGGGAGGAGTCTCTGGGACCAGGGGGACAAGCCCACCTGGAGCCCGTGCCTCCTCCCCCTCTTTTCGGTCATGCCACAGGTAGCCAGTCCCAAATGGACATGAGGAGGCCTCTTCCCTGTGTGGACCCTCCCAAGAGGGGATCGTGTCACTGATGTGTGCATCCCTGAGCCCGTGGTCCAATGGCAGCATTTGTGGGGTCTGAATAGAACTTGGACGTGCAGGCTGGGCTGACCTCCCGTGTGCCCGCAAGGCTCTTAACAGTGTGGGATAGAGTCAGGATGGCACAGGCTACAGACCAGAGACAGGAGTCTTCTCTTCCCAAGTCATCAATTCCAGCACAGAGCCCCAAGGTGTCCAAGAATTCTGCACGGGAACACGGACCTCCCAGTTGCTCTGAAGTTCTATTTGTCAAGGAAGGAAGAGAGAACATATTTTAATTACCGACTTTTACAAGAATAACATTTAGGGACTTCCCTGGAGGTCCAGTGGTTAAGACTCAGTGCTTCCACTGCAGGGGGCGTGGTTTTGATCCCTGGTCAGGGAACTAAGATCCCCACATGCCGAGCCAGCGGGGCCAAAAAGAAAAAGAAAAAAAAAAAGAATAACCTTTAAATATTTAGACCTATGCGATGTGGGTCTCCTTCAGTGTCTTGCCCAGGTCCTGTAAATGTTAGGGATAGGACCCCACGCCCTGTCTGTGGCTGCATTGTAAGTTCCTGAGCACACGTGACAACTAAATGTAGTGCATGATTCTGGACTGGATTCTGAGCTAGAGGAAAAAGTGCTGTAAGAGACGTAATTGGAACAATGGACAAAATTGGACCATGGACTGTAGATTAAAGGTATGATATCAAAGCTAAATTCCTGAATTTGAGAACAGTGCTGTGGTCGCCTAAGAGAATATCCTTGTTCTTAGAAAGTACAAGTGGCAGTACAAGGGGTAGAGGGACTGATGCCTGCGACCTTTCTCAAGTTGTTCAGAGAAAACAAAAAGACACTGATAACAAAATGAGAACAAAATGTTAAAAACCGATGAAGGTGGGGAAAGGGTATATGGCGGCTCTCTGCATTCTTGGAACTTTCTATCAATTGTAAGCTTGAAATCATTTCAAAATTAAAAGTTTAAAAACAAAACGGCACAATGGCTTGGGCAGAGTAGGGATTTAGTTAAGTGTTGGCTGGAGTGACATTTTGAGGCCAAAGAGAAGAGTTCTGTGACTTTCTAGAGGGTGTGGATTATAAAGCCCCTCCCCCATTCCCCTGCTGAGCTTGTCTCTGTGGGGCTTCCCAGAACCAAGACGCTGCACACATGGGTGGCCGTGTGTCCCATGAGTTTGGATTGCCTCTGCCTTGCAGAAAGACCTCTACTAGCACGGCCTTCAGAGGAGGAGGAGAGTTTTAATGTTACCTGTTACTGAAAAAAGTCACTTCTCATTTGAATTGGACCAGCAGGTGTAGCATTTTGTACGATAAAACCACTTTTCCCTTGAAAGTAAGTTTTCCCCTGGAGAGCTAGTGATTCGTACCTGTGCTCCCTGATGCACAGCAGGCCTGGAAGGGCTACAGAGATGGTGCCGTTCTCAGGAAGGGGAGCTGGAGCCCCCCCTCTCCGCCCGCACAAGCCGCACAGCGCGTGGGCCCAGCGGATGTGGGTTTTCCCTCTCCCCGCTGGAACCCAGGGCTCTCTTCCTGCTATCACTTCCACCAGTGTTGTTGCTGACCTGAGGCCAGGCCCCCCCGGCCCAGTGTTGATTCCATACTCCTCTGGGTCACGCTGTCCGTGTTGCCCCTGGTACCACGAGCCCTGGCTGCCCAAACAGTTGGAGGAGACACTTGGAGGGCTGCTTCCACACTTGGTTCTCCCCACGGAAACTGCAGGCTGCTTCGTACCGCCAAGCGGGCTGGCTGCCCGCTGGGTCTCCCCGCAGCACCTCCTTGCCCAGGGCGCCCCCCATTTTGGGAACTGATCCTTCACCTTTGCTTTCTCCGAGGCTGCGGTGCCAGTGGGCATCCGACCTCTCCTCCTCCAGGCCTGTAAGTCGAGTCTAAGGGCAGGAACCATGCAGAGAGTCGATGTGACCAGCTCCTGGAGACCCACCTGGCCAGCCTCAGCTTGTGAAAAGCCAGGGCCAGGATAACCAAACAGACCTTTTAGAGCCTTGGACAGGATTCCGTTTATAAAGACGGGGGACTTTTTCCAGCCTCCACCAAGACCTTCTGGACACTGACCTCCACAGTGCCCGTACCTCTCACCACTCTGCCCAAGAGCCTCCCGTCTGCACGCACAGCACCCACACGCAGCAGGCACCCAATAAATAGCTGTTGAGGACATGCCTCCCCTCCAGCTGGGATGGATGCTTTCTACTCCTCCAAACCCCAAGGCTCCTTCAAAGTCCAGGTCCGGCCCTCCTCCCCTGTGAAAATTTCTGGAAGTTCTTCCCCCAGGAACTGTTCCCTGTTTTGACACCCAGAAGCAGACGTCTGAACCCCTGGTCTGCAGCACATACTTTTCCTCGTTCATTATTTTCAGCAAACGTGTGGTTGGCTCGTAATTACCAGAGCAACAAAGTGCAAGTTTTCCTGGTTCCCACTCTCAGAGAAGAGTCCCCACAACATGATTAGAGTGATGCTTAATGTAATGTGTTCATTTGGTTGGGCCACAGCGCCCAGGTGTGTGGTCAAACATTATTCTAGATGTTTCTATGAGAGTGATTTTTTTAAAATGAGATTTACATTTAGATTGATGGACTTTGTGTAAAGCAGATTGCCCTCCACAACATAAGTTGGTCTCATCCAATCAGTTGAAGGCCTGAATAGAACAATGATTGAGCTCCCCAGTGCAAGAGGGATTCTGCCAGCAGACGGCCTTCAGATTTGAATTGCAATGTTGCCTCATCCTGGGTCTCCAGGCTGAGGGCCCACTGTGCAGATTTTAGACTTGCCAGCTTCTATAGTTGTGTGAACCAATTCCTTAAAATAAAACTCTCTCTCTCTACACACACACGGACACACACATCTTATCGTTTCTCTGGAGAACCCTAATATGGTGAGGGAGCCAGGTCAACCAACAGAAGTGCTACAATGTGAAAAGTAGGGGAAGTACAAAGTGCCTTCAGAGCAGAGGACCCTCTAACCGAGCTGGGGGTCAGGGACAGCTTCACAGAGGAGGGACCCCAAGCCAGGTCCAGAAGGACACCTTGCCATCTTGCCTAGGTGCGAGCTGCTTCCAGGAAGAGAGTTTCTTTGCTCCCCTGAGGGCCCTGCATGGAGCCCCATAATACTGGATGCCCACGGTCATATTTATTGACAGTTGATCACTTCTCTAGCCAAGTTATTTAGCCCATGTTATTTCCTACTCTGCTCTAGACAGACATGGAAGGCAGCCAGCCTGCCTGTGGTCATCATTTGAATCTGCTTAGTGAGGCTTCTCCTCACTGTGCAAAGGGCATCAGGAATGGCTCTGCAAGCCTCCGTGGGCTTCCTCACCAGCACCCTCAGGGAGAGGTCAAGGAACGTCAAGAAGACCATTCATCCACGTGTGTCATCCTTCTCTCCTTCCCAATCGCAGCTCCGAGTCTAGGTCTCTCCTCAAGGCTGCTTTGCTTCTCTCTGACCTGAATCAGGCCTGAACAGATGGGCTCAAGTGACGTCATGAAGTCAAGATCCGCTCGTTCTCCGAACTTAAATCCCCAGAGCTGACCTGGTTCTGGTCTTTTCCAAGATATGAATCTTCAGTCTCTCCTTCAGTTCTGTTAGCAACTCCATCCTTCCAGATAATCCCGTAATCAACTGGAGCTGGTTTCTGTTGCTTGCAACCAAGGAATTTTATCAGCTTTTCTTTGTGGACAGGGACACAAAGGTGGTGAGGATGGGATGACACAGGGACAGGGGAGCCTATTGTGTATTGAATATTCCTCCAGGCCAGGAAATGTGGCAAAGCCTTGTATTCCATGGATTTGAATGTGCACATTCCCCCAACACATGCACATTTTAACATGAAAAAAATCGGCATGATTCGATCCCAGCTGTCAGTCACAGAGCCAGCTGCAGGTGCGTGAGTATCACTCCTTGCAGGGTCAGCGGCTTAGACAGAAATCCCAGAGATAACGACGAGCAGTCTTTCAGGAAAAGCTGCCTTCTACCAGAATGAGGACTCTAAGAGATGCTGTGTCCCCAGCAGGCACAGAGGGTAATGCTGTGTGCAGAAACATGGATGGACAACTCTTGATTTAAAAGATAATTGAGAAGAATAGGACTCTGAATGAGGAGGGTCAGGGCTTTTTTGGCCAATTCAACTCTCTTAAATTTCTCATTTCATCAAAAACGCAATAGAGTGGTATGCGATTTTAAAAATTCTCTGTCCATATAAGTCTAAGAGAGTTCTCTTAATAAGTATAAAATAAATATTCTAAGCCAGGGATGGGCAACATTTTTCAGGAAAGGGCCAGACAGTAAATATTTTAGGCTTTGTGGGCCAGACAGTCTCTGTCACAACTATTCTGCCGTTGTAACACAAAAGCTGCCACAGACGACATGTAAACGAATGAGCAAACTGTGTTCCTACACAGGTATCAATATCCTATAATATTTATTTATGGATACTGAAATCTGAGTTTCAAAAAACTGTTGTGTTTTTTTAGAACCATTTACAAATATAAAAGCCATTCTTAGCTCATGGGCCATACAAACATAGATGGCAGGTTGAGAGGTTGCCAGCCCCTGTCCTAAGTGATGGGAAAGCATTGTGTCATGGTCTAAATGACAGTGTTTTTCCTTAGTTCACTGATGGTTCAATAATGATGTACCTTAGAATCAATGATATAAACTTTACAGCAATCCTATGAAGTAGGTGACATTCCCAGATGGTGACAAAAAGCCATAGAGAGGTTTCATTGCTCACGATCAAGCAGAGAGTAAGTGGCTGAGTTGAAGTTCAACCCTCGGTCTGGTTGACAAAAAAAAAAAGAAAAGAAAAGAAAAAAAAAAAAAGATGCCTCTTTAAGGATGGCAAGTCAGATGTTATAACTGACACGATGTCTACAGGTAACATCTGGAATGGATCTAGTGACTCTAGCTGCCTTTCGTTCGAATCTGCCTCACCCATACCGCAGATTATAGGAATTTGGGTCTAGATTTTGGGTGACCGTAGCATGAATGGCCAGGCGAGTCATTTGTCTAACTGAAAGCTGCTGGTGTGGGTACCGTGACTGACACCTGTTTTGGAGCGCTAAAATGTTCCTAAGGTTTATCAAGCTCACTGTGCTCTCTACCTCTTGATATTAAGAGATGCATTTTTCTGCCGAGAAAAAAGTGCAGGTTAAAAGAATAGAATCAAGACGAGCTTATAATACGTGTAATTGGCCTCAGCCGCCTCCCTGGTCTGATCACACACTCCTCTTTCCGTAACGCTGGCAGGGAATCCGCTGCCCCGCTTAGGTCCCCCGGAGGCCTGGAGGAGCGGAGGTGTGGACCGAGCCAGCCCCGTGGTGGATGGAGCAGGGGCTGGCACGGCCCGATGGCCCCAGAGCCACAGAAGACATTAGCAAGCATTCTGCTTCATTCTTCCAGGCGCCGCGCTCCTGGACCAGCCGTCAAATGAATTCTGCAAATGGGCTTCCAAAATCAATAGTCTGCAAAAATCTATCCGGCCTGCAAACTCTTCCTTGGTCGCCTTCACATTCATCAATGCCTCTCTCTCCCCGCATGCGCACTTCCCTCCGCTTCACCCCAGCCCCCAGCGCTGCTCGGCGGGCGGGACAGGCCCGGGGGCGCTGGCAGGTCACTTCACAGCTACGAACATGGGGACCTGCGAAATGATTCCAGAAGCGAGTGGCAAAAAAGATTGACCCGGTGCCTCTCGTTGGCAATAGCTCCAGGTATGCTTATTTCCTTGGCTGCCCTAATGGAGACCCTGCCTTCCCCTCTTCGGATGGGGCCCTGGAGTGTTGAACGTCTACCAATGACTGTCTGGGTCTTGCTTCATATTATTAATAGCTACCATTTACTGAGCAACTTCATGGTCCTCGGAATGCCAGAACCGTTTCTTCCTCTCCCTTTTCCTCATACCGGCCCTCAAAGTATTATCTCTTCACAGATGAGGAAACGGAGGGTCAGGGAGGTAATGAACGTGCCCAAGACAAAAAGTGGCTTCCTGCCTTAGCTGGGATTCGAACTGGATTCCATCTTCCCTGGAAGCCTGTGCTGATTTCCCTTTACAGAAGCAGAGAGTTTGAAAGCCAATCAGAACTGCCATGTTAAGTCAGAAGCTTGGCCTCTGTCATGTTCCTGGGATCATTTCTCATTAGAATAGCCCTCCCCCTCCATCAAAGACAAATTCAAATCACCAGGTGAGAGCATCCCTCAGCTTACCACGATTGTGGAGCTGCTGTGACATTATCCCATCCTTCATCCTTGATTTCCATGCTGAATTTGTGTGTGCACACTCCAAGCTTGGTGGACACTTGGGATGGAAGAGAGTTTTTATTATATAGACGGAATGTATTTTTGAACTTACAGGTTCCCTTGAAGGTATTCTAATTCTTAGGGTTGTATGTTACCCTGAAAATAGTAGTGGGTTGTTGAGAGCAAGCTGCACATTTCTAAGCCGGCTGGTGATTGGAAATACCCATGCAGAGAACGCAAAGCTTGTTGCATTGTGGCCGGCGATTGGAAATACCCATGCAGAGAACGCAAAGCTTGTTGCATTGTGGCCGGCGATTGGAAATACCCATGCAGAGAACGCAAAGCTTGTTGCATTGTGGCCGGCGATTGGAAATACCCATGCAGAGAACGCAAAGCTTGTTGCATTGTGGCCGGCGATTGGAAATACCCATGCAGAGAACGCAAAGCTTGTTGCATTGTGGCCGGCGATTGGAAATACCCATGCAGAGAACGCAAAGCTTGTTGCATTGTGGCCGGCGATTGGAAATACCCATGCAGAGAATGCAAAGCTTGTTGCATTGTGGCCGGCAATTGGAAATACCCATGCAGAGAACGCAAAGCTTGTTGCATTGTTTACGGGAACCTGAGACACACTTGTGACTACACACTGCTACACGGACCTAACTGCTGGCTAGTGTGCTGTGGTTGAGGTGAAGAAATGAAACCAACAGCTCTAGTGACGCGGAGACCCATCCATCCCGCTCCTTACCTCGAGGGAGCCGTAGACGTGCAAGTGCGGCTTTAGAAGGAAACTCCCCTATTTTGTCTCGTCAGTGTGACCTGAAAACAAGTTAAGAAATTCCAACCAACTTTATGTTGGTTTGGCATCCATCTGTGCCAGGAGGGGACCTCAGTGGTAAGTTTTCTGATGAAAATGGCTCTGGAACATCCTTAAAAGAATTCCAGAAATTCACAGATATTTTAAAATGTCACATTTCGTAATAATTCAATTAGTCGTTTTAAACTGACTGTTCAAGTTATTAAATCTCAAGCAAAGATTTCAAAACCAATGGCTCCAGCTGTTGGCAGAACCAAGGACACTCGGAGATTAAATGTGGACACATCGAGACTAGCCCTGGAATGCTTTCTGACAGTGCCTCGTGGGGGAACCAGGACAGGGAGAGTCTGCCCCCCTGTCCCCCACCCAAGGACTGACACCACTTGGAGAGAGGATGGAAGAAACACGACCAGCGAGGCAGGCAGGACCCACCCAGTGTCAAACAAGGGGACCTAGAGAGCGCAGGGTTTCAGAGGAGTGAGTGGTTGCTGGGATCTGGGTCTTCACGTGGGAGCTGGAGGACGGGGGAGTCAGGACGAGAGTGGGGGGACACAGGGAGCGCTTGCGAGGGGTACAGCAAGCAGACAGATTCGGCTGTGGCAGAGTATCTGCCTTAAGAGCAGGTCAGGACGAGGATGGGCTTGTGGGTTGGGCTCAGGTCGTGGGGAATTTAAAGCGAAGTGACAGCGTTTGGATTTTTATTCCGGGTGCACTCAGGAGCACGGCTCCAGGGGCCCACCCTGCCCCCACTTGCTCCTCACCCCGGCTTCTCCGTCTTGGTACTGTCATCCACCCAGTTGCTGAGGCCCCAAACCTGGAAGTAGCCTAAATTCCTCTCTTTCAGCCCTCCCCACCCTGCTCACCCTCCCACAGTCCATCAAAAGTCCTGTCATCTCTGTTTTCAAAAGATATTCCAAATCCAACCACTTTTCATCCCCTCTCTGGCTCTCATGCTGGTCCAAGGCTTCATTGTTTCTTGGCTGCACAAACACAGTGGCTCCTTCACTGGCCCTGACTTCCATCTCCCCAGCTCCTTACCCAGCTTGCAGAGTCCTGTGGGACCGGCCCAGCGAACCCCCTTTCTCCACGTCTATCCCCCCACCCCCGGCCTCCTCCAGCCAGACAGCAACATGCCCCTCTCAAGCCTACCTCAGGGCCTTTGCATTTGCTCTTACCTCTGTGCCTGGATCATTCTTCCCCCAGCTCTTTGTACTGTTCACATTTCCAGTCAGGTCTCTGTTCAAATATCCTGACCCGCAAGGGCCCTTCCTGATTGTACCACCGAGAGTCCCTCCTCCACCAAGAAGTTATTTTCTTCACAGTAGTTGTCACGAGGTGAAATTATATTATTTATTCATTTGTGATCATTCTGTCTCGCTCCCTGGAGTGTAGTTCTGTGGGGGGTTCATTTGCTCCTGTTCATTGTCAGAGACCCACATCCTAGAGGTGGGCCGAACCCCAGGCAGTTCAGGGCTCCTCGGGCCATCTGGTGAACTTCTCAGAACAGTGTTTTTAAAAGCATAAAATAAAGCATGTAAGGGACTTCCCTGGTGGTGCAGTGGATAAGAATCCGCCTGCCAATGCAGGGGACACGGGTTCAATCCCTGGTCCGGGAAGATCCCACATGCTGCGGAGGAACTAAGCCCGTGGGCCACAACTACTGAGCCCGTGCTCTAGAGCCCACGAGCCCCAACTACTGAAGCCCGAGTGCCTAGAGCCCGGGCTCCGCAACAAGAGAAGCCACTGCAATGAGAAACCCACGCATCGCGAGGAAGAGTAGCCCCCGCTCGCCGCAACTAGAGAAAGCCCGTGCGCAGCAACGAAGACCCAACGCAGCCAAAAATAAATAAAATTAAATCTTTAAAAACAAAATAAATAAAACACGTAAGATTGCAAAGAAAACCAAGAATATTGGAAGTTCCCTGGCGGTTCAGTGGTTAGGACTCCCACTTTCACTGCAGTGGCCCTGGTTCAATCCCTGGTCGGGGAACTAAGATTCCGCAAGCTGCGTGGCCAAACAACCAAGAATAAGAATATTAAAATATAATTGAAATAGTTATTTCAATATTAAAAATGTATAGTATAATAACATATGCTTCTTTATTAATATACTAAATAATGAAATTCTGTATGGGTGTAATAACTACATTTCAAGGTGATGATGAAGGTAAATGCTGTTTTACAATGTCCGCAACAATTATAATCTGACATGAAACTATCTGAGCTTTCTATTGGTGACTAACGTCTAATACTACTATGTTTTACCATTCATCATTGATGAAAATACTGAATATTACGTATAGGTTAGTAAAATTAAAGATTTCCGTTTTTTTCTAGTCTACGTTCAGACTCCCTGAATTCAGGGACCCCAGGAGTAGACACTCTGTAGTAGGTGCTAAATAATAATTTGTTGGGAAACAAATAGATGAGAGGATAAAGGTTTTGGAGCAGATGAGGCATGACGTCTACATTTAATACACATCAGAAAAGATTTGTATTGCTTTGGAGAGCCAGACTCTGTGCTAGGTACTGGGTATAATGAGATGGAAAAGACACAGCCCATGACGAGTTTCCAGTCCAGTTGGACACAAGCAGAGAATTTCAGTACAGCATGGCGCATCCCATGTCCTGTACCAAGGTACTGAGTCCACACAGGGACTGCAGAGACAGCAACCCATGGAGCTGAACGCTGGAGAATAAATTACACTTGTCCAGACAAAGGAGGGGTTGGAAGTGTGTTGTAGACCCAGGGAACAGCATAGGTGGAGCTCAGAGTTTTAAGGGGGTGAGGAGAGCAAAATGCAAAGGGAAGGTTCCTTCCTGCCTTCCACAAATATTTATTGAGTACCTGGTAAGTGCGAGGCCCTGTTCCAGGGACTGGGAATTCTGTGCTGAAAGAGATAAATTCTCCGTTTCCAATGAGGTTGCATCTCAGTAGAGTCAGAAAACAAACAAACAAGTATATACTGTAGTGTCCAACAGTGATAAGTTCTGAGAAAAACAGAACAGGAGGTAAAGCTGAGGTGCCCATAAGCGCTGTGGTGTGGGGAAAACTCTGTAGGCCACGCTCAGAAACTTTGGGAGGTGATGGGGGACACTGGTGATGCAGAGAGATGTTGTTATGACTGGACTGTCTCCCCCAAATCCCTATGTTGAAGCCCTTACCCTCAGTGGACTGTATTTAAAGATGGGCCCTTTAGAAAGGTAATTACGATTAAATGAGGCCATAAGGGTGGGACCCTAGTCCAACAGGACTGGTGTCCCCATAAGAAGAGGAAGGGGGGGCTTCCCTGGTGGCCCAGTGGTTGAGAGTCCGCCTGCCGATGCAGGGGACACGGGTTCGTGCCCCGGTCCGAGAAGATCCCACATGCCGCGGAGCGGCTGGGCCCGTGAGCCATGGCTGCTGAGCCTGCGCGTCCGGAGCCTGTGCTCCACAACGGGAGAGGCCACAACAGTGAGAGGCCCGCGTACCGCAAAAAAAAAAAAAAAAAGAAGAGGAAGGGACACCAAGGATAAGCTCAGAGGACACCGAGAGAAGGCGCCATCTGCAGCGCAGGAGAGACCAAACCTGCCAATGCCGTGACCTTGGACTTCAGCCTCCAGACAGTGAGTGAATCCACGTCTGTCGTTTAAGCCCAGGTCTGTGGGGCTTGTCCGGGCAGCCCCGCCTGACTGATGCTCACGTGCATTGTTAGAAAGAACCCCTCCCCCCCACCGCCTCCTTCCCCGTTGGCCGCAGGTAGAGGAAGATGAAGGAGCTAGAGGGACCACAATGCACAGCTGGGGAGTCAAGGAAGAGTCCAGACGGGGGACGAAGAAGGTTCAGCCAGGACCGCAGACGGGGACGTGGAGATGAGGGGACTGTGGAGGAAATCCGTTGGCGGGGCTGGGAAATGGGGCAGATGCGGGGTAAGGAGGCGGGCGGGCAGCAAGGTTTCAGAGGAGGTGAGCATGTGCGTGCAGTAAGAACCTGGCTCCCCGGGTCACTGAGCCACTGAGACCTCACAGCGCTAGATCACTTCCACCTCCACATTTCCACGCAGACTAGGAAATGGGGGAAGGGAGGTCATTGTCCGGAGACTTCCTCTCTGGTCTCCAGGGCTCTTGGGGACTGCATTGTTCCCACACAAAGGGGCAGTGATAAGTCAGTTGTTTGCCGTTTCTGGTGCCAGTGGGAGAGGCTCCCTCTTCACCCTGCGTCCTGCTGCTTGGGGTACCAGATGATACAAGGCCTCTGAGCTCCCTGGTGGCAGCAGAGGAGGGGCTGGGGCTTGTACCTGAATCACAGACGAGGCATTGATGGGCTGTGGGGTGGGTGGGGGGAGGCCGAGGACAGAGCCGGACAGCACTGGGCTGGCACAGGCTGCTCCTGGGTCCGTGGGCAGCGTATCTGCTTCTCTGTGCTTCTGTCCCATCGTCCTTCAGTTCTTTCTCCCTCCCTCCCTCCTCCCTCTCTCCTTCTCTCCTGCCGTCTTCTCCCACTTCCCTTCCACTCCTGTTACTTGCACCCTTCCAGCCTGTGCAGAGATGTCTACTGCTCCCCTCCCCCAGGCCTTCCCCCCAAGAGCCCCGAGCCCTCAACTAGCTCCTCTCTGGCTGGTGCCCCCAGCCTAGCACCCTGCACCCCTTGTCTTCAGATTAGTCCCCATCTTGTCTTCTTTTCCTCTCTCCCCTCATCAAAATGTACCTGTCCTGTGTCCCAAGGCCCTCAGAACCCTGCGGAGTAGATGGATGGCTTGGTGCGTGGCCCAAGGACTTGTTTACCGAACCAGTTATCTGGTTGATCTGAGCTCATGTGGGCTGATGCGGCCACTGGGGACAGTGACTTAATGTCTTCTCCCTCTCATGTCACATTGGCATCATCAAGGCTCTTTCTTGCCACGATCCTGCGGCTGCAGGAAGATGCCCCGTGGCTTTGTGTGCCCCACTCCTCTCCAGGCGGAGCGTCCTGGCTTTCCTAGGGACCCAGCAGGTGTTCTGCCTCTTTGAGCCCAGGACAGGGATGGACATTATACTCTGGCCCAGACCCCACGTCCTGGGCTGCCGCTCTTCTGCGTACCTCGTATGTACCTGCTTCTTACCTACCAGCACCTTTCTGCTTTCCTGGGTTAATCAATAGTCTGATGAACTCGTTCACACCAAGGCCACGGCTCCTAGTTTCATGAGCCTCTGCATTTTAAGTGACATAACCTGAGGGACACTGCTGGTCTCAAAAGAGTGGCATTTCAGCGAGGTGGGCAGGTGGATTGGGTGACTCCATGTAAACACCCCGCGCTCCTCCCAGCAGAGCCCTGCCTTCTTTAATTAGCACAGAGTGGTTCCTCCTGCATGTTTGCCAGTGAAGGTGTGTGTGGGAGAGTGCAGAGTGATGAAGCCACGTGTTCATACCTATCAACTGCTCAGCCCTGGGATCAGAAGGTATGTTCCATGGGGGAAGGTCTTTCTGTCCATCTTGTTCTGTTTCTGCAGCGCCTACAAGAGTGCATGGCCCAGAACTGGCGCCCCAGATGCTTTCTGAACGAATGTACTTTTCAATGGCATTCAATACGTTCACAATGTCGTGCTATATAAGTTCCAAAATATTTTTGTCATCCCAAAAGAAGACTCCATGCCCATGAGCAGTCCGTCGCTACTCCCCCTCCCCTGGCCCCAGACGACTGGTAATCTGCTTTCCACCTCTGTGGGTTTACCTGTTCTGGGTGTGTTGTATTAATAGGGTCATTTAATTTGTGGTCTTTGCCGTCTGGCTTCTTTCACTTAGTATAATGTTTCAAGGCTCACTGGTGTAGCAGGTGTCAGTACTTCATTCCTTTCTGTGACTGAATAACGTTCCTTTGTATGGGTCACCACATTCTGCTTATCCTATCTAGCGGCATTTTAAAGAGGTTGCGTGAAGAAGTTGCACTTTCCTGGGACCTCACACTCCATGCAGATGCCTTCGGACCGGGTGCCCTGAGAGATGGCTCTTCGCCTCGGTCTGGTTAAAGCTCACTTCCGTCTGAAGGAGCCCGCCGAATGGTCGCTTCCCTCAGGGACACTGAGAAGTCCCCGAGGAGGCAAAGTGAGGGTCAGGAGTGGGGGGAGATCCCACTTTACCACGTGCCACCCAGTGAACCCAAAGGAAACTGGACCTGAGAGGCCAGTGCGGGGACGACACCAGAGATGGAGCCAGGAGGCAGCTCTCCTCCCAGCCCGGCTGCACCGGCAACTTGGGGGAGACATTTCCTCTCTGGGCTTTGCTCCCCTCCCTGTGCAGAGGAAGAGAGGCCTGGGCCCCGAGCCCCTCCTGCCTTTCACGTTTGAGGTTCTAATCTGTTTGTTCCCCTGTTCCACGGTTAGTGTCCACCTTTGGGTCCAGGTTGTTTTTCCCTCCTCCTGCCATGTGGAACTCTTCAGTGTTCACTAGAACCTTCCTCAGGTTCTATTCACTGGACCATCTTGGGGTCATGGGTTCATGAACAAGAGTTCCTGGGGCAATTCCACGAGTTCATTGCATGAAGTTTCTGGCTCATGGTAAGTGTTCACTGACTGTAGCTGTGAATACTATAATAATAATAGCGATAATTATTAATATTATAATTTAGTGCATTGGAAAAGGCAGTACAAAAATGTGACTGGCTTGTCTCATCTGCTGGGTAAATTTCCCAGTTTCCCTGCGTTGGTTTGAAATGGGAACCGTGCGCCTGTCTTGTACCGAGTTACGCATCACTGCCTGTGGCTGCTTGGACGTGAACCACAGCGTTTGCACCTCCTTGTCGGCCCCGGAAACGAAGAGGAGCTGGCTCTGTGTGCCAGTTTGGGGTCCACAGTTAACAAGATTCAAACCAGAGACAGCTTCCTCTGCAGCGTACCCACCCCACAGCCTACTCCCAAGTGGCTTTGAGGATGATGCCAACTGCTCACACGATATCATACCAGGAGCTGATTGCAATCTTGGATGGTTTAGCTGAAACCCAACAAGCATCGTAAACTGGTGTTATTTTGAACTTTAAGGCATTTACAAACCAACCTTGTCAAGATGTAGAGGTCGATTCAGCAAAGCTGGGGTGGAGCCTGGGACCCTGCCTTTCTAGCAAGCTCCCAGGTAAAGGGGGGCTGCTGGTCCTCTGACCACTCCTGGGGTGCAAGGCCCTACATGTTTAATCCCTTGTTTAGTCCGTGTATGTGCTGGCTAGGCCTTCATGGGAGCTTCTAGAAAATTCCTAACAGGGTTTCTCCACGGTTCTTTTGGTACGAAAGCCTCATTCCTTGATGACATTTGGAGAGGGAGTCCTGGCAGCAGAGACCAGCCTGGCTGACAAGAGAAGGGGCTGTGGCCTTGCTGTGCTAATGGCCGGTGACCCGGCGCAGAAGGTGCCCGTGTGGTCTGTTCAATCTGCTGCTCTGAGCCTGAGGCCAACTCTCTTGCCCATGGGCACAGCCGTCAGCCCATCAGTGAGGGGTCAAGCGCAGAGCTCCAGGGGATGTACTGGGACCATGGGAGTCTGGGCCGCTCTTACCCGCCTTGGTCTCTGCTCTCACTCATATGGCGACTGTTTGTGTGACTTTGGGTGTCGTGTTACGGCCACATGGGCTGCACCGTGCTGCAGGGGGCAGGGACAGGGTCCAGCTCCCCTCCTCGGGCCACCCAGACCAGATCCCACGCCACCTGGTCCCCCAGCTGGCGCTCTAGTGTCTACTGGAGGGTGGACACGTTGCAGAGAGTAAGAGTGCACTGAGGCATCTGGAATATTCTAAAAACAGAAGAGAATGCGCACCCCAATCCTGAGAGAAGGTGAGACAAGAGTGCTGCACTTGCCCTGGCCCAGCAGAGCTGGTACCCGTTCCCTGTCACCCCACCCTTGGTACCACTGGCAGCCGCCAGGCCTTGGACCTCAGTGTCTACTCGTAATTTATGGGGCAACAGTTTCCTCTAGGATATGGGCTGGAGAACCAGAAATCATATATTTTGTTCTTTCCCTTTCTTTCAAAGGGAGTAAGAATGTTCCTGGCAAAGGAGTCCAATGTGTGTCCCCATTTGGGTTTCATAAATTTCAGACACATCTCGTAGGGTGAGGTGTGACTGGGCTGCACTGGAAATTTTAAAGTGTGAGTCGGGGGCGAGTGGTCCGTGGCGAAAAGAACCGCTTTGAAGCATCTTTCAAAGCTCCTACTCTTCAGACTCAGGACAGACGCGCCAGGGCCAGGGGCTGCCGGGCAGTCGGGAGTGTGTTTGGATGCAGGGAGATGGCCGAGCAGAGGCGCTGCGGGGAGATGCTGACCCTGAAGGTGCCTCCTTGGTCGGTGGGAAATAGAAAAGGAGGCCCCAGAGTGAAGGCCGATGGGGGGCGAAATGAGGGGTTTCTTCTCAGAGCAAGAGAGGAAGGTTGGGAAAGGCTGAGGATCGGGAGAAATCACCCCTGAGAAGGAACTAGCCGTCACCAAGCATCTTCCCGGGAACGAGTGCCTTGCAGGCCTGTCGACTCATTTAATCCTCGGAGGACCTCGTCAGGTAGATGTTTTTATGCCCGTTTGACAGTTGCAGAAATGGAGGCTCCTTTAACGGATGCAGCCGTTTAAAGCCTCGGTGTAGCCACCGGAAGACAGAGCCCCAGGACTGTGTCTGTAAGCAGTCTGCGGTGTACCAAGGCCTCCAGCTGGCTCGGGGGCACGTTTAGCTAGAGCCACGTGTCAGGGGTTGTGTGGCGGTGACCGTTCTCTAGAAAGGACCATTTTGACTTTAAAAACGGAGACGTCGCAGCTATGAAAGCTCAATAGAGAAAAATAGCACGAGAGGACCTTCTAGAAGCATTCTGTGGATTCTGCAGTCACCTAATTTCTGAGCGTGGAGCAAGGACCAGAAGAGTTTTACAATTACTTGGAATTGGCATGTGGAGACGGCGCTTATTATCTTCTTGTTGACAGTGGATGGTGAGTTAAAGTCCCTCTGCTTTCAAGCAGCATCAGGACAAGCTGATAGTTGCTGTGTATTTGCTAATGTTCCCATAAAGACCTCTGTCTTTAAAAGATTTTATTGACTCACGGCTTTTATTTTATTGCCTTATCTTAGTCTGTTGCTGTGCAGGACCTGAGCTAATACATAAATATTGAATCAATGGTGGATGTTTATTGAGTGCTGACTATGTGCCATGTATTGCCTCCTGAATCCTCACAGCAAGCCTATGAGGCAGGCGCTGTCATTATTGTTATTTTATAAATGGGGCCATTGAGGCCCAGAGAGGTTCAGTAACTTTCCCTTGCTCACACAGCCAGGGAGTGTTGGAGCCAAGATATGAGCCCAGACAGGTACGTGTGTTTATTTGTTTTTTTAAAGTTTTTATTTCAGAAAATTTCAAACACATACAAACGTAGAGAGAATTGCACAACGAATATCTCTGTGTTCCTCATCCACTTCGACGATGGTCAACATTCTGCCACCTGGTTTTATCTTTCTTCCCCGCATTTGTTGTTGTTTTCTGGAATATTTCATTCCTGGGTATCATATCATTCCACTTGTAAATACTTTAGTGACTTTATGTAATAGATAAGGACTTCTTTTCCTTTTTATATGACTGTAGTACTATAACCCCCCCCAAAATATTCCTTTATATCATCCAATACTTGATCCAGGTTCAGTTTTCCCTGTTGCCTCCAGAAGGCCCGTTGGCAGTTAGTGTGTTTGAATCAGGGTGCGACCACCACATATTGCATCTGGTTGATGCTTTTTGTCTTGTAACCTATAACTTTTGTCTTGTAACCTATAACTGTGGCCCACTTTTACCATTTACTGGTAAAATGTTCTGGATTTTGCTGTTTATATCTTGGTGGTATCATTTAACATGTTCCTCTGTCCCTTATATTTCCTTTAAACTGGGAGTGAGAAGTGGGATTCCATTCAGGTTTAATTTTCTGGGAAGAATCCTTCATGGGTACCTCTCCTCCTCTCTATTACACGGGCTGTCTGGTGATTCAGTTTTTAATGATGTGATTGTTCTGTGGGTTCAGGTGGTGTCAGCCTGGTCACTTCATGACACAGCTCCCGTCCCTCTTTCATCTGTCTCAGCGGCCTTCGACGAATGCTGTTAAGGTCCGTTGTATCATAGGGGATAGCAACACATTGACTTCTAATCCTGTCTTTCTGATCTGTATTCATTAGCTGAGCTGCTTCTCTGAAGAGTTTTCCCACATAAACTACCCGCTAACCCAGGCAGTTTGACTTAAGAGTTTTTGTACTCAGTCTGTGCTTCTCAAACGTTCACGTTTGCACAGGTCACCTGAGGGTCTTGTTAAAATGCAGATTCTGACTCAGTAGGTCTGTGGTGGGGCCTGGGATTCTGCATTTTTAATAAGCTCCCAGGTGATACAGATGCTCCTGGGTCTGCAGACCACACTTTGAGTAGCAAGGCTGATGGACCACCTGTTTTGCCTCTGACTGGTTCTTTCCTCTACAGACTTATTGGCTTATCTTCACATGGGCAAGCTACTCTGATGCTAAAGGGTGGTTTTGCATTTTCCCTTATAAAGGCAAGGTTAGTGGGTTTTAAACTTATCTCTCCCTTCAGAGTCGCTTCCTGCTTTAACCTAAGCTGCAGAGTGTGTTATTCAGACGATCAAATTTTATTAAAGCTTAGACTTTTCTGAGAAAAGTTGGCCCATCACATAATATCATACTAAGAGTGCAGTTTTATTGGTGTGTGTGTGTGCGTGTGTGTACGTGTGTGTGTGTGTGTGTGTGTGTGTGTGTGTGTGTGATTTCATTAAAGTCACCTGTGTTTCTAAGGGAAAATGGCCTGGTGGTGTTGCACCAGGAGAATCATCATCTTCTGATACTGAGTTTATAAACAGCTGAGGATTCTGCCTGCCCTGTCATCCAGGGGCCCTCTTTTTTTTTTCTTCTTGCGGTATGCGGGCCTCTCACTGTTGTGGCCTCTCCCGTTGCGGAGCACAGGCTCCGGACGCGCAGGCTCAGTGGCCATGGCTCACGGGCCCAGCCGCTCCACGTCATGTGGGATCTTCCCGGACCGGGGCACGAACCCGCATCCCCTGCATCGGCAGGCGGACTCTCAACCACTGCGCCACCAGGGGAGCCCAAGGTGCCCTTCTTTTTTAGCAGAAACCTGGTGTTGCTTTGGAGAACTATCTTCCCAGGTACTCTTCTCTTGCCCAGTCAAGTGATGGACCAAGCAGACCCTCTCTCCGTGACCTTAAGTCTTGAGTAGAGTGACACTGGGACTGGCTGGTGCTGGTTTATTTCAACAGCAACGCCGAGAAGGGCCCATCCTCTGTGTCCTCCCTCTCAGGTCCCTGGAGCTGCCTTGGTGTTCTTTTCTGGGTCTGGGTACTCAGTCTTTCTTTGAATATGTGGGCTACCCCATAATTCTATGTGAATTCTTTTTCTGCTTAAGTTACCAGAGTGGTTCTCTGTTGCTCACAACCAAGAAACCTTAACTGGTAGAGCCTCCGTCCTAGAATCTCAAAATGCTGAGACACACCTGCTTGTGCTTCGGCAGGAAAGCTGACTGGGTGGTGCTTTGGTCATTTGACTTAGTAAGATCAGAGCACTGATCGTTCCTCAATAGCAGTGACTCATCAAAGGACCTGCAAGCAAGAGTGAAGATGGGGGCTTCCCTGGTGGCGCAGTGGTTGAGAGTCCGCCTGCCGATGCAGGGGACGCGGGTTCGTGCCCCGGTCTGGGAAGATCCCACATGCCGCTTTATAGGCTAATCTCACCTTTCTGAGACAGAGGAAAAGGAACGAGAAACTACCAGTATCAAGGATTGGGTCCTGTCATAGGATCCTCACTCCTCTACCACCCTCCCATTAACCCCTGGAGTTGCAGACACATCTAAGGAACATTCCCCTGATTTTGATCTCCGTGACGTCCCTAATCATCGAAAAGGTTATGTTCAATATACAATATTTTGCTTAGGAAGGCAGGGAGGGACTTCTAGCTGAAGAAGGTAGGAGGATATACATCTTGCCCAATTCCTAAGGAAATAAACAAATTAGTAAACACACAAAAATTAAAAAAGCGAAATAACAGCAAATAAAGATAAATAGTAACCAAACGAGGAATTACCTTTGTGTCTAGAAAAGTCATGACTGTGTAAAGAACCGGAAAATTCTAAGGTAGTGCAGCTCCTGAGTCCCAAACTCTCTCTCCAAGAAAAGAAAAAGGTTGGATAAAATTCAGCATTTTTACTAATACTCTTCAATTTAGAGAGAAACAGCATCTCTAGCAGAGAAGGCAAGAGTAGGTAACACTGTGAAAAGATCCCTTGAGTTTGGAAGGCCCTAAATGTCACCTTCAAACCTTGGGGGAGATTAGGAGTTGCCAAGGATTGCAACTGTGCAGGAAGCCAAGAACCACGGAAGTGTGATACAGCCTTGGCTGGATGGAGTGGACCCTGATTTATGATGTGTAGTGGCATCCCAGAAGAGGGAGCAGAGCCCTGACTTCCAAGAGAAAGCTACTGGCCATGCTCCCTACCCATGACTGGCCCCTTCCCCATCTCTGTATCCCCAGACTATAGGAGAGTGGAGAGTTTAGTAAAATCCGTCACTGCACTGCAGCCTACAGGACAGTGAGACCCAGATAACGTGAAAAGGGTGTAAAGGGAAATTCCCCTGGTGTTCAGAGTAAACAGATTCACACAGAGCTGCACTCATTAAACTTGAACAGTGCAGCCGTCATGCAAACTCATGATAGCAAACAACAACAACAAAGGAAAGAAAGGGAACATAGCAGGAAAAAAAAATAGATGAAGGGCCTGTCCTGGATGAAAACATATTCCAGGAACTACCTATGAACATTTTGGATAATAGAACTTAATAAGACTATTAATTCAGTAAGACAAAACCTCAAAAGTGTGATGATGTGAAATAATAGAACGAGGTTTTAAAAGATTTCAGAGCAAAGGAAACACACTAAGTTTAAAAAACAATTTTGATGACTTAATACATTAGAAGTAAGGAATAATAAAGTCACCACTGAAAAATCAAATTACTGACAAGGAAGAATTACTGAAATTATTCATGATAAATAAACAGGAAAAAGGCAAAGAGTAAAATAGGTTAGAGGAGATGTAGCAATAAAGGACAAAGATGATCCAATAAAATAATTGATGTCTCTGAATTAGAGACTCAACAGACGAAACAGGGAACACACCACTCAGAGAGAGAAATCGTCAGAAATAGAATACAAACCTGTAGATCAAAAGGGCACAGAAGAAAAATATGTAAGTACTGACATTAGGCTGTATCCTGGTTAAGATATTGAACTTGGAGGATAAACAAAGACTTCTCAGACATTCAGGCAGAAGAATCCTACAGGGGAAAAGTCAGGTGTCCCAGACTCATTAAGAGAAGACAATGGGGCTTCCCTGGTGGCGCAGTGGTTGGGAGTCTGCCTGCCGATGCAGGGGACGCGGGTTCGTGCCCCGGTCCGGGAAGATCCCACGTGCTGCGGAGCGGCTGGGCCCGTGAGCTATGGCCGCTGGGCCTGCGCGTCCGGAGCCTGTGCTCCTCAGCGGGAGGGGCCGCAGCAGTGAGAGGCCCGCGTACCGCAAAAAAAAAAAAAAAAAAAAGAAGACAATGGAGTGATGTCTAGCGTGTTCTGAAGGAAAGAAAAGCAAAATCCAAAAATATTAAACCAGCGCGAGCCAAAGAGCAGCAGCCAGGCACTGGAGTCTTTGCTGCAAATATTTTTTTTCCCAGTCTTGTTTATATATGTTTTTATATGTGTGCATATGTCTTTATATGTGTGCATATGTCTTTATATGTGTGTATATGTTTTTATCATCAAAATAATCTTTTTTCTTTATAAAAATACATGATTATTGCAGAAAAGTCAGATAATATAAACGGAGAAAAAGGAAAAAATCAGACAGTTCCACCTATTCAAAAACAACCTCCGTTAACACCTTGGAGTGCACTTTTCCAGATGATTTTCTATATAGATACAAGTTGGGATTTTTTTTTTTTACACAAATGTCACAAAACCACACTGTTTTGCAATATGCTTTTCTTCACTGGATTTACTGTGAACATTTTTTCATGTCACTAGATGTTTTCCTAGTTTAATGATTATGTCCTATTGTATGGTTTCGCTCTTTATTTTTAGTTAATTCACCCTTGGCCCTTTAGATGGTTTCCTGTCTTTCACTATTATAAGTCATGATGCAGTGAATGTGCTTTATAAATAAATTTTTGTGCACACCCATACGTCTTTCCATGTAACGTTGCTGGGACAAAAGCAAAAGATATTTTTAAAAGATGTTTGACATACATCAAAGGCTGCCATCTAGGAAGCTTGACCAAATTTCAGTCCCACCAGAAGTACATGGCTGCTTTTTTCCCTACAACTTGCTAAAAAGGCATCCCATTGGTTCCTTAGACCTTCTGATAGGTGAAACATTGTGTCTGAAAGTTGCTTTAATATTTTCACATTCTTTGATTACTAGGGAGGTTGATTTTCTTTTCTTTCTTTTCTTTTTTTACTATGTATGAGTCATTTCTGTTTCTTCTATAAGAATTTCACCTTCATGTTTTTTGCCATTAAAAAAAATTGGGCATCTGTTTCTTCTTGTGTCGTAAAGATTGTACCCTCGGTTATATATTTTATAAAACGATTTCCTGATTTGACATTTAATTCCGATTATGATCTCTATACAGAAGTTTTATTTTTTTCTGCCACCAAATTTGTCAAAATTCTCCTTAAAAACATCAGGGAGGGCTTCCCTGGTGGCTCAGTGGTTGAGAGTCCGCCTGCCGATGCAGGGGACACGGGTTCGTGACCCGGTCTGGGAAGATCCCACGTGCCGCAGAGCGGCTGGGCCCGTGAGCCATGGCCGCTGAGCCTGCGCGTCTGGAGCCTGTGCTCCGCAACAGGAGAGGCCACAACAGTGAGAGGCCCGCGTACCGCAAAACAAAAAAACATCAGGGAAGTATACAGTATAATATACAAAAGTTTCTGTTTAACCACAATGGAAATGGAGAAGCTCAAGCACTTGACCTTGCAAATTTGACCCTCCAGCCCTGCTCCTTCTGCTGAGGTTTCAGATCATCTGGTTCCACTGCAGTTTGCTTTCATCTCTCCCAGTGCCAGGTTGTTGATGACCTGCTATGATCCATTTCTCTTTTCTGGAGCACCTGCGGCTCACCAGGCCCTGTGGATGGAGAGATCAGAGATGAGGCCTGTGCTTTGGGTACCAGGGCTGTACGCCAGGCTGGTGGAGCTTCCAGCAGGCACCAACACAAGTCCTGCAGAGGCAGCCGTTTCTTATGGGGTGCCTGTTGACATCCCCGCACATGGGAGGCGTAGGCCTGGGTCCCTGGGGCTTGTGGTTCTGGATCTGGACTCCATCCCTGGGACACCCGACGGGCGGGCAAGGTGACACTCTAATCAGAGAACTTGGGGGATCAGCTGAGAGCCCTGGGCCAAGAGAATGAGCTGGGGCCCTGCGCGGACAGCAAGGTGTGAAGAAGCCTGGTCATGAGGAACAAAGCGACATCCTCGGTCCAGAAACCAGGGGTGGTCAGAGTACAGTGACTGCCAGAAAAGGGCTCTGAAGACAGCTGCAGGCTTTAAACTGTCTTGACTTCCTCCTCCTCGGGCTTGAGGCCATATCGCCTTCTCTGAGCCCCCAAAGCACTTGACCTGCCGCTCTCCAGTACACTTGGCATTGTGTTAGGGTTATCGACGTGCGGGCATTATCTCCCCTTGTGGATTGCAGCCCCTCTGCAGGGTCATCTCATCTTTGGATCCCATTGAGCGACCATCGCATTGGCTGGATTGCACAAGCGTTCCTGCAGTCAATGCCTTCCAGGATTGTGCGACCACGTTCATTTTATAGCTACCGAATTAGCAGCCACTGCTGCTGCTCCTCCTTCTTCTCTTCATTATGGTAACGACGGCTTCATTGATCATGTAGTTCATCCAGTTTGGAAGTTGCAATGAACTAGAATTACTGAAGAAATAGTTTTCCCAGCCATTCATTTTTGTCCCAAAGATGAAGTTTGTTGTAAATAAGAATTCTTGGTTGGTTACAAATTACAAAATACGGACCCAAGATTATATTTATCTGTAGGCTTTCCCAAGGCTCAAGCTCCAGGCAGGAGCTTACAATAGTACTTCCTTATCAGTTTCCATAGAACCAGCCGAATGAAAATGGAAAGCTCGTGTTCTGCTTGAGCGGAGGCCTGGGGGACGCTTTGCTCCAGGGATCCACTTTATGATGTCACAGAGGGAAGGCTACTCCGAACCCACTGGAGGCCGAGCCAAGACCCCAGGGACAAGCACCCTCCAGTTAGAGATTTGCTATCTCGACACCTGGGGCGGGCAGTTGTGAAAAGGAATGAGTGAGACCACTTGGAAGACACAGCAAAAGATAGTCATGCCTCTGCCCCTGCCCTGGGGTCTCTGTTTCCAGCTTTCGAAAGGCAGCTGTTGAAAATAACCCTGAACTACTTATTTTCCTGCACATAAGCTCTGCCTGCCCTTCTCGCTGGCACTGACCTAGAAGTACAGGCCGTCGACTACATTCGCAGCCCAACTCAAGCAAACAGCGTGCTCTGGTCACTGCGCGGGCGTGGGCGAGGCCGACCTCCACCCTCCAACAGGGTCCCGCCAACAGGGGCTGCCTGAAGGAAAGCCCACGTGTGCGAGTTCTGGCTGACTGGGGGGAAGACAGCCAGGAGAAGGCTGGCTTTGCTGAGAACCTGGTGTTGTAAACCCCAGATCTCCTGGGCCACTAGAAAGGAACAGAGGAACGTTTGTTCTTCTCTAAAATGTGTCTCTTAAGCATGTGGCAAGTCACCGTATATAAAAGTAATGCATGTTCCAGTGAAAGGAGGGTTTGAGTGAATAAGGCTGACTCTTCACTGTCTGGCCCAGTGTGTTTGACTTGAATGACAGTCAGAAGGATGAGTGCGTACTTGACATTTCTTCTCAAACAGAGTGTCTAATGCGTTGCCAATCCGCCTCCAGGATGGGCGGCTGGGAGAGACCTCCTCTGTGTGTTCCCCAGCAACGATGTAACTGCTACTGAATCACTCAGCATGGAACCACTTTGGGGGAAAAAACTCAGGGATCCGAACTTTACTTCTTTGTTCCAGTTACCAAACTGGGGGTGTGGATTCCCAGCTTCCGATTTGAATCTGGTCACTTTGTAGCTGTGTTACCACAGGCAGGTCGCTCGGACTCTCTGTGCCTTAGTTTAGGGATTGGTAAAGAGCAGACGGTCAGACTTGTATTTGTGAAAACCTTCTTTAGATCAGGGGTTGGCAGACTATGGCCCACGGGTCACATCTAGCTTTTGTATAGCTGGTGAGGTAAGAAAGGGTTTACATTTTTCAATCATTGAAAAAGTCCAAAGAAGAAGAATATTATGTGACACGCGAAAGTTGTATGAAATTCACATTACGCTCAGTGAAGTAAGCCAGACGCAAAGGGATACATGCTGTATGATTCCACTTACATGGGGTACCTGGAGTAGTCAAACTCATAGGCACAGACAGTAGCAGCGTCATTGCCAGGGGCTGGGGGAGGGGGAGGGGCAAGTTATTGTTTAGTTTTCGTGGTGTTTCAGTTTGGGATGATGAACAAGTTCTGGAGCTGGATGGTGGTGGTGGTTGTACACAATGTGAATGTACTTAGTGCCCCGGAACTGTGCACCTAAAAATGGTGAAAATGGTCAATTTCTGTTATGTCTATTCTACCACAAGCAAAGTTATGTGAAATTCAAACTTCAGTGTCCATAAGTCCAAGTTTTGTCGGAACGCAGCCACGCCCATTCACTTCAGGGTCATTTATGGTTCCTTTTGCTACAACTGCAGGGTTGAAAAGTGGCAGCAGAGATCATATGGCCCACGAAGCCTAAAGTATTTCTATCTGGCCTTTTGCAGAAAACGTTTGCTGAGCCCTGGTTTAGAGACATAAAACCTGCTGCTTTTTTCGACGGGAGCACAACTCTATATCAGAACATTAATTCACAGCCTGTATCCCCCCGTATTCAGGCATCTCTGAATTCAAAGTGTCGTTTTTGGGGCAGAATGCTGAGACAGAAAGAGACGGTGACAATGGGGGTCTAGCTCCGCCACAGATGGTCTGAGTGACTTTGGACAAGTCCTTTCCTTCTCAGGGCCACAGTCTACTTGGAGTTGTGAGGGTGTGTGTGGCCCTGTGTTTGTCCCTAGTCAGAGCCACTTAGGAGCTGTGGGACATTGGACTAGTTACTGCACCACTCTCTGCTGCAGTTTCCCCATCTGTAATTGGGGATAAGGATTTAAAGAGTAGTTGTGTGTTGTTGGGGTAATGAATGAGTTCTGAAGATAGGTGATGCTTGCTCACCATTGTGAATAAACTTAACACCAATGAGCTGTCCACTTAAAAAGGTCTAATATGATAAATTTCATGTTGTGTACATTTTACAATGAAAAAAAACAGTGGATGTGCATACAGTGCTTAGACTTGTACCTGGTATGCAGCAAGCACTCAATAAATGCAAGCCGTCTATGTGGTAAGGTTGAAACAGGATGATGGTGAAACATTACGGTAACACTTGTGATATGAATGAGCGTGTGCACTTTGGGTCCCAAATTTATCACACACAATGAATCCCTGGAAGCAGAATCTCTCTGCCCGCGGATCCTCACAGACAGCAGGGGAAATCGGGTAGGTGTTGGGGCTTTCCTCCCCACTGAAGGAAGCCAACCATCGAAGGCATGTGCTTGAATTCTTTCTATCGTATGACACCCAGGTGGCCCAAATACGGCTTCCACCTCCCATAGCCCCACTCAGCGCATCCTCAGTAAGACTCAGAAAACAGCCGGGCCGAAATGACCCTGCATAATGATCTTAGAATGCGGAGCTAAGGCAAAGTGCCTGCTTGGTTTCTTCCAGTGCTGTGAGCAAATAGTTTCCTTTAGAGATGGTTAAGAACATTACTGCTGCTATGTAATTAATTGTCTTAAAACCAGCTCTTGAAACGCAGTGACTTACTATTTTTAGTAAGCTTTTCCAGTCTCTTCATTTTGTTTCCAAAATAATTGAGTTGCAGAGAAGTTAATAAGGCATGATTGGTTCACTGCTTGAAGAGGCTTTTGCATCGTCTTATGGAAACAGGCAGGGCCCCAAACCGTCATTTCTAACAGAGTCAGAACAGCAGGGAGGACAGTGGAGTTACATAAAGACTTCTCTTCAAGGTCAACTTTATCTCTGGTTTTTAAAACCACCATAAAGAAATGTTTGTGGAGAAAGGCAGTTGAAGCCCAGCCCTTGATGTTTCGTTACGCGGAGAGCCCTGGTGCTTGGAAACTGACCAAAATGCAAGGTCGTGCTGAGATGCGGGGTGGGCGACTGGAGCAGGCTTGCTAGAAATCACGACGCGCGCTGCAGAACGGCAACTCAGATTTCAGCCTCAGAGGTTTGCCACAGTCTGTGACCATGCGTTGAAACAGTCAGGTCGTAACTTAATTCTGTAAATCAGCGTTCCGCAGAAGGAGAGGTTTTCAGCTGCGGGGCTCTGCCCGTCCTTTTCTCGGCAGCCTCGCTTGGAAGTGGTGTGTGCCTGTCACCCTCATCAGATGCTTAAAGACGGAATTGAGAGCTGGGAAACTTTAGCCTGTTTAAAAGAAACTCAGTCCATATGTGGACCCCTGACAAGACCCAGGGCGCGCTGGAGAGTACAAAATGTGATGATCACATTTGGTGTGGGACGTGGGAGCGGCGAGTGGAGGGGAACTGGGTAATTTTTTTAGCAAGTAAAGGCCTGTGTTGGGCCTGGATCTGAAAGAGATTCTATAAACACAGTTTTACAAGCAGCGTGCTAAACGGACTCATCTGATTCTGTTCTAGATGATACTTGTGTCTTCTGCCCATAGTTACCAGGGAAGGGCAGAGGAATTGAGAGAGCTGGTAGAAATTTGGGAGGACTGAGTTGATAAAGAGCATGTGACGTGAGCAATCAGGCAGGGTTTGGTGCCACACACGCAGTGGTGAGCTGTAAACGTTAAACCACTGGTTCTCCGAGAAAAGAAAAAGAAAAAAGAAGAAGAAGCCCTGATTTATAGCATCTGCTGATTTCTGTGGTGCAAATACTCCCACCATGGCCAAGTTCAAGCCATCCACGTGAACTCCCTGTACACGGCCTTGGCAACAGTAGCACTAAGTTGGTTCCCGTGAGCCAGGCCGAGCCGGCCCCCTCACTTGTGTGAGATAAATGGTGATTCTCCCAGATTTAAAAGAGAAACGCAAATGTCCACAAGGAAAAAAGACCTGGATGAGGAAACCGATTAGGTGTAAACTAGGCTCAGTTATTCAGGAGGAACTCTCACCCGTCACTTTGCACTGGAGGTAGGTCCTTGCAGCAGGGATGCCTGGGGCCCTTTCTGAGAATTTTCGTGTCTTGAAAATTGGGAAAGTTGGGTCACTGGTAGTTCCTGTTGGACTGTCAGCAATGTGACAGATACTGAGAACAATGACATTCAGCACACTTCTGTGTGAGAGGTAGCCTAATACCACTGTGGGCAGCATCCCTCTCTATAGAGTGCAGTCTTTAGAAACAGACACGGGGAACGGGTACGATGATAGATACGATGATAGAGACGTGTATGGGAGTGAGGTGAAGGAGCAGTGAATTGTAACTGGGATGTCTGTGTCACGCACCAATAATCAGGATGAATTGGTGAGCTCTGAAACACACCAAAAGAAGATGGGTGGACTCAAAGTACGTCACTGGTATCACAGCCGACATCAGCATGCGAACCACCACTCGTGCGGGTACAGACCGCGCAGCGATGGCTTACACTTCAGTGGACGAGAGTCTGGGAGATGGCTGCAGTCCCAGCACCTGCACATACTTCTGTGTAGCCTGGGGCAAGTTTCTGAACTTCTCGGAGGTTCACCGTCGTCCTTTGCAAGATGGGGTCTTGCAAAAATGCAGTGACAGTTAGAGACCGGCGCCTTACAGCGTCTCTCAGGACTGCTCATGTTCTTGAGGGCAAGGAACTTAGCATCTGCAGTGTGACTCTGAACCTGGGGTTTGCTAGGAGGCAGTGTCACTTCAGGTCACTCTTAACCTCCCCAGGGCTCACCAGCTCACTAGCTTCACGTGTCAAAGAAGTAGGTTGGATTTGATGATCTCTAAGGATCTCCTGTATCAGACAGGAACAGCCAGGGTGACCAGATGCCCTCGCCTGCCTGGACAGTCCTGGTTGATGCCTGCTGTTCTGGTGTAGTTATGATAGCTCCCTATTCGCTGCTCAAAGTGTCCCTGTTTGGGCAATAGCGTATTCGGTCACCTTTAAAAGCTAACATTTTTCAAGGACTTACTATTTGCCAGATACTGTGCTTTATAAATGTGGCTTCATTTAATATTGTACTTTGATCAAATCACCTAAGTTTATGAAGACACGGGTGTAGAGAACGTAAGGTCACACCAGTAATGAACGACAAACAGAACTGGGACCCAGACCCAGAGCCTAGGTCTGTCTGAAGGCAGAGTCTCAGTCCCTCTTAGCCACCATGCTTGACGGCTTCCACGTTGTCAGTCACTCAGCAAATCTTTCCAGAGCGCCTGTTATTCTATTCTAGTCCTGTGGTTCCGGAGACAGTTCCAGAAACCAGCTCAGAAAGCCCTGCCTGTGAAGTTGGTTCTTGCTAATAAGTAAACGCATCAGTAATTAGGCCGTGCCCACGGCACACGCTGGAGGCTTTTGTGCACGTGTGGTGCGTACCAGGCCCGTCCGTGCCTCAAGGAATCTCGCAGTGAACGAGCTTTGCCTTTTCTACTCGATGCTTTGGGGAGGCCAAAATAATGTGAAATGTTAGCTTAAGTAAAGCACCAGTTAGGTAGGTGTGTTTGGTGCAGGGCATGTTCCAGGTTGATAATTTTTCTTTATCACACCCAGATGTGGGTCAGATTCCCAGAGATGACCAACCCTGATGCCAAAGAAACTCAGGGAGACCTACCAGGGGCTTAAAGAGACAGCACAGCTTTTTAGATACAACTGGATGGCTCAACCGGGAACATGGGGACTTTGAGACAAAGGAGAAAAATAAGGGATCCTGTAGGATCCGTAGGAGGATGCAGGTGAGAGGTGGGGACATGTTGGTTCTATGCTCATACACGGTCATTGAAGCAGAGCCCCCTGTGTGTGTGTCAGGCACTGTTCTAGATGCCCATTTTGCGTGATGTTTATACAAAGCTGCTCTATGACTCCCGATCGCTGTCTTTCTAACTGTTGCAGATTTGTTTGTGCTGCACCAAGTCCCCTAGAACTACAAGCCACTGCCGACTCTCAAGCACCTTCATTCAAATCCCCAACTAAGGATTCTGGTCTGTCTATTTCAAGTCTGGGTAAACGCTTCCAGGCTTCTAGACCTGACTGCTCGTTATGTTAACGATGTCTGTTTCCTCTGATGGGAAAGCAGGGCAGGTGATGTTGGCCCCTGTACGGATGGGCCACCGGGGCCAGGAGGTGGGATGCTTGTCAGTGATGTAGCCGAGGCTTGAGTGCCATCGAGTCCAAACTAGTGCTCTTTGCACAGCACCCTGGGGGACCCGGGGACTGAGCACAGCTCTCCAAGTCTCAGGAATGAAAAGAGGCAGAGATGTGTCTCATGGCTTCAGTCCACGCAAGGCAGTCCATCACAAATCCACCTTCCACGGTTCAGCTGTCCATCCACGCCACACACCCAGCTGGAACAGAATATTATTTCAGGCAAAGGTAAATCTAATTAAGTTTACTGATGGTCCTGGCACCTGGTGGAGACCCCTCTGAGCTCTCCCACAGCCCCTGTGTGATGGGGGGCTGCTAAGGACAAGCTGCTTGGTCAGAGTTGCAGGGAGTACTCAGTGTTCTGTGGTCCCTGGAAGACAGGCAGACATGCAGCATCTCAGGCCCCATCCCAGAACAACCGAATCGGATTCCGCATTTTTACAAGCAGGCTCCACGTGCACACCGAAGTTTCAGAGGCTCTGCTGGGTGAGTGGAGACCCGCTCCAGCGCTGACTGCCCGCCCAGAAGTCTGAGGCTCGGAGGCCGACAAGGCCGACAAAGTGACTTTCATCACTTTGTTTTGTTTCCCCACCTTGTTCCAACCTGTAATTGCTGTTTATTTATTTACTTACTTATTGCTTTGTCTCCTCCAGAACGTAAATTTTAGGGGGCAGCAAAGATACTGTCTTATTCGATACTGGATCCTTCGTGCCCTTGGGCAGAGCCCGCACAAGGCAGGTGCGCAAAAATTATTAGTGGGTTGGCTAGTTGGTTGGATGAATGAATGAATGAATGAATATGGAGAGAGGGCACTAAAGAAGGAGAGAGGAGGTGGGTTGGCTGACATTTCCTAAAGCAGGTCTTGTCAGCCGCTCTCACCTGTGAACTCTTTGTCACTATTTGTCACAAAGGTCCATTGATAGAAATGTGTGGCGTTCACAGGTTAGCTGTAAGGGGTGTAGACTCGTCAGAAGGATCTTCAGTCGCCCAGCGCCATGCTTGTCACGTTCGTTTTAGCAGGGAAATTCTTTGTAAATGAAGTCTGACGTGGAAACCCAACCTAGATGACACACGTAATCCAGTGTTCATCGCCCTGGGGTTCCAGATCAGGGGACACTGGTGCACCCAGTCCAGGGCCCCCCACCAGGTGTGCTGCATGGGGGCAGGGTGCTCCTCGTTAGCCTCTGCTGGGGGCTGGCCTGGGCACACTCTCACCTCGAGCCTTCTTGTTCTGACCCTCGCCGCCTTTAGAACACAGCCCAAAGCGCTCTCGCTCCTTGCCTTTCAGGATGGGGCTCCACGGTCAGGGCGCAGAGTGATGCAGGCAGAGCAACCTGCCCCAGCCACATAGGCTGAGCTTTTTGTCCTACTAAACAGGTAACAACAGCAGAATGGTCCCTAGGACAACAGTGTGGCTGGGGAATCAGGACCTGCTCCCCAGGGGAAACCTCCCCTGCCTGCAGCTGCCTCCTTGTTGCTTTGAAGAACTGTTCAGTGAGAGAACGTGGTCCGCCAGTCCTTCCCCCACCCAATTTGCAGATAAGAAAACTGCAGCCAGAGAAGGGCAGTGACCTGCCTTTGGCCCCCAGTGGCTGAGCTGGGACAGCCCTGCCTCTGCCTCCCCAGGCTGGCCCTGTCTGTTAGCCAAAGAAAAATGCGAAGCATTGGTGAGAGCTATAGACTGAAGGTTTGTGTCCCCCCACCCCAAATTCATATGTTGAAACTTAATCCCTAAGTGATATTAGGAGGTGGAGCCTTTGGGAGGGGATTAGGTCATGAGGGTGGAGCCCTGGTGAATGAGATTAGTGCCCTTATAAAAGAGAAGCCAAGGAGCTCCCTCTTTTCTTTCCCTGTGTGAGGACACAGAGGGAAGACGGCTGCCTATGAAACAGGAAGAGAGTCCTCACCAGACACCGAATCTACTGGTGACTTGATCTTGGACTTCCAGCCTCCAGAAATAAGTGTTGTTTAAGTCACCCAGTTGGTGGTATTTTTGTTACAGCAGCCTGAGTGGACTAAGATGGGGTCATTGGAATGATGGGCTCTAGGGGTGGGTCATGGAGAGGTGGCTTGTTTTTCTCTGTGGTCAAGTGTCCACTTACTGGTATGAAATTCCAAATCTTTGTATGATATTTGGTAGCTGGGGGTCATTTCATCACGTGTGGAACTGTGTCAATCAAAACGCAGCAGCAGACAGCATTAGTTCTGGACTTATTTGTTCATAATGTATTACTTGTTCAGGTAGGACTTTGGTTTATAGCTGCAGAATCAAAATTGCTATGATTTTCAGTGATACACAGGATGGATAACATGATTCAATTTTGCAGTAAGGAGCTGTTTTCACGTGGCCCTGGGCCTTTCTTTTCTGTGGCCCTCTTCCCACTCATAATGACTTAGTGATCACCTGCATTCCCACCTGACCACAAGCTCTGAGATGACAGGGATATCCTGCCCGTGTTTACCGCTGTCCCTAGCTCTGGCATCCCAGGTGCTGGATAAACGTTGATTGAATGACTGAATACACACAGCCACAAGTCAATGGAACTTGTCTGCAGTTTCTTGGTTATTTACTGCATGTTGGTCCACATGATGTCTTTTTATCAAATGCTCCTGTTACCTCCCAGATATGCCTTGTTGTGAAGACTGACCACCTTTTTCGTTTCATTTGGTTTGATTTGAAATTTGCTTTGGGATAACCTTGTGAAAGGAAGCAGAAGACTACGTTGAAACAGCGGATTGGCTTACCACTTGGCACTGTGGAGGCTGGAGACGTAGAGCAGGGTGGCTGTCCAGCCCCTCTGGGCCGTAGTCTACAGCTCTGCCGTCACATGCTCTGGAATTGCCTTGGGGATGAGAACGCCCTTTCTGGAAATCTGGTGTGGTTTTCACACTACTAGTTTGGGGAGCATTTCGAGCTATTTCTGACACCCATACCTCTCCCCTGTGCTTTTCTAAGGAATTGATTGGACTGGCCTTCTGGGTGTGCAGGGGGCTCCCTAGGGGCTCAGCTCAGAGATCCCTGCTGGGCTGAAGGTGCCTTACCTGCAGTCTGTGCATGTGAAATCAGGAGGAAATGGGCAAAATGAATTAAAAAACAGAAGCAAGTGTGTAGCTCTCTCTTTCCTGCGGTGTTCTCTATCTGTGTTGATTTAAATTTACTACAGGTGAATTAAACCCTAGGCTTAAGCTCCACTTTCTCTAGATCCAGTGCTGTCACAGAGAAAACAGGTGTTGGAAATGTGTTTGGAGCTTGGGATTGAAAAGAACAGAGAGGAAGGGTACTTCCTAGTCTCATCTCACCAGTAGACCTAAAGTAGGCATCCGTGTTCAATGAGGGCTTCCTGTTTGAATCAGGAATGTTCAGACTCAAAAGGAGAAAAGAAAAAGATGGCCAGGCCGATGGGTTTCAAAGCCAAGCCGCGCTCCCCCTGCCATTTCTCACCCCCTGAGGGAAGGATGGAGATGTTCTGCCGTTTACATGACTTTGTGCCTCCAGCCTTTGGTCTCCCTGCCAGTTCCATGTCAACCCAGGAGAGGCATGTAACTGATCCTTCTTCCCAGGCTGTCGTGAGTCTGAAGCCCACACACTGGTGTCTTTTGCACCGTAACGACAGGGCCAAAGTGGAGTGTCATTCTCCATCCCCATGGATTAAAGATGGGCTGAGAATTCTCCGCCACTCCTCCCATCAAGAGGTGAAGACGCTCTACTCTCCCCTTGAATCTGGACTGGTCTGACTTGCTTTGACTGATAGGATGTGATGGAAGTGATGCTATGGGACCTCCAAGCTGGGTCTTCACAGATGTGCAGCTTCTGCTTTCACTTACAGAGCTCCTGCTTGGAGCAGCGTGCTGTGCTGTGAGAGGCTCGAGGCCTGTGGGGCAGCCACATGCATTGGGGGTGGGGGGGCAGAGAGCCCAGGTGCTTCTGTGGACAGCTCACCTGAGCACCCAGTCAATGGCCAGTACAGATGGCCGGCCACATGAGTGAATGACAGAGCGGTCATTCCATCCCAGTTAAGCTTCCAGATGAGTGCAGCCCCTGGTGACACCAGCGCAGAGCAGACGAACCCCCAGCTGAGCCCAGCCAGCTCACACAACGGCCAGTACATTTTGGGATGGGCTGTTATGTGACAGTGGATAACTGAGCGACCCGAAGATGGGCTTGCTGACCAGGCTTCTGAAGGCTGGGAATGTGTTTTCCCCATTTCTTATAAAGTGCAGTGTTTAGCCAAGATGTGAATTTCTAATGAAAACTCCTCTGGTTGGCGAATTCTTCAGTGTCAGAGACCAGGAGAACAATGTAGACCCTGTCATCCACCTTTTACTACACAGGCAGTGATGCACCTGGTCCAGTGTCACCTGGCATTCCCTGTCCTCACTTTGGCATCCAGAGGCCTTTCTTTCCCTCGGCCAATTTCTCAAGCTATTTTTGTAATATGGATTACCTGGTATTTACATACCTTCCCCACCTCGACCTCCAACCAGCCAGATGCTTCTTTAAGTCAAAAGTTGGTACCTGTGGCCACAAAGTGCCAAAGGTGTTCTTTATTTGTGTTTGGCGTGAGGGAAGATCAGGAGGGGTTGGGATACCCAGAACCTCCATGCTGTTCCCCACTGTCTCATGTCTGCAGGCCCATTTTAGCAACACTCCAGATGTCTTTGCCAATCCTAGGGATGCCAGCTCAGAGCTAAATGGAGTAAGAGATTATCCACTTTTATGTCAAGTAAGCCTGCATTATCGGGGCAGGAAAGGAGGCACAGAGGGAAGAATAGAAGCCTCTCGAAGGGGAACAGTAGGCTAGGAGCCTCGCCTTCCTTCTCGTCCCTGGGAGAGCCTGGTTGTGACATCTGTGACTGCTGTCAACTAAAAAAAAAACGCACAACGTGAGAGTTGTGGGTGAAGTTTTATCTGGGGCAAAATGAGGACTACAGCCCGGGAGACAGCCTCTCAGAGAGCTCTGAGGAGCTGCTCCGAAGGGGTGGGGGGAAGGTCAGTGTTACACAGGATTTTGGTGAAGGGGGTGCGTGCAGTCAAGCGCACGTCTCAGCAGAAGGCCGCTGCTGGTCACGAGGAGCAGATGTCTCCGTTCACGATCTTAGTGCTTTTCCAGATCTGAGGAGGTGTAAGACGTGGGCTCATAAAACCTCCTCCTGAAAATCTCTCTCTGAAGCCCTGTTCTGCCAGTTTTCCCAGAGCACAGAGGGCCTCATTCCTGATCTCCGCCCTGAACTCCTCTCAGGGAGTGTTGAAGGTCAGCGACTGCAGTGGCTAGTGACCTTGCAGAGGCAGACGGCGAGAGACAATTTTCAGCTGGTACTGCCAAGCCAGAATTCAGCTTCCGCTATTATCTCAGGTCGGATCCCCGTGCCACAGACTCTGAGGAAGCTTACTGGACGTGTCCTTGGCACTTGCATCCGTGGGGGAGCGACGGAGGTAGGACGGGGCCAAAGTGAGCTCCGACGCAGCCACGGCAAAGGCCTCAGCCAGCCCTTCAGGAGCCTCTGGGGCCAGAGTGGCCCTTCAGAGCCGTCTCTTGCTGGCCGAGGGGCCAGGCCTTTGGTGCCCACCCCGTGCGACAACTATGGTGACCAACTCTCGCGGGACTGAGGGGCTCCTGGCACGTGGCCTTTCAGCCCCAAAATTAATGGGCCACCCTTCTAATGCCCAGTCACTGGACGTGGGCTGCCTCTGGAGGTGACATGACCTTGGGAAGGGGAGGGCGTGTGCGGTGGAGGCCAGCTCCCCACGGGGCCCCGGCTGAGAGCCATGACTGCCGACGCTCACCGCGGCCGAGGCAGCGAGGCCCACGGTCCCGAGGGGGCATGGGTGCTCCCCCGGGCCCACTGCAGCCGTGTGTTTCCTCGAGGTGCTCCTGGCTGTGTGACGGGAGCCACGGGGAATGACAGGAGAGGCAGCAGGCCCAGGCGTCCTTCCAGGAACCGGAGCCTGGTGGCCTCTGCTGCCTGGGCGTGTGGGTCGGGAGGCGTTAGGGTGCAAAGTTCGTGGCGAAGGTGACAATGCAGGTGAAAGGACCCTCGGAGATCCCTGGAGAAGGGCTGGAGGCTGCGCCGTTTCTGTCAGTCCTCCAGCACCAGTCCGTCCCCAGGGCTGGAGCTGGCTCTACTGCCTTGGGCACCAGAGAGAGTGGTGGGTTTTCTTTTTGGAGCCATGTTGTCGAGAAGGAGAAGAAAGGGGGTTCACCTCAGGAGTGAGAGGCGCTGGCACTGTGACAGGTGCCCAGGATCATGACGGAGGGAACAGTGTTACCTGTCTGTCACCTCAGGCCTCAAATGGTGGGGCGTGTGGCCTGAGCCGTTTAAACTGTCTTCCCCTCCTCTCTTCCCCCTCTTCTCTCTTTTTCTCTCTCTTTTCTGACCCTGTTCCCCCTCTCGACCGACTCCCCTTTCCTAACACAAAACCCTGTGGATAGGATGCGACTCCACTGAGTGGTAGGAAGACCCTCCACCGGGGAATCGGACCAGACTCTGGGTCTCTTTCTGTCACCTACTAGGTGCAACCTTGGCCCAATTCCCTGACACCTCTGGGTTTCCAGTTCCTGAAACCTGGCCCCTGGCTCCTCTGGACTGTATGCGCCCCTTGAAGGCTGCTGTCTTGCTCAGCATTGCGTGATGGGCGCCGGGACCAGGACCAGTCCTGAGCGGGTTGCCAGTCACCTGATGCACCAGTGAGCGAATGAATGAAGGAAAGAACGGCCACCCTGTGGGCCTCCCAGGGGCTGCTGTGCGAACGGGCTTTGTGGACCGGCACCGTAAGAATAAACGTGCTGTCTTTGTGACGGCTCAGAGCAAGGGAGGTGGCAAGGACATCTCCAGGTACCTTCTAGCCTGAGATGGAGAAGGAGTGAAGCCCAGAACCGAATCTTCTCCCTCCTTCTCCTGTCTGCGTGTCCCATGAAGGGATGGAGGCAGGCAGACGCCTGTCTAAGGTGCCTCGGAGTCCCAATAAAGCGGGGGGTGGGGGTTCCCAGCTTAAAAGACTTGGATGGCTTCTCGCCTGGGTTACCTGACCCCCCTGTGTTAGGCTGAGCTGAGGCTGGCAGCAGCAGATGCTGGGGGCCGCCTTCTGGGCTATGCGAAGGGTCGCCTGGCTTGTGCCGTGGGCCTGCCTGGAGATGTACTAGGTGGACCTGCTGCTCACGCTGTCCCTCCCCCAGGTCCTAACAGGGGGCATTTCCTCCGAGCAGAACTTTTACACACAGGCCCACAGGAGGGATCCATAAACCAGGTTTATCCACCAGCTGAAAGGCGAGTAGCTTGGGACCCAGGGCCCTGATGCTAGGAAGATTCAAACATCACCACGTCTGTTTATTTTTTTTTAAGTTTCTGAGCGAATGTATATTTCTGCATGTTTAGAGATTGGCAGCCCTGGAAAATGAAGTTTATTTATCTACCAGATACACATCATATAAACAGCTGCAAACGGTACCCCCCACCCCACCCCCCGCCAGCTGCCCCACGGGGCTGTGGCACTCGGCTCTGACCTGCAGGCCTACGGCTGAAAGGTGGCTGCATTTCTTGCCTGCTGTGCTCTGGGCCAGGCCAGGTGATGCCCATGGGAGGTGGAGGCCTGCATCCTGGGACTCAGGTGGGGCTGAGACCCATTCTCGACTGCAAGCAGGGGCAGATTCCAGAATCTTCTCTGGCTGCCTCGAATCCCAGGTCTTCGGTTTATTTGTTTCTTCAGCCAACCCACAGCGATCTTGCCCAGGCCCCATGCTAGATCCTCGCGATGCAGAGGTGATCCGCCTGGCCCTTGGGAGCCCCTCACCCCGCAGGTGAGAGCCTTGAGGGGCCGTGTCTTGAGGGGGACGGTGGCTTCCCTCTGGAGCGTCTTTCAGCCCCAAACAAGACTGCCTGTCTCTTCTGTTCCTCCGGCAGCGACAGCTGTCCCTCGTCCGCCCAGCTCTGTTCCCATCTGTGCTGGGGGAAGTGAGCTTAAGGATGTTTCCGGAAACGAGGAGAGGTCAGGACGCTCAAGTGTTTGGAAGTCGTTCTAGAGAGTGAGCGCCGAGGCCTGCACTCTCCACAGACTCTGCCGTGGCTGGGGACTGCTTTGCGTTTGCACATGTTCTAATTGATTAAACATGGAGGTACAAAAAAAATGGAGTGAGATTCCTGCACTGCTGATGGAATCCATCAAACCTTTCCTCCTTTGCATTTTAAGTCAGGCCAACGTAATATGAACAAATGTGCAAGGGTGGTGATCAGCCGGTACCCAGTGTCTTGTATGTAGTGCAGACCCCCAAAGAATTACGGCCCTGGAACGCTCACTTGGCCAGGGTGTCTGGATGTTAATTGCTCTTCTTTCTAGGAAGAGCAGCTCGCGCTTACAAGGTGGATTATTATCAGACCAGGAGAGGCAGAGGGTGCAATTTCCTGCCTGAAAATTACTCTTCTTCTGAACCTTTCTGCCACTGAGTCAGCATCTTGCTTTATCTTTGTTTCTCCCTTGAGTTTTTGACCTGCATTGCCTGATAGGAAGGCTCTGTTTCCAGCCAGCTGAGCGGCGGGATTTTCGGGGTGGAATAGCCTTTCCAGTCTCCATCTTTAATTGGCCCAACCTGCCAATGGGTACAGCCACCTGGGGGGTGGCCTTCCAGAACAGGTGGGGCTTGAAGAGTGGCCAAGATGTGGATTTGGACAGCCTGGGAGAAGGGAGGGGGCATCACCGACAAGGGGGCAGCCTGAGTAAAGGGCTGGGGGGAGGGGGTGAAGCTGAACACAGGATTGGAAAGGAACGGTCAGGACGCAGGACAGAAGGCAGTGTGATCTCTAGGCCTCTGCCACACATGCACCAGCCGGCCCCGTCCATGGCCGTGGTCACCCAGTGTGTCTGAGACCCCACTTGTGCATGCCAACCGCTACTATTGATTAAGCACCGGCCAGTGGTCAGGCCCCATGCCTGGTGCCTTTCTGGCATTACTTCGTGTTGGGGTTGAATTGCGTCCCCCCAAAATAGTTGTTGAAGTCCTAGCACCGGTATCTGTGAATGGGACCTAATTTCGAAATAAGATCTTAGCAGATGGAATCGGGTTAAGACGAGGTCGTTAGGGTAGACCCTCATTCAGGATGACTAGTGTCTTTTTAAGAAGAGTGAAATTTGGACACAGACATACAGGGACAAGCCCACGTGACGAGAGAGGCAGAGATTGGAGCGACGAGCTGCAATGCAAGGAACGCCAAGGATTGCCAGCCACCACTAGAAGCTAGGACAAAAGAGAAGGGATTCTCCTCTATGGTTTCAGAGGGAGCATGGCTCGCTGACACCTTGACTTGGGACTTCTAGACCCCAGAACTGTGAGACAATAAACTCCTGTTGTTTTAAGCCATCTAGTTTGTGGCACGTTGTCACAGCAGCCCTAGGAAACGAATGCACCTTGTTTTACCCTACAAAATCACTACCCCATCTGCGGTAGGCAGAATAATGCCTCCCCCCTCCCCTGCCCCAAAGACATCCATTGTCTAATCCCCAGAATATGGTAAAAGGACTTTTCAGATGGAATTAAAGTTATGGACATTAAAATAAGGAGATTAACTGGGGGGACCCAATCTCATCATGTAAACCCTTAAAAACAGAGAACTTTCTCTGGCTTGAGCAGAAGGGATGCCGGAGGGGAAGAAATCAGAGGGATTCCCAGTGTGGGAGGGACTTGGTGTGTTGTTGCTGACTTCACCAATGGAAGAGGGGAGTGGAGAGGGGCTCCTGGCAGCCAGGAAACAGGGCCTGCAGCCATCGGGAGCCGAATTCTGCCAATAACCCGAATGAACCTGGAAGCAGGTTCTTCCCTCCGAGTCTCCAGAAAGGGACACAGCTCTGCCAACACCTTGAGTTCAACTGAGCCCCCCCGGACTTCTGAACCACAGACCTGTGGCTTAGCTAAATTCGTGTCGTTTCAAGCCACTAGGTTTGTGGTAATTTGTTACAGCAGCAGTAGGAAACTAATACGCCATCTAGAAAACAGGTGTAGCAACGGACACACAGAGAACTTGTCCAAGTTCAGAGAGTGGTTCAGTGGAGGAGCTGGCCTGGGACCCCAGGTCTGCCTGAAACCAACATCCATGGCTTACCTGTCGGAAGCTGAAGGCATTGGTGACAGAGGCAGATGACGGGTAAAGTGAGCCCTGATGCATGACGTGACATGACAGGGGCTGGCAGAGGGGATGGGAGGGATGGCCAGTGGAATCCATGATCTCTGGGGCTGGTGTTGGGGTGATACCCACAACAGACAGCTGACACTGGTGGGGTCATGAGAAAGTACTGGGAATTCAGCAGGCTTGAGCAGAAAAATTGGCTCTGAGAAATGGAGTCAGGTAGAGTAGCAAGGGCTGGCACTGGAAAAATGGCCCAGGTGGGTGGGGACATATTTGTAGCAGAGGTCCTGTCTGCTGCCATCTTGGACCAAAGTTGTGTTTTGCCCATCAACTAACTCCCCGTAGGATGGCAGAGATCAGGTGAGGAAGCACGGTAGCTGAGAGGCCCGTCATCACAGGCCTTGTGACCTGTGGCAAGCTGCAGTGCCCAGGGACTGTCACACACACTTGATGGCAAAACATCATGTCTTCTCCAATAGTGCAGTCAATACCGTAGTTACTACTTCATTCAAGAGGAAGCATGGTTTTATGATAGATTATTATCTTTATCTCCAAATAGCACTCTCAATGCATAAATTAATCAGGTCCAGGATGGGAGGGGGAGGCAGTTCCCAATGACCTCTGGAAAGAATGCCCAACTCTCCTGGACTTGCCCCAGTCAGTCAACTTGTGGGAGTGCCTTCTACCCAGTGTAGGGTTGCCATATAAAATATAGAACATTCACCACAATCGGAATTTCAGATAAACAATGAATACTTTTTTAATAGAAGTATGTTCCATGCCATATTTGTTCATGCAATATTAGGGAATACTTATACAAAAAAAGTATTCATTGTTTATCTGAAATCCCAATTTAACTGAGTGTCCTGTATTTTTATAAATAGCTAAATTTGGCACCGCTAACCCAGTGGTGTTCTGAAGTGGTGTCTTGTCTTATTTGGAGGCTAACAAATGTCTTGATTCCTGTTTTGAAGCACACAGAGGATTTTTACAAAGAAGTGAATGGGTTCTTTCCTTGTTCCCAGAGGCTGGGACTAAATGATGCCTCAGTTGGATAAAACCAAGAATCGGCTGTTGGTCATGATGAGCCAACACTGGAATGAATTTCTATGTGATACTGAGAAGCCCCTTAGAAGAAAGTGAGCAATAATTTGCCCTAGACAGCTTGAGCTGCTTCTGGAATCAAGGCTATTCGGGGTGAAACTTGAACATGGTGACATCCAATGCTCACCACCTATAAATAAGGACACAGGAGGCTCAGAAAGCCCAAGTAACTTGCCCATGGTAACACAGCAAAGAGAAGTAGCAGGAAACAAAGCCAGGGTTAGGACAGAGCCACAGAGAAGGAGGTCTGAATGCCTCTTCATTCAGACTGGAGATAATAACACCAGCTAACATGTATTGATCATGGTATTAGTGTTACTTCATTTTACAGAGGAGGATGTGGAAAGAAGGTGCAGATGTGAGGCCCACAGCAGGCAGAGCTAGACTGCAGGGCCCACGATCCCTGCCGCTCCAGGACAGCAGAGGGTGGGTGCAACCTGCAGGCCCACAGGCCAACTGAAAGAGGGGTCAGTCCAAAAACTGACACAACTGTCATAATCCGAATGGGATGGCCAAGCTCTCTGGAAGGATCAGAAGAATCGGCCCCATTGGCCTCCATTTCCATCCACCAGCTGAGGCTGCTGCCCCACCCTGGACCTGATGTGGCCCCCACCGCCTGCTCAGGGAATCCTGGCAGCATAAGGGACAAGCATCTGCCCCAAAGCCAGGCTCCCTACCTCATGACTGTATGACTTCGGCAAACTCTCCACGTTTCCACTGCTTGATTTGTAAAACGGGGGTCAGAGTGGTGCCTACCTCACAGGATCCTTGTAAGCAATAGGGGGTCACCCATAAGGCCATGATCACATTTGCTTGGACCAGAGCAAGTGCCTATTAAATGTCAGCTACCAAGCACCCGCTCTGTGATGACAGAGCAGAGGGTCATGGTTCTAGCAGATGCGTGAGCCGCCAGGGCTCTGAGTGATGAAGGAGCAGGGTGGTGGTCGCCACCTCTGGGTAGAGTGGGTGGCGGAGAGCAGAGGCTGGAGGGAGACGCTGGCCCAGAATCCTAAGGGACTGGGGATCCAGGGCAGCTGCAGTGATGCTAGGAAAAAAACAAACCCGAAAGGGGGTCGGGCTGTGCATGGTTTTCCAAAGACAGCCCAGATCTGGGCACGGACGGGCTTTGGTGGGAGGGGAGCTGGAAATCCCCACCCTGGAGGGTGGCAGTCCGGGTGGGCCCTGGGGCCGGAAGCCCAAACAGTGGGCGGGAGGTCGGAGCTGGTGTAAGGATGAGCGTGCAGACGTGGTTCTCAGGCTTGATCCATGTGGAGAGATGTGGCCACAAACTGGAAGTGTGGGGGAGAGGCCACGCTGTGGACAGAGGAAGCCGGAGGTAAGGACACGCCAGGCCAGGCCAGGCGCGGTGGAGGCCGGGCCGCCCGCTCCCCTTGCCGCATCCCGAACCCCAGACATCGGGGCAAGACATCCGTCCCAGCAGGATTCCTGCTGCAGACACGCCTCGACGTTAATCGCTCATCACCTGCCCGAACGACTTCCGGGAGAGGCCGGGCGCAGGCGGGATCGTCCCTGCTCCGGGCCGGGCTGCACCCCTCGTTCACCCGGCCCCGCGGTGCCGGGGCGCCACCGGCCCACCCAGCCACCCTCTGCGCGCACGGGACGCGCGCGGCCACACGGGGGCGCTGGCGCCCGCCGCCTGCCTCAGCGCAGAGCCCGGAGAACAAAGGGAGCTCTGGGGACCTCGGCCTCAGTCACCTGGAGCCACCTGCTCCCGGGGCCGCGGGCCGAGCGCCACGCCGGCATCCGGCTCCCGCGAAGGAGTTAATTTTGGTTCAGCGCCGCTCTTAGAAATCTGTGAAAGAAATCGCCCCCCCCCCCCTTGATGGTCTTTCTCCCCAGCCTGGGGACAAAATACAAGAGCTCTGGGACTCTAAAAGTGTTACTGGGCTTGTGGATTTACGATTTCTGCTCTGTATTCTCCGTCTCCTTCCCCAATTTTACCAGGATCCTGGCCGCATCATTTTTCTCCCCTTCGGTTTATTAAAGTGAACTTCTTTTCTCGTTTGGACGAAGTAGACACACACCCTCAGGGAAATAGCAAAACAAACCAAACGCAGACATCAAGAGGAAAGGGGGAGGAAGGCGCTGTGGAAATCGCGTCTTGCGAAGAAGGGAACTTCCACTGCACAGCTAGGTGGGCCTTGCCGTAAAACGGCTTTTATTTTCTAACTTCTAAATATACTTCGTGGACTAGCTGCAAAACCCTATGTAAATGTTCCCAGACGCCTTAATTAGGAAGCCCCAAAAGAGGCTAAGTTCAGTCACCATCAATCACCAAGTACCTGTTGAGGGCCCCTAGGCACAAAGGCAGCTCATGAACTGCCCACAACCAGCCAGGCAGTGTGCCAGGCCCTGGACCGCGAGATGGGAGAGGCAGGCTGGGCTTTTTATGCATGTTATGATCTAGCGGTCCCCAATTAACCCTTTTATCCCCAAATTGTTGTCCAAGGTCAAATTCGGCCGGGCTTTCTCCCAGGGCATTGCCATCTTGGTTCAGCCGGCCTTTCTCCCTCTGATTCACGGCCCTGGAATCAGAAGGTGATGCTACAGGCACCTCATCACTTTCATTCAGCCAACGGTAATATTGTATTTGTCCATCAAAGAGTATCCTGGGTCTCTCTGGCACTCTTCCCATTCCGAAGGGTAGAATTCCTATCCCTAAACCCTGCTGGTAGGGATTTCCCTGGTGGTCCAGTGGTTAAGAATCCACCTTCCAGTGCAGGGGACGCGGGTTTGATTCCTGGTCCGGGAACTAAGATCCCACATGCCGTGGGGCAACTAAGCCCACGCGCAGCAACTACTGAGCCCGCCACCACAACTAGAGAGAAGCCCGTGCGCCACAATGAAAGATCCCACTTCCTGCAACTAAGACCTGATGCAGCCAAAAATAAAATAAATAGAAATTATAAATAAATAAAAATAAACCCTGCCGGTAGCACAAGACGATGGAGAGCGAGTGGGAGTTGGGGGGAGAAAGGCAGGAGCAGGTCCTGGGGACTCCCCTGGCTAAGGAGATCCTCTTGGAAGGCAGGGAGCCTCTCCAGGGAAGTCCATCTGATACAGCATTCTGCCATGATGACAATTTCCTCTAACATCTTCACTGTCCAATGTGGTGGCCCTAGCTACATGTGGCTTTCGAGTACTTGAAATGGGGTTAGTGTTAACAAAGACCTGAACTTGAAGTCTTATTTAACTTTAATTAATTTAACTTAATCACATTGGCTGGTGGCTGCTGTATTGGACAGCACAGCTCCAAGCAGCGACAGTGGGCGCGGATGGGAGGGGGCAGAAGGTGGCAATAGGACACCATGGTTGATCTCCTTCTAATTTGTCCTGCACCAGCTAAAACCACCTGCATGTTTTCTCTCCAGTCCGCTTGGAGGCGTTGTGGTAGAGGTGGTGGTTGAGGGCGGGGTGGGAGTGGAAGGAGAGCACGGAGTCTTGCAGCCAAGCAATGACATGCCGTAAATTGCTCTTAAGCAGCAATGGGCCGGGGATTAGAGGACTTTTCCGGCAGATACCATTACTAGCAGACAGGGGTCAACAGCAGGGTTCCTGGACTATGGTTTCAAAATACTTTAAAGTGGACGTTGACTTCCTGTAACCAGTTCGCTCTTCAGTGATGGGTAAATGACAACCTCTCTGTTTCTCTAGAGGCAAGGAATGCTCTGAGCTGGGAGGGGCTGGAGATCATAGACAAATTTGTCTTTGCAGCTAGAAGGGGGAAACCTCAATTATGCAAAAGTGGGTGATGCCAAGGGTGGTGGGGCGGGCACATTCAATGACTTTGCTGTTAGTCCCTGACAACGTTGGGATGAAAACCCAGGTCTTGGGTGCCCTGGTCTCGTGCTGTTTCTGCTGCACAAGGTTGCCTGTCAAGTGCCCTGTGACTTTGGGCTTCATAGACATCACATCTGGCTGGTTTGGCCAACCGTTGAATCGATCAATCAAATTTCCTTCACGTGTTCAGACTGGCAGACGCCAGGGAGGAACTTGCAGCTTATGGGGGTGACACTAGGGGACAGTGTTGAGACCAGAGTAAAATTTCCCCAGTTATGCCCTCTCCCACTATCTTTTACAGCGATTTTTGCTTTTCTTGAACCAGAACACAGTCAAGGTTCCTGAATCGCCCCTCAATTGCATTTTGAGTAACAGACCCAGTTACCCAGATGCAAATAGCAAATGTGGGGTGGATTTGTAAGCCTTCGTTTTTCAAACGCAAGCCTCAGCGATTCTTCAGAATCTTCCATTTCCATTTGTTTTTATAATATCACTGATAAGAATCATTTTATGAACCAAAAATGTTGGCCTTTAATTCTTCCCCTGTTTTGAAGACTGTGCAAATTCAGCTAATGAAATTGTAAGCATGCAAAAGAGATGTCAGACGATCTCATGCACCTGAACTTGAAGGTTCTTTGAAACATAACATAACAGCAATGATAACCCTTACACAGATTCTTCTTGGAACACTTGAAGAAGGAGAAATGGGCTGGACCCATGGGGAGTGGGTAATTTCTCTGGAAATATTAACATTTTGGGAGGCAGTGAATTCTACTCAAAATATCTCAGTTCTATACTGAGCGGAATCGCCTGGCGTAAACAGATGAAAGTGGCTGGCTTGTTCTCGTGGCCACTGAAAAGAATCCCAGCCTGATTGGGAGAACAGATTTCTGGGTTTCCCTGCCATCAGCCAGCATGGTGGCCTAGAGCCCGTCACTTCCCCTTTCTGCACCCTGATTTCCTCCCCTGTAAAATTCAGGAGTCAACAGGATGGTTTAATACACACTTCCTCACCTTGGGCCCAGTCTCCCTAGGAAGACCTACCAATGTCATTCAAGCCATTTGGAAATCTAGCAAACCATCAGAGCAGGGCAAAGTGGCAATTTTTATTCAGATGCTCCTCACGTTTTCAAAGAAGCTCTTTCTTAAGCTGTTCACTGGTGTTAAAAGTGTCTTCTGCCCAGCACCACCCCCTCTATCTTCCTTGCCATTCCCTGGGACCGCTTCTGGGCAGTGGGTACCAATGAGCGTTGTAATGCTTTCCAGTTGGATGGCCATTTGTATGACTTGGCTGCCTTCCAGACATTTCATCTTAGGGGGGTCTTGGGTAGGCACCTCCAGGCCTTTCAGCTGGGGCAGAGGAGGATTGGGGAATCCAGCAGTGTTGGCTCCAGACTCACTTTAATTTTTCCAGTAGTCCCAGGAGGTGGGAAAAATACTAACAGCTAATAATAATCATAGCAAACACATTGCATTTCCCATGTGCCCAAGAGTTGCTCTAGAACCATGGGGTATCTGGATAAAAAGGTCTAAATGCTTGTCACACCTTAATTCATTTAATTCTTTGAGTGACTCTATTAAATTACAGCAAACTCCCTACATACGAACGAGTTCCATTCCGAGAGTGCGTTCGTTAAGCCCGATTTGTTCGTAAGTCCAACAAAGTTAGCCTAGGTACCCAACTAACACAATCAGCTATATAGTACTGTACTGTAATAGGTTCATAAGACGTTTGCGTCGTTGAAACTTCGCAACTTGAAGGTTCGGATGTAGGGGACTTACTGTACTACAAGATAGGTACCATTGTTTTCCTAATTTTATAGCTGAGAACATGGAAGACTCAGATAACTTAAGTTTTTCTCCAGGGAAGTCTTGGCTCAGAGATTCAGGCCCTGTTCTAAGTGTAGAATCATTGGTGATGATCAGTGCTGGGATTCATGATGTTGCTTCAGCTAAAATGTCATAAGCTCCCCGAAGATGGGTCCAAGCTCTCCGACCCCCTGCCTCCACCAGCCCATCCTAGGATTAACGACTGTCACCATAGTCCTTGGACTATTGTAGATTTCTCCTTTCGAAAGCTTCTTTTATGCTACAGACATTCTTGAGATGTAGCTTAAAGAATAAAATTCATAGTTTTGCAGGGCGCTCAGAACCACGTTAAAATGGCTCATTAGCACTTAAATGTCAGTAGCCTTTTTATTCCTCTAACTTTTCTATCGGGTGAAGGAACAGCCACCCATTAAAAAACAAATTATTAAAAGAGAAATTCTAAATCTTTAAAGGAGAGAGGCCCATGGCAGCTAGGGTTCCCACCCCCTCCCCTTTTCTCTTCGCAGAACCAATGGGCGAGCAGCAGTTTGTCCCTTGAAGCTTATGGGGCATTGGAGTTCTGGTGTCCTCATTTTCCTTCCTTCCATTGATGTATCATTACTGGAGTGAAAAAAAGAAGGGCGTCTCGAGGGCTTTTGAAAAAAAATGGGTGACTACTCAAAACATTTTGTAAAGGGGGGGGAAATTGTGAGGAAAAGGGGCCTCAGTGGGGGGCGGAGGGGCTGTGAATGGGGCCTTGTCTGGCGGTTCTTCCAGCTGAAACCTGGTGCTGGCGTTCGTGGTTCAGTTCAAACTGTCACCTTTAGTTCTTTCTGGCTTCTCTGCCCTCGGCCCTGAACCTCAACAGATTGGGGCTTATTTACCTATTCACACTCGGCTGTGGAAGCTCATTAATAGGCTTATTAGCTACACCATTCACGGGAGGCCATTGACAAAAGGGGTTCCAGCCACTTGAAGAGGGACGAGAAAAAAACTGTAAAGAGATTATTTTCTCATTCAGAAGCCTCGCTGGTGTGAAAGCTTTCCTAGACCCTCTGAGGTCACTCGAAGCCTAAATATGATGACAGGATTGGTTTTTTTTTTTTTTAAATTCCAAACATGCTTTTGCTTTTCAAAAAACCAGTTTGCTGTTGTGGGCTTGCGGGCTTCACTCACTTAAAAACGGACACTCTTAAGGGAATAAGGGGCTTTTGATGGATGGGTGTCTTTTCATCCCTTTAAAGAATAAATTCTGCAAACTGCATCTGGACGTTGAAGTAGGTGTTCTTATCTGTCATTTTCAGCGGAAGGCTTCCTTTTTATTTGACGTACATAGAGCCATTGATGAATGGGGGATAGAGACGGCAGCTTCCTGCACCACTAATTTATGTGAGAATGTGTTAACAGCATTTTCAATGGCTGATGGATTCCTTGCAGGATGGGAAAGGAATCTGTACTGAGACGCTTGAGTTCCCCATTGGCAGGGAATATAAAGATGTAAGTGCCAGTCTCTGAGCAGGCAGACGCTCAGCCACGTCTCTTTCCGTGACCCCTGATCTGAGATGCTGAAAAGGTACTGATGTGGTCATAACAACTCAGGTGTGGTGGATGGCTGAGGGTCACCTGGCTGAGGTGTCCATGAATTAAAAGGTTCTGGGACTGATCCAGGTTTGAAGACTTGACCAAAACACATAGCCCTCCCCCAATCATGTACATGAACTAATTGTTTTACTTGAGAGTCAGACTATTACTTTTGCTGTCACGTTTCCAAAATAGAATTTCATAGCCATTTGCCTGAAGCATTTCAATGGATCTGTTACTCCTGGCTTTTAGGGAATTTTACATAAAAGTTCTCTGAGATGTATTGTGAAGAAAAATGATTTTCTAATGATGTGGCACCTTGAAAAAATATTTCCGTAAATGTTATGAAGTGTGCAGTGTCAATGACCCATGAGCAACTGCATTTCTAAATTCAGGAAAAGTCGATTTCCCAGGTCACTTTGGTACTGCTGCTTCATCCATCTTCAGGACTCAAAAGCACTTCTGGGTTTAATGACCTTTTTCTAACGAAAAATAATTAAGGTTTTTATCTATATTGTCTTGGACTTAAGGCACCACTGCTTAGAGCTGGATGAGTGAAGAAGAGAAAGTATATTAAAGAATAAATTATCCGGTAGATACAGCCTAGTGGAAAAGGTAAATGGAAAATATGAACTTTAACCAGTTACAGCTTGGCATTTGGTTGAAGAATCTTAAGATTGAGAGAGAGGAATTGATTTGCTCAAGGTCGTACAGCTATTTACAGTGGAGTTGAGTCTTTAGAATCTTCCGAATTTATTGATCCAAATATATATTACCAAACAACACTTTTTTTCCTCCAGTTTTGAACTTTTTCTAAGAGATCCAGATTCAGAGCCAGGCTCAGCTGCTGCCTACTCAGTAACCAGTTGTTTAACCCTGGACAAATAACCTCTCTCATCCTCAGTTTCCTTACCAGGAACTGGGACTATTACTCTGCAGGGTGGCTGTGTCAATTAAAAAGAAGACTATTCCGTGTGTCCCACCCATAGCAGGGCCTCCATAAATATTCGTTTCTTTTCTCATTGCTCTCGTTTTGAAGGACAGAGCAGTGTAGCGTCCAGCAACCATTCCCAAGTTGCTTCCTCTCCTCTCAAAGTTTCAGTTGCATTACGTTTCTCCCCCCAATACCACGCAGACGCATATTAAAGTCTCTTTCGGGGGTAGAGCAGGCATTCTGTCATTTGTTTTGACTTGAAATAAGAACGTAACGCAACCGCCCGGCAAACCGTCGGTCAGGCCAACTCCCGAAGAAAGGGGGCGGGGGCGGGGGCGCGGGACCCGGCCTGATTCACCGAGGATGCTGATGCCTCTCTCCGTCCCGGCGCTGGCCGGGCCCCTCGCCTTCCCGGCCGGGGTCTTGGGGCCGCTCGCAGGCGTCGGGAGCCGCGCGGAGCAGGGGCGGTCGGGGCGCGCGGCGCTGATTGGCAGAGCGGGCGCCGCCGTCCAGGAAACGGCTCGGGTTTCAGCGGGGGCGTGACCCGCCGGGAGGGGGCGGCGGCGGCGGCAGTGGAGAGCGCCGCGGAGAGCTGAGCGGGCGGGCGGGCGGCGGGTGAGGAGCGGGCGGGCGGGCGAGCGAGCGAGCGAGCGAGCGCGGCCGCCACAAAGCTCGGGCGCCGCGGGGTCTGCGCGCGGCGTAGCTAGCCCCGCGCGGCGACTCCTTTCCATGCTGGCTGGGCCCGGCCGCGAGCCCCGGGCGCCCCGAGGCCGCGGCTTTCCTGCGCGCTCCGAGCGTTCGCAAGTTGCGAGCAAAGTTTGCTGGAGGAAACGCCAAGCCTGAGTCCTTTCTTCCTCTCGCTCCCCAAATCCAAGCGCAGCCTGCGGGCGTCATGCCCGCGCGCCTCCGCAACCTGGGGTGCGCTTGAAGCCTCGGAGCCTTGGCGCCGGCGAGGACCCAAGGACCACTTTTTGGGGGGAGCTCGTCGTTTGCTCCGTCCCGACCCACGCCGGGCGCGGGGACAGAGCCGGTCGCCGGGGATCGTTGCCATTCAAGGTAACCTCCGTGGTGGGCCCCTCGGGGAGCCTCGCGGGACTGGAGAGTGGGCCCACGGGAGAGTGGGCGCCGTGAAAGCCCGGGACGCCGGGTGCACGGTCCCCCGAGCGGAGGGCTGGCACTGTGGAGGCTGCTCCTTGTTCTCCCTCTTTGGCTGCATAGGTGATGGGGGAGCTGGGTGCATGCTGACGGCTGGCGTTAGGGAAGTTCTGCCTCAACCACCCCCATCCAGATGCTGACATCTGCCTCTGGCGCTCACACCCGCCCCCCTGTCAAACTCCGGCCGGCGAGATCCTCCGACCCCAGAGCTGGCGGGCGAGCGGCGGGGCTGCCTCGCTGGTGGCACAGCCGCACAGGTCCGGAGCTCGGAGGGGCATCTTCGGGGTGCCTCGTTCCGGGGCCCGGGGAGCACCCGTCCCGTTCCATCCAGGCCCCGACGGGGGTGCCCTTCCCCGGGAGGGAGCCGCTGGGGTGGGGCCGGCGACACCTCCGTAGGGTAGGAGGTGCTCGGGGGTGGCACATTTGGGGAGGGGGCTGCTCCGGTTCCCCGATTGTAGTGCCGGGCGCCCCTGGCCCGCAGCCGCCGTCGGCGCTGGAGGGAGCCCGGCGCGCCTGGGGCTAGGGGGCGAACTGGACCGACTTTTTCTAGTTCGCTGCCTGCTCCGCCGGCAGCAGCTCGGAGATGTCGAAAGCGCAGGCGAGTTCTAACTTGCGCGCTCATTCTTTCGGCTGCCGGACCGCGCCGGGGAATCAGCTGGGGGCCGGGCCAGGAGCTGGCTCCGACCCTCGCGGCCAGAGGGCCAGGCGCAGAGGTCCGGCCCGGGGGCGATGAGTCTCCGCCGCTCCCCTCGCCGTCCGCTCCCTTGCAGACTCTTCTCGCGACCTTCCTTCCTCTCGCCCAATTCAATAAAACCTACCCTTAAAGGCAAACCTGCTTTCACCCATTATGTGTTTGGTGTGAAACGCTATCAACATTTAAAACCCCATTGTCCCCGTGGTCCCAAATCCCTGTAAATCTTCCACTGGCCCCGACTCATTTTCATCTGAAAAGACTGTTTAGTTTGAATAGAAAAGAAATCGGGAGCCTCTCTCTCTCTCTCTCTCTCTCTCTCTCTCTCTCTCTCTCTCTCTCTCTCTCTCTCTCTCTCTCTCTCTCCCCTTGGAATGTCAATTAAAATGCAGATTTCTCTGAGCTCTTTAGCGCCCAGAGAAGGGGGAGAAAATCAGATATTCCAAGCAAACAAATGAAAGAAGTGCTACAATGAAGCCGGGTTGGTGGTGTTCAGTTCTCCCGAAGCGGCGGCAAGTCCTCATTGGCTTGCCAGCGTTAACAGGGAAGAGAGGGTGGTCTCAGGTCAGCCTGTATTTTGCATTTTTTGAGAATTTCAGTATGTTGAGTAATCCCCACACCCACCGCATTTGACCCCTTGAGAGGCCCCTGCCCTGTTAGCTGTGGGGAGAAGGGGAGCTAGGGAGGCTCTGAGCCAGGAGGTGGGTCTGCCCCCGGGGGACCTGGGCGCCCCCGCACCTTGCCTGGCTCTCTTGACTGATGTGAAATATACTGGGAACAAAACACCCAAGTGCTCGTCATGGGCGGGCAGGCAGGCAGACAACCTCTTAGGGGTAGAAACTCAGGTAAGGCGGGCGCTGCATGGGCTGTCTTCTTGGAGCGTGGTGGTGGTGGGGTTGGGAATGTTCTGGTAAACCGAGGAGCCCAGCATCGACCTGCATAGGGACCACTCCCCAGCCAAGCCCACTCGCTTGTCACTTTGCCTGTCTTTGGGGGCGGGCTTGTGCCGAGGTGAAAATGGACCAGGGGGACGGGTGGCCATGAAGAGCCATCCATCACTGGGAGGGTGACAACTCCTCCCGCGCCCAGGCGGAGAAGAGAGTTCCCTTTCAAGGGGAAAAATAAACACGCTGGGGCTTTCACTGAGGCTCAGACTCCAGGAGGGATTATGGTATTGAAGGCAGGAAGCTGGGATTGTGGCCGCCAGTGGCATGCTGGGCCTGTGTTCCCAACACCGAGCCTGGGGACCTCATTATCCTGCCTAGGAGGTCCCTCCATACTTTTGTCCAGTCCGTTGAGGAGTTGTGCAGACCTGCCGCCCTAGGCCTCCACCTTCCAGAGATTTGGGAAGGGGGTGGCCGCGGGGCCTGGACCTGGAAATGGCTAAAAGTCAGTTTCTGGTGCAAGCTGTTGGGATGAATGAATGGTTTGGGATTTAGCTGAGGTCACTTACTGTCCACCTTTCCCTGCCTAGAGCAAAGGAAGCTCCTCTAGGCTGGGACAGGTGGGCGAGGCGGCTGGGGAAGCAGCCTGGGGCCCACTCTCCTGCTAGGATTTAAGATTGTTCCTGTGAGGCAGAAAATTCCCATGCATTCTGGAAATGCTTAGTAAGTCAATGAGAATGTTTGTGTGTTTCCCTCCCACGTGTATGTAGAAATAGATATGGAATTATCTTTTGAGGCTCTTAACTTGAAGAGGAAAGAAAAGTTGGCCAAAAAATCCTTCAAGCAGACTGAAAACAGGGTGGGCACACATGCTTTTCTTGCTTGTGCCGTGAATCACACCACTTCACATGTGCTTTCTTTGAAGCAGAGATTTTCTTTATTCCTCCTCTGGAAGTGGTGCAGCATCCTTTTTTCCCTTACCCACTTTAATCCTTAGTTAAAGCTAAAAGTTTTTTCTGATGTAGCTTTGGGGAGGCTCCAGCAGTATTGAAATCGTAGTCATAATTCGAAATATCAAGTCATGCAGAGAGCGTGGGGTTTAGAAAGTTCTCACCCCTACCCTCAATCCTATAAAATGTGGTTCATGCATGTATAGTTCACAGAATCTGACTGTGTCGATCAAATTCTCTAAAGTTTGTGCATTTCGGTTCTATACTTAGTAATTGATACCGAACAAATTTAAAGTTATTTGGAATATCTTAAGTGCGGAAAATTTTCTTTGCCTTTGGATCAAATGAGTGAACAGAATAGCAGGTTGGGCACCCCCTTGTAATTTCTGCTCTGAAATTTTAGCCAGTAGGTTAGCATACTGAAAGTTATTGGCCCAATCACATACCTTGATGATAATTTACATATCATCAGAAGCAGCATCATTAATAAATGCCTGTGATATTCATCAGAATTTGCATTTGCTCCACTTCTTAACCCACTCTGTCTGAAGACATTCACTAGGCCTGGGTTGCCATTAGTCATAGTGGAACGGGATTCAGCCTTCGAATCTCTTTTTGGATCAGCTGCTTTGAATGTATTGCAGTTCCGTTCATTCTTTGTAAGTGGCTGCTTGGCGAAAGATTGAAATACATTTCTGCATTTGAAAATGAATCTCGACAAGTGTAAACTGGTGGGAATTTTTGGTCGCCTTCCTGGGGTTCTTTTTACTTTGCTTGTCTCCCTTCTTCCTGAGGGCTCCAGCCCCCAGAAGCAGATGCCTCTGAAGCGCAGTTGGCCTGAGAGAAGTTAACGAGAGGCTGGGTCTGCCAGCCCGAGCATCATTAACTTGCTTTTGTAGTTGCCCTTGAAACTAAGGTCACGTTGCTTCTGCTTCTTGAGGGCGGTAGAGGTGACAGTGGGTAGGAGAAGAGAGTACACTTTGCCTAACTGAAGTGGCCGCACGTATCTGTGTCCTGTAGCTCCTCTTTTTTTATCTCTGTTTCTTAAAAGTAGGCTTTCTAAACGATCAGCCTAACACCTTTTGTGGACGGGGCTGGTGGAAACCCCTGGGACTCACGTGCGGATGGAAGGCATTTGCAGATAATGAAAAAGAACTGGGTTGAAATGAGTTGGAGTTGGGGAGGATTTCACTGACTTGCCGACTCTCTCCTCTAGAGGCTACAGCAGCAGCAGAAGTGGCTGCAGGGCCGGCAGAGGCTGTCACAGCACCTCGGTTCCCGAGCCCACCGCCCGCTGAAGGCGTTGCTGCAGGCAGTCCATGCTCATAGAGGAAGTGTGCAGATGGGATTAACGTCCACATGGAGATATGGAAGAGGACGGGGGATCGGCACTGTAACCATGGTCAGCTGGGGGCGCCTCGTCGGCCTGGTTGTGGTCACCATGGCAACCTTGTCCCTGGCCCGGCCCTCCTTCAATTTAGTTGAGGATACCACGGTGGAGCCGGAAGGTAAGTTGTTTAATTTCACTTTCAGGGTACCAAGTTTGTTTTGGGATCTGTCCGGGGAAGTGGCACTTAGGTCGAGGCCTGTCTGAGAATCAACTGCCCCTTGTGTTGTAAATGAGCCTTCCAAGAGCAAGGGAGAGTGGGCTGTCTGCTCCCCGCAAGCCAGAGATTACGAGAGCAGGTTCCCAGCTGGGACACTGCAGGCAGAGTGGTGTAGTTTGGTGGTTTTTTGGCATGTGCGTTTCTCTGACCTGGGTGAGGGAGACAGCGGGCAGTTTATCCAGTGCCCAGGAGAGCCGTGGAAGGGGAGCTTGTAGCTGAATGCCATCTAGGGCTTTCTGCAGGAGCATGCTTACCGGAGAAAGTTTTGCTCACAGTGTAAAGAATTGCTGTTTTCTGACAAAAGGAGTCACTAAGGGAAATTGCCGACATCTGAAATGCTGACATTTTATTTTCATTGTCTAAGGAGAAAAAGCAGCCTCTGAAGTTCAGCACGGAGATGCTTGACACGTTACATTCTTTTGAGCCATTGTAATTCATAATACTTAAGCAGTACGTCACAAAGCGGCAGATTCTATTTTAAGTCAATTTGAAGTGTACCTGGGCCTTTCCTGAATCTCTGAGAACTTCCAGATCTAACAGGGCGTGCGTTGGTGTTTCAGCTTTGGAAATTGCATGAAGGCAACACATTATGCATTTTGGAAGGTACAGAAAGGCGTGAGGCCAGTTGTGAGCACCGAACAGGGCTGAATTATCCCGCCGGGCAGATTTGGAAACTCTTCCCAGGTCCTTCCGAGATGTCGGTAGCCAAGCCCTGACTCGGTGCAGCACTGAAATCTGTCATCAGGAGGGAATATCGGTAGCTGAGCTATTTTTCAAGTGGTAATCTGAGAATAAAACGGCAGATCCTAGCACTCATCGCCACTTAATGAACCTGTTTGCTGAGAGCCCACCTGGTGCCTGCTGAGCTCGGGGGCCTGAGTGGGCTGGGGTCAGCTCAGCTGTTCTGGAAAGGCACCCAGCACAGAAGAGGACCGCAAGCCCGTCTAGGACCACGCGGGAGGGAGGGCTGTGTCCCCATCCGAGGGGGGCTCCCGCTGAGACCCCGAGTCAGGAAGCATAAAGGCATATCTTTTTCTAAGACGGAGGGAGTTCTTACCGGAAGCAGTCCAGCAGTCGTGAGATGAGGCTCATGCCCTTTTTCTTACACAGAGGTACGGAGGCTTTATAATGAACAGGTGCGGTGACATCGCCGAGGTTTCCAGATCTCCGGGAAGGAAATCTTGTAGGAGCTTGTGTCTGTGACTACCTCCTTGTGACATAAGCATGGCTGTAATGTGCAGTGGTGATGATTTTTTTTTTTTTTTTTTGCGGTACGCGGGCCTCTCACTGCTGTGGCCTCTCCCGTTGCGGAGCACAGGCTCCGGACGCGCAGGCTCAGCGGCCATGGCTCACGGGCCCAGCCGCTTCACGGCATGTGGGATCCTCCCGGACCGGGGCACGAACCTGCGTCCCCTGCATCGGCAGGCGGACTCTCAACCACTGCGCCACCAGGGAAGCCCAGGTGATGCATTTTTAAAGGGTTTAACTTGAGGGAAAAGGGTCCTGGTTTCTGAAAGTCATGCCTGTACTTCTTTAATTTTGCTAATAATTAAAATGGATGTTTCTCTAATTGCCAGTTTTCCCCCGAGTGCGTGGCTCAGCCCACACGGAGGCAGCTGAGCTGGGATTTCCCAGGAATGGCCCAGGTTAGGAGGAAAATGTCATTTTTCATTTAGACTTCCAGGGCAGCATTATTGGGAGTTTATTTCAACATAAAGTGTAAAATGGTCCTGGAGGACTTCTTTTTATCATATTTAATTATTGAAGAGAGTTTAAAATATGTGTGCACATGCTGGAAGAAAGAGGTGAGGCAGAGAGGGGGAAAAGCAGTGGACAGGGATGGAGTCCGCACGGTGGTTCTTTGTTAAAAATGTGCCTCCAACAATGTGAGTATCGTTGGAAGCAGGTCTTCCCAACTTGGCATCTGTGCGCTTGCGGGTTGAGGGGAGGTGCCTGAATTCCCTGAAATGGTAGGTCATATTTTGCAGATGTCCTTCTGTGCATATTTCGGGGTTCATAGCTTCTATGAGGTTTGTGTCCAGAGTTGTGAGAGGTTAAAAAAAAAAAAAGATTTAGTGGACCCCGCAAAAGCCTGCAAAGAGGTGACTTTGGAAAAGCTCACAAACCCCTGGACCTCAGTTTCCTTCCCTTTCTGTCGTCTGAGGGTTGGATAAGACAGTCTTCAGCGTCTCTTCATTCGTGCTAAATGAATATTTATATCCTCAGAAGCCTTCTGATGACCTGCCTCAAAAGCTTGCTGGGAGATTTAGGTGGGCCTGGACGTGAAGTGCGCTTAGCACAGGGCCTGGCGTCTAATGAGCACCTGGGATGTGTTGTCATCATTGTTCCCAGTGAGCTGGGCACATGCATCTTCCTGGTCCCGTGGGCTGGCTGGGTCAGTTGCCACAGTGTCAGGAAACATCTAGGCTTTTGGAGACAGTTGAGTAGAAAGTTGCTCTCTAATGGAGGAGGCCCTTCGTGTTTCCAGGCAGCTGTGTTTGTTTGCTTTCTGTAGGGTCTGTACTTCCCCTTCCAACTGATTTGAGCCCTAAGATGAGTTCTTGCAATGCCGGAGTTTTGCTTTGGTGTCAGAGGTTGTTAGGAAGGTAATCTAATTGTAGATGAGGAAGAGGAGATTTTAGCAACTGGAAGCAGACTAAGTAGGGCAGCTCCAGTTTAGGCTGTGGTACCAACGAATTGGAGAGAGACAGACAGAGAGTCCCCCATCCATGTGTGTCCATCAGTCCCTGTCTGTCCTCCATGGTGAGTTTAACTGTAGCTTTGGTTAAAATAAGTTCAACCTTGACCTTCTAGTGCACAAGGCCTTATCTTATTTTTGTTTTGCTAATTGGGAAGCTCAGTTTAGATAATGTGTATCGGGCTGGACCAGAGGAAAATTTGTGCGGAGAAAAAGGTAACTAAGTTCCAGGAAGGAGCCCTAATGCTAGAGGGTCCTTTTCCAATTGTCCCAGCTTTGTACAGTATCATGTCATCTATCATCACCCTATCCCATCCATCATCATATCATGTATCACATCATCTCATCTACCATGTACCATCATATCATATATCCCATCATCTGTCATATATCATTTGTCTCTGGACACATTCTGAAGTGGTGGCAGTAGGTTTGGGTCTACTCAACTGACTTAAGAAGAAAATAATCTCTAGAAGATTTTAGTTAATATTCCAGACTAAAAATGAATATTTTCAACTGGTCATTCATTTTTGTAGGTGACCAGCTGCGAAGGGTTTAAACTCAGTTGACTCAAAGGGGCCAGTAGTCCTCAATGCCAAGCACTGCTCTGTTGGTTAAGATTGTAATTATTTAAAGTATAGTCAAGCTTGATTACCTTGGGGTGGAGGCGACTCTTACTTTCAAGTTCTTCCTGGCATTGTCACCTACTCTGGTTAATTAAGTCATTGTTGACATAAACCACATCTTTGTTTACATCAGCCCAGTAGGAGCTAAAATAAAAGGGCTTTTCCAACCCAAAACCCTTTATTACTTTTCCACCCTCCACAAAGTGTCATTCTGAAAAGCAACAACCTGGGAAGAAAGTAGTATGCCTTTTTTTTTTTTTTTTAATCAATTTTTGGGCAAGGTGATCCTGACTGATGTGAGTTGGTCCAAAGTTCAGTAGCAGAGAGATTGAGCATGGGGTCCACACGGAGACCTCCTTACCTCAGATTTTTCCAGTATGGTTTAAGTCCTTTGTTAGAAGTATTGTAAATGCCATGATATCAGCCATACGCATTTAATTGCAAGTTAAAAGAAAAGAAAAAAAGAATATATCCGCATACCAAGAATGAATGATTTAAAATAATCTTCTGTTTTGTATTATCTGCATCTTTGTTCCTCAGTATGTGTTAATATTTAAGAGTTGACTGTAACTTGATAGCTTAGGAACAAGGACTTATTCTTGGTAAATTAAACCAAACGTAGGCTTATGCAGTTCAATACACAACGAAGTACACATTCTTTATTAGTATATAAAGTATTTCACAATTCATAGACAAAGAGCTGTGTTTAATATTACTTCTAGAGCAAAAATTTGGCAAGCCCAGAGAATTGGTATTTGTATACTTTCTGTACTGGCTCGCTCTCATCCAAATTCCGTGTGTGTGTGTGTGTGTGTGTGTGTTTGTATTTTGCCTTTTTATTTTAACCAGTTAAAACACTGAGTACCTACTAGGTGACTAGTCCTTGCTAGGCCATAACTGAAGACTTGTTGCTCTCAAGTGTTTCCTACTCAGCTGAGGGTGAGAATTCAAATAACTAGAGCAATCCAATATGAGATGTTTCCAATATCAGACTTAATGAATAATTACATGGTTATGAAATAACTGGGGTCGTGTTTAAACAGGAAGAGTTTTGTTTAATGTTTGTGTTCTCAGTAAAATGTGTCCAGGAGCCCTCCCATTTGTAGTGTCTTGTTTGGGTATTTACTTATCCAGGGTAATTGTTAAAAGGCTGCCCCCCTCTTTCATCAGAGTCTGGCTTAATTTTACGTTTCCATTAAAAATGCTGTCTAATCTTAGTCTTTAAAGGAAAATGTGGGAAATTGATTTTTGGGTGCCGGCATCTTAGGCTCGGTAGGAAATACAGCTAGTGTGCTCCTTTCCGCTGTGTCGGTTTGACGCTTAGCAGGGTGCTTGCCTTGGTAAGCAGTTCAGAAGTGATTGTTCGGAAGTTTTTCAGGCTGTCCCACAAACGATTCTGATCCAGTGGGGTTTGTGAGGCTGTGCAGAAAGGCCCATGGTCTTTATTATTATTTGGTTTTCCTGGAGGGATGACTTTAGCCTGAGGTTTTGCATCCTTCTTGTGCTTTTGCTGCATCCAGGTGGGATTTAGAGATGGCTCTGCTTTTCCGGCTTCCCTGGCATTGCAACGCCTGATGCCACACCCTCACCCCACGTCCTTCTCTCTGCCTTACCATCTTAGCAGTAACTTCTTTTAACTGATGGTGACAGTGCTGAAGGCCATATGTGGCTGAATCGTGAACCTAATGTAAGGGCTGAACGTTTGGCCTTAAGCCAAAGAGGTGGGTTTCTGATCATTATATCCAAGATGAACAAACCCCGAAGAATTCAGCTTTGACTCCTTAGAGGCTTAGAGGCTCTTGAACTTGAGTTTTTAAAGCTACGCACAACTCGTGTTCCATTTTGCGGACAGTGTTTATCTTCATGGGAAGCCTTAAGGCTTTCTGGCAGCCCGAGAGTCTGCACAAACTGGCCACTTCCTCCTGCTTACCCAGATAGACCTGGAGTGACCCAGCCAGGTTCAGCTCTGGCTTTCCTGGATCAGGGAATGGGAGGAGGTGGGGAAGGGAGCTGAGGCCGAGTTCTGTGAAGAAGTCTGGTTGAACAAGCTGCTGGCCTTTTCACTATGATGGGCCCCCATGTCTTGGAGATGTTTCCTTTTGAAATTAACAAACGTCACACTTTTCCCAAGTTCTTTTTCCCCCGTGCTCTGATTGTTACTACCCCGGTTTTGGGCATGACAGGAAACCCAAAATGGTAGCCACGTCAGTGGTAGATGGTGGTTGCAGGCTTTCACTGGCCTCTGTTTGTGTAACTTCAAGCTTTTACCGTTTATATAATCATGTGAAAGGATATTTTAAATCATCAGGCTAGACCACTGTTGTCCATGAAGAGTGCAAATCAAGTAGAATAGGCATGCTTTAGAGTTTCAGTGATTTTGGTTTTAGGAAACTTGTACCATGATGGAGTTTTAAGATGTTGGGAGTGAGCTGTTGTCATTTATTCCACTTTGGAATCCCATAAGTAGTTACGTCCCCTTCTGGACTTTTGCCATTTCATGTGAATATTAAAAATTTCAACTTCTTTTTGACTGTACTGAGTCAGGGAGCTAAGGTGTGGCCTACTCTTTGCTCTAACCCCTGTCCAACCAAAGCATGGTAAATTCCGAGTCGTGTCTGAATGGAATGCACATATATAGAATGTCGGGTCGTGGTGAACGTGTTTTATGGGGAGGTCAAAAAAATAGCTTATAAGGAAAAGACTGACAGATTCAGAATTGAGGTCAAGGGACATATATATTTTATGATCTATATACAGCACTTGACTTGAAAGAAAGAACCCAGTTCTGAGCTCTGACGTTAATACGGTAAACTCTGTATATATTGTCATGATTATTTTCTAACACTAGAACTTCTTCTGAGTTACTATGTGTGACCTCTTTTTAAAGGCCAGTTTACTGTTAAGTTTTGCCATACGTAACCAGCTGTAATGTTTTAAGAACATCAAGACATCAAAAAGTCCAACTTTGTGTGTTGCAGGGGGCGGGGGGGTAGGAGGTGGGGGGGCGCTACAAAATGTATGGAAAGATCTTTGCAATGGTGAGTTTAGGGTTTAAACTCTTTGAAAACCCTTACACTTCAGATTGTGAGTAGACAGTGAGTTTGCCCCAAAGGAGTGTGGCTGCCTTCACGGCACCTCCTTCCTTTGGGAATTCCATGGCGGTCCAGTGGTTAGGACTCTGCGCTTTCACTGCTGAGGGCCCGTGTTCAGTCCTTGTTCGGGGAGCTAAGATCCCGAAAGCTGGCTGCACAGGTGGCGGCCACCCCTAACCTCCGCCCAAAAAAAGGCACCTCCTTCCCATCCCACTAAGCCTCCTGGATCTTGACCAAAACTTGTTGCCTTTTTAGCTGACCCAGGCAGGTGCACAATTAACTATACATCCTAGGGTTCAAACAGAAAATCACTCAGATCTCTAAAGACCAGGAATACTCTATGTTATTATCGTAAATTCTGCATCTGACTTTTTTTTTTTCGTAGACATGAATAAAATCATTTAAAACGGTATGTAATGTGCTTTCTGGGGACCGAAACTCACAGAAGGAACTTGGCCTTGGGAGCTAAACAAAGCAGATTTGAATCTTTCCATTATCTACTGGTGCCGTGACCTTGGATAAGTTAGATAACCTCTCTGAGCCTCTCTTTCTTTATCTAAAAGTGGGTCTGATAACATCTATCTTGAAAGGGGGACCCTGACGATCAAATGCAAGTGTATGTAAAGCCCGTACAGTAGTTCCTGGCAGATAGTAGGTGCTCAGTAAGTGCTAGTTTCCTCCCTGCCCCACCCCACTTCCTTGTAGAGGTAAAAACCTGAGATAGGATGTCAAACCAATATTTCTGGGATGTTTACCCTACGATATACAATGACAAATATTCTGATGAGAGGCATTTACTTTAATTAAAGTAGAAAGGGAGCCTGTCCAACCCTTTGTATTATCCTGGGCATTTACAAGTCTGGACCCTAGAAATGGGGTCCTCTTGCTGCTTGCAGTCCAAATGGTTCAAGGTTGACATTTTTTTTCCCTGTCGAAAAAAGTCAATTGCGGCTGTGTAATGACGGCTGGATATGTGCTTCATAAGGAGCAATATATTTTGGCAAGGAGTTCTGTGCTTGGGGCTTCCAAACAAAGGATTGTCAAGAGGCCCTGTGAAGAAGGATGGAGAGGGACTTCCCTGGAGTCAATGGTTAGGACACTGCACTTCCACTGCAGGGGGCACGGGTTCGATCCCTGGTCAGGGAACTAAGATCCTGCATGCCACGCGGCACAGCCAAGAAAAAAAAAAAAAAGAGAAGGATGGAGAGAGGTTTATGGGATGGGTTGGCGGGGAAGGGGGGTGTCACATGCTCTGCTTTTGTCCTGGCCCGTGAGGGGAGCTCCATAGCATGTTATGATAGGCTCTGCCAGGTTGGCCTGTGGTGACTTCCCCCGGGCACTCTGCTGGGCCTTCCTTAGTTAACAGGTGGCTGGGCTTCCAGTCTTCGTGGAAGGGAGCTCAAGGAGATTGTTATGGTACCCATGGCACTGGGGGTGTGAGTGGGAGTGGGCAGTGTGGATGGGGTCATATTCTATTAGCCCATTCCTTGAGAGGCTGAGGATGCAGGTGGTGGTAACAGTAATTCTTACTACCATCTATTAAGTGCCTGTTGTGTGTTGGACATTGTGCTAGGTGCCTTGACATGTTATCTCTAATCTCTTTCCCCAGTTTTATTGAGATATAATAGGCAGCACTGTTTAAGATGTACGGCACAACCGTTTGAGTTACATATATTGTGAAATGATTACCACAATAAGTTTAGCTAACATCCATCATCTCATACAGACACTAAAAAGAAAAAGAAAAAAATATTTTGGGATTAACTCTCTTAATGACAGTCACATATACCAGCCACAGAGCCGTGTTAACTCTAGTCATCACGCTGTACATTATACCCCTGGTACTTATTTCCCTTCTAACTGGAATTTTGTACCTTCTGAACCATCTTCCTCCAATACCTCCTCCCGCCACCATCTCTCATCTTAGTGATGCAGCTGACCCCAGCTATCCACATTCGCATTTTATGGCTGAGACTCTCGGAGATGAAACGATTCCTCCAAGGCCCCGTAGGTAGTGAGTGCGTGTCCAGGCCTTGGGGTACATTGATTGGTGCAACACAGATTTCCCAGTGGCCTCCTCTTTCCTGAGCAGGTGGCTCTTCTGTGGAATACTGTGGGGAGCTGCTCATTCTTAAATCTGTCATTTGACTCTTAAACATGTAAGGACAGTGCTGGTTGATGCAGTTTCTTCTCATCTGTCCACATCTATTCCCCTAAAGCTATTTGAGGAAAAGTCGTAGACGATAAAACCATTCCAATAATTACCACTTCGTGATTCTTCTGGAATGGTCTCTGGTGGTATGTCGCTTATTGGTAAGAAGCTAACCCTCTCTGCTGCGCAGGAGACCAGAGGGAGACTGCGTGGAGTCCCAGATAGTGTCATGCGGCAGGAGTCACAGCAGGAAGGGCCGGCCCGCAAGGCAGCAGCACGAGGCCATCCCGTTGTCCTCGTCCCAGGTGCTTCAGGCGGTCTGCCCTGGGACCTACTCAGTGTTCAGTTTTGGTCGTCAGTTTGACATTGTGTCAAGCTTTTCTTCAGCATTTCTGGTTTGAGGTTGGGTCAAGGCCTACCTCTGCAGACTGGTATACCTGGGGCTCCTGCAACCTGTGGTCATGGACAGATGCTGAGCCCTCTAATGTCAGAAGCTAGGAAAGCAAAAATAAATAAATAAATAAAAGGTGGGGGAAGGGAAAAAAATTGCCAGAACGAAAGGGCAGAAGCAGCAACACCTATATACTTCCTGTAGCCTTGGCCAGGAAGGGTGTCCCGAGGGAAAAAAGAGGCCGGGGTGCAGAGCCTGTTTTTAAAGCAAACGAAGTTCAGTTTGGTGGTTTAAAAAAAAAAAGAAAGTGAACTCTGAGCGGTTCCAGCCCGACGGGGAGGTGAATCAAGCCTGGTTCAGCCAGTTGCACTCCGCGCCGGCCACCTGCTCGGTGACGCAGAAGACGCAGGCATCCAGAAGGGGGGCTCCGTGTGGGTGAGAGGTTGTAGGATGCTTGGCTGGAAGGTGACACTGCGCGGTTCCCTCTGAGCCTCTCAGCCCTGGTGCGGCCGCAGCTTCCAGAGCCAAGGTCATTACCACAGCACACCTTTCAGATTGCAGCGTCGTTGCTGTGACTCCTTTGAGTTTGTCCCCCAATTATGTTGAGACCCTGCTATGTCCTACTGTGTGCCGGGCTCTGTGGGGATAGAATGACAAGCAGAGAAGTCTCAAGTCCTGTTGAATTGGGGGGGACGGGGGGCGGGGAAGGGGACTGGCATTTGTCAAATACTTGCAAAAAACGAAGGGGCACCTTCCAATCTGAGGTGAAGGTCATCCGAAGTAAAAGCATGGTGTGTCTCAGAGGGAATCGGGGAACCCCGAGGAGGCCAGTGTGCTAGAGATGGGGCTGCGGAAGCAGGCCAGGCCGGGCGGGGCTGGAGCCAGCCTACGTGCCATGTTAAGGGTTTTTCTGGGTCTTCCAACCGTGCGCCCTCCTGAGGCTGGTCTTGAAGGCAGTGGGTGCCGCCTTGATTTGCTGGTAAGTTCACCGCGTCGGCCCTAGTCAGCCCCGGCCAGGTGTGCCAGCTAGGTTGCTCTGTGCCCACTTTGGGAATCCTCCTGACCTCTCTGCTGTCCGGTAAGAGGTACCTACCCTTAAAGGTATGGCGAGTCAGGAGGTCACGGGCAGCCCTCAGCCGCCACTTGAGTGGGGCATCTCCTCGCTCCTTGACAGTCTGGAGCTGCAGTTCCTTACCAGACCCACGTGGATGCAGGGAGACGGCCCCGGGGAGCCAGGGAGACCTAGTGAACACGATTCTGGTCCCCTCTCAGGGGCCTCACCTGGGCACTCAGGGATTCAAACAAGGCTTCCTCCTCTTTCTGTGGAGAGGGGTGCACAATCTCAGCTTAAGAAAGGACCTGGTACGCCCTGTCCACGTCTTGGGAAGCCAAGACGCTGGGGAGCCGTGCACAGCGTTTCCAAGAGCAAATGCTCCCGAGGGTTTTGAAAGGGGCTCTATTAGGAGGTAGGGGCTCTTCAAAGTTTGTTTCCTTGAAGTTTTTACCTCTCTGCAAATAGGCGGCTTAGGGTTGGGGAGAAAGGTTAACCACGGTGGCGCCTATCTTAATTTGGAATTTCCTGAATGAATGTGGTTTCAATCCTCAGGCACAGGATTCCCCTAGGGAGATGTTTTCTTTTCTCTGCATATCACGGGAGAAAAGTGATCCCTGTGGCTTGTCCTGCCTTTCTGGGTCCTGCCGGGCCCGGGCCCCGGCTGGGAATGGGCCCTGCCCACCACAGAGGCTCCCCGCCCCCTCTGACTTCAGGGAGACCTCTGCCAGGGGCCATTCTGATCGAGCTGCTCGCTGAAGACCCCTCGGGCTAGGAATCTGTGCCTTCGCCTGCCCGAGCCGGATTTCAGCGCTGGCCGGGCCTGAACTTGCTGAGGCCCGGGCTGCCAGATCAAACCCATTCAAATGAGGAGGCCCATCTGTTTCCCAGTATCCAGCTGCTGTCCCTTCATTTGCAAATGGCTGGGATGCTGCTGGAGGGGGGACCAGTCTGGGGACACATCTGCAGGCTCCGAACGGGTGTTGGAACTGGGGTCCTGCTGAGAGAAGAAAGGCCGAGCCCTTTAAGTAAACTTGCTGAACAATACCCCCATGAGGTCCTGAGCTGCAGAACCCGAGGCAGCCTTGCCCTCAAGGAGTAACTCTTCACCTCCCTCTCTCCTCGTCAAGCTTCCTGTTTTTTTCCCTTCTCATTTGCAGCTGGGGCCGCTTTAAAAGTATTCATGTATTGAGAACGTACTCGCTGAGGGAGGGGCTCGGGAAAATGTCCAATAGGATTTGGACATTGATCTGACCTTTACGGGACTTAGAGGGCAAATGTATCCCCTGGAGTTGGCACCGTTTATGTCAGTAATGGGGCCATGTGAGCCACAGGTAACACTAAGGTGGAAAGGCGACCGCCCCTGAAAACTTGCTTCTGAATGTGGTCAGGCGGCTGGCTTTGCAGCATGCTCTCTGGAACGCAGGCCAACTACCCCGCTCCCTGGAGCCCAGGTCCTCAAGCTAGTGGCCTCTGGGTCTGGCGTTCAGGGGGTTTCATGACCTGCTGTCGGGTTGCAGTGAGTCATCCCTGAGCCCAGCTGGGATCCTCTTTTCTAGGGAGTTCTTTGGGGGGTTACCATGCCCCCCATACAAATATCAGTTATCTCAAATTTGTTGGATGGATGAATAGTAAATGGTATTTTAATAAGCCACAGGCTTCTTCCCTTACAAAAGTAATCAAACAGGTGTTGTACATAGCCGTTGATGACGACGACTCTCACAAGATCCTTGGACGTTTAGTTCCATTTGGGAACATTCCAGAAATCCCCACTTTGGTAACTTACATATATATGATGTGGCAGATTTGTTCATTTGAAAGAAAACCCCTTTTTAAAATCAGACAAATTCAAATTGAGGTTCCCATGTGATTGGAAAAATGTAATCTGCTGATCAGTTAATATATTACTCAGCCATAAAAAGGAACAAAATTGGGTCATTTGTAGAGACGTGGACGGATCTAGAGACTGTCATACAGAGTGAAGTAAGTCAGAAAGAGAAAAACAAATACCGTATATTAACGCATGTATGTGGAACCTAGAAAAATGGTACAGGTGAACCGGTTTGCAGGGCAGAAATAGAGACACAGAGGTAGAGCACAAATGTATGGACGCCAAGGGGGGAAGCGGCGGGGTGTGGGGTGTTGGTGGGATGAACTGGGAGAGTGGTATTGACATGTATACACTGATGTGTATAAAATGGATGACTAATAAGGACCTGCTGTATAAAAAAATAAAATAAAATTCAAAAGTTAAAAAGAAAAAGTATCAAGCTACAGCCCACAAGCAGGAGCCTGGCCTGCTCTGGCCAGTGCTGAGGGGTAGGCAGGCAGGGCACCCCTGCCGGGGTGGAGGCTTCTCTTAGGTGTGCCCCCCACTTTACAAAAGCCTTCCCAGGCAGTCTCTGGTTTTGTCCCCGTGGTGACCTTGACCTAGCCTGGAGGTAGCCTCTTCTACAGACCAGGACTCTGAGGCTCAGGGAGGAGAAGGGGCCGCCCAAGTTGACAGGGTTCATCACTGCCGCAGCAGGTCTAAAGCTTGTCCTTAGACACTGGAGCTGAACTTCTCACAAGGCGGCCCTTGGACCAGTAGTATCAGCATTCCCCGGGAACTTGTGGGAAATCCAGAATCTCAGACCCCACCTCAGGCCTCCTGACCTAGAAACGTTGGAAGGGGCGCCCTGGAAGCTGTGTCTGGGTGATCTTTATGCAAAGTAAAGGCTGAGAAGCAGAGCCCCCCTCCTCCACTCCCCCCCCCCCCGCCCCCAGCTCTCAATTGGAGTGGGTGGGTGGAGGCAGACTGTATTCTGCTGGGAATATACTAGATGGATAAACAAAGACCTGATGAATTGGAGATGGGAGCCGTGCAGTCTGTCTTAATGGGAATCAGTGGAGATGATATTTGAGCTGGGCTTTGAAGGCTGAATAGGAGTTTGCCGTGCAGAGTATCGGGACAGGGATGCAGGTAGAGGGAACAGAGCCCATGTGAACAGACAAGCCTCGGGTGTGAGAGAGAGGGTAGAGCGGGATCTGGGGCCAGGAGCAGCCAGGGCCTTAGTGTGGGTGATGTTCTTTGGGTTTCACCCTGTCGAACTGTGGAGTGGTCTGTGCCTTTTTTTTTTTTTTTTTAAGTGGTGGTAAGATTTGCTTTTCAGAAGATTGCTCTAGTGGCTCATGAAGGACACAGGGGGCGGCCCACGGGTGATGGGTTGGGGGGTGTTGCAGAGCTCTTTCGGAGAGATGGTAGAGGCCTGGAGTAGTGGGCCCGTGGGACCGAAAGCCGCCCTTGCTTTATCTCCAGAGCTGTTGCAGAGACAGACTGAATAGGGGAGGAGATGTGGGGACTGACGAGGTGGGAGGCGAGAGGGAGCAGAGGTGCTTTCGGGTGGATTTGGAGCTTGCGTTGATGTCACGTGGTGACTCCATTCAGCAAGAGGCCAGAGGAGGAGGTTGAAGGTCATCTGCCTGCTTTAGAGAGGACCTCTGTAGACACCCAGGTAAGGTGTTCCCTCGGGCAGGTGGAAACGTGAACCTGCAAGCAGGGGCTTGAGTGGCATTGCCATGTAGGGGTGGGAAAAGCTGCAGAGATGGAGGAGATCAGAATACAGGGAGAAGGACCAGAGGAGCTGGGGGTGGAATTCAGAGCATATCCACAGGTATGCGGGGCGGGGAGGAGATTCCCAGAAGGGCGGGCAGGTCTCCATGCACGTTCCTGTTCTTGAGAACACATGTGCACACGCGTGTGCGCGCACACACACACACCAGCAGAAAACAGCATGCCGCTGTAGGCAAATAGGCGCTAAGCTGTGTTAGGGGCTCTCCCTTTCCTGTCATCGCCAGCCTTCCACGCTGAGAAGACCTGGTCAGGGGCGTTTCCTCCGTTCACGGTTAGCCAACTGCAGCCCCGGAACAAGGCTTTCAGCCACAGGTTCTTCCCCACGGCTGGTACTTTTGAGCGCTCGCTAAGTGCTGGGCACTGTGCTCAGTGCTTTCCGTGCACTGTCAGTTATGGTTGTTCCTGGTTTGCAGGGGAAGAACGACGAAGTGATTAGAAAGCTGAGGGCCCTGTCCTGGGTCACACAATTTCTAAGTGGCAGAGTTGAGACTCAGGCCTGTTCTGAGTCTGGTCTTTTAACATCCCCAGCCTGTCCTTGCCTTTTCTGAAGAGTCACCAGGGAGGGGACAGAAGTGAGGCTAAACGCTAAGGTACCACAGGGAACAGCTCCAGGAATTGAAGGAGCATCGGATGAGGAAGGTGGCCTCCCACTCTGTACAGTGAGGAGGGCTGCCTGGGGTCAAGGGCTGCCACGAGGACTTGGGGACAAAACTGTTTTGGGGGGCAGAGGATGCGTTTTTCAGGACCGGAGATGATGATGTCTGTTCATTTTACAGGCGATGCCTCTGCAAGCCCACTTCAGGCAGATCCTGTTCATTCCTTCACCTCCTCGCGACACCCCCATCCCTGTTCCCCCCTTTTCCCTTCCTGGTTGTGGTGATACAGGGAGTACAAAACCTTCTGCTGAGAAAAAGAGACAGATTTTCCAGTGGTCTCAGTCAGTCGGCAGGGCCAGCTTTTTGATGATGTGGTTTTTCCTAGAACAGCATGCCCGAGGAAGCCTAGATTTCGAGAAGGGCCAGCCTCCTCCGCCGTGTCTAGCAAGCGCGCTCCCAGAAGGCAGGCTCAGGGCCTGGACGACCAGGGGCTGGACGCATAGGCTCGCTGTACATCCGACCTGGGGCAGGGGAGAGCTACTTTGACACAACTCTTAGCGCCAGTTTCTGCTTCCTGGGCACTAGATACCCTGATGGCTTGTCTCTCTGGGAATTGGGTTTTGAACAAAGGGCTCAATTTTGAAGTTCTTCCTCAAGCAAAGCTACCAATATCTAGGGATTTTATGCAGGTGCTTCTGTTCCGTACCCTCCTCCTGGTGGTCCCGTGGGAATTTTGCTCTCCGAACGTGAGTTCGATGCACGCGTTGTGACCGGGGGGAAAACCTCTTTTGTGTCCCTCTTGCTTCCTTTTGGAGGACACTGTCATTCATAGCCTAAAACCTTGGATCAAAAGAAGATGGGATGCTGACAAAATACGGGGTGAATATTTCCGCATTTGGGGTCCGAATATTGGGCGGTAACGGTGGCTCACTCTTAAATGTGTACTTTCTTAGGCACTTTACTATTTCCACATTTTTATTTTCTCTTAGGTAACAACGTCATTTCTTTTCCAACTTGGAGAGCTGTTCACCGGGTTTCTCAAAGACAGACCTAAATTATATGAGGGGTGCGCCTAAATATATAATTTTTAATGGTTACCATATTGGAAGCATTAGCCATTATCCCATCTGATCACCAGGAATGTGAGCCAGGCTAGAGTTTCTGGAACAGTCAGGCTACTGTGGCAGAGACAGCTATGAGTGGTTGTCCTGGCCCCCGTGATCCCGCCAAGGAGAGTTTTAAGTCCTGACGTGAGTCTGCAAGACACCCCGACAAAGGGTTGGAAGAGAAAACTGCAGCCTGTTTACTTATCTGTGTTCCAGGGCTTTGAATTCTTTGAGGCCCCCATTTTTATGTTGGCAGTATTTCTTGAGGTAGAGAACTTTCATCTTTATATTGTGCAGAGTATTTGTCTCTCCCTTCCCCCCTTAAGGAACAAGTAGTACCCAGGCCTTATAAGGCCTCTGTTTGAGGCCCGGATTTTGTCTCCTGCAAGCCCGTTCTCGTAAAGGAGAAGCTTCGAGCCTGTCTGAGCTGGAAACAGCCAGCTCTGCTGCTGCCATCTGGGTGTCTGCGGAACCCCCGTGCTAGGGCACGCGAGGGTGGTCATTTCTGACTTGAGTGCAGGGACACCAGGACCTTTCAGTCTTTCTACGGCTAAGCTTTGATGCCACCTAGATGGAAACTGTGCCGTAGAAAAGTGTGGGCTTCGCTCTTCCAAAGCCCCTGTGCTCTAAGACACCATGGATTACGGAAAAGCAATGCGATATAGATGTCTGTCTGTCCAGACTCCCTCCGTTCCGGCTGGTAGAAAGTACTTTGGCAGTGCTGTGTATGTGAGGGATTCTGTATTCTGTTCCTGTGGACAGGAACTGGGGGGTTGGCCAGTTGAAACTTCTTGCCGGGACTGGAGTGTGGCCTCTACGGGCCATCGTAAAGACCAGGAGGATGAGTCTGCAACAGACACTTACCTGCTCTGTGCCCTGTGACATTGCAGTGACGTGTGCAGCTGCGTCCTGTGTATTTCTTCTGTCAAGACAGTGGCAGCCCCACAGCAGTGATATCTATTCCTCTCGTGCGAGGTGGCGGAAGGTCGGGAGGGCACCAGGAAACCGGGGCTGTTTTACTACTCTTGCCTCACATGCTGGTGTCGTAGTTCCCGGGGAGGCCTGCCACCCATACCCCCTAGCAGGACACCCCTTTCCCTGTCTCTTCCTCCCCTCCTCTCTTGCTGAGGAATCTATTTAGGGATTTCTTTCTCCATTTCTTCCCCTTCCTGGAGGAATGTCTTTAGGGCTTGGATGCCCCTGACTTTCTCAGACGGAGAGACCTCAGGGGGGATGCATTCCAGGGGGGACCCCCCTGCATCCTTGAAACCGGGGCTCCCATTTCTTAGCTGTGATCATCTTGACCTTTGAAAAGACACTGGTCCCTAGGAAACCCCAGAAAAGGCTGAATTTGTGTAGTTAGTTGTCCCCTTGGCATATGCGGCTCTTTTCTTCCTTAACAGTTTAAATCTGTCATCCATTCTCCACGAAATGATTGGACAGGGCAAGACGCGGGTTTCCCATCTGTTCTCTGTTTGCGTTTGGGCGCCATTTCAAAAACCACACGGGAAAAGTTTATAGGCAAACATTATAAAAAGTGACAGTCTGAAGTGCTGCTATGGCTGGTACGGCAGCATCAAGTGTTACCTGAAATAGCTCCCTGTTCCAGCTTCTCTCCTGTTCCAATTCTCTCCAATTGTCTCAAGACGGCCTCCCGATGACACCAGGGAAGAATTCAGCTGGTCATGTACAGCGAAGTCCCAGAAACCACAGCCTTTTCTGACTTTTACAAGACTTGCCCCTCCCTGGGCTCTGCTCACCCCCAGCAAGGATTGGTTTCGCTGTGTTGATTTCCTGTGAAGTAAAGCTGGTGACATCAGCGTGATGTCACACCTCTGCCCTGATCCACTGCGGGACTTGGGGTGTCAGGCAGCCCTCACCTCCTCAATCTCCTCTCCGCAGTTGGAGGCCCCTCAGTTCTACATTCCAGGAGCTCCCAAAGCATCCCGGCTTCAGAGTTTCTTAGGGGTGGGAAGGAGATGCAGCTCTGGACAGGAATCACACACCAGCCGTGTGCAGTGGTGGCTGTTAGTCACACCATTCACTTTTTGATGAGCTGCAGAGATGCCCATCTCTCATTTTTTAATATCAGATTAGTCCATTTATTGGAAAGCAGCTGTGTGATAAGATGCCACTTGTGCTTCTCAAGTGTTTGAAACTTGTGGGGAGAAAGTTCAGATTGATGCAACCAAAGATCTGCACAGCCGAGCTGCCCCCGCCAGGCGTGTGGCCTCAGCAAGTAGAAACACGTGCCTTTTCGTCCTCCCAGAAAGTAAACTCAGCGCCTTGTTTGTTTAACACTTTTAGGTACAGAGACAAAGAATGTCCAGCACTGGTGTGTGCGCTCCAGCCTTCTTGCTTCTTTGTGGATTGTAATTTATATTATGAAAGATACGAGGAAACATTTTCTGTCCGTGGAAGCCTCTGAAAGAGCAGTTGGTGCATAGCAAAGTGGCTTCTGGAGCCTTCTCCTCGTTGTGTTTTGGTGAGAACAGATGACGGAAGTGTTGGGCTGTGTGTGTGCTCTGCATGGATTTCTCCACTCCTGTCTGTAAGAAAGAGTAAAAAGTATGCTACAGTACCAGAAAAAATAAATGCAGGAGATATTAATATTGCTATAAAAGGTATCGTTTAAATCTCTCAGGGAATACTTTGCCCCGTGTCAACCATCATATTTTATAGAGCAGGCCGTGCAGCTTGGTGGACTCAAGGGGAGGCATGACCTGTGACCCTGGGAGGTGATCACATCACAGTTAGAGGGGTGGGTAGGGTACCGCAGATGCAGCATCACTGATGTCAGAGGGAACCGGCCCGTTGTCTCCATGGAGCAAAGTGAGGTCGGTACCACTGTGGAGGTGTCCACAGAGCACTCGGGAGCACGTGGCAGGGAGTCACCTGGAGGATAGCGGCACAGAAGAGAAACCAAGCCCCAGTGGCCGCGTGGGAGGGGCAGGGACAGAGCTGCCTCCACTGAGCCAGTGGTTTGGGTCTCGGGCTAAGTGTCCGTACCCTCGGATGTCTTCGATGCAGGAACCTACGAGCTGGGCCACGGGAGCTGCTGGGTGGCCTGGGATGGGTGTGTCGTTCTGCCCCTCACCCCCACCATGTGCCCCACTGGTCTTCCCCGACTTTTAACCCCCAACCTCTTCTCCCTTCTTCTCCCCTTTCTATTCACTCTCCCATCCTCCCTAAGTTGCGCTTGAAGTCCTAGATCATGCAGGGGTATTGCTGGGTTCTGCCGGGGTTCCCCAAAGCCGCCACAGACCCCCAGATGAGCCTGTTGTGAAATAATCAGCTGGGAAGGGGGAGCACACACTTGTAGAATCTCCCGCTGGTAGTAGTTACTGGTTTCAGACCTTGAAGGTGGATGGCTTAATGTTATGAGTGAACATTGTTATCTTATTGATGTATTTTGGGGAATTATTTTACTACCCTTGAAGCTTATCATCTAATTGGAAAACTGAGTGACAGGTTTTTGTTTTTTTTTTTTGCGGTACACGGGCGTGTCACTGCTGTGGCCCCTCCCGTTGCGGAGCACAGGCTCCGGACGCGCAGGCTCAGCGGCCATGGCTCACGGGCCCAGCCGCTCCGCGGCACGTGGGATCTTCCCGGCCCGGGGCACGAACCTGTGTCCCCTGCATCGGTAGGCAGACTCTCAACCACTGCGCCACCAGGGATGCCTTGGGTGACAGTTTTTGTTTGTTTTTTTTTTAAAGAAATGAAATCCTTTAGTTTATTTATTTATTTTTGCTGTGTTGGGTCTTCGTTTCTGTGCGAGGGCTTTCCCTAGTTGCGGCAAGCGGGGACCACTCTTCATCGCAGTGCACGGGCCTCTCACTATCGCGGCCTCTCCCGTTGCGGAGCACAGGCTCCAGACGCGCAGGCTCAGTAGTTGTGGCTCACAGGCCCAGTCGCTCCGCGGCATGTGGGATCTTCCCGGACTGGGGCACGAACCCGTGTCCCCTGCATCAGCAGGTGGACTCTCAACCACTGCGCCACCAGGGAAGCCCTGGGTGACAGTTTTGACCTGGTTTTCCTGGAAATTAAAACCACTCTTAGTATCTCAAGTCACCTTACCAGTCCTTTTGACCTGGGAGCCAATCATTAGTAGCATCACTCTGTATGCATGGCGATACAAATCCAAGGAGTCTCTCTGATGATCCTCCGAAAAGAGAGGCACTCGAGATCGTGGTAGTGTCTTCAGCCTTGAAGAATGATGGAGATAGTGACCGTCATGGGCCCAACAAGGTATAGTTGGAAGGTCAGGTTCATATTGAATGGCTTGTTGGATTCTCAAGATAATATCCTGTTTTGGGGGCATTCTTGCTTCTCAGGAGATGAGGAGCTGAGGCCGAGAGCCTAGGTAGGAGCAGAGTGGCCTTGGACCTCAGGGCTTCATCCTTTTTCCAGGCAGGCCGCACGCACTTAACCAGCATCTCCTGTGTGTCCAGCCTGAACAGGACGTGGTCCTTACTGCCCCGTGTTACCTCCTTCTGCAGCAGCAGGTGGTAGTGTCCTTTCGGTGATGTTGATCCAGCATCTCAGATACTCCTGGTTTCAGCAAGACTTTGTGGTTTACCCATTTCAGATGAAGGAAAGGCTTCTCAGTCAAAATGCTTTCCTTTAAAAATGGAGAAATCATAATTCCACCTTTGTCCGGAGGGAAATTTTTCTGCATCATAACTGCAAGTGTCTTGCTTTTTTTTCTTTTTAAACAAACAAAACAAAACAGAAGCAAAACAGTATTAGAGCTTTCCAGTGCCTCCATGAAATAGGGACATGGCTTCCCCTTATCCGAGGGCCAGGACAGAACAGGTTGGCCCTACGGGTCCTGGGCTCTCCTTTAAGGGAGGAAAGTGTTGCAGCTTCTGACCAGCTGGCTTCTTGCTCAGTCATCTCTTGATGACCAGTTCTGGCTCAGAGGAAAGCAGATTCCACAACATTCTTGGTAACTTGCTGATCATACAATGTGGTTGTAATAAATATCGATTATTTTATGACCCAGGCTAAGCCACTGGCAGCTCATCCTAACATTGTGGGTGCTGTTTCTGTGATCAGTTGTTGGAGACCCAGGACCCAAATGACATCTGATCCTCGCCTTGACCAGCTGTGAAAGGGGTGGGCCAGGTGGCCTTTGGGGGCCCGTCATTTCAGATATTGACTGGCCCTGACTCTAGGAGGTGGGAAGAGGAGATGCTCTGAGATTACGGGCCAAGCTGATTCCTTTGTTCTTCTCCGTTTCCCCTCTTACCCGCATTTCTGCTCAGGATCCAGAGTTCAAAACATTTTTATTAGTCCCTGAATTCGGCAGCATTACGACTTAGCCTTGGGAGGCCGCATCTGAGGACCTTCCAGCTCAGTTCCCAGCAACATCTTTTAAGCATTGCTTTGCCCTTCACTTCTCTCCAGAGAAGACTTCTCTGACCATGCTATACAACAGGAGTTGGTGAACTTGCCCTAAAGGGCGAGACTGTAACTATTTTAGGTTCTGCAGGCCATTAGGTCTCTGTTTCAACTACTCAGCTCTGCCACTGTCACATCACAGCAGCCCCAGACGATACGTAAGCATGGCCGTGCGCCTATAAAACTTTGTTTACAAAGACAGACGATGGCTGGGTTCGGCCCGGGAGCTGTGGTTAGCCAACTCCTGCTTTGGAGCCCGGAGCCTCCATCTCTGGGTGTGCCGCTAACCTGCTGAATCTTCTCCCTGACACTTAGGACCACCTGCATGCTTTCTCATTTTGTCGATGTTGTATTTATTGTCTGTCACCCACTGTAATTAATATCCCATAAGTGCAAGGACTGTTTTTGTTTCCTGTTGCTTCTTGAGCATCCGGAATGAAAAGCAGCGTGGCCCGTAGTAGGTGCTCAATAAATAACTGTTGAATGAGAAAAACACACTTTTGAAATGTAACCTGCTTGTCATTGGGGCTTTCTGCCCTTGCTTTGGGGTGTGTTTTTCCATGTTAAACATGACTTCTATTTTCTCCTCTTTGTGTGGTAACCTCCTTATGTTCCCATCCTGTTCAACGTCTGGGCCCTTCTTGGCGTGGATGCCTCGGTGAGGCTAGGGGTGCCCCTTTGGGGGGCCCTGGCCCTCCATGTTGGCTGGCGGTGGTGGTGGGGAGAAGGATTTTTCTAGAACCAGATGCGTGCGGCTCTTGCTGGTCCTTGGATACAGGGACTGAAACGTGAAGTAACTTTCTTTCAATCTTATGTGGGAGATTGGTCCAGGCCACATTCAGAAGGACAAAACAATTGCCTTGTGATGTTGCCCAGCTTTGGAACCGTCCCAGAGCCGGGAAGCTTTGTGTTTTTCTGGGCCTGGGACTCTGGGTACCATTCATAGTTCTCCCTGTGGAGGATGAAAGCCGATTCACAGACCCTCGTGGGTCCCGGCTGGCAGCTCCGGCTGTTCTTGACGCACGGCTCCTTGTCAGTCCTTTCGCGGAGGCTGGATCCTGCCAGGTCCCATCTTGCCCTGTTCGAAATGATCACCTTCCATGCGTCTGCCTGGGGCAGGGGAGGGGCTCACAAAGAGCCACAAGACCTCAGCCCTCGCTTCAGGATCTTGGCATCTCCTCTGGACAGGACAAGTCCCTCAGGAATGTCGTCCGTCCCCAGGAGCTGGGGAAGAGGGGAGACCCGCTTCCCTCTGGGCCAGGGTGGCTGGTGGCACTCCCTCATCCGGGAGGGCACGAGTGATTTGGGCCGTGAAGGGCGGGTTGGTGTTAGCGTGGAGGCAAGGGAGGAAGGAACAGCCCTAAAGGAGACAAAGGCCGAGGCCTGAGGAGGCTGAAACCCAGGGTGTATGGCAGGGGCTTTTGGGCAGGGAGCGGTCCAGCTTTCCGAACGGAGCGACAGTCCTGCAGCCTTCAGCAGCTTCATTTCAGGATCCATTTACGTGTAATGGGGGCTGGGGACCGCCTCTTGGCTCCCTGGGGGCATTTTTCTCTTTTCTGTTTTGACATTAACGCCTTCAGGCTATTATTATTTTAAGGGAAAGCAGTGTATCCCAGCTCACCCAGCGCCGAAGTAAGACTCCAGACCAGCAATGTTCCGATCTGAGCCTGAGAGTTTGAGGCATTTCTTTTTAAGAAGCTCAGATTTATGACAACAGGCAGAGTCAGCACAAATAAATAGGGGTGTGTGTGTGTGTGTGCGTGCGTGCATGCGTGTGTGTGTGCACAGCCATGCAGTCATGTGGAATTAAACCATTTGTAAAACACACGATCTCACAGATTAAAAACGCCACGATGATAGACTTTCCCGGGGGTTACAGTGTAAGCAGGCTTTGGATTGATCATCGACTTCAGAGTTTTCTTGTACAGTGTCTTTCCAGGTTGGGTTTGGGGTTTGTGTTTAACGCTCTACAGTTTGTGGAAACTCAGTGGGGCAGCTTTTGCCGGGTGCTTCCTCTGGTTGGTTTTGGATTCTCCTCTTCTCCTTGGTGAGGGCGGCTTCTGGGGGTGCGAGGAGAAGCAGACACCCTGGGGCCATTTGCAAAGCATGAACTGCCTCTCTTGGGAGTCAAGGGGCCTCCACTGACCTTTGTTGGACGTTCTCTCCTTTCCCTCTTTCCCATCTGTCTCCGTCTTCTCTCTCCCACCTTTCTGCAGAGCCATCAACCAAATACCAAATTTCCCAACCAGAAGTTTACGTGGCTGCGCCCCGGGAATCGCTAGAGTTGCGCTGCCTGTTGCGAGATGCCGCCATGATCAGTTGGACTAAGGATGGGGTACACTTGGGGCCCAACAATAGGACAGTGCTAATTGGGGAGTACTTGCAGATAAAAGGTGCCACGCCTAGAGACTCCGGCCTCTATGCTTGTACTGCTGCTAGGAATGTAGACAGTGAGACTGTCTACTTCATGGTCAATGTCACAGGTGAGTTGGCCTGCCAGCTGTCTGCTCTCTCTCTTCTCTGTAGCCATTTTTCTGGGTAAAGTGTTATTGGACAAGTGAAATCATGGTGGGATCTGCTAATTGGATGCCAGGCACAGAACTTCACAGTTTGTGATTGATCTGTTGTTGAAGTTCTTCTACGGGACCTGGTATATCAGAGAGGCTGGTCGTTAAAAATGACGGGATTCTCATGTGCACAGTAACATTTTTCATTTAAGACAGCACACTTTCCTATAAGTAAAAACACATCTTTTTTTTTTTTTTTTTAACCCCCATACCACCGGCATCCTTGGCATTTAGAACATAGAATTGAAACTTGGATGCTGAAGATTTCTGCTTCCTTTTGTTAAAATTTGAGTTTCTCTCCTTGACTTTTCTTCCATGTGGTGAGGAGGGACTGCACAGGACCCCTTTGCAGCCAAGTTTAAAGTTCCGCTTTCAGAATATTAGTAAACGGTCAGAAGGCCACACGGGGGCTAAGTTTTTCTAGCGACTAATTTGCTTTCTTGAAGTAGACCCCGAGTGCTGAAAGCTTGTGTTGGAAAGAATCTTTGGATATTACACAATCAGTAAGTTCGTTGGGGACTCGAGTACCATTTGAAGCTTAAAATCCAGTTTCAGTATATCCAATTTTATAGCATGTTTAAATAAGGTGAAAGCAAAAAACGTTGAGAATCATAATATAGACAAACTATCATCATGGAGTGAAAATTTAAGCCATTAAAACCATCTTAACTAAACACGGTCTCAGACTTCTTGCCTGGGTTCCTGGGTTGTTGAATCCCCTTTCCAGAAAGACTAAGTTGTAGATGATTGCAACCTTTGGCTCAGCAAAAACACAACCATGGATATGTTCTTTTGAATACAGATGCCATCTCATCCGGAGATGATGAGGACGACACAGATGGCTCGGAGGATTTTGTCAGTGAGAACAGTAACAGCAAGAGTAAGTAATTGCTGTCTCTGAAGGTCCCCGAGAGAGGAGAGCTCAGTGGGAAGGCCTGACTCTAAGCTGTCTCCCTGTCGACTCTTCGGGATGCTGTCGCCCGCGGTCCCCACCTCTCTCTGCTGTGTCTCCTCTCTTGACTTTCAAATCTGAGAATAAACCAGTGTTACTGTACACCCTTCTCTACTGTTTGTTCTTTCTTATTGTGTCAGTAGCCACTTTTCTTTTGAAAGCAGTTATGACTTTTCTTTCCTTGGTTTTCCTTTTTCCTCTGGCTTCTTGCTGTTTGGAGACGTAAAGCCAGCAGAGCCGTGTAACATCCTGGTCTCGTTCATAACCGTCGACGGTGCTTGGCTTGTCCCAGTGGTTCTCCACGGGGGGTGATTCTCCTCCTTCCCCCTCCCCAGGGGGACACTGGGCAATGTTTGGTTGTCTCAGCACAGGAAGTCGGGGGGATGCTAGTGGCTTTGCAGAGGCCAGGGATGCTGCTAATAAACATCTTTACAATGTACAGGGCAGCCCCATAACAAAGAATTATCTGGTCCAAAATGTGGATAGTGCCAAGGTTGAGAAACCATGGCCTTGTGAAACATTAGTGCTTGCTGAGCAGAAATAAGGGAAGTGTGTCTTACGTTGCAGATAGAAAAGGGGGGCAACGAATGCTGTTTGCGCATTTAAAGGCAGTTAAAGCACTGCCGTAACTGACACTAGGAGGCCTTTACATGGTGAGTGAGAATGTGGCCTCTCAGAGCTGGGCAGCCTCGGTTCAAATGCTGCTCCACCACTGCCGAGTTGGGTAACCTTGGGCAAGTAATTTAACTTTTGTGCCTCAGTTTCTTTATCTGTAAAATGGGAATAATCACAATATCTTTGGGGGTTATGAGGATTAGTGAGTCCATATTTGTACATTGCTCAGAAAAATATTTGTGAGTGTTTATTCAATAAAGAAGATCAAATATTTCCAATAACATGGTTGGAATATTTCCAAAGTGATTTTGCATTGGTCAGTGGCATTCTTTGCTTAGATGTTATATGCTACGTTTTCTCAAAAGGATATTACTTTAATAACTTTAAACAAGGCCTAAATAATAAGATAATTCGTTATTAAAATAGACCCAGGGCTTTTTCAAGGAAGAAGAGAAAAATCCATGTTGTCCGGCACCTGGGATAATGTTTTGCTTAAGTGGGGAACTGGATTTGTCTCTTGAGTCTCCTAGCAGCTTAGGCAAAAAGGGAGGTATTTTGGCTCATATAGTTTTCACTCTTCGGCAAGAGAAAGCTTGCGACTACTAGCATCAGCGTCACTTAAGAACTTACTGGGAATGAAAATTCTCGGGGCCCACCCCGGACCCACTGAATTAGAAACTTTGGGAGTGATTCTGATGCACAGGAAGCGTAAGAACCACTGGCTTAGGGATTCACACATGCAGATCTGCTTCCAGAAGGAGTTTATTGTTAGCGATCTCGTTGGTAAAACAGTGGGTAATAAGGCGAGTGAAAGTGTCTTCCGCTGTGCTTTGTACCAGCCTTCTAATGAGGTGGTTGTTATCATTGCGATTTAGTAATAAAACACTGGTACGTTACAACATGCCGCTCATTTCTTATTAGTTCTCTGGCTCCGGCAGGAGAGGCAGTGACCCTGACAGTGATGAAAAGGGTCTGCTCTGGGCCGACTCTGGGCTGGCTGCTGGTTCAGTCAGTGCCCCCAACGACCAGATAAGGTGGAGACAGGAGTTGTTTGTGTTTTATTCATTGGCAATCTGTGATTCAGTGAGCCAATAGCCGAGCCACAGTTCAGTCAGAGAGGCCTGTTGCATGTCTAATCACAGCGCCCCTCTGCCAATACTCAGGGTGATGACGGGGGTGAAGGGAGGATGCTCGCACAGCTGTTTACAGCTCTCAAGTGGTACCCGTGTGTGGGAGCCATTGCTGGTGACTGGGACATCAGATTCAGCGCGGTTCTGTTGGCATGCCTGGGAACCGTGTTGTTCTGGTGATCAGTCCCCTGCCTAATAACACGTTACCCGGAATATGCAGGAAGTTATCAAATGTAACGGCAGGGTAGGCTGAATGAACTGAATCTCTCTCTGATGACTCTCTTTTCATCCTGAATACTAGTCCTGACTGCTCAGTGCCCAGGTAGGGCCAGGTAGTAGAGTGTTGCATTTAAGGCCCGCCAGCCCACGTTGAGTGAATGGCCGTGCCTTCCTTCACCTTGCAACCAGGGTTCTTTGTAATTAGCTCTCGAATGACACCAACTCTGCCCCGAAGTGGGTGCTCTGCAGTGATTAAGGGCTGGTGTTAGCTGTACCAGGCAGATACTGCTGTCGGGAATTGCCTCTGTTTGGTGCCTGTGAAACATTAGATGCGATTTAAAGTGATAGCAGTTCTTAGCTGGCTCCTTGGCCTCTGCCATCTGTTAGTGTGATTAGGCCGGTCTGATTCACAGGTGCAGCCTGGGGCGGCTGAGATTAAGCAGCTGTGGCCCGTGTGGACAGAGGAATGCCATGGCCAGGGTAATTGGCGAGGCGGGGAAGGGGATGTTGCCATTAAGACAATTTTTTGCCACCTCGAGTGTCAAATGCCTGACCTGATTAATAGGGAACATTGTAGAAGCACTGAATTCTTTGCATTTTCAGCCACCTGGAAACCACTCATGTGTCCAAATTGATTCCTTCGGTGCCTTCTGATTGCCTGGAGATGCCACTGGGGTGTGTTTGAAAGTTCCCCGTCAGTGAAGTTAACAAATGATGCTCCGGTAACCCTGTGCTGACACTGATAGCCCTGAGCTTCTCTGAGAAGGGTTTTTCTCTTTTAGGATTGGTCTACGTTAGTTCTCCATCAAGTGACTCCAAAAATAGATTGTAGGTTACTCTCATTGCTGGTATTCTTGTTTATCTAATTTTGTCAGTTAACTCTCGGAAGCCAAGCTTATCTGCCTGGTAGAGTTCTTCTTAGATTCTGTACGGAGTGCAAAAAGTATGGTAGTCAAATATAATGGCAAAAAGCACAGTCAAAAATTAAGGCAGGATTGTTGCATTTTGGCCGTGAAACTGGTATCCGTTAACCTCCAGGTCCGATTTGAGTTTTATAGGGATGTACTGCAATGTTCAGGTTGATCTGAACTCTTACCTCATCCTGCGAGACCCAGCTCAAAAGTGGGCTCCTCTGTAGAGGATTTCCTTGTTTACACTGGACGATTGAGTGGCTTTGACTGTTGCTCACGGGTTCTGTTGTATCACAGGTAGTGTACATTGTATCACGTGTAGTATCACGTATCTCAGACCTGCCTTTTCTGGTAGATTGCTTCTGGAGGGCAAGGACTAGCCTGGATGTTGAATGAATATTTTGTGGAACTACCGTCCTCACGTATATCTTTTACAGATCCCATTAAAAACAGAGCAGCGTTCAGGTTTGGTTTGTACATTAAGAGAATAAGCTGATGTTTCTCAAAGAGTATCCCTTGGAACCCTAGTTTGGCATAAATTCTCTGCCAAAAATGACTTGTATTTTGAAATGAATTTGGAAAATACCTCATACCGTGACCTTTCTTGAAGACTTACAGTGTCCATCAGCCTGTTACAAGCTCTGAGAAGTTCTGTAGTAAGACATCTGTTTCTTTTTGTCCTTTCCCAGGGTTTTCCAAACTTACTGAGACCCTTTTTAAAATATAGCATCTATTCACATCCTGCTGCACGTGCTTTGAAAATCCCCGCAATGGGCTGGTTTGATTGATCTGACTCTGCCTCCCCTTTAAGGCAAGTTCTTCCATCACAGATGTGAAGGGCATTCTCCGGTCATATTTTAGCAGCTGACTAGCTGATGACCTCACACTTGACCAGTGCTAGACGTTTCCCTGAGTGGAACAATCTTGTGATGTCACTGCGAGCCCGGCTGCCAGGAAATAATGTTGCTACACATGCCCTTTGGTGAAAGAGACTTTCTCCGGACAGAAAGTGGTGATTTCAGATGCTAATTTTTGAAATGCGTCCAGGTTGAGGATTTTGAAAAGGTTCAAGCTTTGTGCTTTAGCTTAAAAAAGCGTAACTTAACTAGTCCTTGCCTTCCCTAGGTACTAGGTATCTTAATGGGTTATCTGGCAGCAAATAGATAGACGTGTCTGTCCGTTTTTTTCGAGGTACTTTTTATCACCTCCGGCTTGTGTTTAAGTGATTCCTGTCTCTGGAGAACTTGAGACTGACTTCTTGGGAAGGGCATGAGTGACAGAAGGTTCAGGTTGGCTGCTTAACTAGAGGGAATTGATAGTAAGACAGTCGTATCAGGTGGAGTGGTTCTTCCTATTGAGTAAAGAGAGAGAAGGTAATTTTCTATTTTGGCTTTATTTTCGTTCAGACCTGCATCTGCCCATCCTCCATATTAGGGAGAAAGGCAATTTTTTTTGTTGTTGTTGTTGTAAGCAACTGGGGAAAATGAAGGTTCTTGGCCTGAGATTCTAAACGTTCATTGATAGACCTGCTGATCGTAACAGTTCACCGTCTCCTTGGCTCTAATTGAGATTTTCCTTGGAAGAGATCGTACCTAAGTTGGTAAATGCTGGTTTCTTAGTTGTGTTGAAGTTTCCAGGAACTGAAGAAAACAAATTTTTAGAAAATGTACCAGCTGCCTAAAGTTTTTGAAACACCTTTGCGGTGAAAACCTCATTACAAGTTTGGTTTGGGTGTTTTATCACAAAGGCCGGGGGTGGTGTTCCATCCATTCGGCCAGATTGAGCGTCTTTTCTTTCTCGGCCTCCCCTCTGGTCCAGCAGCATCACCGGCCACTAGCGGGTTCTCTTTTGAAGGCAGAGCCTGGGAACTCCCCCAAGCAACTGGTCTCCCAGTGGACTTAGGCGTTTTACATGTGGGTCGCTTGCCTGGTTTGTTTTAATGTATTTCTTATTGAATGCCTTGTTGGTCAGCAAGCTGTTGTTTTAATGAGATTTCTCCAATAAAGCCCCCCTGAGCCCCACAGTCACACCTTCACTGACATCTCCATATTTTGTTGGATTTGTTTTCTGTTTCTCTGTGCAAAACTGAAGACAGATGAACTGCAGTCTACTGCAAGGATGGGGTAGAGCTCTCAGAGACGTGCCTCCTTCCCTCGTCAGGGGTCAAAGCATTGAAATGTCCTGATTAGTGATATTTTTAAAGGCACTAATTATAGACTTAAGACAGAGGCCTTAGTGAGGCTTTAGAGAGTTTGTGAGACTTAATCTAAGAGCTGAAACAGGCTGTTGTTTTTTTTTTTTTACATCAATAAAAATACAGTTGGCAGTCATCAGCAGCCACAGCTCACATAAATCTTGAACTTTTGACTTAATTACCATGGGAGAGTTCAAAGGGCAGCATGGAGTGGTTGAAAGAGCACTGCTCAGGGAGCTGGAGACTTGGGTCTAGCCTCAGCCCAGCCTCTGGCCATGTGACCTTGATCAAATCACTTAACCTTTCTGGATGACATTGATCACACCAGCCGTTGGGCCAGATGGTCACTGAGGTCCCTTTTGGTACAGTGGTAATTTGAGTCCATGTTTTTCCTTTAAACCACCAGGCTGTATTCTCTCTATTTGGTGAGAGAGAGAGAGAGAGAGAGAGAGAGAGAACCATAAACCTTCGATGTCGGGGTGGGGATACGTAAGAGTTTTTGTGGGAGCTGGCTCAGCAGCCCATGTTTTCTCCTTGGGTTTAGGTTGCAGGGTCAGAATAAATCCTCTGATCCTATCATTTGTTGACAGAATCAATATCTGTGTAGAATATAGATAGATACCTGGAAAGAATGTTAGAACCGGGAGGGGCCTTATCAGAACATTCAGTTCAGCTCCCTCATTTTATAGCTCAGGCTTTTAACAGTCGTCCATCTGGTCCGTCCATCCATCCATCCATCCATCTGTTCAATAAACACTTGAGTGCCTGCTTCACAGTCTGAAGGTGGCTTGAGCTGCACACTCCAGGTGATCTGCCCTTATTGGTCAGCAGACATCGAGAGGAATATATTTCAGTCTAGAAACACTCTGGGCATGGAAACAGACATAAATAACCAGGAAGATGGTGGACCAGAGAAGGAATGATGAATCTTTATTGTGGGTTGAAGGGGGGTTAAGAAAGGCTGTGTTGAGGGAACCTTGAGGGAAGTTTCTGTGGGGTTATAAATCTGCTTAACCAGCCACAAGTTAAGAGACTTCTGTTGTATTAAATTAAAATTCTACTTACTTGGTATTATTACTAACATACAGTATCTGTTTCAGTGTAGAAAATGGTAATGAGTCAATACGCTAAACCTTGATGATGGGCTTGTATTTATTGATTTATTTTGGCTAGGTCTTACTGTTCCCTTAACTTGGTCGTTATTAGTATTTAATGACTAAGAGAATGTCGTTCTTTTGCTGCATACTACAGCAGAAGATTTGAGAGTGTCAGAGCAGAAGGGGCCATACCTATCATCTAGGTCAACTTATTTCCTCCTGATTTAAGTATAATTCATGTTTTATGCCATCAGGGGCTTATACCACGATTCCGTCTCTATTAAATAAATCCCTAAGATTATGTCAGGGAAGGCGTACAAAGTGGATGCCGTACACCTCTTTCAAGCAACATGGTGTGGCCTTGGCCATCCGTATTGAGCATCTACTGTGTGCTAGAGTCTTCTCTGCTTTTGTAGATCATTAATTTGTTAAGTGAGTTCCTCCTCCAAATGAAAGTTGTTAATGCTGTTCACAGCCTTGGGATAGAGAGGCCTCATTAGGTAGAGGAGCTTTTTAGGAGCCTGGTCCCTGTTTCTCTCCAGCTGCATTGTAGTTCTTGGGGTGGGCACCCTGGCATTTCCATGTGTCCAGACTGCAAACATAGCAGGAAATATTGAAGACAGGAAGAGTTCGCAGAGGACATAGGACATTGATGATGGAAACACAGCAGGGCCATTCCTACAGTGTAATTATTTTTCTGGACCTTCCAGATTCTTCAAGTTTTCCATAAAACTAGTTTATTTCAGAAAGAGCCGTTGTAAAATAATAAAATAACTCCTCCCCTCCAGCATATGTTCTTAAAAAAATTCGTGAGCTTGACTTCTTAAAGGAAGGCCTCATCGTGAAAGCACATGGTGCCTGTGTGACGTTAGCACCCGGAGTGGTGTTGGACACGGAGTTGGTGGTGACCCATCACTGCCGCTCAGGGAACCTCGAGAACTTGGCCTGACGGCCCTTTTTGTTGAGTCAAGCTTTGCCGTTATTCAGAGAAAGCGAATGTTGTGAATTCGGGTTTCCAGTGACAGTCATGTAGGTGATTGGCTTCTACTTTGTTGATTAGATTTCACGGTGCCTCACCCACCTGCGATCTCTGAGCCTTTAGATGAGACACACGGTGCCCACAGACTTTATTTAAAAAGATTTTTTTTCTGGTTTCTTCTTTTTTTTTTTAACATCTTTATTGGAGTATAATTGCTTTACAATGGTGTGTTAGTTTCTGCTTTATAACAAAGTGAATCAGCTATACGTATACATATATCCCCATATACCCTCCCTCCTGCGTCTCCCTTCCACCCCTCTAGGGGGTCACAAAGCACCGAGCTGATCTCCCCGTGCGATGCAGCTGCTTCCCACTAGCTATCTGTTTTACATTTGGTAGTGTATATGTGTCAATGTTACTCTCTCACTTCATCCCAGCCTAACCTTCCCCCTCCATTGGGTCCTCAAGTCCATTCTCTACGTCTGCGTCTTTATTCCTGTCCTGCCCCAGGTTCATCAGAACCTTTTTTTTTTTTTTTTTTTAGATTCCGTATATATGTGTTAGCATACGGTATTTGTTTTTCTCTTTCTGACTTACTTCACTCTGTAGGACAGACTGTAGGTCCATCCACCTCACTACAAATAACTCAGTTTCATTTCTTTTTATGGCTGACTAATATTCCATTGTGTATATGTGCCACATCTTCTTTATCCATTCATCTGTCGATGGACGCTTAGGTTGCTTCCATGTCCTGGCTACTGTAAATAGTGCTGCAGTGAACATTGTGGTGCGTGACTCTTTTTGAATTAGCCCATAGACTTGAGATGAGAAGCATGGCTGTGTGTCTGTTTTGCACAAGCAGATTTTATAGGTGCAGGTTTGATGATTGAAATTTCACCCCAGGGAAGTGGCTATCTGCCAGAAATTCCAACAAAATTCTTTCACCCTTGTCCTTAAATAATTCCTCAGGCTCCAGGAAAAAGGTGCTGGTTGCCAGTGTGCTCTTGCCACAGGCCAAGACTGTACAGGCCCATGTGGCCTGGGGATCCCCATGTGGGTTGCAGGCTCACCAGCAGCTTAGCCCAGTGACGGAGGAGCAACGCAGCGTTCCTAGTTGCTAAAGCTGAGTCCTGTTTTTCCACATAGGGAACATGGAAATCGTGCCTCCTGGTACGTAAGCACACGTCTGTTGATTTCTTTTTATATAAAAATGCAAAGACACTCCACGGGATCAGGGCAGCTGTAATTGATGGTATCTGAAAGAGCCACTACATTAATATTTAGCTAATTCGTATGAATAGGCTATTGTGTTTACTTAAACAGATAACATGAATGCAGACACCTGACAGCATGAGGTATGCTTTTCATTTAGGGCAGATTTGTAAAAGTCTTTGTGTAGCGACAAAGCTCATTATTTATTTTGTGCTCTCACTGCTTTCTTTTTTAGTGGCTGTGGATGGAATTTTTCTAAGTAGGAGCTTTTAAAATGAAAGATGATTGAAATTGTTGCAGTATATGCCAGGCCCTGGGAGACTTATGATAAACAGGAATCGAGTACTCCCTGGGGAACCCTCAAAAGAATAGGTGTGTTTATGGGCATTTGACACCCCAAGTCAAGTGGCTACCAAGTTGCCTACTCATTACAGATGCAACTGGATTCAGAGGAAAGAAGGGCAGCTCTATTTTCTCCCCCAGCTCCCCTCCCGCCCTCCCACTGGCGTTTCTCTCTCTGGTGCACATGACTGACAAGTTTTGCCTCCCTTTGCTCTGCCTTGGCATCATGTCGATACCCCACCACCTTGACACTTAGATAAGCAGAAGGATAAAGACGATACAGCGTGCCCCCGTTAAGAAATCCCTGTTTCACCTTTTATAGCAGGTTTCAAGAGCAAGGATGAGTCAAAGAAGGGTAGGTGTTTTGGATGCAGTCTTTCCACTTTCTGATTCCACCACGACAGCCTGGCTGTTAAGTGAAGGGCATTGTTACCTCGCCAGGAACGAGCTGTGTCATCCACAGAACAGAGGAGGAAGCTTCTAAGTCTGCATCGTAGACAAAGCCCCTTCCTACGCCCGTTTTTGCTTCTGGTTTGTGGAGGGTGTGTGCTGCTGCTCAGTCTAACCCTTGTTAGAAATAAGCACTTATGGATCAGTCTTCAAGAGTTTTAGTGTTCTAGAATGTTCTAGGATGTTAAAGGCCCTGCTGATGCATGCTTTGGGGAGGATACAGGGATTTTGGTTACCTGTTTGCTGAGACAGAATCACGCATGTGAAGAGTTAAATTGCTGTATAAGATTTCATTGGAAATCCTGGGCAGTAATAACGGAGGCAGTGTGCCTTCAGCTGAGGCTGTCCTGGACGCCAGTCCTGCACGTTCAGAGAGGTTAAAGGTATGGATTCCAATGCTTTGGAGAGTAGGTAGGTGACAAACAGTGGGCTCTGCAATCAAACTGCCTCGGATCACATCCTGGTCGTGCTTCTTCCTAGTTTTGTGGCTGTGGGCAGATTACTTCTCCGTGACTCAGTTTCCCCATCCCTAAACAGGGATTATAATTGAATTGTGTCAGGATTAATACAGTAAACACGTGAGAGCTTTGGGGGCTTTGTCTGCAAATAAGAAGCACCCAGTCAGTAGTGGTCATGAGCCATTATTAGCAGGCTTGAAGAATTTATGGCAGTATTCCCGATTGATGCTGTGACTTTAATTTAGAAAAAAAATGTCCTTCCTGTGGTAGTTGAAGAAGGTGTCTCCTTCTTTGAGTTTAAAAAATCCCTAGTGTTCCTGTCTTTGAGGGCTCCTTAGAGGGCACAACAATGTTTAATTGGCAGCCTCCTATTGAGTTACCTGCTTAGACGTGCTGGTAGAATTAGGGCATTCACAACCACCATTCGAGAGGAAAGAAACCTTTTTTTCTTTCATTTTAAAAATTAAAACATATTTAGTAACATGGCTTGTTGACTTGTCAGATAAAGTGCTGGGAAATTAATGAATCCTCCCTGAGCTATTCTACCCTACTGAGATAAGTTATACTATTGATTACCCTTTGAAGCGCCAATGGGTAAATTGATGTGGCTTTTGGGCACAACTTGTTTATGTGTATATGTGATCCTTTCATAGGTGTGGTGATCTAAAATGATACGTTTGAGGGGGACTCAGCTGTTGTTACGGTATGTGTTGTCACCGTGTCTAAAGTAGCATTTTAAAGCATGATTCATGCATTTATATTCTGGCACTAAGAACAGGGAGAGAAGCTTCCCTGTTAATAGACATAAACTCTAAACTATCAAGCAGCCCACCCCCAGGGACCTTCTGGGAGGCCAGCTGGAGCAGACTTCAGAAAATGTTTCCCTGATGTAAATATTACCCAAAGGTTTTGAAAGCGTCGGATCATTCACCTACAAAAGAAAATGATCTTACCTGTTAGGATTTAATGATGGAGATGAGGCTATCCATCTACGTACATTATAATGTCATTTTCCAAAACAGGGGCACCGTATTGGACCAACACAGAAAAGATGGAAAAACGGCTGCACGCCGTCCCAGCAGCCAACACTGTCAAGTTCCGCTGTCCAGCTGGGGGGAATCCAACACCAACGATGAGGTGGCTGAAAAACGGGAAGGAATTTAAGCAGGAACATCGCATTGGAGGCTATAAGGTAGAATGAAGCTTTCAAAATATTCTATTTCTTAAATTTTTATTTCTTTATTTTTTTAAGTAGTCAAAAGTTAGCAGGAACTAGAAGGAATATTCTTTTTTAAAAAATCAATAATTATCATAATTGATCGTTTCCATGTTTGATATTTTAAAAAATTTACCCTGGACTTGCATGTAATTTTAAAGTACTATCCCCATTTGTGTTGTTCTTTATATGAAGAGAGTTTAGTAATAGAAGGGTCGAAAGTTGAGAGTCTGTTTTCTATATGTTTTATGGTCTGTAAAACTAAAACTGAAGCAGAATTTGAGAAGTGTTGTAAGTACAGTTGCCCTATCTGAGCAGGATTGTATGAACAGTGGATGGACTTGGATGAGAGACTGGGGTATGAAATACTACTTATTAAGAGAGAACACTTCCCGGGACTTCCCTGGTGGCGCAGTGGTTAAGAATCCGCCTGCCAATGCAGGGGACACTGGTTTGAACCCTGGTCCGGGAAGATCCCACATGCCGTGGAGCACCTAAGCCCGTACGCCACAACTACTGAGCCTGTGCTCTAGAGCCCACGAGCCACAACTACCGAGCCTGCGTGCCACAGCTACTGAAGCCTGTGTGCCTAGAGCCCGTGCTTCGCAATGAGAGAAGCCACTGCGGTGAGAAGCATGTGCACCACAACGAAGAGTAGCCCCTGCTCGCCGCAACTAGAGAAAGTCCGTGCGCAGCAATGAAGACCCAACACAGCCAAATAAATAAATAAATAAAACTAAAAAAAAAAAAAGAATACTTCTAAGATGACAGAGGCAATCTCCCCGTCCTCCATCCTCAAGGATTCTGAAGAGCCCATTACAGAATGTGGTGAAATATAGTCTCATCACTCACTGGGGAGGTTGAAATTGACAACCATTTCCCTGAAGATGCCTCTTCAGGCGTTTGTCCATCCATTGAGCAAATGTTGATCGAGTGCCCTCGTAGCAGGCACCGTCCTAGGCTCTGGGCAAAGCACGGCCCTAGCTTATCGGGGCTCCTCGTCCAGCAGGAAGGCAGACAGAAGAGCTGGCAATCAAGACACTGATATGGGTGAAGTTAGAAGAGTAGGTTGTGCTGTGGATGTGCAGAGAGGTGATGTTGGCTCCTTGGGAGACTAAGGTAAAGGAGATCAGGAAAGGATTCTAGGCTGAGTTTGAAGGAAGGTTGTCTCAGAAGAGTGATGTGGAATCTCCAGGTCATTTAGTGTGGAAGGGGAGAACTCTACGAATTTAGTATATAAGGATGACTTAAGGAACCTTACTGTGAAATTCTTCGGTGCATTTGGAACGTGAATGGGTGTATCAGTTACCCATTGCCTTGTAACAAATTACCCCAAGACCTGGTAGCATTTATTCTCTCACAGTTTCCATGGGTCAGGAATCCAGGTGTGGCTTAGGTGGCCTTCTGTCTCAGGGCCTCTCACAGGAGGGTAATCGTGGTTTCAGTTAGGGCTGGGGTCTCATCTGAAGGGTCAGTGGGGAAGGATCTGCTTCCAGACTCACTCATGTGGTTGTTGTCAGGATTCACTTCCTTGCAGGCTGTTGGACTGGGGGCCTCAGTTCCTCACTGGCCGTTGGCTGGAGGCCACCCTTTGGCCACATGGGCCTCTCCATAGGGCAGCTGACAGCATGGCAGCTGGCTTCCTGAGGGGGAACAGACAAGACAGAGGAGAGTATGAGGAAGATAGATGTCACAGCCTTTGTAACCTAATCACAGAAGTACCATCCCACCACTTTTGCTGTTTTCTACCATTAAGTAAGTCACCAAGGGAGGTGATTACTGAGGGCACGAGTATCAGGAAACACGGGGATCACTGGAGCATCGGAGGAACCTGCACAGTGGATGAAGCAGGATATGCATCAACTCAGGCCCCAGGTCCTTAAGAACCATGTGGGAGAGGATTTCTTGGTGGCAGCAGTGTGATACCCAGGAGGACTTTCCCTGATGTACCCCTTACCTGTGTTAACACAGCAACATCACTTTAGATGGCACGTGAGTCCCTGTCCCATCCCTGCTGCGCTCAAATGGGGCTTCCCTCCACACAAAGTGCCCCGGAGCCCTTTCCTGAAACACTATACACAGTTACTCATCTTGAAAGGGTTAGTATTTTCGTCTGTAGGAACTTTTGACTTTTGTTTTAACATTGAAAAATTACTTTCTAGAAGCCAAAACCCAGAGGATAATTGGGAAAGCCTATGAGTAAATTTCTAAGCGCACGTGTGGGCAGTTTCTGTGTGAAACAGATGTGAAACACATCTGCTGGAAGGTGGATGCCTTTGAAGCCGTGGAGTAGAAATACTTGGGTTGTCTTCTACGACTCCTGCTCATTGGGGGAAGCAGTAGCAGGAGGACGATTTGTCTCTTTGTTCAGTCCTTAGACTGGTACAATGAGATTGGAGGTTGGCTTTTTTTTTTTTTTTTTTTTTTTAAAGAATGAATAGACAGAGATTTCATTAGGTGATGCTGGTTGTAAAGGAAGAGTTAAACCACTAAAATCGAGGCCCCTGGGATTGTTCTAACCACCAAACGTTCTCTGAAATCATAACTGATGCAGTTCCAATGATTTATTTAAATACAACTTGAGTATAAGAAGGGTGGTCAAAATCTTGGTGGTTAACTCATTTCCTTCCTCAAGAAAGTCTGGGAAATGAGTGCAAAGGGTCAGTGAGCCTCCAGAAACTCCCGGTCTCAAAATAAATAGGACCAACATCATTATTACGGGGAAGGAGCTTTTTGCAAATCTGAATTAGTGGTTACAAACACGCTGGGAGACTGAGGGTGCCGAGTGAGGAAATGCTGCTTGCTTTTAACAGGTGCAGTTCGGTTTTGATTATTGATGACAACACTCCACGAAATGAAGAGCAGCTAATGTTCTAAAAGTGAAACTAGGAACCTTTAGCCTCATCCCGAGGAGGCACAGACGACCAAAGTATTTTTGTTGTTTGATGTTGGAGTCATTTCTGGAGTGAAAGAGGAATGGAATTTGAGTGTGTGGGGAGAAAAATCTAAACTCTGTTTTTGTTTTCAATGAAAAGGGCAAACAAAAGGGAGAGTATTACACCTTTGGAGCGGGGGTGGGGAGTGCCAGCCGGCAGTGGTGCATCTCTTGCCCAGCGGGCCTTTCTCGGTGGGCCTGACTGGCCTGGGGGCTTGCCGCATCACTGCAAGGGTGGTCAACCTGGATTCACAACCGTTGTGGCATCGGTCATTCGTTTTGGGAATACGGGACACCCTTAGAAATTCCATTGAGCCCAATGGGCTTCTGGGACTTGAAAGGAAAAGACAGAGATCTCTTACCTCCTGGGAAAATATAGTTACCTAAAGCCTAAGTCTTGCTAATGACGTGTTAGACCCACCCCAGGTCCCCAGGTTCCTAGGCCATGAAGTCGCCAAAGGTCACAGAGGTGGACTCCCCCCTGAGGGCCACCCCTGCTGGGCTGAGCTCCAGGGCAGAGTGGGGAGCATGGTGGTGATGGGAGGTTTTCCCTCTGATGTTTCCTTTGTTACCTACATACACTTGTAAAGAACTGTGTCTCTGAACATGTGACTTGAGGGATCCGTATTGTACAGTTTGTAGTTTCCATTCCTCGGCACTTCCCCCCAAGGCCGAGACCTAATTGTTCACGTGGAGGGCCCGACTGATGTTCAAATGACCCCTCCTCTCACTCCCGTCCTTTTGCTCTTTTATTTAATGAAGAAGCAAACTGTCAAGTTTTCCAAGATGTATTTTTCCAGAAAGCAAGACCTGAAATTTCCCACAAACAAAATTGTGATTTTTTTGGTGTGCATTTCTGTGATTTTTTTTTTTTTTCTCCTTCATAAATCTCATTGCATAAACCATGGCTGTGCTCTGATGGCCCAGCTATCTGTCTAACTCTTTCTACCTGTTTATGGGCTGGGCACTTTGGCCCTGGTCTACTGTATTATGCATATGTGGCCATTGAAGGGAGAAGGAACACAAAAAAACCAAAACAAAGTCAAAGAGAATTATGAAACAGGACAGAAAGCTCATTTTAATTAAAATGGCCCATAGAGCTCTTTGGTATTCTGTGTTTCAGTCTTACTTATCAAAGAACTCATGCTGAGCCATTCTTAGGTTATTAAGAGTCAAATTACTGTTTTTCTTAGTATGTGGGCAAAGCCTGGTTGGATGTTATATAATGACGAAGCATGACTTGAAGCAAAACCATATCTCCCTAATTGTGCTGATGCCTGGGCTTTTTAACATCAGTTAAAAAGTTGGCTGAGATCTCCGGGCTTCACATCACCTATCCTTAAGATGAGAAGATGGGATAGGAAATCTCTAACGTCTGATCCTTTCCAGCACTAAAACCTGTGATTTAGTAGCCTGACCATAACGCAGCATCAGCCATTTTTCATCTTAAACAGCAGCACAGAGTTTGTTTTTTATAAGGAGGTTGCCTTTAAGGCTAGATGTTTAGTAGGGCTCTGAGCAGTGATTACAATTAAATGTAGAAAAGCAAGAAGATGACTGAGATAATTAATAGACCAGCTCAATTGCTAGCTCATTCCTAGGTAATGATTTAGGCATAGAGGAGAAGAACATTCTTAAAAACCATCTTTCAAGCCACTTACTAACTGCATAAGACCCAAGAGAGATCATGGGATAAAGCTCTCCCTCAACACGGCCATAGAATTGGCACAAGAGCCCACGGCATCCAAGAGGTTAGAATTCCCACGGAGCGGCCTGGCAGAGGAGAGGAAGCATTGTAGAGTATGGACTGTTAGTTTCCAAGTACATTTCAGGTCCAAGAAAAGACAACTACAAAAATTATTTTCTTATCACAACTGAACTGGTTGTTTTGATGGTTAGGTTAGATTTACATTTTCTAGGTTATTAAGTGTAATGCTTAACCCCAAAGTGTGTTTATTTGGAAAAATCAGTACTAATTTGCGTTTTAATGTATTCATATTTGTTGAGCTTTTTTTCAACCAAGACACTTCTGCTTTAATGTCAGATCAGGGAGACTGACCTGACCAACCCCAAACACTGTTATGATGAACGAAAGACACGTAGGTAGTAATGGCTTCCCAAGAGCATACAACTATCAGTTGATGCAGGGTATACTGTTGAGAGTAAAGTTGGGGGGAGGGGTATGACGCTGTTCTTCTAGCTTCCGTGACCTGTATGAGATTTTTTTTTTTGGTGTGTGGTAAAAGTATAACATAAAATTTGTCATTTATTTCTAAAACTTTTTCATCATCCAAAAAAGAAACTCTGTATCCATTAAACATTAATTCCCTCCTCCTCCTTTCCCCAGGCCCTGGTAACTTCGAATCTACTTTCTGTCTGTGAATTTGCCTGTCCAGGTATCTCCTATAAGTGGAATCATAGGAAATGTGTCCTTTTGTATCTGGATGTTTCACTTACTGTGTTCAAGGTTCATCCATGTTGTAGCATATGTATCAGAACTTCCTTCTTTTAAAAGAGTGGCTGAATCATATTCCATTATATGGGTATATCACACTTCGTTTATCCGTTCATCTGTTGATGGGCACTGGGGTTGTTTCCACCTTGTGGCTACTGTGGATGACGCAGCTATGAACATTGGTGTACTAGTATCTGTTTGAGTCCTTACTTGGAGTTCCTTCGGGTGTATACCTAGGAATGGAATTGCTCGATCATATGGTGATTCTGTGTTTAGCTTTTTAAAGAAGGCTGTGACGTTTTTAAAGAGTTAAGTTCAAAAGGCAGCGGATGCCCTTTTGGCAGTCTGTCCCCAGAGCACCTTTCTGGGCACCGTCAGGGAACAGGCATCGAAGAGATCAGCCTTGCATTTTATAATTCACTTCCCACCTCCTCTGGAGAGATCCATTGTTTACTGAGTAGAGGGAAGAGTTTCTGCCATTGGTCCTCAAAGATCAGAGCTCACCCAGCCCTGTTCTCTGGACCCCTCCCGAAAAGCAAACCTCTTGGCATTTAAGCATTAAACAGGTGTTTGTCTCCAGGTCTGCGTGGTGACAGGAAGCAGTGCTACAGCCCTTGGCACATGTAAGCTCAGTTTGTATGTATACATCCCAGAGGGATGGTCTGGAGTCCCCCAGGAACCAGCTGAAAATGGGGATCTGCCATGGGCTAGTAAGATTTTAGGCATCCTCATGACACCTGGTCTATGTTGAATTGTAGTTCGTGGGGCACCTTATGAAGGCCAGGGTTAAAAGGGAGTGCTGTCCTTCTCCATAATTTGAGCCCTGATACTGGTGGAAGGAAGTCTTGGGGGTATTTACCATCATGTGGACACATCATTCCTCGATTTGGCACAGAGCAAAACTTTCCATCCAGCTTCTGGGTGTTTATTCTGCTTGTTATCGAACACCTGGGTGTTTGGAAATGTTCAGAGTTTTCTGCAATGTGGAAAGCAAACATCCAGGTGACAGCTGGGTCTTTGACCTTTCACCTTTCACCTAGGTGTTTTGGTGTCCTACCAACTCAATCGACATTCCCAGTTGTCAGCTGAAGGCTAGGGGTTTTAGGTGCAACGTGGAGGCTTTAGGTAACTGAGGAATTCCGAGAAAACCTGTCTGGGCCACCTTTTGTCTTTGCAATGACAGGGTGTAGAATGTTTGTGGATCCAGTTTTTGGATTACAAGTAAGAAGAGAGTTGAGGCCATTAGCTTCAGTCTGCTTGGTTTCAGTATTGAAATGTTATTTTTAGAAGATTTTAGTGAACATAGTTTTGAAACCCCATGCTCTCTCATTTTGTTCCTTGGCAGATGAAAAATACTGATGAATTCCACAAAGATTTAGCCACAGGGAGGAATGAGAAGAAGGGATTGTGCATGGTCGGTTACTGCAGGATTTCTCTTCTCCCTGGCTTTTGTGGTCTGTCCGCCGGAGAGTTACACATGCAGTGGTTCTGCCACAAAACAACTACTACCCTAGGGTTTATTTCACTTTTTCTGTTGTGTGTGTGTGAGATTTATGTTTAAATTTGAAAAGTGAAAATGAGAAAAGAGTAAACATTTCTAATCCTACTGCTTAATTATATAAAGTATATCACTAACAGTTGAGTACATTTTCTTTCTGATTTTACCTTGTACACAAGTCATGCTTACAGATTCAGGCCTATATGCGCCTAGAAGGTTGTGTGTGTGTGTCATGTGTGTGTCTTGTGTGTGTATGTTTTTTACAAAATGGAATCATGAATATACATATTTGCACTCAGGCTACTTGTTTTCATTCATCAGTAACTATCAGTGATATTTTACCGGGACGGAACATAAGAATACCTCATTCTTTTTAATGACTGTATGCTATTCTTTTGGAATAAACTGTTCATGTTGAATGAGTCTCCTGTTGATGGATTCCAGTTTTCTTCTGTTACAAACTGTGCTTGAAGCAACAATTTTATTATGTGCTTTGAAGTAATCCTGCTCTTTTCTGTGTAGGCAAGATTTCTAGAAGTGGAATTAGCTGGGTCCAAAAAAAAAAAATGTGTGTTGCTAATTTTAATGGGTAGTAGCAAATTATTTTACAGAAAGGTTTTTCTCAACTTATGTTATCAATTTGAGTTTCTATTTCCCTCCACCCTCACCGAGTACTCAATGACATTGATCTTTCTAATTTTTGTTAATCAACTGGTGAATAACAGTGTCTCATCATTGTTTTTCCTTTTTTTTGCGGTACGCGGGCCTCTCACTGCTGTGGCCTCTTCCGTTGCGGAGCACAGGCTCCGGACGCGCAGGCTCAGCGGCCATGGCTCACGGGCCCAGCCGCTCCGCGGCATGTGGGATCCTCCCGGACCGGGGCACGAACCCGCGTCCCCTGTATCGGCAGGCAGACTCTCAGCCACTGCGCCACCAGGGGAGCCCTCATCATTGTTTTAATTTGCAGTTCCCTGCTCCTTAATGAGGTTAAGCATCTTTTCATATGTTTGTTGAGTACTTACATTCCCTCTTCTGTGCAACCAAAGATGGTTTATGTTCATTTGACCTAAGTGGCAGAAACAATGGAGCATTAAAAAGCTGAGGAATTGAGAAAAACGTGTCGAAGATGACATCTTACATTTTTGTAGTTTCTTTAGGTGTACCCGGAATCTCGGTATGGAAATGGTGTGTTTAAAAAAGCACAGAAATCTTTGTGCCTCTGTTCCCCATCTTTGTAGAGTTACTGTTTGTAGTCTCTTAGCTTGTCATTAAGCAACCAGTAATTAATGGTAGGATGTCCCCTACAAAAGTGTCAAATAGTCTCCCTGTTGGAGACTTCCAAGGGCATCCATTGGAAAATGCCACAGCTCATAAAATTCGGGATTGGTGGTATGTCAAGGAATCAAATACTGGGGCCATGGTGTAAGAAAATAAATATTAACAGCACTGTATGGGGCAATATTGATTGAGTACCAAGGTCTCTGGAAGGGCAGAAGCACCCTGTTGGGTAAATGTGTTTCTCATTGTGAAAGCATTTTATAAATGTTAACTTATTAACGTTATTGTCGTGCATCTCTAGGAAGTAAATATCGAGGGAGCACATGCCCTTGCAGGTCTTACGTGGAATGCCATAGCCCCGACGAAAGACTGGAGCTGACCATAGGCCCTAGGGTTAAAAAAAGGCAGTGGCGTGCGGGGCTGTATATGCCAAGATTTAATGTCTCGGGCAGAGACAGACCATGCCCTGCCTGCACAGTTCAGGTTCAGCTCCATTTGGAATCCACTCTGTGCCAAATCTGGATCCAGGCACAAGAAAGACATTGACAGTTTGGATGGGGTCCAGAGACAGGCACTAGCCATGATTAAGGGCTTATGGGCATGACATTTGAGCAGGGGCTCAAAGAACTGAATATTTACAGCGGGGCTAAATGCTGGATTACGTGGCTTGGTGACATCGGCCCGAGTTACCCTCCACGTGACTGGTTCCTCAGAGGCCAAGAGAGCCCCATTGCTGCTACTGCTGAGCGCTTCTGGAGCGGGAGGGTCTCATTGTGGGCTCATCTGCCTCGAGTCAAGGAGCTAGCACCTGCCTTTTCCATGCTCTGAGCCTACAGCTCCAGGGTAGCCCCCGGGGGGCCAGGATTTCCATAGGGAATTCTTACACTGGAGATTTTAGTGTCCACATCTTCTCTTCTTCCTGAGCGTCCCTTTTATACATTCTGCAAAGAAGGTGCTTCTCCCAAGAGGAGACACAGCCTCTCGTTTTGGTTCTCCTAAAAGTCTGTGGCCCAGCCAAGAGCAGAAAGTGAGTCTTCTCCAATGTAGAGAATAGACTCTCTCCATTGTAGGTCTGATGACTTCAAGTTCATTGACTGCCAGACATTTCACCTGGGACAGTGAGACGAACACCCCATCACCAGCTCCAGGACCTTAGACTGAAACAACCTCCACGGTTTACAGGGGGAGTCGTTTTCAGGCAGCAGCTGAAGCAAAGTGACTGCTCGGAACGCAGTCTTAATTCAGGGCTTGTAGTCTGTGAAGAAGAAGAATCCAGCCTTCACCCCCATGATGCTTCCCAAGACTGTTAGTGATGACCAGCAATCTTGTTTTTGGACTCAGCGTCAGTAACTGCACTCTGCCGTGATGGCTTGTGCTGAACTGAACGGCTGACATGAAAAGAGTTGTCCTATCGCGTGTTCTTCTAACCTCTTACCTCTGTTGGCTCTGCTTTTCCAAGTGGACAGCTGCTCTGCCCTCCCCTCTTTATAATGGAGCGTTCACGAGACGGTTTTCTTTATTCTCTAATTTAGTTCCTAGAATCTCTCATGTGCTTGCGCAGGCTCTGCTGGCATTATCGGTTTTTTATGTGATTAAGGCAGAAAACACTTGCAGTGCTCAGGGAATCATTCAGAAGGTCAGTTGGAATCCCTGAAATAGGATGAGTAGGCCCTGGCTTTTTATTTTTTCTTTCCATTTCTCCAGAATGCCTTGTCCAAAATGCCTTTAAAGAATGATACGGATTTGGAGAGAAATATTAAAGCCATGAACCTGAAAGATGAAATCTGCATTTTGACCTTGATAAGGAAAAATCATGCTTGCTTGAAAGCCTGAGTCTATTGAAATACTTTGAAAGCAAGGTGGAAACCTTAGAACCTAGTCTGTTTGCATGTTGACAGAACTAGGGTAAGAATCACAATAACTTATTTTCTCATGTGCTGCTTATCTTTGAAAAGTCTCAAGGAGTTTGTAAACAGATGGATACACAACTTAAGTTTCCTGAGGATTCATTGCTCCCATATTTGAAATTCCGAGTGTATCTCAGGAACATGTAGCATCTATTCAGCCAGAGATGGGAGGGGCAGACCTATGTTTCCAGCTGAAACTTCTTGAGATGTCCTGACAGCATCTAAGCGCTGTGGGGAAGGATCTAAGAGGACTTCAAACCAGAAGCTTCCAGGAACAATAACAGCACCTACCTTGTGGGCTCCTTGGGAGAGTTAAGGTTAAGTTAGCTGAGGTGGAAAGGAGCGCTCAGCAAAGTGCCTGGTTTACGGTACGTGTTCACTGGCGTTTGCTCTATGTAGTTCCTTGGTGCTGTAGGGTTTGAGGGCTCCCAGTGGAGGAGCAGTCTGAGGCTCACCTGCCCTGGGGCACTGATGCTGTGGGTTAGTGTTAGGTTCCCCGGCCACTTGGCAGCTCCTGGAGGACCCCTCAAACCCGTGACAGTGACAGACCTACTGCAAACACTCTTTTGTATCTTAACATGATGATGTCAGCTTGCCAGATGTTCACCATGATGATAATTGTTGTTTTCCTTTGTCACCAGTCTGAGTATTTATTATGAGGAAAATTTAGAATTCAGGTGATTCTTCTCTACCTTCCTTGTCTCCCTCAACTTCTTTTTAAATCAAGAAAGCAAAGCGCCTGGTGTTCTGTACTAAGATTGTTCAATAACCACCTTTCCTCTCATCTTTGCAGGTACGAAACCAGCACTGGAGCCTTATCATGGAAAGCGTGGTCCCATCCGACAAAGGAAATTATACCTGTGTGGTGGAGAACGATTACGGGTCCATCAATCACACGTACCACCTTGATGTTGTTGGTGAGTTTGCTTCTCCCCGAGCGGCAGCCACGTGCCAGCCTGCTGCAGCTTTACTCATTTGAAATTGTGAAAGTGAGTCTTGTTTCTCCCCGTGCTTTCAGGAGGCTTGGTTTGTTTTCATTCTTTCTAAATACACGCTATCATTTGGGAAGGATTCTTCTGTCATTTGACAATGTTCTGTTTCCTGATTAGCTGAGTTTTATGTGTTTTGCGTGATCCCCTTGGCTCCCAAGCATCATTTTGTGTAATGTGGATGTGGTGTGAGATGTGCTGATGTTCTGGAAGCTGAGATTTCTCCGCAAAATGTTAGCGTCTGCAGGGAAAGGTACAGTTAGACTGTGGGAGAACGTTGTTGCTGAAAGAAGGGCAACTATATAATGCTGGCTGAAGAGTAAAGGAAAAGGTATTATAATGACTGAGCTTATAGCTGGTTGGACGAAGGTTAACGTCAAGGGACCCTTCAGTCCCATCAGAAGAAAGTCATTAGACACTACAAGTTCAACATCTATTCCTAGAAGCTATTTCTTCTGTGAAAAGGGAACTGTTTTAATGGGCTTATGAATACTTTTTTAAATCAAAGTGCTTAAATAAACTATTTTAATGAAATATCTTAAGACAACATAGCTTGTTGTCCTGGAAACTCAAATTTCTTCCTAAGTCTGGTCTATTATGATGGGTTTTGTTGTAACTGATGAAGAAAGGCTGTTTCTCTGTCTTGTTGGAGCATTGATAAACTTACACCTAGGAGGTGTCTCGTTTCGGGATGGTGGGCTGAGATCTTTCCTTTGTAGAAGCCACCTTTTGTCTTTGCCATCTACCCTGACTCTCAGTGTGGCCACCTGTCCTTGAGTCCTTGCTGTGGGTTACCTAATCGGTTTGCACATCCCCACATGCAGGTTTCTGACTCCTGCTAAAGTCTCAGTCTCACCTTGACTCATTTTGCGTTAGTGTGACCCTCTGTAACCCCACAAACTCATGCCCACCCCCTGTGCATCCACAAACAAAGGCCTTCTGCCATCATTTCCTGTGCACGTGCCCTTAGTATTATTTCACATGTGGGCATTTCTTCTCCTTCAATAAAATATAAACTGTTTGCGGAGAGAGACCCCATAGATATTTGAGTTGCCCAAAGAGCCATTAAAGAAACTTTGCAACATCTTGATAAACCAAATTACATAGATGTGGTTAATTGAAGTTTTAGGTTAACTGAAAATTAAATAGAAAACCATTTTAATTTTCTATCAGGTTAAATTAAATCCATAAGAAACTCTGCCTTAGAAAGCATGATTCAGTCTTTATCCCCATTTGTAAAGTGTTCAGTGAAAAAAACAGCATTTTGTTATTCAGAAGCCCTAATGTGAAATTTGAAAGGATTTTGTATAATATAGATTCTGTAGATATTCATAAAAGCCTGAGTTTTAAGAGCCTTTTTTTCTCACAGAGATATTTGTGGAATGTTTCTTAGCGGGAATCACTACGTACTGATAGTTTACCAAACAAACACAAGGAGAAGTAACACTCACACATGAGAAGAAAATGGTTAACATTTATTTTGGCATTGATGTGTCATAAGTCTATCAATCAAAGAGCACACGACTTGGACTTCCCTGGCGGTCCAGCAGTTAAGACTCCACGCTTCCAATGCAGGGGGCGCAGGCTCAATCCCTGATCGGAGAACCATGATCCCACGTGCCACATGGCACGGCCCCCAAAATAAATTAATGTAAAAAAAAAAAAGAGGAGCACACCACTTGGATTTCACTTTGGGCCTCGCATATCCTGAGTTTGACATGAAAGTGTTTTTATTAAAGGAAAGAAAGTTTTGGGGCTAAAAGTTCTAAATAGTTAATTTTGGACAAAAGTCATTTATTGTGGGAATAAAATCATTGTGTTAACAGCAGTCTTTGGGGATCCTGGCTTTGCAGAGATCTACAAATCATTCATTAAGATTGGCTGGGGCCATTCCAGGAATCAGGAGTCATATCTCGGCCACTTCAGCCACGGGCTCTCGCTTCTAGCAGGTTTTAGGTTGAGTTGTTATGTAAAATGTTCAAAAGCCCCTCACCCCACCTCCCCTTTCAGCTTGCTGGCAGCTCATCTCTGTGAAGCCCTGAAATCTCTCTTAGAGTTTAGGGTTGGATTTGAATTGTGCTGCTGAATAATGGAATTGTGCTGTCTAATGTTAATCCCCTGGCAATCAGTCTTGTTGAAAAGAGCGTATGATTCAGTGGTGTAATGTGGAGGGAGCGTAGTGTATGGAGTAATGCAGAGAAAGGCCTGATTATGTCACAAAGTTGGGAGATCGCCCAGCTAAACGTGGGCCAATAATGACACAATGCTGGTTGGGAATATCCATTAAAGCTCAACCCCAATAATTTTCCAAGCCTTGAACCTTCTTAATAAATAGAAGCCAAAAGTCAGTGGAGTATAAGACATTTTCAGGAAAGATGGAGGTGTGAAATATTCTCATCTTTGCTCAAAACCCTAGTAATTGCTTTGAGAAGTGGTAATAAAATAAGAATTGAGTCAGCTGAAGCGTCTCAGGCAGACTTACAGGGCTGGCAGACAGTCATCCTGAACATCTCGGCAAGTGGAAACAAAAGGAGTTCAGGCTTGAACTGTGAATTTCTGGTGGCCTGTAGGTCCAAGTTTAATACACGGCTGCGTGGTAGCAGCCTCTCACCTCCATCTCTGTTTGACAGAATATCAGAGACTCTTTCCCAGAGAAAGTGAAGTCCTGACCTAGTTCCCGTTCTCCGAGGTTTTATTTTTGTTGCTATGATACATAGGCTTGTAGTTTGGATATGACGACGCATCAAACTGGGTGAGACCTTTTTATTGAAATTCTTCCCTGGAAAGGCATTCCCATAAGCACTTTAATGTAAAAGCTGTGTAATTTAAGTGACATTCTTGTGTTCTGGAATTAAATAGCAAGCCATTGTTGTGTGTGAGGGAAACGCTTTGGTTTATGGGAGCCTTTTAGGAGCCTTGTTTGATCCTCATTAAAATTGACACCATTACTTTTCAGCCATTTACTTGCAAGGGAAAATTAGTGTGAAGCTCCACATCTCAGTAATTGTGGTGATAATAAAACGGGCTCTCCTTAAAATAGCGAGCTCTGGGAGGTGGCAAGTGCTCGCCCGTAGCTCATCAGTGAGTGAGGCTGGAGTGCAGAATTCTGCCTGGGCCCCGCCACCAAGAAGCAGCAGCCTGGCAGAAGGCCTTTAACTTTTTTTTTTTTTTAACATCTTTATTGGGGTATAATTGCTTTACAATGGTGTGTTAGTTTCTGCTTTATAACAAAGTGAATCAGTTATACATATACATATGTTCCCATATCTCTTCCCTCTTGCATCTCCCTCCCTCCCACCCTCCCTATCCCACCCCTCTAGGTGGTCACAAAGCACCGAGCTGATCTCCCTGTGCTGTGCGGCTGCTTCCCACTAGCTATCTATTTTACGTTTGGTAGTGTATATATGTCCATGCCACTCTCTCGCTTTGTCCCAGCTTACCCTTCCCCCTCCCCATATCCTCAAGTCCATTCTCTAGTAGGTCTGTGTCCTAATTCCTGTCTTACCCCGAGGTTCTTCATGCCTTTTTTTTTTCACTCTCCTCGTGTCTGAAAAGGAAGGTGCTGAGACTCACTAATGTTAGATAAAGGCAGCCCGGTGTTGTGAGCATAGCGGCTCTGTCGGCCCACACACTGGGGACCAAGAGAACTGGGACAAGTGACTAGCTCCTCTGAGCCTCTCTCAGCGATGATGCTTACCTCGTTTCTGTGATGGCTGTATCAGTTTCCTAGGGGCTGCTGTAACACATCATCACAGGCTGGATGGCTTAAAACAATAGGAAATGATTCTCTTGTCAGTTCTGGAAGCCAGAAGTCTGAAGTCAGGCTCTCTGTAGGGTTGGATCCTTTTGGAGATTCCGAGGGCGAATCCGTTCATGCCTCTGTCCCAGCTTCTGGTGGCTGTCAGCAGTTCTTGGCTTGTGGACATATCACTCCACCTCCAGCTCTGTCTTCCCGTGGCCTTCCTCTCCGTGTTGTCTCAAATCTCCCTCTGCCTTTCTCTCGTAAGGACACCTGTCGTTGGATTTGGAGCCCATCTTCAATCCAGGATGACCTCATCTTGAGATCCTTAAACTCCATCACAAAGACCTTATTTCCAAATAGGGTCACGTTCACAGGTGCCAGGGGGTTAGGACATGGACTTATCTTTTCTGGGGCCACAGTTCAACCCACTCTAGTGGTTATGAGAAATCGGTTGGGTAAACAGGTGAAAACACCCAACTGGTACCTAGGTGGCTAGCAACAAATGCTACTTTCCTCCTTTCTAAACTTGGAAACTCCTTTGAGGGTTAGAAGACGTCTTAAATGGCCTTTATGGACTCAACCAGAAGTTTTATTGAACAACCTGGTTGCCGTGTTGGGACCGCCAGAACCGGCCAGTGGCTGACGGTCACTTGTCCTGCTGAGGTTTCCATCTTTGGTTAATGCTGTCATCAGGGCTTTCCCAGGACTGAGATAGTTGCTTGAACTCACAGAAGAGGGTTGTAGAGTTTGAGAGCTTCAGGTTCATCGAGTTGGTCTCGTCACCTCCACCTCCCACCCCGTTTTACAATTGGGGGCCTCCAGGTTCCGGGCAGGGAAGTGATTTTTGCCAAGGTCTCGGAGGAACTCCAGAGCTGGGTCCTCTCGAATCCTAGACTCGTGCTGTGTGCACCACACACTGCTGTCTCTGCTTCAGGATTGCTGTGGAGTCAGCAGCTGCCGCAGCCAGACTCAGAGGTGAACCCCATGTGCAGCTCTTTGTTTCCAAAAAACCCCAAAATGTGAGAGAGAGAGATGGAAGTATTCAGAAGACCAGTTGCTCCTTCTGACTCATAGAGACCCTTTCTTTGGCTTGGAATTGTGAACTCTGCCTCCTTTCGATGTCCAGTTCTGCATTCCCAGAGACCATCAGATAACTTGTGAGCTTTTCACCTGGCATCGGGTATTCTGGGGGGCAGCAGAGCAGCAGAGGTGGATACGGGGCCTCTGGATTTGCAGAGGCCAGCCTTGCCTCCTCCTCTACAGTCTACTTGCCAGACATTTGTCCTCCCGGGGCAAGAGCTATAAGCAGCACACAGCGTCTCGGAGGCTGGTTGGGAGCCGATCGGGGCCAGGAGTCCCTTCTGGCTGTGAGGGGATCACCCAGGCCCCTCCGCCAGCGCTGACTCGTTCGGCGGCAGACAGGGACAGTGCTGTCCACTGGCCCTTGACATCAGTCTGCTGTAACCCGGCTTCAGACGTGATGGGACTCAGCCCGAAAGCAAGAAGGAGTCCGTGCCAGTGCTGACTGCCACCCCCCAGGTGTGTGTCGGGGAGGAGTGAAGGCTGTTATTGCGGGCGCTGACCCATAGGCCTGACTAAGGGGCTGACGTTGAGCGCTCGGCAGCCCGTCCAGTGGGAGAGGTGGTGTCAATCGTTTATTGCTTGGGGCAGTCCCGTCCTGGGAAGACAGAGGACCCAGTGTGATCCCTGAGCCCTAGGGAGGGGACTGAGGCAAGTCAGAGCCCCCGAAACCACACTTCTGCAGTACAGCGGACCTTTCTTTTTGGTGGGAGGTGTCAGGTTGGAACAAAGTGGTGTTTCAGTAAATGAAGAAATGGTGGTCTAGTTCATTAATTAACTGGTTGGTTTATTAGGACCGTTCCCAGCCACTTGCTCCTTATGGAAGACCCTCCTCTGTCCTAGTTTCTGTCACATCATGGCTCCCGGACACTGCTTCTGTTTCTCTGAGTGAAGAGGGTGGCTGCAGTGCAGGTGGCATGAAACTACACAATACCGTGTATCTGGAGATTTGAACGCATTGGACACCTGACTCTCACCTTCCAACTTGGAGCTCTTGTGCATTTCCCTGGCACTCGCCAGGCCTCAGCTCCACAGAGCCCCTTGGGATTCTCAACTTGAAGCATCTTGACCTAGAAGCTTCCTGGCCAGACCTCATTTGATTTTCCATATTCATGATTTTGATGCCAATGAATTCTCTTCCATTTCTTGCTCTGAGTTCAAGACTTGGTGTTTATCCTGATACTGGTTCTGCGTGCCAGCTTGACGTTGTGAAATCTAGCTGGAGGAAGGCAGCAAGCCCCTCAGCTGAGAGCGGATGGATGGAGGCGCCATGCCAGGCACGGGCCACAGCGACGCCTTCCTAAGTGGGCTTGTTAAAGTGGGCGTGGAATGGTGGGGCTGTAGCGGCAGTTGTGTAGGAGGCCAAGTCCTGCTGCTTTTGTGGCTCCAGCAGCCAATACTGCCTCCCTTGTCCTACCCGTTGCTCCAGCATCAACCCTCGGGGGGACACCTGAGCACCTCTGCAGGTACTGTGGGAATTACGTGGGTGAGTGGTTCAAATCCTGTTTCCATCCTTTGCTAGCTTTGTGGCCTGGGAAGTCATGGAACTTCTGAACCTCAGTTTTCTCATCTGTAAAATGGGGGATGGCATGCTTTGGTAGGAGGGCGGTGCTTTTAAATAATGGGACCCACTGGTGATGTCTAGTCCTGTCATTAGGGGGTCCCACACCTCCTTTCATAGCTCTCAGCTGAGACATGTACACTCAGCTCAGCCCTGGCTAAGGGAGTGGTTGGTCCTCTCCTTTCCTTCAGGACGCAGATTTCAAAACTTCCTTTGGTAGCTACTGTTTAACGAGCCTTTTGGTTGCCACAGAGTGGCTTTTCATACCTGTTTCACAACAGGTATTCCAGGGGCAAAAGCTGGCCAGCGGGTGGCTACATCAGCGCCGAAGGTACCGAGCGGAAAGCGCTTTCCTGCAGGACTGATACCAGCTCAGAGTTACTCCTTCTGGGCATTGAGGGCAGGTGACGCCTGTGGGTGCCAGCTCCTGGGGCTGGAGCAGGCACACGCTGGCCTGGATGGGACCATGCGAGAACTGCCGTCTCAGCATATTTGGATGTTCTCTGCAAGCCGTCAGTTGCCCTCTGCTCCATAGCTGAGGAAGGAAGCCTTATTGATTGTTTTGGATTCTGGCAGTGGGCCTGACTGCGGTGACTGGGGTGAGGGCTGATACTTGGGCTCTTGTCTGATCTTTGGCGTTGAGTCTATGGTGTGGGCAAAGAGGATGTAGAAGTGTTACAGACAAGTGAACGACTTACAGCATTTTGTAAGAGGGTCTCTTCGTCGTAGCTGGAAATAATTCAGGTGGGCGCAGAGGGCAGAGAGAAAGCTTGTTGCTACTAGTCTCTGGGCAAGTAAGCATGGCGTGAAGATGTAGATTCATCCATGGCAGTCAGAGCGCCCAGCGATTTGAGCTAGAACTTAGCAAGCTTTTGATCAGTATGTGCTGAATTGAAATAGTAGAAGAACAGCCTGAGTTACTTCTATTTGGGGGTATGTGGTTCTTAACATATGGCAAATCCTAATGCAAGGAATCTTCCGAGCTCTTCTCTAAACGTATATATACAGCTTCAATTACCGGTCACCTTTTTTCACGAAAGACCCCAGTTGAGACGTATTATGCCGACTCTCATTAAGATGAGTGTAGAAATGCCAACAAATTCTTCCCCTTTTAAATAATACTTCCACCAGAGTGCTTTTATGGGTTCTCCCTCCCTTAGAACACCCTGCTGTTGCATTCAGGTCTTGTGTTTGGTTTATTTTCACAGTCAGGAGAAGGTAGGGCAGAAACGACCTATCGTAACGGGGGTGTGTTCCCAAGTTCAAGAGCAGGTTTGAGTTGGAGAGGCAGCGTTTAGAGTTTCACCATAATGAGGTCAGAGTCGGGTTGGAAGTGGGGAAGAGATGGCTGAGGGGAGGATGTTAGTGTTTCTCTGGGAAAGTTTTTCTGTTTCTCCTTCTGAGAAGAGAGAGATGAGGAGATGAGGGCATCAGTGCCTTGGTTTAGAGGGGAAAGATAGAGGAGAGCATTCTACAGGGATTGTCTTTATTGATTGTACTGTAATGATTAATCCTCTATCTATGGGGCATCTCGTGCTTGGCCTAGAGGCTGTTTGGGACAATTGGTTGAATGAAACACGTGCTTTGGCCTCTTGGGGTTCTCAGCTCACAGTGCAAAAGACCCCAAACTGCCGCAGTGAGAAGATGATAAGTAGGGACGGAGATTCCTGGATCTTGATAGAACTTCTCCTTTGACTTTCTTTCTCCTGGAGCCTCCCCCTTAGAGAATTCTCTCAAACAAGGCCTGTAGGAATTCTGTCCATCCCCAATAAATGCGCACATCACAGGTCAGGTGGTGCCCCAGGCATATTCTTTATCATCTCAGCCTGAAAGTGCTCTTTTTTGAAGATACGCATTGCATATTATTTGGGAGGAATCTTTTGGCAGTTGTGCTTTTTTTGAAAAAGGAATTCCTCGTTTTATTTGGTTCCGTATACACTCTGGACTGAGACTGAGAAATGAAGGATTTAGTCCTTTGAATTTTACATTTTGGCCAAAAGAAACAAAACCATCTTGTGTGTGAACCATCACTGAGTGATCGGTGGGCAGTGGGCAGGGTTGCAGGCTGGCCTGAGGCCTCCCATTTGCCTTGGATGGTGAGAAGAGACGTAGAATTCATATTGGAGCCTTTTGTGATCTGGGTGACTATTTTGAAACTTCTCTTTAGATGATGCTTATAGCAAGGAATTATCTAGAATCACTTTTATTTTCAGGGTCTGAGTTTGCCTCTAAGAAAACAAATGAGGTTTTATTGTTCCACTTCTCCTATGGTTCGTTACCAAAGGGAGGCATTTCTTGTTTGCTCAGATGGGCTAAAAGCTTTTGCTTCTGCTTGACACGCCCCAGGAGCAAAGTAAGGCATCTGAGAGATTAGCATGATAGATTTTTCTGGACTTCCTCTAGAAGTAAGGTTTTTTAATGGTGAAAGTTGATGAAACTGTCAACACTCTTACCGTGGACATCTCTCCATGTCTGTACATATCTCTTTGCTTCATTCTTCCTAGTGGCCTGTGTGCTGTCTGTTGTGAACAGAGTATAATTTATTTAATCATCCCCCTTTTGCTAGGTATTTAACTTGTGTTCATCTTCTAGTTTCCAGTTACCAGAGAGGCTCCGTTGACAAGCTCTGCATACACCTATTTGTTGGGCACCTGGGTGAATATTTTTCTAGGACCTATTTCTGGATCTTTTTTGATGTCGACATTTTCATCCTAAACAGCTTCATTCTGATCGCTGCTGTCTTTGGGACTCCTCCATGGTTTGGTTTTTAGCTTCTTTGCAGATCATTTGAGAAAAGATATTCTAAATCAGAGTTCTGCCTGTGTAACAAGAGGGTATGTTTAATTCCTGGACTTTTCTTTTTTTCTCTCTTCTTTTTTTATTGTTTCTAGCATACTCTTCCCATGAAGGGAACCCAGGTCTGCACACAACAGCTGATAATCTTGCATTCCTGAAAGATGTTGCACCCGCTATGGCAAGTGGCGGGGTGCTGAGGCTCCGTGATGGAGCTCCCCAGCGTGACTGCTCTCAGCTGTGTTTACCCCAGCTCCTCAGGAGGGAGCCTGGGGAGACTGATGTCTGAGTTTCGCATCAGCGTGAAAACCAAGCACAATACGGAGTGGTGGTGGGGGACCTTGTGCAGAGTCTTTGCGTCAGAAGAGAGAAAAGCCTTCATTTAGTCAATGGGACAAGATAAACATGCTAAACTAATTGAGAAGGCAGCTTTTCCGTGATCCTGGGACTATATCTTACTCTGTGATATTGTCACCTTTGCCATGTCTCTCTCTCTCTCTCTCTTTTTTTTTCAGTTGCGGTAAAATACACATAACATAAAATGTACCATTTTAACCACGTGTAAGTGCGCAGTTCAGGGGCATTAAGTACAATTGCTGTGTAACCATCACCGCTCCCGCTCCCAGAACTTCTTCATCATCCCAAAGCTCTGTGTCCTTTTAACAAAAAGAAGGGCATTTTTGAACCTAAAAGTGGCGTACCTTTGTGGCTGCCAAAGAGTCTTCAGTTCCAGTTTAACTTTTCGAAGGCACAGAGATCAGGGTATCGTAAACATTTGGGGTGTAAATAGCACACGGCCCTGCTCCTGTAATTTGCCCAAGAAGACCTAAATTGACACCCAGCTGGTAGAAGCCACTCAACTCCCAGCCAAATAATACCGTCTATGACATTAATTAAGGAAGGCACTGCGCCTCCGCCCGCTTTGGGCTTCCCAGGCCCTCCGGCCTCAGCCAGCACTTCACCCTGCGTCTCCACCTCGTCGAGCAAACACAAAGGAATTAGTGGTGTTTTGCTTCTAGCATTTCACATGGTGCAGCCTCCGTAAGTCACTGAGGAACCTCAGTGCCGGAGGGAGAACGCTTTGGCTTTTCCCAAACCAGCTTTTGCTCCCCAGACTTTGCTCTCTCTGCCGAGAAACATGTATGTTTTAGAGGAAGATGGATCCCCAGCCCAGTTCCTCAAGACCTTCCAGAGTCAGATGTCCAAGCAGGAGGAAAACGAGGCGACGTGCAGGTTGGAGAAAGAGCGGCAAACCAGTCACTTTCTACCAAAATGCATTTCCCGCCCCCCCTTTGTTTTTTTAAAGTAATTCCAGGTACCCAGCATCCCTAGCCTGTTGTAGAAGGTGACAAGCAAAATACTGGTTACGCATACCTTGATTCTTTCTGAGAAAGAAAGAAATGTGTACTCCTCCTGTGGCACACCTTCTCATCCTGTATCCTAACTGTCCCTTTTCCTCCAGATCACTTTTGGTTCTGACCTTCTTTTGTGCCAGTCTCTAGAGGCTGGAGGAAGCTTAGGGAAAACAAAACTCAGAACCCAGCTAGATGTAGCCTGTCTGGTTTGAGGGCATTTGGCACAGTCTTGACAAGACAATGAACTCATTCTACTAATTGTAATTAGCATGAGGGCTTTAGCAGGTTTTTGGGCTCCTCAAACTTCAGAGGCCTTTGATCGGCTCCCCTAATAACCATGCCTCATGCTAACTGGTTTAGTGCGGTTTTTTTATGCAACAAAAGCCACCACCGCCTCCTCTTGAGAAAAAAGGGAGGCTGGGCTTTAGAAACAAGAATTCTCAGTTGTTTTCACTTGTTCTCTAAATCGCAGAATGTTCTTTCCTTATTCAGCCCCTTGGAGTTGCTAAGAAACTGCCGTTTTAGAGGAAAGGTAATTAAATTTTGATTTTAATTTAAAGACAGGGAAGGCAGGGTTCTTCACGTTCCTTAAATGAAGGGGCGCCCCGAGAGGAGACTTTCTGTTTCCAGATCAGTCCTGGGCAAGTGGTGTGATTGGAGTCTTTTGGTGTTTTGCTGCCAGAGAGCGGGGTTTTGAAATGGTTCTTTGCTGCAAGCGCTGCTGAACTTTGGGGAGGGATGCTTACAAGACCAGTGTGTGCTGGGAAACCAGTGACTCCGGGCTTGATTAATTTATAGGGTGTGATTTAAGAAGCTGGTTCTCCTTCTGATCCCCGGGATGCGTTATTTACTGAGTCCGTACAGGAGGCCCCTCTGCCCGGTGGACATTTTTTATGGCCTTTGCTATGTCAGAGCAAAAGTTGTAGATCTCTTATGAGCAAAGGTATTATTATGTCCAGGAGAGGATGGGCATGTTATAAAGTTTCAAATGGTCAATTAACAAAGATTTATTCTTTGTCACTCAGGTATTTTCTCTCTCTTTCTCAATAATTAGCCCTTGGAATGAAGCAGGCTGTGTTCTTCCTGCTTTCCTGGTCGTAGCTCCAGAGCAGGATTTTGAGACAGGCCGTCCGACGTTTAGACTCTTAGCAGCTGGGCCTTCGGGTTCGGTAAAGTGGACTCATTTGGAGCACTTGACAAAAGGGAGTGAGGGAGAATGCGGGGGAGAGAATGTGTTTTTAAAGCACTCCGGGCTGTGTTTACTACACATATATTTGGTAGAACCTCATTCCAGCAGGGCAGCCAACTGTCCATTGGCTGCAGCCCCGCCCTTTGGACTGCCTTCCATTCTGTCTTAATTTGGAGCTCACGCAGGGACCTTAGAATCTCTATTGTTAAGAGTTCTCATCCTCTTTTGGGCCCATGAACTGGCCCCTGCAACCTGCTGAACCCAGAATATGTATTTTTAAACATTTCAGTAAAAACACAGGTGAGGTGCTCATCAGCTTTTCTGTATATGTATTTCACTCCCCCGGTAAAGAGAAAAATCTATTTGCTATAATATCTGAGAGTTGAACATGCTGTAAGAGACCCTTGCCTAAAACGAAATCCTTCCTGGCGGAGAAGATGTGACTTTCGTTATCGCAGAAGGACAAGAGATGGGCCAGCTCTGGGTTTTATTCTCTCATCCAGAGATGATCCACTGAGTAATTCTTCTTTTTCTATCAGCTTGCTGCCCAAAAGAGTTGCAGACCCAAGGGCTTTGGTGTGGCCCAGGGCCGAGGAGCACACATTCGCTGTTGGAGGGTCTTCGTGCCCACCGTCACTGCCCTGTCCCCGGGGTGCTTCCCAAGTGCCCGCTGGGCCGGGCCTCGGAGGGGCTGCCCGCTTCCTGGGGGCTGCCAGCCAGCCTGTTCTCCTAGCTGCCATCTGCACCCTGCTTTCACCCCAGCTTTTCAGAAGTTAGAACGGGAGTCCAATCGCTGTCATCCCCTCGCTAACGATTCCTGTTCTTAAGGGTCTGATGGACACAAGGAAGAGTGATCACTGAAGGATCTGAGAAAGGGGAGCGCTGTGCTCGGCAGATGCGGGCACCCAGGGACCTTTTCCAAGATGTTTCAGGCCTCATTCTCCGACTTGTTTAAGGGCAGAGAATAAGGTTGCAAAGGAAATCAAAGCCTGATGTGGAGAAACGAAACATGAGGCCTACTGACTTTTTAAAAACATTTTAAATAACATTCTCTAAGGTTTCATTTTATACTGAAGGCAGCTGTAATAAGTTTTGGAAGGCGGTGTAAGGTTTCGGTTACAGAGCGATCCAGCTTGCAGTTTTTGTACCCAAAGTGAGAAAGGGCTGAGGGGGAGTTGGGGTGGCTAAGAGGTTATTTTGAATAAGGTGAGAAAACTTGAAAGGATGAATTCAAGACTGTAAGCGGTAACATTTGGTACGCTGTAATTTGCAAATGCAATAACATGAAACCATTGCAAAGGTGGTGGTTTTTTTTTTTTTTTTTTTTGGTGAACATAGTCCGGATAGCAATGGAATAACTTAATAACCAGAGCGCGGCAGCACGCTGACCACAAGTAAAACAAGACTGCAGCTCCGTCGTGGGCCCTGCCAGTGTTGCCCCAGTGACGACGTTCTCCGCTGAAGGCTGGCGCAGGCTGGAGCTGTCGTGCCATATGAAAGACCTCATTGTTCATGGGCATCGTTATTTGGTATTACATGCACAGTGTTTGCTTGTGAAACGATTTATGAGAAACAAGCATGTTTAAGAAAGAGGACTTGGTTTGAAATTCAGTTGATCTGGCTTATGACATTTAAGATTTTATAGTACCTTTGTTTCTGAGAATAAATATTTAGGTTCACTGTAAATGTTTATCTCTGAACATGCAAACACATGCACGCAAAACTGGAAAACTGAGCCAGAGAATGAACCGATACCTGACATTCACTTCTCTGTGGAAAGGCGTAAACTACCTCAATATTTGATAGGTGCAAAGGTGCCTATTTTGTGAACTTGGCTGGCCGCGTCCAGCCCGGAGGGCAGTGCACCTTGGGCTTAAATCTCTTGGGAGGAGTCCTGGTGGGGAGAGTGTGTGTGGACTTAATTCTGTTCTTCTCACGTGGATGGGGCGAGCCGGGGTTGAACCAGAGCTCTGTCCCTGCCAGCTGCTGGCAGGTCCCTGTAGCATCCAGCTGGCCGCCCGGCTGGACCAGGAGACTCGCAGTGGCCCATCGCTAGGATGGTGTCTCAGGCAAGCAGTGAGTGTTTCTAGTGATGCTTGAAAGGATCCCGGCTTTGACATTTTCTGCCCACAAAAACTAGGAGACTCGACTTCTGGGCTCTTTGCTTAGCCTGTGCGGGTGATACTGTGAAAAATGAATGACTTCTTTGGGGAGCTGAAATCTTTATCTTTTTAATGTAAAAATATAGGTGTCTGTGAAGTGATGGGAGATTCTGGAATGAAATGTGCTCAGAGTAATTGCCAGCACTTTTTCTTTTTTCGATTTCCCTCCCTCCCCTCCCCCCTCCCCCTCCCTCCCCCTCCCCTCCCCCTCCCCTCCCCCCTCCCTCCCCTCCCCCTCCCTCCCCTCCCCCCTCCCTCCCTCCCTCCCTCCCCCCTCCCCCTCCCCCTCCCCCTCCCTCCCCCGTCCCTCCCTCCCTCCCTCCCTCCCTCCCTTCCTTCCTTTTTTTTTTTTTTTTTTAAAGTTTTTACAACCAGCAACAGGCTTATTGCAGTAAAATCAATTTGCGCATGGTCTGGCTCTTGTCCAACACATTCCACTAAATGACATTTTAATCTGAAAGCCCAGATATAGAAAGGCTTAGGTAGCCATCGTGCCGATTGGCTGTTTCCCGCCCAGTGCGCGGGAATACTTAGGCGTAGCATAGAGACATCCTTGCTGTGTTGGGCCTCTTGGCCTGTCCTCATTTTCCTTGGTGGTGTTTTAGGCTGGAGGGTGAAGGCAATGGTACCCACAGTGCGGAGAGGGAAGTGGGCGGTGGCCTGTGCGTACAGGTAGGTGGGGATGGGGTGATATTTGTGAATGGACGGATGATTGGGTGTGTGGCTCTTGACCGAGCTGCTGTGCAGGAAGGTTCCAGTCCAGTTGTGATTCTGGTGCCTCTGTGGACAGGATCACACACAGGCTGGTCTGTTAGTTGATTCTTGCGGAGCCTGGTGTGTGTTTGCTCCTGTACCTTGGTGTGGGTGCCTCTCCAGGGTTTCTGCAGAGACCGCCTCTGAACCGGAGAGTTTCCCTAGAGACTGAGGCAGATGAGGGAGGGTGGGAAGTCATTGCTGGCTTCTTCTCTATGGGGCCTCCTTTAAGACAGCCTGAGACATGGCCAGGGTTTGGGAACCGGTGTCGCTTTTTGTTCTTTCAGTGCCACGTCTGAATAAGCTGAGGAATGTCTGTCTGTGCATCTAGCATGGGACGCACAGTGACACGTAACTACTTATGGAGGAGGTGAATGGGGGCATGGGACAAAGAATGACCGAATGGAGTGAATGCCACAGCAAAGAAACGAAACCATTTGTTCATAGCTTTGGGCCTTAGCTTTTAGTTTATTTTCTTTTTGAAACAATGGATGGGAGTCTTCTCAGAGCATCTTAGAAATGCACGGGGAGACACTGCCTATAGGCACCATTTTGGAATTCAGGGCGACCTTAAAGTTAGTCTTGTCGCTTCCCTGGGATTTGGTAAGCTGACGACCAAGGTGAGCTTCTGATGGTGTCCCCAGTGGGATGAGAGAAGAGGCGCTCTTTCCCCGCCATTTGTCTTTTAGATTGTCAGAATAAAATCTCATCCCTTGTTCGTCAGGTGGCCACGGACGTCCAGTGACTCATGATGTAGTAAGTTCTTCTCTCGGTTTTCTAAATAAGTACTCCTTTCACAAGGGTCGCGCTCCAGCCGTCTCCTTTGAAGTCGTTTTTGTTCTGTGTCGGGCTGTGGTGTTATTTCAAAGGAGTCAGCCAGCAGGCTCGAGGCCTTTTTGGCTTGAGTTCACGGTCGGCCTTCTGGACAACACAACTTATTTGTTCGTCTCTCCCCCCCGTCCTGGCCCTGCTCCCCCTTCCACCCCTCTCTCCCCCAGAGCGATCGCCACACCGGCCCATCCTCCAGGCCGGACTACCAGCAAACGCCTCCGCCGTGGTCGGAGGCGACGTGGAGTTTGTCTGCAAAGTGTACAGCGACGCCCAGCCCCACATCCAGTGGATCAAACACGTGGAGAAGAATGGCAGTAAATACGGGCCCGACGGGCTGCCCTACCTCAAGGTTCTGAAGGTGAGCACGTTCTGAATCCAAAGACGCCCACGGCCGGGGTCTCCCTGATGGGTTTGGCCACAGGTTCTTTGGCTTCCCGTTGGATTTGAGAGAAGACGACTCTCTTACGTGTTCAGCACAGGGTGTGTTTAAGAATTAGCAGATCCTTAGGCTTGCTGATAACGCCTCAGAAGGGAGCCAGGGGGTAGCGGGAGGACTGCCAAAGCTGGAGTCAGAATAGTTGAGCTCTTTATCGGCCCTGAGGTCTTAGATGGGACATTTAGGCTTAGCTGCACATCTATAGAAGTGGTAATATCTCCCCTACAGGGCGTTACGCGGAGTTAATGGGATGAAGTAGCTGGAAAGAGCTTTGTAAACTCGAGGCGTTGTACCAACGTTTATTGTTACACTGATGTTGTCTTCTCTTAATATCCCTTAATACTACGTTAGGATCACATTTTAGTAGCCACCTTTTAGAAACAATTTAGATTTTCCTTTTAAGAGAGACCCCTTAACCTTTGAAATTCATTCACACGTGGTTTAGTGATAAGCTTGAGAAGGTATTCCTGCACTCATGTAATGCTGAACAAGGAAACTTTCTTTCCCCTTGTAGTCCTTATTTGGTTCCTTGCAAGACCTTGTTTTAATAGCACCAGCCTCTTTATTTCGTAGATCTGTCTTGCTCTTCAGGATGGTGATAGCAAGCAGCAGTTAAGTCTGTACAGATGCTCTGAGTGCACTGCCTGCCACGTCTCCCACGTTGAGCTGCATATAGAGAATGTCCTTTAAAAGAACAGTCCCCCAGGGCTTCCCTGGTGGTGCAGTGGTTGAGAGTCCACCTGCCGATGCAGGGGACACGGGTCCGTGCCCCGGTCCGGGAAGATCCCACATGCCGCGGAGCAGCTGGGCCCGTGAGCCATGGCCTCTGAGCCTGCGCATCCGGAGCCTGTGCTCCGCAACAGGAGAGGCCACGGCAGTGAGAGCCCCGTGTACCCCCCCCCCCCAAAAAAAAGAACAGTCTTCTAGTAGGACCATAGGAAGCTCAACTCAGAACATTAAACCAGTGAAGTGTTCTCTCCAGCTGAGAACACCAAGAATCCAAAAAGCTGGAAAGAGATGACCAGCCTGGGGAGCTGTGGACCCGTTCTGCAAGGGGATTGATCACACCCTTCCTCCCCTCTCCACTGGGTCACTTCTGCTGTCCACTAGTTGACTTGTTTTCTTCCTTCTAAACCCACAGCCCCTTGATGTTGCTGTTTAGATGAGATGGAGGTTGTTTTTCTGTGGTGTGTTGGTGGTGGGCCCCTAGGTAGTGTGAAGTCCTTCCTGGTTGGCCATTATATTGTTCTCCTATGTCTGTTCCAGCACTCGGGGATAAATAGTTCCAATGCAGAAGTGCTGGCTCTGTTCAATGTGACTGAGGCGGATGCTGGGGAGTATATTTGTAAGGTCTCCAATTATATAGGGCAGGCCAACCAGTCTGCCTGGCTCACTGTCCTGCCAAAACAGCAAGGTAACAACGTTTTTTTTTTGGTTTTGTTTTTGTTTTTGTTTTAAAGAAGGCTGGATATAGAAGCTGAAAAGACTTGGTGCTTTGGGAGACTGCAGGCAGCTTATAGGATAACTCTGTGGTCTTGGTATATTCATCATAATCTTTCTTTGGTGATGCAGCTGGTATGATACCAGCAGCCATGGAAAAATGCCCACAATATTCAAAGTGCTTGCTCTAACTTCTTCTAAAGATTACCTTCCACCCCCACCCAGTTTTTAAGTTGTCCCTTCTGGTTTATCTCGTTCAGGCTGCACGTCTCCCATCATTACTGCACACCAGCACCATTGTAAGCGCACACCGGCATGCCTACTGAATCTGTGGCATTTGCATAGTAGCAGAATTCATACCTCCTCTGCCCCGCAGTTGGAAAGAAATACTGGCATGATATAACCGGTTCAACAGAGCATCATTTTCTTGATTGTGTAACTGATGCTTAAGGAATGCTGTCCTTGACTTTGTTTTCCCAGTTCAAGGATATTCCATCTGAATGAGTAGATGCACTGCTGGCCACTGTTGAAGACAGCAGGTTGCCTTTCTCGATTTGTCATGACTCACGTTCAAATGTTTGTATTAAGAAAAGAAAAAACAGAGTCCGGTTTCTTCGCTACCAAGATCGTGCCTTCTTCCATTTTCTTTCAATGCAATGTATGTCAGGATGGTTACGCAGGAGTAAACGTAAGCAGAGCCTGCTGACCAGCACAAACTCCCTTCACCCTGGTGGTTCCCACAGGCCTGAAAGGAGGTGCCAGGTGTCCACTTGGGCTTATCTGTGGTGTGCGGTCTTACGACACGACAGTTGAGGCAGAACCATCCTTTTTTCGAGGTGGGAGTCTGCAGCCAACAGGACCAGAACCCAACTTGGACTTTTGGGGGCCATACTTTTGGACAATCACCCCTATATCCAAAGCAAAGCAAAGGCCAAGAGAATGGATCTCTGTGGGTTGATTTTTCCATGCCTCTGATTGCATGCATGTATGTCTAGGTGGTGAAGCCAGTGTGGTGACGGGCCTGTGGAGGTGAGCTGCTCCGTGTCGCTCAGTCTCTCTTGGTTGTGGGCTTTGTGGATGGGCTGCAAATCGGAATCTTCCGGTGGCCGGTACCCTCCGGAGCCCCCGGCGCGACGCCTCATGGTTCCATGGCCCCCTCCACAATCATTCCTGTGTCGTCTAGCCTTTTCTCTTGCTTTCCTTGTTTTCTAGGCCGCCGGTGTTAATACCACGGACAAAGAAATTGAGGTTCTCTATATTCGGAATGTAACTTTTGAGGATGCTGGGGAATATACGTGCTTGGCGGGTAATTCTATTGGGATATCCTTTCACTCTGCATGGTTGACAGTTCTGCCAGGTATATACTGCTCTTTCTCTCCATGGTTTTTTCCCTCTTCTGGGTTGATTGCTATAAAATTAACACAGCTTCTGTTCTCAGAAATGGCCCCTTTTCCCCTTTGCATAAAGAGTTTTTTAAATGTTTAAAAATTATCCCCCAGGGATAAGAAAGTTGCCTTGGAAATTCACTCACAATGAGATCCCACCCTCACATTTATGATCAAGTGAAATTTCACCCTTCAAACCCGAAGGGATCTTATATTTTTAGTGAGTCAGTGGGTCAATGTATAGATTTACCCATCCCCCTTTCTTTTAAGGAAGAAGTTGAAATTACTTTGTAAAATCCAAAGTAATTTTTTCTCGTGTCAAATTCCATTTTGCTAAAATCCCATAAGTACTTTTATTACTTTTGTTCTGCTTTCTATTTTTAACAAGATGTAAATAGATGGGTGTGTGTTGAGGTGGCCGGGGAGAAGCACCCCCGTGCGCAGGGCGTACAGAAGCAGTGTGTTACCTACCTTGGGGATCGGTGGCTTGCTGCATGGTGGAATGCAACGGACTCTCAGTTTGCTTTTACTGCAAAGCATGCTCTTGCCATCTTGGGTTTGATGTTATTTCTACCCTACAGAGAAATCAACATCGCTGAAGCCCTGTTGCCTAAACATTGCTGCTGTCTGAATCTTTAACCGATATCTCTATCCTAGTCAAGCTTTCTTGATAATTACTGTCTCCTTAATGCATCTGTCTCTTCGTCATTTCCTTTGTGAAACTGCATAGACTATGGTTTGCTAGCTCATAATGTGCTACTCCAGTTATTAATTCCTTATTTTTAAAGTGCGGTGCCTACCTGCATGCTTATTTTATATCCAGTAAAAATAAATGGAGCATTTCGTTTTGTGCTGTGCTGCTAAGAGTTTTGACTATCTTGCAAATAGTTTTCTGTTTCAAATGTATAAGCTTTAAATAATGCCATTGCATTCGTGTTTCCTTTTGTTGTGAATCTGCTCTGTGAACATTTGCTCTGAGACAATGAGATGCCTCTTGTATTGAGCTTGCTTTTACTCGCAGTACTGCATTCTGCAAGTGCCTGATCGGCACTTCGTAACCCATTTGCCTGACAGCACAAGCACATTAACTAAGAATGCAGTTTGAGAAAAACACTACTTGGAAATACACTGCTTGTCGATTGACCGTTAAGCACTAAGGAGGAAGCAGACATTATTGGAACTTGGTATAAGAATGTGCTAACTTAAGTCATGATATGTATCCTCACATGCGACATTATCTCTATTTTCCCTTGAAGGGAAAAGTTGCAGTGACATCAGTATAACAAGATACACAAAAATTTAAATGGTTACTGATGAAGGAATGTTACAAGCTTTTTATCGTATGGACGTAATGATTCTATATTATAAGCAATTCAGTCTTTATATTAAATGCATTTGTTTGTTTAGTTGAATAACCTACTGGACTATATAAAGAAATTTGAACCTTTTCCAGTCCGGCCTACTAGATGAATATTTATCTCATGTCCTATGGAACTGTGTTCATCTGGGTCAATGACTTTGTCGCATCTTCCTTTGGAAGAGCTTTACCCAAATAAGACTGAGGCCACCCCTTTAGAAATAAAAGTGGGCATCGTTCCTATTTAAGAATCTTTAAATGGTTTGCCTCAGAGACCATCAAGGAAGACGACTGTCCTTTTGTTGAGGTTGTGGTTGGCTGCTTTACTCTGCCCAAATGCCTAACAGAACGTGACCTCGTAACCTGCCCCTTGTAACTTGGTGGCAGCCAAGCCACCACAATCGCAAGATTGCAGAGGCCCGTTGAGGATAGAGATAGCGACCACCTGGGCCCCGGTGGTCAAGTGAGGAGCCCTAGGCTATTCACCTTCGTTTGGAAGAGGTGCACGGCTGGCCCGGAGCCCATGCCCTCCCGCAGCACTGAGTTATCGGGAAGCCCATCTTGCCTTGGGAACGGTCGTCGCCTTTTGATTCCTGTAGTTCTGCCAGGATGCATCCGTCCAGTGTCCTAACTCTGTGGCCTGCTTATCTGTTCCTCTCGTGTGATCTGCAATCTAGCTCCAGTAAGAGAAAAGGAGATCACAGCTTCCCCAGAGTATCTGGAGATAGCCATTTACTGCATAGGGGTCTTCTTGATCGCCTGTATGGTGGTGGGGGTCATCGTGTGCCGGATGAAGAACACGACCAAGAAGCCGGACTTCAGCAGCCAGCCGGCTGTGCACAAGCTGACCAAGCGCATCCCTCTGAGGAGACAGGTAACAGAAAGTAGATAAAGAGTTTGAAGAACCTTACCCCTCCCCCACGCCCAGCCAGCTCTCGGGTCTCCTCCTCTGCCTCGTGCCATCTTCTACTTCCGGGAGTGTCCCTGTGCCAGTGGTTCCCGTGGGCCTCCCAGTGGCCATCTGATGAGTGTCTGGAGCTTGGAGGGTCAAGTCCTGGTGCATCAGTGGGGTCCACCGAGTCTAGTTCTAAGGGCAGGAAAGCCCAATGGTGCAAGACTCCGAGCTCCTCCGCATGACTGGAAATAACCCAGGAGGCAGTGCCCTGGTGCGTTCGGTGGGACTCGAGTGCAGTGGTCTCTTCAGAGCGTAAGCCCCTTTTGTTCCTGTGATCTAACGCTGCCTTTAGAGACAGGCTCATGCCACTAGTTGGAAAGCAAGGGACTCTAGTTCTCTTAGACTTATGTTTTCTTAAGTCAAGTTCAGAAATCTGTCCCTGGAGGTGACTGAACTGCTGCCCCACGAGGAGGTGACTGAACTACTGCCCCATGAGCTCTGTCTTAACTGAACTTTGGCGCCACCTCTTTGATTCTTAAAATAGAATCGTATGCCTGTAGTGTATTGTTTGCACTAACGTTGTGACTGTGGATTCGGTGGCAGAATGATTTTTTTTTTTTTTTTTTTTTTTTGCGGTACGCGGGCCTCTCACCGCTGTGGCCTCTCCCGTTGCGGAGCACAGGCTCCGGACGCGCAGGCTCAGCGGCCATGGCTCACGGGCTCAGCCGCTCCGCGGCATGTGGGATCTTCCCGGACTGGGGCACGAACCCGTGTCCCCTGCATCGGCAGGCGGACTCTCAACCACTGCGTCACCAGGGAAGCCCCCAGAATGATTTTTATAATGAATAGGGAACAGATTGTTGTTAGCCCCGCACTTGGTCTTTGGTGGTTACTTTTTCCTTGTGTGTTCCTCCTGATTGGTTTACTCTTGCTTTGGGCAGACAGGGCAAGGTGCAGCCTACACCTCTGCTTTCAGCCGAAACCCTGCAGAGCTGACAGAGCAGGCAGTGCTCTGATTCTCTCTCATGCTCACGAAGATGGAAAGGGGAAACGGGTGTGAAGGCAGTGTTTCCAGAAGTACTTGGAACTTGGTTCCGATAAAGTCATGTGTTTTGAAACAGCAAAGAGGATGGCTACCTCATGGGCCCTAACTCAGTGTGTACCTCAGTTGAATTTACAGGGCGCTTGTTAAAACTGTAGACTCCTTGGTCTCAGCCCCCGAGATTCTGGTTGAGTAGGTCTTGGATAGGACCAGGAACCTGCATTTCAAGCAAGTCCTCCAGTGATTCTGAAATGCACTCTGAGCAACTCTGGGTTAATCCCAGCCCTGTCCCTCCCGGGACTTCAGGTGGCGATGACATCTTCTGGACGAGGCCCTGGCGAGGCCCTGGCGAGGGTCAGGGACCATTCGGTCAGCAGCGGCTGTAGCACAGATCCGGCTGTTCTCAGCCCACCTCCGAACTCCAGGCTGAACGGGTCCTTGCTGACGTCTTTGAAGCCACGTTTCAAGCAGGTCTTTCTAAATGGAGACTGAGGGTAGCATCTGGAGTGTGTGTCATGTGCAGGCAAGTGCTCAAATGGGGTTAAGAGTTGGGGGGGAGAAGGGTGCCCATCGGTCCCCCTGCCTCCAAGAATGCTGTTGTTATTAAAGGTACCACTGTCATTCTTGGGGCCAGGGCAGCGATGATGAGACCACTTGCCTGATTCTGGGAGAGTCCAGTCCTAAGGTGACTCTTACAAGCTGGTACCCTTGGTGACCTTCAGGTGATGTGGCCACCCCTCCCCAACCCTTGCTCCTTACCAGTTACCTCTGGGCCATCCTTACAGCCACCATCCTGAGAGCCTGGCTCCAGGGAGCTGAAAGAGGGAGTGGTGTTCCCACCTCTATTATTATTTTTTTTCCTAATAGGGAAAAATGCTGCCTTCTAGAGGAAACCTGTAATTTGGTGTAGCTAGACCATTGTCCTGTAATTATTTCATCATCTTTTTTTCTGCAGCTGTTTACAATGCGCTTCTCTTTATTTAATATAAACGAGGCAGATGCCTTTAGAATCCCCTCGACTCAACTCTGTTCATTGTGTTTTTATTTCTCTCTGGCTGACTGGCCTTTCTTCATTGTCATCTCCACCTAAGTTGGCCATTTCTCCTCTGCCCCCCTGTGTAACTAAAGGGAACATCCGAACTCTTCCTCCTTTTTTATCCCTCCCTCCTTCCTTCCTTCCTTCATAATTTTCTGAGTGCTTAGTCTAACCCAGGTTCCATATAAGACGTGGCCCGTCGCCTGCGCCAGTGGCTCCAAGGTCATTTGGGGGCCTTCATTTGAGATGCAATTGCCTTGTGTTTCAGTAAGGTCGAGTACTGTAAGAGAAGCAGAGCAAAGTGGGCAAACACGGTTCCCTGGAACATTAAATCTCTGGGAGTTTATTTGTGGAAATGTTGACACATCTCAGCTGCTCATGTGGGAGGCACTGATTCTTCCCAAAGAGCGATTCGTCCATAATAAGCACAGCCCCTTTGGTGGAGGAGACGCTTAGCAGGTAGCTGGATAAAAGGGGGTTATTGGACTGTAGCTGGAATGAAGAGCCCCGGAAAGGCCGGCAGATATGTTGATGACGGAGAGCATACCACAGGGATGCCACGCATGCCTTTACCTGGCGACAGGTGAGCCTGTAATCAGATGTCTTAGGGGCTGGGTTTTTCCTAGGCATTTGCTAGGCGCCTGTCATGCTGCATGTGCCCGGCCCTCTTTATTACACGGTAGCATTCTGCGTCTTTGTGGTGAGTCCGAATTTCATCTTCTTGGCCCTGACCCTCGCCCCTCCCGCGAGGTGCAGAAACCGCATCTCACTCAATCAATCATTGCTCCCTTTTTAGAACAAGAGAAGGTTAAAAAAAGTTTTTTATCCTACTGTGAATTTTTTTTTTTTCATTGACATTTACTAATCTGTACTGGACTTACCAGTGTAAGACAGACATTTGAGTTTATTTGTTTCTGAGACAAAAATACTTTTTCTCCAGTACCTAGGAAGAAATTCCTTGTGATCATTTCCCAGTAACCATGAAGTTTTTTGAGACTCTTCATGCGTTTTGATGTTTGGGGAAAGAGAAACAACTTTTAGGTGGGGGGGAGGCGGGTAGCACGGGGCATCTCCTGGTTCCCCTTGACGGGGGTCCTCCCACATTCTGAGCTGGGGCTCAGGCAAGGGGACCAGCAAGAGCCAGTCCAGAGAGGGGCGTCTGCGTGAGCCTGTCGGCCCTTGTACACGTTTCCAGGGCTGCTGGTGGACGACGTGGCCATTGTGAAGCCTTCCTTGCACATCCGTGAATTACAGGGAGGGCTACCCTTCCCGCGTTTTGCACAAATTGGTTGGGTGGGGGCAGGGAGGGGTGTGAAGGGAATTGAGGACGTCTGTTCAGGAGGCGAGCAGCCTCGCTGCATTTGTTGCATTGGTTTTTCAGGGAGCACGTCAGCCTCTTTCTCTGGAGCCAGGCACTTCCATAGGGCATGATGGAGATTCATAAACAGATAAACGCAGCTCCTGGGTGGGGACATACACGTGGGTATAGCTCATGCTGTCTCACCACCACCAGCATCTCAGAAGGGGCTGCAGGTTTGTTTGTTTGTTCTTTTTTCAGACTTCAGTTTCACCCTCTTGGCTGCCAATACAGATAGGTTGAAAGCCAGAGAAAAGTCAGGGGCTGCCAAGGTCATGCTTTGTAACAATGTCTTTGAGGCAGATGGCACGTTCCCAGGGGCGCCATGAACAGGGCAAAGATGGCGTGTGTGATTCAGGAGCCAGTTCTTGGGGCTGGGTATGAATGGCTATGAAACATACCGAACTCCGTGAAGGGCAGTCCCACTTCTAGAAGCTCATTTACGACCTAGCAGCTAAACAGCGTGATCTCGGAACATTCTCTGTATTTTGGTCAATCAAGTGGTCTAATGAAACCTCGCCAGTTCCAGAAAGCATGTGGGTAATTAGATGGTCATGGATGGTTTAACTGGAATTTGCCCTTTTGTGTGGGCGCCTGGCCCTCCCAGCCCCCATTTGGCCATTCTCTCCTCTCTGCTTCCAGAAGACACAACAGTTTGGCTAAGCTCGGGCCTTAGTGCGATCTTCTAGGAAGACCAGCCGGTTGGGGTTTGATAGGTTTACTCTGGAGAGTCCTGGGGGGAGGTCTGGGGAGACGGAGACTTGCTAAGGGAGAAAAGTGCGTGCCAGATCGACTACCCTGCCTCTTTACCTAAAATTTGTTACGGAAGGAAAAGAAATCCCGTCCCCGCACCCCTTGGACCTTTATTTCAGCTTGGGCTGGTGAAGGCATTTTGCCTGCCGTTGGGGAGTGATGGGCAGGGCTTATAGCAAACCTGTGTCGACTCCAGGACCTTGTGCTTTGGTCTGGGAATGCGGACCCGTGGACTGAGAGTCAGAGGGTTTCTCTGGCCGGTTGGGGTCCGTTTGTGAGTCCTCAGAATAAGCAGGCGCACGGATATTCATACCTCCTCCCTGTGGCATCTGTGCCTCTGTCTGCTCTGTTCTCTGTGGGCCCCCCTCTCACTGTTGAATTGAATCTAGTATTAAAAGATAACATAGTTTCTCGGTGGCCCTTTAAAAAGAAAAGAAAAAAGCCCGGCTTCCTTGCTTCATCTCCTTTATGTACCGTGGAAATAGACAAAAAGCACATTTAGTTAAAGGCTTGATTTATGGCACGAGGAATTTATGGTAAAGAGATTCTGGAAAGTGAGGAAGCTGAATGGAGACTGAAAAAACATGCTAAAAACGTGGCTGCCAGGGTTTGGGAGTGGGGAAAAAAGAGCTTGTTTTAGACTGTTCATGTTTATTGTTGTACATAACTAAATGATCTCTATCGATGGACTATTTTAAAATTAGATAAAAAGGAAACCCAGAATTGAAGAAGCATATCTGACAGGGAGGATTATGATTTTGTGCCAAAGAAAAATAGCGATCATCTAACATTGCTGCAGAAGTAGGATTCAGAGGTGGACAGTGGATTTCCTTAAGGAGTGTGGTCCAAAGGAGAGAAGCTCCAGAAACACGGTGTTCCACGGAGGAATTGCCTGCAAGGGGTCGGGCCAGCCCTGCAGACACGTTAGCACGCGGAGGGAAACGGAGTGAAGAGAAAGCCAGTCCTATTTTACAGTCCCAGAGGGGATTTTAAAAGCATAGTAAAAATGCACGGGGGTAAAATGAAGATATACGTCCACAGACAGAGTGATTGAATTCTGTCGTTTCTTACACTTGGGGCATTTTCTTCCCTTTTTTCTCTTTGTGTGTTTTACAAAAGTATTTTCCAGATCTGTACATGGAATCTAAACCTCTGCACTTAATGTGAGCAAAATTTCCATAACTTTAATCATAGTGACAGCAACTAAGTTTGGAAAGGTTTTCCATGTTCAAAGCTCTCACCTTAAAACCTTGTTGGAGACAATCTGTTTGTGGGGGAAGATGTATATGGGTGTGAACTTTCGTCACGGTCTGTGGGCCAAGATTCCTTTGGGGTCACAGGTTAGCCGCAGAGCAGTTAACTTCTGACTGGTTGTTTCGTTTTTCTTTCTGAAGCGGCCTCTAAGCCCTGTTTGTCATGAGGACTTTCTTGCTCTGTAGCTTTCCTCTTGCCCTGGGACCATGCCCTGACTCCTGGGTCCTTAATTTCTGGGGTTTGCTTTTTTGCTCACTGGAGCCCCGGCGCATCCTGGCTGTGAGCAGAGGATCTAGTCTTTCACACCATTAAGGCAAGTCCTGCCCTTAACGCCGCCGGTGGGGTTTCTCTCTCCCCCGTTGCACACCATGTCACAGGAGCTCACACACAGAGCAGCCTTGGACTCCAAGTCCTCGGGCTTCCCCCGGGGAGGGGCCCTCTGAGCTCCCTTGGATCTGAGCAGCAAATGACTCTAAAAAGATGCTAAGAGAAACCCTTGTGGGGTTGGTAGCGAAAGTTGACTGAGCTCCCAGCAAGCACCAGGCCCGGCACCAAACACTTTATGGGTGTGACGTCATTTTACCATCACGGTCATTCTGTGATGTGGGAACTGTTCCGGTCTCCCTTTAGCAGGTGAGGAAACCGGAGCCGAGGAACGTCAAGTGACTTGCCGAAGCTCTCACAGTAACTGTTGGAACAGGGATCCCACAGCCCGCGGTGGTCAGGGTGCCGCCACCGGCTCACGGCCCCACATTATAAACAGTTTGCAGGCGAAGGGCACCAGCTAGGGGTGGCTGCTTGGCTAGGGGAGGTCACTGGGTACCCACACGGGAGGACGCAGAGACGCCCCCGCACCCAGCCTCTAGCCCAGGGAAGGGGCGACAGCAGTGATCTCGTCATTTTAACTCATTTTAGAAGTCAGTGTATTTTAAGCATTTGCCCTGTTTTCCGCCCCCGCCCAGTGCCATGCCTCAGTCCAGATTCTCTTTATTCTTAAAAATATTTTTGTCATTAAAGAAAAGTGCTTTGTTTTCGTAGAACGTAAAAGAGATACATATGCATGGGAATGAAATTCAGATGGTTTAGGAAGTTCTGAAATAAGACATAGTCTACCCGTCCCTCGGCGTCCTATAATCTCTCTCCCCAAAGGTGACCACGGCTAAGGCTCTTATATGTCCTTCCTGAGGCTTGTTTTCAGTGCCCGTGTCCTCACACCTTGCCGTGGGAAGGCTACTCCTCTGCGTTGTGTCCTGAAGCCTCAACCGTGTGTGATGTGCGGGGACGTGGCAGGGAAGGCCAGACGGGCCTCTTCACCCAGAGCTGCACCCCCCATCACCGCCCCAGGGGTTTCTCCCTCACCACGATCCCAGCACACCATGCATAGCAGTTCTGGCCACCCTGCGGTCCAGCAAGGAGGGCTACGCTGCTGGCCTTGGAGGGGGTGTTCGTCTGTGAAATCTGCCAGCCCTCGTCTGGTTGGGGCTTGTAACTGTCTCATTGCCAGGCTGACTTTGACTGCTGTTCCGAATCTTCTTGGCTGTCATCTTCAAGCCCGGTTCCCACTGCAATGAGTGGTGATTTTTGCTTCTTCACGTGGGAGACCTTTTTGTCTCTGAGAACACCAGTCTCCTTTTGCATCCATAGCTCAAAACCGACGCAGGGCGTTAGGATTTGGGGAATTATTTTTCCCCCAACTTATTCCTTGAATCTTTCTGAACCCTTCTCTGCAGTTGGAGCTCAAGACATATATATGTGGTCAGTGAAGGCTGTCGAGGTCTTGAGGACGTTCCTGGTGGGCCCTGCAGCTGAGGTCAGCGCATTGCGGAGGTCGTTTCCACGGGCTTTTCGTCTTTTTCTTTTTGCTTCTGCTGTTTTGCCTCTGTGGCCCAGACACTTGGGTGTGAAGCCTCAGCCTCTTAGAACCATATCTATTCATGAGGCCCCTCTCAGCTCCAAAATTAATGATTGTTCAGTTCCTTAAAAAAAAAAATTATTTACTGTGCTCACGGTGAATAAACATTGATCATACTGTCTGCATAATAAAATTTAGGAATAACAACCTTTGACAAAAGACTGCTCAAAAGGCTCAGAAATGTTTTCATGGACATTTAAAGAGATAATAGAAATTCTGTGTTAAAAATTGCCTACTTCTTGATATTAATACGAAAACCAACTTCCTGTTCCTAAAATGATTCCCTCCAAATCCATTCTTCGACATCTTCTCAGGTCTCCTACCTGCTTTTTAAGGGCAGTCTGGGTTTAAAAAGGAGAGAATCAACATTTTTTAAGTAGGACGTTCCCAGGAAAGTACAGTCTTCTGGTTCCCTGTGGGAATGGTCCAGGCTCCACCTTGAAAGTTCATCCCCATTAAATATGTTCATCTTTACTTGGTCCTTGCCACCTCGATTTAAAAAGTGTTTGTAAGCAGAGCTGGGAAGATGGGTTGATGTGGGCAGTCATGCAGGGGACAGAACCACGTTTGAGGGGTCACGTCAAACCCCCGATTCCAGCTCTCTCGGGCCAGGGTGTTGTTCACGGTTTGGAATAAGGTGATGGTCAGGCAGCCCGCGATGGTGTTTTCCTTTACAGAAACCAGCACGGGGAAGATGATATAGTTAAGAAATAACCATTTTATCAAATGCAGACTATAATGGATTAGAGTAAATGAGAAAACTCGGTGAAACCCTGCAGGCTTCCCTGGGGGAGAGGAGCTTTCCCACGAGATTGTGAATAAAGAGGTACTTTTCTTTCCCTTGACTCTTCCACTAGTTTCTGAAACTGAAGTTGACAAGAGGCAGTTGATTTTCTTCAAATGGCCTGGGCATCAACCAGTTCCCAGAAGGACTAGGGAGAAGCAGATAGTGGTCCCCAGTGCCTGGGTCTCTGGTTACCTTGAGTCAAGGCACGTGGAGCTACTGGAATGCTTTTCACATTCAAATCCTAGAGCTAGTTCCTTGAGGTATTCTGCTTACGTTTCAAAAGATAGAGCTGATTGAAGAGCCGATTTTCCAGAAGTTTTTGTGGAATCTCACAAGCACAGCACTGATTCACCATCCCTGCTGGTCTACGGGCAGGAGATTGATAATCCGGGGCTCCAGTACAGGCACAGGGAAGAGGCAAGAATGAAGCCCATGGGGTCTGCCTGTATGTCCTCAAGTGATTATCTTGAGGAATTGGGACAGAAGGAAGACATTTTTTATCAGGCACTCTCTAAAACTGTTGTTTGGAAACCTGGCCTTAGGCCCGTGTAATTTGGATGCAATCTAGCACATACTGCATGGATGGAAAGACAGAGGAGTTGGAATCCAGGGTTTTGGTCCTCAATTCACGACTTTGGCCAACCCTCACCTTCCCACCTTTCTAAGAGCTGACTGGCTGGCAGGGCTCTGGCCGGCTTCCAGCCTTCGCAGGTAGAGCCAGGATTACATCTGTGTCTTTGTATTTTGTATCCAGGTTTCTGCTGAGTCCAGCTCCTCCATGAACTCCAATACCCCACTGGTGAGGATTACAACTCGCCTCTCCTCGACAGCAGACACCCCCATGCTGGCGGGGGTCTCCGAGTACGAGCTGCCAGAAGATCCAAAATGGGAGTTTCCAAGAGATAAGTGAGTACTTCTGTGGGGCGCATCGCTGGTGGGGGCTGAAGTATAAAATGGGGATATTGGGCTGACACAAAGAACTAATTCTCTCTCTCTCTCTTTTTTAATAGTTCTTTTAAAACAGAGCTACTAAGCCATGGCTGATCCCCAAACAAAATGGTACCTTGGTAGCATTTTTTTTTTTAGCTTTCTAGTTAATTCAAACCCAGTCAAATGGAATCAAAGTGGGATTATCCCATTTATAAAACAGAGTTGACATTCTAACTTCTGGTTCCTAGAACGTGTCTGTCCTACAGTTCATTTCCTTAGAGAAATTAGGTCTAGCATATAAATTGCCTTAAGAATCTTCACCCAGTGTTGCTGTTTTTAATAGTTATTAATATAATATTGGGCTAGAAATCTTCAAATACGGTACCTGACATCGAATTTCTTGTGGTCCCTAGTATTTTCCTTATCGGATGATATGGGTGTGTTCCAGTCAGATGTTCAGTCAAAGTGTGGCCACCTGGGCTCTGCTGAAGGCATTGTTGGGAGCTGTGTGTCTCTTCAAGTTCAGGGACTGAACTGGCTTCAAGTTCAGGGACTTTGGATTCTATTGGGCTGGATTGGAATCCCGGCTCTGCCAGCCAGTGGCTGGGCAACCTTGTGTGAGTTCCCTGATTCTCTTTGAACTTCATTTCTATGAAATGAAGGTCATGGTACAGACCTCCAAGGACTGAGCACAGTTCTTGGCTCATGTGAATTTCCCTTCCTTCCATTTCCCTTCATAACCTGAGAGATCTGAACTGCAAATCTCAGCAAGATGGCAGAACTGGGCATCGAGTCAGTGGACAGATCTTGGAGTACCAGCCCTCCATCTTCTAGCTAGGGACCAGCCCCCAGACTCGCCTTCTGAAATGAATACGATGGTCATTGAAGGGCTGTCAGCTCATTTCCAGGGTCTCTCTTGTAGTAATCAGAGTCCAAACAGCTTGAGAATAATGGAAGGTAGAAATCGCTGACTATACATCTGCATCAAATCAGCTGGAATAAACTTTTGACTTGCTCATGTACAGCAACCCTATTGGTCTTGACATTTGCACTATCTCCGTGAGATTATGTCAGAGAAGTGTCTAATTACTGGAGAAGGAACTCATACACAAATTTGGAAATACAAAGATAAGCTCTTCCAGGGTCTGGATATCATGTGCTCCCTTTGGAAGGAGAGAGAGCTTCCATGGCACTTGTAATTTCGATTCACACAGCTCCAACCAGCTTTGTTTTCTAATGGCTCGTTACTTTAAATAATAAACAGCTCATTTATTAATGTGCAGCATACATTAGAACCAAATTACTGTACCGATATCATTCTGTTAGAGTGTTAATGGAAATGATTTCCAGTTTGTGTACTGTTCATTCATTCAGTACTTGTTTACTGAACACTTACCAGTGAGGTACCAGAAAAAACAAAGAATGATTTCTTTACCTGTAGAATGTGGAAAGGGGGTGTTTCTCGTGAGCCCCCTCAGCTCCCTGGTTTGATCAAACAAGTAGGTGGGTTAATGTGCACATTCCTATGGATATAGGACTGAGTTTGGGAGCTGTGATCATACTTTAAGAAACTGCAGTGCTCAGGTTCAATCAGTGGTTTTTGCCACCTGTGACACCACTGGCAACAGCGGGAGTCTGTCTGTTAGCTCCCACCCGGGGTACCCGGAGTGTGGAAAATCTGAGTGCAAAGCATTTCAAAATAGTGTTTAGCACAACCGTAGGTGGAGCAGATTTCCAATGAATGAAGGCCATTTAGAAGCAGTTTATTAGATCAGAGGCAGACGTTATACAAAGAAGGGATTGTTATGCTTGTAGCAGCAGGGCAATAGGACATAAATTAGTCATTTTTCCAATGCAAATGTTTATTTTCTGCCAAGATATTAAATTTAATTTTAGCTCAGGATAGAAAGGGAATGACCTCAGCATAGCACACACTGCCCTCGGTCTTTGCTGTGACTTTTGCAAACCATTGCGTACTTACCAAAAATACTGCTTACTAGTGGCAGCTTGGTACTTTGCTGTGTTATGCTTAGATGAAAAAACCACATTCATAAGTGTTCCAAAGTCTCTTCCATTCAGTTGGTTTCTGGAACGCCCAAGGAGTCTATATGGCTATTAGTATGATGTATGTAGAGCTTCTGAGCTTAGAAATTAAGTTTGTTGTGATCACTTTGGATTTCTTCATTATTAATTTTGGGTAGTCATAAGGATTTCTAAACTATTATGTCAAAAAAAAATTGCCCCAATTTCTAGCATTTCCTTTTTCCTTTAATGAAAAAATAGAGATTCCTTGAAATGCGTTTAAGATTCATATCTTGTAAGTTGGCCCAGAATGTGACCGTAAAATCCATTGGTATTCGAATAATAGCGATTTTTAAAGACATCACAGAGACAAAAAATAACAGCTTTAATGGTTTTCTTTGAGATATTCTAAATGATGAAAATTCGATCGGCTCAAGATCAAAAGCTCCTCGTTCTTAGCACTTAGGAAGGCTGACCACCTCACTTGCAACGATACCGTCCATAAAGAAAATAAATCGAGAATACAAATGTGAAATTCAATAGCTGTTCCAGCAGTAATTGACATTCTCCAAAACGTCACTAAGAAAATACTCAAGCGCATGTGTACCCCAAGTCTCATTAGTTCCATATGATAAATGCTCCATGCTTTTGTAAGCCGCTGAAAGATTTTTATATTGAGTTCAGGAATTTCCCTCGCTACACCAGATGCTGTTTGCTAATCCTCTCTTTACACATTTAGGCTGACGCTGGGCAAACCCCTGGGAGAAGGTTGCTTTGGGCAAGTGGTCATGGCTGAAGCAGTGGGAATTGACAAAGAGAAGCCCAAGGAAGCAGTCACTGTGGCCGTGAAGATGTTGAAAGGTGAGTGGGGCGGAGGTGGGGAGGGTGGGGGAAGGGAGGGGTGAGGGCGCCTTATCAAGAATGTTCCTTTTGTGGCATGTGAACTCTATCATGGCAGGGGGTTAGAGAGCACATAGTTGACCTAGGGGTTGAGAAGTTTTCAGTATAAATCAGCATCTTGGACAGACTATTTATCTTGAGCTATGTGCACTTATAAAAAAGAAAAGCCAGTTGTATTGGAAACTGGCAGCCTAATTCCCTTTATATTTGTACGTGCTTAGAAAGTATCGATTCACGTAGAATTGATTAATTTAGATGAGTATTGGTATGTCGGATTCAGGACGCAAACCTTAATTTACAAATGAAGGAAAATTGGCCGTTTTAGAGGGAGGAAGGAGGCTCAGGGAGAGGAGGACACACTTACTCCTTTGCAGGAGGAACAAAGCAGGAATGACGTTGTCTGTGGGAGTCGCTTGGGAAGCTGAAAGGGGACTCACCGGATTGGTGCTGGTCTAGAGCTTTCTGGGACGTGTGAGCCGTTACCCAGGGATGTAAACGTCGAGTGGCGTTCGTGGGAGCCTGAATGTCTCTGCATTAACCTTCCAACCCTGCTTCATGCCTGCGTCCAAGGAGCTTAAAGAACTTTTAACCATTAACTTCATCCTCCCACAGTGTTCTTTCATGAGAGGAGTTATAGGGAATGGTTGCATTATAATTCCCATTGTAGGCATCTCAGAAAGGACACCCCAAGCTGAGTTTTTCCCACGTGTCCCGGAGGAGAGAGGTCTGTTCTCAGGACATGGGGGGCCTCACGCATTGTGGACGCCCCGGGGGCTAGGCTTTTTCTTTCTTTCATGGGTTTTTGTGGGATAGTCACCACGTCTCTCCCTGAGGGGAGGGAGCAAGGTGGAAATAGTCAGAAAGGTGTTGGGTGTTTTCTTTCTGTTTGTTGTTTTAGCTATGGATCTGAATGGCTCCCAAGGCATACTAGGGTGTTTTGAGCTGCTCCCCACTTTGGGGTGCGATGCCTGGGAGGACTATGTTCTCCCACCCTGCATGTCTCAGCTCCACCAACAGAGGCAGCCAGCCCTCTGCCTGCATCCTGCATGGCCTGGGCCTGCCTCCCGTGCCTTTGCCTTGCCGAGTGGCAGGTGCAGAGAGCTGTGGGCTCCCACCGGCCGCCCCGACAGCCCCTGGCTGTGTACCAGGGCCGAGTATATGGAAGGCCCAGGCTCCCGGTCTCTGTGGACAGAGCTTCTGATTCGGTTTACGGAGCTCAGGGGGAGGAGGTCTGGGAGTTTTCTTTCTCCGGTTATTTCAAGGCTGGCCTTCCCTTAGGATGGAGAAGGACCTTAGCCACAGAGCCCTTATGACGTGGCCATGTTTACAGCCAGTGGGTGGCTCAGAGCTTAGAGGAGACCCCACAGTGTCACCGCAGTGGAGCCTCTTCATCCGAGGGGCAGGCGCTCAGTCCTCCACATGAGTCTGCGTGGACTTTACACTCCAGGCAATTGTGTTGCTCTTCCTTTTGTGAAGCTAAAAAGCTTTATGCACCATGGCTTCTATCCATGCCCTTACCTCATTTTTCATAGTAAGCCCAGATTTCCCCATATTGAATTAGCTCAAAGGGGGATACCTGGAGAAGAATCTTGCCACTTTTTGGAAGCTAACTGTGAGCCTGTGTATGCAGAACCTAAGCCGTTCTTGCTTGAAATTATGGAGCAGAGGTTTTTAAAACCTTAATTTTTTAGGAGGGGAATCCCAGCCCCTTTGGAAGCCCGTAGAAGGCATGGACCTTTGCCCCCTCAAGGTGCGCGTGCACACACGCACTTTTGTCCTCAGTACAGGGTGTCCTCTGAATCCAGCTGTGAATGCTCTGTGGGCTGCGAGGGCTCAGCTTAGCAGCACGTGGTGCAGAGAAAGTCTGAAGTGATGTGAAATGCTCCCAAACTCCTCTCCCTCTTCCTTCCCGGAAGTCCTCACAGTTGCTTTCAGGCCCCATGAATTTTGATGTGATTTTCTCAGGTACCTTAGGTCTGCCAGAGGATGGAATTATTTCACGATAGAGAAAAATGCCCCCTCGTTTGTGAGGTTTGCTGGAAAAGATTTGGCCTTGGCATCCAAGGCCTATATATTTGTTCTGACTTTTGACCCTGTTGACCCCAAATTAGCTATTCGACACGGAGCAGGGCAGTGCTGGGCCCTTTCCGCTTCACCAGTAAGATGATTTGGAAAGTTTTTCTGGTTCTAAAATTGACTGTCATGCTGTTTCAACCAAATTTTCATCAGCTAACGGTAGCAACCGACGGGTTAGAGGAAACTGATCTGTAATTTACCTAATGTTCCTAGATGATGCCACAGAGAAGGACCTTTCTGATCTGGTGTCAGAGATGGAGATGATGAAGATGATTGGGAAACACAAAAATATCATAAATCTCCTCGGAGCCTGCACTCAGGATGGTGAGTAGGAGGAGAAAGAGCTTTTATCCACATAAGCCAGGGTTCAATGCCAGCATCGTTTTAAAAATGGATGGACTCTTAGATCCTGCTCCTAGGGCCTCTCAAGTGCATGTTTAAAGTTTTCCTTAAAAACCCCCTCAGGGGGAATTCCCTGGTGGTCCAGTGGTTAAGACTCTGAACTCTCACTGCCTAGGGCCTGGGTTCAATCCCTGGTCAGGGAACTAAGATCCCACAAGCTGGGACTTCCCTGCTGGCACAGTGGTTAAGAATCCACCTGCCAATGCAGGGGACACGGGTTCCAGCCCTGGTCCGGGAAGATCCCACATGCCGCGCGGAGCAACTAAGCCCGTGTGCCACAACTACTGAGCCTGCGCTCTAGAGCTCGTGAGTCACAACTACTGAGCCCACGTGCCACAACTACTGAAGCCCTCGTGCCTAGAGCCCGTGCTCCGCAACAACAGAAGCTACCGCGAGGAGAAGCCCGCACACCGCAACGAAGAGCAGCCCCTGCTCACCACAACTAGATAAAGCCCGCGCACAGCAACGAAGACACAACACAGCCAAAAATAAATAAATGAAAGTAAATAAGTAAAAAAATTAGTAAAATCCCACAAGCCATGTGGTGTGGCCAAAAAAACCCCAAAAAACAAAACCCGTCAGGAAGTGTTCCTGGCCACGAACACAAAGAAGACGTTATGACTGTGCCTGGGTTCTGGGGGCGGGAAGGTGGGCATTGGGCGACTCTGGATGGGAAGGCCTATAGCGTCCTCCTGTTTTTAGGGTATAACCTGGAGGGTTTTTGGAAAAGGCAGCCTCCTTATGTTTTCGTTTTGTAAGTGCTAAGAGAGATTTCTCCAAATAAGATCCTGCATTTTGGTTGACAAGTTCTTCCCTTAAAGTGGGGATTGAGGAACCCATGTCTTGTTATGGGTACCAGGTGGCTGAGCTCCCACGAGTGGCCTGAAAGAGGGGAGACGGATAGGAAGGGGCACATTATCTTCCTCGGGGGAGCGAGACCCCTGACTTCTCTCGCGGATGATCTGTGGCACTTTGCGAATCAGTTTGATGATAATTAATAAACTTGAAAATGCCTGTCTTTGCCTCAGCAATTTCCCTTTGAGGTCTATACCAGGAGTCAGGAGACTTTTTCTGTAAAGGGTGATGATAAATATTTTCGAATTTGTGACAACTACCCACCTCTGCTGCCGCAGTGAGAAAACTGCCACAGACAATACAGAAGTGAATGGGCCACGCTGTGTGCCGGTAACATGTACACGCAGAAACAGGCTCGTCTATACCATGGGGAAATTATTGCATATATACAGAGACGTGCACAGCAGTGCTCACTGCACACTGTTTGCAATGGCCCAAACCCGGAAACAACCCCTAGGGGGATGGAGAAATAAATGTGGTGTATTTATATGATAGAATCTATGTAACTGTTAAAAGGAATGATCTAGGTCTATTTTTATCAGCCTGACTGGCTTCCAGAAAGATAATATGTGGGGGGAAAAATGGTGCAAAGCTATGTCTTTATTACTCATTGATGTGATTAAAAATAATACGTTGTTTATTGATACATAGGTATCTGTAAAATAGTTAAAATGCACTACAAGGACCAAATTTATGGTAGCTGTTGCTTTCCAAGAGGGCGCACGTGAGAGGCTGGGCGAAAAAGGGAAAGGGCACTCACTGTAGTATCGCTGTTTTATTTCTTAAAGACTGTTGAGTCTATCTCGACCAAGCGTCGGTTGTCATTTGGGGGAGATTAGAATGCAGGTGTTCTGTGTGTGCTTTCTGTATGTTTAAATTTTTAAAAAAAAATGATAAGGCACTGGGTTGTAATAAGTAAAACTCCTTTGCTGAGCTGCCCCAGGGCAGATCCGGGCTTCCCTGCCTCTCCAACTTGTGTTCTCGTCGTCCACAGGGCCGCTCTATGTCATAGTCGAATACGCCTCAAAGGGCAACCTCCGGGAATACCTCCGAGCCCGGAGGCCGCCCGGGATGGAGTACTCCTATGACATCACCCGCGTTCCCGAGGAGCAGATGACCTTCAAGGACTTGGTGTCATGCACCTACCAGCTGGCCCGGGGCATGGAGTACTTGGCTTCCCAGAAAGTGAGTCCTTCCCATTCTCCTTGGTTGGGTGGATTCCAGTGAAAAATGTCTTTGAAGAAAACAGACCATTGGGACGTGCTCATTTGCTGAATCAAGCCCTCGCCTGTCTTGTACGACCTGGAGACTGTGTCTTGCGTTATCCACATTGGGGTTTAATGAACTCTTTAAAAGCCAAAGCCTCGTAAACCAGTAGTGACACCACAGAGATGAGCAGAAGGGATGTCTCTTTTCGCAGGCACGGCTGGCTGTGGTCTGCCGGGGAGTCGGCTCTCCGGGTGGACGGCAGTTGGGTTGGGGGGGCGCTGCCTTTAATTCTGAGGATTTTTTGGCTTTATTTGTTTCGTGGTTATTGAGTCTTTGGATGTGGACTTCGGGTGTTGTCTTCATGGTTTTGAGTTTGAAATGACGTTAAATAGTCTAAGAACAAAGATCAAGTGAAGGGGTATTTCGGTAACATCGAGTGCTGGGTATCCGCTGGATTTATTTTGTCTCGTTGGCGGGGTGACCCTCTGCGGTTAGAAGCTGGCCAGGTCCCCTGAGGTGAATCGCCTGTATTCCGATCATGCCACACGCAGTGGACTTGAAACATCTGAGTTATTGTGAAAGCAGTTAGACAGGTGCCCAGACATCCCGTGGGGTATTTTGGACGGCCCAAGACACCCTTCCCTGGCCCACGCCTGGGGGGAAGTACAGACCTACCTTCTGGGGCAGAGGTGGGTCAGCTCCTAACCGCGCTGAAGCTTAATGCAGCATCAGGGATTCCTCTGGTCCCCAAAGAAGTAAGAGCCTCTGGTGGGCGTGGACCATCTGTCCCCTTGTGGCCCGGGCTGGGTCCTGGCCATGCCAGTCACATGAGTGAGCGAGGCAGCCCCTGTCACATCACACCGAGTAGGGATTTGGGGACCGCTGGCTGCACCTCAGCCCCTGCTGTCTGTAGCCATGTGGGAACACGGCCAGAGCCACCACATGTTCTGTTTTTTGTTTTTTTATTTTCAAGAGAGTCCAGAGTTGAAGATTTTTCAGAGCTTTTTTTTTTCCTGTAAGATGCCCCAAAGTATAGATTTTAGGAAACCGAAACAGGGTTGTGCGACTGTGTACACGTGCGTGTGCACAGCGGACTTTGCCAGCTGACAAGTCTTTGGCAGGAAAAAACAATCAGATCTAGAATGTGGGACATTTGACAAGACATTGCTTCAAAATGTCAGTGTCCCAAAAGACAAAAAATGCTGGGGCGACGGTTCCAGATTAAAGGAGGCTTAGGAGACGTGACAACTGAATGTCCGTGTGTGATCCCGGAAGGGATCGTGTTCTGGATGGGAGGTGGGGCTGCCGCTTTTATAAAGGACATTTATGAACAATTGAAATGTGAAATTGATAGGATAGTAGATAATGTGACTGTTTCAATGTTAAATTTGGGGGTGGTGATAGAGGTCTTGTGTAAGGTGGGAGGTATGTGCTAATGAGGTCTGCAGCTCACTTTTAAGTGGTTCAGCCATAAAACGTGTGTGTGTGTGTGTGTGTGTGTACAGGGAGGCTGGGTATAGAGAGAAAGAGGGAGCAAGGAGGCGTAACAAGTGAATCTGGCAAACCCGGATAGCTGTTCTCTTTCGCCTTTTCTGTAGCTTGGAACTATTGCTAAATAAAACCCTGCGGAGGCAGCCTGTCCGCAGGCTGCCTGTCCTGAGCCTCTGGTCCTGGTCGCCCTCTGTCCTCCTGGTGTGGGAGAGGGAGGAAGGATTTTTTGGACTCAGCAGGGCACTGCTACTAATCCAAAGTGGTGGGAGACTGGCCTGGTCATTTTATTAATCCTTCAACGAATATTCCTGAGCGTTCCTGATTTGGGTGCCTGGTATCCCGGGTCAGGTGACCAGGATGGACACAGTCCTTGGCCTCTTGGAGCAGGAACTATGGGGGGCAGCAGGTGAAATCAACAATAAATGTGGGCATAAAATAAGTGTGTGAAAGGCTGGGAACCGTGCTGTGGAGGAAACCGACGGTGTGAGGTCAGGAGCAGGGGGGACTTGGGAGGTTGCAGGGGAGGTGAAGGGCAAGCCCTCCCGCAGAGGGATGGGCTGTGTGGAGCCTCTAGGGCATCTGACTCTGCCCTGTGCTCTGGGCTCTGGGGAAGCCACCGAGGGGGAGTGATTTTGATCAGGTTTGAGCCGTAAAGCGGCTCCTGGGACCATGGTTTGGGCTGAGGTTTATTGGCCCCGATAGACACAAGGGAGGTAGGTTGCTTTGGGATATATTTTGCTATCAGGACAGCTAAGGGATTGAGTAGCTGTAGGAGGGAGAAGAGGAGGGATCAAGGCTGACTCCTGGATTTCCAGCTTGGGAAACTGGATGGTGGTGCAGCTTCATCGGGATGAGGAAGATGGGGGCATGGGGCGGTGGCAGGAATAGGTTCTGGCGGGAAATCCAAGGTACGTTTTGAACATGTCTGAGGGTCACTCAAGGGCAGGTGTCGACCGGGAAGCTGCGGGCTGAGGCTCAGCTCTGAAGGCTGGGCTAGACGCCGGAGCCAGTGAAGGAAGGGTAGTTTCAAGCCATGGGAATGGATGGGTTCTCCTTGGGTGGGGAGGTTGGGGAGAGACAGAGAAGAGGGGGAACAGAAGCCTGGAGTCAAACCCTGAGAAAACTCTCAAATCTAGAGATGGGCTGAAAGCACAGGAAAAGACAGAGGAGACGTGGTCAGAGAGGGTCAGAGAGGGAGGAGGGAACCCAGAATGTGGTTCACAGAGGCCCCAGGAGGAGTCTCAGGAAGGTGGAATAGGAGAAAGGAGCTGGTGGAGTCTGGCTTGTGGAGCAGTGGTGGGTCCCCCCCATACCGCCGAGGACGAGATCCTTCCTGCCTTGAAGCTGCTTGGTGTGGTGGAGAGAGAACCAAGAATCAGGTGAACTTGGCAAAATGGGGAAAAGGATACATTTTAGAATGACAAACTGAAAATGCCCTTATTAATAGTATTGTAATAATAATAATTATCATTATTACTAATCACTACCACTTTGTGAGAGCTTAATGTCTGCCAGGCATGGAGCAAGCATTTTACATACAGTATCGTCCATAACCCCAGAACAACACAGAAACAGGTGTGTTTAAATCCCCATCTTATGGATAAGGATGCAGGGGAGTGTTTGGAAGTGCCAGGAAAGCTTTGAGCCCAGGTATGAGGGAGTCACTGTCCTAATTTCTGAGTTGGGGACTCGTCAGCCTGGAGAGTAAAGTGGCTGGTCCCAGACCTGGCCTTTTTGTTCTCTACCCACCTATCCTGCTCTCAGGTATTCCCTGCCTCCCTGGACCGAGAAGAGGACCATTGAGATGCCCTGTGTTGGGGCTTTGTTTGCTAACCCAGGGTGGGGTAGAGGGGACAGAGTCCTGTTTCCTAAGGCTTTGTAGTTGTGTTTCCAAAGCTCTTTGCTGAAGGCAACCGGCAATTAAGGACCTAGAACAGGTTTAAAGCAGGTTCTAGACCAAGATCTTAAGAACGGTCCCCTGAGTGGAACATGCTTCCAAAAATGGAGGGCTTATTCCTGACAGTGGAAAATGAAGAAGCAGAGGACAGGTCAGCCCCGTCACACCCATTCCCTCCCAGTGGATGGCGATAAGTTTGTTAGAGACCCGCCTGAGGAACTGTTGGGTGAGACATCTGGTTCATTGCTGATGGAGTGTAATTAGGAATTCAGCTCAATGGACGTTTACTGGGTCAGGTTCTGTGCTGGGAATGTAGAGGTGAACCTGCAGTCCTGCCCTCGACCTGGGGACGCTGGGGGTCGACAAGTTAAGAAACTCCATGATGTGTACAGTAATATAATTAGGTGATGTGGGATTTGAGCCTTCTACCAGTTATGGAAGCCTTTCTATTTTCCGTGCAAAGTACACTAATTTTTCTTTTTTACAAAATCCTAAGGCCAGTTAAACCTCCCAGGTGTTGAACTTGAGCAGCTGCTTTTGTTTTTGTTTGCTTGGCTTTTCTTTTTTAGGAAGCTCTAACTTCCCCATCTGTAAAATGGCGATAATACCACCCAGCTCATAGGTTGCTATGGGAATTTAATGTGATCAGCTGCGCAGAGGCACCCAGCACACTGTCAGGGTCATAGAGGTGTTGGTTTTCCCTCCCTTAGCGACCCGTTGACCTTTGTTTATTGAAGAAATGGAACACCAGACAGTCCGAGAGCCCTAGTTATGTAAAATGGTCAGCTCTTTGCACTGGAGAATAACTCAGATTTCTGCAGATGATGGGAATTTGGCTTGACTTTGATTATTCTCTTTTTCTTGGTATTGGTTCCAAGTCTCTTCTTGTTCAGCCCAGAGGGTGGGCTTTGGTGTTTCCTAGCACCCTGGGATGCGGGAAGTTTGGTGCTGAGTTCTGGCTCTCTTGGAGAAAATGGGGGTCGCCGTCGTAGTGACTCTTGAGTTGAGCCCTTATGTGTGGTCAGAGCCCCACGCACAGGGAGTCAGATTCTTCTGACCACACAGCTTGCCAGACTCACAGAGTTGTGTCAGCAGGGAGCACACCACTGGGAGAGTTTGGCCCAGGGCTTGGAAGTTCAATTTGAAGAGGCCTCCAAAACCAGGAACACAGCTCCCGCCCCAGCTGGATCCCTGGGCAGCTTCTGGGAGCTCTCACATTTCCTGCTTCCATTCTGGCCGGGCACAGGCATGCCTGTGGGGCTCTCCTGCCGTCCCTTCAATGATCTTGGCCCATCCAGGGGGCCACAGAAGCAGATTAAAAACAAGGAATAGTTGGAGGGTGGGCAGAAAAAAATGATCCCGCATTTATTCTTCAGAGAGAGTTTGGTCTGCTCCTTTTTCAATGGGCCATGTTGCGGAGTATCAATGTCAAATCAGCCCCGTTTCACCCGTGTCAGATCGGTTGGTAAGACTCTCTCCTTCATATAATAGTTAGCCTTTGCCTAGAACCTGTGTAAAAGTGTTTGCTAGGGATGTTTGTTCACTTCTTTATACCTTACCATTTCCAAAACTAGGAGGTGATGATTTGGGACCCTAATTACCATGTATCCTGGTAAAATCTTGGTGTATTAAAGTACAGCTAAAACACTTTTAACAGCTTACAAAAACGTATCATTTGTAGAAGGGGAACACAGAAGTTATAATGACTAGAGCTTTCTGAGACCAAAGAGTTAGTATCGGAACCATAAATCAGCTGCCCTGTAGCAAGCATCTCAGCATCTGGCCCCCGTGTATGTGGCAGACACAGGTTGGGCCCCGTGTGGGGACCAGGTGTTGGGTGAGAACTGGACAGAGAATATGAATAGACAGGCATTGGCCTTCATATAAGCCTGGAACAGATGTGATCAGCTCCTTCAGAAACATAATTTGAGGGAAGCAGAGAAGATGCAATAGTGCTCAGTTTGAACACGGAGACCTGTTGGAAGGGTGATGAGACCCTGAACTAAGGGCTTAGCAGTGGGAACGGAGCCGGGTGGACAAATTGGAGAGGCATTTGGGGGTTGAAATCAAAAGAACTTGGGAGGAGTGTGTAAAGAATTCTGCTGTATATATCAAGAAAATGAGAATAGAGTAGAGACCTTGAATTTAAAGGTGCCAAAAGGGATGTCAATCTGGAAATGTCCTATTGAAAATGAGAATCTGGATCCCAGGAGAGAGGTCAGGTTAGAGATAGGGATTTGCAGATCTTCTGTATGTATCTAAGAATGGAAGCCATGTGGATATGTGGAAATATACAAAAGTAATGGGACAGGTCCTCTATTTTGAGGGAGAGAGAAGCTAAAGCCAAGGAATCTGAGGGATCGGGGAGAGAGAAAGAGTGAGCTAAGAGAAGGGATGGGTTTAGAACTCAGCGGGGGGACAGTTTCAAAAATGAGCAAGAAAGCAGCAGTGTCCGGAACTGCAGAGGGGGAATAATTGTGGCATTAAAAGAGGTCATTTAGGGCTTCCCTGGTGGCGCAGTGGTTGAGAGTCCGCCTGCCGATGCAGGGGACACGGGTTCGTGCCCCGGTCCGGGAAGATCCCACATGCCGCGGAGCGGCTGGGCCCGTAAGCCATGGCCGCTGAGCCTGCGCGTCCGGAGCCTGTGCTCCGCAACGGGAGAGGCCACAACAGTGAGAGGACCCGCGTACCGCAAAAAAAAGAAAAAAAAAAAAGAGGTCATTTAGCTGTTCATAATACGAAGGATACCAGTCAACTGCAGATAAAAGGGCATGTGTTTTCTTACCTACCTTTGCTCTTTGAAATAGTTGGGGCCTTGTTCTTTTATTTTAATTAGAAAAGAAATACCAATTTTTGATGTAAGATGTATTTTCTCTCTGCATTATAAGAAGCGCGTATGTTACCTTTTTATTCTTGTAGCATTTTGAAATGCGTTCTTTGTCGATTTCAGTGCATTCATCGAGATTTAGCTGCCAGAAATGTTTTGGTAACAGAAAACAATGTGATGAAAATAGCTGACTTTGGACTGGCCAGAGATATCAACAATATAGACTACTACAAAAAGACCACAAATGTAAGTTGTGGCAGTGATGAAGTGGGAAGGGGTGGAGAGGTGGCACGGGATGTTCCAGGTGAAAGGTGTTGCTCAGAGCTAAAAGGACCAATGCCTTTTTACTCCTGTTCGTTTGCCTTACTCTTTATGAACTTCTCAGTAAGCAAGTTTAGACTACAGTTAAGATACCCTTGGTAAATGTGAACCAGTCTTATATACAGAGTAGTCAGCAGCAAGAACCTTCGTAAGGCTCCTTGTCGAGAACTTTCCTAGCAAAGGTTAGAGCCTGGGAGTTTCTGGGTTCATTTTCACCTAGGAGTTGGTCAGGGCCTGCTAGGGAGATAGATGATAATGAGAACCCAAGGAAACGACATTTTATTCACGTGTCCAAATCTGTGCATCTCCCACGCTCTATGTAGTCCCAGTTGGAGCTTATTTCTGCGCTAATGACTGTCCAGCAAAAGCCATTAGAGTGTCAGCTCGTAAGATAAACAGGGCACAGCCCGGTTGAACCTGCTAAAATGAATCGGTTTTAATATATTGGTTTTTACATTTCTTCTACACTTGCAGGGCCGACTTCCAGTCAAGTGGATGGCTCCCGAAGCCCTTTTCGATAGAGTGTACACCCATCAGAGTGATGTGTAAGTAATTCCCTTGTCTCTGCCTTTTCCCTCGGGCTGAGCTGTAAAACTCTCGTACATTCTTTGCCTTCCTTCATTCTTTGGTCCCTGCTGCATTTCACACATGCAGAGAAGGTGCAGGAGCTGGCCTTAGAAAGGATGGATTTTATGGTAGGCTGGTAACCAATGCTCTGTTACTAATCTGCCCGGCTTCAAAGCGCACAGGAGGTGGAACCGCTAACCTGCTCCTGCCAGAGCGGAAGTTCTCCCCCTTGAACTAATTCACGGATGTGCAAGTACAAAGCTGCTATCTAATTTGCCAAGCTGTTGGCATGTTCTTCGCGCCCTTAAACTTTTCCTACTTGAGAGTAGTTTGTCATGTTTTCCCCGTCCTAGGTTTGTCCTCATAGGGGAAAGCTGGTTGGGACACGGTCCACTAGGATGATCTCGACAGGGCCCACTCCCTGTTTATCCTTTGAAAAAATTCTGATCTCGTCGTAGCATCCTTGATAATGTTACAGAAATAGAGTGCAAACTATACAGTATTCCTATTGTGATACACTTAAAGCTATTATTAGGGCCAGGCTCCAACTGGTATTTTAGAATTCCAGCTTTGGAAATGTGGTCGAAAGATGTTACCATTGTGAGAAACTGGGTGAAAGGTACAGAGGATCTCTCTCTGTTCTATTTTTTGCAAGTTCCTATGAATTAAAAAATCAGTTGAGCTATTCTTGTTTGTGTGGGTGGGAAGATTTCTGGGGCAGGCATGGATCCCATGCTATAGCCACTGGTCCTCTTCAGCAGTCCTAGAAGGAAAGTGTTACGATTCCCGGTTCTGCAGTGAGCACCCTGCCTGGATTGTGCTGCTCTTCTCGCTCTGCACAAAACCAAAGGCGGTTTCATTTCTGAAACTCAACAGAATCAGTGAGGGTGTATTTCCAGTGACATAGATAGACGCAGGATTCTCGGCCTGATCAGCTCAGGAATTGTGAGTCTCTTGAACAAGGCTCCGAATCCAACTGTGTGTCTCTGCACGGTCAGGTATAAATTGTGCCCCGTGAGATGTTTTCGCTTTCTTTCGTATGAAGTTTGTCTGGGGCACAGGGCTCCTCCATCCTAATCCCAGCCCGGCGCTAACTCCCTTCATGACCTTAGTAATTCGGAAAACTTCTGTGCCCTCAGATGGTCCACTGGCCACGTTGGGCAGCTGTTACCTCTCAGAATTAGCATGCTGGCCTTATTCTGTCAGCTGCTCGTACTGTAGGTCACAGCCCTGGGGTCAGGCACATAGGCCGGCGGCGGAGCTGGACAGGAGCATAAAGGGCTTTGCAGTTTCGAAGTTCATGTTTATAACACTTGCCTTAAGACAGAGAGTTTTATTTGAGAATGATGGAAGGAGGAAAAAAACCCCCAATCTCCACCCTCCCCTCTGCCCCCCAAAAGAGTGGTGGTTTACGTATCACTTGTCTGTTGATGGAAAATTCCATCGGAATAGCCTCTCGTTGTCGTCTGGGGATGCTCTTTGGGGGCAGGACGGGGCAAGTTGGATGAACTGTAGGAGGGCCCCGGTCAGTTGTCTTTGAACGTAAGAAGTAAGTGGGCGTTAATTTTCTTAACTGGGCGTGATTAGGTTTCTGTGATTGAGATGCATTACTAATGCCGCTTTCTCCCTTCTTTGCAGCTGGTCCTTCGGGGTGTTAATGTGGGAGATCTTCACTTTAGGGGGCTCGCCCTACCCAGGGATTCCCGTGGAGGAACTTTTTAAGCTGCTTAAGGAAGGGCACAGGATGGATAAGCCGGCAAACTGCACCAATGAACTGTAAGGGCCGTCGTCTCTCCCGATGCCCCAGGAGCCCCTGCCCGCCAGTGATGCTTCTCCTGGGTGCTTTGGTTTTCTAAGGCCCCTGGTTTTTTAAACATGTCCTAAGAAGAAGAATTGCTGAAACTTTCTGGGCCCAGTCCTGGAACTGAGATAGAGAGCTCCATGGACAGCCCTGACTGTCCAAAAGAAAGAGCATCCTTCTGAGGTGTATGGAACGAGCTTTAAACCACAGAGGGTGTCGGGCTGCCCGGCCGAGGGCTCCTGACTTCACACAGCGAGCCCGGTGATCTTCCTGGGCCACTGTACTGTGCCTTGCTGTTGTCAAAGTGACAGGAAGGTACATCAGGCTTCCCACATACACAAGCTCAAAAGCCCTGGGGCCGCCCCCTTTCCTCATGGGCTGTGCCTGGCCCCTGCACGGCGAGTAGTGGAGAATGGGTGCTTCTGCAGCCTCTTCGTGACCATTGAAAATTGCTATTATAGATGGACCTCAACCACATTCCTCAGGGCGAATGAACTAGCATCTGGTTACCTCTATTTTACCCATATTTTAGTGCAGAGAATTAAAAACTTGTCCAGGTGCCATCCTTAGAGTACCCGATCTGACTCTAAAACCATGAGCTGGTTTCTAGCAAAACCTACCCCGCACTTTAAGTGGAATTACACTGTGTTGGTGACATGGGTCTTGCACAGTAACGTCAGTGCTTTATAAAGGAGTCTCTCCTTCCAACCCTCAGAATTGACTAAGAAGAGGGATTGTCCCAGAGACTGCGGTCTCTTGGGTATCGTTTCACGGGATTTTATATCAGTCATCCCATGAGTGCTTTTCGGTGTACAGTGGACATCTGATGAATGGCCACATTTTATAGTATGTTATATAAAGGCATTTATTTATTTATTTATTTATTTTAACATCTTTATTGGAGTATAATTGCTTTACAATGGTGTGTTAGTTTCTGCTTTATAACAGAGTGAATCAGCTATACATAAACATATATCCCCATATCCCCTCCCTCTTGCGTTTTATTGTGTTCCTTGTCATTCCTGGTGCTTTTGCTGCCTTAGAGGGTCTGTCGGAACCCATCCTCAAGATAAGGCCTGGGAACCTAGGCCTATCCAAGAGTTAATCAGGAAGTGAAGGTACAGCCCAGTGACAGCAGATTAATTCATAAGAACCTTGCCTTAAAGTTGCAGTTTTCAAACTTCAGTTTTTTAAAACTGAGGAACCTTTGTTCAGAGTGTCAGGCAGATAACAGTAGAGCAGCTTTGGTCCAGGCAGGGGTGTGTGGGGAGGGAAGACCGGATTCCCGCCTGCTCCTCCAGGGCTCTTCCCACAGTGTGCAAAAGCACCGTGGAAATGTGATACCCTATTATAAGTCACTGCCACAGGGATACCAGAAGTCAGCCGTGAAAACTCATGGAAGTGTCTCTTTTGATGGCATATATACCTTCCTAAAACGTTTTGGTGAACGTGATGTTTTTGTAAATCCAAGTGCCTTTCAGGGGAATCAAGCAGTGCCTCTTTTGGCAAAGTGGATCCCACCCCCTAATTTAGCTGCTAGGGAACTTCTGACACATTTTCGTAATTGAGGACATCCCTCCATATTGACTATTAAGACTGGCTTATAGCCATGCCCCCTAGTATTTAGGGATTTAATTCACCAAGGAAACCCATCTCTTCCAGGTATATGATGATGAGAGACTGTTGGCATGCGGTGCCCTCACAGAGACCCACCTTCAAGCAGTTGGTAGAAGACTTGGATCGAATTCTCACACTCACAACCAACGAGGTAAGAACCTCCTTCCAGAAGCCCAGGGTCCTTGCTTGGGAGACCAGCACAGTTTTTGAAATGTAGCCTCCCCTGTTGGACTCTGGGGTATAGTTTATCCTTGTTCCACAGGGGTCAGACAGAGTGAACCTAAGTGTTCCTCCCAAATCCTGACTTTTCTCAGAACTACATCTTGAGAGTCCTGTCTCACAAAACCAGAGACAGAGGACCCCACCTGAGGCTGCCCCTCACTGTGGCATGTGGGTGGTGGGTCCAGGGTGCGTATATGTAGGGGGATGGGGAGAGGAAAGAAATGTCCGACTGCAGTGTTTGGGTTTGCGTGGGAAGGAGCTGGGGTTTCTGTGCTGGTTGGATTCCTTGCCCTGGTCATTAGGGTGAGGGCTGCTGATGGTCCATTACTGATGAGCTTGATGGGATGCATTGAAGTTGTGCCATTCCAGCTTCTACATGACACATTCCAGCTTCTATATAATGATGTGACCCTGCCTGGTCACAGCGTAAATGTACACAGAGTTTCCTTTAATGAGTGACTTACAGGATCTTTAAGTGAAAATTCATACCTTTTGTTAAAATATTTATTTTCTAGAAAATATTTATAATCTATACCAACAAAAGAAACCCTTTTTTCTCACTCATTGTCCAAACTCGGCCATGTCAGTGGCTGCTTCACCATAAGGAGAGAGTCATCTCTGGTTGTGGGAACAAAGTGGTCTGAGCAGGAAAGATGATAAACCCATCAAGGCCAGAAAAACCCCACAATAGGGAGAACTTATTAGTGAATGAATTAGAGATATTTAATGAGGATGTAGAATAGTGTTCCTCCAAACAGTGGGGGGGGGGGGGGGGGGGGAGAAAAACCCTACAATTGTCTTAATAACAGCAAAAAAAGGTTAAAATTGCCTAAATATTTTAGAAGGAAAAGAATACCTTTATTTTAAAATAATGCACTTAATAGTTTCAGACTGATTTTTTAAAAAAATAATCAAATATTGTGATTTGAAGCCTCAAGCCAGCAATATTATCTGTGCGTCTGACTGTAGCTGATAGAGGGAGAGATTGCATTTAAATGAATACAGCTGACCTTCAGAAGTTGAAAGGAACAGTTCAAGGGAAAAAAAAAAAAAAACACCAACTTTCTTCTCCTGCCAAAATTGTTGTTTCTAGTATAAGTTCCTTTAACCCTAGACTTGGAATCCACTGATACCCGTAGTTTTTTTTCTTTTTTCCCTATCAGATCTGAACGTTTATGGCTTCAGTTAGAAACTGGGAAAGCACTAAAGTTGCATTTTAATGATCCTGTGTCCGTGCTCTATGCTGTTTATTTATATATTTACATTAAAAGTGGGCCCATTTTCACCCTGAAATTTACATCTAGCATCCTAAAATTAAAAAGCAGAATGCCATATTGTCTAACGGATATAAAAATCGAAGTTTCTTTCCTTCTGAAAATCATTACCATATGCTGGAGAAAATTGGTTCCATTTAGGACAAAATTTCATTTTTATCATTGTAAGCAAAAAAGTTTTCTTTTGATGTGGTGGGCGTGTTTGTTTCCAGTTGTGCAGTTCCTCCTGATGTTGTTGGAACTGACACATCCCCCATTCTTGGATGGGGACTCTTTTTCTTGCCAAACCTGGTGATGAATTACAGGGGTGGTTTGGGTTTTTTTTTTTTTGTCTTTTAAAATGTATAGTCGCCAACATTCTGTGGGCTCTTTTCTGATAACACTGAGGCTGGTTGTGCTGTGGTCTGCACTTTTTGCCCCCCTTCAGCAAAACCATGTGTCATAGTATTCTCCTTGGCTTTTGGGGGTGTGAGCAGAAGCACCCCAACATGCTAGCCCAGTTGAGGCAGTGATGCCCAGAAGTTCCCCAGTTTAGAAATCTTTTCATACTTTGCAGACCTTTGCTGTCAAGGGCCAGACAGTCAACTTTCAGCTTTATGGGTTTCTTTGTGGGTTTCTGTAGCAACCACTCAACTCTGCCATTGTAGCAGGAAAGCAACCACGGACGATGTGTAAATGAATATGTCTGTGCTTAGATAAAACTGGATGGACCCTAAAATTTAAATTTAATGTGAATTTTGTTATTTTACATAGTTTTAATACAATGAGATGTTATTCTTCTTTTGATTTTTTTCCCAACCATTTCAAAATGTTAAAAAACCGTTCTTAGCTCATGGGCCACACAAGAGCAGGCAGTAAGCTCTCACCTTGTCTCAAGTCGGAAGCAATGTTATCTGGGGGCCATCGGGTGGGCTTTCTGACAGCAACACCGATGGATACTTCGGGGAGCAGAAGAGCCCTTTTTGAATTTCAAACCTTCAAAACGTTAAAACGCAACCTGCATTTTCCTAAACTGTTCTCCAACAGTCCATTGTGGGTGTAACAAACACGAGTATATCCAAGCCTTTTTTGAACCTGTTTACATTTTCAACTCAGAGAGCTTCTGAGAGTAATGAATTGCATCTGTGAAATTACCTGCTGAATGAAGACATATTCCCCTTAAATTATCCTGGAAACTACAATAGTAAAATGTAATTCGTGAAATAAATATTCATGGTCTCGGCTATGGAAAGGGGTCCCGGGCATCCACAACATCTTCTGTTTTTTCCATTTTGCTGGGTGCGGATTTGAACCGTGTGGTCTAACAAGCAGGTCCTTGGGTCTGTGCCCGTCGAGGTGACTGCTCAGCTGGGTGTTAACATTCCCTACTTGCTGATAGTTCATTTGAGATGGCTTGAGAAGAAAAGTGAAGGGCAGCCTAGAGGAGATAAAGTTGGGGTCTCAAGGTGGTCTTTGTGGAAGCCGGGGTGGGCAGGTCTCAACCTGCTGGGGGTGCCCCCATGTTGTCCCAACTCCCATATCAACGTCTCAAGAGCCTGCGTTTGAAATAAAAGTCTTCTCTTCGCTTCTTTCAGGAATACTTGGACCTCAGTCAGCCTCTCGAACCGTATTCACCTTGTTATCCTGACCCGAGATGAAATAAAACGTCTCTCTTCCCTTCTTTCAGGAATACTTGGACCTCAGTCAGCCTCTTGAACAGTATTCACCTAGTTACCCTGACACAAGGAGTTCTTGCTCTTCGGGAGATGATTCTGTTTTCTCTCCGGACCCCATGCCTTATGAACCCTGTCTTCCTCAGTATCCACATAGAAACGGCAGTGTTAAAACATGAATGGGCTTGTCCCCCGTCCGCAAACAGGGCGGCACCAGGAACCTAGCTGTACTGAGCAGGGAGGCCCTGCCTCTGGGAGCCTGTTGTCTTGGCTTGTGTGTGTATATGCATCAGAGGAGTAAATAATTGGAAAAGTAATCAGCACACGTGTAAAGAATTTGTAATCTTCACCAGGAGAAGAAGAATGTTTCTGGGGCAGTGGACTGCCATGGGCCATAACGTTCTGATGACCCACTGTGGGTACTGGCTGTGGACCAGCCAGACTCAAGGCAAACATGCATTCTGCATTTCTTGTGAATTTTGTAATAAATGGAGAAAATATATGTCAGCACATACTTATAGAGCACAATTGCAGTATATAGGTGCTGGGTGTATGTAAATATATTCAAATTATGTATAAATATATATTATATATTTACAAGGAATTATTTTTTGTATTGATTTTAAATGGATGTCCCAATGCACCTAGAGAATTGGTCTCTCTCTCTTTTTTTTTTTAAATAGCTATTTGCTAAATGCTGTTCTTACACAGAATTTCTTAATTTTCACCGAGCAGAGGTGGAAAAGTACTTTTGCTTTCAGGGAAAATGGTGTAACATTAATTTATTAATGAATTGGTAATATACAAAACAATTGTTTATAGTTTTTTTGGCTTTTTTTGGTAATTTAAGTGACATTTCTATGCCGGCAGCGCATCAGACTAGCTAACCTTTTGCTTGGACTTATTAACTAGTTATCAGATCCTTTGAAAAGAAATATTCACAAACTAGGACTGATTTGGGGAAAATGAAGTTTTGATTTATTTGTGTTTCAACTCTGCTGTCAGATGATTGTTCTTAAACCACCTAAATGCCCATGTTAAAAAGAACTCGTTAATAAGAAGGCGTTTTGTTTTGGTGCAGCTCTGTCTTTGGGCCCATAAACGTTTAACTGGGCTCGCCAAGACAAATGGTACCACCGTTCTCTTAAAAAGATGCCTTAGTCCATTCCTCAAGGAGGGCCCTTCGTTGAGATGCTAGCAGAGTGTTCTGCTCTCCGGCAGCTGGCCTTCTGCCCCTGAGTTGCACGTTGATCAGATTAGCCTGTATTCTTCGGCGAATCTTCATAATGGCTTCCAGATTCATTGGCGACAGAGAAGCCTTTTAGAATCTTCATGTCCCATCGAAGAAAATGGAAACACCGAGTTGTTCTGCTGATAGTTTGGGGGATCCTTCCACCTTTTTAAGGAATTGCTTCCGCCTAGCAGGACCTCACCAAAAGAATCCCACGTAATGCCAACGTCAGAATACTGCCACGCTGTCCATTCTATATGAAAGTGCTGTGTTTTGCTTTCGAAACACCTACTCACTCTGCTGTAGCCATGCAGCATGAATGGAGATGACACTGATTTTTAACGTGCTATGAAATTGGAGAAAGTATTTAATAAAGCCTGTTAATTTTTATACTGACAATAAAAATGTTTCTACAGATATTAATGTTAACAAGACAAAATAAATGTCACGCAGCTTATTTTTTTAATACTCGTGTCTTACCAAATGGTTTCCCGTGTTCGGAGGTGCCGACGCATGCTGTGTGGTGCGATTGTGCGGAAGGAAGGCAGAGCTGGGGGGGTCTGTTCTTTGCTACAAACGGTGTCTTGTCAGAGGGGTTGTCCGTGACCAGCAGTACCTGCAACAGGTGGGTCCAATGGAAAATCAGAAGAGGCTGGTTCAAGTCCTGGCTCGTTGCTCCCTGGGACCCCAGGGGAGTCCGTGTTCCTTTCTGGGCCCCATCCGCTCCCAGAGGAGCACGTGAATGGCATCAGAGGGAGCTCTGCAAACGGGCAGCTGTTCTAAGGCTGGGAGGTATTGAGAGGGGAGATAGTCAGAAGGTCTGGATACTGGGCACCTTGAAATCTTTTAGGCTGCCTTCCTCATGATGTAGAATTTGCTTCAAAATCTCAAAAAGACAACTTGAACAAACTTTCAAAATAATTTTACTTATTTCCATGCCACCCAGAATCTGAAGAGGGAAAGGGCTTTTTTGGCCTCTCAACAAATGTGAATCTGTGACTCTTACGGCTTCATTATATTCGCTTGCCAGCCTCAACCCCAGGAAAAGGAGACAAAAACAATCTGGCTTCTGAACTTCAGCCACGCTCTCAGAACCTGCTGGGGCTGTTGGTGGTTAAAAAGTGCCGTCCTTGGCCAGAACTCAACTTTTCAGTTCAGAATAAAATAAATATTTCTCGGGCTTCCCTGGTGGCCCAGTGGTTGAGAGTCCGCCTGCCGATGCAGGGGACACGGGTTCGTGCCCCGGTCTGGGAAGATCCCACATGCCCCGGAGCGGCTGGGCCCGTGAGCCATGGCCGCTGAGCCTGCGCGTCCGGAGCCTGTGCTCCGCAGCGGGAGAGGCCACAACAGTGAGAGGCCAGCATACCGCAAATAAATAAATAAATAAAATAATAAATAAATATTTCTCCTGGGGGGAAAAAAAGAGAAGGTGGCATCTTTGTTCTGTTTGAGGCCATTAGTGGTAGAGTGAGGGTCTCACCAGCCAGCTGAAGCATGTCCTCAGCCTTCGTTGTACATCTGCCAATCTCCTGTGCTATTTATTATCAGGACGGGGTTATAATCCCACCCAAAAGAATGGGATTTAAAAAATAAGATAACACGGGAATTCCCTGGTGGTCCAGTGCTTATTAGGACTCGGCACTTTCGCTGCCTTGACCCGGGTTCAATCCCTGGACGGGGAACCAACCCACAAGCTGCGTGGCACAGCCAAAAAAAAAAAGATAACATCGTAAATCAAGTATACTTCAATAAAAAAATTAAAATTAAAAAAGGGAAAGCAGCCTTTAGTCACATGTGTTCAGGAAGATTATTCTGCAGCCCTCTGGCCATCTACACCAATGGGCTCCCCTTGGCCAGGCTGCGGGAAGGACTTGCTGGTTCTCCACATCCATGCAAATCCACGGTACATCTTCTATACTTGTGAGACTGAAGGAGCAGGTTACGGCTTTTTACAATGTAAGCTATCTTGTAAATAGACAAGGTAGATTATACTCCTAGCTGTTGGCCATTTTAGTTTTAGAATTAGATTTGTCATCAAGGGAACGAAGGTAATGTGGTCCATGAGAAGGATGGGAGCTACTTCTTTTTTGATACCTACCCCAAATAAACCGACACGGGCAAGGCTTGGTAAGAATCCTGGAGCATAAGGCTTCCCCCTGCCCCGCTTAGCTTAGCCCACCTCCCACCCTGAGACTTAAGGAAACAATGGGAATGAGTAGAAACACAGTGTGATTGTCATCGAGACATGAAGAACCAAAAGTCGCAGGCATCTTGGTGAGGAAGGAGGGGTTCCTGACGCTGCTGTCTCCGGCCCGGAAGCGGGGTGATTCGAGAGGCTGCTCAAGGTCTAGCTGGTGGTGAACTTGGAAAGGATGCGTGGATGGAGAAGCACGGTGGAGAAGTCAGGCCTTCAGGGGCGTTGGGTGGATTCCCTGAGAACCGGGTACCCTTTTCTCCTCTCAGCTTCTCCATCCCTTGTTACCTCAGGGAGCTCGCCTCCACCAGATGTTTTGGGAAGTTGCTTGATGCCACGCATAGGAAACTAAAACGTGCAGTTACAGTAAACTATCTGACAGACTTGAACAGCTGAGGATTGAGGAGCCAGGCCCCATTCTGGAAACAAGATGTTGGTCTGCTAGCTTGTACTGTATAATTGAGGCTCTAGGAGGGCTAGGTACAGAGACCACTATTACAGATCAGGAGTTTGAGGGTCTGCTTGAGGTTCCTAAGGGTCACATGGCTGGGAAATGGTCTAAGTAAACAAGGCTGCAGCCTTATGCCGTCCAGGAGGAAGACGATGGATGGTGGATTGGGAGGGAACTGGATTGGTTTATTTCTTATAGCTGGGTGATGTCGGGCAAGTCCTGGCTTCTTTCTGGACCTTCGTTTCCTCAGCTGTAAAACTGGTTATCACCAGTGTCATGGTCTTACCATGAGGGCTGCCCGTAGGAGCTTAGCTCAGCTCTGGCAGGTGGTACTCTAATAAACAGTTTTCTCTTCCTGAGAACCTGTTTTTGTATATTTGTGATTTTTTAGTATATATTCACAAGGTGGTGCAACCATTACCACCGTCCAGAACATTTTCCTCGCTCCAAAAAGAAGGCCTGTCCCAGTTAGCAGTCACTCCCCACTGCCCCCTTCTCCCAGCCCTGGCAACCACCCATCTGCTGTTTGCCTGCTCCAGCCATTTCACATAAATGGAATCATATATGGCCTTTTGTGTCTAGCTTCTTTCACTTACCATAATGTTTTCAAGGTTCGTTCATGTTGTAGCGTATATCAGTACTTCATTCCTTTTTTGTTGGCAAATCATATTCCATTGTGGGGATAGGTACACATTTTGCTTATCCATTCATCAGTTGATGGGTATTTGCCTTGTTTCCACTTTTTGGCTGTTACGAACAGTGCTGCTCTTAACATTTGTGTACAAGTTTTGCGTAGTTGTATGTTTTCATTTTTCTGGGTTGTATACCTAGCAGTGGAATTGCTGGGTCATATGGTCACTCTGTGTTTAACCTTTGAGGAACTGCCAGACTGTTTTCCAAAATGGTTGCACTGTTTCGCGTTCCCATTAGTGTATGAGAGTTCCATTTTCTCTACATTCTTGCCAATACTTGTTATTGTTCATACTTTTTATTATAGCCATCCTAGTGGGTGTAAAAGGTCTTCCTAAGATTTCAATAGCTGAGGAAATAAGACTTAGATCATGGATCAAGGTACATAATAGCTACTGGGTTTTCTAAAACAAGATATTTCAGTGAATTGGCTGGCTTTTGCACCTATAAACTGGCCAAGATAGCTAAGAGGGCTCAGTGGAGCTTCACGGAGTGGAGGGCCTGAGAAATTGATCAATTCCATGTCTTTCCTCTTGACTGAGAAAGGAAGGAAGCACTAACACGTGATGCGGAGGGACAGAGGTTCTTTCTGGCTGGAATCCTTGAGTGCCTCTCTGCCCCATGTCCCCAGTTTTATAGCAAATAAAGTCTGGTGAGCTTGAGCAATCCCCTGGGACCGATTAATGCACTATTACTTATGTATGCACGTTGGAGTCGTCCTTATCCAGCCTGCATTTTGATGTTATTTATTTTTTGATGTTTTTGAAGATGAAAGCGAAGTTTATCTTCTCTCACGTTTCATTCCTTGGAAGCCTTGAAATGACTTGGCTGGGCAAGGACTACAGAAGCCTTCCACGTCTTAAGTGACATTCTGGAATGGGGCCCCTCTGTGTCCTCTTTTCCTCAGGGTTTCCGGGGGTTTTGATGAAGCTGCCAAACACTGTTCCAATGTTGGCCACTGAAGCAGCCACACCAACTGTGGCAGCCCCAGCACCAATAAACTTGGCCGCTGCGTCGGTGTCCCAGGGGCTTCAAAATTGCCTCCAAGGCCTGTCTCACAGGTCACTTGAGGTGCTACAGAAGACAGTGGATATGAGGACAGTCAGTGCCAATCATCTGGAAACTCCAGCAGCCCTTGCCATCCTCCCGGGACCTTTGAAATAAAAGGCAGTGGATTTCTTTTATTTGCAAAGTTGAATTCTAGGGTATGTAGTTTAGTGACGGAATTAGGCTTAAAATACATTTGCAGGTAAATAATCTATCTCTCTTACTGTGACTCAGGATACTGCCTTCTGTTGGGTTGGTGTGTTCTTGAGTCTCTTTTTCCCTCTAATTCTTTAGTTGACGGCACTTAACTGAATCTTGCCTGCATCGCTTACAAGTCAAAATCCTCAGCATAATGTACTTGGAAAGGGACAGATTTATGGATTTATAAATTAAGAATAAAGGAGGAAATGTTTTCTTGGTCTGTAAATGGCATGACAAATGACCCCTTTCTCAAGTGAGAGTTGAATTCAGTGAGATTTTACTAAACACAGTGCCTGCTACGTAGCGCTCAAATATTAGCTGTTCTTTTATTTATCTATCGATCGAGCAATCTAGATGTAGACAGACATAGATGTAGAGACAGATATAAAGAAAAATACATGTACATGTGTGTGTTTATAATTGTCATTTTTACCGAAGAAACTTATTCCTGAAATTGCTAGTTAATTGTGAATTTCACTAGGACCATGTCTCCCCCACTTTTGTAAACAAACAAACAAAAAAAATAAGTTTTAAGTCAGTGAAAATAATGATCAAAATTTTTTTAAATCATGAAATTATGTTTACAACAGTGAACCTGTTATGTTCCCCTTTTATTTTTTTTATTGAAGAATAGTTGATGTACAATGTGAATTATATTCCCCTTTTAAAACAAGCATTTGCTCATAAATACTGCCAGGCAATGCCCTGGATGAGCTTTAAGGGACGATTCAATGCTTTCAGGACTGTACCAGCCAAGCTGGTGAAGGGTTTACGTACCACAGTTAAAAAAAAAAAAAAAAAGCAGACCAGACCAAAAATGTAAAAGTTTGGAAGGGTTTTTTGCAAGGGAAGCTCCTCTCTGGCTCTGCATGTGATGTCGTTATAAGCAAATCAAAACTGGTACCGTGACAAATGGAAATATCACATGGAAAAAATAGAGGAGGCCTGAAGCAGTGCTGTCCAAGGATTATGATTGTAAATTGTTCAGGGGCGGTCCCAATGAATCTTCGAGAGTTGTGAAGTTAGCGTAAGTTCCCACACAGGGTTGGAAATGTTGAAATAAGCTCTCTCCGTTCTGTGGGGAAGTTCATCAGGGAATCTGGCCGACTACAGGCATCTCTCATTGCTGCTAATCGTACTGTAGAAGTTTAAATGGGAGAAGATGGCCAGAGCCTTATTCAGAATAGGAGCTGCCTTTTTACATAGTTTTGTGAGTTGACTTGCTGCCTCTTCTGGAAAAAGGCTAACTGTATCTGTGCATATATTAACACAGCAGGAGAGGAAATCAGAAACCTAGACTCCTTCCTGGCCTGGTCTTTATTCCCCATGAGACTAGCCCTTTGGTTGCTTCTAAGTGGATTTAGATTTAACCAAAATACAGAAGTTCCTGGTTCATTTTGGCCATCACCCCGTAGTAGCCAGAGCCGGGAATGAAAAAGGCAAAGACAAAACGTTAAACCAGAAACTGGCAGTGAAATGACTGGGGCCAGGGGTGTGGCTAGTGGGGGAGCTTGTCTCGCTCTCGTGCAGCACAGGGGTGGACAAACTATGGCCCACAGGCCAAATCTGGCAGCCCACCTGCTGTTTTGTACTGCTTGCAAGCTAACCATTTTTAAATGGTTGAAAGAAAATAATAAAGATGTATCTTGTGACATGTGAAAATTACATAACCCTCAAATTTCAATGCCTATAAATAAAGTTTTATTGGCACACAGCCATGCTTATTCATTTATCTATTGTATATGGCCACTTCAGTGCATATTATATCGGAGAGCTGAGTAGTTTCAACAGAGACCAAATGGCCCACCAGTAAGGATATCTACTGTCTGTTACCCTTTAGAAAAAAGTTGATGGACCCCTGGTTTAGATGATGATGTACCAGGTGGATGCCAGGCCCATGCAAGTGGCTTATGGTCAAGGATAGTAGCAAATAACAAGGTTCTGAAATTGGGGGATGCTTTCAGGATCAGGGTCCACTTGAAAGGCCTGGGCAGGTGGGGATGAAAGTCATGAAAAATACCCTTTGGCCAAGCGGGATGTTTTGAGATCCTTTGGAGACAGTTAGCGGCCAATGTGATGTGTCAAGACAAGCCTTCCTGGCGCCGTTTCTCCCCTGGAGCGCCGTGTACCAGCATGCCCGGTACTCTTCCAAACAAGGTTGCCACAGACAGCCCCAAACCAAAGCCTAAATAAATAACGTGGTTCTTTCAGAAGCGGGGAAGGAGAGCGGTTGACATTCGGATTTGAATGATGCTTGTTTGGCAGGAAGTAAATCTGATCTCTCCCAGCGAAAGAGCACCTTTGGACCGTCACACTCTGTATTCCTCTGCAGGGCTGGGACACTGTGGTCAGGGGGCAGGGTGGCCCTCCTTACGGTCTTGTTGGCTGGACCTTATTTTCCATCACTCCGGTGTTCTCGCGTGCATTAAGATTTTCATGGATGAGATGGTAGGCACACATTCTGGTCCAAGCTTCTCCCTGAACACAAAGGCCGTCAGAGGACAGATCACGTTGGTGCTGCCTGAGTTCACCTGGACCCATCACTGAGCGTGACTTCTGTTTGCTTCCCTAAATCTGGAGTTAAAGTTATCTCTAAAGGTCAGATTGCTGAAGGCTTGAAATGACAGAGCCCCTTATCCCATAAATCAACAAGCGACTCTCCCACGTACACAGATCCAGAAAAAAAAAAAAAAAAAAACCTACATATACAATAAATGTATGTATGCAGGTAATAAAAATGCTTGGATCTGGTCTCAGCTTTTTCCTTGTCTTCTAAATGAGGTTTAAAGCAAATCAAGCACTAAGCCCTTATTTTTCTGACCTGAAAGCAGGTGAGTTTAGTCAAGTGCAGGATATATGACATGAAGGGGACCCCTGGGAAAGGAAGCCGGGGCGTGTGTAGCTGCTCTGGGGAAGCTGAGCCTTTGGCAGCTCCCCAGAGTGAAAGCCGGGGCGGGTGCGAGGGAGAAGGCGAGGATGTAAGTGGTTATCCCTTGAAAGGTACACATTGTTGGCCTGACCTGATTTACACGGCACCTGTAGACCCAAAGAGAACCTGAGAAGGGGCCCCTGGGCAGCGGCCGGGCGGGGATTTGTGGTTGCCTGTGTGTGTGCACACGCACCATTGTAGATGAGGTTTTTAGAGCTTTTCAGAAAAATAAAAATATTCCGAATTCCTCTGGTCGCCCCACGACATAGGGCCTCCTGGTTATTTAAGATCTCATGGGACCCAAGCACACCTTAGGAGAGTTCAGATCCGTTCCACATCTACAGAGGAGCACACTGGCTATTAAGAAGGAAAGAGGTGGGAGGGCAGAGGTGGTGTCAGAATTTCTTCACAGGATTGGTGGAGGGTCTGCAATCGGTGTGGAAAGTGGTTTGAGGATTTAGGGAGTTGGTCTGGGGCTGCTTTTCCATTGCAAGCATTCTGCTTTTATGTAAATCAAATGGTTTGGTTGTTGATGTTGCTGCATTTCAGGGCTTGGAGATTGGACAGGGGGCATTGAAAGGTCCCTAACCCCCCTGCCCCCACTGCCCACCTCTTCTGAGAGGTCTAATTAGCCTGAGCAGTTTCATTTCTCAGGCCTTCTCCCCAGAAGTCCCTCAGACCAAGTTTCTAACCACTCCTGACCACCCCTGCTCCCCAGCCATAGCAGGCAGCGAGGAGCACAGAGCATCCTTTCTTGCCCCTTAAGAAGTCGTGCATGACTCCAGCTGGTGCGGGGCCCCGCTCCACGGGATGAACGCGGGGCAGTGTCTGTCCTGCACAGCAGAAACGTTGTCAGAGTTTGTGCAAAGGGAGGCTCCGGTGGAGTGTTTCACTTAGCTTCCATGAGGCAGAACCAAGGGTCACGGTGCATTCTAGAAATGTGTGGCCACACCCTGTTTCCAGGAGAGGAGAGGCTATTTGGGTAGAGTTGACATTGGGTGAGGAGAATGGGGGATGGTACCTGCAGAGATGGCCCTTTAAGACTGTCCCAAAGGACATTTGTGAAGTTGCTTTGTCAGGGGACAACTTCTGAGATGACGTAGATGTTCATTCTAGCACTCTCCACCAAGCCAGCCAGTCATGAACTATGTGCTGTGGGCCCAGCACTGCACCAGGGATGGAGGGTGTATTAGCCATTATTCATTGTTGACGAGTCCTATAGTTCCCTCTTGCTGCTGTAAGAAGTTACCACAAACTTGGTGGCTTAACACAAGCAGAATTGATTCTGCCACCATTCGAGACCCAAATCAAGATATCAACAGGGATGTGCTCCTCCTAAAGGCTCCAGGGGAGAATGTGTCTTTGCTTCCTCCAGCTTCTGGCAGCTCCAGGCATTCCTTGGCTTGTGGCTGCATCACTGCCATCTCTGTCTCTGTCTTCGCATGGCTTCTCCTCTTCTCCTTATGATCGCTACTCCTTTGTGCATCTCAGATAAGGACACTTGTCACTGGATCTAGGGACCACCTTCATGGTCCAGGTTGATCACATCTTGAAAGTCTTAATTTAATGATATCTGCAAAGACTTTGTTTCCCAAAAAGTTCGCATTCACAGGTTCCAGGGGTTAGGACATGGACATATTTGGGGGTTGGGGGGGGCACTATTCAACCTGTTACGGAGGAGGAGGCTGGGATATTTGAGACTTGGTGGCCTCTCAAATAATTTTACAATCAGGTTGGTGGATCTGGGGGCTCCCATTTTATCCGAGGGCCTTCTGGTGTCCTGACTGGCCAGAGCAGTAAACCCGTTCCCTGCCTGACCCTGGCGAGAAGGGGACTCAGCGGGGGTGGGCCTTCCTAGCATCTCCTTTCATGTTCGCACCGCTCTCCCGAGACAGGTGCAGGGAGTTGAGGCAATGTAGTCACAGTTCCACAGCTGCCACGTGGGAGACTGGGATCCAAACCCGAGCTGGCCTGTTTCTAGATCTGGGAGACTTTCCTCAATACGCATACTTCCGGCAACTGCGCAGCAGTTAGTCCCTCCCTGGTGGATGAGCTTTGCATGAGGTGGTGACCCATACTTGACCTTCTTGGAGGATAGAACAGGCTGAGGAGGAATGCACGTGACCCAGGTCAGAGGAGACCTTGAGGGTCATTCTCTGGTGGACAACGAAGTCAACAGTGAGAAAATCTGTCCATGTGAAGGGGAGTTTTTAAGGAAAGAATGGTTACCTGGGCTGACTGGGGTAGATCTCAGCCCAGGTCTCTGTGGAATAGGCCTCCTGGAGATGGAAGAGATTGGGGTCTGGGGGAGGGTGTCAGGCATGGGAACTGAGGGGTGAGGGTGGCGTGACGCACCCTGGGTGGTGGCTGGCCACAGCGAGGTTGCTCTTTCTCCCTCTTCTTTGAGTCTGTGCTCGTCTTAGTCTGCTTGGGCAGCCATAAAAAATACCACAGACTGAGGAGCTTAAACAACAGACATCCACTTCTCACAGCTCTGGAGGCTTGAAGTCCAGGACATGGCTTCAGGCAATTTGGTTTGGGGAAGAGCTCTCTCCTTGGCTTGCAGATGGCCACCTTCCCACTGTGTCCTTACATAGCCTCTCCTCAATGCCTGTGGGGACAGAGACAGGACAGGGAGGGAGCGAGGACTCTGCTCCTCTTGGTTTAAGGCCACCAATCCTATTGGATTAGGGCCTCACCCTTATAACATCACTCATCTTTAATTACATCCCTAAAGGCCCTATCTCCAAATGCAGTCACATTAGGGAACAGAGGCTTCCACGTGAGTTGAGGAGGGACACAATTCAGTCCATAGCTGTCCTTTTCCCTTTCTTCCTCCTCTCCTTTCCTTCCTGGTCTCATGTCCAGCCCTCAGACCTTGTCCCCCCGGGATACAGGCTGCATTTCTCCACAGACCTCAGCCAGGGGCTGTAGACATGACACCTGTCTCTCCAAGCCAGTGGGGTAGCTTCTGAGTAGCCATGGGCTTCAAAGCCAGGGCTGGCATCTCCTGCCCGCCCTCACTGGATGGACCGCAGGGAGCCCTCTCGGCCTTCACGTGGGGGTGAGAGGGGGGCAGAGTGAGGCAGGCCGCCCAGCCCAGTGGAGTTCAGGAGCTGGGCTTGAAACCCAGCTCAGCCCTCACCAGCCAGATGGCCCTGGGCAAGCCATTTAGTCCCTTGAGCCTCAGGTTTCTCATCTATAATGTAGGGGCAGTTATCATCTCTGGCCCCACCCCCCAACACAGCTGTTGTCCAGTAACTTTGGGAAAAGCCCTGGAAAGAGGCAAAACAGCAACAGGTCTAAAGGGCAACTGCAAGCGTGATTGTAAATAAAAGCCTTAAGGTCTCGGTCACGAAGAAGACACCTCTGCCCAGACCCCCAAGTTCACAGGGGAGCTTCGGGCATGACGGAATGAGTCTTGGGTCCCGTGGGGGGGTGACCCTCTGCTGCGGACAAGGTGGTGTGGACTCTCTGGTTCTTTCTGGCTGCTCGAGGCACATGGTTCCAGAGAAAGAGAGACCCAGTTCTCCCAGGGCACAGGGGAACGTCATTTCTCTGGAGAAAAAGGCATACTTGCTATGTGTCCTCTGATGTCAGGACACCCCCCAGGATGAGGGTGGCCCGGCAGTCCTGGCCCCTGCACTTGTCAGATAAACACAGATAAATATCCTGTCCTTTGCCACATCTGGGGTTCTGAAAGAAAATACCATCAAAGAGAAAGGAGAAAAAGCGATTTTCTTTCCAGGTGACGAATCTGTGTTTTGTTTTTGTTTTTGTTTTTGTTTTTGTTTTAAACTGAGTTATCTAGAAAGAGGGTGGGCTACTTGGTTGATCTTTGAAAACAACAGAAATGTGGTCCCAGAAGGAGTTGTTAAGTTGGACCTAAGGCAGAGCTACCCACGGCTGTCTCTATGTGGCCAGGAAAGTTGTAGGAGGGGCAGAGTGTGCAAAGATGCTGAATGTGGCCCATTTTTAACTGAGACACTCTCTCTTCTTACAGTATTTGGAAATGGGTGGGCCAGCCTTTCCTGATAGAGACCACCCTCGGTTTACTGTGACCTTCTCTTGGCCTTCTCCTTGCTGTGTGACCTTGGGTAAGATGATGAACACTTCTGAACCTCCATTGCCTCATCTTCAAAATGCAGGCAAAGAAATGGACGAGGGTACCTACCTTTCAGGCTTATTGTGAGGCTGAGGCGTGATGAGATTGCCTGGAGTCTCAATGCCTCAGCAAATCCCTGTGGAGCACACAGGGGTGGGAAAACAGGTCACCATATCACAGGCGCCTCACTGAGACTTCAGTTTATCAGCTCTTGTTCCTTCTGGAGGTTAGGGAGATTCCTCATGAGAAATCACCTGAAAACCAAGAGGGGAGTACAGAGGGCTGCACCCACCTGAATTCCTGAACCATTAACTCAGGGTCACCTCTGATTCCCAGAAAACACCTCTTAGGCGTTGAATGGTTTCCATCAGCTGAGGGCATAGCATCCCAGGCTGTAGGTGGCCAAGTGCTTGGAATTCACCTCATCCTAGCCCCTCCTTTCACAGGCCCGGAGAAGGGGGAGCTGGCAGCTGGCCCAGCGACATACCGAGGAGTTAGTCAAAGAGCTGGGACAGGAACCCAAGTCTCCCGGCTTCTAGTATCAAGATAGTGCCTAACAAACGAGTCCTCTCTTTTCTTTCCTTCTCTTGACATGTTGAAATTCTGCCTCAGTCCTGATTAGCACGGGACAGAAGAGACCTCAGATGGTGCCGGCAAGCTGGGCTGTTTGGCCCATGTTGTGTTTCAGTTTTTTTGGACTTGGTTCTCAGTGTTAAAATTCAGAAGATTTCACATAAACATGCATCTCTCAAGCTCCTCCTGGAAATTCAGGTGTTGGTGACACTGGCATCACGTGGCCACAGTGGCCAGAGCAGATTAGCCTTTGTCCCCTCGTGACCAGGCACATGAGCTCCACCTGTCAGCCCCTACCTGGCCAGCCTCGCTTCTCAATGCACCTGCCTGGGCTCGGTGGGCCTGAGCCTGTGGCACCTGAGTAGAACGTGCTTACCTAGGAAGGGTCTGTCTTCCCAGCCCGTCAGACAGCACTTCTGAACAACAGGTGGTTCCTGTTTTTCTGCCACTTTGTTTTCTCAACCAGTTAACCTGGCTTCAGGTAAAAGAGAAAGCAATAAGGCATCCCATTCCATAAGGAAGTTATTTTTCTAACGTCCCATTTGAAAACTGTGAACTTTCCAGAAGAAACTCTTGTTTTCTTTCCACGTTGACCTAGTTGCAAAGGAAAATCTCATTTTCTTAAAGAGCCTCGATCTTGCTGGTGTGGTGTGTGGACAGACCGGTCAGCCTTTCCATTAGGAACACTTTCCTGGGCTTTAAAAACCCAGCCATAAAGATGTGTTTTGGACCGAAATTGGTCCTCCCCCAGTGGAACCTGGGAATCTTTATTTCAAGGACTCTTTCAAAACATCTTTCACTCTTGAAGTGCAAATGTGTGTGGTTTGCGGCATCCTCAACCACGATTGGGGTTTGGGATTTTGCTGCATGACGTTTTTCCAACATTTAATTTTAAAGCCATCATCTTCTCTATTTATTTCCGTGGTTAAAATTGTTTTTTTCTTTTTCTATTGGGAGAGGATTGCATGAAAGGGGACTTTGTCCATCATTCCCAGTTGGGGGACACACGGACATGGGGCCTTGGTAGAGTCCCTAGCGTGGATGTCTCTTAGGTGTGTAAATTTATATCACCCGACAAGAGTCAGTGGACGTGATTCAATTACGAGTTAAGAAGAGGTTGCCTTCCCAGTACTGCTTTGCTTATTATTCTTGTTTTGATCCTTGCCTGCCCTTTGCAGGTATTTTTGATGATCTTGTTGGCTTTAATGATCAGGAGATAGAGTTCCAGGCTTGAGATGATTGTTCTGGGGGGAAATTTTGAAAATCTACTCTGTATCACTTAGTCATTTGTATTTTTCAAGAATTACTTGCCGTGTGAAGTATGAAGAGGTGGCCTACAGAAAATGGCCCAATACGTGTCCATTTGCTCCATTCATGCCAAGCTACTCAAGTCTTCTCCTCTTCCTCACTCCCTAACTTGGTCAAGACCGTTCATCAGCCTCCCAAACCGGAGACTCTGGATGTGGCCTTGACTCCTCCCTCTTGTCCTCTCCCACATCCAGTAGCCACCACTTCCTGTCCATTGTCCTGTCCTGGCTCTGTCCCTCTCATTCCCATCTCCATAACCATGGCCTTCCCTCTGTCCTCCCATCTCTTTGCCTCCTGACTAGCCCGGCTGTCTCCGTCTCTCCCTGGCCAGGCCACCCTCCACCCTCTACCAGTTTTAGTCCTAAAAATGTCACGTCTCATCCCATTCCATTCTCTTGCTTAAAAAAACTTTTGTTGGCCCCCGCCGTCTCAGGATAAAATCCAAACTCTGCAGCATGACGTACTAACCAACTTTCCAGGCTTGTCATTCACCACTCCCCGCTGAGACCTTATGTTCCCGTCACTCTGAACCCATCATTCCATGGACAACCTCTCCACTAATCAACGTTCTGTTCTCTATATCTAGAATGGCTTTCCCCAGACGCCTTTCTTTGGCAAACTGTTTCAAGGCCCAGGTCAAACATCACAGCCCTTGGAAGTCTTTCCTGGTCTCTTGCACGTGGAGTTAGAATTTTATCCAAAGCTCAGCAATGGTGTTTGTCATGAACTGTGGTTTCTCTTTCTTTGGGTCTTATCTTCCCCTAGACTACGAATACTTTGAAGATATTATTCCAGATATTATTTGAAGATATTATTCCAGATTCCTTGGGTAGGAAGGCTGATAAATGGCTGGCTCACTTTTGGGAACAGATCATCTAAAACCTGAAATCCTGATCTGAACAGATACCTCCTAGGGAGTATCAAACCTCAGGGACAAAGGCAGAGACACACTGGTCCCTTCATTATCACCTTCATCACCACCCTTGTCCTTTGGGAGTGTCTCTGAGGTCAGCAAATAGACACTGTGCAAGTCTGCAAGCCCAAGTGTGATTGAGAGTTTTCTGTCTGTTTGTCCAGGACACAGGTTTATACACGAATGCCCCAGCGTGACTCCTGCGTGTGGCTGAAGTCTCCCTGGGGGACACCTGTCAGGAGAGCCAAGGTAATTACCTCCTTCCTGGAAGGATGTGGATGGGTTCATCTGTCTGGTATGTTTAGGTACAGTCTTCCCTGGAGGTGGGGTCCTGAACCAGGACTCCTCCCAGATCTAGTCCACTTTGGAGGCAGGTGGGCTGGAAAGAACAGAGGCTGAAGACTGTGCCTTACTGGGGTTCCAGTGCCAGCTCTGACACCAAGGGAGGTGTTTGCTGCTTCTCTCTCCAGCATCATTCCTTCTTTTGGCCCTTCCCAATTATCGGCAATCTCTGTTTTGCTGATCTGAGTGGTTTGGGGGAATGGATTCACATGCTGCCTCCAGGGATGGAGCCGTGAGAAGGCCAGTCCAATCAGAGGACCTTTGCTGGGCATCCAGGGCAAGGAGACTTTGTTTTTCCCCTGAATATGCCTGAGCAATTCTGTAATCCTGGGGGCTTGTTAGAAATGCAAATTCTTAGGTCCTACCCCAGACCTATTGAGTCAGAATCTCTGAGCCCGAGCCCAGGAAACAAGCCCTCCAGGTAATTCTGATGAGCACTCCAGTTTGAGAAGCACTTCTCTCAATTTATAGATGATTAAACATATATATATATATATATATATATATATATACAGGCACAAAAAGCAAGGCAATTTGCCCATAGTCACACAGCTAGTGAGGAGCTAAGCCAGGTCTAGAAGTCAGCTGTGCTTCCACCCACGCCATTTAAAGGCATCTCTTTTTGTTTGTCTATTTGTTTTTGTTTTTTTTAAACTTTTTATTTTATACTGGAGTATAGTGGATTAACAATGTTGTGTTAGTTTCAGGTATGCAGCAAAGTGATTCAGTTATACATGAACAGGTATCTATTCTTAAAGAAAAAAAGAAGAGGCATCTCTGTGTTTTCGTTAAACTGTAAAACCATCAGAAATCACTTCTCGCCTTTGAAAGTCCTCCCCTACCCGGTCTTTTTCTCCAGGGATGAAGATAAATTTCACTTGCTCTGAGGTTATGTGGAGTGAAGCCTCACTATTACTCACTATTACATGTTTATGTCCCTATCACAGACTTGATCAATGTCGGCTGCCCTCAGGAGACCTTGGAGTCAGCGAGGACCACGTCCTGCCTGAAGAGACAGGTCCACCTTTGGCCCAAGCCCCAGGGCATGCTGGGAGAAAGGTGGGTGCCACCCTTTCTGGGGTCAAGGTCCTGGTCTCTTGGCTGGCTCCTCCCAAGTTGATCTGGGCTCCCAGCTTTGGTTCGCCACCCAAGGCTCTGCTCCATGTGTATGTGAGGGTAGGTGGGGCTGGAGGGGTACGGCTGGGTCCTGGCCAGAGTCGTGGCTCCAGTCTGGAAGTCCAGGCATACCTAAGTCGTCTCTCGTGGCTCCCCAATGCCATATTAGGCTGCCCCCTCTGAAGGGTGGAATCTCTGACTCATCCACCCCCTCCCCCCACACCCTCACACTCCTGCCAGTTTTGGCCAAGATTAGAATTCACTCAAATCTGTGGGTTCTAAGGTTTCTGCGCTATTTCAGTTTGGCAAATGACTCCTTGTTTCAAGTTAGAAAAAGAAGTCCTTTCCCGAAAGAGGCTTGGGAAGGCTTTTCTTGGTGACCCAATGGTTTGGGCAACTGAAAAGGTGATGATTTCAGTGCATGTTAAACAGAAAGAAGCTGACTCTGTTTCTCCAATACATCTGGGGTTAACAGATGAGAAGCAATGAGACTTTCTCATCAGAATGACAATCTAATCTACCCTCCCGGAAAGTCCTGTAGATTTTCAGCCCTGTGCTAGGTCCTCTCTGGGCGTTTTATTAAGCCACACCCCAGTCCCAACAGGTAGGCAAACTTTCCCATTTTAGAGATGAGAAAACTGAGGTTCCAAGTCAAGTCCAAAGCCTGAGGCCATACAGCTGAGAGGTGGCATCGGGACAGGAGCTCTGGTCTCACCTGTGGTTTTGCCACACTGATGGTCCTGATTCTTGGGAAGAGGCAGGGGTCTCGCTCTGCTACCCCAAGATGACCAGCTGTGCAGTCTCTATGCCTCTGCCTTTGGATTTGAAAGGTGAATCAGATAGGGCTTTGGGGATGTGGGCAACAGAACAGGCAATTGAAAATGAGGGACAGAATCAGGGGAAAGTAGACCAGCCAGGGCCGAAGGATTGGAACGCGGCTGCTCTGAGAGTCTTGGCAGAAGCAGATGGAAGGTCTCTCTGTGGTGGTGCCACTGGAACAAGGCCACCAACCATTTCCTGCTTTTTGTCCCTCTGCTCAGGATTCAGATTCCAAGGAGAACCTGCGTAGTGGGCTCTGTTGGGCTCAGGTGCCATCTCTTGTCTTGGGGAGGGCGGGGCATCTTGAATGACGGTCTCATCAGACAGCTTGCAAGTTTCCAAAAGGAAATCAGGATGCCGTTACTGAGAGAGAAAGTGAGGAGAGTGGGTGTTGGATTGGGTGCCAGAAAGCCAGAAACACAACACTGGGTGTTGATGGGGAGCCCAGACAGCCCCTTGTCCTCTGGCTGTGGGATGAGCCTTTTTTCCTCCTCTCATTAACATCTCTGAGGCCTGGATGCGTTTTTAAGTCTGGTAGACCTGAAGACATTTTTGGGTCCAGGCTGACCCGTCATCCTGAAATGTGGCTTCGAGAGATGGCCCGGTTGTGATAATGGGGCTGGGAGATGCCAGCCTCACGCAGCTCAGGCCCCTCCTTCAGAGCACAGCCCCCTACCGGCTAAGCAATGCCCAAGGGGTGTGCGGTAGGGGGCGGGTCATGCATGCCAACTATGAGAACTCCCTGTTGTTCTGCAAACTTTGAAGCTCTGGGGCAAAAAGGGCCAGGAGATAATGAGTGGGGGCTGAACAAAACTACTCCTCTGCCTGCCTGCCAAGAAATGCTCCTGGAATAGAGAGAGAGGAAGACAGTCCAAGGGGTCTTAGAGATGACCGACGCCAACCCTTTTGACTCTAAGAGGGAGACTGAGGCTGGAGAGGGGAAGGCAGCGGCACAGGTGGTACCACTGATGACTCAGGTTCCAGCCTCTGCTCTGGCCATGCCCCTCCCATTCAGTCTCCCAGCCACCACGGATCAAGCACCAGCTGTGGGCTGCTCGGTGGGCACACTGGGTCTCATGAACCTACTCTTTACCCCCAGGGAGTTTATAGCCTGAGGGAGGAAACAAGGAAATGAAAAACCACAACAAGAAGCTGGAGCTGAAGTGTTTTACCTCAGGGACTCAGGGGGGCACCTTTTTGGCCTCTGTTGACCCCCAAAGCTTGTACCTTTGTCATGAGAAACCTTGGGGGCTCTTGTCCAGAAGCTCAGTTCCCTTCCTCTGTGCCTGTTCTACCTTCATCGTGGTCTTCTAAGTCCTAGCTCGAAGGCCTGCCCACACCTCTCCCTCGGGGGAGACGCCTTTTCTGCATCCCAGTCCCGGGAGCCCTCTCCCTGCAGATCCCAAGTGAAGTGCCCAGGGCCCGCTTGTGGTTGGCTCTTCAGTAGGGCCACCTGCATACAGTGAGGATAAATGATGAATTGCACCCTCTCTCGGCTGGACCCCCGGTGTTTGCCCACCCGCTTGCCCTTTCTAGGCTCACTCCCAAATAGCACTTGCCCAGAAATGCTTTATACACTTGCTGAATAAACATCTTGGTTCCATTCTGGGGCCACAAAAGCATCAAAAGTGAAAATTATGCTTCACTGAAGTGGAATTTGGCCAGCGTGTAGTGGCCATGGCCTCATGGTAGGTTTAAACTAGAAGTTCAAGCTCCAGCTCTCCCACTTAAAGGCTATGTGACATTGGGCCAGCTTCTGAACTTCACTAAGCCTTAGTTTACTGATCTGTAAAATGGACAGAATTCTGATGCCTATCTCACTGGAAGTAGGTGAGAATCAAATCAAAGAGTATAAATATAAAAGTGCTAGGTAAACCTCAAAGTACTGAGCAAATACTAGGTATCATGGTTACATGGCCCCTTGATATGGTCCATTTGAGAAAACATAGGATAATTCAAATCTTAGTGCCTGGGCCTAATCTTTATGATAAAAAGGAAAAAGAAAAAGAAAGAAATTTAGTAACCTGTGGTGCTTGGCTGTTTTCTCTTAAAAATGAAGTTAAAATCCAACAAGAAAGGCCTGGGAAACTAGAACTGATTAGATAATTCTCCAAGGGCGTCCCCAATCCTTTTCCAGGAGGGCAGGCGAACATTATCACAGGCTCAAACAAAACATGTGTTGACTTTTCAAAGTGGGTATTCCCCCACCCACAGAAAAACCTGGCCCGGAGGGGTGGCCTGGCAGATATTATCTTCAGGGAGTGCCTGGTACAAAGGAAAGAAGTGGGGACATGATGGCAACCATAACAACAGAGGCAGCCACGGGGAGGAGGCCAGGCTGGGAAATGCCGGGAACTTTGCCTTTCTTTAAAGAAACTCACTCGTTCCAGGAGCAGGATGGGGCATTGAAAACATTGTTCTTATCTGATTCTTATCCAGAGAACGATGTGGTAACGCTTTCCAGTATGTGACAGGGGAATGCCACAAGGAACGGGGTTACTCCAGTTGCCCCTGGCCTCAGGATGGGGAGACCGAGGGCTCAGTGCTGTGAAGAAGTCGTAAGCTGAGCTGTCCCCAGAGACAGAGGTGTTGACACAGAGGCTGTAAGGCCCCAGGGAAGAGGAGGGGGTGATGCAGAGAGAATCCGCATTAAATGGGATGAAGATGGGATAGAGGGTCGTTTCAACTCGGGTTCTTCGGTTTTTCCCAGCTTTGAGATTTGGGGTTAAAATCCTAACAGGCACCTTCTAAAGATGAAATCCGGCAGAATGCATGGTCCTCTGCACTGCAGATCCACCAGTGAAAAGACATGGATCTCCACTGGGTCCTCAATCCCTCCCATACAGGCCCTGCATAAATAATTGTTAGTTGGATAATCAATAAATGATCAGAGTCTGGTGGTTGAGTGTGTTGGACTGCTTGGATTCAACCATGGCCCTATTTCCTGCTACCTGTGTGACCTTAGCAAATTATTTAACCTCTCTGTGCCTTGCAGCCCTCGTTGGTGAAGTGGGGCTATAAGTACACTCGGCCTCGTAGGTGGTTGTGGAGTTCAAACAGGATGATACGTGCAAACTGCTTATCACAGTGCCTGGCACGTAGTAAGAGCCCAAGGGGGTTAGCACGGAGGTCGTTAGGACACAGCATGGGGAGGACGCTACTTCCCACCCCCATGAACTTGGGTGGGGCCGTAGCACTTGCTCTGGCCAATAAAATACGTGTAAAGTGATGTGTGGGACTTGCGGGTGAGAACTCTTTACTACATTCCCTTCCCCTCCCACAGCCACTGTGGAAGCACATGCTGAGATGGACCCCTGGGTCCCCCAGTGACTACAATGAGCAGAGCCCCCTGCCTCCCTGCACCAGACAGTGATGGGAGCCAGAAATGAACTTCTGGGTGGTTAAGCCTCTCAGATATGTGGTATGTTTGTTATTGCATCATAGCCTAAATTCTCCTGACTAATATAATCCCTTATTTCAGTTTCAGGATGCAGGTACCCATGGAGAATTCTCCTCACACACTTTATTTTCTGGAAAGAAGCAGCATGATAGGATGGCCCAGAGCTCAAGCTCTGGGTTTGAATCCTGCCTGGTTGCTGTCTAGCTCTCTCTTTTCAGGCAGGTTCTTTAACTCCTCAGAGCCTCAGTGCCCACATATAACCAGCCCTGCTGTGTTGGGTTGTAGGGGCTCCAGGTGCTGGAGGAGCGCGTGGCACAGGCCGGCAAGCCTCCCGTGTTTAGCACTGATGGGCTGTGGCCAGGGCTGCTCATGAGAACTTCTAGTGTGGCCGCACATCCCCTCCTCCTGGGCTAGTGAGACACATTAGATAATTCTCCGAGGGCGTCCCCAGTCCTTTTCCAGGAGGGCAGGCGAACACTGTCACAGGGCTCAAACCAAACATATGTTGACTTTTCAAAGTGGGTATTCCCACTTTGAAATTGTGTGTAGTAATTGCTCAGAATCCTTCTCTGGCCATCTGAGCTGGGCTGACATCTTCACTTTGCCCCTGTGGAACCACTCTCTACTCTCCCCACCTTCTCTGCCCCAGAGGCTGACACATATAGACACACAAGCAGGCCACTGGCCTCCACTGGGTTTGGGATATTTATTCCTTCCATATCTTCCCCCGCTACCTCCTGTGAAGCCACCTCAGGCTGGCATTGCCACTTGACTCCAGGGCCCAGCTTCTCTCAAGCTGGCCTCACCATACAAGGTTCCCTGGGGGTATGGTAACTATACCTGAAGGTGGTAAGGGCTGTGCTGTTGCCCTGTTTCCGCACTGTGGGCTTCCTCTCACTCCACTTTCTAGAATGATCCTATCTTCAGTGTGCCACCCAGTTCCTGCCAAGGCCCTGACGATGTCTCAGTCCTCAGTCCTCTCTCCCTCTCTCACCTCCTGTGATCTCTCTTGACGGTCTTGCTTCCCCTGGACAGAGCCTTCTCTTCTCGTAGCAGACTGGCTTAGCCCCTTCTCTATCCCTCATCTTTCCAGTTACGTTACAGGCATGCTCTTTAAAGGCAGAACCTCTCAGGCCTTTCTTGGGCACCTGCCCAGACTGGACTGGAGAACTCTCCTCTCGCTGCACATGTGGAGCGTGTATAAAAATACAGATGCCTGGGTTCTACCCAGACCTATTGCATCCAGATCCCTGGATGGGGCCTGGGATTTGGATAAGCAGACAAGGGTTGAAAAGCAACAGAGGATGACAATTCCCTGGTGGCCTAGTGGTTAGGATTCTGGGCTTTCACTGCCACAGCCTGGGTTCAATCCCTGCTGGGGGAACTGAGATCCCACAAGCTGCGTGGTGCGGTCAAAAAAAAAAAAAAAGTGGGCTTCCCTGGTGGCGCAGTGGTTGAGAGTCCACCTGCCGATGCAGGGGACACGGGTTCGTGCCCTGGTCCGGGAAGATCCCACATGCCGCGGAGCGGCTGGGCCCATGAGCCATGGCCGCTGAGCCTGCGCATCCGGAGCCTGTGCTCCGCAGCGGGAGAGGCCACAACAGTGAGAGGCCCGCATACCGCAAAAAAACAAAAAAACAAAAAAAAAAGCAACAGAGGAGGAGATGGTTGGTAACTGTGATACACCAAGGCCCTGTTAATTATATTATGATTGTACAAGAAGCTTGATTATGCGTACTCATTCCACGTGCCTGGTGTGTGAGTGTACGTAGGGGCAGGCTGGCTAGTCTGCTCGATGTCCCACAGAAAGGCTCTGCCCACTGCTCCCCCTGAGCCTTCATTCCTGCTACTCTCCTGTAAGAACAGCAGAGAAATACCCTTCCTTCTGCTCACAGAAATTCCCCCATCTTTCAAGGCCCACCAGCTTCGGCCGGCCATTGCTTGCAGCACACAGTGAGGGAGAAGGTTCCCTTTGATATTTACTGTGGTTTCATGCCCAGTTGTATTGATACATGAATGATCTCATGCTGTATATTCATTTGGAGAATGGGAACTCAGTTTTAAACTTTCTTTTTCCTCCTTCTCCTCTGCACTGTTTATTGACTGCCTCGTCTATGCTAGCGACCATAGGTGCTTTTTTTTTTTTTTTTCGGTACACGGGCCTCTCACTGTTGTGGCCTCTCCCGTTGCGGAGCACAGGCTCGGACGCGCAGGCTCAGCGGCCACAGCTCACGGGCCCAGCCGCTCCGCGACATGTGGGATCTTCCCAGACCGGGGCACGAACCCGTGTCCCCTGCATCGGCAGGCGGACTCTCAACCACTGCGCCACCAGGGAAGCCCCATAGGTGCTTTTTCTATATGTCAGGTCATTAATCGTTGCAACCATCCCATGAAGTAAAACATTATTATCACCATTTGACAGATGAAGAAGCCAAGGTTCTGGGTGGGTGGGTGGACAGGTTGGGGGTAAATGACTCGTCAAATAACTCGTCCAAATGTCAGAATCGGGTTTTCATCCCAGGTCTGTCTGGCTCCAAGTCATTTGCTATAAATCAGACCAAGCTCTTTGGTCTCAGGACTGCTTTACATTCTTAAAAATTATTGAAGATTCCAAAAAAAACTTTGTTAACCTGGGCTATATCTATCCATCTACCATATTAGAAAATAAAACCAGAAAAAACACAAGTATTTACTTCACATAAATCAACAATAATAATCCCATTATATATTATACATATAACTTTTTCAATGAAAATTAACGATATTTTCCAAAGGAAATAAGAGCGAAAAGTGGCGTTATTTTACATTTTGCAAAACTATTGCCTGCCTTAATGGAAGACATCTGGATTCTTGTACTGGCTTGTGCAGTCAGTCTATTGTGATACAAATCATGTAGTCCCTGGGAAACTCCACTGTTCACTTTGGAGACAATGAGAGTGAAAAGGGCAGACAATTTTTGGTCTTGTTACAGAAATCATTTTGAACGCATGTAACCCCGAGAAGGTTGTGGGGACCCCTGGGGATGCCTGAGCAGTACTTTGAGAATCACAGCTCTAAGCTGATAAGCTCTGCCTGCTCTTTGCATTCTCACCATTTCTGGGTACTCGTCTATCTACAGCACGGTCTGGACTTCACGCATACCCAACCATCACTGGGTAACGTGAAAGTAGGAAGAGGATGACTAGGCAGTCTGCATCCATCCTTTACCAGCAGGAAAGGGCACCCATTGAGTCTGGCTCTGACCCTGGGCTCCTGGAGAGAGGCTGCTATGGTCCAGTGAGCGGCCCAGGTTCTCCAGGCTGTACAGGGCACACGGGAGGTACGGTGTGTTCTTGACCAGGTTTCCTGAGAGTTTGCAAGCTCAGCTTGGTGATGAGCCTGTGACCTGAATGAATCACCACCGTTTATTTTCAAGGGAAAAAAGAGAAAAAGATACAAATGTCTCTAGCACAGTGGGGATCAAAATACATTCCTGTCGGTTTTAGGGGGAGGGAGGGATAGGTGGGGTCCAGGGGATTTTTAGGGCAGTAAAATTATTCTGTATGATTCTATGATGGTGGATACGGGTCATTATACATTTGCCAAAACCCATAAGGTGTACAACACCAAGAGTGAGTCCTAACGTGAACTATGATTTTAGTTAATAATAATGTATCAATATCGGTGCATCAGTTTTAACAAATGAACTACGCTAATGCAAGACGTTCATAATATGTGGGAATGAGGAGAGAGTGAGAGGTTATATGGGAACTCTCTGTACTTTCCGATCACTTTTCTGTAACCGTAAAACTGCTCTTAACAAAATAAATCAAAACAAAACATCCCTGCCAGTCTGGGTCTTAGCAGAGGGTCTTTGTGGTTTGGGGGCTGGAATGGCCCAGAGGAAAGCCCTGAACTGCTGTCTTGACTGTGCCACCACCCTGGGAAACTGTACCCACTCACACATCATGACCCCAGACGAGACGTTCTCTTGGGATCTTTCTCCCATCGTCTGCGTCTGTAGCTCCCAAAAGTCTACGGTAGCATCAGCTAGGATTTGGAAGGTATAATTCTGGTGGTGAGACTAGTAATTAGAGGATTGTTTAAAGACTCCTGGGGTTGTTTAATTACTTGAGAACTGTCAGCCCATCATCACTGGGGTAATAGCCCCACTGAAGCACAATGAAGCCAGAACACTGTGCATCTGTGGCTGGGGAATCTCCTGTACTGTGATCTGGGAGGGAGCCCCAGCTCTTCTGCCCAGGCTGCTTGGGACTCGAGCCAGGAATTCGACAGGAAGATGTTTGGTGACTTGGGGAGGAATCAGAAGATGTGGCTGGCTGAGGTGTACGCACTGTGAGTTGATCACCAGCTCGGGCAGCCATGCTTTGGCTTATGATAAGAAACACCCCTCCTGCCCGCCACTAAGTCTTCTTTTAAACAAGCTGAGTTGGGAGAACGGAACCATCCTTGGGAGAATGGCCATCCTTGGGGGTGTGTGGACCATAGGGTTGGGATGGAGAAGGCAAGGGAGGCACCTAGGGCACCAGTTTTTAGGAGGTACAGTAAGTGCAGACTTGGCACCCGAGAGCCTTTTGCATCCCAGGCGCCTGGCTCTCAGTTCCCTAGGCCCTGTCCTAAGTGTGCCTTACCTCGATAGCTGGTTGAATCTTCAGAAGCATTACCGTCTTCGCCACACCTGAGTCCTATGCACTATAAATAGCTCTCAGTGTGGGCTCCCCAACTTCTTTCTCCAGTGTGCATCTCCTTCCCCAGCTCCTTCAGGGCTGGCGGTCCCAGGAAATGAGCTAGACTCTGGAAGGTTTGTTCCACAGTCCAATGAACACACAGGCTCTCAGATAAAAATATGCTTAGGAGACAATAAGTGGTTGTTTTGAGATTGAAAGCGGAGACCCTAGTGACAAGGCATGGGGGAGGCTTTCCTGAGACTTTCTACTTTCAGGGTGAGGAGTGATGGGGGGGGATTGTTTGTGAGGACAGGTATGGAGGTGACCCCTCAAGGAATTTGTTTGGGGTTTTTTTTTTTTTTTTTTGGTTCTCTATTTGCTCAAACTTAATTAGTAATATTATAACTTTCCATTTAATCATTGACCTAAATGAGTTGTATTTTTATCTCAGCAGGAGTCTGGCTGGGGCTGAAAGAAGCAGCTGTGGCAGCTGAGTGAGAGGCAAACTCTTACTAGAATATTTGGGCTGGCAAGTGACACCACTTCTGCTCCAAGATAAGACGGAGACTCTTCCAAGCTATGTTTTAAAATCATAAAAAACAGAGTCTCCTGCTGGAGATAAGACGTGTGTTGGTTTGGGGCATCTGGGAGCTGTGAAAGGGGAGGGTTATCCCAGCATTACTGAGATTATTGCTGAAACCAAGATTATAAGTAATTAAGGTTTTGAAAGTTTTCTCCAGGTACACAATAGACTTACTCAGTATCTTGGATTCTTGAGCTGGGGTCAGGTTAACTATTAAAAGGGGAAAAAAAAGTATTTCTAACAAACCTGAGGTTTATTTAAAGCCTACGCCATTCCTGTTGCTTCAGCAGATCTCGCTTTAAGCTGCAGCTCTTTTCCTGGCTCTCAGGACATCTAATGTTGATTCACTTGCATGCCTAGATTCATGGTGTTTAAACTCATTGCCAAGTTCAATTAGCCTCATTTTTACCTTCACCACACTGTCCCCTGGGAGCCAACAGACTCACAGCCCTGGAGAAATGAGGACCAACAATTATTGCATTTCTTCTCCAACTTTAACTCCCTTTGCTAGAACCAAATGCTGGGCTTGCACGGGACACTCTTGCTCTCAGAAGGAACAGATTGCATTTTTCATTGCAGAAGCACATGAGCCCTAACTTTCATGTGCCTAGAATGTTCTTTTATAGGCATCCTTTTTCAGTATCTTTGATCTGCAGGATGTAATCACATTTTCCTTGAAGATATAAATCATCTAGAAAAACATAGAAGAGGAGAAAATTCCCTTAAATAACTTCTCAAACTGAATTAAAAACATAAGTTAATTATTTTGAATTATTTCATAATTCTCCCATCTGTATCTCCTGTTCTCATCTTGTCTTAGCATCATCTGTGCTGGCCACCCTGGGTCTTAGACGAGACACTTCATTCACAAAGGGAAACTTTTAATTTGCTTAAATTGGCATGGAACGACTTTCGCAGGATCAGAGGATTTAACTTTGTTTTTTAAATGTCCGTGTTTAATCTTTAAATGTTTTTTATTTTTTTAATGCCCACTGATAAATGGATAAAGAAACTGTGATACATATCTACATAACAGAATGTTATTCAGCCTTAAAAAGAAAAAGGAAATTTCGCCATTTGTGACAACACAGATGAATCTGAAGGAGGTTATGCTAAGTGAAATAAGCCAGCCACAGAAAGACAAATGCTGCCTGACCTCAGTCATATGTGGAATCTAAAATAGTCCAACACTTAGAAGCACTGAGTAGAGTGGTGGCTGCCAGGAGCCGGGGGTGGAGGAAACGGGGAGATGTTGGTCAAAGGGTATAAACTTTCAGTTACGCAAGATGAGCAAGTGCTGAAAATCTAACATACAGCATGCTGACCGTAGTGAACAATACTTTATTGTATATTTGTGTTTGCTAAGACGGTAGATCTTAAGTGTTCTCACTACACACACACACACACACACACACACACACACACACACGTAATTATATGAGGTCACGGGTATGCTGATTAGCTTGACTGTGGTGATCATTTCACGATGCATACGCAAATCCTACATCAAGTTGTACATCTTAAATATATACAACGTTCATTTGTCTATTATACCTCACAATCACCAAAGCTAAAACTTTTTTTAAAAAAAACAAGAAATTAAAACAAAACAAGGGCTTCCTTGGTGGCGCAGTGGTAGAGAGTCCGCCTGCCGATGCAGGGGACATGGGTTCGTGCCCCGGTCCGGGAAGATCCCACATGCCGCGGAGCAGCTGGGCCTGTGAGCCATGGCTGCTGAGCCTGTGCGTCCGGAGCCTGTGCTCCGCGACGGGAGAGGCCACAACAGTGAGAGGCCCGCGTACCGCAAAAAAAAAAAAAAAAAAACAAAACAAGAAATTTTAGCAAGCATTTAACCAAAACTGTACCATAGTGTTCAGGACTTTGTGTTGCAGACACCAGAAACCTGCTCAAGAAATAGAGAGACACTATGCAAAAGATAGAGGGGGATAGAGAGGTAACTCTCAGGGCGGAAGTGGGCCCCAGGGCCAGTCAGCTCCAGGGTCTCAGGAGCAGGTACTGGGCCCCTCCGGGCAATTGCAGAAGCTTCTCCACCCTGGATGACCTGTGCTGCCCATACCTTGGGGGTTGCATCTTTGGGGCTTGGTGCCGAAAAAAAGGAGGATGTTTCCAGTCTGTAGAGTTAAAAAAAAATATCCAAGAGAAGGGCTCAATTTTGCTGAACTTGGGTCACGTGCTCACGTCCACCAGCCACAGCACTGTTACAGGGGAGACATTCCAGGTTCCAAAAAGGAGCCTTGAACTTGGGTCATGTGCTCACGTACACCAGAGGACTGTCTGATTGTCCCTCAGGGGAGTTGCAGAGCTGCACCAGGAGATACACTTGCCCCACCACACAGGGTGACTTCATACCCTACACGCCAAAATGCTCCCCCCCAGCCATTCTTTCTATGAGGAAAAAATGAGCAAAGAGTAAAGTACAGTGTTGCCGTGACCAACCGGAACCTTTGATTAACCAGAAATCGGTTTTTCATTCAACTTCAGGGGAAAATAGAAGAAAGTCTTGGGGGCTTACTTCACAATCTCACTCTTAGGGTATGTTCCAGGGGCTCTCATTCTTCCAGGTGTCTTTTGCATGCTTTTTAAATTGTGATAAAATCCACATAACCTAAAATTGACCATTTTAAGTGTACGGTTCAATAGCATTAGGCACATCCACAATGTTGTGTAATGATCACCACAGAGTCCGTTTCACCATCCTACACAGAAACTCTGTGCCCATTAAATAATAACCTCCCCTGCCCCCTGCCCCAGCCCCTGGTAACCTCTAGTCTACTTTCTGTCTCTATGAATTTGCCTATTCTAGATACCTCATAGAGGTGGAATCATGTAATATTTGTACTTTTGTGTCTGACTCTTTCACTTAGCATAACGTTTTCAAGGTTGGTTCACCCATGTTGTTGCATGTGTCAGAATTTTATTCCTTTAAATGGCTGAATTTTATATATATATATAGGTATGTTTATATATATATATTCCATTCATCTGCTGATGGACATTGGGTTATTTCCACATTTTGGCTATTGGGAATAATGCAGCTATGAACATTAGTGTACATTAAATGTCTTTTGGCAGTGCTGAAAAAGTATTTACTTTCATTAAAATGATGCTTCAGTGTCTTCAATTACAACAACAAAAAACTGTTTCCCATCAAAATGGAGGCTCTGTGGGCTCATGGAGAAAGGATGGGCTCCAGAATCCCACAGACTCCTCTTTAATGCTGGGTTTATGATTTCCCAGTCTGTGACACAGAGCAAATTATTTCATCTCTCTGAGCCTTTTTTTTCCCCCTCATCCAACAAATGATGGACAAAAATGTCTGAAATGGACATTTCTGGGTTGCTTTGAGAATTTAATGCTTCCCCAAATCACTCAGTAACCACAAGAGTGCCTGGTAGCACTTTTGAAAAACACAGATTCCTGAGCCCCACCCCAAAACTACTGACTTAGAATCCCTCGGAGTGAGGTCAGGATGTCTGCATCTTGACCAAAATCTTCAGATGAGGTTGATGAAGCCAGATTTAAAACTCATCACTGAAATCAAACCTGTGAAGCCAAGCCCTACCTCAGGACTTGATACAAAGGAGGAGTTCAATAAATACAGATCTTCCCTCTTCCCCCTTTCACTTCTGTGTGCTGTACCTATGAATACAGAACGATTGCATTTTAAGGGACATCTGCAACAATGACCATTCCACTTAACAACAACAGAAATTCTAATGATGGGTTGTTTTCTAGTTTGAATGACTAACCAGTCACCTCTGACTATAAGTGATGTTGGCAGTTCAGGCTGTGAAGCCATTCCCTTTATTCATTTATATCTTTGTTGATGCATTTGGGTACCATTGCACTGTGTGCAATTCAAATTGGCTAATGAGGGTGCTGGGGTGAAGGGAAGCTGGAGGAATGTACCAAGTCATGTTATGTGGAAGAGAGGACTCCTTAGAGATAGTCATGCAAACCCGAGGCTCCAATGCAGAGAGAGAACCCATGAATTTCTATCAGACAAGCCAGATTGATGTTATTATTTATTTATTTGGGGGTGCCCTTCAAATTATAAAAGGAGTGGACAGAGGGAATGTAGTAGACGTAATCTGTTCCAGGTTCCAAAAAAGCATATTTGTGTCTTATGAAATTTTACAAGAAAAATGTAATTCAAATTGGCTTAGAGATGAGAGCTGTCAAAGAGATTGAAAGCTGAATTATGAACCAAGACTAATGAGAGCCTGCAATGTGCACCAAGTGAGGGATGGAGTCCAAGAGAATCACTGCAAGGTCTTACAGGGGCGGTAAACAGCCTATTAATTAAGGTAGCAGATGGTAGTAAATTGGGAGATATTTCACATTCCAAGGACAGAAAAAGGAATGAAAGCGTGAGATCTGTATTGGGGACTTAGAAATCCCAGCACGAAATCAATGACAGGAAAATAATAATAGCTGCAGGTAGTCTTGGATGCGAGCAGTATTCAGAATAGTATGGGGTTCACAAGAGGCTGTAAATATTAGTGGAAAGGCTGAGAAGCTACTGGAGAAAGCCATCCACCATGCAATTGCTTAGTTTCAGGGACTCAGCGAGTCAGCTTGGGTATGTGTGCCTGGGCTGTAGGTTTAGGTCAACACATTTCTGGGTAAGTATAGTCTTAAATCTCCCCATGAGCATTTGCAGACAAGGAAGTTGCCTGATTAGAAGGGACTAAATTGCATGTAAATTGAAGAAGTAAATTAGCATAGAGAGATAAAAGCAGATGAGCTGAGATAATCAGTGTGATTTGACCAGAGTAAGAAGGCAAAGTGGTGAAGCAGCTAGAATGTGGGCTTTGGATCTCCCAGATTGGGGACCTACATCATCTCTGCCACTTGCCTTCAGCTCATTATTTAGCCTTTTTGAGCCTCAGTTTCCCCACAAATGAAATGAGGACAAGATTTCTTACCTTCTATTGATAATGTAATTTCAATGAGATTTCTGTGTAGATCACCAGGAACACAGTAAGTTTTGAACACATGCAGACTCCTCCCTGCCTGCATAATGAATGTGACCAGTACTTACTTGTAGGAGGGGATGGTGGGAGATGTTTGGGGAAACTTTGGGTAGCATTTATACAACTGTGCCTGTTTCTCGGTTCTTATTTTCTACAAGCAGAAATCGGTTGTGCTCTGTTATTAGAGTGAAGTCATATCCAACTCAGGGGTTAGGTTCTGTAGCCATCACATGAAGTGAGAATCGCACATGAGCAAAATTATCCTTGGAGATACCTGAAAGTGCCCATAAAATACAGTACTGTGCTATCTTTCAAAAAGTTCTTTTTAGCCAGTATTTCTTCCAGTGTTGGAACTGATCACAATTTTTTTCCCCAATTGAGCACCAGTAGTTGGCTAGCTATGCTATATAAAAATATATATATTTGAGCCATGCTATATAAAAAAACTTTTAACACTAAAATGGCACCTGGCATGGTAAGATGCTCGCACCAGAGGGGACCCCAGGAACCGAGGGCAGGGCTGGGGCTCGCACTTCATGCCGTCTCCACACCTGTGCAGGCCATGTGGAACTTGGCATCTTTTGCTCTCTCTCTGGGCCACTCTTAGAGTCTGTCCTCATCCATTCTGGCTGCTATAACAAGATACCATAGACTGGGTGGCTTAAACAGCAGAAGTTTATTTCTATTCTTCTGGAAGCTGGGAAGTCCAAGATCAAGGTGCTGGCGGATTTTGTGTTTGCTGAGGGCCTGCTTCCTGGTTTGCAGACAACTGTCTTCTTGCTGTGTCCTCCATGGCAGGAGAGACACCCTTAGTTTCTTTCTCTTCTCATAAGGACACTAATCCCATTATGGGCCCCACCCTCAAGAACCCACCTAAACCTAATCACCCACCAAAGGCCCTACCTCCTAATACCATCCCATTGGGGGTTAGGGTTTCAGAGTATGAATTTATGGGGGACACAAACATGCAATCCATAACAAAGCTGAACGTGGCAATTCTTATGAGCTGAAGCAACTGAGGAGGATCAGACTGGCTGTCTGAGGGGTTGGCTTTGACTGTGGAGTAAATGTACACAGCAGGGCTCCAACTGGTCACAAGGTGACCAGTTCACCTTGCCAGGTTCCCCTCCTTGGCTGGTTATGATGGGATCTCTGGGGCTGTGTCAAAGGGACTGAGCCCCAGACAGTGGCTGCCTGCTCTGGACCCAGCATGAGTGTGGATGAGTGGGGGCAGCCTGACTGATTTTGCACTCTGGGTAAACAAGTCTGATCAGCCTTGGCAAGGGCTCAATCAGCAGCTACATCCTCCTTGGAGGAGGGTGTGTTCCTCCCCTGAGCCTGGAGATAGCCCAGGTGTGGGTCTCTTTCTCTGCTCCTGCTCTCAGGGAGGTAAGTTATATTAAAACTTGGTCAATTCATGCGTTGAGAAGAAAGCAAATGATAGCAGGTACATTCACTGTTCTGCAGTGGTAAACTTCCTTTTTTAAATTTAAAAATACATCTTGGATATTATTTCTATTGATACATAAAGGACTTCCTCATCCTTTTTTTTATTGAGGTAAAATTTATATAACATAAAATTCACCATTTTAACCATTTTCAAGTGTACAGTTCAGTGGATTCCAGTATATTCACAACGTTTTGTGATCATCACCACTATCTAATTCTAGAATATTTTCATCACCTCAAAAAGAAACTCCATACCCATTAAGCACTGATTCCCCATCCCCCCCCCCCCCCCCCCCCCCCCCCCCCCCCCCCGCTCTGTCCAGCCCCTAACAACCATTGATCTTCTTTCTCTCTTTATGGATTTGCCTTTTCTGGGCATTTCATACACATGGAAAATCATATAATATGTGGCTCTTTGTGTCTGGCTTCTTTCACTTACATAATGTTTTTAAGGTCCATCCATGCTGTGGCACGTATCAATATTTAATTTCTTTTTAATGCCAAGTTATATTCCATTGTATGGGTGTACCACAGTTTTTTTCTCTGTTCATCCATTGATGAACATTTGGGTTGTTTTCACTTCTTGGCCATTATGAATAACATGCTGCTATGAACATCCACATGTAAAACTTTACTTGAATACCTGTTTTCAACTCTCCCGGGTGTGTGCTTAGGAGTGGAATTGCTGGATCATCTGGTAATCCTATGTTTTACTTTTTGACAAGCCATCGAACTGTTTTCCAGACCAGCTGTACCATTTCACAGTCCCACTAGCAATGTGTGGGGGTTCCAGACTTTCCACATCCTTGCTAAATACTTGTTATTTTCCATTTTTACTTATTATTATAATATCCTAGTGTGTATGAAGTGGATTCTTACTGTGGTTTTAATTTTTACTTCTTTAATGATTAAGGATGCTGAGCGTCTTTTCCTGTGCTTATTTGCCATCTGTGTCTCTTCTTTGGAGAAATGTCTATTCAGATTCTTGCCCATTTTTTAATTGGATTGTTGTTTTGTTGTTGTTGAGTTAGAAGAGTTCTTTATATGTATGTTCTTCATACTGAACCCTTATCAAATATATGATTTGCAAATATTTTCTCCCATTCTGTGGGCTGTCTTTTCACTTTCTTGATAATATCTTTTGATACACAGAAGTTTTTTATGTTGGTGAAGTCCAATTTACCAATTTTTTTTCTTTTGTTATTTGTGTTTTTGGTGTCATATCTAAGAATCCATTCCCAAATCCAAGATCATGAAATTTTACCCTGATGTTTTCTTTTAAGAGATTAATTGTTTTAGCTCTTACATTTAGTTCTTTGATCCATGTGGAGATAATTTTTGTATACAGTGTGAGGTAAGGATCCAATTTCATTCTTTTGCATCCTTTTAAATATCTGCATAGCATTCTGTTCCATAGTTTATTTAACCAGTTTTCTACTCAGATATTTGGGTTACTTCCAGTTTTTTACTACTAAAAACAATAATACAATAAATATTCTTGTATATAATCACTTCCTACACATCTGGCATATTTGTAGGCTATGTTCCTAGAAGTCGAATTGTAGGATCAAAGATTGATTGGCTAATTGCTCTCCCTGGAGGCTGAGTGGATGTCCTTGTCTTCCAGCACTGAGTGAGGATGTGTTTCCCCACATTCTTGCCAGTCCTTGTAGATCTTTGCCAACCAGATGGGTAGTTTTAATTTGGAATGTTCTTATTATGAGCAAGGTTGTACACTTTTAATGTATTTAACAGCCTTTTGTAATGTCTTTGTTAGGAACTTTTCTTAACTTTTGCTTATACTTTCCATTGGATTATTGGTGTTTGTTTTGTTTTGTAGGAGACAGTCATAAAACAAATGAGGCCTCTGTCTGTAATAAACTCGTCCTCTACCTTTCAGCTTTGTTAATGATGTTTTTCTTCTCTAGAAAAAATGCTTTATTCTTTCATTAAGACAGTTTGGTTAAGTGGCTACTTATAATAGCTTTTTCCATTCCAATATTATAATATTGTTTTATGTTTTTTAATTGTATTTTTATGATTTCAATATATTACTTTCAGCTTTATTAATGATGTTGTTTTTCTTCTCTAGAAAAAATGCTTTATTCTTTCATTAAGACAGTTTGGTTAAGTGGCTACTTATAATAGCTTTTTCCATTCCAATATTATAATATTGTTTTATGTTTTTTAATTGTATTTTTATGATTTCAATATATTACTTAATCTTTGGTACAGCTAGAATTTATTTGGTTATGTGGTGTGAGGTAGGGATTCTTTTTTTTTTTTTTTTCTCTCTACATAATTTAGGTAGTTGCTTCTGAGGTCAGATATCCTCAGTTCCCTACTGCAAATAAAGGAGTAAAAGTTCAGTCCTGACCTGAGAGAGGCCCCAACGACCTTCAGTGTTCGGTCCAGGCTAGGAAGGGCATCCCTATGCACTGGGACCAGAGGATGGCCCATTCTTGGCTTTGCCTGCTTGAGGAAGCATCCAGTAGTGGTTAAGAGCAAGACAGGATAAAAATGCTGCTCTCTCAATGCCTGGATGTATGACCTTGCTCAAATTTGTAATCTCTCTATTGTGTTTTTTCCTTATCAGCAAAATAGGGATAATAACACCACCATAGAATGGTGATGAGAAGGAAACAAAGCCCTGTACGGAAACTGTTCAGCACAGGGCCTCACAAGTAGTAAATACAGGAGAGCTGCTACCGTCATTGTTGTCGCTGTCATCACTATCATCTGGGCACTTTGTAATGGCTCCAACCTCAGGTCTGCCTTTTCCGACATAGAGGGCGCTGACCTTGGGCCCCTCCACCTGGACTGGCTCCATTATTTGTCCAGTCTTCTTCCAGGGGAGCAAGTGGTGACCCTCAAGTGTCTGGCTGAGGCCACCCTAGAGTGTTGTTCTGGGTTTTTTTTATGCCACCACCATTTATCAATCTTTTTAATGAGATGAAATCAAATAAAAATACAAAACGTAGCTCTGAAGGGAAACAAGACCTCACAAAGGGTTAGCACCAAAGCTTGGTGATTTGTAGGTGGTAAACTGAGGTTCAGAGTGAGAAAGTGAGTCACTAACCCCAAATGAATGATTCCCTGGTAGCCCAGGACCCAGGGCCCTGACTCCCTAATTAGGGCTTGGTTCACACAGGCATAGTTCCTGGCGCCGTACCCTCTCATCAGCTTGTGGTAGCAAGGAGACAGGGACCCTTAGATTTTTGTTTTCGTTTTTTAATATGGATAATAAAGCTACCTTTTTACTTGGGGAGGTAGCATCATTCTCCAGGAGGGTCCCTGCTGCAGTGTCACTTGGCATCACTCTTGGCACTCCTCTGTCTGAGAAGTGCCTGGGCAGCGACCTTTAAGTTTCTGAAAGCCTGGAGCTATGTTGTTTCAGGGCAGTAATTGGACGAATTAACCCTGGTGGGGTTTTGGTAACCATTACTTTCTGTGATTTTGTGACCTTTGATAAGGTAGCTATTGCTTTCTCTTCCCAGCCTAGAGAAGGGAGACAAAATTCAGAGAACAAAGAGGTAAATTCTTGCCTTTTGAACTTTTCTACAAGACGAAAGCCTGTAGTTCTCAGGACTGGGGAGAGACCTCAGGAAAGGAAGGGAGATTAGTTTCTGGTGGGTCCTTCAGAAGAGACTCCAGCCTCCCAGTGCCCTGGGGGAAGGAGTGGCAAAACCAGAAACCCCAGGCGAGTGAGGGATCTGAGTTCCAGGGGTTCTTTGCCTCTCCTCACCCAGTGGATCTGGTTCTGGAAATGGCTGCGCTGCGGAAGGCTGGCCCAAGATTGCTTTGCAAAAGGTCTCTTAATACAGGAATGGATTTAATTTTTATGGGGCTTGAGGCTTAAACAATTCGAGACCCTCTTTAGGAAACAGAATTTGAAATTAGGTATAGCTGAGGTTTCTTTTGGAAGTGATGAAATATTCTGGAATTAGATAGTGGTGATGGTTGCAGAACTGAGACAGGAAGTGGGCAGGGCACAACCTTTGAAAGAATGACATAGCTGTTGAGGACACGACATAAGCTGGTTAGAACCAACTAGGTCCAATATGGTGGACGAGTCGACTTCCACTAGACCTTGAGCCGCATTATATGCTCACTGTAATACATTAGCATATGCGAAATGACACACCTACAGGCACCATGACAATTCTGAGGCCAACCATAAAAGGCCAAAAAGTGGGTGGTGACCCAATTCCTGGAAATCCCCGCCCCTTCCCCAGAATAGTTGGAATAATCCTCCCACTCATTAGCCTATGAAATTACCCAGCCTATAAAAACTAACCGCGCGCCGTATCTCGGGGCCTCTTGCCTTCTGAGATGGCCCACACTCTGTCTATGGAGTCTGTATCTCCCTGAATAAACCTTCTTTCACTTTACTACGGCTCGCTCTTGCTTTCCTGTGCAAAGCCAAGAAGCCACACTTGGCGGTTGTCCCCGGGATTCACCTGAGACCTGGGACGTGACCATCCTCTTGTGCCCCTCTTTTTTCCTACAACAGAACTCTGCAAATATACTAAAACACCATTGAACTGTACCCTTTAAGAGGGTGATTTCATGGTATGTGAATTAGATCCCAATTTAAAAAATACATTGTTGAAAACTATCCGGCACAAGGTTCTAGAGCAGCGGTCCCCAACCTTTTTGGCACCAGGGACCAGTTTTGTGGAAGACAATTTTTCCGTGGATGGGGGTGGGGGGATGGCTCAGGCGGTATGCGAGCGATGGGGAGCGATGGGGAGCGGCCGATGAAGCTTCACTCTTGCCCGCCGCTCACCTCCTGCTGTGTGGCCCAGTACCGGGTCTGCAGCCCCGGGGGTGGGGACCTCTGTTCTAGACGGCCTGAAGCAAAGCTGTTTTTGCCTTAGTCTCTCTGATCCCAGCCAGAGCAGTCCTGCTAGGAGCTGTGGTCCTGGAGAGGTGGCCCCTTGAGGACTAGGTCCTCCCTTCTCCTTGGCCGTCCTCCCATACCCAGGCCTGAGTGTGCCTCCAGGAAATTCCTTGCAATCCCAAAGGAAGAGTGGGAACTAATGGTGACAAAGCTTCAGCTCTGTGGGATGGCACTAGGAAAATAATGCAGTCTCATTTCTTGTACTCCTGACTCTTGTACTCGGGAACTGAGACCTGAACTGGCTATGTGTGTACAAGCCCTGGTGTACAGGAGCTCAGTGACTAGGCTTCCCTTGGACACCGCAGGTGATGGGGGAGCGGGGCGGGCTTATAAACTACGCCTTGTGTGCTGGGGAGGGCTGGCCAGAGGGGACCTCGATTCTATCCTCGTGCGGTTTTGGATGGAGAAAATGTCTGCAATCTGGGCAAACAGATGAGGCTCTTCGGAGGCCAGGGATATGCCACTGTCATATTTATAATCAAATCCTTGTTTATCTTGAATCAGACCCGGCGCTCTGCATAACTTCTGTTCCTCACATTTTGAAGATTCGGGCCCAAAGGGCCCAAAACCCATTTCAGGGAATAAGGAGAAAGCTCATGTTTGAAAATGAACCAGCAAAATAAATCATTGTGTTTCTGACATGATGTCCATTGAATACTTTTCAATTCTGAGCTTTGGCAGCAGCGTTTTTAAAAAGCACACACACACAAAACCTATCACATAATTCTTTCTGAAAGGCTCATTCAGCAGGCCTACCCTTCTTGGTTCCCAGCCCCACTCTTTCCCTTTTCTTCTCTTTCTTTTTTTTTCTTTTAAACGAGCCCTTCTGGTGAGAGGGCAAGTGTACATACAGTCTTCCTTTGTGTTTGTAAAACAGAGCCATATCAGTTGAGCAGTAATGATAACATTTGTAGTTATGCAAGCAGAGATAACAGTAATCAGATCTCATGCGCTCAGCAGAAACCAATGGCCAAAATCTAGCAACTGGCTGGCTCAGGGTTGGGGGGTTACGCTGAAAGGTGAGCGGAATGCGTTTGTGTGTTTTTGTTTTATCAAAGCACCCAGCACTTTTTTCTGCCAGAGGATCTCCTGGTTGTAAAGTCAGAAGTTGTCCAGTTAAGGGGACCCTACATTAAACCGAGATCTGAAGCTCCCCTCTGTGCTCAGATTCTCTTGGCTACTTTTTCTTGCCTCAAATGATTTAGGGCTTCCTTGGCTTTCCAGCAGGTAATCTGACCTCTCTGTACTGGAAGGAGCGAAGGCTAATGTATTCACTCAAGCAGAGGCCAGTTAGATGATGGCATCAGCTTGCAAAATGCTATTTGGATTTTTTAAAAGAAAGGTGTTGTTCTGGAGTTGCCCTCGTTCTCTCCAAATCTGATTTCCCTGAGGGGGTTTCAGTTGCACTGTTACCCAAACAACATGAAAATATATTGATACCTGGGCATTTAGACAGTGGCAAGGACGGGAAATTGCAACTGTATGACAAGGCCAAAAGCAGAGCCCAGGTAAATATGGGACTTGATGTAATCGAGGCTAGGATCCTCAAAATGTGATGGATGTTTGGAGATCACCAAGTTAACTCCTTATTAGGTGTCGGGTGTCTGAGTTTCTCTGCTGGTTGGTTTCTCCGCTTTCACGTTGGGGTTGTAGTTCAGTGATTTTGGGGGCAAGGAAGTAGTGTTGAGTTCTCCAGGTGTGGTCAATAGTGGCTTCACATAGACCAAATGCCTCATTATGGGCAGTTGTCAAGAGACAGATTCTGATTCTTATCTGTCTTGAGAGGAAACTTGGATCCACGGTGACCATAATTTTCAGCAAAATGGAGACCAAACTATTTTTCTCTTCTATTAAGAAGTGTTCGTGATTGTGTTTAAAATAAAGTGCATCTTTTTCTACTTCTCTTCTGGATACCTGAAGAGCTGTCCCACTTTATCCCCCCTTTCTACTCATTTCTACCCAAAAAAGATACTGGGAATAGGAATGCAGAGTATAGGAGTTGTGGAAAGCAGCAACATAAACCAGGAAGTGCTAGAGGGGAGGGGGTGGGAGGGTGGAGAATAGTATAAAGAAATACACTTCGTTGTATTTTTTAAAGATACACCTTCTTCCCTGTCTCCAGACATGTGTGTGAATTAAAAATTGTACTTTAAATGCTGTACAGATGTTGGCATTTTAAAACCAAATACTATTGGCCTGTGGGTTACTGAGCAACCTGTGCGAACTGTTCCAAGAGACAAAATGAAGCACCCAGGGCTCTGTCTGGTGTTCTGGGCTGGCAGGACAGACTCCCTATGTGCTGGCTCTAGTTAGAAGTTCAGCTCTCCTGGCTTTCTTTGCCTGAGCACACATTTTAATTTCACCGTGTCAGTTCTCATTATCTGTCTACATGGAATTCCCTTTTTGGTTTTCAGAAATAATTAAGTAAAAAGCCCTTTCACTCACTGCATTTTTGGCATTGATAAAGACATTTGAGGCATTTCAGACAAGGCGGGGGCCAGCATCAGAGCAGTCTTTGAAGATGTTCTTTAAAGACAGTTCTGACAAACAGTGGCAAACAGACCAATTAACCCCAGAATCGAAGTCCTGGTCGCTTTAAACTCCCTTCAAAAGAAATTAGCCCTAATGTTAATAAAGTGGGTGTTAGACCATTTCAGAATAGCAACTTCCACGGACTGAGTCCATTGGAATTATTACATTGTTTTGCCAAAAGAGGAGCCTTGTGCTGGTGTGAATTTTTCTTATGGTTGCTGTTAGAAAGTTAGAAAAAAATGTCCAAACTACAGTTGGAGCAAAAATTCCAAGTGGAATAGTGCACGTTTCTTAAAAAAAAAAAAAAAACCAAAACAACAAAAACTAGTTTTGAAAAGGGAAAAGGACCCAGAAAAGGTAGTAAAGGAAGTGCCCAGAAGTGTATCCTCTAACGCGGGGATTTGTGGTTTGAATCAGGATTGCGTTCAGGGCTCCGGCTCCCAGGTGATAAGCCCCACTAATGCTTCCCCACTCACCAAGGAAGGCTTGTCGCTCAGCTGTTGAATCCTCACTGAGTTTTCAGATCGCAGGGAGACAGACCCAGAGCTTCAGTCTCTGCAGGTAGTGCTCGTGAATTGCCGAGGCCCGGGGTACATATTTGTGTTGCCCTGATGCTTTCTCATAAGAGAAAAAGGAGAGTCCTTGCTGGGGTGGATTGTTTTCATATGCTGGGACCGTACAAGTCGATTTTGTATCATTTTGGTTAAGAGTCCGTTTTGGTGCTGAGTCTCACCCCTGGTTTATTTCCTAGAAGAGAGAAATAGACCTTTAGATCAATGTATTCTCTGTGAAAAGATAATATTTTTAGTGTTTGCCCTGCCACCATAACTGGTTGACAACAAAGGGTAAGAAGAAAAGAAAATGGCCTCCCCAACGCCTGGGTGGCTGACGGGCGAGGACAAGGGAGCAGTTTCCTGGGAGCATGTGGCTCTGAGCGCTGACATGAATCTCAGACATGGGAGGAGAGGTGTGTCTGGGAGAACACGACAAACTCCTCTTCAGATGCGGGGTGGAAGCGGCCGAGGCCTGGTTTCTGAAATGGAATCAGAACTTGAAATCTAAAGAACTGCATGGATAACCTATTGTCTGTCATTGCTGGTCTCTCTCCCCACCAAACCCAGCTGTTTCCAGAGAGGAAACTGAGGCTGGGAGGAGAAGTCACCTGACCAGAGTCACATGACCACCAGGGCTGAGCCCCAGATCTCTGCCTTAAGTAGCCCGAATTCTTCCTGCTGCACCTGAGGTTC